>NW_026695235.1:10717869-12019119 GCF_021218885.2 Marmota monax
CCTTCCCACCTTTGACAAGGACATCTTTCCCCCAGGAGGCTCTATCAGCAGAATTTGTGCACAGTTGAATTTTCACTTGCTGAGGCCCTCAGCTGTGGCCTCGATTCCAGGAGCAATGACAGGGTGCTTTTTAGTTGATGTCAGAGGTTGGCAAAGTGTTTTCCTGAAAAGGGACACAGAGTCAATATTTTTGGCCTCGTGGGCCACATGGTCTCTGTCTCAGCTGCCCAGCTCTGGCCCTACAGCATGAGCAGCCGCCATGGCACAGAAGCAAAAGGCGGGGCCAGCCCAACCCTTTCTGAGGCGGGAGCAGGTGGCAGGGCCCAGCTCACAGGCCCTGGGCGGGGCTGCTCCCGTCGACGAAGCTTGGTCTGGGACGCCGAAGGTCAGCCTGAAGGAGCCATGAACACTCCGGGGATTGCATTACCTTTCTTTGCGGTAATGGCAAAAGGCACGGATGTTCTTGGAAACCAAGCCAGGCTGGCGCAGGGCCAACGATCCGAGTGCTGGGGTGTCGTGCCCACACCCTCAGCTAGTGGTCACGGGAGCACACCTGGCGAGCAAGTGGTTTACCCCGCGAGGCTGCAAACCTACTGCAGGATGTGGATTTGACTGGGTGGTTTGGGGAGGGTGTAAGGAAGCAAGGTTTGTTCTAGACTGAAGTGGAACAGTTGTACGACTGGGTCGCTCAGTAAATCTCATCTATGGGGTGTGAAGAAACTGCACAAAGATGAGCCTTAGAGGGAAAGAACTAATGATCCCACAGTGTGGCCAAGAGAGGGGGGTCTGAGCTTTCTGGGTGATGCGTGAGCTAATTCCTGTTGGTGCTTAGAGACTCCAGTGAAGGGGCCCAGCTCTGCCTGGCTTTGTCCTGGGCACAGAGCGGCCTTGCCCTGAGGTCAGTGTTCCGGGGGATGGTGTCTGCCTGATGGGAGGATGACAGGGCCACCGTGAGTGCCAGGCCCACTCAGAACATCCAGGGTGGCTCCAATTTTCTTTCTCTTTCAGAAAACTGCCTAGGCACGTGGTTTATTCTGGGGCCCATCATTTCATGACCACTCACTCAGACTCAGCCCAACCCCAAAGCCTTGTGCTCAGGCCACAGGGGCTGCCCAGGGCGTGAGGTGCCTGGTGAGGGTGTGCAAGCCCTGCCTGCAGTGGGCAGCTGGGAGGACACATGTGGAGCCCCGCGGGAGGGCGGAGGTATGTGACGGGCTGTGCTGACCCCTCTTTCTCAGACGTGGACGAGTGCTCCCACGATGGGCTCCATGCCTGCTCTGGAGAGGAGCTGTGTGTGAACAGGGAGGGCTCCTACCAGTGCGTCTGCCCACAGGACTCCTCGGCCCCGGCTCCGCAGAAGCTGAATGGCACGGGCAAAGGTAAGACGGGGCTCCCCAGATGGCGTGCGCAAGGCTGGGGTCTAGGGGAGGGCTGAACCCTCCCTGTGCTGTCTCACCTGCCCAGGTCTCCTGGCGGTCACTCTCACAATCATTCCTTGATCTAGCAGATAACTGTCCAGTGCCATCCACTGCCCCGTTGCTGGTGAAAGGAGCAGGCACCAGCAGGCAGTGGTTGCCCTGGGGAACCTCCCGAGGTTGGCAGGCGTGGGCTGGTGTAAGTAGGATGGTCTTGAGTCCCTGGAGAGGGAGGGCATGATGAGGCTTAGGCTGGACCACAGGCAAGATCTGGCACTGACCCTGGCTTTGCATGGGCAATCTTGGGGCAGAAAGTGTGTTGGGTGCTGGCAGAGACACTGAGAAGGGACAGCCTGGCTCTGTCCTGTTGGGGACATCGGAGGCTGGGGTGTCCCAGGTGCTGTGTATGTGACTGGCTTCTGCCAACCCAGGGCTTATAGTAAGAAATAACTGTACACAGTGGTTTCCCCTTATCCTTGGTTTCACTTTCAAGGGTTTGCATTCACCTGTGATCAGCCACATTCTGAAAATATTAAGCAATTCATAAATTTTAAATTATGAGCCTTTCTGAGTAGCACGATGAGCCATCCGTCCCACTCCATCCCACCCAGGACGCAGAGTGCCTCTGTCCTGTGTAGCCACACTGTATGCGCTACCCACCCATGAGTCACTTGGTGGTCCTCTCAGTTCTCAGACCGCCTGTCACAGTACTGCAGTGTTTGTGCTCAAGGGATCCTCATGTAACAGTCGAGTGACATCACAACGCCAATGTCACTCTCCCCCGTTCATCCCATGTGGCTCTGTGCCATATCACATCATTTCAAGAAGGGCAAATATGATAAGTCAGATATTTTGATGAGACAGAGAAAACATCCCAGGATTTTATTATAGTGTGTTGTTAGGGTTGTTCCATTTTATTAGTTGATCTTACTATGTTGGCTCTGGAGCAGGAACCCCCTTCTACTGTGCCTGGACTCCTTTGTCCCTGTCATTTCCCTCTCCCTGCGGGCTGGGTGGTCATATCACTCCATACCAGTCACGGAGGGACACCAGGTGTCCCTTGGGGTCCAGGAGGGCTGCTTAGAGAGTGTCCCCTGTAAGAACATGCCACACATGGCCAAGGCCCTGAGGCCTGGTTGACCTCCTGCTGGCTAGGGAAGGAGGAGCAGAGATGAGCCTGGCTCTGAGATGGGCCCCAGGGCTGCTCGCCATGGCTGTCCTCCCTGTGAAGAATGACCCGAGGGGCTAAGTGCCTCCGGCCTGACCTTCCTCGGGCTGCATGGCTGGAGGGTGTCCCTGAGACTGTGGCCTGTCTATTTCTGTCTTTAGCCACCACTCTGCAGTCCTGTAGGGGCTGATGCTTATCATGGAGGGGTCCAGGGTCAGTCCTCTTGAGCTGGAATGTTCTACCCACTGACAGGAGGGAGCGCAGGGGAACAGACCTGTGCCCTCTTCATTGCTGGAAGTGTCCTGGTGCAGGGGTGGGCACTGCAGTAGTTCGGTGCCACTGCGTTCTAGTAGCATCGTCAGGCAATGGCTTCAGGGTGAGGCCCTCACACAGCCCTCAGCTGGGCAGCTACATACCCTGTGGTACAGCCCCTGAAGTAGGTGTGGACGGTGTTGACCCAAATGGTGATATGAGGGCACAGCTGCATTGGCTGTTTCAATTAAAGGAAATTTGGAGTGGTAGCCAATCCTGGCTCTCCAGGTATAAGAAAGAAAGGAAGGAAGGAAGGAAGGAAGGAAGAGAGCCGACCAGCCCAATATGGCAATCAATCACTCCTCCGCCACCGCAGCTCATGACTTTGGGGGTCCCATTAGAGCTGCACCCCACACAGATGCACCCCATGCCTTATGTGGAACCACAGACTCCACAGACTTCCCGGTTGTGGACCCCAGGTCAAGAATCCCCCCTTTAGTGAGAACACGAGTTGGGATACTGTTATTTCTACTCTGGACAGTAATCTGGAAAAATATTAGGCTCTATTTACAGTTAGCAATGCCGCCAGCCCAGCTCCGCCGAGCCCGCCAGCGTAGAGCGTTGCCGGAAGGCCGCCAGCCCCGCTTGCCTTCCAACAGGGCAGGACAGACAGCTCCAGCACGTCCAGACCAGAGTCGGGGGAGTTCCACTCGCACACTGCTAAGGAAACAGCATGTGTTTTAAATTTAGACGCTAGTCTGAATGAGCAATCCCCTGGAATGGCTAAGAGGTATAGTCCCTGGAAAATACAGCACAAATCTCAGATATTTTTCTTGTGAAATTCGTCACTCAATTAGTGACACAGGGTAGCTGTATTCTTGAACTTACCAAAACCCGTGAGGAATGGCCACAGTCCACGCTTAATGTTCCAGGAGCGTGGTCCACCTTGGGGAAGGCACCGGTCCCTCTCCCATTGGCCTCCATCTTCAACTGGAGGCCCCCAGCTGTCCAGCTCCCTGAGGAGGGGGTCTCCTGAACCTGGGCTTGGCGGGCAGGGGTGTCAGTGGCGGCAGCAGCAGAGCTGGTGAGGAGCGGCCGCCCAGGCTTGCCCCAGCCAGGCTCTTGGCTCCAGTCAGCTTTCCGTGGTGTGCTCAGGATTTCAGCCCTGATCCATCCCCCCTGGTTCTGTATTCATGAGGGTCGGGTGCCAGGCGGGCGGCCCAGGGGGAAGGGAACTGAGTCTGACACACACCATGACAGCTGTGTCCCAGCACGACTTCCTGAACAGCTGGAGGGTAGGGCTGCTGGGAGCAACGAGAGCCCAGGCCCACAGACAGGAGTCTGAGGTGCCCCACTGAGAGGAGGGTCAGGGCCAGGATATGCCCCCAGCTGTGGGGTGGGAGAGCCCTGCAGCAGGGACCTCGCTGCCTGCAGTCGCAGGATCCAGGTTGCCCCTGCCCACAGACCATGCCCGGAGCCAAGGACTGAGTGGTGACATTTGGGGTCACATTTTAAGAAGGAAAAACTGGGATAAGCAGAGGAGGGTGTTCTGGCTAATGAGGGACCTCAAACCCAGTTTCAGGGGCTTATCCCAGAAGACAGAAGGCCAGGTGCAGAAGGAGTAGCCTTAGGGGAGAGCGCAGAAGCGCGTTAGCTCAGGAAGTCAGGAGTTGGTCATTTTATAGCAAAATGAGGAACTTTCTCCTGTGTGCTGTGCCAGTCACGGGACAGCTGCCTCAAACACTACTGGAAGCAGAGTCAGCAGGTTCCTGAGTGTCCTGTGGCTGCTGTGACAAAGTACCACAAGCTAGGTGGCTTACACAGCAGGAACGAGGTCTCCCACACTTCTGGAGGCCTGAGGTCCCAAACAGGTACCATGGAGCCCAAGCAGGGCTGGGCGACTGTGCTCCTGGGGAGTATCTCTGCCTGCCCTCCCACCTTCTCCTGCTGTGGCCAGCATTCCTGGCCTGTGGCCACGTCACCAGCCTTCAGGGCCACTGTCTTCAGGTCTTTCTCTGCTCTTCTGACCGTCAAATCTCCCTCTACCTCTCGTAAGGACACTTGCGGTTGCATTTAGCACCACCCTGGGCAATCCAGGACACTCTCCCCATCTCAAGACCCTCAGCTTACATCCACCTGCAAAGACCCTTTTTCCAGAGAGCCGGCAGTTCCTCAATCATTATCTGGCAACCGTGGCCAATGGCTTAGGAGTCAGCAGGGAGCTGTCAAGTCAACAGCTCTGCCACTTAGGGCTTGACCTTTTTGGTCACCTCTGTGAGATGGTGTCACAGAAGAGCTTCTTAGCTGGGATGGTGGCAAGAGGTACATGGGGCACCATGTCTGGCCCAGTGACAGCTTAGACCGAGTGTGGCATGCCTGTGTTGTTCTACCTCACAGGCTTGCAACTGGAGTGAACTCCCAGCTCCATGGCAGTGTCCCTGCACCCCTGGAGGCTGCCTGGGGAGGACCCTTCCTTGTGCCTGTCAGGCATTGCTGTGGCATCACGTAGCTCTCCCCGTGTCTGTGTCAGTGTGGGTGCATAGTAGATGTTCAACAAACCTCGAGCCTCTGAAACTGCCTCTGTTGCTGGTGGAAAGCATTTGAACGGGGGGAATTGCAAGTTTCCCAAGGCAATAAATTGGAGAAGGAGCTGCACAAATATTCAGAGGTAGCATTAGCCTTAGGGGCTGCATTTCTTTGGGTGGGAAGGGATTCTCTTTCTCCTAATGCTCATTTGCACACAGGAACACAGAAGCTGCCATCTGTGGACGCCTTGAGGTCTCACAGCCTTCAAGGTTCCAGGTTTGCAGCCTCAAACCAACAGTCCAAGAACCCATTGGCTTTTCATTGAAAGACTGAGCGTATGTTATTAGAAGAGGCGCCATGTGCATGGTCTTCCCAGGCCTCTTCCCAACACCACCCTCTGAGTCCTTTGCAAATGTTCACATCATCTTCATTCCACCCTGCACGGAGACACTCTCAGAAGACACTCTAGGGTGGCCCTCAGTACAGATAGGTCATCTTCTGTTGCACGTCAGTTGTGATTTCCAAGCAGCAACAAGGAGACAGGGACTGTGTGCTGCTGCTCAAGCTTCCAGACTGGCCCTGGGCCCCCACTTTCCTGTTATCAGGTCTCATGCCGCACCTGGTCCCCCAACCACGTGGAGGAACAAGTGCTTGGTGCCGCCTGTCTTGACTGTACCGTCAGAATGTGCAGCAGGTTTTCAGAAAAGAAGTCGTGGCCCTTCCCCGTCTCTGAGTGAGACACGTGCTCCCAGGGCACAGACTGATGTGCAGTGCAGTTGCTGGAGGCTTGGCCGGGGCTCCAGGGACCGTGGAGCTGGGGGGAGGCCTACACTGTCAGGACCCAGATTGCAGGGAAGCAGTCAGGACCCTGCCCTGGGGGAAGCCTGCCCTGCGTCTCCTGCTGCAAAGGAAGACGTCGTCAAGGGTGAACCTCAGTGTCTACGTCGACTTCTGTGACCAAAACGCAGAAAACCACTGGGTGGTCCAGTAAAAGAAGAGTCAGGTCTTTTAAAAAATATGCTTCCTGAATCTAGGAATGTCATGAGGAAGCAGTAAGAGTCTGGGAGGATTCACTGATCCTGACCCCAGGCACAGGGAAGGGAGGCCTCTCAGCCATCTGTGCCCACCACTTGGAGGAGGGTCTGTGAGGCTGGCTGAGGGGAAGGACACACACACGCGGGATTATGAAAGGCAGCCTGGTGCTTGGCTGGAAGGAGGCAGCAGGGCCATGTCACAGGACTATGACGGGGCACTAAGCTTGGTTCTGGGCTTCTTGGCAGCCAAGGCAAAAATGGGAACTGGGTTGTATTGGTTTGTTGTTTTTGTTGAGAAGAAGCGTATGCCTGTGTTGGGAAGGACAGAATTTTTTCACGATACTAGAAAGTGTGTATTCTATGAGTCCTTACACAAAGGGCTTTGAGGAATCGCATAGCTTGAAAATTCATTTTCTTTACTATGGTTTTACAAAAAATTTTTTTTCCAAGTGTCCTCATTGATGCTTTTTATAGAACTAAAATTCTGACCTGAAGACGCTGCTGCCTGCCTTTAGGCCACCTACTTTAGATGCAGTTCCCACTCCCAGATGGCTGCTAGAGAGCCAGGCTTTTCCCACCCAAAATAGAGCTTTAATTCTAGCTGAGGACCAGAATAGATGTCGGGCGGTACGTTGGCGTTTTGCTCCCTGAAGCTTGGATTTCGATAGGAAAGCACAAAGGGGTATGGAGCAGACTCCGCTGGCCCCCTGGGGCTGTGTCCTGATGGGTCCGTGGTCCAGTGGATGACTGGCTGGAAGCAGAAGTCCTGTGCAAGCCAACAGGCTCGCGGGAGTCCGTGTGGCCCGCAGCCCTGGGTGGGTGGAGGCAGGGTCCCGGCCACAGCCCCGCAGCCTCGCCTGGCAGTGGCCTCAATGAAGATGGTTTCTGTCTGTGCCACAGTCCCCACGGTGCTCTGCCTCCTGGTAACCACCAATTCTGAATCACACTCAAGCCACACGCGCAGAGCCGTGGTGTAGACCACGAGCACTGGGTCAGGGGCTCTCTAGCTTGGCTCAGTGACATGGGGGCTGCGACGTGAACCTCAGGCTTCTGTTGACTTTCTCCTTCCTTCATCTCAATACCTAGCATCACGAAGCCATCCAGAACTACTTTCCAAAACCCCTGGCAGGGCCTGGGCCCTTCGTGGGATGTTTCCAAGGGAGAGGGTTGCTGCCTCTTTTTTGAACTAACAGGTTTGATTCAAAGTTGGGAAAAATGCCACGGTGGTCCTGCGTTGGTCCACTGGACTCGGCCCTGGGCTGAATGGAGGTGGGGCTTCTTGCCTGCACGGAAGGTGGACCACCCTCCCTGAGGCTTGTGCACACCCATGCCGCCCTAGATTGTCCTCCGATCCGTGACTACGTGGCCCTCAACGTCACCAGCAGCAGTTTCCGGGTGTCCTGGGGTTTGAATTCCACCCAGAACCACACCTTCCACGTCCAGCTCCAGCGGGGTGAGCTGGTGCTCAGACGCGCCTGGACCAGCGACCTGGGCCTGGAGGTGGCTGGGCTGGAGGCCGGGGTGCTGTACGGTGTGAAGACCAGCTACCAGGGCTGCGGGGCCAACGTCTCCGCCTGGCTGACCGTCAAGACAGGTAAGGCCGGGCCAGAACTCCAGGTGACCTTGCGGACTTGTCTTGCTATCCCAGTTCCGCAGTCCCCGCACATGGTGTTGTTCTTCCTGTAATCAGGCCACCAGAGGTCACTGCCTAACTGCAGCCTCCCTGTCCCCCTGAGCTTCCTAGAGCTTGGCAGGCTGCCTCAGGGGCCCTCCACAGGCTCCCCTGCTCCCTGAGTGTCTCCTCCAGGGCTCACTCTGATGTCTGAGGGGACGGCCTGGGGCTCTCTGGGGCCACCTTTGTGGCACATGCAGGGTCATTGAGTGGACAGGCCAAATGCAGTAACACGAGGATGGTGGCCGTGGGGAAGCAGGCAGCTGTCCCCACACTCGCTCCCACAGGGCTGTCTACATGTCTCCCCACCATCAGAGCCGAGCTGCACGCTCAAGTCTCCACAACCACACGTGCCCCGCTTCCCATGTGACACACGTGTGCTGACACAGTGCACACCCCTGTGCCTGGAGGCCACTTTTCCCATTCAGGGTTGGGAGGTGGCTGGTGTGTCTGTCCAGTCTACCAGGTGGCCGGCCCAGCTCTGCCTGCTCGTCCTCACCCCGGGGGGTCACGGTAGTATGCAGACCTTCGTCTGGCTAGGTATCAGGGTGGGCGCTCTCCCCAAGGCTGGCCTTTGTGGCCGTGGGTTGTGAGGTGAGGAGTGCATCTGAGACATTCTACTCCTGTGTCCCATGTGTGTGCCCTCAACCTGGAGCAATGGGGGCCCCAGGCTGGGGGTCAGGCTCAGAGCATGGTGAGCACTGAAATGGCTTCATAAAGAGCCTGCTGGGGTCTGTCCAGTGCACAGAGATCCGTGCAGCGACAATAGCTATGACTGTGGGTGAACGAGCGGCCCTGATGACTCGGCCTATGCCCCTGATGAACAGATTCAGGGCCAACCCCATGCAAAGTCATCCCAGCACACAGGGTGGGCACCCAGAGGCCCCCAAACCCCAGCATGCCAAGCCTTGACTTGGCGCAGGGTCTCCAGTTTCCCAGGACCCCCCTCCATCTCTCCAGGGACAAGGGGAGGGGCCTTTTTTCCCCTGGAGGAAACCGAGGCCTGAGAGATGGTCACTGACCAGGGAATCTTCTCATACCCATCTGTTATTCACACTCCTTCCAGTTCACCTGGGATGCGCCACTCATGGCCGCCCTCTGTGATGCCAGAGCTCTCTCCACTGGGGCAGATGGTAGGAATTTGCAGCTCCACCCTCCACCCCAGGCCCTCATGAAAAAATATCCATGTTCCCATGCTAGGGAAGGGTGATTCAGAAGGTTCTAGAAGACTTCTGAAGAGTCAGCCTCTTCCACTCTCCGGCCTTGATTTCTTTCTTTCTTTATGTCGCAAAATGCCTTTTGTCAGTAGAGGCCTTCTAGAGTGCTCTCTTCGCTTAACGTTGCATTTCCAATGTGGCCTCTATGCCATCTGCACGTTGGGTGGGTGAGACTGCAGCAGCGGTCACCCAGAGCCTCTGGATGCAATCTGGCTTCCAAGGCCCTGGGGAGGCTGAACGTCCTCAGGGCTCAGCAACTGCATCTTGTGATGCTGACCAGGCAGAGGTAGGAGGGGCTCGCATCAAGGCCCGAAAGCCGGGGCCAAGCATGGGGGTCTCTTGCTAAGATGGGGGGCCCAGCCTGGAAGTATCTGGGGTTTCACATTCTGGGTTTCAGTTACCTGCAATCAACTGTGTTGTAAAAACATGAAAGGGGAAAATTCTACAAATAATTTGCAAATGTTGAATAACTTCTATTACAGCGTGTTGTTATGATTCTATTTTATTATTAGTCATTCTTCCAGTTCTTCCTGTGCCTGATGTGTAGCCTAAAGTTTATCCTAGGAGTGTGTGTGTGCTTCGGGGGTGCACTGGGCATCCTGGGAGGTCTTGTTTGGGTCAGGAGTCTGTGATGACCTCCTTGGTCCTAAAGCTTGCTAACCGAGCTGAGCCAGGGCGGGGTCAGCTAGTGCTGTCCACACTCAGCAGCATCCAGAGAGGCAGCAGGGCCTGTTTCCGATGCTCCTGACCTTTTGACTGTGCACGTGATGAAAGTGACGTGAGTCACCCTGTCCCATTTGGAGTATTTTTCCCAGCATCAGAGTAACAGCAACCTTTATGGCTGATGATAGTTTGCACAGGACAGAGGCAGGGCTCTCAGCACTGAAACTAGGAAGATTCCAGCAACTGGGGCCAATTTGTCACCCTAATTTTGGGGGCCTGGGTTGGGCCTTGTGTTCTGAAGAGGCAAAGGGAAGCAGCAGCCCCCTGGGGAAGGACAGTTGAAGGGACCTTCCTACCCCACAGGTGCTGGTTGACAGTTCCTGTTGGAGTGGACTGTGGGGTTTGCACCTGGCTCCTCAGTGTTCCTGTCCTGGCCATAAGTGTGGCTTATGTTAATCAGTCCTTTCACTCCATTGTAGGTATAAACATGGTAAATCGGATTTCCCAGTTTGAGCTCAATCTAAGGTTCATGCCTTGATCTATTTAAAAAAAAATCTTTCCTCATCAAAAAATAGACTTTCTAGAAAACTGTCAGAGAAGCAGGTGACTTTGAATCCCAGGATTTCAGCTATTCTGCACCACTGTCTGTCTCAGATGCCCAGGTTTTTGGACTTACAATAAGGATCGTGAACTGCAACCTGACGGAGCAGCTACTCAACTGTAGCAGCGTGGAACACAGGGACTTCTCCCGACAGCTGCTGCAAGAGGTAAAGCCAGATGTGGCCCCAGACTCCTCACCTTGGGTCCTCTGGGCAAGGACTACCCATGGGATGGCAATATGCCCAGCTCCTCCCCTGTGGTCATGGCAAAGTCACATGTCACTGCAGCCTTAGGCAGGCCAAGCCCAAATCACACAGTAATGGCTTACCCCACCCAACCCCGTCCCTGAACAATCTGTCTTCAGAATTTGTGTTTGATTGCAAGGTCTACACCACTTGAACACACAGCTGGATGTGCTGTTGAACCATCTGCTTGGGAACCTGTCTTTCTACAATGGCGTAGCTTCACCAGTGAAGCATTTACCAATCATCTCAGCATCCCTTCTTCCTTGTGGCTAACAGGAGACGTCCAGTGCGCAGCCTGGGAGTCAAAGCCACTGTTAAATACCATCTATCCATAGATTTTGAGCTGGAGAGGAAGTGGCTTACTAAATCACCAAGAATTATGAAAGGACTGAGCTTTTACCTTTGTTGTGAATGAATAGGCTGCTGCCACAGTGTCGTAAATGTGGCAAAAGACAAAAGATTGCTAGGTCAGAGACAGAGCCCTTGTCATTCCCAGAACTGCAAGTGGCCTGAGCATGATGTTGGGCCCTTTTGGCTCTGTTGGGTGTACAGGTGGATGGATGATGCCCATAAAGGGGGTCCAGGTCACAGCTGAGGAACCCCACATTTAGGGAACCCAAATCTTTTATAATAGGCTGCAGGCAAAAATGCCTAAGCCTTTCTTCAGAAGGAGATGTTATCTTTGTTATACTGGACAGTAAACAGGGCGGTCTTTGCTCTAGAGGGAGCCACCATTACTGTCTCCCAAGGCTGTTCATAATATAAACACCCTTGGAAAGACAGTGTGGAACAAAAGGGCAGTTAGTGCCTCTGTTTGCAGGATGTGTGGAAATGCAAGAGCCTCACAGAACGTTGCTTCCCAGCATTCATCTACAGGGGGAAATTAGCTTTTGAGGGTTCTTAGAAAACTCTTTTCCAATGTTAATTTCTTTGAGCTCACAGGAACTGAGTGGCAGAAGGTAGGAGGTAAGGCTGGTGTTTGATAGAATATAGGTGACCCTGAGCCCTGGGCTCTGTCTGTGTATTTTCTGGAGACACAACCCAGTAATGAGGGGAACAGCTCCAAATAGCCATGGAGACTGTTCCTTGGTCTTCTTCTCTGTCAATCGATCAGTCCCTCAGTAAATCCAACAGTCTATCTGACTCTCACCCACATATACAAATTACCTGCATGCCCAACTTCAGAACATCCAGAGTGGATTGTTCATCTGATGCTGCAGGTCTGGAAGCTTGACTGTAGAGGTCACTCTGGGTTCTCCAACAAGACCAGGTCAGGCTCGACTGACTCAGGGAAAAACATGATTTGAGAGGTGTCTCTGCTGCCATGTCTGAGCCCTGTCGCCTCTTCTTGGCTAGGTCGAGAACTCCTTCCCACCAGCAGTTTGTGACCTTTACCGACGTGGGAAGCTGAGGATGCAGATGGCGTCTCTCCAGGTGGGAAGCGTGGTGGTGAAGCTGAGGATCACAGTGCAAGACCCCGAGTTTCCAGTGGGCGTCTCCACTCTGGCTCCCCTGCTCCAGCTGCTGCCTTCAAGCACAGTGTTCCAGATTGACCAGCAGGGGACGGCTGTGCAAGGTACGCACGGGACTGTGCCGCCAGGATGTCCCTCTAGTGTGGTTGTGGTCTAGGAGACTTTATTTTGAGTCAATCTTTCTTTATCCAAAAGGAAATAAAGTAAAGGAAAGCAAATTTTTATCTGTTTTTCTCCATAAGAACCAGGGGCCAGGGTCAGGCCCCCCACTCTGCACCCCACTCCTCATGGCTCCAGGTAAGAGGAGGTGCCCGGGGAAGGCACTCTGAGACAGGGCTTATTCCCTCTGGATGGTGCCTCTTGTTAATTGCAGGCCCAGAATATTGAGGAAAATAGGGCCAGGGGTCCACCTGGGGACAGGGAATGGGCATTCCCTGTGTCTGGTCAGGGCCCGCGCTGCAGGTGTCTGTGGAAGTTTACCCGTGGGCCTGTTTGATTAGCTCACATGCCATTTCATTTTACTGATGTTGCCTTGAAGCAAGAGAGACAGACACACAAAAAAAGTGTCATAAAGAGAGATGAAGACAGACAGAGACATAGAGCCTCACAGAGAGAGAGAGAGACAAAGATAGTGGTAGAGACAGAGACAGGGAGAGACGAAGACATAGACATGGAGCCAGGGACATGGAGACTGGAAGTGGAGGCAGACACAGAGACACAGTCAGAGACACACAGAGAGAGACAGGGCAGAGACAGGGTGTCCACTGTGAGGCCAGCTTTGCTGTTTCCCAGCAGGGCCTGGCTTTGACCCCACAGTGGGACACAGACTCTGCACCCTGGGCCTCAGCTGGGCGCCAACCACGGAATGGTACCCCCCGGTGGCGCTGGGCCTAGGAGGAGCAACATTACCCCCTTGAGCTCAGTGGTGTGCTGGCCGCCCCAACTTTCCCCTGCCCAGGAGTGCAGGGGGCCATGGCACATGTACTTGAAGCCACTCCTGGTGTCCTGTGCTTAGTCTGGGAGTCACTCGGTTCACTTGGTGCCCTCAGAGATGGATGTGCTGCAGGGTCCTGCCTGGCTGGGCTGTGGGGCTGAGGGCCAGCAGGAGCAGGAGTCCCGTGGCAGGGTCCTCAGTGCCTGCCCTGCCCCTCCCTGAGACCAAACCTTCAGCTGATCCAGCCCTGCCTCCCCTGACTTAGGCACCAGGGCCAGGCTACTCCAGATCTTGGTCAAATGGACCTTGGGTGTGAGGGACACAGTGGTCTGAACCATGCCCCCAGGAGTCATGGCTGTTGGAACTTCAGAATGTGACCTTGTTTAGAATAATTGTTTACAGACGGCATTAAGGCAAGGAGCTCAGAATAAGATCATCCTGAGGTTAGATTTAGGGTGGGCCCTGAATTCAAGAACAAGTGTCCTCAAAGGAGACAGAAAGCAGAGACCCACGCAGGCCGGGAGGGGGCCAGGGGAGGACGAAGGCTGGAGGGACGCCCCCCCGGGTGAGGGGGACTCCTGGAGCCAGGAGAAGCTGTGCCAGGCAGCAGGAGGGTCCCGCAAAGCCTAGAGTTCGCTTGGCCCTTGCTGACGCCTGGATTGCAGGCTTCTGGCCTCCAGAGTGGAGAGATGAACTGGAGCTGCCAGATTGGTGATCGCTGTTATGGTGGCCACAGGACACAGGTGGGAAGAAGACGGGCCTTGTGTTTCTGATATCCCCTAAGTCAGTAGAGAGTGCCCCGCCAACTGTTCCCTAGAAGTTCCAGAAGCCCCTGGACGTTGCTAAGTGCCCATGACAGCAGGCTGCTGAGCAGCATTTCCTGCTGAGGGGTCACTGTGGGGTGCCCCCCCAGTTGGCTCTTTGGTCTACGGATGACGAGCCCTCAGGCTGTCTTTCGTCAGGGGAGGTGGCCCTGCCTTGGACAGAGTCTTCTGACTCAGGAATCAGTGGCTTCCCTGGACACGAGAGCAGCAGAACAACTAGAGGACATAGTCTCCTCCCCAGGGAGGCCAGAGCCCACTGTGGGGGTCGGTCTCCCCACCCTGAGAGAGCCCCACCTCAGGCCAGGAGGGGCACAGACTGTGCCTTCTGTGACAAGACCTGGCACTCCTGGGAGGAAGGAACGGTGTCTGCTCAGGTTCACCAGGAAGTGATCCTGGTGGAGTGGCCGGAAAGTTCTAGGTCATTTTGGAGCACTTGCTGCCCGTGGGTCAGCGTGTCCCAATCCTGACACTGAAGGCTCACAGGAGCCTACGTGGGGCCATTGGATGTCAGGACCTCTTCTTTGCCCTTAGCCTGTCTGTCCTGAGTCTGCCATGTCCTGGGCAGGGCGACAGAGGGGAACAGAGTGCTGCCCCTGTTCGGGCTCCTGCCCCGTCCTCACCTGCCCAGCCCACGGGTGCAGAGCCCCCACAGCTCCTTCTGCAGCACACCTGCCTTCTCCTCTGTGCCGGGAGCCGGCTGGCTTGGCTTCGGTATGAGACTGAGTAACACTGCCCACGCGTTGCTCTGGGCTTCCTGTGAGCCACCAGCAGCGGGCAGCCGCGCTAGGTGAGTCACTGCACACTGAACATAGATCCAGGTGCTTGGTGGTCTGTCTGGACTGGGCCTCCGCTCCCCTCCATGGCCTGCTCCCGTCCAGCCTGGCCCCGACCCCAGCCTGGTGGCTCAGGACATTAGCCCTTCGGGTAGGCATGTGGCTCTGGCTGTGCTGTGATGGCAAAGTCACCCAGAAGGCCACATGTACGTGGTCTGTAGCTGTGGTGGCAGGTAACCACCTGGCTGACCTCTGTGAAGACAGCATGAGGCAGACCTGAGACACCACAGCTGGGCTTCCCCAGCCGCACAGCTGCCAGGAGCAAACAGTGCCTTTTCTTGGCTTCAGTCCCTGCCAAGTCGGAGCTCTGGCAGGTTGGGCCGGGTCGCTGCATTCCTGGGAAACTCCACCTGCAGCTCGATAAGCATGCACAGACACGGGGCCCTGGCCCTCCCTGACCTCTGCTCAGCCCACCTCCACCGCGGGGAACCGCATACTTCCTGGTCTGGCTGCCCTTCTAGTAGAGGTGGCTCCTCTCAGAGCCCTCCCTGGCCAGCAGGCCCCATCCCCAGCTGACCTCTCAGCCCAGAGGTTTCCCTGTGGGCAGTGACCCACAGAGAGGCTTCTGGACTGAAGGACAGACTTGTAGGGTTATGGGAAACTGCCCTTGACCCCAGCTCTTCCTGGCCAGAAATCCAGGTGAGGGGTCTGCTCCTTAAGATCTCCTTCGTGTCCGTCTGGGCTTGTGTTAAAGAGCACGGGACCAGCACATTCTTCACTAGAGCAGGTGGAAGATGGGGTGGTAGTCCCCGGGGTGGAAAGGAGGAGGTGGGAGAAAGAGGAAGGAATGGAGATCCCAAAGGGATATCTAAGAGCAATGCATTCACACCTACCTGAAAGAGCCACCATTCCCTGACCCCTCCCCAGAGAGCCAGCCCAGGTGAAGGCCAGCAAGGCGTCCACCTGTCGGTCTGCTCGTCAGGTTGGAGGTCAGGCTTCCAGGAGGGGCTCTTACTCCTGGGTGCTGGACTCCGACTCTGCCTCTCCCCCAGGAGAACAGTCCGGAAGTGTCTGGCCGGTGTCCTCCTGTTTTCTGGGCTCTCTCTGGCCCTCTTCTCACTGGCTCTGTCTTTTCTGTCCCCGGAAGACTGGGATGAGTGTGCAGACAGCTCGGAGCACGACTGCTCCCCCGCCGCCGACTGCATCAACGTCGAGGGCTCCTACGCCTGCCAGTGCCGCACAACCAGGGACGCCAACCCCTCCCGGGCTGGCCGGGCCTGTGAGGGTGCGTGTCCCCAGCCCCGCTCTGGGACCTGGGGGAGGAGGGCAAGCTATGCAAGTGTCCATGGAAATGTTTTAATTTTCTTTTAAAACCAGAAGAAAGAGAATAATATGATGCTAAATATATACAACAACAAATTCAGCCTGTTCTGTCCACGTTTATGCCAGTGTAGTTGTAAAATTTAATTTTAATAGATTTTTTAAAGGAAGGGGTACAGGAACCCACCAGTCACCATGAGCCCCTGGGAAGGCAGATTCTTTCCCGGAAGGCCTCAGACTGGAGAGGGAGTAGAAGCCCAGGTGAGCTGGACGAAGGCCTGTGGGGCCTCTGAGCCCTGCTCCTCCACCTCTCGGCCCCAAGTCTTAGTGCAGAGGCCACTAGAGTGCTGCTCAGGGAGCAGAGGGAGCCACCTGCAGACTCTAGATGCTGTGGTGATTTGCCACGTCTGCCCTGGACAAGGGTGTGGGCAGTGGAGGGGCCAGCCACGCCTGACATCCATGCTGAGGCCTGTGTGGCAGGAAGACCCTGCATTTTTAGCAGACTTGGGACACCAGGCTCTGGCTTGGTCACCTGAACACACATGGGCTGCCAAGTTCCCACTGGGGTCTCCATCCTCAGACAACTCACCACAGACAGGGGGCTCCACGGGTGCAGGAATGGGGGTGGACACCAGGTCTAGCCAGGGGAAGCTCTCCTGAGACATTCAGTGTCCATCCTGCCTTCTGAGATGTCCACTGCTTGTCTCCCACTTCGCTTACTTATCTAATGTGGACATTAGAGTTGAGAGCAACTAGCACCAAGTCCCACTCTGAGTACAAACTGGGCAAACTGTCCCTTTCCCCTGGGGGTCAGAGCCCTTGGGGTCCATCTGAGGCCTGTGAGCACTAGGCCCTGCCTCCGGCCCTGGGTCTGCAGCCCCCAGGTGGGTTCCTGTCTGCTTTGGGGGGGGTCTCAGCTTCCTCTTTGCAGGCAGAAAGCCCCATCTTGCTGACACGGCCCATTAAACGCCACAGAGCCTGCCTGTGTCCCTTTGGGGTCCCTGGGGAGGCAGGGCAGTCCTGTTGGATGGCCGTGTCTTCCCGCAGGGAGGACTCGGGTTGTGGGAGGAACTGGGGGGGGCTTTGCTCAGATGTTCCTGGTGTCAGATGGCGGATGTGTCTTGCAGGTGATGTGGTGAGCCCCACGGGAGGTGAACTATCTGCAGCAACAGGGGTGACAGCTTCAGCCCTCGGCACAGGGACAACCACCCTGTCCCTCAGACCCAGGCATCCATGGGACACCCTGTCAGCAAGCCAGGCCCAGACCCCAAGACCCCCACCCAGGAGAGGGGGCAGTGGCACAGTCGGGAACAACAGGAACAGCACAGGGCAAGGCGTGGAGAAGGAGGCGCCCAGTATGGCCCTGGGCCTGGGGACCAGCCAAGGGAGCACCAGCATGGTGGCCAGCACCTCTTCCTTCAGGGGTCCTGGGCCAACCCATGTCTCCCCTCAGGGGGACACAGACAGCCCACTGGACCCCCCTGGACAGTTACGGGGGAGCCCCACCATGGATCCACTCTTCTGGCCTGTGCCTGCGGAGCACCCCACAGGCCACAGTGTGTGGCACACCAGCCTTCCCACTCAAAAGACATCTCTGAACGCCACAAGACTGCAGGACAAGGACCCTGGGCCTTCTCCCTGGCTAGACCTGGTGTCCACCCCCATTCCTGCCCCCCTGGAGCCCCCTGCCTGTGGTGAGTTGTCTGAGAATAGAGACCCCAGTGGGAACTTGGCAGCTCGTGTGTTCAGGTGACCAAGCCAGAGCCTGGTGTCCCAAGTCTGCTAAAAATGTGGGGCCATCTCTCTCATCTTGTGCAGGAGGAGACCCAGGCCCAGAGCAGTGGGACCTCAGTGGTAGTGTCTGGTCCAGCCTTCCCCTCCCCTCTCCTCTCCTCTGCCTGAGGGCCCCCGTGTGCAGCAGCTGGGGCAGAAGTCAGCCAGGGACAGAGCCTCTGCGGCGTGTGTAGCCCTCCAGTTGCTGGAGCGACCCTGAGTGTTGGGTGCCAGCAGTACCACCATCCCCAGTGTTCTGCTCCCTGGCTGGCTAGAGCCCTCAGTGTGCCACAGCACACCACACTCTGCACCCCGGCTTTCCTTCACCCCACACTGTATGTGCCCCAGTCCTGTGGAGCCTCCTAGCAGTGCTGCACCCCCAGCTCTTCCTCACCTGGCCATGCTGAGCCCCAGCTCTCCCATACCCCCAGCTGCCTGTACCACCCACCAGCTGTGCTACCCCCCCCCCCCGCCCCCAGCAGATCCACTCTGTGAGTAGAGGGTTTAGTCATCACAAAGCCCAGGGGACAGCCCGGGAGAGAAGTTGCTCCCTGCAGTGAACAGGCCTGGGTGGTGACAGCCCCCCAGAGGCTACCCTGGCATCTGCATTGTGGGTGTGCAGAGCTGGTTCAGCCCTGGACCCCAGCAAACTGGACTAACTGCTGAGTGTGAGCTCTGCCAGGTGTGTCCTCCGCCCTGCCACCTGAGCTCCTGGTGGAGCTCTCTCTCAAGCTCACATGGGCCAGGATTGTCCCATCAGGAGCCACAGGCTCCCTGTTGGATCAGCTCTCAGGGTCAGCAATGCCTCCAGGGATGTCCACCTGGGGTCAGGTGTGGGCAGCCTTGCTGAGGAGCTGTCCAGCACCTACTGAAGAGGCCTCATTGGGGCAGTTACAGACCAAGGGCTGTGGCTGAACCTGGTTCTGGAACAGAGCGGAGCCAGGACCTGTTTCCTATCATCCCAGGGGGCAGGGGTGCAGTTCTAGGGAGCCAGGCTAGGGGGCCCCGCAAGGACGCCCCAAGGGGTGCTGGGGTGGTGCTGGGACGGCCAGCACTCCCCCTGCTGGCTCTCAGGGGACAAGCGTCAAGCATGGAGAAGAGGAGGTGCTCCACAGATATTCAGAGAAGGACTGAACGAGGTCGGAGACGGGACTTGGTCCTCGGTGTCGGGAGTCCTCCTCTCTAAGAACACCTGGATTGATTCCACTTTGGCCTTTATATTCCACTTCCTAGCCCCTGTTCCTATCGAGAGGGTCACGGTCTCCAATGTGACCAGCACCAGCTTCCACCTGGCATGGGTGGCGAACCTTACCTTGCACCCCACCTTCCGGCTCTCCCTGGCCTCCCCACGGAGCCCTGCCGTGGGCCTGGAGACCGGAGGCACAAGCATGACTGTGTCGGGGCTGGAGCCTGGCATCCTGCACCTGGTGGAGATTGTGGCCAAAGTGTGTGGGGAAGAAGGTGCCCGAGCACACCTGAAAGTGAGGACAGGTAAGGGCTTCAGATCGCCTGTCGCCAGGTGTTTTCACCAGGGCACGTCATCGTGGGGGTAGTGGGCCTAGCCCTCACCATTTGTCCTAAAGGGAGGGTCAGAAAAGGTGAAGCAATGGCAGGAGCCCAAGGCTGGCGGGAGCCCGGTGGACTAGTGGGCCGTTGGGTTTCCACGTCCCTCTCACTCCACTCAGTCAGCAGGACAGGAGCGGCGCCTCAGGGGCAGTTGGCCTGACCATGGCAGGGAGGTGGCTCTGCAGAACGTGCCCAGTGCTGCCCATCTGTGCCCTCTGGTACATAGCAGGGAAGTGCTCATGGTGCTGGTCTGTCCCCTCCCTCGACTCTGTGCGCTTGGCTTTCGGAGAGGTGCCAGTCACCTACCAGTGGTCCCCAGAGCCCAGTGCCATAGGCGGAGGGATGGGGATAGAACTGAGTTGTGCCCAGCACAGACTCCAACATGCAGGAGCAGGTCCCTATCCATAAGCACACAGTCAGATGACCTTCTTCTCTGTTCCTCATTAGCCTGTCACCTGGATATTTTCGGAGCATGTGACTCACCTGTGTGAAACTGCAGGCAGTCCTCAAGTCTCAGGGAGCTTCCCAAGCATTGATGTGGGGTCTCCAGGGTGGGGGTCCCATCTTTGGGGGTGCTAGAGATGACCTACTGCAGTGCAATTAGAACAGCTTAGCACTTTTTTGGGTCTAACTCAAAATGCTAATCAGCCTTGGGCTGGGAAGTGAGAGAGCAGCATGTGGGAGTTCATGGCCAGCAGGAGAGGGAGGTCAGTGTTGGTTGGATGGCCAGGCAAGGTGGCCTCTGAGTCCGAGAGCTGAAGCTGTTCCGTAAGGTTCTCCCTTTCTCTGGAGGGACAAAATGTACATGGGCCTGTGACCCCGTGCCTGAGGCTGGGTCTACATCCATTTTCACCTGTGTCCTTGTCCTGCGTCAGATCAGCTTGCATATGCCACCTGTCACAGCTCTGGATTCATGGCCTTCGGGTGCAGTGACAGCAATGGCCCCAGGACATGGGGCTTGGGGTTCATCGAGGAATGTGCAGCTGGACAGCTTTGTGGTGTGTATAAAGACCGAGAAGTTCTCAGGGGACACACTTTAAGCCCCCAAGAGGAGAAGCTTGTCCTTCTCTCTCACTGCCCACTCACCCTGGCGTGTAGCGAGTGCTTCACAAGTATGTGGTGATGGCCTGAACAAGGAGGGATGCGTCTGAGTGCTGTCCGGTGTACTAGAAGGCCCATGGAGGGCAGAGATTCAGATGGCACCACAGTGGGACTGCCACACACCCTGGAGCCAAGGGGCTGTGAGGGGAGGGGACACTGACCAAACCAGACCTCGGCTCCCTGCCACGGTGCAGGCTGCCATCAGAGGCCTAGCAGAGCCCTGTGTCCTGGTTCCCTGGGACACCCGTCTACAGAGTAGCCCTGGCCTAATTATTTGCTGGAGTCTCCCTTTGCTCTCAAAGCTGTCCTGGCTTGCAGGTGACAGCCCTGAGGGAGACAGCTGTGCAGGAAGAGTGGCAGGGCTGAGCAGGTCCTGCAGCCCCGGGAGGCTCTCCCCTTGTCCCTAGTACTCTGGAGCCCCGTGGGCTGTGTCTGTGGTGTCGGGCTGGTTCTTTCTTTGTGGAGCACAGCTTGGCCTTGGCTTGGTGTTCTGGCCAACATGGAAATATGGCCACGAGACGGAAATGACAGTCTGTGACCTGCAGCATTGCTGTTCCAAATATGTCTTTTCTCCATCCTGCAGCCGCCCAGAAACTCAGTGGCAGAGTCAGACTAGCAAACGTCAGGTTTTCAGAATCCTTGTACAATTCAAGCAGCACGGAGCACCAGCGCTTCCTGGAGCTCTTCTTCAGAAGGGTGAGTGGGCGGCAGGCCCTTCTGTCCTTTTGGGAGGCCAAGGGCGCTCCAGCCTCATCCAACCAGGAGTCAGACTTGCAGGCTAGGGGACTCCTGTTATATGAAGGTGGCTGGGACTACAAGCTTTGGCATGGCCCTGGTGTCCACCAGACCAGCACAGGCCCATCTGGAGAAGGGAGACACACTTTGTCCCCTGCACACCCTGGCTTCACACGGTTTGCTATTCATTGTAGGACCCCGTGAAGCAGAAAGGCCCTCCCCTGCTTAAAAAGAGCCACACAAACAAAAAGCTTTAAACATTGAGATCTATTTCACATACTTAAAATTCACATTTTATGTTTTTTATTTTTTAATTTTTTTGTGAGAGAATATATTTATTAATGATTTCATACATACATGCCTACTTTTTGCAATAAATTCATAAAACACTACATAAAATATGATATTAAAATAATGCATTTAAGATAAGTTTATAAGGAATATTTTTAAAAGGAAAACATACTTTTTGTAAATAATTACTTTTTCTACCTGAATGGTAAATCCAGATTTTCTTTTGTTTTGGGGGGGGACTACATTTTTTTTATTGGTTGTTCAAAGCTCTTGACATATCATATTTCATACATTAGATTCAAGTGGGTTATGAACTCCCATTTTTACCCCGTATACAGATTGCAGAATCACATCGGTTACATATCCACATCTTTACATAATGCCATATTAGTGTCTGTTGTATTCTGCTGCTCTTCCTATCCTCTACTACCCCCTCCCCTCCCCTCCCATTTTCTCTCTCTACCCATCTACTGTAATTCATTTCTCTCCTTGTTTTTTTTTTCCCATTCCCCTCACAACCTCTTATATGTAATTTTGTTTAACAATGAGGGTCTCCTTCCATTTCCATGCAATTTCCCTTTTCTCTCCCTTTCCCTCCCACCTCATGTCTCTGTTTAATGTTAATCTTTTCAAGTGCACACCTTAACCATATTTGCAAGATTACACCGTCATCACGACTATCTAATTCCACATCATTTTAACATCCTTAAGAGAAACGCTCTACCACTGTGAGTCACTCCCCTCTGCCTCCCCCTGCCTCTGGACACCACTCCTGGGCTTTCGGTCTCTGGACTGCCTGCTCTGGACTGTCTTGGAATGGAAGCTCACAACCTGTGGCGTCTGTGTCTGCTCCTTCCCCTTAGCGCCACGTCTCCAAGGTTCATTCTTGGAACTCCTTTCTGTGGCTATATTGTCCCATTGCATGGAAGGACCACATCCTGTTTGTGCAGACACCACGTGGTAGACCTTGGCTGGCTTCCACTTCTTGCCTGTTATGACTAATGCTACTAATGCTGCTATGGCGCTAGGTCACCTGCATTTACAAAAATTATTTCTCCTACTCTTTCTTGTGCTTCATCCCTGCCACCCCCAGAGTGTTCTTTTTTAAGGGCATATTGTTCCCACTTAGCAAGGGAGAAAGCTCCATAGTTTTGGTTAGGGTTACATTGGTTTGAAGGGATGGTGCAGGCGCTCACCCTTCCACCCGTCTCCTCCCTCTAGTGGCAATTGGATGGGAGTAGAGAGGGGTTGGCAGCGCCACCCAGTGGTGGGTGTGACAGGTGATTTGGTTCAACCCCTCAGCACCCCAGCTGGTAATGAGTGCTGCTGCCTCTGGGAGCTGGCCCTGTGGAGCTGTGGGGACCTGGGGTCCTGCCTCCGCTATTTCGGGATTCCAGCTCCTGTGGTGGCTCCAGGGTGAGCGTCACCACCTCCTCTAGGTACAGGGGTAGTTATATACACTGACCTTCCAGGTGGCCTGGTGGCCCAAGGAGGGACAGGCAGCCACATCTCCACCCTAGGTTTCTTGGTTCATCTTTCCCCGTTAAACTCTTTCCTTCTTTGCCTGTGTTTGAGGATAATTGGTTTTTTTTGTTAATCTGGAATCTTAGGATAGCAAATAATTGTATGACAAGATGTATGCAGAACGTGGAGACCATGGGTTAAAGAGGCACCCGACTCATCATCCTCTCCTGGGAGGGCCTGAGATCCGTTTGGCATGGTCACAATGACTCAGGACTAAGCAGACCTCCCCACGGAAGCCAGGGGCCCGAAGAAGCCGACTGTTACATCCGTATCGATAGTGACAGCAGCTATCCGTGTCACCACAGGCAGATGTGGGGACGGGCTTTCTGGGGGAGTTGGCCTCTGACAGGTGACAGTGGTTGGTGGCTCCTATGACCTCTCACTCACGCTCCTGCTCTCTGTGTCTCTGAGCTGAGTTGTAGGTTTCTGTGTCACCTTGAACCCCCATGTTACAGGCAGGGTCCTCTCCTGTGTTCCTGCTCCGTGCTTGACCTGTCCGCCTGGTCTGGGGGAGTAGCAGGACCCTTCTCAGTAGCACAGACTCTCCCAGGTGTTCGGGCTGGCTTGGGGACTTGCAGACAGGAAAGGAGCGCAGAACCAACCTGTGGCCTTGACAGTTTTGCAGAGAGCTGGCCGTGCAGCCGGGCAGGACCCCAGGAGGAGCTGTCCTTAGGACCAGTGACCCATGTCCTCAGCAGGCCACTTTTCTCACATGACTTTTAAATCTCAAGGTGAGGGACCGCTTGCCAGCCACCCTGCATCAACACATGGACTCCGGCGGGATCCGAGTGGACGTCACGAGCATCACCAACGGCAGCGTCGTGGTGGAGTTTGATTTGCTGGTGACCGTGGACCTGGATGTCAGGGAGGTGTCTGTGGCGTTCCTCTGTGCCCTACAGAACGCGTCTCTGCTGGAAGCGAGCCGGGACAGTGCCTCCATATGGGGTATGTGAAGGCTAGGCGGTGGGGACCTCCCCCAGGTTCAGAACTGGAGCAGCAACAGCCCGGCTGCTGCCTTTGGTTTGGGGGGATGTGCCCATGAGCCTCCTCTGTGGTCTTTCTGACAAACCAGCGGGGAGTGTGGGATAGATGGGCCCCTCCTCATCTCTCTCAATGCCTCCATGACTGCTCAGGCTCAAGGGTTGGAAACATCCTCAGGTGAACCTGCAGAGACCCAGGGATGTGCTACCTTCAGAAGTCGCTCTGCCCTGCCCCTGCTGCCCATTTTGGTGGACCGAGGGAGATGCGTCCCCCTGAGCAAGCCAGATTCCTCCCAGGCAGTCTCCCAGAAGATCCTAGTGGGGGCAGAGGGCAAGAAGAGCAGAGAGAAGAGACAAGAGGTTCTTTCCTCAGATGATGCTTGAGAAGAAATGATAAGCTGGTGGCGGGGGTTCATGCCTATAATCCTGTGGCTCTGGAGGCTGAGGTTCAAAGCCAGCCTCAGCAATTTAGCAATATCTTATCAAATATTGGATAAATAAAATATAAAAAAGGGCTGGGGATGTGGCTCAGTGGTTAAGCTCCCCTGGGCTCAATCTCTGGTACCCCCCCCCAAAAAAAAGAAATATTAAGTGGCTATGAGTTACATGTATGAAAAATTGAAGACTTCTTAATTGAGGATTAATATTTTCTGACTTTTTGGAATGAGAAGAATTTACCAAAGAAAACTGGATTTCCAGAAGAGAGGCTGAAATCCTTGACTACATAAATACACAATTCTTTTCCCTCAGGTGCTGGGGGTTGAACCCAGGGCCTTGTGCATGCTGAGCCAGGCTGTATCAGTGAGTCAGGCCCCAGCCCTGAAGACCCAAATCTTCTACATCAAACAAAATAAAGGCACCATTATAAAGTGAGCAAAAAATGTTCAGTAATCTGATGAGGAATAATATCCTAAGTTCAGGGAGATCACACAAGTAGACGATAAATAGCAAGAACCCTGTAGATAGGTGCCCCAGGGACCCAAAGAGAAAATAGAGAAGAAGACGCAAGCGACTGACAAAGAGGGTCACCTTCAATGACACGTAAAGAATCTTCATGTTGTAATGTGTGAGTTCCAATGAAGGCGCCATCAGCAGGGGCGTGAGGGGTTGCTGGGGGTGGAATTTGCTCCCCCTTCTCAGAAATCAGTCAGCTGTAGACACCAAGTGCTGCACGGGGGTCCCTCCACCTTGGCGTTGGAGCATCACTTCTAGGACTCTCAGGGCTCAGTTGGGACCATGTTTTTGATGTTTTTTTGGTGCTGGGGATTGAACCCAGGGCCTGGTGCATGTGAGGCAAGCCCTCTACCAACTGGGCCAGGTCCCCAGCCCTCATTTTTTTTACAACACATTCATCTTCAGGGTCACTTTAAAAGCCAAAGAGCTGGAACTGCAGCAGTCCTGGGGTAGGAAGTGTACTAAATCATGTCCCTGGCACATGCCGCTGTCCATGATGAAAACGAGGCTTGCTGGGGTGGAAGGTGCTGGAAAGACAGGGGAAGGAAAGAGGCGGAACATGCTTGGTGTCGGTGGAGGCTGCGACCCAGGGCCTCTCCCAGGCCAGGCAAGTGCTCTACCACTGGGCTGCGCGGGGCCTGGAGTCTGTCTTAAGAGACCAGGTGGAAATAAGCCAGCTCGCAGAATTGGGGGCGCTGGGTCTGTGCTCTGCTTTCCTGTTTCCCCCCATCTTCTGCAGCAGGCCTGCTGCTGAGTAGCTAAGCAGCCAAGTGTGAGGAGGAAGGGCAGGAGGCACAGGCCTGGGGCGCAGGGAGATCGGGGGCCTGGCTGCTGGCTCTCTCCAGAGGTTGGGGGACGACCCTGCCTTGCTGGCACCCTCGCCCTTGCACGGCAGCCTCTGCAGACGCCCCGACAGCAGCTCCCCGCCACCCCAGCAGCCCGTGCCCTCCAGAGCTGGCCACATGCACGTGGTGTGCTCTCCTGGGGTCATTTCAGTTTTGCCTCCGAGGACCTGCTCTCCCCTCGGGGCCGTGGTGAGCCATCAGCCTGGTGATACCTCTCCTACTGCCACCCGCGGGCCCCACGATGCTTCCTGTTCTGTTCTCTAAACTCTGGCAGATTATGACGAGTGTGAGAGGCAGGAGGACGATTGTGTGCTGGGGACATCCTGCCGGAACACCCTTGGGTCTTTCACCTGCAGCTGCCAGGGAGACACCCCGGACTTCCACGTGGAATATTCTGGAAGACCCTGCGAAGGTGACAGTGTCATGATCCCCTTTCCAGAACACCGTCCCACAATCTGTTCTTTCAAGGACTCTCATGAGTGGGCTTGTTGTCCTGGGGCGAGTTTCCTGTGTGCACTTGGGGCGTGTGTGCAACATGCTCTGCTTAGGGTAGAAGCAGGAGGCACAGAGACCGAGTTGTCTCTGACCAGAGCCTGTTCAGGGAGGGCTTGCGGAAGAGAGTCTTGGGGCTGGTCTTAAGGAGCAGCTAAGGAGGCACATGACAAGGAGGGCAGCGTGGCAGGGTGTGTTGAGGGGGGGTCACTGAGCAAGAGAGGCTGTTGAAGGTGGTCAAGGTCCAAGCACATAGTCGGGTGGCTGCAGGACGAGGTGCTGGGGTGTGTGTGGGGCTGCTGGAGAAACCGCAGCAGTTTCTCCACATCCCGGGGGAGAAGCTGCAGAGCACCAGGTGAGCCCCACCGAGGTGAAGGAAGGTCGCCCCCAGGCCAGCAGGGGCCAGCAGGGCTGGGAAGGAGGATGTGAGGCCCGCTGACCGGAGCCCGGGGCCTGGGGTCCACGTGAGCACAGGGCACCTGAGAACGGAGGCACACCGTGGAGGCCTGACGTGATTCCTGGTTCTCGTGGGTGTTCCAGTGGAGTGTTTGGGGCAAGAGGGAATCCAGGCAGGGGTGAGGGGCATGGGGTCCTGAAGGGAGGCTTCATGGCCCATGAGTGGCCAGCCTCCAGCCTCCGGGGACAGGTGATTTACCCTGCCCACAGCTTGGCACATCCCTGCATTATCCCCTGAGGTCCCCAGCCACAGGTGCCCCTTGTGCAAAGTGCAAAGCTGGCTGGCACAGCATGCCGTGTGCCACTGTGGCTCAGCCGGCTGTTCCCTGTGTGGCTGCTGCAGGGTGTAGTGACTCCCCAGCTATGTGCCCACCCAGGTCAGCCCCACAGAAGCCCACCCCTTCCCTTGGTCTCCTTGTGTCTGCAGGAAGCTCTCCTGGCAACTTGACCCAGGCCCCCAGCCCAGAGCAGCTCCCCACACCAGTAGGGACCAGGGCTGCGCTCAGGCCAGGTGACAGGCCCACCCCCCAGGACCTGCGCCCGCGGCTGAACCTGACCGGTGCAGTCAGGGTGCTCTGTGAGATTGAGAAGGTGGCCATCGCCATCCAGAGACGCTTCCTACAGCAGGAGGCCATCCCCGAGTCCTCCCTGTACCTGGGACAGCCCTCCTGCAACGTGAGCAGCAGCAACAGCACCCACGTGCTCCTGGTGGCCGGCTGGGGAGAGTGCGGGACCCTTGTGCAAAGTGTAAGTTCGGACATGGAATGCACACTTGGGTGCAGGGTCTGTGAGTCAGCGGGTCCTCAATATGGGGAGGGTTGGCGTCTGGTCTGGAGGGCCAGGCAAGACCCTGGCTGCTGAGCTGTCTGACTCTAAGCAAGGGAACCCAGCAATGGAGGTCAGGATCAGCCCAGCCTGCACCAAAGAAATAGGAAGGAGATGTGAGCTCCATCCTGCAGGGTTCTGGTGCAAAGGGCCTAGGGTCCATCTGAGTCAGGGTTCAGAGAGTTGTCCCACTGCAGGCAGAAGGGAGAGGCAGGAGTAGAAGAGGCAGGACAGCCAGGTGTCTTGTGGGAATGTGAGTGTGGACAAGTGCCCGTGGGTCTGAATACACCTATGTATATATGTGAGCATACAAGAGTGTACATATGCACACAGTGAATGTGCCTATACACATGCACAGATACACGTGTGCATGCATGTGCATGTGTGCAAATATGCCTGTGTATATGTGTGAGCATACAAGCACATGCGAGTGCACATACAGTGAACACACCTATGCATGAATGTGCCAAGCATGTGCACATGTAAGAATATGCCTGTGCATGTGTGTTTGTGTACATGAGTGCACACGTGTGTGCATACATGTGACTATGCCTACACATATGAATGAACATCCCTGTGTGCAGGTGTGTGCACGTGTGTGGATGAGCCTGTGTGTAGTGGGAACATTCACGAGTGTACATGTGCATATGAATGTGCCTATGGACATGTATGAATGAGTGTATGTGTATTAGTCAGATTTCCTTCACTGTGACAAAATACACGAGATAAATCAACTTAAAAGAGGAAAGGATTACTTTGGCTCACGGTTTTGGAGGTTTCAGTTTGTTGGCCGTTGTTCTTGGGCGTGTGGCGAGGCAGAACACTATGGCGGGGGCGCATGGTGGGGCAAAGCTGCCTCGTGGCAGCTGGGAAGCAAAGGAAGAGAGAGGAAGGGGCTGGGTGCTAACACCTCCTTGGAGGGCACGCCCCAAGTCCTGCCTGGGGGCCCACCTCCTCAAGGTCCCACCCCTTCAGGTGGCACCGTGGGCTGGCACCAGGCCTTCAACACATGGACGTTCCAATCCAAAATGTAGCAATGTGTGCAGGCACTGACTGTGTGTGTGAGAGTGTGTGCACGTGTGTAGATGTGTTTGATACATCTGTGGGTGTGCACAGTTGTGCCTGTGTGTGAGTGGCTGAATGTGTGTGTGTGTGTCTGAACACATCCATGTGTGAGCATGTATCTGTGTGCATGTATGTAAATTTGCATAGCTGTGTATGTGTGTGTGCAAATGGGCATGTGTGTGAATGTAGGAGTGTGTTTTGTGTGTGATGTTTTACATGTACATGCATGTAAACATCACAAGTGTGCATGTCTGTAGTGCATGGCTGTATGTGTCAAGGGTGTGTGTAAATGTGTGCATGAATCTGAGCATGAATGGGAAGATAGGTGTAGGTGGGCCCACGTACAATTATGTGTGTGTGAGTTGAACATGTCAGAGTGTGTTGCTAACATGTGAGTGTGTGTGTGGTTTGTGTGTGGATGTATCTGTACACATGTATGAGTGTGAGCGTGGGCAAGCAAGCTGAGCTTGTCAGTGAGTGTGTGAGTATATGGGTGAGTGTGCATGGCCACTGCGTGGGTGGGGATGTGGTGGCATTTGTCAGAGTGACTCCGTCAGAGGAACATGGCTCCAGGTCTTCCGGGGACCTCAAGGCTCTGGACTGGGACGTGGCCTGGGAAACTGTCCTCCTGGGCTGCAGACCTTCGCATCCCTGTGCACATTGCCCCTTGGGTGACTCTGGGCCCGGAGGTCCTGGGGTCCACGTGGGCACCTCTGGGCCCAGGTCCTGCTTCCTGGAAGGCGGTCTCCATGTCCACGTGGGCCCCACTCTCTCCCTCCTCTCTCCGTTTGAATCCCTGTTTGGGGAAGGGCTGGGTCCTCCTGAGTCCAAGTGAGGGCCAAGCCCCAGGTGCGGGGTTGTCCCCCTGGAGGAATGTGCCATCTGTGGCAGGATCTTGGCCACTCAGAGAAGATGCAGTGGTGCAGGGACCCTCTCGGGGGGGCTGGGGTACAGGGCCATGCCTAAGCCCTGGGGAGGGCCACCGTCTTCATTGGGAGCCTGTGTTGGCTTTGGGTGGGAAAGGGGCCTCTGGCAGGGAGGGCACTGGACAAGGGGAGCCCTTTGGGAAGGGTCTCCTCTTAGAAAGGGAAGGCCCAGGTAGTCCCATGGGGTGAGGGGAGGTGGCCGTGGTGGCATTAAGGAGACAGAAAACTCTCAGGGGAGTTCAGCTGTGGTTCAGACCAGCGGCTGCTGGGCCTGGTGGCAGCATGCCTGGCAGGGTGGACCGTCCCGCAGGCCTAGGACGGCTGTGTGAGGGGTGGGACGGAGGGGACGGTCGGCAGGGGTGCGGCAGCTGATGGAGGAGCTGAGAGCTGTAAGGACGTCCTTGCCAGGGAAGCCAGACGAGAGATGGCAGTTCCTAACATCAGGGCAGGAACCCAGGGGCCTGGGCTTTGTCCTTGGAGGCCTGGAAAGCAATGCAAGGTCTTGTTTTCTAGAAGAAAGGGTGGGGAGGGCCACATGCCCTGATCCTCCCAACACCTGAGCAGACTGGGTGTCGCAGGTGCTAATGACACTTAGTCCCCTGACTCTGGGCCCAGGAGTGTTAGCCAGTTTAGGGCTGAGGCTGGTGGCTCAGCAGGTCTGTGGGTCCAGTGAGGTGCGGTGCCCTGTGCTCAGCCTCAGGCCCTGGAGGGCCATGAGGCTGGTGGGACCCTCACCCTCAGGCACTGCCGGTTGGAGCTGGGCAAGGTTGCTCAGAGGGATAGGTGGGCTGCTGGTGAAACCAAGAGCCACAGGCACGGGGGTGACTGGTGGAGGTTGACAGGGTGACTCCTGAGGAGAGCCTCAGACTCTGGCCTTGGGGCTGAGCAAGGAGCCCAACCCTGGGGAGGGGAAGCAGGGAGACCCTGGAGGCCGGGCGGGGACAAAGACAGGAGAGGTAGACTCAAGGGACAACATGGTGGTGGGTGTGGAGTGGGCTGGAGGGGCAGGAAGGCGCGGTCAGCTGAGAGAGTGGAGGCCATTGCGGAGTGTGCATGTATGCAGGCTCCGTGTCTGTCCAGCACGACTGTTTTCTCAAAGCCCCCAGTAAGGAGCCACCTGCAGGATCCCAGTGGCTGCAGAGACCACCCCCCCCCACGCCCCCTCCAGCCCTCAACTCACACACTCAAGAGGGGGGGGGCCCTAGCAGATGGCGGCCGGGTTCTCAGGCCCAAGCTAGCACTGGCCACAGAGCAGGCATTAAGGTGCCGCCAGCAGAGGTCTGCGTCCACCATGGTGCGTGGGTGTGCTTTATATGCCAGCTGGTGTCCCCCAAGTCAGTGTCTCCTACAGGGACAAAGGAGGAGCCTGGAGATGGAGGCCTGAGTTCTCAGTCGGCTGAGCACCTGGTGTGACAGCTGCTTTCAGCAGGTTCAGGGCCTGCTGAGGAAGGGAAATCCATCAACCCTGCGTGCTCCAAGCTCAGGACCTCTCAAGAGGTTTTGAGGGTTTTCAGGAGCCAAGGTTTCCCTGGGGACTTCTCTGCACCAATGCAAAGGACTGTGTGCCGTTGGCGGGTCGTGCCTCCTTCTGGGGGGACGCGGCTGGAGGCAGAAGCCAAGGCTTCCTGCTCTCTTTGGCAATCTACATCAGGAAACGGTCATCAGGGGTTTTACCCTTTGGGGGGTAAGCTTTAAAAAGAACCCCCAGCACCCAGAGCCGAGGCCTACAGCTCAGTCAGGAGCCTTCTGGACCCTGGGAGCTCACTTACGTCCCTGTTTGTACCCAGAATGTGACAAACACTGTAGTGAGGACCATGCTGAGGAATGACCTGTCCCCAGAGGGAATCATCCACCACCTGAAGATCCTCAGCCCCATCCACTGTGCCTTCCAGAATGACCTCCTGACTTCCTTGGGCTACGCCCCAGAGTGGGGGTGAGTGTCAGGCCGCTCTCGCCACTCCACGGCGCCAGTTCCTCCCTAGCACCTTGATCTTAGGGGTCTTTATGGTTTCCACCATTTGAGACCCTTTCTTTGAGGTTGACTATATAAATAAACAGTGGCTGGGGCCTGATTAATACTGTCAGCTTCCCCAATCAGAGGAGGAGCTAAGTATGCACCCCTCGTCAAGCAGCAAGGAGGCCCAGCCTCCCCGAGGCACCCCTGGGGCTCCATTCCTGTGAGGCTCTCTGCCCACTGCACCTGCCCAGGAGTCTCTGCCAACACAGGTGGGGGCTGACCCAGGTGGCCAATCTGTGCCCACAGCCCCCTTCTGCTCTACTGAGGGGTTCTCATCGATTTCCACACTTCTTTGGAGTTGCTTTTGGAGGCGGCGTGGGTCCGGGTGTGGCAGAAGGACCCTCCTGAGTGCCGCTCCCCCCTGCAGCGTTCACACCATCCTCGAGGACCTCCACGGCGCTGGGAATTTTGTCACCGAAATGCAGCTGTTCATCGGAGATTCTCCCATCCCTCCAAACCACGGTGTGTCCGCCAGCGAAGACATCACCATCGAGGTGGGGCTCTGCAGACAGAACAGCAAGCTCAAGGTGGTCCTCACGGAGTGCTGGGCCACCCCCTCCAGCAACGCCCGGGACCCCGTCACTTTCCGCTTCATCAACAACAGGTAGGGCTCAGGGGGTGCTGCACCCACTGCCCGCCTGGCCTGTCGCCTGCTGGGGACTCCTGGAATTCCCAGGCCAACACTGATGTCGACCCGGTTCAGAGGACCTGGTGACTCCCACGGGGCCTGGGGGACGCAGACAGACACAGTCACGAGGGAGCCACCTGAGAGGCCAGCAGGGCCTGCGTGTGCTGAGATGCCCCATTTCCCCCTCAGCTGCCCCGTCCCCAACACCTACACCAGTGTGATCGAGAACGGCAACTCCAGCAAGGCCCAGTTTAAGCTGAGAATCTTCTCCTTCATCAATAACTCCGTGGTCTACCTGCACTGCAGGCTGCGTGTCTGCGTGGAGTCCCCCAGAGCCACGTGCAAGATAGTAAGTGTCTGTGCTCCTTGACTTACGGTTGGCACAAGTTCGAATTGTTATGAGGAAGCAGCTCTGTTAATAAGAGCTGGGACTCAGGGGCATCTGACTGGGGACACTGGGCTCTGCAGGTTGGTATTGGAAGGAGGCAGTGCAGCAGAGGCCCAGGGAGAGCTGGGGCACCTCGGGTATGTGGCTGGCTGAACAACCTTGAGGCTGTGCTGTTCACCTAGCTGTCCCAGCAGCCCAAGCCCCTCCCCCAGGTGGCCACCTGAACACTTAGGCGCAGAAGTGCTACTTAGCCTGGTGTGGACTCTCAACATTGACAAACATTACCAAATATCAGACGCGGTGGTAGATTTTTCCTTCCCTGTGCCCAACATTCTCGCAGGGAGTGTGAATAGCTTTACGTCTCCCTTCCTCACACCATTGAATTTGCAAGGTGCTCTGCAATCCTGAGTTTCAGAGCTGTTCTCTAGACCAGTCATAGGCAAAGTGACCCACGTGTGGTCACGCGCTGTCCGAGGAGGAGCCGGCTCTGCGGGCCTTTTGTTCAGACGACGTGCGGGGGTGTCTCTCCTCTGGAGGATGTGCTTGCTCCTGGGCTCCACCCATGCCTGTTGGCAGGTCGTGGATAAGAGAAGAAGCACCATGTGGCCAACTGAGTTAATGTCACCTTTTCTCAAATAGTAGACTGTCCTACGGGGAACAGATGATTCCCTGTGACAGGTGCTGGGGGTACACTCATGTGCCCACCTGGACCATTCAGTCCTCAAAAATCATGAGAAGGTCACAGCCACAAGTTTCCCTCGGCAGGAAGTGCCGGTCCTGTGCTCTGTGTGGTCTGACCTTGACATAGGTCTCCCCTAGCTCCTCAGAAGGGCATCCATTCATTTCCAGGGGTGCTGTAACAAGGTACACAAACAGGACAGAGGACGAATCAGAAGCCCCCGGTCTCAGCTGAGGTCAGAATTCCAACTGCAAGGTGTCGGCAGGCCTGCTCCCTCCTGGGGCCGAGAGGGAGCTCTGCCCAGGCCCTCCCAGCCTCAGCCTTTCCTTGGCCTGAGACATGGTTCTACCTCTGTGCGTATCTGTCTCTGTGTCCAGGTGTCCCCTTTTTATAAGGACACCAGCCATACAGGATTAGAGCCCTATGAGCCACTTGAACCTGAGAAGGTCTCAGTGACATGCGCTGGGCTTAGGAGTCCGCGTTTTTGGAGGACACAGAGCCACCATGGCAGGCAGAGTGAGCTGACTGCCCAAGGCCCCAGCGCAGGCACCTGTTTGTAAGGCAAAGGCACTAAGAGGAGCGATGGCAGCAGCAGCCTTTGGAGGAGGCATGGGGGACTCAGCCTCCGCTGAGGCGTGGTCACTTTGGTGGCCAGGGTCCTCCACCTCCCTGGTTGGTGTGCTCTGCTTCTCCTGTCCCAGGCATGTCCCACTATCTGGTCTCCCGCTGCTCCCATGCCCCGTCTAGACTTACCCACCAGTGACCTGATGACCAGAGGACAGAACTCTCCCAGGTGACCGGCCTCCCTGAGAGGGAGTTAATTCCCCATGGTGTTGCGCCACTAATTTTGACCTTTTCTCCTTTAAACAAACAACAGAGCTGCAATGACTTCCGGTCACCGAGAAGCAGCAGAGGTTCGGAAGTGCAGCAGATGTCCTGGGGGCCCCTTGTGCGGGCACAAGGTGAGTCCACAGGAAAAGAGCCCATTAACCAGCAGGGAGCTCAGGGAGCACCTGCTTCCAAACGCGGAGCTTTGAGTCTCCTAACAGACCCGTGGTCGCAGAAACGGCGGTGGCTGAGCTCGTCCTTGGGTCCCTGTGAGCCAGCAGGATGGCTCTCTACGTGTCACGAGCCTCTGGGGAGACGGAGCTCGGAGTCAGACACAGCTGAACAGGGCTGTTTTCAGCTGGCCCTGGGGAGCCAGGGAGGTTTTCTGGCCTGGGTAGATACGGTGGGTGAAGGGGAAGGGGCTCAAGGGGGAGGCTGTAAACAGGTGGTGTCCAATTCTTTGTGTGTGTGAAAAAGCTGTTTTATTCAGAAGATGCAAAAAAAGAAGCCCAGTGTTTCCGTTCTCCCTCAGTATAAACCTTCCTCAGCCAATTACATCTCACGTAGTCTCAGAATCTGGTTTTCAGGAAAATGAGTTCTTTTTTAATGTGATCTATCAGATTTGTTTGTTTGTTTGTTTGTTTACTGGGGTTTGAACTCAGGGGCATCTGACCTCTGAGCCACATTCCAGCCCTGTTTTGTATTTAGAGACAGGGTCTCACTGAGTTGCTTAGCGCCTTGCTTTTGCTGAGGATGGCTTTGAACTCGAAAACCTCCTGCCTCAGCCGCTGGGATTACAGGTGTGGGCTAATGCGCCAGCTTGATCAGATTGTTTTGAAAAAGTAATGGTTTTGTGGTTTGAGGACATTTGACAGAAACCGTCAGATGTCCCCAACTTTCTTCTCTTCCCTTCCATAGTGAGAGAGCTCAGGTGTAGCTGACTCACAGCTCCCGGGAGGGAATCTGGTTCCCAGCCTCCCTGGCAGCTAGGTGTGTCCATAGGAGTGAGTTCTGGCCAGTGACAGGCCCAGGGACAGTGGTGGCAACTTCAGGGACACCCTCCTTAAAAACTAGTATGAAACTAGTAACTAGTATAAAAAATTTTGGACTTGGAATTAGTAGAACTGAGTATGATTGTTAGGCTATGATGTATGAGTTGGGAAGTCTTATGGAAATTACTAAATCTCCTGAATCCCATCTGTCCATCCACCTATCATCTATCTACCCATCCATCCATCCATCCATCCATCTCTTCATCCATCCACTCTTTCATCCATCTATCCATCCATCCACTCATCCATCCACTCATCCGTCCACTCATCCATCCATTATCCATCCATCCACTCATCCAACCACTCATCCATCCATCCATCCACTCATCTGTCCATCCATCCACTCATCTGTCCATCCATCCACTCATCCATCCATTATCCATCCATCCACTCATCCAACCACTCATCCATCCATCCATCCACTCATCTGTCCATCCATCCACTCATCCATCCATTATCCATCCATCCACTCATCCATCCACTCATTCATCCAATTATCCATCCATCCACTCATCCATCCACTCATCTGTCCACTCATCTGTCCATCCATCCACTCATCCATCCATCCACACATTTACTATTTCATCCATCTACTATGTGCAGGCCCTCTGCTTTTCCTTTGTAAGATGGATGTTGTAGTGAACTGTCCTGCTTCATCAGGACATTGTGGGTGTCCCACGGGGCTGTAGGAGAAGCAAGACCTTTGTGTGAGGCTGATTTGTGGACTTCCTGACTTTGGCCCTTGGTGATGGGCATGCTGGGTATTCCCTTGAGCCTCATTTTCCTCACCTGTGCACTGGGAATAATAACAACTCACACTTCACACCGAGACTGGCCGTCTAAGTTGCTGGACAGTGGTAGCTGTCGCCATTCATAACTGGGAAGCAGGGCACTGGCACATCCAGCACCGAGAGAGAGACTGTAACAGGTCAGCTCAAAAACGAGGTCTCGGACCGTCCATTTTGCTCATCGTTCTTGCTCTTTGCAGTCTTAGCTTCCCTTTGGCTAATAACTGTCACAGGACATACAGAAGATAATTTAAGCAGAATCCTGCAGCAGTGGGGACTTTGCCACCCAGTAACAGTGCATGTAGCGGCAGCACCATGGGGGCCTGCAGGGCTGAAGAGAGCCCAGAGGCCAGACGGCTTCCGGAACCTTCCTCCGTCTCTGCCTTCACCATCACCTCCACTGTTGGGAAGAGGTGAGACCGGCCTCCTGATGGGGGCTGCCCTCTGCTCCACCTCTTGGGCCACCTCTGTCTGTTCCCAAGGAGCTGGGCTGGCTCCTTAGCAGGTCCGCTCCACCGTGGATCTTCTTGTGTCCTGCGTTGCTGGAACAATCTCCACTCCCGGGTATGGGGGCCTTAAAGCAACAGAAATCCTCTCTCAGTGCCGGGCCAGAGGTCTGGAGCCACAGCGCCAGCAGGGCTGCCCCGAGACCGGCAGAGGCGCAGCCCGTTCCTTGGCTGGCCTTTGTCTTCACGTGTCCTTCTCCCTGTGTCTCTGTCTCCACGTGGCCATCCTCTCAGCAGAACGCTCCCAGGATTGGGCTGGGCCACCAATCCCAGTGTCCTCGCCTTCCCTAGTCACATCTTACCTGCAGACCAGCTCACCCTGCGGCACTGGGACTTGGAGGTGTCTTGCGGTGGCACAATTCAGCACATGGCACAGGGTAGTGACCGTGTAAGGAAGAATCCATTCTGTCCTTCCCGAGGTGTGTGCTACCCACAAATAATCCCTCACCATCAGAATTTGTGGAAATCTTGATGGCCATTGCTTTAGTAGATGGCCGACCTGTTTCACACTCGCTAGAGGTGGTGGACAGAGTAGGAGGCTGATGGTCACAGCATGCACACACAGCCCAGTGGGAGGGTCTGGAACAATTACTGAGGCTGCTCAGAAGTGAGGAGGCTGGGCCTCCCCAGACTGAGGAGGACTCTGAGCTCTGGGAGAGGCCTGTCCCTCCTGGGCCTGCTCAGGAAGGTGATAGGAGGGTCTTGGACACTTTCCCTCTCTGTCCCCTTTACAAAAGCCCTAGTAGTTCAGTGTCTTTGCAGTTACTTGAGTTCCTCATGCACCCTGCACTGACACACGCTCTGCCAGCATGACCCACGTGCCCCTGAAGAGGTGAGGACAGGGCACAATGCCGAAGCATGTGCCAGATTGGGATAGACATTCCTAAGGGCTTGCTCTCCCCTTCTAACGTACCCTGCATGGACCCAGAGCCCTTCTTCCTGGGCTGTGTAACCAGGGGCAGTCTGGCCTGAGGACCCCACTCTGAGCAGCCTGACTTAGTGGGTCAGTCAGGAATATTTGGGTGCAGGCAACAGAAACCCAGCTGGGGAGTGGAGTGGAACAGGGGCTACTGTTGGGCGGACACTCTAGGCTGGCTCTGGCTCCACAGCTTTGCAGGAGCCCGTCTCCTTCTGTCCTGGTCTCCAGCATCCTTGGTGCATGTGGTCCCCTTGTACCAGCAAGAGGAGCCCTCACTCCTGGCCCAAGAGGAAGGAGGCGCCCACTCTAGTGCCCCTGGCATCTGAATGTAGGTCCAGCTCTGCAGTTGTCCAGGGAAACGGCTGGCCAGGGCCTGGGAGCCTTGGGTTCCTTGGGAGCTCAGGGCCGAAGCAGGGGGCAGGAGGTCCCAGAGTGTTCCTGTTCCTGGGGGGTATGGCTGTCATTTGCAGCTGTCTCGCTGTCTGGGGACCCCAGAGGGATCCCTAGCAGCTCAGTGGGACAACTCTGCCGACAGCAACACACCCCACTGTGCAGTGGGAGCCCCAGAGCAGCAACCACTTTGGGCAACTGCCCCGAGATCACCACTGGTGGGAGATGGGATGGTGAGCGCCCCTGGTCTCCCAGGAGGGCTCATCCCCAGCCACGCCGTCCAGCTGTGCTGCGGGGGCACCCCGGAAGGGTTGGGGGAATGTGGCCACGGCTGTGACCCTGCTCTGGGCACCTCTGACTCATGGCGTGCCCATGGGTTGGGCCACCTCGTGGCGGGTGGTCAGGTCTGTCCTTGGGGTGCTGGAGTGGCTGAGGGCTGGCAGAAGCTGGCATCTTTCTCAGGCAGCGTGGCTAAGTCCACAGAGCACCCATCAGTGGGACTGACGTCACAGTGCGGTGGCATGTGGTGCCTCTACCACGCAGTACAGCCACCTCCTCTCGGGTTTCAACCCAGTTCCACCCTGAAGCCAACTCTTTGCCCACCAGCTGTCTCTCCATTCTCTTGCTCAGGGCCCTGGCTTTCTGCCTGTGGTCTGGCCTGTTCCAGAGAGTTCCTGTGGACGGGCGGTGTGACGTGTGGCTCTGGCCTGTCACTCGTGTGACGTGTTCCACTTCATCTCTGCTGCAGCGAGTCAGCTTCCCCTCTCCATGCTGTGTTCCCTTGTGGGGCTGGACCACCCTGGCCCACCCATTCATGTGTTGAGAGACACAAGGGCTCTTTCTGCTTTGTGGCTACTGTGACTAGTGCCACTGCAAACTTGGGCGTCTGAGCACCCTGAGTGTATGTTCTCCCCTCCTGGAGGAGGCAGGTGTGTGTGGGCGGCCACCAGATAGGAGCAGGCTGCACCTCTCCTCTGGCCTGGTGGATCCAGGCAGGCCCAGCCCAGGCCGGCCAGCTCCGCCCTCTCAGCCAGGGCATGTCCAGGAGGCTGGGCTGGCTGAGCTGTGCTCACTGCACTCACAGGCTTTGCACCCGCCTGGTCTTGTTGGGCAGCTCATGGGCACCCACAGGCCTCACCTCTGCCAGCTTCGGCTCCATCAAACCCAGGTCATGCTTTGAGAAGTGGCGGACACAGGCAGCACTTGCCGTTCGGGCCGCGCTGGACACACCTTCACCTCCCAGCAGTGCTCAGTGCTGGGCCACAGGAGCCTCCTCCGGGCCTGGCGGTCTCTCACCCGTGCCTGTCTCACCCCACAGGTGCCTCTCCAGGTGCAAAGCCAGGCCTGGGGACCGGCCATGTCGTTCTCATCGTGGTGGCCGGCTTTGCCATGGTGGCGGGGGCCGCAGCCTTTCTGATCATGCGCTACCAGAAATTGACTGGAAAATACAGCTTCAGCACCCAGGCGGACAACTTCAGCTACCAGGTGTTCTCTGAATAGGAGGCCCGCCGACCTGCAGGTGGGTGTGGAGTAAGGCACCGACGGCCTGCCACCATCACTCTGGTGACGACCTCGCAGGCCTGGCAGTAGGCAGGTCTGTGCAGATCCCGTTTTGGGTTCCCTAAGGAGACACACCCTCTCCTCCTGGAAAAGCAACCTTCAGTGGCCAGGGAGAGGACATGGACTATGACATCAATGATGGGCTGGACTGATGGCGCATCACTGCCCCCAAGAGTCCAGAGGCAGCACGATGCTGGGTGGTGAGAGCAGCCCCAGGCGCCAGCCCCAAATCCCAGTGCTGCCATTCCCCTGCTGGGCCGCCTGGGGCAAGCTCCCAAGCCTCTCTGTGCCTCATTTTCCTCCTCTGTAAAGGAGTGGGGTGAGTCCAGTCACACCAGGAGCTTGAGAATTGAAAGGGAAACAGCCAAGGGCCTTCCCCAGGGTGGGTCGGACGCACCCCAGGCCCACCAGGAACTGTTCTCAGTGATGTCCCTGAAAACTTGTTCTCACAGGGACCAGGCTTTGTGCAGGGATGGGTCACTGTGTGACCCCTACTGTAGAACACTGGTGACTTAAACATTCAGGGCTTTGAGGAGAGGATGCCTTTCTGGTCTGTCACATGGACCTCCTGGGCAGGATCTGGACACAGCTCCACAGAGCACAGCATCGGCAGGCAGCCTGCGCACCCCGGCCACGTGCTGGGGCCGCCGGAGGGCACCTACAATGCCGAATGCAGCAGCAAGCCGGGCAGAGGGTGTTCACTGAGTTCTTCAGGGAATAATGATCCCAACAGCTTGGACATTTTCAAAAGAATATTTCCACCTGCGGTGGTGTGGAGCCTGCCGACTCCGGGGCCACTCTGTGAACTCCTTCCCTGCATGCAAGCTGACCAGTGTCCTCCTTCCCCACGCAGGGCACCGTGAGTCAAGCATTAGCAGGCGTGTACTCCGTGGGGTGCTCTGTGCCAGCGTTAGGACAAGCCCCGACAAGATGACGGCCGGCCCTTCCGCCCTCAGGAGGCTGTCCTGCTGGAGATGTGGGCAGAGCGCTGGGACAGCCCTGGGCCCTCAAGCCCAGCCCAGACACCACCCCTCCATCGCCCAAGCCACCTGCACATCCCTAGCCCTCCCGGGCCCTCAAGCTTCTCCAAGTGACCCTGGCTCACTGAAGCCAGTGGCCAGCATGCTGTCAATCACACGGCTCTTCACATTTCAGAGACACTTGACAGTCCTTGCGAAGCTCTTTCACAAATAGCTCCATCTTTTAAATGCATTGCTCATGCTATTTTTAGTAGCTGTATACACACTCTAACATTTCTTCTGCCTTCCTAGCAGGTCATTTTTATTTACAAAACAGTAACGCAGAAGGTACTCTATTAATGTGAAAATTGTCCTAGTGAGTAAAAACGATGTTACATACACACACATACAACACCACTCTTTTATGTTTGCAACGTGCTCCTAGCCATGTTCTCATGTAATCCACCCTGGGGCAGGGGGAGGTGTGCCTGTTACTCTAAGAGGAGGCAGAGAAGGGGTAGATAGGTGTGCACTTAGGGTCATAAGATGCATAAAGAAGGAAATGGGTCTAGAATGTAAGTATATTAGTCTTGGTTTTCCCCTTTACCCTCTGCTAAGACACACTGCTTTCCCCCTTATTTGAAACAAAGTAGAATTGGCTGGAAGGCTAACATCTAGAAGTTTGGTGTTTTCCTTCCATGAACTTAGAATGATAACAGGGTCTTTGATTTCAATTCTTGACAGTAATTTTGCCGAATATAATCAACTCTCACTCCTACACAATATTTGGGAAAGGAGCCTTTGGATTTATTGGGTATTCTCAGAATAGGAGGAACAGTTAGTAACTAACGTGTGTGGATGACCGTTTGAGCAAGCAGGATACACTGCCTCGACGCTGAGACCTGAGTGACAGGTGTGCTGGCCTCTCCATCTCAGCTTGCCGGGTGTGCTCTGACGCCGGCTCCTGGGCAGACCAGGCGCACATCTCTGGTTCTGGCAGGTTCTGGCATGGCCACAGACCTTGCCATTTGCCTTCTTGGGAAAGAGCGAGGAAGCCCAGGTCTTGAGCTCTGTGACTGGGTGGATTTCAGATAAAGTAGTTGGCATATTATTTTAAAACCCCATCCTTCATCTTCAGTTTTTACTCAATTTCAATAAACAGGCTACTTCCTTTTGTTTGTGTTTTCTGTAATAGTGGAAACTCCATCTCCCCTCTTCTTACTTCCCACACCCAAGTCTCTGACAAGTTCTTCCTGAGCAGTCATGTTGCAGGGACAGACAGGCAGGGCACCCAAGACAGCAGGAGACAGTTTTATTTGGCTGCAGCCAGGTCCAGAGGGCACAGCTTTTGCTATAATCAATCAATCCCCCTGAACCCCGAGTTCAGGGAGTTTCAGAGTTTTATGCCCAGCGTGTAAGGGGAGGGGCTCAGAAGTTCACAGTCTGCAGAAGTTCACATAAAAGCAGCTTTTTCTCTCACTGTTCTGGGCACGTTAACCCTTCAAGGACCACACCTGAGAAGGGGGGAGCTTCTTCTCCCCTCTCTTTCCTCCCCTGCCAGCTGTTACCATGAGCCCAATTGTAACTTATCTTAGAAATGTAGACATCTCTGTGAAGCCCAGCTCAAGGCCAAAGGCCTTGTTTGCACATTTCTACAAACTACTATACTGGATACGTTTGTGAAAAGCTAGTAAGGGGTGTCCAGCACCTGGAGTGCTGGTATCTTCCCGGCCAGTGGCCAGGTAAACAGGGCGACATGAAAATAGGAAGTTTATCTACATTGAGCTCTTTTGCAGAGACTCCTTTGCTGAGAGTCCTAAAGTCAGCCATGGTGAAGATTTCTGGAGAGGCCCAGTTAAGACTTTTTTTTTGTGGAGGAGGGGGTGCCACTAGAGTCACAGTGTCCCAGGCCCTGAGCTCAGTGTTCTGGACAAAATAGTGAGAGCAAGACTGAGCCCTGCCCTCAGAGAGCACAGGGAAGGGAGAAGCTCCACCAGCAGCTGATGGGAGCCCTGGGAGGAGCTGAGAGGCGAGGGCAGGATGCTGTGGGGTGTCCCTATCTGGTCCATCCACTCATCCATCAAATGATCACCCATCCTTCTGTCCATCCATCCATCCCCCATCCATCTATCTTGTTCAACTGTCCACGTATGTGCCCATCATCGAGCAGTAACAGGTGTCTCTAATCCTGGGGCCACCCACCCACCACTCACCCACCTACTTATCTTCCCATCCACCTGCTTGTCCATCCATCCATCCGTCCATCCATCTTTTTGTTCTACTGTCCACATGTGCCCATCCCCAAGCATTAAGAGGTGTCTCTGCTCCTGCGACCATCCACCACCCACTCACCCACCTACTTGTCTTTTCTCCACCCGCTTGTCTATCCATCTATCCATGTTTCTCTCCACCCACCCACGCAGCCATCTAGCTAACCAAGGAACGCTTACCACGTCTCGTTCTTACACTGACATCAGGAAGAAAAGAAGAATGAGATGAAGTCCTCGCTCCCAAGTGTTCACACCCAGCAGAGGAAACCCCACTGTGACCACGACGTGCAGTAAAGCCAGGGAGGCCCCCGCAGGTGGGAGGAAGGGGAATAGGGAAATGCTCACGGGCTCATGTGGCTTCCACACGGGAGGGTCTGGGACCATCGAGTCACAGAGGCGCTGCAGGGATATTCTCAGCTTGTGCATTGCGTCTAGCTTAAAGCCTCCGGTTCAAGACTCTGCTGGCATGGCTCAAGGGACCCACTCCAGAGAGCACTGAAACAGAAGGAGGAGGAAGGTTGGGTGTCTCTGATGCAGACGTCACCCTGGGTTGTGCAATGAAACGCCATGAGACCAAACTTCAGGGCCTTGGAGACTCCCCAGATGATGCCCTCCCAGAGTGAGTGGCCCTGGGGCCACCCCATAACAGAGTGGAGATCGTGTGGGACCATGCAGATATCTTCCTACTCAGCCCTGTGCTAATTCCTTGGGTATGAGCATTCTCTCTTAATGGCTGAGGACTCAGAGATGTTATGCATCTGTTATGGTTCACACATGAAGTGTCCCCAAAAGCTCCCATGTGAGACAATGCAAGAAAGTTTAGAGGTGAAAAGATTGCATTATGAGAGTCTTACCGAATCAGCACATTAATGGCTGCTAAGATTAACTGGGAGGTAGCTGTAGGCAGGTGGGGTCCTGGGGGTGGACCTTGGGGTGTACATATCGTCCCTGGTGAGGAGTTCTCCCTCTGCTTCCTGGTGCCATGTCCGGAGCTGCTGTCCTCCTCCACCTCCCCATTTCTAGGAAAGGGCAGTTTGGTGAAGTACCAAGATTTCCTGTCCCCCTCTGCCCTGGTATCCTGCCTCATCTTGGACTGAGACCTCGGAAACCATGATCCCCAAATAAACTTCCTCCTCTAAAATTGTTCTTGTCAGTCTGCTGATCACAGAGGTGAAAGACTGACTAAAACGGCAGCTTTTCCCACACACAGGACTCTGGTGGGAGTGGGATGCACGGCAAACCCCTGTGGTCATGAATCCTCGCTATCCCTCTGTCCCCAGGGAAGGGGAGGAGGCCCTCTGTGGATATTACAGTGCAGAGTACCTCTGAGGCGTGGAGGTGGTCCTCAGGCTCCCTGAGGCTGGGGGTCTTTTCCTGCTGGGTTCTGTGTCCCTGGAAGTCCTGACCCTCAGACACCACCTTGGGCCCAAGATCTCAGGCTGTGACTCACTCCGTGGCCAAGGGTCTGATGGAGATGGAGTGTGATGGAGGTGGAGTCTTATGGAGGTGAAAGGTCTGATGGGGTGGAGGGTCTGATGGCAGAGGTTCTGCTGGAGGTGAAGGCCCCACAGAGGTGGAGAATCACTGGAACCTTCCGCGGTCCTCTGGCCATGGCTGCAACTCTCCATGATGGCCACTAGATGGAGCCCTACGCCAGGGTCTGCCTCAGGGCTTCAGGGTCCCTTTGTTTCTGTAACAACCACAGCCCGGGTTTCTCCTTCTTTTTTGCCTGGTTTGAGCCTCTTGTCTGAATCTGACATTGTTCCTCAGGACTGCTCGGTGCTGGGCTTTGTCTCTGCTGGGTGGCGCCTGGGAGGCGTATCAACAGCTGAGAAGGCCATGCTGGACTTTGAGGGTACAACTGAGCCACCGTGAGTGACCAGGAGCGCATGCCTGGGCAGTGCCAGTGGACTCTGCTCTCCCACCTGGGTTTCCAAATGAAGGAAGCTCTTCCCTGGCGAAGTACCAAGATTTCCTGTCCCTGTCACTATGTGACAGACCTGGCCAGGGCGTGCCTTCACCTCATGCTCCCTCTCTGAAAAGGAAGTGTGCTCCCCCAGGCAGAGGGACATTATTAAAGATGCCACAGCATGAACACAGAGGCTGGCCCCGGGGGCCTTGGTGCAGATCAGTCCAGAACCTGCCCTTGTTCCAGCACCCTCGCTGCTGGGGGGCTTTTACAGGGCTGGGGTCTTCTGGGAAACTGAGGCAAAGATCCCCTTTAAGCCCCAATTCTTGTGACCAAGTCAGAAAGATCAAAGGTATGTCACTCAGAGTGACAGGCATGGGTTTACCAAAGGGGTAGGTAAAGGGAGCGGAGACACTCTCCAGGAGAGAGCAGGTCCTCTCAGAGAGGAGAGGGATGGCATGCCCCTCCTGCACTCCAGTTTTATTGGGGATCCCAAAGAAGGTTCCAGAGAGGCCTGCTCAGGTCCACCTCTTGACTTTTGACTGACAGCAGCATGACATCAGGCTTTCAAGTCCCCACTGCCATGGCAACTCTAGGCCACTTTGGCCCACGCTGACTGGTTCTGACTGAATTCTTGACCACACATTCTTACAGATTTTGTGTTGGAAGGAACTATCCTTGTCTCCCTGAGTTCCGGGTCTGACCTGTGGAAAGGGTCACAGTAGTGGACACAGGAGCTGTCACCACCCTCGTCAGAGCGTCGGGCCGTCAGGAGCTTGTTGGGGTGACACTGTGGTGCCAGTCCAGCCTCCTGGTGCAGGCTGAGCTTACTGTCTGGCAGCCCTGCCCTTCCACGGACATCAGCCTGGCCTTGTCCCCTGCTTACCTGCCCCAGAGGAGGCCAGGTGGAACAGCCCTGTGAGGCAGACCTGGGGATGGCCTGATTGTAGGCAGAGCCCAGTCCTCAGCAGAAGCCTCACCCCCCAGTCAGAGGGCACATGGGGGCACTGCACTGGAGGGGTGTCCTACAGAAAGTGTCCAGGCTGCCCCACCTGGTAAAGAGCCAACAGCAGAGTTTCTGGGGGCAGGCAGATGTCAGGGACCCTGTTCAGAGGCAGCGCAGTCAGCTGCCAGGTCTGCAGCTGGGATTGGCGAGTGAGACCCAGCCTTGGCATGGGCACAGGTAAGATTCCTAGTGCTAACATCTGGTGACCTTCCATGTGTGCTGAGCAGCTCACACACACTGCACATGGAGGTGCGGCCTCATGTGACCCCACCCCTCAGCCAGAGAGAAGCAGAGGAAAGGAACTACCAGGTGTATTGGTCAGGGCTCTCTAGAGGGACAGAACCAAGCGGAAGTATGATTTTAGCAGGGGGACTTATTAGGTTGGCTCACACGATCAGAAGCTGGACAGTCCAGAGTGGCCGTCTGCAGGCTGGAGAGCTGGAGGACCAGTAGCTGTACAGTCCAAGAGAAGTCTCTGCTCCTCCAGGCAGAGGGACATTATTAAAGATGCCACAGCATGAACACAGTGGCTGGCCCCGGGGGCCTTGGTGCAGATCAGTCCAGAACCTGCCCTTGTTCCAGCACCCTCGCTGCTGGGGAAGCTATTGGGGGGACCAACGGTGCTACCCCAGTTCCAGATTGAAGGCTTTTGGGAACTCCCTGGAGAATCGCTGGTGGAGTCCCCTTTGGAAGAGTGAAGAATCTGGAGTCCTACATCCTCAGAGGATCGCAGCAGCAATCAAGGATCCGTTCAGGAAGAATGGAGCTTGCATCTGCTGCCTCTCCCTTGTTCTTCCACCTTTTATTCCATCCAAGCCTCCATCCTATTGGGCGGTGCTGCCCACACTTAGGGAGGGTCTCCATTTCAGTTGGCTGACCCACATGCCAATCACTCCTAGACTCACCCTCATTGGCACATCCAGAAGCCTCTCAATTCTTGGCATTTCTAATTCCAATCAAGTTGGCAATTCAGATTAACCCTTACCCCAGGTCATCCATAGGTGGTGGCAGGCACATAGACTGGAGGACAGGTGGCCACAGCCAGCTTGAGGGTAGAAACAGGCCTGGAGAGGCCTGGCTCACTGCAAGAGCTGGGCACCAGGCTGCCTGGGATTGAGCCCTAGAACAGCAGGCAAGAGTGCTGCTGTCCTTCTCCGGGGACTGGCCCCGGGGCCGGGGACTGGGCTGAGTCTGCCTGGACCTGGAGTCTCAGATCGGGGAAAGAAGGCCATGGAGACCAGGACCCCGCTGGTCACTCCCCAGCCCGCAGCTACCGGCCTGCTCCCTTCTAGGAAATGGCATGGGGAAGCTTGGAGGCAAGTTCCTCCCATGAAGGGCAGGAATGAACTGCATGCTGTTCCACCAGAAGCTCAGCCAGGGCCTCTTCAAGGCAGAGACGGGTGTGCCAAGGGTCCCCTGAGCACCCTGAGGACAGCCGACTCTCCTGAAAGACACCCTCTTCTGTAACAAAAGGACAGGTTACAGTCAGTGGCTGAAATGCTCACAGGGAGGAGGCCAGGACAGACTCAGCCTCCAGTCCCTCTCTAGTGGGATCCTCAGATAGCACTTGATTGTCCCAGCAGCGACGTGTGACAACCCAGAGGGAGCATTGCCAGGCAAGCCCAGGTTTACTATAGAGGCCAGCTTTTCAGACCCCAGACACCAAAGAGGCCCAAAGCCTCAAGCATTGAAAACCACTTGATCACATCAATCCTGGTGTCAGGCTCACCACCTGCGGTGGCTGGACCCAGTGTCCAAACACGCTCTTATCAGGCTTGGAGGTCAAGTCCAGGACCCTGCAGGAGCCAGTCCTTTAGAGTGGGCAGGGTCTGAGCACCTCACCTCTCCGAGTGAACCCTTTATTGCACAGAGGCCATGTGGCCAGGCAGCGGGGAGCCAGAGCTCCCAGGAACGTTCCTCTGCTAAATTTCCATAAGGACATGTCCTGGCTGCGGGAGGCCAGTCCATCCCTGTTTCCAGTTCTGTTTCTCCTTTCAGGGCAGGAAAATCACCCCCACCCAGATACCTAGGCAGAGCTGGACTGAGGGTCAAGGTGGCCTGGGCTCAGGATTCCCATGACCTCTGACTATCCAGAAGCAATGAGCGCCGGCAGAGAGGCCAGGGGCCCTCAGCTGCAGCAGACGTCCATCCACCTGTCACTCCAGCCACCTCATATTTCACGCCTCTGTGACTCATAAATGTTGTTTTTGGAGAATCATAAATCGCCCTCAGCTTACAAAAACAAACATGCTGGGTAACCCTGGTGGCGGCTCTGGGCTGAGCCGACCTCAGGGGACCCAGGGGATTCATCTGCCCTCCAGGGCTTGAGCAGTGGGGGACTCCATCAGAGGACACCTCAGGCTCTGCAGGCTGGAATTCCTGGGCCCTCTGGGGACGGGTGTGTCCCCATTTCACAGCCTCTCGAGCCCCCAAACCACAGTAGACTGCAGTTACTAGTGCCCAGGCTGGTCTCCCAAGGCGGGGCCTTCAGGACCCCGAGGAGTCTGGGCAGGTGAGCCAGGGCTTCCTTTCCCAAGGCCAGCCACACCTCCTTGGGTTTCTGTGTCACAAACTTGGTGCTACAGGGCCCCAGCACTGGAGGTCTGCAGACAACCCAGGCTTCTCTCCATGGAGTTCACAATGAGAGATGGTGGGGTGGGGAGAAAAGGGGGGAGAGAGGGGGAGAGGGGGGAGAAGGAGAGGGGGGAGAGAGGGAGGGGGAGAGGGCGAGGGGGAGAGGGAGGGGTGGAGAGGGGGAAGATGGGAAGAGGGGGAGGGGGGAAAAGGGGACAGGAGACAGAGGGAGAGAGGAGAGTGGAAGGGGGGAGAGAGGAGAAGGCAAGAGGGGGAGGGGGAGAGGGAGAGGGGGGAGGGGGAAAGGGGAGAGTGGGAAATGGGGAGAGTGGAAAAGGGGGAGAGAAGGAGAGCGGGAGAAGGGAAGAGAGGGAGAGGGAGAGGGGGAGAGGGGCAGAGTGGGGAGAGGGGAAGAGGGAGAGGGAGGGGGAGGGGGAGAGGGGGAGGGGGAGGGGGAGCGCAGGAGACAGCACAATAGTACAAACTCTCAGAACACTCAAAAGGAGAGAAAATATGATCACTGTGCAGACTCTCAGGGGAAAGTCACCCTAACCCTAGGACACACCTCCTCACAGGTTTGGGACCTGCCCTGGCCGTACTCTGTACAGTCACTGGTTGGTGCTGCCCAGGCCTGTGCAGGGTAGTACTGGTCACAGAACAGGAGTGGACACTCACGTCCCCATCAAGGCGAGAGGCTGTCTGAAACCTCGGCCCTGTGTCAGGAGACCCGGGGAGGGGGCAGGGGAACTCGTGGCCCAAAAAGCCACCAGACCTGGAATTCCACAGAGCCAACCCCTGAATGGTTCATGGTGTATGTGCAAATATCCCAAAATAAGAAAAAATCCCACATCCAAAAGCAACGCTGGTCCCCAGCACTTCAGATAAGGGATATTCAACCTGCAGCACTAAAAGCAATGTTTTGTGGAAATTGTTTAAGATTCTTGGAAAACCAAGCAGCGAGCTCTCATCCTGTTTCCTGTAGGGTTTGATCCTCACCAAATGGAATCCAGAAAGATCTATGGCCCCGGTGACTAGATGGAGGAGGAGGCAAGAAGCTGGGCATTGGGAGACAGGACTCCTGGAGGCTGAGGGAGACAGGCAGCCTGCCAGCTGCCCCCGGTGTGGCCTGTCCAGGCCTCCCATTAGAGCCCCTGGTTGGTGGCTGGGGACTGGGAAGGAGGCGGGCACCAGGGAGGCCTGGAGAATACTACCTGGTGAAGGCCAGGGAGGGTCTGCCCTCCGCTGTCCTGGAGGCATTCGGACGGTCGCCATGGAGACGGCACTGGGCGCCCTGCCTTACTTGCGGCAGCTGAGGGAGGCTCCCTTCCTGGTTTTGCAGGGTTGGGGCAGGACGCCAGGCCACACTGTGGCCCACGCAGGCTCCAGGGTCTGGGGAGTGAGAACAGTCCAGTCATGACATAGGGGACCTCTGGAGGACTGTGGGCTCACTGTCCACTCCCTCACCAACCTTCACAGGCATCAGCATCATGGAAGAGAGTGGGGTGGGGTGGGAGGGCTTGTCAGGCCGATGCTGGGACCAGTTGCTGGGGTTCTGAACCAGAGGTGGCCCTTGACCTTTCAGAGGCTTGGGGAGTGCTGCCTGCAAAGCCACAGTCCTCTGCAGATTTCAACCTTGGAGGTGGAGCCTAGTGCCCTGGTGACTTAGATGGCCTGATCATGCGGCCAAGGGTGAGGGTCAGGCAGTGGGCCGGGGCCAGGATGTCAGAACCAAGGTGGAGCTGCTGTCCGCCCAAGGGAAAAGCAGATAGAGCCTGACGCATTCTTACTTCTGATTTCCTGACAGTGACTACCAGAGCCACCAGCCTGCGTGGAGGCCACCACAGCCTCTCGAGGACGTCTGCCCAGCCTCTGCCTGCTCAGCCGTAGATGGACTCCACGCTTGGTATCGGTCACTGTGGCCCAGGAGCACGGTTCAAGACATCTGCTGCCGGCTCCTCATTTTTGTCTTGGAAAACGTCCCCCTGCCTGGACCTCTTGAGGGCACTCATAGTTCATATAGCCCACGTGTTCCCACGCCAGTCCCTGCTAGTCCCCAATAAATATTCTGTGGGGAATCTCTCTCTCTCTCTCTTTATTTTTTTAAGATCGACAAAGTAAGTATTTATTGAACATCTGCTGTGTCCAAAGCAAAGGCTGCATTCTAGGGAGAAAACGGGAACAAGACAGCCCTGTGGCCGAGGCTCCTGGACCAGGAGGAGGAGAGGCAGGAAGCCTGCACTCGCCCGGGGAAAGCTGCCCAGGGGGAGTACCAAGGGGCATCGGGCCCCGGCCTGCCCCAGGTGCCCAGTGCCAGCAGCAGGGACAACCTGACAGCAGCCCCTCTGTTCTGTCCGATCTTCTCCCTGTGCCTGGACCTGGTCCCCGCCACCTCCACAGGCATCCAGGACACTCTGAGGAATGGCGACTCCCCTGGTACCTTGTCCTTCAGGCCCCACAAGATGTGGGGGCTATGGTTGAGGGAGTTTTGCTCCTCTTTCCTCAGTGAGCCTCTGTGACAGGTCCCTGGCCCCTGCCATTCTGGGTGACATTCATGAGCACACCCAAGCCCTGGCCAGCGTGATCCAGCAGTGGGACCCAGGCGCTCACCGCGGAGCCCTGGGCTCTCCACACACTTCCCTCTGCCGCAGGGCCCTCCTCTCCCCGGGAAGCCATCCACCTGACCTGCTGGCCAGCAGAGGCGGCCTCCAGCTCCTCACTCTCGGGGCCTGGGCTCATCTCCATCCACTGGAATCTGTGGGGATGCCCCTTAGACTGGAGCAGCAGATCAGGGAGGTCAGCTCAGGAGGGAGAGGGAGCCCAGAGGGCACGGGAAGAAGGGAGCCTGAGACACCTGTGGTGGCACCCCCTGGCCAGCTCTGCCCTCAGTCTGCCCTGCTGGCAGCAAGCCTGGTCTGTGGGTTTCTCTGGACTCCCAGGCCCGGGATGGGGACCATTGGATGAGGACTGGAGGTATGTGGCAGGGGTGGTCCTCAGTTTCTGCTCTTTATCCCCCACTTGATGACCAGTTTCCTTGTCCTTGCCCAGCTTGGGCCCTGTGGCAGTGGTACCACCTGCCTCCCCCATCTGGCCCAGACCAGGACACAGGTGAGGCAGAGGCAGGCCCTAGAGCCTCCTCCTAGAACCTGTGCGTGCCTCCGCCTGGCAACCGCGAAGCACTCCTGCTGCCTGCAGTCCTGCTGTGGCCGGGAAAGAGCCTTGTGGGCAGGGACCACACCCCAACATGGCCTTCCTTCCCCAAGTCACTGGAGGACAAAGGCAAACACACAAACACCAGGGCCCTGCTGGCGCGGGGCCACGGTGCAGGCGGGAATCAGTGGCTCTGCAGGCCGCATCTGTGGGACACAATGCACAGAGGTACAGCCATGTGGCTGGCTCAGTCCCTGCTGTTTCTGGGAAAGAGCCCCTGGTCTTCCTGGAGCGGCTGGCTTACCCAGGCCTCTGCCTGTGCCTCAGGACTCGCTGTCACGCCCCTGTGAGCCCTTTTGTTTTCCATCTCATTTGGTCCTCAGGGTGATCTGATGGAGTGATTCTGCTGAGCTGTTTCCAAGAGGCAGGAACAGAGGGGCATGGGGTGGGGTGGCCCAGGTCCCAGCGGCACCTTCAGAGCCTGCTCCAAGCGGGAGGAGTTCAGGACGTGAGCAGGGCGGGCTGGGGACCAGCTTCTCTGGCTGCCACTGAAGACTGCACCCTGGGGACTGGACGCAGCGCTCACACATGGCCTTCAACCTCTGGGGTCAGCATCCCACTTAGCCTCCCTGGCCACCGTAGAGGTGTCCCTGGGCTGAGCCTCCTGCAGGCACAGGAATTGGGCTCCTGGCTTTCCCCGCTTCTCCAGGCCACCCTCACTGGTTCCCGGCCCCATCCTCACCTTCAAAGTCAGAGGGAGCGGCCTCCCTTCTGCCTCCCTGTCCACATTTAGGGGTGCTGGTGATACTTGGGGCCACCAGGATGACCTAAGACAGCTCCCTATGCCAATGTCAGCTGACGGACTGTTCATGCCCTTCTGCGCCTGAATTTCCTAGGCCACGTAGGACACTCAGCCCTCGAGCTCCAAGATTAGGACACGGAAAGGGCTTTGGCAGGGGGTGATGTACTCAGGTCAGTGCCCTCGGTGGCCTTTCCCTCTGTAATGACCCCCAGGCCCAAGTCTGGTGGCAGGGTTTGCTGGAACCAGCTCACATGGGCTTGTTTAGTAACAGCTCTTGCTAAAGATTAGACAAAAGTTCACAAATTATATTAAAGCAAAGGGAATGATTTCCAATTGCCTCTGTGCTCTCAGGGTCACCCTGCTCTGTGCTAGCTGGAGTCCTAAGGGTTTGTCACGGGCATCTCGCCCCCCTCCCTTGCCTTCAGCTACATCATATCGACAGCTCAAGGTCAGATGACCTAGGAATATTTACACCACAGAAATCAGGACGAGCTGCCCATGGAGGCTTGCCTGATGGCTTAGGGAGGGTCGGGACTCAGGAAGTGAGGGTGAAGACATCTGGTTGGTGCCCTTCCACCTGAGAGCGCCTGCGCCTGCTCGGGTTCTGTGGTGAGCAGCCCGGCACACTCGCGGGCCACCGTGGAATGGCAACTGCAGCTTGGCCACAAACACAGAGTTTGGCAAAAATCAATGGGAGCATTCTGTGTGAATCTGTTGGTTCTATGAATGTGTGAGAAATGCCATCAAATATTTTATCATTTGTAAATTGCATGCTTCCTTTATATCAATAAAAATCAGAGCAGCCTGATGAACGTCTGTGGCCTGCACATCTTTTCTGCAGAGCCGGCTGTTGAACGCTGACCAGCACCTCACCCCTCACTCCGGTGCTTCAGCCTCCGTGCCCTTGCCTTGCCCAACCACTGCCATGCTCCAGCACCCCCTCTGCACGCACACCTGCTCCTGCCCACCCTGCCCACCCTCCCCCACACCTGGCAGATGCCTCTTGTCCTTCAGGCCTGGCCAGATCTTCCCAGGAGGCTGTCCTGGCACCAGGGTGGGTCAGTGCCCGTCTGTGCTCTTGGCTGGTCACATGCTGCAGGGATCACGTTCGCCTCTGTCCTTATCTCTGGGCCGGCTGCCTCCAGGCTGAGCACTTGTCTTTTGAGGCCCCCAATCTAGCTCAAGGCACAGAGTAGGTGCACAATCTCCATACTCCAGGGGATGGCAGAATATTCCTGTAAGCAGCAGAATACAGCCTTTGAGTTTCCCAGGACACAGAAATAAAAGGGGGCTGAGAAAACACTGAATTCTGTGAGGTCCTGACAAGCAAGTCTTCTGAGCACACGGAGGGGCAGCTGGGACGCCGTTGTCACCCCCCTGTGTCTGCAGGAGGGCCCCTTGGACTCCTGCTTCAGGGCAGCAGCTGCCTGGCACCAGGACAAGTTTCTCTCTGCAGGTCCACGGGTGTGGCGACAGGACTGGGAGGTCAGTGTCCCCAGGGGGACCCTGGGAGCTGGGATCCTGCTGCCAGTTCTGCTGGAGGACCAGCAGAACAGGCAGTGAACTGGGAGGCAGCCTCCTGGGGAGGCCTCGCACAGGCAGCCCCAGTGTGGAGGCTGGGTGGGCTGCCCGCCCAAGCCAAGGCTGGGCCTTCCCATCATGGGATTATAGGAGGGAGGGCTGAAGGAGAGGTCAGATGGGACCCAGAGACGCCAGTCAGGCAGCAGTGCAGGGCAGGGCCGGCCGCACCCTCCTACAGCAGTGCTGGGAAGGCCTCCCCGTGCATAGCCTCCCGTGGTCGCTTGAAGTCACCCTTAGGATGATGCAGGCTAAGGTCTGACTGAGGTCTGAGGTCTGCATACCCGGCCAATGTCAGGGTCAGGACAGCTCAGACCCAGGCCCTGGAACTCCCACAAAACACTTCCTGACCATGTCTACACTATTGGGCCATTTGTAAGTTCCCCATCTGCAGTTCCCGGGCCCAGGCTGTCTCTAACTCCCCCTGTGCTGCTGCTCGCCCCCTCCAGAGCCCTGGAGGCCCCTCTCTTGCCCCTGCCTGTACCAGGTAGTGGCACTCATCCTTGCCTGTTCTCCTGCCCCTTGTGGTTTTAAAGAAGTGGAGACAGGCCTGGGACAGAGTGCAGCTGTTCCCTTGTGTACACTCACAGTGGGCACAGTGGGGAAAGGGCAGGAGGGCCAGAGAGCATCTGCTAGCTTCCCCCCAGACACTCTGAACAGGCTGCCAAGCTGTGACCCGCCTGCCTCTGCCCTGGTTCATGGCCAGACTGGGGCAAGGGCTGAGTGCAGGGTGACTCTCAATGACTCCCAGATCTTGACTTTCTCAGCAGCTTCAAGTCACTGCATGTGCCCCAGGAAAACCCAGTGGCCCAGGGCAGGAAGGGAGGAAAGGTAGAGGGACCCCCCTCCCAGCAGCTAGCCCCCGCTCAGTGCTCTTCAGAGGCTGGAGAATTCACCAGGACCCTCCCTCACATCTCTTCTGGGTCAGCGGGGCCATGCGGACTCCCATCTCCTGCAGTCTGGAGAGATCCAGGACGATAAACTCCAGGCAGGGCTGTCCTGGCGTGGCTGGGGGGAGCTTCCCAGACTGGCCCCAGAATCTGTAACTTCATTAAAAGGACTTCCAGAGAGAAGGGATGGGCAGGAGGCGGTGACTCACAGGCAAGGGGACCCGAGTGCCAGCTGCTCGACCTTGGCCAGTTCCGTGTTTTAATATCCACGCAGACACATGCATGCACATGCAGAGACACGCAGACAGAAGCAGCCACAGACACACCACCCTCAGGGCCAGCACCTGGGCAGCAGAGGCCACTGCCCTTCTTCAGCAGTGCTCCCATTTGCAGTCACTGCCGAAGCTGCCCCTTTGTTGGCCCACTCCAGCTGTCTCTGGGGAAGGTTCCATCACCCTGGTTTATTCTTCAGATGAAGAAATAGCGCCCAGCAGACTCCCTGGGGAGAGGGAGGAAGACACAGAGCAGGAGGGAGCAGGGGTCCTGCAGCCCAGAGGAAAGGGTGGAGGGGAAGAGACTCAGGGCTCCCCAGTGCAGAGGAGGTGGGAGGGCAAGCGGAGGGCAGCAGAGCCGTCAGCAGGGGTGAGGGTGAGCAGGAGGAGCAGCACCGGGTCTGCAGCTCACTAGCGAGGCTCCTGCTGGGTGGGTGCAGGGGGCTGGCGGGTATGAAGGGCAGAAGCCAGGGCGAATTGCCTCCAGGGAACTTGGTGGCAAAAGGTCAAGTGACGCTGGCTGCTGCAGAGGCGCCTGGTTTAATGGACCGATCCTGCTCTAGCCTTGAGCCAGATGAGCAGGTTCCCGGCCTGCAGTCTGGACAGGGAGGAGAGGGCAGGTGGGGCCCACGTGAGCACTGACAGCTCTGTGACAGCCGCAGCGGGTGGAGGACGGAGATGAGCAGAGGTGGGCAGCGCTCGGGTTCCATGGGAGGGTGGACACGGTCGCAGAGCAAGAGACAGGTCACCTACTCAGGACAGCAGGAGAGGCTGGGGGCCTGAGATTGTGGTGGGAGTTGGTGATCCGGAGCCCAGTGGCCTTCGGCCATGAAACACTTCTCATTCTGAGGTGACTGTAGAGCCCCTGGTAGCTGTAAGCAGGCAGGACCCACGCCCCCGGTGGCCGCTCGCGTGACTGCAGCCCTCTTGGCTGGGCTCTCCCAGACTCCCCTGCCTTCCTGCTGGTGGCCATGCCGCCCAGCTTCTTGCCCCTAACCTCTAAGCCATTTTGCCCTAATTGGAACACCTGGCCACCAACCTACCGACTGCCAGGATGAATCCTCCGCCTGCCCTGCCTGGCACCAGGGCGGAGTTGGTGATCAGCCAAGTTCATCAGGGGCCTTTGGTTGCAAGCAACAGGATGTGGGTCTGGCTGAGAATCCAAGAGGGCAGGAAACAGGGAATTCAGCTGGGCACAACTGAAGAGCCACATCCAGCAGGGGCCGTTTCCAGGCACCCTGGGGACCCAGGCAGTAGGGTTTCTACAGGTCACTGCAGGAGGCTCCAGCAGTTTCACCCAAACCTACGTCTCCCTGCTGAGGCACCCATTGGCCTGGCCTGTGTCCAAGCCGAGGGGGCAGATTCCTTGATTGACAGTCCTGAAAAACTCATGCCCCATGGTCAAAGCCAGTCCTGCAGTCAGGCAGCTGTTGACCAGAGGAAGGAGAGAGGGGCCCGGGTCCCAAGATCTTAGTTGATCACAAAAACCACAGCTGGAAACAGGGCCCAGAGGTTGCAGGACACTCACGTGGAACCTTTGGGTTGGCCCCAGGGCCTTTGAGTGTGCTGCACTCTAGTGTGCAGCTGTCTGCTGCCATTGTGGTTAAGTGGAGAGTCGAAGTCAGTCACAGAGAACACAGAGCCCTTGCTACCTGGGACCATATTAAAAATTAAATCTGCTTGAGTGTGTAGCTGGCTGTCTAGAGCTGTGTCACTTGTTCACCAGGAGTCTCCCCATGAGAGCCTCCTTACCCCAAGATGGCTCCCTTTACGTGGCTCCTCACCTGGAGATTGTGCTGAGAAACTGTGTTCACTCCTTTTCTGATCATCACAGGAAACTGGACCTACCTACCGCCTTCTTCCCTTTAGCCTGCAAACCGTCTTGCTCTAACAACCTGAACAGCAACGCAGGAGGAGGACTTTAGATTTTCCTTCAACAAGAGACACATCTGTTTTCCTTAACAGAAGAACATGCAGTAAATCTGTATGATGATCAGGGCTGACGTGAAATGCAGTGGGAGACTTTTGGTTTAAAAATGGTGGCAGGACCCACAAGCAACAAGAGGGACGAGAACAGCAACATGACCTCTATCTCTCCTAAAGTGAGCTCCCTGAGACCTCAAGTCAGAAGGGCAGCAGCAGGGACAGTGGCTCCTGGGCAAAGGCCTGGGAAGGAACAGGGACAGACCCACAGCTGCACATCAGGAGAGGCCTCGGAGGGACAGAGCGCTAAGGCAGGGTCTCGTGCCAGGGAAGACGGAGTCCACGTGCAGACAGAGGGAGCCCCCTGGGCCAGCGGCCGCCATCACTGCCAATGTGCTGAGGCAGCAACCAGCAAGGAGAAAGGCTGATTCCGGCTCATGATTCCAGAGGTCCAGTCTGTGGTCGGGGACTCAGTGCTTTTGGGTCTCCAGTGGGGGAGCAGTGGCAGAGCAAGCTGCCCACCTCATGGCCAGGAAACAAGAGAGCCGTGGGAAGGGACTGGGGTCCAGAGTCTCCCTCAAAGGCACCACCTAGGGACCACGTCCCACCTCCTTGAGGCTCCGCCTCCCCACTGGACAAAGCTGGGGGATGGAACCTTTTACATAGGAGCCTTTGGGGGACACTTGAGAATGAGTCCCCACTTCTCTGTGAGGACGGGGAGCTGTGTGCCTTACCTGGCAAGCCACGGTACCAGGAGCCAGTGCTGTGAGCTGTGTTACAGGAAGACAGAGCAGGACACCAGCCAGGAGAGCCAACACCTGACCCGGCAGGCCACCTGCTGTGCACAGGAAACTGTGGGTCGAAAACAATCCTGCACCTGTCCAGAAATCCCAGGACTGAGAAGGCTGACCCTGAGGATGGGCAGAGGGCAGGGCTCCAAGCAGAAGTGCCCCCACTGCAGCTCCTGGCCAAGGCAGGGTCTCGTGCCAGGGTAGACAGAGTCCATGTTCCTACCCAATGCTGGCTTCAAGGTGTGGGAGACAGAGTGAGGTCTGCGCAGGATCAAGACATGATGTGGACTTTTAAGGACATACTTAATGTGGTTTACTTGTTAACTGCCTTTTGTCTTTCTATCTTTTATCATGAAAAGATTTTTAAGGACCCAGAAAAGTTGAAAGAACTGTGCAATGAGCAGTGCCCACCCTCGCCTAGACCAGGGCTGGGGACCCGCAGCCTGCAGTCCCAACCTCGCCCCTGTCCATTTCTGCATGGAGCGCAGCCAAGGTTGTTAATGTTTTTAAATAGTTGAAAAATAACAGAAAGAAGGAAGATATTTTGTGGCATGTGACAATTATACGGAATTCATATTTCAGCGTCCATAGTGAAGTCATTTTGGAATGCGGGCTCCTGTACCTGTTCAGATGCGCCCCAGGGTGGCTTCCTGCCGCAGTGTGAGTTGGTGAGTGATGGATGCAGGAGGCAGAATCTAGAGTGCTGGGGGGCACAGCGCTGGCAACTGTACCCCAGGCAAGCTGGTTGACAGAGGCTGACACTTTGTCCCTGAGCAAGGGAGAGAGTCTTACTAACTTTTTTTGTCTATTTGTTCTAGCAATTACTGAGGAACATTCAAACTCCAACTTAGGTCGATTGTTTTCTTTGCTGATGAGGAAGTTTCAATACACAAACACATTATGTAATGATGAAGTCAGGTTGGACACATCTGTCCTCGAGCGTTCGGGGCTCCAGCTCTGACGGCTCCTCTAACAGTTTCGCCTTGTAGATCTGCCGGCTTCTCCTTTAGCTGATTCTGAAGCTCCCTAATCGGGCACATAGACACTTGGGATGGTTACACTCTCGTGATAAATTTATTCCTTTATCACTCTGAGATATTCCTCTGTCCATGTAGGGGAATTTGAACTGCATTTCTTGCACACTGTGTAAATTGGGATCCTTGGCAGGTTCCAGATGCTCTGCTTTTTAACTGGAGAGCTCAGCCCATTTATAGTTGAGGTCCTTTGGGGCGTGATGGAGTTTAAATCAACCATCTTGCCTCTTGTTTCATTTTCCCTATCATCTGTTTGTTCCTCTTCCCTCCCTTGCTTTGCTCAGTGATTATTTTCGTTGTGCATCAAGAGGCCTGACTGTAAGGCTGAGCCTGAGCCCCTCAGTGGAGTTCTTGTTCCGTTCTCCCCGGGCCTTGTTAGCTGTGGTTGCTCGAAGTCTTCTGGAGTCATGCTCTCTGTCCTCCTGAGCAGGTCCCAGCCAGCCTGTCAGCCACACTCCACCTCTCCACCTCTCCGTAAGAATCTTTTGCTGCCCGGGCCCTTCCTTTGCCTCATCCTCTGCCAACGCGACATTTCTACACTTTAGGAATCCACAGTAGGGGCATCATTCTTTTTTTAAATTTTCATGTTAGATCAATATTTAATTTGGTCGATTGATTTAACAAATAATTATGGAGCTGCTTTTTGCATTGCACCATGAAAAAACAAAAGAGAGAGAGAGATTAACAAGTGATGTGTAATTTAAGTGCACTATAGTCCAGTAGTTCTTCCTGGCAAATATTCTGTGGTTGAAGATATGAGTTCCCCTATCCATAGGGGATACATTCCAAGATTTCCAAGGGATGCCTGTAACTACAGATACTGTCTGACCCTATATAACAATGGTTTTTCCTACAGCAGGGGCATCACTTTTTAAGTAGCTCTTTTGAAATCACAATGTAGTGGGAACTGCTTTTGATTACACCTCTAATAACATCAAATGGCACAGGGACATACCCAGGCAATGCATGGCCTCTTCCTCCTGCTTCCAGAATGCACTGTTTGTACTTTGATGGCAGCATTTTTTAATACTGTTGTTATTTATTTGTTTTTCTCCTGTGTTAGACAATAAGGTCCTTGAGAGTGGGAACAATATCTATTCATCTAGTAACCTTAGCACAATGCCTGGCGCTGGGCGAGTTCACAAATGTGGGACCGCCACTCACTCCCTGCCTGTCCAGCTGACTGACCCATAGGGGTGATGGGACTGTAGAACCACAGAACCTAGACACAGGTTTGGGGGTGTCCCAACAGACAGAACCAGGGAGGGACACTCAGGGGCACCTTGTCCCCTCTGCCCGCCTCTCACCAGAGACCTCCCCTTCAAGGAGGAAGTGAAAAGCACGGGCCACCACAGCATGCTTCAGAGAGACCTGACTTCTGAAAGCCCAGGTGGCTCGGTGGACAGACTTTGACCAACGTCCAGAAGGTACCTCATTCGTCCTTGTGACTCTGGAGGCCTTGGATTTGGGTGGGGAATGGCAATGGAGACTGGGTCATACCTGGATCCATGTTCTAGCAACCCTGGAAAGTGACCCAGAGCCCTGGGCTTGCTCCCAATCTCACTGAAGAAACTAAAGCATTTTAACAACTTTATCCAAAGCAAAGAAATCTCTGCATCTGAGCTAAAGTTGAGCATGCCCAGTGTTGTGCTTGGTATTAGTTATCTGGACGTGGAAGCGTCCTGCCTAAAGCCAAGGTTCTGTGCCCACTGCCTTCTAAGTGGCGGAGCCGTCCAGGGCTGGTGAAAGCCACTCATAATGGGCAACAGTGTCCCTATTCTTCTGAAATTGAGGATGTGGAAATATTTCTCTTCTAGCATTTTGAATTCAGAACAATTACAGCATTATGGCTTGTACATGCTTTGCTGACCTTTCTCTCACTTTCTAAGCCTCGAAATGTTGGGATGGAAGGAAAACACTCACAATGTGCTCTAGTGAAAGCAAATAAGTCAATAAAGAGCCCAAAGTAATGTCCCCCTTCCAGTTAGTTTTAACCTAGAATAGAAGAGAATCTGTTTCAAAGAGAAACCTCTAAAGAATACACAAAGCTCTTTAAAAACCTAAAAGATTTTCTTTCACATGGAAAAATGAAATTAAGTCCAACTATCTCCCTGCTTCATATTTTATTATTTGCATGTACTTACCAAGTCTTTTAGGTGAGGTGGGTCATGTTACCCATGGCTATGGGAGAAGGCTCATGTGGTTCCACACCCAAAGAGGGCAAGGAGAGTTCCCAAGGGATTGCCAGGTCACCCAGATTTCCTTTTGTCTTTCCCATGCACATGGGGATGAGCCATCCACTGTGTCACAGAACAGCAAGGCCTGTGGGTCATGTGCTGCGGTGTTTTCCAACCTTTCTTTCAAGGAGCACGTGTCCCAGGGCGCTCCAGGAGGAGATGTGCCTGGGATGGGGTGCTGCTTTACCACCCACTACCAGCCCCACCGCCCCTCCTGGTCCTCGCTGAACCTCTGAAAACCACTGAACTCCCTGAATTCTTCATTTAAACATGGTATATTGCTCTGAGAACTCACAAGTACAGGAGACAAGGCAGGCATCACAGTCAGAAGACCTCTTATGGACGGACCTCTCCGGTCACACATTCCCCATATTTAAGGCACTGGGTGACAAACCGGCAAGGAGATCTGTGATCACCTCAGTCAGCAGCCAGGGTTCCCCGCATTCAGGGATCAGAAAATTGCAGAACCTCTCTGAACCAGAATGTGAAGGCCAGAATCCAACAGAAAAGCCCATTCTGTGTCCTTAGGCCATTCTGATATAGTTGCACTGTCCAGCTGAGGTCCGGGACTTTGCTATCATGAACAAAGAATTAAGCAAGATACACAGAAGGAACACGCAAAGCACAGGCTTACTGCAGGTGAAGGTGGAAGTAGTGCTCTGTAAGGTAGAGCAGAGCGGGCCCAGCAAGACAGAGAGGCTCAAGGCCCAGGGTCTGGAAATTGGGGTCTTATATGCTGAGCTATGGGGCCTTCTCTTCCCATACGGACCTGACTGAAGACCTCACTCCATTTGCCCCCATTGGTTATTTTATGATACCTTATTAGAATATTGTCCAATTTTCCCTCTTGGTGACTTTAGAAAACCTAATAGAATACTGCCCACTTTACCCTCACTGGTCATTTTAAAATACCGACCCTGTGGCAGGAGATGTCACGTGGGAAGTCCTCAGTAGCAGGAGTTGTCATGGTAACGGGACTTATCCCAAACAGGGACATGACTTGTCTCCCTGTCTTGCCCCCAACGTCATCCTTCTTACACCCCGACTTTACCATCTTCCCTGAGCTCCTCCTACCTATCAACTCCAGTGTGCACGGTTGCTGGGTGTCGTGGCAGGGGCAAGGCAATCTGTGATCTGGAGGTTGCCAGGGACTCGGGGAGATCCTCAGGAGGACCGGCAGGGATTTCTCCTCAGGAAACACCCACTGGGCCTCCTGGGGGAGGAGCAGCAGCACAGTTGTTCCAGAACATTCCAAATCACTAGAAAGACCCCCCAAGGACTCCACCTCAGAAGGCAGGGAGGCTTGCATTAGAAAAGGCCCATCTCCCTGGAGCTTAGAGTTTTCTAGAAATGTTCAGCTTGCTGTAACCAATTCAAAACTAGCTCCAAGAAACCCAGCCAGGTGTTATTTCAGGGGCTTGGTCAACTCTTCCAAAACGATCAGGTACCATTTAGCAAACTGCTACTTAGGCGTAGCTAACGACACCTCAGAGCCTGGGAAAACTGATTTCACCTGATCAGGCCCTCCGAGGTTTGCGTGGCAGGGGCGGGAGCGGGGAGAGAATCACCCCTGACCGGCAGCCCTCCTGCTCAGGCCTGCCTGCACCCGCGCGGCGCCAGTTCTCCCTGGGGCTGCGAGCTGCAGCCTCCTCAGAGGCCACCTACTGCCCACAGCACGTGTCTGGGCTGCGCCTCGGGCTGCAACCTCGTCCCCCAGCTCTGGGGACAGGGGTCCTGGGGCTCACGGGGGTGGGACCCCGGGGCTCCAGGAGCCTGGCAGGCTCCCGCGAGTCGCCATGCTTTCCCCTTCTCTTCCAGTGCTGCTGGCATGGGGCCGACAGGAGAGGGGGCTGGCGGACCCTGGGATGGGGCCTGGACTCGGGGTTACCCACAGCTAAGCAGGGAGAGCGCTGTTCCCAGGAGCTCCAGTGCCAGAAGCCCGGGGGAGCTCTGATTGGCCCAGCCTAGGTCACATGAACACGCCCAAGCCAATAGCGAAGGTAGGTGGGGAGCGCTGATTGGTCGGAGCTGGACCCTGTGCTTGGCAGGCGGTCAGGCCCGTGGGAGGGATGCCTCCAGGAAAGGGGCAGGCTGGCTCCTGCAGGAAGGCAGCGCGGTGCCAGAGGCAGACCCAACTGCGGGATCCTGTGGTCCCTGGCCTCGGTTCAGCTCTTGAATTACCTCGCTGCTGACAGGTCCACGAATAGCACGCAGTAGGCCAGCCTGCTCCTGTCTGGGGCAGGCTGGGTCTCAGTCCCTAAGTGCGGAGCTGTACGTTGTGTACTATTTTAAACTGCGCTGCCGGCTGCCTCTGTGTTCAGCCAGCTTCATTTCTTCACAGAGAGCCCGTTTGTACTAGAATACACTTAAAATTTTATTTCAAGAATTCTGAGCGATTTGGCAAAGTCATCTCTCTATGCCACTATGAGCTTATAATGCTGGAATGTCTTTGCAATTTGTACTTTTCCATCTACTGTCCTTGGCTATTTTAATTCTTGAGCAGACTGACCTTCAACCTGCCAGGAACGCCTTCTGCAGGGGAAGCTCTGTGGCTATTCTGGCTTTCCCTGGCAATTGTCTTAAAAATGTCCATCTATGCTCCCAGCAGCTCTCAGACAGGAGTGGACGCCTTCACCCAAGACCTCTGCCTGCTGCAGAAGCCTCCCCATCTACCCAGGTCACAGCTTCTCAGCTTCTTGGGTCCTCATGACTTCTCTCCGCTGTCGCTTGGACAGTTTAATCTGATGATTTTTAAAATAAGAAATGACTCAACTCCTAGTTTTGAGGTTGGCTTTTTGAAGCAGTGCCAAACTGTTTTAGGTCTTTAGATCTAGGGATGCTGTCCTTGTCAATTGGCCATACTACCTATGGCTACTTCCCTGCACGCGTCGGGCAGTTGTGTGAGTTTAACTCCAACACCGCCTGACACTGCCTGGTTCCTTCTGGACATTGTCCTGCTGCTTCATCTCCCGGAAAGCTCCTTCTCTGGACTTCTACAAAACATCAACTTGACCAACTGCTGCTTTAATATTTATTGTTCTGGATGCATGAATGTGCATGTTCCAGTGTGCGTGGGCTAGTGCAGACAGCTCTGTCAGGAGCCTGTAAAACTTGAGGTTGAAGACCAAGGGTGGACTTCTTGCAGTGCCTGCCTGGCACAAGGGCTTGCTTCTGAGTAGATAGATGCTCAGTGAGCGCTCTTAAGTGGACTCAGGACCTGTTTCGACTTACCAACATGTTTTCCAGTTTTCAACTTTCATTTCACCCGCACAGATCATAAGCGCAGAGTCCTGCAACGTCAGCCCATTCTATGTCCAGAAGCCCTTTGAAGATCAAGATATAAATACACAAAACCAGACCTGAGACGTCTACCCATCTTTTGGAAGGGCTCAGTTATGGAGCTTCCCTCCCATGGATGAAGATGTGCTGAAGTGGAGAAGGATCCCAAGAGATCCTTCAAAGTCTCGCTAAGCTCTCTCAGTGAAACCAAACACATACCTGGAGGTTTTCTTCATCTGCAGAACAAGGAGACTGGGCGCCATGATCTCACGCTCCTTCCAGCCCACACCCCAACTCTCAGGAGCCCGGTTCATGTGTGCAGAACTGACGAGGAATTGCAAAAGCTGTCCCTCACGCGACGGGAAAATCTGGTTCAACTTCTTAGAAACATGGGTTTTCTCCGGCAGATCTGCTTGGATTCTTTTAGAAAATGGGCTATTTCTAGGTGGTTGGAACCTTCTTGGAAGCATTCTCACAGGACTGCACTGAATGCTTCAGGCTAACACGAAAGCTGAAAATACACCCCCCGCGTGTTCTCTTCTTCAGTTCTGATATCCCGTACACTGAAACGTTTAAGGAGCTGGCGCTTGATGGTTAGATTTTCTATTTGGATTTAACATGTTGGAAGTTGTTTTGTTTTTCAGTTACAAGAAAATCATTAGAGTGAAAAAAAGTTTGGACTTGTTAAATTTTTCTAAAGCCAGCACACAGTAATCACATCCCATCATTAATTAATCCCTTATTTTGGGAAGCAGGGTTGCCTAGTGGTCGAGCAGGCCCCAAGGTGCAGGTGGGCACTGCCACGTGCTACCTAAGTTACCCTGACCACTGGGTGCTGACCAGATAAGGCTGACCGTGTGCCTCTTTCCGTTTCAGAGAATTGGGTTACAGAGGAGACACCTCTTCAGATTTACCAGATGCTGCCAAAGTGCCCTCCAGGGTGGCTGCTCCATCTCAAGTGCCCACTAAGGTGGTGGCAGAAGTCTTCTTTGCCTGTGTGCTTGTGGACACTTGTTATTGGAGACTTGAAATTCACCATCAGGTGTGCCATGGCCTGGGTCTGGAATGTCCCCTGGAGGCCCGTGTGCTGAAGATGGTCTTGGTCCCCAGATCGACCTGATGGGAGGGGTGTGAAACTTTTAAGAGGTGGGGCCAAGTGGGAGGTCTTAGGTGTTTAGAAATATGCCCTTGAAGGGAGTGGGAATCCAACCCCTTTCCTGCACCCTGGCCGGTGAGGCTGTCATCCTCCTGCCATGATGTGCTGGTCCAAAGTAGTGGGGCCAATCAACCATGAATTGAAACTCTGAAGCCATGAGCCAAAATAAACCTTCCCCCTTTTAAAGTTGATTATCTCAGGTAATTTGTAACAATAGCAGAAAGCTGGCAAATGCAGTGTGAATGAGTGCGAGATGGCGTGCCTTTGCTTTAACTCCTGGCTCCACTTTTACTGACAAAGTTGAACATCTTTTCATGCATCTGGTGGATGTTTGAGTTTCTTCTGTGAATTTTCTGTGTATGATCTTAAGTATCTGTTGGCTTTTGTGTTGCTTTGTAGGGTTGCTTTATACTTCCCAGACACGAAGCCTTGTCGTCAAGGTGTGCGTGCGCACTAACACAGTCTGATTCCTGTCTGACTCACCCCCATGGTGACCTTACGCCAGCATCTGAAAATGCTGCTGTTCTTTTAAACAATTTGTGTGTGATGAAGATTATCTACGTCTCAAGATTTGATAAGACTCCTTTGGAAATCTATCTGGGATCTCTAGGGAGATGGGGGAATTTTGATTACCAATGCATTTTGTTATTTCTAGGTTTATTCAGGTTTTGGATTTTTCTTAACTCAACTTTGGTGATTTTCACTTTTCTCAAGATCATCCATTCCACTGCTGTTTCCAGACTCATTGGTTAAACATGTTCAGACATTTCTTCAGTGTGTTTCAGTTTTCACTGTGATGAGTCCCCTTCTCGTTCTTGTTAGTCTTAGTTGGTTCCCTCCCTGCTTCTCATTCTCTCTCTGTCCCCTGGTGTGAGGCGAGTGTGTTGTGTGTATGAGGAGTGTGAGTGTGTGTGCCGGTGTCTGTGTGTGTGTGTGTGTGTGTTTATGTCCCTACAAAATGAGGAGGAGCTCCCTGAGTTAGCAAGGCTGGGGTCCTCTGGAGAACTGGCCTTGTCATTTTTAAAATCTTCCAGGCCAGGAGCTGGGCAAGTGACTTTCAAGCCACAGGCAGAGTCATGCCGGTGGGGCGGGGCCTGGGTGGACCGGCCCCTGCTCAGGAGGCCTCCACCTGGGAGGAGCAAGAGCCCAGATCCCGATGAAGCCGCAGGGCCTGGGTGCAGCGAGCAGGGCCGGCCTCTAGTGCTTGTGGGGTTAGACCCACTCCTCACTCCAAGCTAAAGCCAAGTGGCCAGTGCTCGACCGTCACTTGTCACATTATCACATCTGACCAGCGCTGAGTTCTGGGGCTGTCGCCGCCAGCCATGCCTGGGTGGGATCGTGCTTGAGGAGGGTTGCTGCCCACTGCTCTCCCAACGCTGTGCCCAGTGCCAGCTTGAAACTGAACACTACAGCTGTGTGGCCAGTGTGGACACCATGGAAATGGGTGGGCCTGCACAGCTTGAGCTGATGGCCTCTCCGTGGACCTTCTGGCCGAGACGTGGCTCCTCTGTGGCTGTGCAGGCGCAGGGGGTGGCCTGGCCACGCGGGAGCTCTCCATTAGTGAGCACCACAGGGTCTTGATGCAGGGCTGAACGGACACTCAAACTGTCTCCAAGAACAGACCCGACCTGTTTCTAATGTAAGAGGAAAAACGGGTGTAGAAGGAAAATTGTCCATATCTTAGAAACAACTAGGAGTTAGGAAAACCAAGGCCAACGAGAAAGAAGGAACGTGACGCCATTGACCATTTCCTGAATCAAAGAAGGAAGGAAAGCTCCGGTTGCCTGCACCAGAAACTACGCCTGCAGCCGAGGCCACATTCAACACGGGGAATAAGTGACGGGGCTTCCAAATGGACGGCAGCTTGGTGGCTGGTGAAGTGGGTAGGAGCGCGTGTGCCTGGGACGCTGGCGTGGCGATTCCACACTGATTCAACTGCCTCACACCAGGACACACTCAGACACACGTGACCTACACTTTGTGACTGAAGAGGAAGTTTAGGGGGACACCGTCGTCTCCTCTGCTTGGGCTGCCGTGACAGGCTCGCAGCTGGGTGACGTAGGGACGGCTCAGTCTCACGTCCTGGGCCCAGTCCTTGGTTGTCCCCCGTGTATGCTTTCTTTTGTTTGCAACATGGACAAGCAGAGAATATTCCAGATCTTTGGGTTCCAGGTCCCTGTTGCTTCGTGCTGGCTTCTTCAGCTCACCCCTCTCTCCTCACGTCACCACCAGCAGTCGGAGGGGTCAAGCCACCCTTCAGCACAGACCTTAGAGATCTCAGCTCGACAGCCGCTGCTCGCAAGGCCCGCCCTCCATGCAACACGGAACAGGGCTGCGTCCGTCCCTTGCTCCCTATCCCAGGAGCGCCTCCTCTCCAGTAGCACACACCTCGCTTCCTCCTGACGCCTTGCCTCGGTGGCCCCCGCCATCCTCACGTGTGGCTTGTGAACGTGGCACATTCTCTAAGGAGAGGCGGCTGTCTGCCCAGCCCCTCCAGAAGGGCCTTCAGCAGGCCCCTCGTGGCCACCTCACCTTTCACTAGCGTTGACCTCAGTGCTCCTCAAACCTCCGCTCTGGGCCCGGTTCAGAGCTGCTCCATGTTGTCAGGCATCTGCTGCAGCAGTGACGTGGCCCCAAGGCAGTGTCAGTCAGCTCAGGCTGCTGCTGACCGGGTGGAGTGTGGACAACAGGCATTTAATGTCACTCACTCCGCTGGAGGCTGAAGGCCGAGGTCAGGTGCAGCAGGGCTGCGTCTGGGGAGGCCTCTTCCCATCTTGCCCGTGGCGGCTCCTTGCAGGGTCCTACAAGGAGGAGACAACAAGCTCCTGTCACTCCCTCTTCTCCTAAGGGTACTACCCCGACAGGAGGGGCCCATGCCCAGTGTCTGTCCAAAGACCCTCCAAACGCCGTCACGCCGGGACTCGGGCTTCCACATGTGGCTCAGGGTTGCAGATACGCACCTGACTGAACAGTGGCTTCTCCGGTGTGTGCTGGGAGTGAAGCAGAGATGGGGACCGGTCTGGTGTCTGTCCTGTAGCAGGGTGACTACAGTCGACCAAAGCACGGTGCATATCTTAAAACAGCTAGAGAACTGGGGCAGGGTGCACTGGAGACTGAACCCGGGGTGCTCTACCACTGAGCTATAGCCTCAGTCCTCTTAATTTTTTATTTTGAGATAGGGTCTTGCTAAAGTGACGAGGCTGGCCTCGAACTGATGATCCTTATGCCTCAGCCTCCCGAGTCACTCGGATCAGGTGTGGGCCACCATACCTGGTGAGGACTGGTTTTTGAATGTCATCATTACACTAACTACCTGATTTGGTCTCTTTTCTTGACTTTTCCTTTTCTGTTTTGCCGTTTGGAAGGGGACCCAGGGCCTTGCTCATGCTGACCGAGCACACCACCACCGAACCAAACCCAACAGCCTGAGTGGAGCTTCACACAGGTGTACACCTTTCAAAATGGCATGTTGCACCCCACAAATGTTTACAATTATTGTGCCAAAAACAGGTTTAAAAAAAGAAGCAACAGAAAACAGAAGGCCATCAGCCTTTGTGTTGTCTTTTTTCGTTATAGTTAGCATATGTAAGTTATCTTGTATTTCTAGAGATCTTCCTCTTCCCTTTGTTTTCTGAACAATCAGCCCCAAAGTCAGGTGGGCTGCGCAGGGTGGGTGGCTGACCCAGGGCAGGTGGGGTGAGCTGAGTTCACAGGGAGGTGCTGAGGCCTGAGCAGGTGAGGGTCTTCCTCCTGGAATGGACGTAGGGGTCACAGGGAGGGTGTGACTGACAGGGGCTCGGCTGTCCTCGGGAGCAGCGGGGTGTCCTGCAGGAGGGCTGCGGAGCAGCTCATGCCTGTCCCTTGAGTCTTCAGGATGAACGTGAGGAAAGCTCTAGTGTAGTCACTAAGAAGGCTGTGCAGGAGGAACCTGTGTGCGGTGGTCAGGAGCCCAGGCCCCGTCCCCTTGCCACTTGCCCTGGACAAGCCGTGGCCTCCTCTGTGCCTCAGTGGCCTCAGCTGTAAAGGGGATATCAGGGTGGCCACCCTGTCCACCTTGTGATTTTCCAAGGCGTGCTCTTAGATGGGAGCAAAGTCCCAAGCACAGGGCAAGCACTTGGTGATCGTTAGTGACCATTTTCATGGGTTTCCAGAATGACAGAAACAGTTGGCAGACACCTTCTGCTTGGGAGAAAGTGTGAGGTATGAACATCTAGCTTAGAAAGCATAAGCCAGTGGGTGGCTGCAGGGTGGCTGGGCTCTGCCAGGGCGCCCTCCGTCCCTGCAGGCACCTCCAAGCCTCTTACACCAACAGAACGCAGCCACGCAGCTCCAGGAGGGTGCCCTGCCACCTCAGGGTCTAGGGCTGCGGGGCCTCAGTGCTCCTGTCCTCTGCAGGTTAGAGGAAGGCTGCAGAGAGTTCCTTGTAGTGAGACCAGAGTCCCCTGTGATGTGGTTGGACATCCTGGGCACTGACCCCCAGGCTCTCCACTGCTGAGCAAGCCTGCACCAGCAGGAGCCCCCGCCAAGGCTGGAACTGAAACTCAGAAGAGGAGGACAGAGGAGTCCCATAGGAAGGGCCCTGTCCAGGCATTTCCTCATCTTAAAGTCTAACTCTACACAGCCACATGTCACTCCTTCCCTCCTTCATTCAAAAAGGTGTCCTGAATGTGTTTGCTTCATACAAGTTGAGCTATCTTGGAAGTGACTATAAAGATGCCCTTCTTATATAAAAGGCATGAAGCACTGGGGTGGAACTCAGAGGAGAGCTGACATCTCCAGGTCTGGAGCCAGCCTGCCCACCGCGGCTCCAGGCCCTGCACGGGCACCTCTTTAGGTCAGCTGGCCGCAGGCTGTGAACACTTCTAGTCACCAGTGCTGAGCAGAACATACCTTACAGCAGTCTTGCAAGGGGGTGTCTTGCATGTTGAAGTCACCAAGATTCATGGTACACTGCCTTCAAGAACTTGATGCATCTGCTGGCCCCTCCAAAATCACTATGGGGAAGTTCCCAGACTCACTCACACCTGATGCTCCCAGGGTGCGGTTGCAGATGAAAAACATTCTCTAATGACATTTTGAGACAGCACATCTCCTGAATTATGTTGTAAATCGATCAATAAAATATTATATCAACTTCCCCAAATATATCAACTTTGAAAGGGCATAAAGCTCAGCAGGGTGAAGTTGTAGCCAGGGCTTCATGGCTGCGTGTGTCCTGGGTGGCTGAGTTTCTCTGGTCATAGCAGTAAGGCACATACAACTGTCCAACACTGGTGACTTCAGCCTTCCAGGACACCCCTAATTTCATGCACAGAAAAGCAAAACCTTTTCTTCAGATTATGACTATGTCTTTCCCTGTGATACTGTATAGTCATGGTTTGGTATAGAATATTTTAAAATTTGTGAGCCTGGTTGTAGAATCTTTGACATGAATGTTTCTATGATGGAGTTTTGAAAATGACCCCAGGATCTGCTGCATCTGAGAGCACATTTTCCCCGGGGGTGTTCTAAAAACATGGCAGGTCCTGACCTTCCCAGTGAAAGTGAGACAGGTTTGGCAAACACCACGCCCACAGCTCCTGCCCCATCCCGTGGCAGACCTCACTGATGGGCCAGGGCGTCGAGGCTTGCTGAGTCTGGACTTGGCCCAAGTGGCAGCCCTGCTGCTGGACCTGACTGGGGAGTGAGTTGAGCTTCCTCCTTCCCCGGGGGAGTCCTTTATGCTGACCAGGAGCTCCACCTGGGTCCACTTCACCAGCCCTTGCTGTGGAGGAGTTTGGAACCAGCACTGCACTCAAGGCTTCACCTTCAGAAGTAGCTGTAATAACCAAAATCCTTCAGCTGCAAAGGCTGCCTGGCCCGGGACTCAGCTCTTTCCACTTTCTCTTGCCACTCGGCCTGCTCCCTGCACCTGCTGTAAGGAGGCCACAGGGTGTGCCCGGCCTTCCTGGTCCTCGGCCCCAGCAGGCTGATCCCTGCCTCCCTCTGTCTTCCCATGATTCACCATGCTCCCCTTTCACGACACCTTCCTAGTCTCACTCTCTGGAGGGGATGGTCTGTGGCTCTTTCTCTTTGTGAATTAAAAGCTACATTAAAGCCAGCCTCAGCAAAAGACCCTGCCTCTAAATAAAATACTAAATAGGCCTGGGGATGTGGCCGAGTGCCCCTGCATTCAGTCCCCAGTCCCCATAAAGAAAGGTACATGCAGGTGGGTCAAAGCAGGCCGTTTCCTAAGCTCCCAGCAGGGCCTCCTTCCTGTCTCTCCTTATTCATTATGGAAAAAGCCTCCAAATCCCAAACCCTCCCTTTGCCAGCTCTCAGCCCTCCCTGTCCCCCAGAGGCGTTTGCAGTATCCTGCCCTCTGCAGGGCTCCCCCTCTGCCCCAGCCCAGAAGACTCTGTGGAAGAGACTCAGGAGAACTTTAAAAACAGAGCCCAGAGGTTTGACAGGTGCCTTCGGAGGACACTTCTTTTTGTGCTAAAGACACATTAACACTGTTTTTCTTCTTCCACTGAGCTCTGGACACAGGGAGGATTGTGTTTGCTCCGGGTTAGCAAAGTGACCTCCCACATTGGTCAGCCTCCCCCGCTGCTTCTGCTGGGGTGGAGCTCCCCGACAAGCGCCCCTTCGAGGTGTGAGGGCCAAACAGCCCACCTCAGATGCCCAGAGCCGTTCTGGAAGGTAGGAGAGAAGGGCCAGCTCTAGGACACCAGAGAAGGCAGGGAGAGGGGGTGGACAGACAGGCCCAGAAGGCAGGTGGGGGAGGCCCCAGGACTCGGCCCCCACCTTCCCGGGATGGCAGGGAGCTCTCGGGAGTGGGAAGGCTCTGCTGGCACATCACGCAGCTGGACCAGCGCCCACTGCCAGCTTCGCCTGGCTGGCTTGGGCCGTAAAGTTCTTCTCCAGCCCATGTACCTGCTGGATATCAAGAAAATATCCTGGGGCTTCCCAAACAAGAGTGAATACGGAAGTAGACGTGGGCTCAGGCTTTCCTTCTCATTTCTTATTCTGTGTCTCCCCAAAAGAAAACAGAGCCAAGACCACACCCTCATGTCCTTGTGGGCCCGAGCAAACATGTCCTGGTGCTCAGTGACTTGGGACAGGCACCGAGGCCTGCGCAGCCCCACGATGTAGACAAAGGACCAAGTTAGAAAGGACAGTTGTTTCTGGCAGGGTGCAGAGGGTGCAGGGGGGTGGGGGTTGACAAAGGGCTGTGAATCAGGGGCAGGCAGTCCGGTCCTCCACCTGGGCCACCTCAGGTGGTTCTGCTCAGCTGCCACTGCAGCCCCTGCCCTTGGACCCCGGCCAGTTCCTGATGTATGTTCTGGGGTGCTGTGTGGGCATCCCAGGTGACTGTGTGGGGCACCAGTGACAGCACCGTATTCAAAACGAGCATGAAATGCGCAGACCCCTGGCTCTGAGGCTCTGGCCGGGCCTGAGTGGGGCAGGGTGTCTGCCAGCTCCTGGGCTCCACTCTGCGGGTGGGCACAGGGCATTGTTCCTGCTGGAGGGTGTTGCATTGATGAGGAACCCCCAAACCTGGATGCTCAGACCTCACTGGGCAGAAGCTCTGAGGGATCCCAGGGCCAAGGGGAGCTAGGTCACCAGGAAAGGACAGGCGGGAGGTTCCGGGAGCTGGAGACCGTCCTGTGTGGGCTCGTTGCAGTGGAGACCGGAAGCAGGATTTGGACAGGACGTGGCACACGGCCATCCTCAGGGTTCCCAGGACAATGATGATGCGAGGGGGAAGGAAGGCACGGCCTCTGTGATCCCTGTGTCTGGACTCTGAGGCGCCTGGGGCGCTCACCGTCCCAGGGTGTGGGGTGGAGAGTGGCCTCTTGGCCTCTCTCAGTAGTGGATCGTGGACACATGAATGAGTCCAGGCAGCTAGCTGGTGCTGGCCACAGCCTGGGCAGGTCCACGCTCCATCCTCTCCCAGCCAAGGTGCTGCAGTGCCCAGCCCAGGGAGAAGGGCGATGAGCAGGGCAAGGTCAGGATCTGCAAGGGTGCGGGGACACCAGAGGATGAATTGACAGGGATGCCCAGGCTAAGCCAAGGGAGCCCCTCTGGCCTGGGCTGCAGGAAAGGTGTGGCCTGCTAGCTTCTGGGTGGCTCTGGACCTCAGGAGAGCTGGACTGGCAGCTTCTTACAGGAGTTCCAGGAATCCAAGTGCATCCAGAGCAAGGTGGCCAGAGTGTGACCGGTGCAGGTGGACAAGGGAGTCAGGAGCACACTCAAGTCAGAGTCTCACAGCTGGCAGTGTGGAGACGCGAGGGTGCCAACCCAAGGCAGGGGCAATGGTGGGGCAGTGAGTGTCTCAGTCTGTTTGGGGTGTTGTAGCAGAACACCTGAGCCTGGGTCACATATTCTCACAGTCCCAGAAGACAGGAGCCCAAGGTCAAGGCCCTGGCATTTGCCGAGGGCCATCAGGCTATGTTGTAACCTGGCAGAGGGCATCACCAGTGAGAGAGAAAGGGCACCCCCTCAGAAGGGCAGAGCCCCGGTGACCTGCACACCTCTTCAAGGTCCCACCTGTCACACTGCAGACCCAGTTCCCAACATCTGACTTGTGGACAATTCACTCGAATCACAGCACAGGGGACAGGGTTGGCCAGCAGCATGGGTCCAGGAAGGCTCAAGGACAGCGGGCATCACCAGGCACCCCAGGGCCTCCTCGCAGCCCTAGTTCCAGGACTAGGTCCTCGGGTGGCTTTGAGTTTTCCTGTTTGTCCCCTCCCTGGGCTCAGCCACAGGCAGCCCTGAAGCTGCGCTGGTCCTTCCTACGCTTCAGGTTGACAACTTGACATGACTGCGATGGTCTCAAGCCGTGAGTGGTGCCCACCCACACTGGGAGGCTCCCGGTGTTGGTCCCACGAATCTCTGCTGCACACGCAGGACGTGTCCCCGACAACCACAGACCCTTAAGGAGAACCTGGAGGCCTTGCTCAGCAGCAGGGGTGGAATCTCAGAGAAGTCGTCCCGGGCCTCACCGTCTCAGCTGACACGGCTGTCAATGTGTCTTCATCCTGAACACAGGATGTTACATGCACGTTAACCTTGGGAAGGAAGAGTCTGTCACTCCCAGAGCATGGCCACTTTTAATTGCCACTAAGGTCAATTTTAGGTCATTTTTAAAACAAACATTTTTCTCCACCTGTGGGTTGGCCATTGACCCATTTGGGCCAGTTCATGGCAAATGATGAAAATGATTTGCATGGCGAGACCTGGTGTTGCCCAAGACGGCTCCTGAATCTTGTGTGGGAAAGAAAAACACCCTGGCTTGTGTGGTCACAGGCCGGTGACCTCAGGACAAGAGGCGATTGTCTTGGTGCTGTTGTTGAAGATGGGCACAGCAGCTGGGCCCTGGCTCGTCACTGGGAGAAGGGCCACAGCACCACAAGAAGGGGAACACCCAGACGGCCGTACAGTGGGCGAGAGGTGACGGGCTGCAGGGCAGGGCTCACTGCATGGACTCAGTGGACACGGTCTGTGTGCACAGAGGTCAGACTTCAGACAATGTTGCAGGAAACAGTGAACAGCAGGAGGCTCCAAAACAACTCTGATAAATGCCACCAGCAGAGTAAGAGGTGGGTAAAATGGCAAAGGGAGCACGTTGATGAAGAAGGCAGTCCTCGAGAGCCGTCATGCACACGTCCTGGAGGCTCAGACGTTTGGAAGGAGGGTGGTCCAGGCGGCTTCCCCGGCAGAGGGCACTGCCCACCCAAGACTCCTGGGCATCAGACAGAGCAGCAGAAAAGACCCAAGATGAATCAGAGAGAGAAAAGAACAGTAACGACAACAAAGTGTGAAGTGTGTGGGACAGCGTCACCAATGTCACCAAGGCAGGTGTGACTGGTCCTTGAGGACGGCAGAGGGGCAGGGGGAGGGAGGGGAGAAGGGAGGGGAGAAGGAAGGAGGAGTGGTCCTAAGGAAGTCCCCGAAGCATGCACTCTGTTAGTGGTTTTGATCTTCCGTCTTCCTATGGGATGGGCATGGGTCTGCAGACCCTGATGGACTTCAGTTTTTGGTGTAATTGGGTTTTTGTTTTTCAACATATGTTATAAACAAACGATCTCCCCCATGACCACAAATGCAAACCCCATCATCCGGGCAGAAGTGGGAAATTGGTAGGTTTTCACACTGGGGTGGCTCTGGGGTAGTGTTACTTTATGCCCAGGACCCTGGGTGGGGACAGAACCCTAAACTCACTCCTGCTTCTGCAGTGACAGGGACATTGGGCAACACTGTCCCCCATGATTGTACGCACTTATTTTAAACAATTCTTCTTGTAGCGTAAGGCAGAGGCTGAGTCATCATTGTTTGTAGTTTGGGGTTCTCGTCGCAGTGGTGAGGACTGCACTTGTGTCCACCTGAGGCAGGCCCTTTTCTGTATCAAATGCAGAAGGACCAATGCAGGCGGAGGGCCCTGCTGGGCTCCCTGGCAAGGGCTTCAGCCTCAGTCTGGAGTGAATCATGGACAAAATGACTTTGAGTTGAAATTAATAATAACAAGTTAAATGTAAGCTTATGGGGTAGTGTGAAGCACACAGGCGTTTGAGGGAGACTTTGGCAACCAATGAGAACAAGTACAGCCCAGAAAACCAGGGGGGGAGGAGGGGCCCAGGTGTGGCCTCAGGTTGGAGATCCTGCACCCGGTGCCTGGTGAGGGTAGAGCGGGCGAGCCACATGTCCAGGGGACGATGAAGCACCAAGGAGGTGAGGCTGGCTTGGCATATTGGGCTGTCCCTGTCCTGGAGGGTCCCACCAGCAGGTCCCAGCATCCTGCCACAAGAGCCTCTGGGGACATGTGTGGCTTCCCGGCCTCCCCACCTGCTAAGAAGAATTCTGAGGAATGTGCCTTGTGACTACAAACTTGCTCACAGTCTGGTGGTTTGACGTTCAGCACTGGGCTCTGGAGCCTGCCCTGCTGGAGGGCCCACGGCTCTGGGGCAGCCTGAGTGGGCTGCACTGGGCAGACCATCCCCGACTCAGCTGCAGATCTGCACCTGAGCTCCTTCTAAGACCTGAGCCTCCAGCCTGCAGCTGGGCCCAGGCTGGTCTGCAGGTGCCAGGAGCTCTTCTGCATGCTGGGAGCTCACACAGGGTGGACTCAGAGGGTCCCCACCCCAAGTGTGGCAGACAGAGCCAGGTGAGGATTTGAAGGCTGAAGCTCCTGCCCAGACTGGCAGGTTTGAGGTTGCTCCAAGGGCTTCACGTGCGATAGACATCGGTCTTGGATTTGGCTGGGGGACTCGTGTGGATGGGGAAAGCCTGCCAGAGGCCAGCTGGGGACGTGGGGTTCATCTCTTCAGTACTGCTGGCCCTTCAAGGTCTCCCTTTGTGTGCCCACCTGAGAACTCGATCCCTACAGTTGTGACTCCAGCCACCTGGTGGCCATGCTGTGCCTCTTGTGACCTGTGAGCCCACGGGGCTCTGTTGATGTGGGACCGCTGGCCACCCTCCCTGGACATTAGGCATTTCTGCAGCTGGATCCCAGCCCAGGACAGCACCTGGGGAAAGAGTCTGTCTGTGTGTCTCAGGTATTGATTCCGTGGACCAGGGTTCCACCCCAGGTCCCCTGGTCCCCCACCCAGGCTGTTTCCAGAGACACGTGAGGGAAACTGATGGTGAATACGTAACCGAGATGGGCTGGGCATCCCTGAAAAGTCAGATGACGGCGTTTTTCATGTTGAGTGTAGATCTGAGTTGGATGCCTAGAGCTTCCTCTGCGCACTATCCACCATTTTTTCCCCTTGGTGAACTTCCTGCCCCACAGTTCAGCTCAGGAAGCAAAGAGGAGCCAAGCCACGTGGGTAGCATGCAGGGAGGAGGGGGCTGACGGGGTGGCGGGCTCCTCCCTCCTCTCCAGCACCTGAGCCACCCCGCTTGTCAACAGTCACAGCTGCACTGCTGTCATTGCCACTTCACGGATCAAGACTGAGGCTCTGGGGCCTGGGGACGGGTCTGGGACGACACGGACAGCCAGGGACTGAGGCAGGTGTCCCCCACCACTGTCTGCCCACCCCTGTGACTCACACACACACTTGTAGTGAGGAGCAAAGTCCCTCTGTGTGGGCATTGGGCCACTGTCCCCTCCTCACCCAGGCTGCTGGCTCTGTGATGGTTGGCCCAGGGCCCTGCCCTCCCGTGATCCTGCTGACGATTGACAGGGACAGTGCAAAGCCCCCTGCAAGGCCCTCCTGCTCAGAGCCTGTTGCTTCTGGCCCCAGATGGCCTGGGCTTGTCCTCTCCCCAGTCCTCCCCACAGCTCCTCCACTGCCTCAGGATCCCGGGGCTTCCTGTGAAGTCCACTCACTGCCCAGGCTCCATCTGAGCCTGGCTGACGACTGTCCTGTGCCTCTTTAGACATTACACTTTTAATCCTGACACAACTCTAGAATCATAAGCAGTTTTGGGAAAGAGCATCAGGATGTCCCCTGTGGCCTTTGCCCAGTTTTCTCTGGTGGTGGGATCTTGCGCCATGTAGCACAGTGTCACAACCAGGCGTCAACCCTGGCAACAGGCGAGATGCAGGGCCTTGGGCCCCATGAGAATCCTCAGACTGCCCTTTACAGCCACACACTTCCCTGTCTGCCCCTGCCACCCTTTCCAGCCCCCAGGATCTCTCTTCTGCATTTGTGCTATTTTGTCATTTCCAGAAAGTGACAGCATGTAACCTCTGGGACTGCCTTTTCCCAGAACTCTCTGGAGAGCCATGGAGGCAGTGTGTGTCCACAGTCCTCTCTTTTTCACTGCTGAGTAGTATTCCCGGGATGGTTGGACACAGTTTAACTATCCAGTGTTGAAGGACGTCTGGATTGCTCCCAGTTTTGGGTTAAGACAAACAAAAGTGATTTGAACACTTATGTTCAGGTTTTCTTGTGGATGTTGAGTTTTTGTTTCTCTGGAATAAAATCTCTGAGGTGCACTGCTGTGTTGTGCCAACTCCACCTTCAGCCTTTAAAGAAACGGCCACGCGGTGCTATGAAGCTACCAAGCTCTGGCCTTGGCAGCCATGAGCAGCCCAGCCCCCCACGCCCTTGCGCCTGCTGCGTGACACTTGGCCTGACCCTGTTCGGCATTCTGATGGACGCCACAGTGCCTCACTGGGACTGTGATTTGCCTTCCTCTAATCACCAATGATACGGAACGTTCCTCGGGTGACTGCTGTCTGCACATTTTCTCAGTGAAGTGTCTGTCCGTGGGTTCTGACTGTTGTCTGGTTGGGTCGACTAGTTTTTGCTGTTGAATATCAAGATCCTAGGTCTTTGTTGGAGGTGAGGTTTGTGTTTTCTCCTGGCCTGGAATTCGTCTTTTCATGTTTGTAAGGGGGTCTTTCTCATAGTTAACATTTTTCATTCTGATGTAGTTCAATTTGCTCATTTTTCATGTTATGGATCATGTTTTTCTTGTTAAGAACTCTTTGTTCGACACTAGATCCTGCAGATTTTTTCCTAAGAGTTTTATAGTTTTACTTTTAAGCATGGTCTATTTTAAGTTAATATTTAAGACAGGAGACTTAAGTCTCTGTTTCTTTTTTTGTTATTGTTTTTTCTTCTTTTGCCTATGGATGTCTAATTGTTTCAACATCATTTATTGAAAGACATATATTCTTCTCCAACGATCTTCTTTTATAACTTTGTCAAAAATCGATGGGGCATGTTTGCATAAATATGATTGATTCTGAGTTTCTATTCTATCCCATTAATCTTATTTTTTTTCCTTTGGTGCGGGAGGCAACACAAATAGTCCTGATCGTTGTAGCTCTATAATAAATATTTAAATCAGGTAGACTGATTTCACCTCCTTTTTGTTTTTTCTTCTTCAAGTCTATTTTAACTATTTAATTCTTTGCCTTTTCTTAAAATGTAGGCTAATCTTGTTTATGTCTAAAAACCATCTTGCTGGGATTTTAATAGAAATTGTATTAAACCTGCATATTAATTTGGGGATAATCTCTATCTTTAGTATGTTGTTTTCCAATCGATGAACATGGTGTGTCTCTCCATTTTTCTTTCTTTCCTCTTTTAGTTTTTTTTTCTTTTTTTTTTTAAATCAGAGTTTTCAATGTTTTATTACACAAGTCCTAAACCTATTTTTTAGGTTTATCCCTGAGCATTTTTTTTTTGTTTGAATGACTATAAACATTATAGTGTATACCAGACCTTAAACTATACTACAGAGCAAAGGTAACAAAAACAGCATGGTATTGGCACCAAAACAGACTGTAGACCAATGGTACAGAATAGAGGACACAGAGACTAACCCACAAAACAACAGTTATCTTATATTAGACAAAGGTGCCAAGAACATGCATTGGAGGAAAGATAGCCTCTTCAACAAATGGTGCTGGGAAAACTGGAAATCCATATGCAACAAGATGAAATTAAACCCCTATCTCTCATCATGCACAAAACTCAACTCAAAGTGGATCAAGGACTTAGGAATACAACCGAGACCCTGCATATAATAGAATAAAAAGTAGGCCCAAATCTCCATCATGTGGGGTTAGGCCACAACTTCCTTAATAAGACTCCTGTGGCACAAGAATTAAAATCAAGAATCAATAAATGGGATGAACTCAAACTAAAAAGTTTCTTCTCAGCAAAAGAAACAGTCAGTGAGGTGAACAGAGAGCCTACATCCTGGGAGCAAGTCTTTGCCCCTCGCACATCAGATAGAGCACTAATCTCCAGGGTATATAAAGAACTCACAAAACTAAGCACCAAAAAAACAAATAATCCAATCAATAAATGGGCCAAGGACCTGAAGAGACACTTCTCAGAAGATGACTTACAATTAATCAACAAATATATTTTAAAAATGCCCATCATCTCTAGCAATGAGAGAAATGCAAATCAAAACCACTCTAAGATTCCATCTCACCCCAGTCAGAATGGCAGCTATTAAGAATACAAACAACAGTAAGTGTTGGCGAGGACGTGGGGAAAGGCACACTTATTCACTGCTGGTGGGACTGCAGATTGGTGCAGACAACATGAAGCAGTATGGAGATTTCTTAGAAAACTGAGAATGGAACCATCATTTGATCCAGCAATCCCTCTCCTCAGTCTATACCCAAAGGACTTAAAAACATCATACTACAGGGTCACAGCCACATCAATGTTTATAGAAGCACAACTCACAATAGCTAAATTGTGGAACCAACCTAGAGGCCCTTCAAAAAATAAATGGATAAAAAAATGTGGCATATATCCACAATGGAGTATTACTCAGCAATAAAAGAGAATAAAATCATGGCTTTTGCAGGTAAATGGATGGAGTTAGAGAAGATAATACTAAGTGAAGTTAGCCAATCCCCAAAAAACATATGCTAAATGTTTTCTTTGATATAAGGAAGCTGATTCATAGTGGGATAGGAAGGGGGAGCATGGGAGGAATAGATGAACTCTAGACAGGGCAGAGGGGGGGGAGGGGAAGGGAGGGGGCAGGGGGTAATTAATAATGGTTGAACATGATGGACATCATTATCCAAAGTACATGTATGAGGACACTAATTGGAGTGGGTATACTATGTGAGTATACAACCAGAGATATGAAAAATTGAGCTCTATATGTGTAATAAGAGTTGTAATGCATTCTGCTTTTATATATAAATAAAACCCCAAAACATTATAGTGTTGTTAATATCAGTGCTCATGTGTTCTTTACTAGAACATAGAAATAAAATTTATTTTTGTGTGCTTACTCCCTGCTACCTTGCTGAACTTATGTACTGTTTCAGGAGTTGTTTTTATAGATTTCTTATGTAAACAATCATGACATTTGAAATTAGGGATGTTTTAGTTTTTTATTTTTTCAATCTATATTATTTTATTTCTTTTTCTTGCTTTACTACACTGGCTAGAATTCCCAGCACTATGGTAAATAAAAAATGGCCAAAGCAGACATCTTGCATCATTCTTTTTTTTTTGGGGGGGGGTCCTTGTGCTGGGAAAAGAAGCCAGGGTCTTTTACCTGCTAAGCAGGAGCTCCACCACTGACTGAGCCCCACCCAGCCCCCTTATCTTGCATTATTTGTGATCTTAAGAAGGCAGCAGTCGGTTGTTCACTTTTCCATGTTAGCTGTAGATTTCCTGTAGAGACTTTTTATCAATTCAGTAAGTAATTTTCAGTTGAAGACATCCAGGGCTTTATGTGGTGAGACTATAGAACTTAGTTAGACCTTCTGCTTTAGTGGCTTCCTCTGACGTCTCTCTGGCAGGGGAAGTGTAGAGAGTGCCGTCTCCTGGCTACCAGGCCAAGGGGAAGTCCAGGTTCCGCACTCAGCCTCTGTGGACACCCAGGAGGGGCCTCTACTGCCTGTCACGCCTGTCACTGATGGCTTTCTAGGTGGGAGAAGTAAGACGCTCCATTGCTGCTGCCCAGGTGGTCTCCTTGACACCATGGGCGAGTGTCCTTGTGACCACCAGGCGTGTGTTGACTGAGGTTCGACTGCGCTGGGGCTTCTCATTGGTGCCCATGTAGAGGTTCCAAGTCCCTACTTGGCCCCCTCTGACACATGTGGCTGGGGGAGCCAGGTCCCCACCTGAGGAAGGTGGATCTCTAGGTTCCCACTTGCTCTTTGCTGGTGTGGCCAGGGACTGGACTCTAGCTTATTCTGTGCTGTTTGGCTGGAACAGAGAGTGTCTTGCCTAAAATGTTTCTCTCCCACTATGTTGTCCCTTTCCTGTTCTTTTGGGTCCAGAGAACAAACTCTGGACCCAAAAGAACAGGAACATTTTGGGGACATTTTTCTTTGTTCTTTTTGGTCTCTGCTTATTGGCACTTCCAGGTTCTCAGCCTCTTCCACTTCAAGATTCATGATGTAAAAAGAAACCCAGAGATCTCACCAGCAGCACATGGCTCGTTGGCTCCCAGAACCCTGACTGGTGCCCTCTCTTCCCATCATCCCATCTCCTGTGCTTGCTTCCTGTAAAGCCAGGTTCTTAGTTGTGCTCAGAGGGAGGAGCAGGGAGCAGCACATCTCCTCATCTGCCCACAAGGCTGTCCTGTGACTCCAAGTAGATTGAACTTGGGTTTCTCATAGACCTTGCCCCTGACTGCAGTAGATTTGGCCTATTCATTCAGCAAATGCATGACAGCTGAAAAAGGCAGGAGTCAGTGATCTGGGAGCTCTTCCGGGCAATGTGGCCACAGGTGAGTTAAAAACTCAGGGAACCTTTATTTTCTTTTTTTCATGAAGCAGGATGATTTACTGATATGATTTATGATATTGTTATTAATTTTTTCTGTTCTAGCTATTTTTCCCCTCCCTTTAATAAATGGCCAAAATTCTCTTTTTGTTTGTTTTTCTCTTGCCTTGGGGATTTCCGAGTGGCGCTGTCCTAGACAGAAGTTTCCAGACATAATCTCCCTACCCAGACTCTTGCTTTCAGAAGCCGATGTTTAACGAGGTGAACTCCCAGGCCTCCCTGCTGGAAGAAGGAGTTCAGGAATAGCCTCCCAAAGCCTGTGGAGGGGAGGCGTGGGCTTTGCAGTTCACACCGGGAGCTCAAGTGTCTTGGGGAGGCAAGAAGTGCTCCGGTGATCAGGGTACTGGGTGCACAAAAGCTTCAGAACCCTGCAGACTCGATCTGTGCCTGCCCTGGGCACGGCAGAAAGCTGCTGCTAAGGGATGGGGGGGATGACTCGACGGATAGAAATCAGCCTGCTCCCAGTGCTCAGCAGCAGATCGTGTGTGGCCTAGCGTAGCACCTGCCCTCCTACCCCTCAGGGGCATGCTGGAGGTAAGATGCAATAATGCAGCTTTCAGCACCTGCCAAAGCTTAGATTGTTCCCAAGTAACCCGTGTTGTATTGAGTGCCGTGCTGGGAAGGACTTCGAGGCAAGGGAGTTCCAGAGAGAAGTGGCCTCCTGTTCTCTGGGGGAACCAGAGCTGGGTGAGGCATAGTGCAAAGGGGTGAAGGGCGGGGGCTGACCTGGAGATGATTTGCAAGGGCTTTCTCATAAATGTCTGCCCCTGCTCTCTGGTCTTCAGGCTACGAGTGACTGAACCTAGCTCCTGGGGCAAGGTCAAAGGGAGCCACGGATCCGTAGCAGGCAAAGACAGGCGTGATGGTGGCTAACATCTCCAAGATGCACTCCTCGGTGTGCCACTCACAGTCTTCACACACTGACGGATGAGTCCTGGAAGCCACCCTCTGAGGAGGAGGCCACCACCAGCCCACTTTACAGCCCAGAGGCGCATGTTGGCCGAGGGAGACAGTGCCCACTGGGGAGCTCAGCGCTCACCACTGGACTTGCAGCTTCCGAGGAAGGGCCAAGGGGAGCCTTGAACTCGGAAAAGTGGCAGAAACCCCTTCTTGGAGCTGAAGTGACAGAGGGCTTGGCCTCTTCTCCTGAGTATGGTGGTCGCCCTCATCTGTTCTGATTTGCACAGCTTCCGCCACCCATGGTCAGCAGGGTCTAGAAACATGGGCATTGGTCTCGACTCTTTCAGGAGAGAGAAATCCCATGCACGTAAGCTTGATAACGTCATATGGTTATGCTGTTCCCTTTTACCATCAGTTATTGTCACTAGTCTTTCCCTTGTGCCTAACTTATAAATTAATCTTTGTCACCTCTGTGCATGTTTAGGGGAAAACGCAGCACATAGAGAGAGTGCTGGAGAAGAGGGAACTACTGTCACTTCATTGTCAGCTCAACACTCATTTGGGCAAGAGGCCACTTTATGTGCCTTGTCAACCCATAGTTGACATAGAGAAATCTTCCTTTGAGGGTCCAGGTGAGTCCCGGGAACTCAGAGGAGCCCCTTGGGCTTGTGAGTGTCCTGCAGAACATGGCAATGGTTGGGGATGGGGTGCCAAGTGTCTCAGGTGGATGCCATGGAGTTAGGAGGGACTCCGTGCCATGAGCTAGCCGTTACCTCTGAATGGGACTTTTTATCGGTTGGGGGGAAGGAGCCCTGGGTATTTTCTGGTGTCCATCTCCAAGACACTTGTCCTAATGTTCACATCCTAAGGTCCCACTGCAGAGGGCACTTCCCCTTCCTCATGTGAAGGAACTGTATCCCAGAACTTCCCAACCATTCTGGTTCCATGCTGGTGGGGGAAAGCAGAAGCGATCTGTTCGCAGTACTGAGCTTGCCTCTGCCTAATGGTTTGTGAAATATTTACTTGTGTTTCTCTTTCCCTGAAAACGTCCCTTGTGAGTTCCACCTCTGCCTTCCGGGCACTTCCCCTCCACCTCCCTCTCTGCACCACTCTTTGGTTTCTCCTGTCTCAGCAGCTCCTTTGCCTGACCTCCGGGCAGCTGTCCCTGTGCTGGTGGAGGGACTCCTCTCTGGCAAGGAGGGAGAGGGCACATCAGATTCTGCTCTTAACGGAGCTTTGGCTGTAGAAACAAGAGGGCGTCCAGTTTTACCTTTGGACCCTCGTCCATGCAGCCCCTCCGGGGGCCTGAGTAGGACCACCAGCATTAGCACCGGCACAGGAGCTTTGGCAGTGACTACCGTGTGGACCCCCATCTACCAACATTGGGCTTCTCCAGTCACCTCCATCTTGGGGCACTGTAACCACTGTCACAGTCCCCTCCACGCGGTAGCCTGCACCTGGGGACACTGCACTGGGTCTGGTGACAGCTGCCAGCCACAACACTGTACGTCACAGAGCTTCCTCTATGAACACGCATCCCAACGCCACTGTCCGGCCCCACCCAACCTGACACCCCACTGCTGAAAGGAGCCGCCTCTATCTTGGGACACCTTCACCACCATCATTAGCTGGTCAACTCCCAGCTTGGAACAACCAGCTGGGGCTTAGAAACAATATCAAGGCACCAAAGTCCCCAACTCCCCCTCTCTTTGGCAGTCACTAACCCAGCACAGTGCCTGCAGCTATGAGGCGGATCCGTTCCTTGAAAAACCAAGTTACGAAACCGAGTCCTGAACAGTCCAATATAAAACAGGTCTCTGAGACAGGTGCACAGCCCCCAGAGCGCAGCCCCCAGACCTCTGCACAGAACGTTCCTGATGGGGAAGTAGAAAGGGAGGGGCGGGAGATACAGTTTAGAGACCAGGAATTGTGAGGTCTACAGACGATATAAGGAGATAAGACCAGGCACCCACATCCCACGAGTGGGCCCCAAAGGAGATCCTTGGGGTGCCGTCTCCCATGGGGGAACAGCAAGTGCTATACCCACCTCCAGGAGCTCCACCCCCAAGACCAACCCTCCCACCCCTAAACCATCACCATCCTGAGGGTGGAGATGCCAGCAAACAGCAGTCCACCCCACCTATGGGATGAGAAGGGAAGCTGGAAAGACACTGATCTCCAACAGAAACGATCCTTGAATCTTCATTTGGAGTCTCTCTCTCTCTCTCTCTCTCTCTCTCTCTCTCTCTCTCTCTCCCTGCCCTCACATCCCCAACATTAGTGAAACCACGTACTTTTCATGAATTAGGCTACTGAGGATTGGGATGTCTGAATACTATATTACAGTGGAGTTGTATATTCTTTTATCTCCTATTTTTACATTTTTTGTTTCTTAATTTTTGTGTTTGTTTTCTGTATCTACTGTCTTTTCGCTTACTTGTCTCCCCCAAATCACTTTCTCTCTCTTCTCCTGCTACTAACGATCTTCTTTAGATTCCTCTTTCACGCTTTCTAAGATCTAGTAACTCTATATCCTCACCTCCTACACCCTTAACATCTCATCCTACACCTCACCCCAGTTCTTTGCCCACCATCAGAAACTGTAGACCCTTTTGAGAACATACTCTTTATATTGTAGATAATATTGTAGATAATAATCGAACTCACCATTTCTGCATATTGTGACAAAACTGTAAATGTCTGAATAGCAGCTATTTAACATTGAATATCGTTTGTATTGCGATCTGTTCACATTGTTCTCCACCATAGAGGAGAGGTATTGGAAATCTGCAGGGACACTACAATAATAATGGAATGAAATTAGAAATCAATGATAAAATAAAAAATAAAAGCTACTCCAACACCTGGAGAGTAAATAATATGTTACTGAATGAACAATGGGTTGCAAAAGACATCAAGGAGGAGATTAAAAAATTCTTAGAGGTGAATGAGAACACAGAAACAACGTATCAAAATCTGTGGGTCACAATGAAGGCAGTAGTAAGAGGAAAGTTCATTGCATGGAGTTCATTTCTTAAAAGAAGAAAAAGTCAGCAAGTAAATGACCTAACATTACATCTCAAAGTCCTAGAAAAAGAAGAACAAATCAACACCAAAAGCAGTAGAAGACTAGAAATAATTAAAATCAGAGCTGAAATCAATGAAATTGAAACAAAACAAAAAGTTGGTTTTTTGAAAAAATAAATAAAATTGATAAACCCTTGGCCTTGCTCATGAAGAGAAGGAGGGAGAAAACACAAATCACTAACATCCGTGGATGGAAAAGGAAATATCACAGTGAACACTACAGAAATACAGAAGATAATTAGAAATTATTTTGAAAATTTGTACTCCAATAATATAGAAAATATCAAAGGCACTGACAAATTTCTAGAATCATATGATCTGTCCAAATGGAATCAGGATGATATACACAAGTTAAACAGATCAATTTCAAGCAAAGAAAAAGAAGATGCTATCAGAAGCCTACCAACCAAGAAAAGCCCAGGACCAGACGGATACACCGCTGAATTCTGCAAGACCTTCACAGAAGAACTAATGTCAATACTCCTCAAATTACATGAAATAGACAAAGAGGAAACACTTCCAAACTCACTGTATGAGGCCAATATCATCCGATTCCAAAATCAGGCAAAGACACAGCAACAAGAAAATTTCAGACCAATATCTCTAATGAATATAGATGCAAAAATTTTCAATAAAATTCTTGCAAATTGAATGCAAAAACATATCAAAAAGATAGTGCACCGTGATCAAGTGGGGTTCATCCCAGGGATGCAAGGTTGGTTCAACATACAGAAATCAATAAATATAATTCATCACATCAATAGACTTAAAGAGAAGATCATATGATCATTTCAATAGATGCTGAAAAAGCATTCGACAAAATACAGCACCCCTTCATGTTCAAAACGCTAGAAAAATTAGTGATAACAGGAACATATCTCAACGTTGTAAAAGCTATACATATTAAGCCCCAGGCCAACATCATTCTAAATGGGGAAAAATTGAAAGCATTCCTTTTAAAAACTGGAACAAGACAGGGATGCCCTCTTTCACCACTACTATTTAACATAGTTCTTGAAACTCTAGCCAGAGCAATTAGACAGACAACAGAAATTAAAGGGATAAAGATAGGAAAAGAAGAACTTAAATTATCACTATTTACCAATGATATGATTCTATACCTAGAAGATTCAAAAAATTCCATCAGAAAACTTCTAGAACTAATAAATGAATTCAGCAAAGTAGCGAGATATAAAATCAGCACCCAGAAATCAAAGGCATTTCTGTACATCAGTGACAAATCCTCTGAAAGAGAAACTAGAAAAACTACCCCATTTACAATAGCCTCAAAAAACAAAACAAAACAAAACAAATAAACAACAACAACAAAAAAAAAACACCACTTGGGAATCAACTTAATGAAAAGAGGTGAAAAACCTCTACAATGAAAATTGCAGAACGCTAAAGAAAGAAATTAAAGAAGACCATAGAAGAGAAAGATCTCCCTTGTTCTTGGATAGGCAGAATTAATATTGTCAAAATGACCATTCTACCAAAGCATTATACAGATTCAATGAAATTCCGATCAAAATCCCAATAACATTTCTCATAGAAATAGAAAAAGCAGTCATGAAATTCATCTGGAAAAATAAGAGACCCAGAATAGCTAAAGCAATCCTTACAAGAATAGTGAAGCAGGTGGTATCACTATACCAGAAACTATACTACAGGACAATAGTAATAAAAACACCAAAGTATTGGCACCAAAATAGTCTTGCACACCAATGGTTCAGAATAGAGGACATAGAGACTAAACCACATAAATTAAGTTATCTCATATTAGACAAAGGTGCCAAAAATATATATTAGAGAAAGGATAGCCTCTTCAACAAATGGTGCTGGGAAAACTGGAAATCCATATGCAACAAAATGAAATTAAGCCTCTATCTCACCATGCACAAAACTCAATTCAAAGTGGATCAAGGACATAGGAATTAAGCCAGACACCCTGAGCCTAATAGAAGAAAAAGTAGGCCCACATCTCTACTATATTGGATTAGGCCCCAACTTCCATAATAAGACTCTCATAGCACAAGAAATAAAATCAAGAATCAATAAACGGGATGGATTCAAACTAAAAAGCTGCTTCTCAGCAAAAGAAACAATCAGTGAGGTTAATAGAGAGCCTACAGCTTGGGAGCAAATTTTTACCACTTGCACATCAGATAGAGCATTAATCTCTAGGGTATATAAAGAACTCACAAAGCTAAACACCAAAATAACAAATAACATAATCAATAAATGGGCCAAGGAACTGAACAGACAGTTCTCAGAAGGTGTTATACAATCAATCAACAAATATATGAAAAAAATGTTCAACATCTCTAGCTATTGGAGAAATGCAAATCAAAACCACTCTAAGATTTCATCTCACTTCAGTCATAATGGCAGCTATTAAGAAAACAAACAACAATAAGTGTTGGCAAGGATGTGGGGGAAAAGGCACACTCATACACTGCTGGTGGAACTGCAAATTGGTGCAGACAATAAGGAAAGCAGTATGGAGAATACTTAGAAAACTGGGAATGGAATCACCATTTGACCCATCTATCCCACTCCTTGGTTTATACCCAAGGACTTTAAAAAAGCATAGTACAGGGACACAGCCACATTAATGTTTATAGCAGCACAATTCACAATAGCTAAATTGTGGAACCTACCTAGATGCCCTTCAGTAGATGAATGGATAAAGGAACTGTGTGGTATAATATATACAATGGAATATTACTCAGCATTAAAAGAGAATAAAATCATGATATTTGCAGGTAAATGGATGGAGTTGGAGAATATTATGCCAAGTGAAGTTAGCCAATCCCCAAAAACCAAAGGCCAAATGTTTTCTCTGATATGAAGATGCTGATCCATAATGGGGATGGGGTGGGGAGCATGGAAGGAGTGGAGGGGCAGGAAGAGAGAGGGGAAGGAAGGGGGCGTGGGGTAGGAAAGATGGTGGAATGAGATGGACATCATTACCCCAAGTACATGTATGAAGACATGAATGGTGTTTCTCTACTTTGTGTAAACCAGAGACATGAAAACTTGGGTTCTATATGTGTATTACGAATTGAATCACATTCTGCTGTCACGTATAACAAGTTAGAATAAATACATATAATTAAAAAAACAAATGGTCATCCACTACTCCATCCAGCTTTGAGGCTTTGGGTGAAGAAATCCCTTAAACTGCCGTTCCTCATATGTCATGGGTAGTGGTCTCACATGGGAGGGAGGAGCTGGGCAGGGGGCAGAGCAGACAGGCTTCTTCAGTTTTTGATTCCTTCCTGAAATGGAGAGGTGTCAAGAAGATGTTCACTGGCTACTCCACGAAGCACCCACTGGGCAGGATAGACACAGGGCCTCACTGCAAGTGTGGGTACCTGTTGGCAGGCGGTGTCCACACACTGGCAACCAGTGTGCACTCTAGCAGGCTGCAGAGCATCAGCAGTTACCAACCTGGGGAGCCAGAGGACCTGGAGTGGAACAGACTTAACAGCTGAGATGTCCAGAAAAAAATCCTTCTCCAGTTGTCTCCAGGGCTGGGCCTAGCTGTGGGTAAACACCTCTGCCTTCCTGGAGCTGTTGTCCAGGGAGAGTGGTCAGCGGTCCCACATCAACAGAGCCCCGTGGGCTCACAGGTCACAAGAGGCACAGCATGGCCACCAGGTGGCTGGAGTCACAACTGTAGGGATCGAGTTCTCAGGTGGGCACACAAAGGGAGACCTTGAAGGGCCAGCAGTACTGAAGAGATGAACCCCACGTCCCCAGCTGGCCTCTGGCAGGCTTTCCCCATCCACACGAGTCCCCCAGCCAAATCCAAGACCGATGTCTATCGCACGTGAGGCCCTTGGAGCAACCTCAAACCTGCCAGTCTGGGCAGGAGCTTCAGCCTTCAAATCCTCACCTGGCTCTGTCTGCCACACGTGGGGTGGGGACCCTCTGAGTCCACCCTGTGTGAGCTCCCAGCATGCAGAAGAGCTCCTGGCACCTGCAGACCAGCCTGGGCCCAGCTGGAGGCTCAGGTCTTAGAAGGAGCTCAGGTGCAGATCTGCAGCTGAGTCGGGGATGGTCTGCCCAGTGCTGCCCACTCAGGCTGCCCCAGAGCCGTGGGCCCTCCAGCAGGGTAGACTCCATACCTCGGTGCTGAACGTCAAACCACCAGACTGTGAGCAATCCCATGTGGCACTTGGGGACAGCAGTAGACCCAGGCAACTTCAAGTGACGAGCCACAAGTTGTAGTCACAAACTGCTCTCCCCTCTCTGTCCTCCTCCCATCCCCGCTCACTGTCAGCCCAGCAAGTTTTTTAAGGATTCTCCATATTGCTTTCCTTATTGGCACATTCCTCAGAATTCTTCTTAGCAGGTGGGGAAGCGGGAAGACATGCATGTCCCCAAAGGTTCCTGTGGACATCTGGCTTGCCTGCCCCCATCCTCACCAGGCACCAAGTGTAGGATCCTCACCCTAAAACCAAGCCCTTGGGGGCTGCCTTCTCTCCTCATTCTCAGCTCAGTAGCTGATGGAAGCAGAGAGAAACTGGACAGTTGCTGCAATAGGATTTGAGCTATGAAGTGTGATGAAAAGGACCTGATGGCAATCAGCTGAGTCCAATGACCTGTGTGGCTCTTCACTTGAAGTTGCCTGGGTCTACTGCTGCCCCGTCAGTAGCAACCTGGGCTGTGCTAACAGAGTCCAAAGCCAAGGAGTGGGTTTTCCTGGTGTGCTCTGTCTTGATCAGACATACATCAAATAGGTGTTCTGTGGTAGACCCTGACTGTCACAAGGGACACTGAGAAATAGGTCCTCATCCAGAGAAGGGGAGCTCCTATGAAGCTGTGCTGGAGGACTGGGGATGTCTGGGCAGAAGCAAAGGCCTGGAGAGATCACTGGTGCCTTCATTGCCTGTAACACACGTGACTTGGAGTGTGATGACTCAGGGACAGTTTGCTAACTGTAACAGCTATAGTCAGCCCCCTGTATCCACGGGTTCTGCATCTGTGGATTAAAACAAGCAGGGATCAAAGATATTTTAAAAACTGTGCCTATACTGAATACATGCAGATGTTTTTCTTGTCATTATCCCTAAACAAAATAGTTTAACTACTGTTTACATTGTGGTAGGTATTATAAGTTGAAATGGTATTTGGGAGGATGCAAGCAGATTGTATGCAAATACAACACCATTTTACATAGGGATATCCACAGATTTTTGGTATCAGAGAGGGGTCTGGGAACAAATCCCCCATGCGTACTGAGGAACAACTGCACCCAATAATGGATCAATTTTCCTGTTGAGACAGGAAGTCTTCCAGCCCAGCTTGGCCCACCTGTTGGTCATGTCTTGGCAGAAAGTCCTGTTGGGGTTGGATCTGGACATAATGGTTCTGGGGCGAGCTCCTCTTGCTTCTGCCAGGCCCATGCTTCTGTTGAGAAGGCCTCGAAATGGCCTGGGGAAGCATCTATGCCCCCATCCTCCTGTATGATTCCCATGGGGCTAACCTGCCCATTTCCGTGTGGTCCAGAACAGGCCCCTCAAGGTTAGGCATCCCTTGCACAGTGACTGGTCGCCAGCTGACAGGATTGGGCCTGGAGATGCTTGGAGGGCTGTATGGGGACAGCCCACCTGAGCAGAAGCCAGCATGAGGACAGAGTCAGAGGGGAGAGCAGGAGTCCAGCAGCTGAGGTAGCAGCACAAGTCCTTGGCCTGCCAGGCTCCACTCCAGCACACATGAACCCTTGCTTCACCAAAGACAGGCATTCCCCCAGTATGGCCTGTCAGAGTTGGCTTTCTGTCACTTACAACTCAGAGTCAAAGCCACAGATCTGTCCGGCTCTACCTCTGACTCATTCCCAGAGTGGGCACCAGGAGGTTGTGTAAGGCCCGAGTTGGATGTCCCCATGTGCCACATGGGATTTCCCATCCAGTGAGACGACTGTGACCCCAGGGTACAGATGGCACATGAAGATGCTTTCCATGGCCCACAATCCCGCTGATTGCTGCCTGTCCTCCTCCCATCCCCGCTCACTGTCAGCCCAGCAAGCACAGATGAACATCTCCAGTTCCTGACCAACCACTGTGGCCAGGCTTGGGGCGGGGGGCGGAACCTGGGGGCTGAAACCACTGGGCCTGTACTTGAGCTGAAGATTGGTCAGTCCCATGCAATCGCAGGGCAGAGAACTAGGGGGCAGAGAACTTTCCAGAAGGAAATCTGGACATCCCTGAAAGTGTGGGGACTGGCTATTGTCAGGAAAAGGATGTCCTTACACCAGGCACCCTGACACCACCACCCTCACCCTGGTCACATGCAAATTCCCTCCTCATCTGCTATTGGGGTCTTCTCTTATGTTCTTCTTGCCCCTGGAGCAGGTGGTGGCCCAGTCTGCAACGAGGAGGAACTTTCTCTTTCTCTGTGTGTGCAAATCCTCTTTTCAGAACATTCTGATTTGTCGGTCTCCCGTTCAGCATATTTAGGGCACCCTGGGACTGACAGCAGATAGTGGCATGTAGAAACGCAGGTTTCCTCCTTTAGCCAATACAAAACAGAGGTAGTGTCCAGACACCTTGAAGGGAACCAGCCTAGCAAAAGCGGGTCCTCTCCTCTTTGCTCTTCCCTCCATTCTAAGGGGAGAATCTGGACAGGTGGGGGACCTGTGGGTGCGTCACCCACCTGCCTGTCTGCCTCCTCCCTAGGTGAGGAGAAAGCTCTGCTCCCAGAGGTGTGATGTGGCCGGTGGCCCAGGTGTGCTGGAGGTGAGAGGAAACATTCCTGGTTTTTGTCCCAACATGCAAACAACTGAACAAAAGCATAGCTGTCTGAGATCGGGGCTGAAGAATGCTTTGTTGTCTTGGTTATCAGGAAACGGCCACGCTTCCAGATAATAACGGCTTGAGCGGATGCCAGACTATCTAATACTCCAGTAGGGGACCAGATGAGGGGGGGGGGGATCGAGTGTCATTCCTTATACAGGACCACGGACACAGCTGTGGAACTTAAGGAAAACACCACGGTCTGCAAAGTGAACCTTCCCTTTATTCAGGGAGTGGGGCGCAGACAGAGGCCTGCGCACCTTCACCTGGCAACCAGTAGTCAGCGTTAGCACTGCGCTTGCGCACAGCAGCCTTGCAGTAAGAGCATGTGCTGCCTCGTGTGGGGGTCGCCCCACTTTGGAGCTGTGGCTGGGGGAGGGGCGTCGGAGCAGTCGTCTCTTCTTCCTTAGGCTTCTCTACCTGGCAGCGAGGTGCCCAACAACGACAGAATAAAAAAAGAAGCCATCCGCTCTTCACCCTCGCTCCCCTAACACCCCCTCCTGCGGCGTCCACACAACCGCCCCCAGGTTTGAAGGCAGCGGTTTTCTGAGCTCCAGACCCCGCAGTTGGGCGTCCCCCGCGGGCTTGACCCGGCCGTGCTGGCCCAACCCTTCGGACCTCAGAGAGCCAGACAGGCGCAGGTCTACAGCGTCCGCCGGCCCACAGGTGCACAGTCGGGCAGGCGGCTTGGGGACCCGCAACAGGCCGGCCGCCCCCCGCAGGAGCAAAACAAGAGCACGCGCACCTGCCGGCCGCCCGCCCCCTCGGCGCCGGCCAATCACGGGGCGGGGCGGGGCGGGGCCGGCGCGCCGGGCCCGACCCAGGCTATAGCTCAGCCAGAGGCCGCGCAGGGCGCAGCGGCAGAGCCAGGAGCCAGCGCAGCCTCGTCTCCGCAGCCTCGTCCCCGCCGCCGCCGCCCCCGGGGCATGGCCTGTCTGATGGCCGCTTTCTCGGTCGGCACAGCCATGGTGAGTGAGCGCATCTTTTGCGGCCGGGCTTGGTGTTATTTTCAAGGAGCGCAGAAAACACACAGAGACCCTCACGCTCGCCTTACACCGCCTCCCTGGGAGCGCGCCCGCTCTGGCCGCTGACCCAGAGCCCTCTTTCCGCGTGAGAGGTGCCTGACTCCGAGAGGCCCCCCGCCCTGGCCACCTGGCGCCTCGGGATGCTACTTGCACCCGCCGAGGATGCCGCGAAGGCGGAGGGGGCAGGACTGGGGCACTGGGCAGCGAGCAGCCCCACAAGTGCACGGAGGGCTTTGGCCTCGTCTGCCTCCAGGTGAGGGGCGCGAAGCCTTGGCGACCCAGAGCGCACTGGAGAGGGGCTGTAGCGTGGGCCTGAGGGAAGGGAGTGTCCGATCTCTGCTGGCGCTCACGGCAGTGGGCTTGGAGAGCAGGGGCTTCGGGAGCCACCTTCCGGAACTCCGGCACAGTCTGGAGGAACAAAAAGAGGACAGGCTTCCAGAGAGGAGCTGCGCTGCCTCTGCTCTCCTTGGGGACAGCTCCTTGCAGAGGGGGCGGCGGAGTCCCCGGGGAGACGGGTGGGGGGCGAGCCTGGATCCCTGCCGACTGCCTTCCTGCGCGCTGGGGAGACCCGGGTGGGGCAGAGGCGCGCATCTCTCTTCTCCCGAGGGAACCGGCTCCAAGGGGATGACAGAGTGCTGGCTAGACAGTTACAGCAAGTGCTGTTTCCATGCGTGGTCAACCATCTCCCCTTGCGTGTTTGCTCACGAGAAAACAAACAAGCTAACCACAGCCCACCCACCCACCTCGCCTCGTTCTAAGACCTTTCACTTACTTCTGTGCCTAGCACACCGACATTGCAGTTGGGTACCAATGGCCAGATTTCAGGCCATCTAGAGTACAAATAGCAAGTCCTCCGTATTCCAACTGGGATTATCCCGTTTGCCACCATCTCTCTGTGTATTACTATCCTGCCGGCTCCTTCCCATAGGCTGTAAGCGCACGGTGCCCAGCGTGCGCGAGTCCCCCTCCCCTCTCCTTTATTTCATTTTTAGCATCCTGTATTTGAAGTCAGCAGAGCTCAGCAGGATTTGACCGACAGTTACCTCTTGCCTTGAGCTTAAGAGAAAAAAAAGGTAGCAGGCTTTGTGCGCATGCTCTGCTCTGACAACTGCATCCTGTGATTCCAAACAGGTTACTGTAGAACATGCCGCGCGCCAGCTCATTATATAATGATTTTGTGTATACGGATAGAATGGGGGAAGTCGTCATATTAAGGAAGTTGGTGATGGGGTGGAGGTGGCTGTCCGGAGACCCTCAGGCTAGCGCCCCCCCCCCCCGCCCCCGCGAGTGCTCTGCCTTTGACTTGCTGGACATGAAAGGCAGTGGAAAAGAGCTGGGCGAATGGGCCAATCCAGTCCCCTCCTCAAGACATTTACTTTTATCTAGTTGAATTTTGGAGTAATACCTGAAAATTCTCCCTTTTGTGCTTGTTTGTTTACTTGGAATCCCTAAATTACTAATTTTCCCAGTGTAATGGAAAATTAAAGCTGTTGATGCCCATTACAGGTGAAGGAAGTTTCTGATCTTTTAAGTGATGCATAATTCTTCAAGTTGTTTTAGAGCTGCAGAGGTGGCTTGTTCGTGGGAAAAATGAATCGGAATGCTTTAATATATAGATTTTATATAGTAATTTGTTAAATGCTGTGTTACAATTTGATTCAGCCCCAGAGTTCACATGATGTTTTCTCATAGGTAGATGCTAATGGCTGGGCTTATTTTTTCAGATAACCCTGTTTTGTTTGAAAATCATTTTCCTCTCTGAAAACTGGTACTTTTAAAAACAAATTCTGTCTGTCAGCAGCCATATCCCCAAATGCACCGGTCTTGCCACAGCTGCCTGGAGACCCTCATGGGCCAGTACTCAGGCCTCTCCATGGGCTCAGTACTCAGGTTGACCTCCCCAGCGACTCTCCTTAGCACTCAGGAAAACATTCTCACCAGGGGCAGCCAGGAGCCACCCAAACAGGGTCTCCCCAGCCCCTCGACCTGCAGGAATGAACTCAGACTCTTTACCATGTGTTACACAGCATGGTGGGTGAGAGTGGAGGCCTAGCAGGACAGAGCCACAGAACAGGAAGAGGGACATGGGAGGGAATAGGTGTTTGTTTTATTTTTAATGAGCTCAGGAGGCTGAGGAAAAGCTGTAACCTACATTGCTGGCAACTCTCATCTGAGGATGTTTCCAGAGAGCTGGTCTATTTTGGAGTGACAGGCCACTGCCTCCCATTACACAGGTGTCCATGATTTTATAAATTGGGTGAGTCTGCCGGACATCCGTGGAGGAAGGGTGGGAGCGGTGCATGGCTGGGATGTGATGGGGAGGGACTGTGGGCCTTCCTCAGCCTGCAGTGGATTCTCCTGTAGCAGATGACCCTGCAGCACCCACAAGTTGTGGCTGTGGAGAGATAAGCAGGGCTTGAGCCTTGTCAAGGTGGCTGGGTGGGAGCCTTTGGAGCTGGACCCCCGCAGGGCCACTTCCTAACTGAAGAGTTGTGACCAGGCCGACCATGCCTGTGCTGCCCACACTGGAGCAGTTACCCCTCCCCCACTGTTAGAGCTGCTGCGGAGATGATAAGAGGTGTGATCATGGCTGAAGTTTAACAGGCATGTTGTAACTGCGGAGTCAACACCACCTTGTTGACAGTGGCTTACCTAGTGTGTGTGAAGTGTCACTCTTCAATACTTCTCTCCCACTCCCACGTCAGACTAGTCACACCGCTTTGCTCTGCTGGCCTGTCCACTTGTCTCCAGCCCGGTCACCACCCTCTGGTTAAGGGCAGCCCACCCCATCTCAGTTCCACAGCACTGGAGGGGACTGTGCCGAATCCTGCGGTTCCCATCCTGTTACTGCCCAGCTTGGGATCCCTCTGTGGCTCCCCATCAACCTCCAGACAAAGTTCATGTGTTCGCAAGCCCTTCACCATGGGGACCCTGTTTGCCCCTCTGGTCTCATCTTACACTGAAGCCCCCACCTGCTGCTCTCCCCACCATGAGAGCCCATCTCCAGTCCCTGCGTTTCCTGCAGGTCTCTGAGTGTTCCACTTTATATGCTGTTGGCCTGCAGGAGCATGGTGCTCCAGCACCTGCCCCCTCACCTGCTGACCTCAGCTGAGACTGTATTTCTTTTTTTTTTTTTTTAAATATCTTTATTTTGTTTCTTTATTTTTATGCAGAGCTGAGGATTGAACCCAGCGCCTCGTACATGCTAGGCGAGTGCTCTACCACTGAGCCACAACCCCAGCCCTGAGACTGTATTTCTGCAGGAAGACTTTACCCTGAGCCCTGCCCCCACCCCAGAGTCTCCTGTGCCCCCTCTGAGTCTCCGGTGGCTTTTGTCCCACCCTATTGTGATTGTCTATTTTCTTATCTGGGACCAAGTCTTGAACTTGGGCTCATTGAGGCCAGAGGCCATGTCTGTAGAACTGGCTTCATCTGGTGTGCAGTTTGTTAAATGAATGAACAAGTGAGTGAGTGACCAGATGGGCTTGGGCTCTACTGGAAAATCTAGACTCTCTTCACAGCCCACAGCTGCTGTCTGATGTCTGCTATGACTGAGGGATGGAAGGGACAGTGGTGGCTTCCCCCTGTGTTCCTAGGAGTTTCCTCAACAAGAAGCCACCCACCTGAGCTTCTTAAGGAGTTGGATCTCCCTGTGGTGGGTGCCTGTGGAGAGGGATCCACAATCCACTGCAGCTGGCATCCAAGGGGTAGAGGTCAAGAGGGCTCTCAAGTGGAGAGGGCACCAGAGCACTCCACCCACCCTAGCACCCGCCCTGGAGGTCCTGGGAGGGAGCCCAGCCGGCAGCGGGTATGGGCGTGGGACCAGCACTCTTGGCTTCCATTTGTATTGCAAGCAGGGATTGGGGTAGCCTCTGGGACCAGGCCAGAGCTACCTGTTGCCCACTGCTCCTCAACATCCCTGCCCCCAAAGCCACGACCTGGTGCTTCCCAGACTCTTTGGAGTCCACATGAGTGACACTAGGGGCAGCAGAAGAGGACCTAAGGGGCAGGTGGAATGGGCAGAGGGAAGTCCTCTGGTGCACGCTTGGTAGACTCTGGGCTACAGGGGTACGTTCCTGCCACATCACCAAGGCCCATGACCACCGAGCTAGCAGAGTCTTCTAGAACTCCTTCAAGGACCCAGCCAGGTGGGTGTAGCCTGAGGAGCTCCTGCAGGGTGCACAGGGTAGACACCAGCCTTCCCTCACTCTGCCTACCTAGGTTGGCGTTTGAAACAGCGTACATGCTCAGTGCTGAACCTCCTTACTCTGCACCTTCATTTCCATTCACACAGGAGTCAATGAGCTGAGTTTTCATTTGGTGAAGGTTTTGGGAGGTGGGAAATGCCTACGAGGCATGTGGTGTGTGGATATCTTTGTAATGAGAAGCTATATTTTCCATCACCAAGAGATCCAGAATTCCTGTGCCTATCTCTCCATTCCCAACCCCCAGTTGTGTTTCAAGTGTTTAAAACCCCCAAGCTTAGAGCTAGATTCTGGAACCCTAAATACTTAGTGGAACCAATTCTAGCTTCTCTGTGATTCAGACACCTGCCCTCAAGGGGACATGCTAGTAGGGGGAGGTGACCATTTGAGTTTTTTTGTGTGTGGGCCTATTATAGACAATCCGTTCTCTGGTTTTATTTTGGGTTTTTGATAAGAAATACTTAGCAAACCTATGGAAGAGGAACAACATGATGTGTTCCCACTTTAGAACAAATGACAGGGGCATTGTCCCTGGGTAGTGCAGTTGAAGTGACCTGTGGGCAGGCTTGGGGGGGGGGCAGGCGCTCTCACAGAGGCATGCTGTCAGCAGCATGGTGGAGTGTTGTGAAAGGCCCCTGCATTTGATTCAGGAGACATCTAGAAAAGCATTCAGAACCCCAGGGCTCTTCTGTGTTTGGAGGTCCTGGGGCTTATTGACTGGGCCAGGGTCACCAATCATGAGAAAAGCCCACCCCTCCTGTGCATAACTGCTTCTGGTCTCCGCTGGCCTGTCGGCCACAGTTCATTTGACTCCCGACAGGAGCTTAAAGGCCAGTGCAGGAGTGGAGGTGCAACCCAGAGGTCAGGCACTTGCCTAGCATGTGCCAGGCACGGTTCCATCCCAACAGCGGAAGGAAAAAGCCAATGCAGGCCTGAGGCACTGTGGCCATGCAGCCGGACGAACACCTAGACTTCTGTGATGACTCAAATTCAGACGTCACTTCTGCTCTTCACTTTGAGCAGCTCCTTAAACTGTGCCTCAGCTTCCTTGTCTGTATGATAGAGAAAAAAGGTGAAGCCTTCCTGCTCCTCGGTGGTCTTGTGAAATCGCAGTGAGAGAGTCACAAGTGATTTAGGAAATTTAAAAGTAAAATACAAAGACCGTCCCCACAAACCCCACAGCTCTACTTGTGCATTCATTACGGGATTTCAAAAGGAAGGCACTCAAACAGCTTTTCAATAAATCTTTACCAGTTATGCGTTTCTTAGCAGCCTCATGTGTCTTTGATGTTTTTAATGAGTCGACCATAAACAAATAATTTTTTATGGTGGCTGGGCTGGTGTTATCTTTACTGAAGAGGTGATTCACTTATACTATGGTTTTGTGATTAGGTTTTATGGTTCCGAAGGAAGTTCAGTTTAATGTTTTATCTAAGCATCTTTAATAGAAGAAAGAGTGACGGTTGGCAGTGACAGTGCCTGTGGTTGGTGTCTGCCCTGCTGCCAGAGGTGCTCCTGCGAGAAAAGCGGGCTGTTAATAATGGATGCCCTGAGCCTCGTGCCCGTCTCCTGACTTTCCTGCTCTCTGGGTGCCACATAACACGTCTTGTGCTTCCTCTTCATCTTTCTAGAATGCCAGCAGTTACTCCGCAGCGATGACGGAGCCCAAGTCTGTGTGCGTCTCTGTAGACGAGGTGGTCTCCAGCAACGTGGACGACGCTGAGACCGACCTTCTGAACGGGCATCTGAAGAAGGTGGACAACAATCTCACCGAGGCCCAGCGCTTTTCCTCCCTGCCCCGGAGAGCAGCTGTGAACATCGAATTCAAAGACCTTTCCTACTCTGTTCCCGAAGGACCCTGGTGGAGGAAGAAAGGTAGGCAGAGAGGCCGATTTGGACACTGAACTGGAAAGAGACTGTGGATGGAAGCCACTGGTCATTTGGGGAAAACCTAGGTCTGGGAGTCAGGGGGCTGAGATTCCCTTCCAGTGCCTTCGCTGTCCAGGCTGATTTATTTAATTGCTTTATGCCAACTTCTTCTCAGCCGTGAAATGAGAAGTTTGGACTATGATCTGAAAGTTCACAGTGACTGTAAAGTTTTGTGGTGTTATTATAGGTTGAGTATCTCTTATTGGAAATGCCTGGGACCTGAAGTATTTCAGATTTTAGATTTGTTTTTGAGATTTTGGAATATTTGCTTATACATAATGAGATATCACAGGGATAGATATCTCATTATGTATAATGAGATACATAAACCTGACCTTTGTCCATTTCATATACACTTTATACAATATTATTAGTGCACCTACATTTTAACTGCAACATGTCACGTGAGGTCAGTTGTGGAATTTTCTACTTGTGGTGTCATGCCATTGCTCAAAAGGTTGAGACTTGGGAGCATTTTGGTTTCAGATTTTCAGACTGGGGATGCTCAGTCTGTTTAGAGAACTTGACGAGGTCGGCCAGTATCCGTGTGTGCTCATTTCTGGCAGGTGCTCCAGGCTATCTTTGGTGGACATTGTGTGTGTCAGTCTATGTCTGCCCTTCAGCTATGCAGAGTAAACCAGAAGGCAGGAGCCACCTCTCAGGTCTGAAGTGTCAGGAAGCCAGCGCTTGCCATGATCTCTCTGAGAACCCATCATCTGGAAGGGCTCTGAGATGGAGGTGCTGTTGGGCTACAGAAAAGCCAAATGTTGGAAAGTGGGCTGTGTAGATAAAAACAGAGGGAGTGGGGAGGAGGGAACCCAGGGGTCCCGTCAAGCCACTCTGTGCAGGATGTTGCCCCCAGTTTTTTGGGTGCTCAGGGGGTTATGACAAGCGTTTGAGTTTCTCAGCCACCTTTCCCAGCCCAACTTCCAGCATTCAGAGCATTGACACCTCCTGGGTTGGTACTTGTTTGTCCACCTGATCTGCCTCTTGTGGGCTTTATGTCCACACATTGTCCATCGGGGGACCCCTCCTTTGGTGGGAGTGGCTGGGGAGGAGGGTGCTGGTCTCTTGTTTCTACTGAAGCACTAGAAGCAACTTGGAAATCCGAGAGGAATTTGGATCAGAGAAAGTGATGCAGGCACCACCAGAATAATATAATTTTTAGGACTCATCGTTTCTTTCTTTTTGAAAAGGACCCATGCGGTTTTTCTGTTTTTCTTTTTATTTCTTCTTTTCCCTCATGTCTTTGTTTTGTTTCTCTACCCTCTTGAAACTGAGCCTTTAAGATCGCTGGTGTGGGCCACCTGGACTTGGTTGTAAACATAAGTTGGAACCTAAGCAAGCCTGCTTCCCAGGACCCAGGAGGCCAGTGGTTGTTGGGTGATTATGCCTGTGTTGGTACAACCAGGAGCAGATCCTGTGCCCTCTCAGGGGCCGACTGCATACCACGGTTAGCTGATACTTACATTTTTAGAGCATGCCAGCCTGTTTTGTTTAGAAAAAATTCTGTGCCAGGCTCAGGTTTGGGCCCATTCTTTTGAGTTTGTTGGAATTTCAACATAGGGGAGGTGTAGCTTTTTCTTTCTAACTTGAAGGTAGATTTTATAGAAACGTGTACCAAGAAACCACTGGGACAGGGTTGTTATGTTCAGCCTTGTTTGTTTGTGTGATTGTGGCCAATCTGTGAGGGGCACAGAGCGGTTTCCATCCCTCTGCTGTGTGTGTGGTCTTGAAGAGGCCATCTGAGGGTGGAGACGGGGTGGGGGTCCGTGAGAGGAAGATGGCTTGCGATGCAGACGTGCAGATGTGTGAATACTGACAGCATCTTGATGTGAAACCTGGCACATAAAGTCTGGCCACAGAGGTGCCCAGCTGTGGTTTGTGAGTATTGTCCACCTTGCCAGCTGTGTGGCTTGTCCACCCTGTGTTCTCTAAGAGTTCAAACTGTTTATATCCACCATCTGAGTCAGCCTGCAGGTGGTGGCTTCTTGGCAATGAAGGGACACAACTGTCCATTCTCAGTGGCCCTCAGGAAGCTCAGCCAGGAGCCACTGGGTAGTTGCTTGCCCTATAGTAACCTCCGTGGGCTCCTGCAGGGAGGAGGTGGAAATGGGTCTGCGGGACTTGCCCATGAGTCAGAGAGGCAAAGCCAGAGCGGGTGACAGATGTGATTGGCCTGGTGTGTCCCAGTTGCTGGTTGAGAAACCAGTGAGGTGTGATGTGCTGGCAGACTTCCTCCCCGGCTCGCTTCTTCCTCAGTGGCAGCTGCTGGGTGTGCTGGGTCTGTCCCTGTCCTCCCAGCCCCTTGGACCCAGTCCTTCCTTTGTTCCTGGAATCTACAAATCAGAGTCTAGATGGTTTACCACTCCAGCATGAGTTTAGGGTGGGAAAGAATCACCCATCTTCTTGTCACTCTGTGGAAGGGGCACAGCGGCTGGCAGTGGTTCAGGGCTTGTCTATGCTCCTGAGCTAGGCAGGGACAGGCCCGGGACTGAGCAGCAGTTTCTCATTCTGTGGCGGCATGCTGGCCGTGGCTTGCCCAGTTCGGGGGCTTCCAGAATGCTGGTTCATGCAGCCAGCAGGAAGCAGTGCCGTCCTGGAGGCTCAGGTGCCCTGGGAGTGTCCTGGAACCCCAGTGGTCCATTGGGCTGGAAGCCACAGCCAGGAAAGCCTGGGGTGTCCCCGCTGAAGGGAGACAGCTGCAGATGTCCTTTCCCTGCCTCCTGCCCCCCTCACAGTCTGCTCTTGAGTGCCATATCCTGGTAGCCCATTTCCCCAGCATGAACAATACAGCCTGCGTTAATCTGGCCAGGCCCAAGGATGCCCTGCAGGTGTCCTTCTGGGCACTGGTGTGTGCGGATTCCTCTCGTACCACTCCCACATGGCACCGCCCTCTCCTCTGCTCCTCAGTAAGCAGAGGCTGCCCCACCTGCGCAGGTGGGCACCTCCTTTTCCTGCTTTGTCCTCTGTTTCTAGTGAGCGTCTCCGGCCCCAGCAGTGACGGGGTCAGGCCGAGAGGCCCAGTCCTAGCCACTTCTCTGCATTTCTTTTTCCTCGTGGTGGCTGTCATCTCTGTGTGACTCCAAGGATGGCCTCCAGCATAGGAGTGACTTCTCTTACACTGTCACCCGATTAGCTGACGGTATTAGGTTGATTGTTTTCGGTTTTTAAAATTCGACTCCAAGCGTTGAGCTAACTGTGACGATCACTCTGGGGCTGGACATCCTGGCGTCACCTAAGGGACCACATGAGAGGCAGAGAAGTTTTGAGAGCTCAGGGTCCGACTGCCTCAGAGCTTGGGGAAGGAAACAGGAAGCCATGTGCTCTGCCCACGGTCAGAGCCCAAGCCGGGAGAAGTCGTTCCTTTCCACTTCCGAGACACTGGAGGATTCTGGGAAAGCCATTCCCTCAGTTTCTCCTGGGACACAGTGCTCCCAGACAGCTCAACACAGAATGCTGTACCAGCAAGCTGGGCCTGTGACCTTGGTGGCAGTGTGAACTCCAATGGTTACTGTAAAGCAAGCAGGGAAGAGAGAATTTCAGCATCCTTAGAAGAGAGGAGTCGAGTGGGCCTGTCGCAGTATTTTTAAGGAGATGTCAGGCCTGTGTTCTTTAACCACTGAGCAGGGCGATTGCCAAGCATTGAACTTGGCATTTCACAAAACATCTTGTATTTTCAATTGTAGTTACATTTTCACCATATGATTAATGATGTCTTTGGAGGGCAAAGTAGCTCATATAATAGATTCCTGGTAGAGAGCGTAATTGTGAGAGGAGCTATTCTCAGGAGGAAGAAGCACACCCCAAGGATAATTTCACCAGCTTCGGATACAGTAATTACTTTCCCTCAAGGAATTCGCTCACGTAGCTTGAGTGGATGGGACGGGTGGTTTGGAACACTGACGAACTTAGTGCCGTCACACAGACTGTTGTATCAGGGGATGGACCAGAGAGCTGGTGTTCAGATCACCCCTAGTGTGACTCTGGGAAGCAGCCTGAGCTTCCTATAAGATAGACACCTTTTGGTAGCACTTGGGACCCTTGTGAAGAAGAGAGTCCACATAGCCAAATTCAGAGGTGGAGATGAGAGTGAGGAGGTTTTTCACATAGGGGCTCATTCACAGTAGACATAATGGCCCCGTGGGCAGAAGGCAGGCTTGGGTGCTCTGTAGGCGTGCCCTCCCCCCAGTATCTCTGGACCCTTTCATGCACAGTCGACTGTCTTAGGGCATGGTCTCAGGCCACTTGGCTCACCGTGGATTCAGGAGGAATTCTGTCCATTCTACTTGTGAAAGACTGTGACATGACATCTGGAGATGTACCCAGGTCACCGCAGTAGGGAACGTGGGACTTGAAACCTGACCTGGGATTTCAGGGCAAGGTCAATTGTCCACAGGGAACCTTGGGAACACTTGGCTCTGAGGGGGACGCACCGTGCCCCACCTGCAGATGGCGCGGTTGGGGTCTGCCCTGTCTTCCTTTTCATCAGCCTGCTGGGATGCGGCTGCCCCTGGATGTGGGGAGGAATTCTTCCCCCTGTGCAGACACCCTGTTCTGTCCCCTCATCAGTGAGGGGAGCCTGTGAGCATGGGGAGAGGACCCCTGGAATGGCCCTGTGATGAAGTTCAGGTTGGGGACAACAGCATTCACACTTGGGGTTTTAGAGTGTTTTCTTCACTGTTCTCAGGTGGGCATTATCTCCCCTGGCCACACTCCATGGAGTACCACTGCCGCTTTAAAACTAACCCAGCCACATGCTTTCTAAAACCCAGGCAGGAGTTAAACATTCTGGGCAGCTCCATGTTAGATCATCCGTATTGGTCAGCTTCTAAGCTGCAAAAATGCTTTTGAACACCCTTCTTAAGGTGAAGTTTGCTTTCTCTTGATTTCCATAGCTATTTTCCAAGACTTGTCATTACAGGCTGGCAAAAATGAGGGATGAACCACTAGCAAATCCCTTCAGGAATTCCATGAGGAAGTCTGGATTGGAACCGTGTGCTGGGTGGCGTGACCCAACTCACTGGCACAGGCATGGAAGGGCAGCCCAGGGAAGAGAAGGCTGCAGGGGTCCTCAGGATGGTGGTGGGCTGTCAAGGGCTGCTCAGACTTGAGGGGAGATTGGTAGCCCCCTAGGGAGAATTGCTTTTGTGTTTCTTTGGAACTTTTGTGCTAAGGTAGCTTTCTTTGGGTGTAAAGAGAAATTGCTTTTAATGCTGTAGCTAATTTTTTCCTGAAGTATGACAGCCACAGTCTCCTTGCAAAGATTCCTTGCTAGAGGCTGGGGTGCTTACAAAGAGGAGCCCAACAGCCCGAGTTTGCCTCAGTGAACTCAAAGGACTGGAGAGCTCTTTTCTTCCCCACTGGGCCCAGTTCTTAGATTCTCAGGGTTTGGTGGCTCCCAGGGGACAGATAGGCAGGCCACCCACTCAGGGCCCTGAGGGACAGCACCTTCAGTGATAAGGCTTTCTGGAACTGTTTTCAACTTCTGCCTTAAAGGCCCCCAAATAAGCTTAGAGACAATGTCAAGAATGGGCCAGCTCAGCAGACTCACGGGACACGAGTGCATAGTGCCTGCGTGTGCCAGTTTACAAGGAGAGTCTTCACAGCCAGGTCCTGGCAGCCCCCCTCCTCCAGTCTGCACGTGTCCTCTCCCTTCACATGCCTCATGGGAAGCCAGACCATTATCAGATGACCTGGAATTGGAGGTCTTTGGTTACAAAGCATTGCAGCTTAGGGCGCGGCAGCCTCTAGACCTGGCTTAGATGGCCCTGAGACGTGGGCCTCAGCATCTGCTCTTCTGTTTCACCTTCTGATTGGCATGATCCTTATTTAGGCATGCTAATTCTCTGTCACTCTCCTGGGGAGGGCTCCTATTCTTGAGCCATCTGGCTTCTTCAAACAACTAGGTAGACCTGTGCCCTGCTCAGGGCATTGCTGCCACTGCCTTGCTTTCTGAGGACATCCATGACAACTCATTCTCCCTGAATGGGGTGTGTGGGGGGGTGTCTGCTTGCATTTAGCACCTGTAGGCTTGCATCTTGAAAACTTCACATCCCCAAACTGAAGTCCTCCCCTTAAACCAGAACCTAATCTGCCAGGGCAAGAAATAACCTCAGGGGACAATTGGTCGAACATGAAACCATTTCTTTTGTTTATAAATTGGCAGGAAAAAATGTTTAGTAACCACACACCTGCTCCTTTTGAGTTCAATTCTAGGATCAACAGATTCGATTATTTAAGGAACAAAGGTAACCATGCACATCAGATTAGAACTATTTAGGAAGACCACACCCTGCAAACTAGGGTTTGCCATGAGGCGAATGCTCTATCTGATACATGATGGTGAAGTCCATGCTGTGCCCAAGAAAGCTTACCATCAGATCTGATGCCAGGCATTTTGCTCATGTGGGAAGAGGTGTCAGTCGCAGTTTCCAGGGCCAAGGATGGCAGCAGATGCGGCTGCAGGGTCCACCTAGCCTGATCAGCAGTCAAGAGTTTCACTTCCCACTTTGCCAGCTGTGTGTTGTTAGTTACCTTGGTGCTTTGTGGGGTAAAAGCCATTCCCTGTCAAAAGTAAGACATGCAAGAGTAAACTCAAGGTTGTGGTTAGGTCCAACTGAGACCTATATTTAGAGTCCCATCTCTGAGCCAGTGGGGCCTGGAGCTGCCAAGGCTGACCTCCCACACTGGGGAGCAAGCCTCTTGCACCATCCCGACTGCAGATGGCCAGCCTGTCTGAGTACTTCACAACCAGGAACCAACGCCTCCCAGGCCTTAGGGCCGTGTTTGCACAACCCTCATTCTTAGAAAATGCTTCTGTGTGTTGTTTCGAGTAATGTTCATTAGTTGATCCAATTTCTGCTTTTTGGAACTCTGCAGAACAAGTTTTCTGGTTCTAGAGCTCACAAATTGAGGTGGTGGTGGTGGGGCTAACCAAGAACAAAGCAAAAGGGTATTAAATACAGAGCTACCCTGAGGGGAGGAAATAAGGAGCATGTGGCCTTTGGAGGAAAGGAGGGCAGAGCACTGTTTGAGAGGTGGGCACCAGAGCGGTTTAACAGGGGGCAGGTTCTGGTGAGGGTGGAGCTTGACAAGAGGGGAATGTGAATCATGCTTTCTGTTTCTTGTGCTGTCATAAGGCAACTTGGTGTACTCCAACCAAAAGTCCCTCTCCTGACACCCCAGCACCCATCTTGAAAGTGAACCTTTGGCAGGAGTTTTATGGGATTTCTCAGTTGTTACTTATCCCCTCCCACTTTTTTGGGAGAAGTGTTTATTTTTTGATTAAAAATAACCCATGTTTACTGAGCAAAAGCTGTTTGCTTTAGCACATTGTCTCATTAAGTCCTTTGGGAGCCCCAGGGAGGCGCCTCATATAGCTATCTTCACTAGGAGGAAGCAGCCTGCCCAGGACCCCTGGAAAGTAAGAGCCAGGCAAGGGTTCAGACCTGAACCTCAAGTCTTGACTTCCTGCCTCTCAGTGCTCCAAGGAAACCTCTCTCGGTTTGCAGCTTCTTAGATATACCTAAAGTGGGCCGTGTTAAGCCTTCCTTGCCCTTGAGATCGCCCTGGATGTTCATGTGCTTTGGCAGAGGGCAGCTTTGGGCTCTGTTCAGTGTCCACAACCCCACCATCACCCGCTGGGGGCTGCGCTGGACCTCCGGGAAGGGGTTACAGACGTTCATTCCAAAGGACAGTTCATTTTGGCCAATTGTCCTCTGCCGCCAAGTGCAGCCATATGTGGGCTTTATTGAGTAGAAACCCTCCTTTCTCAGGCTGGCCGGGCCTGGGGCCCCTGCAGACGGCTGGACACACCTGCTCCCACTAGCTTCCTTTTGCTCAGATGCAGGTGTGGCTGCAGGCCTGCTGGGGGCTAACTGTAGGTGAAGTCTGGATTCTGGAAGACTTCAAGGCGCGGCCCCCTAATGCAGGAAGGTGCGGGCGGGGCCGAGGAGCTGCCGCGCGTGCGCAGTGCCTGGCCGTCATCCGCCGCCGCCCGCGCGGGGTTACTAGCGGTCAACGCTCGCTAGTAACCTCGGTAGCAGCGGGGAGCAGCGCGATTGGCCGGGCGCCGGGCGCTGTTGCTAGGGCGGGAGGGGATGCTGCGGCCGCCCTGGTCCGGGTGCTCGGCCTCTGGTCGGCTCAGCCTCGCGGACTGGGGCCCGTCCCCGCTCCGTAGGCTCCCCCTGTACCCAGCGCCCGAGGACCACCGGGAAGTGGGAGCCAGCCCTGCTGGTGGGAGAGCCATCACGATGGTTGCGCTGACGCCCGGGCTGGCTTTCTGCTGGAGCGGAGTCGGAGACCTCACTGAGGGACAGCGGAATGGCCGCAGCCTGCGCGACACCGCAGGCGGGAGACTCCGGTTCCCCAGCGCCCTTCCATCCACAGTTGTTCTGTGGCCGGGGATCTTGTGAAGGATCCATGTGGGACTTTATTTATAAAGTCCTTGTTTAAGTTCAGTGTAGGGAAGCCAGGAGGCAGGGCAGCCTGGTGGGTGGCACTGGACCAGGACCCGGGCTGCCTTTGGAACCTTGAATTCCCCGTTGAAACTGGGGTGTGGCTCTACTAAGCCAGCTGGAATTCAGAGGGTCATGTGCAAGGTGACAGCTCCCCCACCTCTGCTGAGTCACTCCCATCGTGGGCATGGCAGAGGATGCCAGGACAAATAACAGCTGAGCTTTGGGCATGTTTGCCGCAGCATCTATAATATTTATTTATCTACTGATTTTGGTGAACCCATAAATGTAAGACACATGTGATTTCTACCAGCTGCACTCCATTTGAATATCTGGAAGACCTGGGACTCCTGTCCTTCTCTAGACACTGGCCTGGCCAGTTCTTGGGGATTAATCTAGGTGCCTTGTGAAATGTTAAACACCATTGTACGCTTTGCCCAACCTTCTGGGTTCCTGAATAGACACAAGGAGACCATTTGGACTAACGATTTTCCGCTGCTTGCTTGCCTGGTGTGGTGCTGTAGAGTTGGCGTTGCTCTAAGCCTGCACACCTTGAGTTCTTATGTACTCCCTGTGCTGATGGTGAGCCAGGAAGCCAGAGCTTCCCTTCTCCTTTCCCCGTAGAGACTTCCTGTCCCTATGATCAGGCATTTGTGTTTCCTTTGCCCACTTGATGCCCTCTGCAGGGAACCCACCTAGCCTTCCCAGGCTGGGGCAAGCCTGCCTCATTTGCCGACTGCCTTAGTCATGAAGGCCCTTCTGGGCACCTTCACAGCCCTCTGCCCCAGGAGCCGGGCATTCTTTGTGTGTTTTGGGCTTTCCTTTTCTGAGCTGCAGATGCACTGTTCTGTCACTCCTGTGTCCCTGCTGCCTGGCCCAGGCCTGGCTCACAGTCAGCACACACTAATGAATGAAATCAGAGAAGAAGTCTGTCCCTGTAACCCACAGAAGGCTCGGAAAAGAAAGAGGCTTGGGCACATGGAACGTGATCTTGCGTGACTTCCTAGGTCACCCCAACCACTGACTCCCTGCATTGAGGTTGGCAGATAGGGTATTAGGTGATAGGATTCTGGGTTCTTCATCAGGCACCTGCACCTGCCTTTGAGTCCTGGCTCCTCCCCTATTAACCATGTGACCTTGGGCCCCAGTTTGCATGAGGCAGATGGGGCTGGTGGGAGTGCCAGTCCCAGAGTTACAGTGGGTAAGACTGAGGCGTTGCTTCATGAGGGGCTAATGCGTTTGGGAGTTTTACCTCAAATTGGCCAAAGTGTTGGTTTTTACATTGTTGGCTTCATTATGCATTTTTACTCCTATTGATCATGGTAGTACCAGCTTGGTACCGCCTGGCTCTGGAGCAGTGACTTATTCCGCCTTCCCAGCAGCCCTGCAGGAAGGTTGTCTTGCCACGTCCTGCGGGATGAAGGTGATGTGGCTGGAGCCCCGAGGTCCCTTGCCAGGCAGCCCAGAGTGTCTCCCACTGCACCCGGGCTTTCTGGTCCCCATGCTCTGAGCTCTCCGTTGTCCCTGACGGTAGAGTTTCCCAGCTTCCTGAGGCTGTTCTCTGAGACTTCCTCTTCCTTCCCTAAGATGTACCCTGGTTTCCACTCATGACTGATATTGGGATTAAGTCAACACTCACTTCAGGGATGCTGACCAAAGCTTCTTGTGTAAGAGTCGCGCAGTGACGGGTGGCAGACAGGTAGCTGCAGCCTCGTCCCTGCTGGAGGGCTTTTGAGAACGTCCAAGTCACTGGGTGATGAGCTTTGTGTCTTTGAGACTATTTGTATTTAAGCATGGACGTTTGTGAGTGGCAGAGTGGAAATTTCCACCATTGAAACAAAGCTCCGCAGCAGCGTTACACTTCAGAACCTGCCTCATGAGGGAGGTTAATGTAGGTCATTTTAGGAGGATGTGAGATTTTATCGGCTGTGTATTTTAGTCTGTGGCTAGATTTTCGTGCCCGAACATGGAAGCTGCCGTGCCCGCTGCTCTGACTGGCAGCCGAGGCAGGACAAGGGCAGTGCGGGTGCCCAGGCGAGCCTAGCCTCTGCCACCTGAGGGGGGGCTGTCCACGTGTAGTTCCTGCATTTGCAGTTATCTCCCGTAAATCCTGTCATCTTGCTGTTTATAGAAAATGCGTTTCCCATTCTTTGCAGTAACTCCAAGTTAATATGTAATAAAAAAAGCTTACGATGAATCAAGCTGTGCTCTGAGCTGGTTTGTCATTTTCTCTCTCTGTTTCTTTTGATGAAACAATTCCAGGCCTCACGCCTTTTAGCTAAACTCTCTCAGTGGAGGACACCGAGGTGCTGCGGCTGGGGATGTGGGCTCCAGAGGGGGAGTCTGGTGTGGACCCCTCTTTATCTCTGCCCCACCGGACAGCACGTGGGTTACTCCCCTCCTGTCAGGAGGAAATTCCAAGGGCGATGATCCCCACCGGCGAGGCCATGCCCAACCTGAGGTGTCCATAGACACCAGCCTACTTCTTAGGAAGTTAGTTATTCATGACAGAATAACCTACCAGTGGTGGCCGAGAGCCTGAGATGGATCCCTTTGGTGATCATTCTCCAAGGAAGCCTGGTGCACAGTCCGGGCTCCGGCCCTGGGAGGAAGAGCCAGCACAGAGTTTGTGGTGCTGGTGGGCTTCGTAACCCTGGGCCCGCAGTGTCCTCAGTGGCTCACCCATATGCACCTCTCTGCCGCCCCATGAGCTAGGAGAGGATGGGAGGTGCTCAGGACTGGCCCAGGCTCACAGGGCTGCAGGTGGTGAAGCCCAGGGGATCCAGCCCAAGGCCCTGGGGGCTGCGTCTCATGTGAGTTCCTGGGTGACGGGCACCCCAGAGTGGCTTTCTGCGTTGGCGACTATACATCCCTCCAGTGCAGCCTGCTGCAGATGGATAGTCACAACACTCAAGTGACAACCTTGGTTGAGTGGCTTCTTCAGAGTTGGGAGATGGGCAAGGGGCCTAAGCTCTAGGAGGCTCCTCTGTGGTCATCTTGGTGGCTCCAGGCTTCTGGCATCTCATTTCTGAATCCAAGCCCCAGAAGGGGTGCCATTTCATTTTCACACCAGGGCCCTGGAAGCCTGTGGTGCCCTCTGCAGGGCACTGGGGACCCTATGTGTGCTCATCTTGGGCTGCAAAGAATCCTGAGGACGTAGGAGAGGAAGCAGATGACAGACATGGTGTGGCGCAACATTGACCAGGCCCCGTCCCCCTGCCAGGCCCCATCCCCAGCTGTCACGTGAGGCCCATTCTCTCATTAACTGAGAAAGAAATCGTGACTTGGTTTCAGAGTCCCTGCCTGTGACAGGTGGACCCCAGGACCAACGCCAGCTGCCAGACCCCACCTTCCTCCTATGTGTCTTCTAGCGTCATGTGAAACAGCCGGCGGCTTCCTTGGGCCACAGCCATCCTCAGTGAACTCGAGACTTTACCGTGCTTGCTCACTACACAATGTTCCTCCCGTCTCAGCTGACCCCATCTCACCTCTCCTCTGTCCTCCGGGAGAGTCAATAATCAGGACCAGAGCATGCCACACTCGCTCTCACACGCACCACCCGCGGCCACCAGGCGCATTGAGCAGGAGGAGGGCATGCAGGGTGGGGCGGGCTCAGCAGGAATCCCCCCCCTCCACCCCCCCCACCCCCCGCACAGCCTGGCACAGCCACCGGGGCTGGGGCTCAGTTGCAGTGATGGAATGGGTCCCTCTCTGGGGATTGTGTTGACTTGGGCGGATGAGAGGTGAGAGCACTGGCCACACCCCATGTGGCCTGCCTCTAGGTCGCTGGCTGAGACCCAGACTGGCCCTCCAGATCTCAGTGTCCACTCGTCCTGACCACAGTGCGGGTGGGAATCCTTCCCTCCTGGTGACTGCAGTGAGCTCATGGGGGGGGGACAGGAGAGTGCCGCAGGGCGTTTCTGTGGGGGTTTGGGACTCAGGCATTTATACACACAGTTACCTAAGAAATCACTCCCACACTGTCTTTAGAATGCCCCGAGGTGTCAGCCGCTTGTTTTATAAGAAAACCTGCCGCGGAGGGCGCGGAGGAATGAGACCCAGCTCCAGGACAAGCAGGCCGTGTTAAGGGAGACTCTGGTGCAATTTATTTAGAGCAAAGTTAGCCAAGCCTGTGCTTTCTGAGTTCCCATTAGGGCATACTGGCTCTTAAGGAAGCACCTCAGTGGGGCAGTAGGGGACACGGCACCTAGGTGGCTGATGGAGACCACTGGCCCCAGGACTTATTCGCTCTCCTCTGGCTCTGCTTTCTGCGCACTCCACACCGCAGTCCCTTGGGGCTGTCCATGCGTCCTGTTGTTTTTTTCGGGCCTCCAGAAGTCAAAGGCTGTTGGAGTCATGTCCAGGCCCCAGGGAATCCCAGTGTGGCTCGAGGGCTTTGAGAACAGGCATCCGGGCCCACCCAGCGGTTCTGAGCTAGAGGGTCTGGGTCAGTCAAGTTTGCACATTAATGTGCCCAGGACACCTTGGTGTTCCAGGTCTAGGACTCCACTTTAAGAACTTTCAAGGAAGGGATGGCCACTTGCGAGCCACATCTGACCCTTAAATGAAGGATCAGGAAGTGGCCTTGCCCACCCTTCCCTGATGGCAGGAAGGATTGAGGGGGGCTGCTCAGAAAGGCTCAGGTGTCCCCAAGGCCTCAAAGTGAGCTTCCTTTCACCAACAGAGATGCAGACCACTGCTCTGTGCTGAAGGGCATGGTCTCAGGAGCCCCCTGTGAATTTGGGGAGCTCCTGGGCCCCTTCCTTCCCAGGGACCTGATCCCAGGGTGCTGATCTGGGGACAGCAGGCTTCAGATGCTGGTAACAGGGACAGAAAGGCAATTGGCAGTATACTTGTTTAAGAGAGTCCATGCCACCCAGAGCCACACTTCACCCTCTGTGGGTGTCTGTGGGTGCTGGTTTGCAGCATCACCTGGAGGTGGGGTGAAGATGATAAGCTTCCTCATGGCTGATCTGTATCGCCTGTCCCCACCCACAAATAAGGTCATTGCAATCTCTGTCACTGACCAACTTATCCACTGGCCAGTTGCTTTGTGGAATGTGGACAGAGAGCTAGTACTGGGAGCTGGCACTGAGAACTGGTACTGAGGCTGCCGTGGGGGAATGTCGTGTGAATGGAGGGACGTCTGTCACAGGGCTGTCAGTCACCGTGCAGACAGGTGGTGGGGAGGAGGCTTGGAGTGCACCTCTAACCTGGCAGTATTATTTCCTTTCCGTAAACCTTCCTTGTCTTTGACAGAAGAAAAACTGCTCTCTTCAGCTAAGATATCACTGTAGGTGACAAAATCATTTGTAGGGCCTGAGGTCGTCCTAGGGTGAAGAGAGCCCCTTAGAGTAGCCATGGGGGCTCTCAGGTACTCAGCATGCAGTGGCCAGCCCCAGGCCTCTGTTGTCCCAGATTCTAGCAGGCACCTAAGGGGCCAGCCTCTCGATGCTCTGCACACCCCATCATGAGAGCACAGAGCTGGCATTGGGATCAGATGGGAGGCCCGGACAGGGGCTGGGTGGGGCCCAGTGGTAGAGCACTTACCTGGCATGTGCCCACATGGGCCTGAATTCCATCCCCAGAGCCACAGACAAGCAACCCCCACCGTCCACAGAGCCAGCACTTTGCTGGCCAGACACTCGTTTGACCCCTCCTGCACCACACTTCCCACAGTCTAACTTGTGATATTGTTCACGTTATTGTCTAGCTTTGCAATCCTCTCTGTTCCTGGGGAAGAGTTTGAGCTTTTCCTCACTAAGGGATGCAGATTCCCACTGGCAAGGATCATCGTTCACTAGTTTTTAAAATTGTCCTTTGGTTGTGGATGTGGCCACACTGACTGAGCATGTGCTGGGTGCTGTGGGGTCTTCTTGCTGCTGCTGCTAAAGGGCAGCACTGTTTCCAAGACACCCATTCCCCACCACAGAAAGCCTGGAAGACACCAGCAGGGGCCGAGAGTGACCTTCCCCATGGGGAAGGACGTCTGCACACAGGCCGACTGCGGGAAGAAGACAAGCTTGCAGGAGGAGTCGAGGTGCAGGGCGTGTGGCTTGGCTGGAGGCAGACCCAGTAGGGGCAGGCAGGCTCCACCGTGACCACCACCGCCTGGCTCGAGTGACCTCCAAGCAAGACGCCCTGTGACTGCAGTGTCCAGCTTGCCCTAGTCGCTCAGCCAACTCTGCCCACAGGCACCCTGTGGAACTCAGGCCCAGCTTAGGAGTGGGGCACCTGGAGTGAGGGTGGCGTTTGCTGGGCCCTGTGCTCCCTAGGGGTGCCTCGGGGGCCTCCCAGGGATTCTCGACACCTCTGCACTGTGCCAGGGCGCAGGCAGGATAAAGTAGGCCTCTGGGTCCCAGGGCTTTGGAGAGGAGCGTTTGCTTAGAAGGTCGAGCCTTTCCATGGACTTGGAGACGAGTCTGGTTTATAAAGCGGCACTGGGTTGGGGATTTGCAGTGATACAAATGACTGAGCAGCCAGAGTTCATTCTTCCCCGTGGACGTCCAGCATTCCGTCCAGATAGGAGGCTCGGGAAGTGGGGGAGAGACTGTCCTGATCTGGACGAGCTTCGGGGGGCCGCAGGAAGCAGCCTTCTTGGCAAGAGGGTCCTTCTGTTTGTAGATGGGCCTTGCTGCCCATCCTGCAATTCAGAGCAGGCAAGGTGGCTTCCCCGGCCACCATGGGGCAGGAAGAGCCCGGGGAGGACAGGTAGCAAAGCAGAAACAGGACTGAAGCCGGGTTCCTGTTTGTGGGAGGGAGGTGAAGGGAGGCCCCTGAGTCTAGACACGCAAATAGAAGCCCCCTGAGAGCCAGGCAGAGAGAACGGCTCAAGGCCGAGACAAGGCCAGGAATGTGCAGGCGGGTACTGACGTCACGGCCAGACCCTGGGGACGGTGAGCAGTGGAGCGTATTTCCTGGGGTGTTCCTGGGGCCCACCCTTGCTGGACATGATGTGTGTGGGGGGCAGCAGGAAGGGAAGTGCTGCCCAATGCCTTTGGCCTGTTTCTCCATCAGTGCCTGGAGTAGACGCAGAACCATCCCTGCAGGGGGTCTGGAGAGGCGGGCAGGCTAGGGACACTGCCTACAGGAAGTGTGGCTTGGCCCCTGGAGATGGCTGGGGCAAGGAGGAAGGGAGCGAGGTCACTCCTGATTAAGCGTGCACACACAGGGTGGGAACGGGGTGAGAGGCGCCCGTGGACGCTGGCTGAGGGAGAAGTAGCTTCTTTAGAGGAAATAGAACCCGCAGTGGGAACAGATAGCCATCCAGACACGTTTCACCTCCCTGAGATCCCTGTCGGGCAGCAAAACGGTTCTGATACTTTGTCCGATAATAAATATTCCACAAAATAATTTCAACCACGTGCACAAGTGAAAAACAGGGCTGCTTTGCTCCAGGGACTGAGAGAGTTGCCGTCGCAGCTTCTCTGGGCTGGGGTAAAGGGATAGGATCTAACTCCGGGAGTTCTAGTTCCTTCTTCAGTTGCCCTGCAGAGAGCGAGAGAGTAACCGCGAGACACAGTGACTGGGTGTGTGTTCCTGATGGCGGGTCTGAGTGCACACGTGTACGGTCATGTTGCTGGTGAGAGCATTTTGTAAAGCTAGGAGAAACCTGCAAGACTCAGGTTGTCCTGGCTGCCCATGTTATGGCCTGGAGAGCAAGGTCCAGGTTAAAAAAGAAAAAGTTCAGGGCTGGGGATGGACCCCACCATCCTGTGCATGCCAGCCAAGTGCTGTGCCCAAGCCACACTCCCACCACAGCACCGAGAGATTGTTAATTTAAAGTAAACCCTTTTTTTTCACATTCAGTGTTTTTACATGTAAGTTTGTATCTTATATGTGTATATTTATTTTATTCTGAGTGAGGCGATTTACCTTCTACCATCAATAGAAAAATATTCTATAGCTGGATTAGAATAAGTTAACAAAATTTTTTTAAAAGTTAAAAAGATGCCAGGCATGGTGGCACACTCCTGTAATCCCAGTGACTCTGGAGGCTGAGGCAGAAGGCCATAAGTTCAAGGCCAGACTCAGCAACTTTGTGAGACTCTCAGCAGCTTAGCAGGACCCTGTATGAAAATAAAATATACAAAGGGCCGGGGATGTGGCTCAGTGATAAAGCACCCCAGGTTTAATCCCCAGTACAAAAAAAAAAAAAAACAAAAAAAAACCAGACAAGTCCTGCATTGGAGCCACAGGACTCTTCATTTGATAGGAGCTTACACCTGTGCCACCAGAGCCTTGTTCTACTTCACATTGGACAGGCGTGTTCTGGGTGCAAAAGGGAAACTACTGTAAACTTCCGAGGACTTCTGTTGACTTTGTTCTCGCTTCTTGGTGAGCTTGCTCCTTTTGCCGTCCGAGTAATTTCCAGGGTAAAAATATTTGAAATTTCTCCTCTTTTCATTATGGGGATAAAGCCTTTTTCTTTATTAACAATTTTTAATTTTTTTATTATTATAAGCAAAGTATTTTTGCAAAGTCTGGCCTCAATGGCTCATAACTTGCGTGGCCCCAGGTCCTGACACTGGCCTGGGGGTCTCTGACACAGTGCCTGGCAGCCGAGGAGGGAGGGTGTCAGAGCAGCGGTGGACAGGCCAGTTGTGGCATTCAGCATGGAGGGAGCAGAGTGGCATGGTGGGCAGAGAGAGCAATGAACTTCCAGGGAAGCCACCCCTGCCAGAGTCCTCAGGGCACCACAAAGAGACTATAGACTCAGTCATATTTTGTAACAATTTAAGTGAGATATTGGACCAGAATAGCAATAATGGGGATTGAATGGTAACCCCCCCCCCACACACACACACATGGGTATGTCCCAGCCCCCAGGAGCTGCAAATTGATGTTGTTGAGAAGATACAGAGATGTGCAGATAGATGTGATTAACTTAAGAGTCCCAAGATCGTGCTGGGTTCTGGTAGACTAAAAACCAAGGTAGGATTTACAGAAGAAGAGAAGGGGAAACTGATATGGAGACACAGGGAGAAGACCCCACACAAGAAAATGGAGGCAGAGCCTGGAGGGTCAGCCACAAGTCCCGGAGCACCTGCAGCCTTTCAGGGCTGAGGGGCCCGGAGCACCTGCAGCCCTGACACCTCGGTTTAGGGCTTCTGATGCTCAGGCCTGTTGGAGGGTACATTTATATTGTTTGAATCAACAAGTTGTATGGCATTTTGTTGTGGTAGCCGAGGAAATCAATGCAAGAAAAGAAGGGATCGGCATGGGGGAGGGACATTTGGAAAGAGAGGCAGCTGGCGCAGTGTGGGGGTGTGGAGCCGGGTGCTGCCCTGCTGCCCCGAGGCCTGGGTCACCTCAGACACCTGTGGCTCCACTAAGCCAAGGTGAAGGCATATGCGGCTGAGCCAGCACTGCCTCCCCACTGAGCGCCAGGTTCCCACAGCAGACCTGAGGGAACCCAAATGCTGTCCATGGAGAGTGAACGAGGAGCCCTGGTCAGGCCACCCGACTGATCTGGGACCATGAGAAGAATTCAAGCACAGTCACAGTGTCAACGAGAACGGGTCTTGCGGGGAAGTCCTGTTGGGTGGAAACCAGCAAATCCTGGGGCCCACGGTGCACTGTGGGGTCCACGGGGCCTCAGGTCCCAGAGTTCGCCAAATCCACCAGTCCCCTTAGGCCGAGGGTGGGGTGGGGCCAGGCAGAGCGCTTGCCTCCCATGTGCCAGGCCCTGGGGTCTGTCCCCAGCATCACACATGCCTTCTTTAAGGGAACGCGGTTCAGAAGGGAGAAAAGCAGGAGAGTAGAAGGGTTCTGGATGGCAGTGGCACGTGGGGAGGCCGGGAGTGCCCAAGGCCCCAGGGTGCCCGGCTGCAGAGGGGCTGAGGCTGTGTCTCCAGGCCAGGTGGCGGCACAGGCTCCCTCCCTTCTCACGACCTGCTGTAGAGAACGTGGGACAGCTGGCTCAGTCCTGGTCCCCACCCGCTTGCAGGGCCCTAGGGAGCCTTCAGGGTTCCCAGCCTCCTGTCTGTGAAGTGGGCGTTTTAAAGTGTGTCCTGTGGCTTGTGGGGAGAATGAGTCACGTGAGGAGGGTTAACTGAGGGATGTGCGTGGGCTGTGGAGTGGTGGGGACACATCACAGGCCATGGAACATGGCTGCCGTTCACCATCCCTCCTGTCACCATCTCCCTTTGTGACCGTGAAGCAAAATAAGAGGTGGACCTGGGAGGAAGAAGCAGGAGACTGGACAGAGAGCCCTTGGTGAGGGAGGACAGGACGCGTGTATGTGTGTGTATGAGGTGACACGTGTGCTGTGGAACACCTGGGCACAGGATCTGGGCCACCAAGGGCCACAGGAGACAGGACTGAAGAGCAGGAGCACTGCCCTATCAGCTGGCTCCTTGTGGGCTCCTGAGCCAGGTGCCTCCTCCAGACACTATGTTCCGTGGCAGACAGGAGCCTGGGCTGGGGCAAAGCGGGGACCTCAGGGACCTTGGCCCCCTGTCACATTTGGAGGCCTCATAACTGGGTCAAAGCAGGCTCAGGCCTGTGTGCCCTGCCTGCATCCGTGATCTGTCCTCCTGCGGTGCCCACAGAGGAGGCCCAGGCTGCCAGGGGGCCAGTGCTCAGTGCTGCTTCTGCACCCGGGAGCACACTACCGCCCAGACCCCTGACAGTGCACGGGGCCTCCCAGGAATGTCCACCTCCTCCACAGGCCAGTCCTGGCTTGCCCTGTGGCCACTGCTGATCCTCACACACACACGGTTAGCGGGCGTGGGAGGGACCATTGCTGTGCCAGCTCACTCACGCGGTGCCGTCATCAGGACTGTCTCAGTCATCCCCACTGACCTGAAGGTGACAGGCCACTGTGCTTCTCCCTGCTTGCTCCAAGGCTGGCTTAGGGATAGGCCAGGGCCACACCTGCAGTGTATGGGAGACTCTCCCTGCTGCCCTGTTGTTACTCTTTTCTGGGGCACAGGGACTCTGTCACCCGCCAGGAGGGAAGTGGGATTCATTGCCTCCAGGGCCCACTCTTCTGACTGCGAGTGGTAACAGGGTGTTGGGCAAACTGTACAAGGAGGCGTCCGCAGCCCGGCAGCTGGGAGGAGGGAGGCACGGCCACAGTGTGTGGGGACAGGGCAGGAGCTGTGCGCATGTTGGCCCAGCCAGGTGCAAGGTGCTCTGGGATCCTTCTCCACTGTCTTCCTGGCCTACCATTTTACAGAGGAGGGACCAGCTCAGGCACATGGAGGACCCCAGCCCCATGATGTGTGAGGACTAGATACAGGATTTGAACCATGGCCGGTCAAGTTCATTAATTTCCTGGGGCCACACAGCCGCTCTAAGAACAGGCAGGATGGGGTGAGCTGCCCTGGCCAAGGCGTGTTGGGGGCACCCTGACCAGATGGGAGAGGCAGGGAACATTGAGGCCAGTGGTGAGAGAGGTCTGGGAGGGCCGGCTGGGGAAGGAAGGCCTCCAGACCCGGGCTGTGGCTTGCAGAGTCGGTCCAGGAGGCAGTCAGTGGAGCCCCAGGCAGAGAGCCAGGAGAGGCTCCGAATCCACCTTGCAGCCTGGGGGTGCCAGGCGGCCAGGCCAGGCCTCCTCTTGGGGTGAGCAGGTCTCCTGCATGGTGCTTCAGCGTGGGGTGGTCGCTGTATCCACCTCTGGGATGCAGTGTCATGGCATGCCCACCTGATCCAGAGCAAGAAGGGAGGCCACAAAGGGGGATGGCAGGACACCCTCCCCTGGGAAGTACCCTCCCTGGCACTGAGAGTGGAAATTGAGTGGTCCCGTCCCCAGAATGCTTCTCAGAGGTGCCACGTGGGAGCGAGGGCTTCTCAGGGCACCTCCAGCTCTGGGAGTGCCTGGGCCAGGGCAGCTGCCGGCTGCCACCTTCTGTTTGGAGAATCACATCAACGTAAATAATGATGGGGGGGGCTAGAGCCCGCTGTCCTCAGCCACGTCCTGCCTCCAGAGCTCAGAGGAGCCGCTGTGCCTGCGGCCGCATGTGCTAGATTTCTGCTTGCTTTGCTTTCTCTTCCAGAGTTTGGATTTGGGACTGGAAATACCCTCATTGTCCAGCTTAGAGCGTGTCTCTCTTTAACTAGCATTGGGTCCCTCTCAATCTGCATGTGGATAGACTGGGAGAAGCAACCATGTGGGACTGGAACCTGCGTGCAGAGCAGCCCCAGCTTGGCCATCTGCTGGGTGTTTTGTGTGTCCCCAGCCGGGCAGGTGGCAGCTCAGCTGCACTCCTGTGGCCTGCAGAGCATCTCACCTGTGGCCCTCCATAGGGGTCTGTGGCTTCTGGCTGGTGGTGTGCTACATTGTTCTCCCAGAGCGTGGGTCTATGTCCTTCAGCTTGGTAATGTGTCCCAGGGCAAACCCCTGTTCATAGACCGGGTGCTTGGAAGGACCAGGACACCCTCCTGGCCTGGCAGCTGCAGGCTGGGGTCACCCTCCCCACTTTCCTGGCACCCACCTCCTCCTCATGGGCCCTTCTGGGTTTTAAGGTTTGCCACTTGAGTTTTAACCCTGCTTTGGTGACAGGTTTAAGGAGGCCTCAGAGGGAAGCTCTTCTCCCCAGTCTCATCCAAGCCAAGTGGGGCTGGGGTGAGTAAAGTCCAGGAACCACTGGGGAGGGGCCACGGAAAGACATTCAGCAGAGCACCTCAAGTCCCAGCATGCTGTCCAAGTGCCAGCAGACCTGGACCACGTCAGCCCAGGGAGATGGAGATAACCAGAGGTGCAGCAGGAGAAGCATCTAGAGTCCAGACACCAGCCTTGTAGTGTCTGGTGAGACTAAGTCAGTTCCCCAGCAGGTCCACGGCCTGCCTGAATCCAGGAGACTCCAGGGGCTGCCGAGCACTGGGCCAAAGGGTGGGAAGGAGAACAACCAGAGGCCCAGGCCACTGTGGAAGGCGCGGATGTCAAGATGCCCACAAGCCCCAGGTGAGGACTCCTCACGGGGACACAGGAGCTTAGAAGCTGGAGTAGCACATGGACTTCCTGGTTCCTGGGGGCACAGAGGAAAGTTTCTCACTGGTGACATCACTGTGCCCCTGGTCAGCAGGGCAGTGAGGGGTGTGAAGTGGACAGGCCAGCTGCTGCCGTCAGGAACAGAGGTGAGGAGGCCACACGACCCAGGGCATGGGGACCTACGGGACTGGTCGCCATTCCCAGGTGCTCACGGATGCGGCCATTCCCTGCCTGTGTCTGGATGCCGGTCTGTGCCCAGCACCATTCAAAATACCTGGATCCAGGCAGGCGGGAAGAGGGAAGAGGCTTCTGCTCAGAAGTGAACCGAGGAGACCAGAAGCCAAGGAGGGGGAGGAACAGGGGCAGGGAGAGGACAGGAGATGGACAGATGGAAGGATGGACAGACGAGTGGGGTGCAGGGGATGCTGATCATGGGGAGACCACAGAGCCAGGAGGCTGAATCCCATCAGGCTCTAAGGAGGAAGATGAAGAAGCAGCCCGGAGCCGTGGCCAGCTGGTCACCCTAGTGCACTGAAGTGGTGCCCGAGGCGCAGAGCAGCCTGCTGCGCTGTCATCCAGCGGCCTCCCGAGCGGGCAGCAGCTGCACCCAGTGGACTGTCAGGCTGATACACCAAGTCAGCCCTTCTCCTGTGTCACAGTGGACCTCCCGCCCCAAGACTCGCTGAGGGTGGGAGATGGGCCATGTGTCATTTGCACATTTGGTCACAAGTGCCAGTGTCTTCATTCAGTTCTTGCTCCCTCTGACCGAGAAGCCTTTCTGGTACCCTAGGTCCATTTTGATGTCATTAAACCCAATGTCCCAAGCCTTGTTTCTGCTGTTGTCGTCAGCTCCAAAGCCCCTGTGGACTCGGAGAGTGCAGAACAAGGCGTGTTTTGATCATCGGGTGGAGCTCGGCCCCATAATGAGACAAAATGAGGCAAAGCTCCAGGGCCCTGGGGAGAAGCTGGGGTGGTAAGAAGGAAATGCCACTGGGTGTTCAGGAAAGTGGACTTTGACCTGTGGGCCCTGAGGTCCCTTTGGGGAGGGAGGAAAAAGGTCTGGAGAACCACAGTCTGCGCTGTCCCCAAGGAGGGGAGGGAGCTGCAGCTCGCTCACTCTGCCGACACGGGCATCCCATCCTGCCTCGGGTGGGGAGCCCGGCACTGCCGGGAGAGTCTCAGAGTAAGGTGCCTATGGTATGGGAGATCATTTGGCAACCGTATCGGTGCCGTTGGTATATTTGGACAATCGGAAGGATCTTTTCTCAGTTGTTGTAGCCAGGTTCAGAAGCCTGGAAGAAGACCAGTTCTGATTTTGGAAGGATGAAAATGTGACAGTGATGGGAGCCACGCAGCCCGGCAGACAGGTGCAGATGGCTTCCAGCTGTGCTGCAGTTCCCGTGCTGAGCGGGACCCAGGTCTCACATCAGCGTCAGGGCAGTGGTGAGCACACTGGCCAGGGAGTGCCAGTTCAGGTGGCCTTGAGCTGGGAAGCCTCACAGTCGGCGTTCCTGAAGGACACTGGCCCGCAGAGAGATTGGTTCTCTTGGATACAGCAGGTGCAGGTCAGCTCTGGGCGTGGGGTCAGGATTCTCCCCAGAGATCGACAGCCCTGTGGGCAGAGCAGCACCTGGGAAGGCATATGTCCCAGGAATGGCTTCGTGGGGAAGCAACGCCATCTGAAGGGCACAGCCGGATCCTCTGTTCCTGGGGGCATGCCCATCAGCTGTTGCCCCCTGGATAAGGAGGGACCTTTTGCCGTCATTATCTGTCATTTGCATTTTCCAGTGTGCCTCTGGTGTCACGCTTGGTAGCTGCCGTGCTACCACCACTTACTGAGCACCCGTGTGGCCAGGCTCCGTGAAGCCCTTCAGGCCTGTTTGACAGATGCCTCAGGTTAGTGCGGGCTCCACACTCATTAGCAGATGAGGAAACAGTTCTGAAAACCAAAGTGCTCAAGGTCACACAGCTAATTAGAGGCAGAACTTCAGAGACAGGACACTGGAGACTTTGGGGGCCACAGAATCAGCTGGGCCCAGGCCATGGCTGAGCCGTTTCCCAATTCCAGGGAGACTCCAGGTGGTCTTGGGGGTTTCTTACTCCGCCTCTTGTCTGAGGCCTCCTCCTTGCCAACTGACTCTTACTAAAGAGACACGGGACCGGTGACCACAAACACAGCATCAGTAGACCTGTGCCTGCAGCTGATGCCGGGTGGGACCGGTGTGCTGGGTGCCCTGCACCCTCTCCTGGAGCTTGCTGCCAAGGCTGCTGTGACAGGCCCAGAGCCACCCTGGGAAAAGACAGCGCAGGGAGGGTCAGGCCTGGCCACATCCCTGTTGTGCTCACTGCCTCCCTCAGCGGGAGGATTGCAGAGGTCAAGACATGTTTAATTAGAGGCCGAGGAATGTCGCCCACACAGGACCTGATTAGACTGGCCACTGAAATGCAATCCAGAGACCCCCTCCATGGTGACGGCCAAGCACCAGCCCCAAGTTCAGACCAGGTCCCTCAAAGCAAGTGAGGAAAAGGTTACCAAGACGGACGAAGCACATGCCTGCGGGCCAACCTGGGCTCTTCACTGTGACTCTAAAGGGGCACCACTGGCGTGCACGGGAGACAGTGCACATGGTGGTGATAACCCTCTCCTGAGCCACCAACAGCCCCTGCACAGTGCAGATGGCCTCTCCCCAGCCCCACCTGCCCTCTTTTTCTCAGGGTGCAACTGACTGGCCGCTGCCAGCATGAAAACCTTGGAAGTGGCTGGAAGTATCTTGGTGCTAACCAGACCAGCAGTCCCTGATGGCTGTGATTCCCACATCACATAACGTCAGCCTTGATTTTCATCTGGAGCATGGGACTCTCTGGCTATGATTTCTACCTCGCTGCAAAGAAATGAAGTGTCAGTAGAAAACAGTTCCTTGTGCCTCAGCCAGGGTCCTTGGTGTGTGGTGGGGTGTGGTAGGCCCTGCCTGGCAGAGCTGGGAAATGCCTGGTTCCAGAATTCTGTGAACATGCAGTGCAAGATTTGCCATTTTAAAAAAGTTACAGACGCACATTCATTTAAAAATAGTGATCTGTGTTTATCACCTCTTTATAACTGAAAAACGTCTGTGTGAAACGAAGACCTGCTTCCAGTTGGGGAAATTTGGTCCATGCTCTGTGTGGTGGTGAAGCTGGGCCTAGCCTCAAAAAAAATCACAGTTTGTACAAGCGTCGGATATACGCACGGGATTACTCATCCCTAGCCGTCCGTCGGGACCCTTGGGAGGTCTGCATAGGAAACCTGGAATTACCCTCAGCTTCCAAAGAAATTCCAGCCATATCTGACTCATGCCTGGTGAATCCTAGCTGGAGTGGCTCTGGGGAGGGGTGGGGGCCCTGAGGAGGAGGAGCGGGTATATTTGAGGCCCCCTGCTGGTTGTGGTCATGGCTCTAAAGGGTTCCAGAGCTCACCAGAGCATCTGAACTGTGCTTTTGCAGGAGCAGAGCAGGTCTCTGTGTGGCACTGTCCTTAGGCAGCCAAGGAGCCGGGTGGCCCGGACACTCTGAACCTACAACCCCTCCTCCGGCCTCTCTGCTCTCCAGCCTGTGGTGCTGGGTGACATGGGGAAGCACACAGCCCAGCCCCGGCTTCTGCAAGGAGCCAAGGAGCAGGAAGGAAAAAGCAGACCAGCAACACACAGAGCGCTGGAGGGTCAGCCCTCACCCGCTCAGGGGCGGCCGCTCTCTTCCCCTCTGAATCTTGACCACCCACCTGGGGTGCGTGGTGGGGTCCCAGCGGCCGTGTGTTCCCCGTCAGGAGGACGTCTGTGAGGGGATTCCAGATACTCCTGTGTGCTGAGGTGGGCTGGCGGGGTTTGATTTTGAAGTTGGAAATGGCTTCAGGGATGTGGAGTGATGGGAGCAGGGCCAGGGCAGGCTGCCTGATCATCACCCATGGGAGAGAATGTCCCCCGTTGAGAAACGACAGGCCAGGACTTAAGAGTCCACCTCAGATGCACTGGCCACCGGGTGCCCGGGGCGGCAGGTGCATTAGACCACGAGGGCAGCTCTGCAGTGCTCTCGCTCTTTTCACGCACACACACTCGCTCTTTCTCTCTCCCTCTCCCTCTCCCTCTCCCCCTCCTCCTCTCCCTCCCCCTCCCCCTCCCTCTCCCTCTACCAAAAGCCTGAGCTTCTCTGCATGTGCAGGGTGCCTTATTTGTGCAGGGATGTACCCCTTGCCATGAGGCTGGAGGGGGAATTCCACCTGTCCCGGCCACGTGTCCTGGCCACCTCTGCTGGCTGCCGGTGCATGTGGAGACGTGTTGGTGAAGCCCCTGGGCCGGCAGAGCTCTGAACAGGGGTGACTGTCCGTTGTTTATCTGGTTTGTTTATGGCACACTTAATTCCTGGAGAGGTCAGTGTGGCATTTGACGTTTGCACAATCACAGAACAATGGCCTGCTTCTCTGAGGGCACCCACTTCACCTAGCCCCAGGCACGGGAGACGCCACTTCTGTTGGTGACTGGGAAACAGAGTCCAAGCTGATCACCCGGGGTGCTCTAGAAACCGCAGCTGTCCCCGGCTGCAGCTTGTTAGAGTCAACCTAAGTGGGGGAGTCACTTGCTTATTATTTCTGCAGGTAGTCAGGATCGGGGCCTAATGGCTCCCAGGGGGCTCGACAGCGCCCCAGTTTTCCACCCAGGCTGCCGGTGAGCTGTCCTTGTTGCCGGTGGCCTGTGGCCCAGGATCAGTTTTATCATGAGTTGCTCCTGCAAGCGTTGGCCCTTCACATCAACAGGGCCCAGTCCCCCAAGGGGTGCGAGACCCACCCACACCCTGGCAGGAGTTCTGGTTTTACCCAAGGGTGTTGTGGATGGAGAAAGGTCAGACATGAGCCCACCACACCTGGCAGGAGTTCTGGTTTTACCCAAGGGTGTTGTGGATGGAGAAAGGTCGGACATGAGCCCACCACACCTGGCAGGAGTTCTGGTTTTACCCAAGGGTGTTGTGGATGGAGAAAGGTCGGACATGAGCCCACCACACCTGGCAGGAGTTCTGGTTTTACCCAAGGGTGTTGTGGATGGAGAAAGGTCGGAGCATGAGGTCCCTGGTGCAAGCAGAGAGCCCTGGGCCCTGGGGGTTCTGGCCTCTGAATTTCACAATGTGCCCTCCTCAGCTCTGCAAGCGCCCTGCCCACACCCAGTGGTTCTTCCTTCTGCAGAAAGGCACTTCTTCCTGTCCTCTGTTAATCATGTGGCAAGGGCAGGCTAGGCGCACAGTCCTGCGTGGTTACCCAGTGGAAACAAGCCTGCTCCCAGGAGCGGGGAGGTGGCTGCTGGGACCAAAACTGCCCTGCAGAGGCTGGCCAAAGCCCTCATGGCCCTGATGTGAAGACCCCCAGGGGTTGGCTGAAGTGGCTGGAATCTTGGCTGCTCTGCTGACCTGCCGTGTGGCCCAGGACATTCATTAACCCTCTCTGAGCCCTTGAATCTTGTTTGCAGTATATGGACAGCATAGTTCTCTGCTTTCTGTGAGGCATAAACAGAATGATGAGCTGCTACCACCCAGCCCTGAGTGAGGGAGCTCAGTAACACCTTGCAGGCCACATTTCTACAAAAAGGGGGACCCCACCCTGAGTTATAAGGCTGTGTGCCCCGAATCTTTGTAGGTGTCGACAGGTTTCCTTTGTCCGTAGGAAATGGAAGCAGGGGTGCCTTCCGCTTCCCCAGGCTTCCTGAAATCCCCCCGGCCTGGAACCAACTCATCCTGTTGCTGAGGCTCAAGGCTGGGGGTGGGGCAGGGGGCAGTTGTCCATCTGAAAAGGAAGCGCTCTGTGATCCTTGTTTGTTTGTTGTGTGGGCCAAGGAGTGTGGGCTCCATTTCCAAGGGAGGAAACAGTTCTCTTTGGGGGAAAATAAGTGCCTTCCTCTGCATGGAAACCCACAACCCTGGGCTCTGCCTGAGGCTCCGGGCATCTGCTCCACCCTGGAGCACAGGCTGCAGGGCTTCTAGGAGGCCCCTCCTTCATGACTGTCCTGGGCAGGCAGCTGGACCTGCAGAGCCCCAGGCCTGTCTTGCTGCCTCACCTCCTGAAGGGACTGTCTGGCTAGGAGGAAAGGGGCGAGGCTTCCATCGGTGGCTGTCACTCTGGGCTCACTGTGCCAAGGGCCCACCTTCTGCTTGGGAGCTCCACAGACACCTATTTAACAGCCATATGTGCCAGGCAGGACTCCAGCTCAGGACCTGTGATGAAGAATCAGTCTGGTCACATCCACACGGGTCTGGCATTCTCAGCACCCGAGGGACAGTGACAGAGCTGGGAGGCAGATCCAGTGTGTTGGAGCCGTGGTCAGGTGCCTGGGCTCCGACCGGGCCTCCCTGAGGCCGGCCAGGCTCTAGGAGAAGCAGCCCCCTCCACCTTCCGCATCGTGCTCTTCTGTTTCTCAGGGTCATTGAGACCCGGGTCTGGACAGCTCTCCCGATTGCTGATGACATAAACGTAGCTCATACCCAAGGCGCAACTAAGGAAACCCTGTCTCAGTGCCCAGTGTTACAGCATGGGGCACATGTGCAGCCCGCTGCCACGGCTTAGCAATGTGTGTGTCCCCAAAGATGCTTCTCAGAGAACAGAGGAAGAGAGAAGAGATTGGGAAGAGGACGAGAGAGAGGGAGGGAGGGAGAGAAAGAAGAAATGGAGAGAGAGGAACAAAGGGAGGGAGGGAAAGAGAAAGAAAAGGGAGAGGAGAGGATAGAGAGAAAGAGCGGAGTTCTACCTTCAGATGCCTGCAGGCCCCAGGGGCTCCTCTCCCAGGTTGGACCCCATGCAGTTCCATAGAGAGCACCTGTGCCCCGCAGTGACCGGCAGCCCTTTACCCTGGAACCACAACCCCCCCCCCCCGCCCCGAGGGAGAGCTGCCAGCAGATTGTGTCGAGGTCCTCGGTTCACTGCGTTCAGGCCTGGAACTCCAGTTGGGTGGCTCTCAATGGCGAGGCCCCTGTCTGTGCCCCTGGCTGCCTTTCCCGTGATCAGGCTGGATGCTCCCCATCTCCCTGCCCCATCCTGCCCCTGGGCTCTGGCTGTGGACATCACAGCCTGTGAGAGCTTCCTCCAACCAGTAATGTCATCTGGTGCCCCAGCATGGAGCCCAGGCTGAAGGCCAGCCCTGGGCACTGCTAAAGCAGAGGGCCCTGAGGCTGTGCCCAAGTGGACAGATGGACCCTGCCTGCTGGCTGGGGGACAGGCCTGAGGCACAAGGCTGCCCACATGGGTGCATGGCCACGTGCAGATTGCCCTTGGGCTCTGTGTGGCTGGAGGTCTTCTCAGTGACCCTGCTACATGCTGGAGGCTCCGAGTAGCGGAAGTTGTCTCAGTGACCTTCTCCATGCTCAGGCTGCTGCTGGCCTGCAGGGCCCAGCTGGGGACTGCCCAGCTTCAAGAGGAGAGAGCCTCAGAAAGGTTTGCCCGGGAGTAACCTCAACCCCAGACTGAGAGGCAGGAGATGGCATTGCGTGGTATTTAGTGCTCCCTTGATGATGTCACGCGGGTCCCCTGGGAGCACAACTCTCTCAGCGCTCCGTCTGCCGACATGGCCTTGTGCAGGGAGGGTCTCTGCCATCACCAGTGCCTCTGTGGCCCTCCACTGAGGGCAGGGGCAGCTGAGCTGCCCCCCATTCATCCCCCTCACTCCCAAGTGCTGGTGTAGCTGGCCTGTCCTCGTAGAGGGTGGTCCCTGTGCAGCTCCAGTTCCCCTCTGCCCCTCCCTTTGCCCCTGGGCCCTTCCTGCTGGGAGGCTCCCTGGTCTCCTGGGGCCATGGCTGCCCTCCTCTCCTTAATGAGCCAGAGTGGCAGTGCCACAACCGACTCTCACTTCCGCTTCTCTGTGCCTCACTAAACAAGGCCTCAGGGACTCCCTGTCCAAATTAAGGTGGCACCTGGCGACAGCTGGAATGGTTAGTGTCCAGCTGTGCAAGGCAGGAGGGCAGCAGGGAGCAACGCTGGTGGGGCTCTGGCAGTGCATCGGGAGTCTGCTGATGGACAGCAAGTCCCCAGCCCGTCCGCCTCACGAGCCCCTTCACGGTGCCTGTGGGAGCTGGAAACTCGTGGCCAGGAGCCCTGGCCCTGCAAGGTGCATCCCATCCAGTGCTGCAGTGAGACTGTGTCCTGGTGGGGCGTCTACCCGTGAATCCCAGCTCTGTTTGACCCTCCGAAGCACATTCAGCACCTCCCTGAGGAATAGCTTGTGTGGCTTTTCTTGGGACACGTAGGTTTATCCCTTAGGAAGCTCCTGGGTGGGAGATTTGGCAGAGATGCCAAAGCACTGGGAGTGGTTGCACAATGGGATGCTCTTTTAATTATTAATTCAGGGATTAATAATGTATTGATTGATTATAAAGCAACTATTTATAAGTAAGTTGTATCTAAATAATTCATACTTTTATAAAATATGAATGGTTTGTAAATGAAATGCTGAGTGGATTGTTTAATGAACACCGGCATGTGGGACCTCTGTGGGGCAGGAGCGAGTGGGCTTGGTGCCGCGCTGGGGGGCCTGGGACTCCTGGCTCTGAGGGGGCGTGGTGGACCTCAGCGGCTGGATGAGGGAGGGGGAAGTGCTCTGTAAACCCTGAAGCATTCTGCGGTGCTGGTGGCTGTTACCACGATTATAACCTGTGGATCGCAGTCAGGAAGGCAGGCCAGGCCTCGAGATGGCTGAGGTCTGTTTTGCAGCCCAGGGCACAGCGTTTCACACCTGTGTGAGAAACTCACCTCCAGCCTCAGCCGTCAGGCTAGCTGCTCCAGTGAGCACCGTGCCAGGCGCCCTGTGACAGAAGGGAACACAGTCTGCTTTTTGCAGGATACAAGACCCTTCTGAAAGGCATCTCTGGGAAGTTCAACAGTGGAGAGTTGGTGGCCATCATGGGGCCCTCTGGGGCTGGGAAATCCACGCTCATGAACATTCTGGCTGGATACAGGTAAGCGAGCCCCACCAGCTGAGCCAGGTCCCCAGTACTTGTTGCTCCGCATCCCATCACTGGGGTGTCCCGTTGTCCAGAGGTGGCTCCTCGATGCTCTGGTCACACATGCCCTGGGGAGCTTCAGGATCTGTGAGGGGACGGTGCAGGGAGACAGTGGCCCCCGAGGGCTGCAGACGGCCGCAGGTGAGTGGAGGACCAGGAGGCTGGGCAGGTGAATGAGGTGGCTCTTCAGGGAGCCCCCCTTGGCCAGCCCTTCTGGGACAGGAAGAAGTAGAAGGCTAAGGTTGGGGAGGGGGAAGCAGGAAGACGAGAGAGCACACAGGGGTGCACGCTGGGGGGAAGACAGGTGTTTTCAGAGAACGGGGCCCTGTTGGGCTGGGCTGTGATTCTGTTGGTTGTTTGCAACTTTGGTGATCAGAGTCCCTGGTGCTGTGTCCCATGTCATTCATTGGTGAATGACTAGGAAACCGAACCTTTCTTTACAGTGTTAAAATGCTCTGTTGAGCCGGTCCTGGTTCTTGCAGGTTCCGTTTGTAACTGCAGCGCGTAGTAGCAGTGGGAATCCTCCTCCCAGGGTGTTGAATTCTGCAGCTTCCCTTACACACAACCAGGATCCAAAAATGTTAAGTGGAAAATTTCGGAAAGAAACGATTCGTAAAAACTTCATTGTACACCCTTCTGATGAAGTCTCTGCCATCCCACTTTGTCCCACCCAGGATGAAACTCATCCCTTGGTCCAGTGTATACATTAGTACACATTAGTCACTCTGTGTTAACAGATTAGCTGCAGTCAAGTGACCCTTATCTCACTTGACCATGGCCCCCAAGTACAAGAGTGGCCACGCTGGCAATTTTACTGCAGTATATTGTTGTAGTTGTTCTGTTTTCTTATTAGCTATTGCTTATCTCTTTCCCTGATTAATTTATCAATTAAACTCTGTCATGAGCACTACGTCTAGTATAGGAGTGAACATGGTATATCCAGAGTTCATTACTACCTGCGGGTTAGGCAGACCCGTGGACCAGAGGACTCCTGAAATAATTATTTCATTTACTGAAACAAATGGCAAATGTCACCTCCTCCTTAGAGCTTCTGAATCACTCCTTCGTACTAGAAACTAGGATTCTTAAAAAATCTAACTTATGACAAACTCTTGCCTGTTACAATCACATCTGAAATTGGGAACCAAACCCTCCACACGAGTCTTGAGAGGGGCGTGGAGAGTGGAGTGTGTCCCGAGGCTGGCTGTTGTCTGTCTGGTCATGCCCCACAGCTCCTGGAAGACCCGAGGGGGTTTGGGCATCGAGGAGGCTGTCCTTTCAGGCCGGGCTACGGGGAAGGCCTGGAGGGAGGGAGGCCCCCCTCAGGCCACTGCAGAGGTGCCACCAGTCCCCGTGCTGTCCCCTTCTCGGGGCTCTGGGAGGCAGGGCTGCACAGCTGCGTGCTCAGGAGGAGGCTGGTGATGAGCGACGGGGTGCTGCCCAGACCAGGCCCCTCTCCCCTGACATGAGCACATGGAGGTTCTGGAAGCTCACCTGTGGGCAGAGAATGCTCCCCCTGCAGAAGGACCGTCCCCCTGGCTGAACCTCTGAGCCCAAGGCGCCTTGGGTGTCTTTCCCACCCTGACGGCAGTCTCTAGCTGAGGGCAGCTGCTGTGGCCTGTGCTGCACACAGATGGCAGAAGCCAGTCTCACTAACCCTGCAAGCCCAGGAGTACATCCATCTAGTGGCTGCATTCAGTCTGCGGGTCCCAGCCCCCGCCCCTCTGCATCAGGAGCAGGGGAAACAAACCCAGCAGCTTCTGCTGGCCACAATGCGGGGTCCCAGAGAGCGGGGTCCCAGGGAGCTCTCACGTGTGGCTCTTCCCACCAGGGCGCCTTCTCCCTGTATTGTCCCTCCCAGTTAGCATGGTGCCTTCTCTGCCCCCCATGCCTCTGTGTCCAGCTGGAAAGAGGCTGGGAGGGAGGCCCTCCCCCTTGGTTCACCCCTCTCCAGCCTGAAGGCCCCCTCTCCTTGGCTTTGCAGGGAGACCGGCATGAAGGGGGCAGTCCTCATCAACGGCATGCCCCGTGACCTGCGCTGCTTCCGGAAGGTGTCCTGTTACATCATGCAGGATGACATGCTGCTGCCACACCTCACCGTGCAGGAGGCCATGATGGTGAGCTGCCCACCTGCCAGTGCTGCAGGCCCCCGCCCCCGCCCCTCTGCATTAGGAGCACAGCTGCACGTGGGTGGACACTCTTCCAGGCCCCTGCAGTCACACCCTCTCTCTAGTGGAGTCCAGCCCCAGGCTGGCTGTGTGGACAGTTGGATGGAAAACAAATCCCCACCACCATGAGTCTTAATGGCCCACATTCGGCAAATCCACGGTCAGGTTGCTAAGATTATTGATCACTGCTGTGGGTGATCGTCTCCATGGTAACCACAAGTCCTCCTCCCCGTGGGCTGAGGAGTTGGCTGCCATCAGCCGCTCTGTGTCTTTGGCCCAAGTTGCAGCTCACCTGGTCCCCTCCGTCTCACCTGCCTGCGATCGTTGAGTGCCTGTTGAGCATGCATGTGGCCCTAGCCGTCACAGATGTGCGACTGCAGGAAGCCAGCTGTGGAGCAGGGCCGCCCAGGGCCACCCAGCTGGGGAGGCACAGGGCTCTTGCAGGCAAACCTGACCCCAGAAGCTCTCCTCTCACGGTTGGGCTCGACCTCCCGCCGTGCATGGCTCGGTTTCTGCAGACCTAGCAGGGCGAGCTGGAATGGGGAGGGGGTGTGGGAAGGCAGGCGTGGCCCCCAACCCCCCCACTGCTCGTGGCCGTTGGACCCAGTCAGTTTTTTCCCACGCCTGCTAAGTCCTCACTTAGTCCCCCCACAAGCCCAGTATGGGGGCCGTGCAGGTGGTGCCTGTGCAGTGGGTTTCCACAAGAGCCTGGATGTACTCTGGACATCCATGACCTCACCGCGTGCCAGGACTCTGGGCTCCCAGGGCCGTTGGTTTCTGTTTTTTGGATCTTTTTTTTTTCTTTTTATTGGTACTGGGAGTTGAACCCAGGGGTGCTTAACCACGGAGCCACATCCCCAGCCCTTTTTATTTTTCATTTTGAGACAGGGCCCGCTGAGTTGCTTAGGGCCTCCCTAAGTTGCTGAGGCTGGCTTTGAACTTATGATCCTCCAGCCTCAGCCTCCTGAGCCTCTGGGATTACAGACATGGGCCACCGCACCCATCTTCAGCACGTTTTTTTACAAAGGCCCAGGCACAGTGAGTGCGGCTACACTAGTCTGTGGGCAGCAGATGCCACCTGAGTACCGCCCACGGAAAGGAGGTTGGAAAGCAGCCCACAGCTGTGGCTGTCCATCACGCTCACTTTGTGCTCGCTGTTTCCCGCCTTCTCCTGTCCCTGCCTAGGGTCCCCAGCAGGGTGGAGCCGCTCCAGGCACCGCAGTGGACGTTCTCAGCCGGGTCTGCCTGGCTCTTGACCAGCAGATGCAGTGCTTGCTCTGGTGTCCCCACTGGAGGGGTTTCTGGTGGGCCCTGGGCGGAGCCTCCTCCAGGGGCGTCAGTGAGTGGCAGCCCCACGGTGTCACCTGTGATTTCAAAGGGTTCCTAACTCAGCAGAGAGGGGCAGGCTAAGATTTCAGATTCCCCCCCTGCTCCCCGGCTGCTTTGGGAGGAAAGCGGGGGACACGGCAGGGCTGTTCTCATTCGTCTTGCCGGCACTGAGTGTCTGTGGGCAAGGGGCGTGGCCTGGGCTGGGGAGCCCTGCATGTCCGGCTGGGCCAGCATGCTCGCTCCTGGGCACAGAGGACCTAGGAGTTTGCAGAGGGACCAGGACACGCAGCCTGGGGTGAAGAGCCTCCTAGCTGCTGCTCGCTCAGTCTTTGGTGATACCATCTCTACCCACCCCAGCCCTCCCTGCATCCTGCCTGGACCCTAGGCCCCCAGCCCTCAGCGTGTCGCGGAGGGACTGGCAGGCAGGAGGACGGGGTCTTCCCTCTGCAGATGCGACTGGTGACTTCTGTGTCTCCCCCCAGTCTTGTCCCCAGGCTCTGCCGTGAAAGAACATGTATTTTCAGAGCTAAATTCCGAGAGCTTCTGTTTGGGGAGTGTTGTGCCCCTTTGAGGAGCTCCTAACTCGGGGCTGTGGCCCTCCCCACTCAGGGTCCAGCTCGGACAAGAGCGTGTTGGCCACTGTTGCCGGTCCCCTCTCAGACATGGCTGTGATGACATGACAGAAACCTGCTGTTTCTGTCCCTCACAACCACCAGCAGACAGAAGTGACACTTGGTGTCACAAGGCAGGCAGCTGGCCCTGTGAGGTGACATAGGCCTGGCCCTGTCCCTCTCTGGGCTGTGGCCTCTCCTGTCTCTCAGTCTCTCGTTTGTTTGGCCCCTTCAGGGACTTTGCCAGCTAATGAGGTGGGCAGGCTGTCCCTCACCATTGTGCCCTGGAGGAGACCAGGCCCCCAGTTTGCCCCAGACGGGGGGTGGCTGACGCTGGGCATGGCAGTTCCCGCACAGGACTTCATCCGGTGGCCGAGGGCCCTGTGCTGGGCTGGTAACAGGATCTAAGTGCACAACAGCCAGAGGGGCATCGGTTGAGTGGCTCGTGCCAATTCCTGGGGTGTGACTCCCCCATGGATCATTCCAAGCCTTGGCTGATGAAAGGTGCCTTGGAATTCCTAAACCCACCACGGGTCCCTGCAGCCCATCTTCAGGCCTGCTGCCTGGGTTCCCTTCTCTGTCGCCCACACCCAGCTTTCTCACGGGTACCGCAGGGAATCTACCTGGGACACCAGAGCCCCCAGACTCCCTCTGCTCCCCTGCCAAAGCTAAGGGACGTGGAAGCCGGGGCCTCCGGGATCTCCTGTGGCCATCAGGTGGCCCAGAGACGTGGCCCTGTGTGGCTCGCCCTGGTGCTGGCCACCCACAGCACGGTCCTTGTCCCCACAGGTGTCAGCACATCTGAAGCTACAGGAGAAGGATGAAGGCAGAAGGGAGATGGTGAGTGTGGCTTTGGGACCGTGTGTGGCCGGGAGCCTGGGCGGCCGGTTGGCAGCGTGCGGGGGGCTTTGGGTGTGGCCCTCCTTGGACTTGCCCTGCTGCTTCTGCTCCCGTGTGGGAGGGGGTATCTCAGCGCGCGGCGTGGGCTGCAGCAGCCAGAGACCAAGCCAGGCGGCGGGGGGGCATCGCAGCAGCGTGGACTCCGGCCAGGAGTGACAGGCTCAGCACTGAGGGCCCGAAGCAGCCAGCTTCACATTGGACCCAGCAGTGTGCCCTTTAGTACACTTTGCATGAAACTGTTTTTCATAAAACACTAACAATGAAGACGTTAGTCACTGGTTTAAAAATAACCATCCCCCACCCCCCCTCGCCATACAACTGCAAGAAGCAGCTTGGTGCTGCGTGTTGCTGGCCGGCCTTTAGGAAGGGAGAACCAGGTTCCCACCTGCCCGAGACTTTCTCTCCCTTCCGTCACTTGCTTTTCTTCCTTCCACCCCGAGGACAAGGGAGGACGCAGGTGCACAGGGCCAGCCACAGCCCCAGAAGGCCTCCCAGGAGGCACCGGCCAGTTCTCGTGGTCAGGGAAGCCCCTCCTTCTCTGGCACTGGGACCACCGGATTTTCAGTGTAAGATAAATCCCACTTTTATAAGCTGCCTCTGGCTTCTGCCACCTTTCAGGGCCACAGGGCAGCAGCCGAGAAAGCAGGATTGGCAGGGTCCATACCAGGGGCACGAGGGGCTGCTCCTGTTTCGGTGTAAGCTGGGACAGTCATGGGGACAGTCAGACACGCTGAGGACGTGTTGGTCACAACTCCACGAGTGCCGTTGCCACTTGTGTCGGGAAGAACAGTTAACGCTAAGCCAAGTTAAACCCCCTTGGTGTGGAAAGAATGTACTGGGCACGCCTGGGGCTCTTCCTCCCTGTTCCCCACGGAGCCCTTCAGACTCTTGGGGCCAGCCCAGTCACTGGTAGTGGGGACAGGATCAAGAACCCACTTCTGAGAAGTAAACCAATGCCTCGTTGCTCTGGAGAATGTCCCATGTGGAGCCCAGTTCTGAGATTGAAGGGAAGAAAGTGGACCAGTCCAGCCCAGAACAGAGACGTGGGGAACGAGGGGCCACAGAGGCAGGAGGCCCAGGCTGGGACCTGATCAGGAAGGTTGAGAGCGGTCAGCCTTCTGTGGTCTCTGGTCTTTTCTGAGTGCGTGACTTAGGCAGCAGACTCCTCATGCTCCCCTCAGATGTGTCTGAGTGAAGAGGAGGGTTATGGGCTGAGTCCCCCAGAGGCGCTGGAGCCCCGACACCTGTCCCTCTGAATTTGAGTGTATTTGGAGACAGGGTCTTTACAGAGGTGACTAAGGTGAGGTCATCCGTGGCCCTGGTCCAACTGACTGGTGTCCTCAGAAGAGACCAGGATACAGACGCACGCAGAGGCTGACCCTGGGAGGACAAGGGGACCCCATCTGCAAGCCGTGGAGAGAGGCCCCAGGAGGGACAGCCCGGCCAGCTCCTTGATTTGGACTTCCAGCCTCCAGAACCTGAGAGGATTCCTTCCTTCCCTTGTTTAAGCCCCAGTTTGGGGCTCTTTGTTACGCAGACTGGACTGACTCGCGTGACTGCTGAGATGGAGAAGGAAAGTCTTGGCTCCAGGGAGAGAACAGAGGAGAACCCGGTGTCAGGACGGCCTGTCCCAAGGCCAGCTCTAGCCTCCTGGCCCTCTCCACTCTCTAGGAGGAAAGCCATCAGCTGCAGGCCCAGAGTAGGACTGGCAAGAGCCGGAGGCGCCATGAGGCAGGGCCTTTCCTTTTGCAGAGTCAAGAAGTGCCTCTCATCCAGCGGCCAGAGGACTGGCCTAAGGACCACCTCTCACACCTGGTCACCCTCGTCCTTCAGCCTCCCTACTTCCACAGAGGCCAGAAATGCAGTCAACCTGCTAGATGCAGTGGCCTCACTGGGGTCCCATGGGCCGCTTTGGACAGTTGTCTCCAGCACAGTGACAAGCTTCAGAGGCTGCACAGAGAAGCTGCAGGAATGGCCACTGACCCTGGGTGTGGGGGAGGCACAAGGCGAGGGTGAGCCTCTGGGAGAGGGGCTCCCCAGGACAGGCCTGGTGCAGGGTCGTGGTGTGAGGGGGAGCAGCCAGGGCCTGGGGGTGGCTGCCAACAGGGCCAAGCAGTGATGCTGAGCTGAGCACATGGGAGCTCCTTCGGCCCTGGATAACCCTGGCCTGCTCCCCCAGCACCCAGAGCTTCCCTCCTTGACTTGGGATGTAAGGTCCAACTACTGCCACGGGCATGGTGTCAGCTGAATTCGCCTCTTTCCTGAGGGGACCCCAGGCCAGCAGCCTTCCCCGTTGTGGCTCTGCGGGCCTTCTCCAGGGAGTTGGTGGGCAGTGCACATCTCAGCCAACAGGAGGGTCCGTGGCGAGCCCTGCCCCTTGGGCCCCTCTGCCTTCCGCACCAGCTCTGTCTTTGATGGCACAAAACTTTGCACCATGAGTCCAGGTTCCTGTCCCTCACCTGGGCGGCCTGGTCAGCGTCTCCAGGAGGGCCACGGAACCCACTCTGCCTGCCAGAGTGGAAGGGACCAGAGACAGATGGCACCTTGGTGAGAATGGAGGTACCTCCCGGGAGGAGCCGTGTCGGGGCCTCCAGAAGACGGGACTCACGTATGCGTGTCCTCTGTGGGCCGGGCCTAGGACGCAGGCGGGAAGGATGCCTGTGCGTCTCAGCTGGCTTCTAGAGCACAGGTGACTCAGTGAAGGCCCCCAGCCCTCTGACTGACTGTCCCTGAGGACCCTGGCACCCCTGCACCTTGTGTGCTGGGCGACTGTGGAGAGGGCGCCCACCTGCCATCCCTGCAGGACCCCAGGCAGTTCTGTGCTGACCCTGTCCTCTTGGCCAGGTGCAGCCTCCTGCCCCCAGAACATCTGGCAGCTCTGCTTCAAGGGCAGAGCCACAGCTGGCTCCACACCCTGACTCACTTCCCCCCAACCCCCTCTGTACTTGGGTGGCTGTTGTTTTTGTCTTGTAAAAACACAATGGGATGGAATGTTCTAGCAGGTAGCGGAATGTGTTATTCACAGCCTTCCTTTCCCAGCAAGGGTGCCTCGGCCCTGGCCATCCCTCTGGCCAGGCTGCTTCTGCAAGAGAGGTCTCCGAGGGCAGTTCTGCAACTGCCAAGCCTCCAGTCACCAAGGCCCCCAGGGGAGCTGAGTTATAAGCACTGAGGGATTTTTATTTGCTTGTTTAGGCAAATGCGCATAAACAAGTGAGCCCAGATGCGTAGCCCCACATTGCAGACAAGGGCTGGGCCTCGGGGTGGAGGTGAGGTGGGTGGCAGAAGGACAGGCCCCCACCAGGAGAGGCAGAGCAGGATTGGAACCTGCCCAGTAGCAATGCCCTGGTTCTTTGTCACCAAAGCTCCACTTTGCACTGACTGTGCATAAATAATTCGAAAGTACAGTCCTCCTTTCGGGTGACCTCATCTCCCCAAGAAGCCGCTGGCCTGGGGTCCCCTCCCTGTGGCTGCAGGGGCCCAGTACAGGGCTGCCCTTCCAGGGTGAGGACAAGGATGGGCAAATTCTGGAGAGAGCTCTAAGGCAGCCCCCCCATTAGGCCTCAGCAGCCACCAGGGTACACCTGGTCATGACAGCAGGAACCAGCCCATGCCCACTGGAGACTGGCTGACCTCCTGAGTCACCTTGAGGTGGCCCATCCTGGGCTGACAAAGGGCTCTGTGCACAGTTTCTGTCTTAGTGCCCAGCCACGTTCCTGGGGCCAGGACCTGTGGACAGGAGCTCTGGTCGTATCCAGTGCCATTAGAGGCTGTTTTCCACTGACGCATGCAGAACAGGTTTCCTGAGGGGCCCTGCAGTTTGTGACCGCAGGGCTGTACTCGAAAGCTTTGTGTGAGTGATAAGCAGGGCACCCACTTGGTGGCTGGCCGTGGGCAGCAGGCCTCGTGTGCCAAGTGCTACACCGTGGACTTTGCAGTAGTTTGATTTACTGGTCACAGTGACTCTTTGTGCTGGTCAGCAGCCTGATCATCCATCCACTTTTATGTCTGTCAATCCCTCAGCTGACCAAATATTTATCAGATGACTTCTCTGTGTCAGGCTCTGGGCTGGGCCTGGAATTGGAGGTGTTGGGGTCACCTGCTGAAGGCTGAGTGAAGTGAGGACTCAGGCCCTCTCCACGTCTCAGCCTCTGGGCAGCACGGCCTCCCTGGCCAAAGTCAGCACTGTCCATGAACTTGGAGGTGCTGCTCACTTGGGTGGCTCCGGTTTGCAGGTCCCTGGGTGGACTGCTGATGTGTCCAGCAGAGTGGGCAGCAGGCAGGCTTTGCACGTGGGCCCCGGTGAGCAGAGAGACCAGGAGGGCAGCTCCTAAGGGGGCCTTGGTTCTACCTTCCCCAGGTCAAGGAGATCCTGACGGCACTTGGCTTGCTGTCTTGCGCCAACACCCGGACGGGGAGCCTATCGGGCGGCCAGCGGAAGCGCCTGGCCATCGCACTGGAGCTGGTCAACAACCCTCCAGTCATGTTCTTTGATGAGCCCACCAGGTAAGCCAGAGCCAGCCTGCTCTTACAGGGACCCTGCCCGTCCCTCCTGCCTGGGCGCAGCAGGGACTCTGAGCGCTTGACGGAGCGGCTGCTTCACTGTCCACTGCTCAGACACACATGTGCTCGGCCCTGTGCCGTGCATTGATGGTGGGAGCCGGTCTGAGGGAAACGTGCCCGTCTCTCCCGTGACACGGAGTTCCCTGTGCACAGCCACCCTGGCCAGGCCCTCCGGGTGTCCTGGAAGCCACTGCATTAGCTCTTCAGCGGCTCAGAGGAGCCCACAGGGAGGAAGCCCACCGTGAGTGGCTTGCCGACTCCATGCCAGTGAGCCCTGACACCAGTCCTGGGGATGCCCCCTTAGGTTTGAGGCTGTGGGGAGATGCTGGCTCTGGAGCCATAGGCAATGAGTTGGGCCGCCTCTTCCTAGTCACATCATATTCAAGTGTCCCCAGAAGAATGAGCCTCAGGGTTCAGGTGGGCTGCTCTTGAACCAGATTTTATGTCACCTCCTTCCTGCCTGCTCGCTCCCCTCTCCAAAGGCCAGCAGGTCCTGATAGCAGCCTGGGCTGTCTGCAGGGAAGGGCACATCTACCATGTCCGCTCAGCCCAGCCCCGTGCCCGCCCTCAGCGGGTGGTACCTAAGGCAGCTCCCTAAAGGTGTTTGAGAAAAAGCGAAGCAAAGAAGCCTTCAGCTCTCCTCCAGGAGGCTGCCTGTCCTGGGAGAGCGAGCTTCGAGGGGCTGCCGGGCACACACTCCTTGCCCTTGCCCTGTCCTGAGGAGTGCAGGGACAGGAGCAGGAGTGCATAGGGCTGGGGCACTGAGAAGGGGAAGGAGAAGAGAGGTCACCCCAGAACCTTCTGGAAAAGAGCCCATGGTGAGCCCATGGAAGACCCCCTGTGTTCAGTGAAGCACCTGACAGAGTGTACCCCGGCCCAGGTGCCCCACAGCCACCCCTCTGTGGCCGACACCCATCCCCAGTGCTGCCCCCAGTGGGCCCAGGGGCAGGGGATGGCAACTGCTACCCAGAATGCTTCTCGGAACTACACTTCTGCAGTCCCCCTCCCAAGACGGGTGGGGACCCCCTGTCCCCCACCCAGGTTCCTCAGCAAGACTTGCTGGTCCCCTAGTAGCACGCAGGACACTCTGCTGTGGCCCCACTCTGCAGCTCTGCGGCGGAGCAGAGCCTGACCTTGAGGACCTGCAGGGGCAGCTCTGGCCCGTGCCTCCATGGCAGCGGCTTCCCAGCCCCTCCAGGACCTGGGGCAGCGGGCTGTCCCTGCTTCCCAGTGTCTTATGGTACCCTTGACTTGCAGCGGCCTGGACAGTGCCTCCTGCTTCCAGGTGGTGTCCCTGATGAAGGGGCTGGCCCAGGGAGGCCGGTCCATCGTCTGCACCATCCACCAGCCCAGCGCCAAGCTCTTTGAGCTCTTCGACCAGGTATGCGTTCCCAGCACCCTCCTGGACCCCTTCCAGCTACTGCCTGGGCCCCTCCTAGCCCCCACCCTGGACCCCTGCCCCAGACCCCCACCCCGGCCTCCCAGCCAGGTTGAGGCAGGTCGCACACTCCCTCCCATGAGTCCTGGGTGTCTGCTGACTGGCTGACGGGAAGCCTCTGCCGCTGTGGTCATCAAGGCCAATGGATGCCTTCTCTTTCCTCACCGTCCACAGCTTTACGTCCTCAGTCAAGGACAATGTGTGTACCGGGGGAAGGTCTCCAACCTGGTGCCGTACTTGAGGGGTTTGGGCCTGAGCTGCCCTACCTACCACAACCCAGCAGATTTTGGTGAGTGGCGCCCAGACCAGATGGGAGGAGGGGCTTCACATTGATCTGAGGAATTGCTCGACTATCCCTCAGGTGGCTCAGGGCCCTCTGGGTGGAATTTGTCGAGAACAAAGGAGTTTCCTCGTCTCCCGGTGGACACATCTGATGGCCAGCTCTGTGTCCTCACCTCATGATGTCATTGGTCCCTGGAGTTAGGGCCCACCCTACATCCAGGATAAACTCCTCTCAAATCCATGACTGACCCCCTGCGAAGACCCTTCCCCAGGTCACACTGAGGCTCCAGGTGGACATCCCCCCTGGTCTTCCCGCCTCAGCCTCTCTCTCAGTCATATTTCTTTAGATCTCTGGCCTTACGCCCCGGAATCCCATGACTGCCGTGGCACTATTTCCAAGTTAGGCTTAGCAAGCACTGCTCCTGGGAATGCTTCTCACTCCCGAGGGGCAGGCTGCGATGGCGCGGGAGGGGAGAGACAGGGAGACAGGGACACTGGGAGGAAGCGAGAGGTGAGGGACAGCTCTGATCAGAGGGAAGGCTTGAGCATTTTTAGAAGCCGTGGTGGAACCAGTTTATAGTCCATAGTTTATGAACGAGAGTTCCACGGGAGAGAAGGGACAGGTGGGCAGGGGAGGGGAGGTGAGACCCAAAGCCTGCATGGAGGTGAGCTTGCAGAGGAAGGGCGACGGAGGAGAAGAAATGGGCCCCCGGGAGGGTGCAGAGGCCCTGGGAGACAAGGTGCTCCCTCAGGGTGCTCTGCTGAGAGGGCAGTCCAGGGCTGTGGCCCCGGGTGGGTGAGGGACAGCTGGAGCTTGGAGACCTTGCCTGGCAACCCAGCATGGCCTGACGCAGGGTTTTATGTGGGAGTGCTTGGCACCCAGCTTCCAGCCTAGGAAGAGAGCAGACTTCCGGGGACAGGGAGCTTTGGGCATCAGGCGGGATGGTGTCCAGTGGGAACCAGGGCAGGGCACAGGGAGGAAGTTGGGGAGCAGAGGGTTGGAGAGTGCCGAGGCCTCTGCCCAGGAGTGGGGTGAGCAGAGGAGGCTGGGGCAGAAGGGGGCTCGACCAAGCAAGCCTGGACGCTGGGGGAGGGAGGCTGGGGTGACACCGCACCAGGACCTGAGGGTACGGGTGGCTGTCCCATGGCCTCGGGCACCCAGCACACCATGCGGTGGTGGGCGTTCCTCCTCCGTGGTCTCCTGGGACTCCGTGGGCTTGGTACACGGCCCAGGTGAGCTCTTTGCAGAGGAGCCTGCCGCCTGCAGGGTGTGGCTGGGCAGGCGTTCAGTGAGCTGGGGGAGTAAGGCCCTAGCCGGGCTTTCCAGGCCCCCTGACCCTGCTGTCCACCTGCCGACGTCCTACAGCCATGCTGGGGCTTTGAGGGCCGGGTGCCGACTGGTGAACGATGTGGCCTCCGACACTGCCGTCACCAGGGGCGTCTCCGGGACTGCTGGGATACTGCCTAGCCCTCCCACAGGCCCCAGGGAGCCTGCGGTCCCCGTCCTGCGGTGGCACACCTGTCCCGGGCCTGGTCTAACCCCCTCCTGTGTCCCGGCAGTCATGGAGGTGGCTTCGGGCGAGTACGGCGATCAGAACGGCCGCCTGGTGAGAGCAGTGCGGGAGGGCCTGTGCGACTCCGACTACAAGAGAGACCTCGCGGGGGACGCCGAGGTGAACCCCTTCCTCTGGCACCGGCCCCCCGAAGAGGTAAAGCAGGCAAATGGATTGACGGGATGGGGACAGGTGACGCAGGCCCCAGAGCCCAGGGTGCCCCCCCCCCGCACGCGGGTACCCCTGCTTCGCGTGGAGACGTGGCGGTCTGGGGGCTCACCAGTGCCCTTTCCGCCGTGTCCCCAGGATTCTGCCTCCATGGAGGGCTGCCACAGCTTCTCCGCCAGCTGCCTCACCCAGTTCTGCATCCTCTTCAGAAGGACCTTCCTCAGCATCATGAGGGACTCGGTAAGAGCGTCCTCTGGGCCTGTGCGGGCCCTTCTCTGGACCCAGCTTCCAGGTGGCTTTCCTGCCACTTGCATCTGTCACTGCTGTCTGTCAATGTGGTGACCGACAATCCCAAGACGCCTGTCCACATGAGCCAGCGCATGTCTGCCTGGTGCTGACGGGGGGTGGCGGCTCAGCCCCATCTGTCTTGTGCTGGGGCTGGGGACGGAGGAACAGCTCCCATCTGGACTGTCCTCCTGGAGCCTCACAGAGGGGGCAGTGCAAGAGGGAAGCAAGGGGGCAGCAGTGGTCACTGGTGCTCATGGTCCAAACAGGCCAGGTGGCCGAGCCCCCATCAGGGTGGAGGGGGAGTGCACCCCTTCAGAAGAGCAGCCCAAGGTGTGAGCACTGGGTGGGTCAGCGGCCCCTGGTAGGGAAGGAGCGGGTGAGTGGGAGCCCTAATAACACCAGCCGTGTAAGTGGACAGGCTGGCCACCTGGCTGGGAGAGGCAGGTGCGCAGCCCGTGGTCTGCGGTGCAGGCCTACCGATCCCCAGCCTGCTCTCCCCGCTGCCCTGGCCCCTTCCTGTTATCTGGCCTCGAGGAGAAGTGAATATGGTAGTCAGCACTCCCTAACGCCACAGAGCTGGCCGCGCGGGACACGCCTGTGGCTTGGGCAAGGGCGAGGGCTTGTTTCCCTGGGGCCGGGGGGATGGCACGTAAGACCCCCAGCCCAGAAGCCAGGCTCCTGCACAGGGTAAGGTCCATGTCCGCCCAGGTCCTGACGCACCTGCGGATCACCTCCCACATCGGGATCGGCCTCCTCATTGGCCTGCTCTACCTGGGCATCGGGAATGAAGCCAAGAAGGTGTTGAGCAACTCTGGCTTCCTCTTCTTCTCCATGCTCTTTCTCATGTTTGCCGCCCTCATGCCCACCGTTCTGACCTGTGAGTGATGCCCTCGCCCCGCCCTCCGGTCCCTGGATTCCTACCCAGCAGTGGGGGCCAGGGCCAGCCTGACCAGTAGATGGGTTCTCTGAACACAGGGTCCTGTTTCTTCAAAGTCCATTTATATGTGGACAGATGCAGGTTTTATTGTATTTGCTGTTAGACACCAAAATACGGTGTTTACGCCAAAGGACCGAATCTCTAATGGAAGACGGTCAGATACAGTAGACGGAGGTGGAGGGACATTTCCCTAGGGTTTACTAATCCGGAGCCCTCACATTCAGCTACGTAAGCACGTGCAGTTCAGTGTGGGCATGGCCTGGGACGCGTGCTTTGGGATGGACAGGTGCTTTGGGATGGAATTCCAGGCGATTCTAGCCTGCTCTTGACCATCTTGTGCTGCATGGTGGACAGCTGGTGCCCCACAGGACCCACATACACAGGCGTCCTGCCTGAGCTGCCCTGAGTCTCCAAGAGCAGTGTGCCCTCAGCCCACGGGATGGGCAGCCTGAGTGGGCCCCAGGTGGTGGCGGGAGCAAGAGCTAGGCGGGGTCTTCCTCACCGCCCTGTTCACCACAACTGTGGCTCGGGGAGGGCTGGCGATTTCCCCAGGCTGCCAAGCCCTTCATCTTGTGCTGAGCCTGGAGAGGCCGGGTGCAGGCAGGTGCTGTGCTGAGCGCCCGTGGCTCAGCCCGAGGTGCTGTGGGGACTGCCGTGTGACCCTCTCTTCTGCGTGGTCCCCTAGTTCCCCTGGAGATGGGCGTCTTCCTTCGGGAACACCTGAACTACTGGTACAGCCTGAAGGCCTACTACCTGGCCAAGACCATGGCCGACGTCCCCTTCCAGGTGTGTCCGCGGGCTGTCCTTTGGAGGCAGGGCCGGGGGTGGGAGGTCTGGAAGCAGGTGGGGCTGTCCAGGGCTGACGGGCTCTGTTGTCCCCAGGTCATGTTCCCCGTGGCCTACTGCAGCATCGTGTACTGGATGACCTCGCAGCCGTCGGACGCTGTGCGCTTCGTCCTCTTTGCTGCCCTGGGCACCATGACCTCCCTCGTGGCTCAGTCTCTAGGCCTGCTGATCGGAGCGGCCTCCACGTCCCTGCAGGTACCTGCAGAGCAGCGCTGCGGGTGGGCTCCCTCCACCAGCCTGCCTGGCCCCGCTGCCCGGGTGGGGCTCCCACCCTCCCTGAGACCTTCCTCTGAATTCTGCCCTGACCAGGTTGGTCCCAAGGGGAGGAAGGCATTGTCCTGGGTGGCCAGGAGAGGTGCACTGACAGCAGACAGTGGCTACAGCATGGGCACTTATGGAGCGCCTGCTGCATGCTGCCATGCCTCTCCACTGTTGCTAGACCTTAGCTCACTTAGTCCCAAACACACCATTTTACGGGTGGGGAGACTAAGGCCCAGAAAGGCAAAGGGACTTGTTGGGGGTCACACAGCTGGCTCCAGGCCACGCCCCCAGTCCCTGCAGCGTGGTTGGGTCTGCGCTACTCAGTCATCCCTGGGACACCCCCCTTTACATGCACCTGCTCCCCACCCCGCCCCATCCCTGTTGTCTCAAGAAGCCTGGTTCCACCCCCCTGGACCTGCCAAACCACACCTCCGGCTCAGGGTCTCGGGCCAGTCCTATCCTTGGGAATGAGAGGCCCTGAGGTCCCGGACAGTTCCTGGATTGTCCACCGCCAGCAGCGGCTTAGCCTCTGGGGCCTTTGTCTCCTCGCCTGTGGGTGGGATAGCGGTGGTGTCCGCCTCGTGGCGTTGTGACAAGGGTGAAAGATGACACTGCAGAGAAGGTGCTAGGCGCCCGCCCCAGCCAGGCCACAGGGACACCTGTACCCCCTCCTCTAAATGGCCCTGAGCGCTGAGGGCACACTCTGAGCCTGCCACGCTGGCCCAGCCCCCAGAGGCCTGGCTTCCCCTCCCGCCCTCTGGGGACACTGCACCTCCCCACGGCTCCCACTCACGCCAGCTGGGCGCCTCCCGCACCTCAGGAGCATTTTCTATCCAGTTCACCTGCTGCCCAGCAAGCTGCCCAGGCCTCCTGCTGCCTCTCGCCCTCCAGGCAGCCTGCCTCAGGATCCCGCGCAGCCCTGCTGCCGGCCCTTGGACCACAGTGTCCTGCTCCAGGGCCGGCCACACCCAGGGCAGCTCCACCCACAGCCCTGCACGCACCCGCCAGGCCACCTGGGTCAGGATGCCCCCTGACACCCACCACACACACACACACACACACACACACACTGCAGGCACACACACACGTCACACACACACAGCATAGATAACACATGTCACACACACACACACCACAGATACACGCCACAGATAACACACATAGAGTACACCCACCACAGATACACACAGTCGTCACACACACACAGTGCAGATAACACACATGTCACACACATACACCACAGATACACGCCATAGATAACACACATAGAGTACACACACCACAGATACACACACATGTCACACACACCATAGATACACAACACATCACCCACATACCACAGATACACACACATGTCACACCACACACACACACCACAGATACACACCATAGATACACACATACAGTATACACACATACAGTACACACACAATATACACACACACCACAGATACACACATGTTGCACACACACACACCTTAGATACACACCATATATACCACAGATACACACCATAGATACACACATACAGTAAACACACCAGATACACACACCCCACAGATACACTCACATCACACATACACCATGCACACCACAGATATACATATCACACACACACCACAGATAAAGACCACACACACGCCACACATACTGCAAATGCACACATACACACACACCAGATACACACCATACACACCAGAAATACACATACACTACACACACCGCAGATACACTCACATATACTATACACAATACATATGCACATACACTACACACATCACAGATACACACCACACACCACAAATGCACACACACACCACAGATACATATACTACACACACCACAGTATACATACACTATACACACCACGTATACACACATATATACATATACACACGTATCCATATACACTACACACACCACACACACACCACAAATGCACACACACATCACACACACATACACACACCACAGATACACATACACTATACACACCATGTATACACACCACACACACACCACACCACAGATACATATACTACACACACCACGTATCCACATACACTACACACACCACACACATATCACAAATGCACACACACACCACACACACACACAACCACAGATACACATACACTATACACACCATGTATACACACCACACCTCAGATACGTATACTACACACACCACGTATCCACATACACTACACACACCATAGATACATGCTCTACACATACCACAGATATACACATATATAACACAACACACACACATGCCACAGGTGCATATACCACTCATACCACATGCTGCACATACACACACTACACATGACACACAGCACACGTACCACACTATAAATATACATACCTCATACCACACAACCAAATACACCTTGCACCACACACAGCACAACACACATGCACATATACACCATATACCACACCCCCCCACACACACACACCTTGCACACACCACACATACCCACACATACTTGTCACACCACACTTGCACGCATACTTGCCCCCGGTGGATTGTGAGTGGACTGTAAGTCAAGCCACTGTGCTGTGCTGCTGTCACCCAGGTGGTGACAGCCCTAGGCGTGCCATACCTGGGAGAGGCTGGAGCCCTGCCCTCAGGACCTGGTGAGCAGGCACTGTCCTCAGCTGCCCCCTGAGGAGGGTGTCTTCTAGTGGGACCTGCAGGGGACCTGGCATCAGCCTGGCTTAGAGACTGAGGTGTCCCAAAGAGGGTCCCCAGAGACAGAGATACCACCCAGGGGTCAGCTCCAGGGATGGTGCAGGCCTGCCCCCCTCAGGCACGCTGGTCGCCTTCCCAGAAAACACTGGCCACCTTGCTGGAGGATGCTTCCCTCCCACTCCCCTCCTCAGCCGGGCTGGGCAAGCCACTCTGCAGGAGACCAGCCCCTGGCCCTGCAGGAGACCAGCCCCGGCCCTGAGGCCATGCTCTCTGCTGCCGGCCTGCTCCCACTCTGGCCCTTTGGGGCTCATCTTCTAGCCAAGGATGACTGTCCTCAGGGCCACTGTGCAGGAACTCAGGAGGACTCCCCAGTTTCCCCCAGTAAGTCCTGTGTCCCTGCCTTGTCCCCAGGTGGCGACGTTCGTGGGTCCTGTGACGGCCATCCCAGTCCTCCTGTTCTCAGGGTTCTTCGTCAGCTTCGACACCATCCCGACGTACCTGCAGTGGATGTCCTACATCTCCTACGTCAGGTAGCGTGGGCAGTGGCAGGGAGGATGTGAAGTGACAGGGTCACATCACTGCTAATGAGCTTGTGTTCACAGAGGCCACTTTGTGCCTGCCAGCCAAGCGCATCCCAGAGAAGGGGCGTCTGTGCCTTTCATTCATTTCCTAGTTTGGTGAGGGTATGCCTCACCCTCACCAACACCTGCACACACACGTGCATGCACACGCACACACATGCACCCACACGAATGCACACACAGAGCAGGGACGTCAGACCCTGGAGAAGCCCCTGTGTGCCCTCATATTCGGGTGTGTCTGGGAGCCACCTTGGGCGGCTTCTGTATTTTACTTGGAAAGAGTCACAACAGGGTCCTGGTGGCTGGTAAATGTTAAGAGGAAATCCACTGGGGAACAGGTCATCTTGCAAACATCCCAGCGTCACTGCACAAGAGCCTCAGGCCCAGGGACCGTGGTTTCTGAATGGCTCTTGGCATGTGGCCCTTCTGTGGACAGTGCCCAACTTTAGAGCTTCACCCGCCCCCACTGCAGCCAGTCCAGGTGACACACACAGTCCGAGCTGGGCACAAGTGCTGCTCTTCTGAAAGGTCAGCCCAGACCCAGGTGCGTTGTTCAGGAGAAGGAAGCCGACACAAAGCCCCGCAGAAGGCTTTCCCCAAACACGTGTGTGCAGCCGAGCAAACCAGAGGCCTGGTCTGTATTCTGAAAATGAGTGTTTTTGTTCTGGCTGGGTGAGGCGGGCACAGAGCCACAGAGGGTACACAGCGTTTTATCCAAGTGCTTGTATGTCCAGGCCAGGGTGCCCAGCCCCCGGTCACATCTAACCATTAAAAGGTGCGCAGTATTGGAAGGAATCCAGTGTCCGTCAGCTCATTAACCACTAAGTGGGTGCATCTGCTCATCCCGTTGCGTTTTGCTGGAGGAAACAAAATTGGGAAGAAGCCTAGTGGGGCTGTTTCTTGGACTCAGCTCATGGCACTGTTGAGAAGCTCAGAAGCTTCCGGAAAGAAAGCTGTGGGGGTCTGGAGGCCTGCGGGGCGTCCGGCAGCAGACTGGCCTGGGAGTGGCTGAGCAGGCGGGCGGCCCCATGCCGGCGCTTTCCTCCCCAGGTATGGCTTCGAGGGCGTCATCCTCTCCATCTACGGGCTGGACCGAGAGGACCTGCACTGCGACATCGACGAGACCTGCCACTTCCAGAAGTCGGAGGCCATCTTGCGCGAGCTGGACGTGGAGAACGCCAAGCTGTACCTGGACTTCATCGTCCTTGGGGTTTTCTTCATCTCCCTGCGCCTCATCGCCTATTTTGTCCTGCGGTACAAGATCCAGGCAGAGAGGTAAAAGCCCCGGATGGCTGCAAGGAGCAAACGAGACATGTGGCCAAGGGCCCTGAGTCGCCGCGCGGCCTGCGCCCGAGACGAGACTGGAGACCATGCGGGCTGGAGGGCTCTGAGATTGCTCCTCCGCCCGGCTGGGTCGGTTCTTCTCTCCATCACCTTTTCTAGCTGTAACTAGGAAGATGTAGAAAGGTTTGTTTTTTACACACAGGATTTAAAACCGCCACAGCTGGTGACGAGGGGCTCCCGTGGAAAGGCTCTTCCTGAGGCCCGGTGACGCTTGTCCTCCCTGAAGGTTGCCTGGGAGCTGGATGTCCTGGGGCAGGAAGTGCGAGGGCAGGACCCCACATTAGGACTGCGGTTTCTAAGGTCATCTTCCTGAGGTTTATCTCTTCTCCATCAGAGTCACTTTTCCAGCCAAAAGTTGATAAATTGCATTCATTTTAAGAAACTGTATCTTTTTAGCACTTGCTGAGGACTTACCCAGGGTAAATTCCACGCTCTGTGTAGAGGTACCGGGGTTCAGCCTGATGCCAGAGTGGGTCGGCTGCAGGGGGAGCCCGTGAAAGGTGCAGGTGCCACTGCAGGAGGAGTGGCTCCACACCACCCCACTCCCCAGGCAGCACTGCCCAGCTGACCACAGCTGTAGGACCAGGTGGCCACCTCTTGCAAGCCCTTTTCATTCCCATGTGCTTCTTATTTTAAGCAGACTAGATCGTTTCTTCCTAACTTTCTGACCACCTTCATTTTTCCTAAAAAAGAAAAAAATATTGTGTAGAAGATAACCCCTGTTGATTTCTAAAGAGGTCTCCTCCTGGTTCCTCTCCCACACCATCTACCTCCGCAGAACCTGGGAGGCTGAGCTTAGGGCAGTTGCAGCTGTGGCCTGGGGAGATGAGTCAGCTGGAGCAGCTGGTGAGGGGAGCAGCTGGACCAGAGGGGGCGGTGCCGTGAGACCCTTCTTTTTCCAGAACATCTGTGCTAGAGCCCTCTCCTGTGAAGGCTGTGTTTTGCGTGGGCAGGTCGCTAACCTCTCTGAGCCAGTGTCCTCGCCTGTAAATAATTGCACCAGACCATGCGCCAGGTCCCTTCCAGCTCCAGAAGGTTCTGAGGTCCCTCACTCGTGGCCCCAAAGCTTTCGTTCCCTGCTGGTAGAGAATGGAACGTGTCTGGATTTTACTTCCACGTGCATCTGGTTGGAAAATGCTTAGAGAGTCTTTTTATTTTTTTCACTCCTTGATCTTTTTTAGTAAATCCAATTGAAATGCAAGTAAAGTGTAGTTTTAAGTTTGCTTGTTCTATACAGATATGGCCTTCTAGATTCAGTTTGTAACCAGGGTCAAACTTTGCCTTTATAAAAGTCTTCATTTGATTTCAAGTGTGAGACGTTGCACACAGGTGAGGCCTGGGAATGGAGCTGGAAAAGCGAAAGCCCTGTGTAGAGCCTCAGAGACCCCCAGGCGGGGCCAGCCCAGAAGCCCCCACCCCCACCCCCACCCCCGGCGCTCATGGAGCCTTCCTGCAAGGGGCAGCGCCATAGGGCCACAGGACATGTGCTCCAAAGACAGCTCCCTTCTTGCAGAGCCTGAGACTGCAGTGCCACACCTCGGCAAGTTCAGAAGGGATCCTGAGGTTCCTCTAGATTTAGAATCTGTTTCCCAAGAGCACCAAAGCCCTCTGAAGGGATTCTGCTTCCCCATTTCCAATTTCCACTGTGACAGATTATTTTTCCCTTAATAAATAAGGATCTGATTGGGGTCCTTCCAAGGGACAGATCTCTGGGACAGATCTCGGGCTGTCCGCAGCTGGAAGGGAAGGCACATGCCAACTGTGACAGGGTTATTTTAAAGGCACCCATCCCTCAGCACAGTGTTGCTGGCCCCTTCCCTGCAGTCCTGAGAGGGCAGCCAGGCAGGCCAGAGGCCTTCCACCCCCTCCCGGTGCCCCCTCCCGGTGCCCTCCCTCTCCCAGGGTGGCTGTGTATCTACAGACATACGCGCACCAGGAACGTGCTGGTGTGCAGACCTGCTCCAGGTGCGTGTCCGGTACTGTGGGTCTCCCTGTCACCCTGCTGACCTTGTGTTCCCGGATGCTTTGTGAATACCTGCCCCCGTGAGCTAGGTAGGACAGCAACCAAGCAGCCAGCTGTGTTTCTAAATCATGGCGGTCAAGCTGCATGACAGCGCTCGTTCCTGTGCCGGGATGTGACCCAGACAGCGCCCCGCGTCTGATGCCTTTGGTGACTTCTGGCTGTAACATCCCTCCCCTGCTCCCCACCTCGTCTGAGAGTCCACAGCCCCCACTTCTCCACTTCTACTCTGCTGGACATCAGCAGACAGTTAAGCCCCTCTCAAGTTCCTTTGAGTGGGCAGGCCTGTCCCCAGGGAGGGGAGCAGCCCTGGAGCACCTGACAGAGCTGGGGCTCGAATATGACCCCGCCACCTGGGGGCACCTTCAGGACCAGGGCAGCCACCATGAGGGTTTTAGGTGAAAACTCATGTCGAGCCCACAGAGGGTCGTTTTCCCCACTGGAGGTCAGGCGTGGTCAGTGTCCACGAGGTAGCAGCCACCTTCGTGGGTGTCAGAGGGCAGAGCCCAGGGTGCCATGTGCTGAGCCAGCCGCCCTGCGGGCCCCTCTGTTCCTTTGCTCCTGCATCAAATCTCCCCTGATCCAGCCACGGCCTGGTGCTGTCCTGGGCCCGGCCGAGGGAGCTCCAGGCCACCCCTGGCTGTGCCTGGAGGCTCCGCCCCCTTGCAGGTGAGGAAAGCTGAGGCTGGAGAGGCCAGGCTGTGCTGCGGCCCCGGAGCTAGGAAGAGCAGAGGGGGCTGGAACCTCGGGCCGACCCCATGTCCCTGCTTTTTACTTTGCTCTGCTGCCTCCTGTTCGTCACATGCAAATGTACCGGAGTCGCTTCGGCAAGTATAAGTGCAACAGTACATCAGCAGATACTCGGTCAGTTACGCGTCTTGCCAAGCAGATGGCTGAGGTGAGGGAGGTCTGCCTCTCTCTCCTTTGAGGGCCTTATATCCAGTGCCATTTGGGCGTTGCTGGCCGGCCTGGGGCTGCTGTCAGCTTGTCTCAGTGGAGAGGGACCACCCTGCCCTTGCCTGGTCCCAGCACAGCCCCCCTGCAGGGACTGGGGCTCGACGGGGCTGATGTGGCTGTGTGTGTCTACAGACATCCGTGCACATGTGTGCACGGGAACGTGCTGGCGTGCAGACCTGCTCCAGGTGCGTGTCTGCTAGTGTTATTCTGTGGCATTCTTCATCTCAGTAGCAAGGTGGTCTCTGAGCCCTCACTGCCTTCACCCCAAAAGGAAAGAGAGCTTTCTCTCCTCTCGTGCCTGCTGCAGATGGGGAGAGTGTGGTCCTGACCTGCCAAGGCTTCTGTCTGACGCCAGCTAAGTCGGGACAAGACGTCAAACAAAACCCAGTGGGCAGAGGGAGGTGTAGAGTGTATGAAGAGAAAGTCAGATAATTTTAAGGAATAAAGACTGCTAATAAAATATTTTGTATAAAACTTTTTACTTGCATTCAGTGTCAAATGTTTCAAGTGATTGGTTGGGTTTTGCCAAGTGAATTGAGGCTGAGGTTGTATTTGGAATCTCCTTGCCCCCTGGAGAGAGCTCTGTTCATTTCCTGATGACACCTCTGCTGTGGTCCCCTTTCCCCCTTGGACAGGTTCTACGTGGACTGTTCCGGGTGTGAGATTCCCTACTGTCCTCCAAGAATCCTCGCCCACATCTCCTGCTGGGTTCACGGGACCCCCACCCCAAAGTGTGCCAGACCAGCTCCAGGCTTGGAGCGATGGTCCTACACGCAGCAGCCCATTTGGGCTTGCCCAGCTGTCCTGCCCCTTGGTCCTGCCCTCGGTCCTCTGCACCACTGCAGGGTCTCCACCCCCAGGACCCAGGGACATTCCAGCAGAGGACGTCCCTGCTGGCTGCTCTAGTGCTGCAGGAAATCCATTGCTCAGGCCCAGACTCTGCTGAGAAGCTGCTGGGGGGAGGCAGCCCTTGGGAGGTTGGGCCCCAAGTCAGGGTGAGCGGGACCAGGAGTGGGGACAGGTGCTGCCTTAGCTCCCGGCTCCTGGCGTATTGTCCAGATGATGTGCCTGAAATGTTCACTTTCCAAGGGCAGCAGTGGCTTACACCTGGGCTTTCAAACTGGACTCATTCTCACCTCTAGGACAGAGAGCAGGCTGGGCAAGGTCATGGCAGCCACACACAGGGGTCCGTGCAGCCCTCTAAGGGCAGGGAGGGAGGGAACATGGGCACGAAGGGCAGCACCCCAGGTGGATGCACACAACTTGTGTGCTCGTGGCTCTCAGTTTGCTGCCCCCTCTCCCCGCTGCTCTCTGGGATGCCCGCTGCTCTAACACTGCAGTCATGGTCCCTCCAGCCCTTGGCATCACAGATAACCCCCCTCCGCCACCCAGCAGCCTCTGGTGCCTGCATTTGGGGCTGTCCCTCCTTGGGAAACTCCCTGGGAGCAGGGAAGAAAGAGGCCCCACACCCCTACAGCAGTTGGATTTCACCTTTGCAAGCTCGATTCAGCATGTACCGTGGCACCCCCTGTCCTGGGGGGTACATTCTGAGACCCCCAGAGGGTGGCTGACATTGCACGTAAGAAGAACCCTATATATAGGACCATGAACCCCCAGGATTAAGTTTTATCTATAAATTAGGCACAGTGAGAGATTACCAACCAACAACAGAACAATCATATCAGTGCACCATCACAGACGCCTTGTCTTCAGCATCTGTGGACTGTGTCTGGCCGTGGGTAAGTGGCAGTGTGGACGTGAAGCCTGGTGAGGGGGGACCACGGACCAAGATCCAGGCTTCCATGGGGCTGGGCTGGGGCTCAGTGGCGAGGGCTTGGCCAGCGTGTGTGGGGCCCTGGGTTGGATCCTCAGCACCACAAAAACAAGCAAGCAAACAAACAAAGGAGAATAAAGGAAAAAAAAAAGAACCCCGGCAGGAGGAGGCTGAGGCCCAGGCTGTCCTCCCTCCGAGTCTGCCTCCGGCCGTCCTCTCTTTTCCCCTTTCTCCTTCTGTCTTCCTCAGCCGCCGCTCCTCCTCCTGTGGCCTCTCAACGTGCCCCTCGGAGCGTCCCTCCAGCAGGTTTCGGTGCCCGCCCAGCGTGCCCGCGGCCAGCAGGGCAGCACGCCTGGCCTGAGGAGTGTGAGGCTGATGGTGTGAACAGGGGCCAGGGTTGGGATGCCTCCTGTCCTCAAAAATAGTCCCCTGGCATCAAAAGGAGATCCCACCCACGCCCACGGGCTCCCGCATCCCCCAGGTGAGGCAGTCCCGGCACTGGGGCAGAGCCCGGGCTCCCCCGGCAGAGGCAGGACGGGAAGGAAGCACAAAGCACCCTCGTCTGTCACGCCCTGGGGCCTCGGCGGGGCCTCGCCCTTCTCCTTGAAGGGCCTCCCACGCCGAGGGGTTCACTTGCCCAGCCTCTCGCCTTTCTGGTCACCCCTTTCAGGTCCACAGCCAGGACGTGGGCACAGGTGCAGGGGTGTCACTGTCACTGGGGATCATGGTTTGGCAACAGCCTCTCTGCCCCTGAGATCTTGGGGCCACACTGTACAGAAGGTGAATCCGGGAGGGTTCCTCTGGCTGGGTGGCCCGTCCTCCTGTGAGTGTCTCTGCTGAATGGACGTAAGAGAGGGTCTGCCCGTCCCTTCAGGTGCCCCGGGTCTGTACCTCGACACGGACTTAAACATGCCCACAGGCAGAGATGGTGTTCGTGTGACATTATCAGACCTGGTCTCTGGACACCTGGGAGCCCCTCACCCTGACGTGGTGAGCTGGCAGAGGTGCTGACAAGGCTCGGCCGGGAGCAGTGAGGCAGGACCCGCCCTCGTGTCCTGCTTGGGGGCCTCCTCAGTGCCCCGAGTCTCCCCTGAAGGACACTCGGCCAGGCCCTTCCTGCTGGTGCTCCATCTGCCAGATGCAGGCACGCCTGGGGCCCTGTCCTAGCAGGGCAGTGTGCCCAGCAGGCTCCTGGAGCGTCACGAAAACTGCCAAGTGGGGGAGCTGCAGGCTCGTCCACGGCAGGAGTTGCCAAAACAGCTCGCATCTTAGGGGAGCCCGACCTACATCTCCAGCTGGTAGACGCACCAGGGGTTGACGGGAAGTTAGGAGATGACAGGCTTGTGGAGGTCCTAGGGTGCCTCTGAATCGGATGATACCACAGTTTGGTTTTTCTGAAAATATTTTTATGGACAATGGTGGCAATTTGCTTCTTAAAACTTTGTATTTTTTACACTTCTGTCATTGTGATCTCTGGGGTCTCTTCTCCATGACCTTTTGAATATGGACTCCAAAACTTAATCATAAATATCTCATCATTACTCACTGGCCAAGTGAGAAACAGTGGCAGAAGATCCTATCACCAGATTCCCAATACAGTGGACCATTTGGGCAGTGCCGTGCTCCCCCAGGGCTGAAGTTGCCAGGTGTGCCTCCCCTCCCCTGGCTTCTCTGCACTCCGTAGCCCTGTAGGTGCCTGATGGTAGCCCAGTGGAGGAGAATCGCTACCTTTTACCCCTGGACACCCTCTTTAATCTTTCCCCTGTTCCTGCCCCAAAGCAAACATCAATGCAAGCGACTTTGCAGACAGCGTGTGAACTGTGATTGATAATCCTAATGGGTAATTATTTATCTGTTTTTATAATGATTCATGGAGAGCCCTACCTGGACTTAGCCATGCTACCTTAGGATATAGAGCGGCTGCCCACCAGGAGATGTGCACCATTAGAAGAGTGACACACACAGGGACATATATGTTATATGTTCAGAAATAACATTGGCTCCTCGGGGCACTTGTTCCCTTAGCTGTTACACTCTGTGGGGATGCTGAGTCAGGACAGACCTGGGATGGGAGTGTTCTGACGCACCCAGGGCTGCCCGCCTGTCTCCACAGGCAGCTCTCCTTAGAGTTGTGCTTGTGTTTTTTTGCAGACTTGAACTTCTTGAACTTGGTTTCTGAAATTAGATGCCAGTTATGGAAATGTGCCATACACCAAATAAACATTGTTACTTTCAGATTTCTACTTCTCCCTCTTTTCTCTTCCACTCACTGGAGCTCAGACCTGCTGGGGCAGTGAGCCCAGGTCGGGTAGAGCAGCAGGGTGGTCCTCCATACGTGCCCTTGTTCCTAAGGAAGCAGATTCCTTGTTAGGTGTTAAGACGGAGTCGGATCTGCTGGGAAGGAATTAGGGGATGGTGGGGATGCCTCCAGCCCCGAACTTGACACAGGTCGTCCGAGGTCCAGTGTCCACCCACATGTCATCTCATTTCACTGCCATCAGAGCCACATAGCTACTACCAGTCACATTTTGCAGATGAGGAATCCAAGGCTCAGAGACGTTAGACAGCTTACGCAAGGCCTCAGAGCTGGTCAGTGGTGGAGGCAGAGTTCAGACCGCCACCGTCAAGCTGGCGGCCAGGACTTCTGTCCACTCATCATACTTTCTTTCCTGGGAAGAAGATTTTTAGGATTGGGAGCACAAAAGGAGAGCCCGTTTTGTCCCAGGAAGTACCCTGGGGAGTGGAGAGTTCTCCCAGCCTTTCCTTAGGCATCGGGTGACGTGCCAGCTTTTTGAGGGTCCTTGGGGCGCAGGCATGTTGGGCTGGGCCCTCCTCTGGGGCTGGAGGAAGGTGTGTGTGGGGACAGGACAGCAAGACCCACCTGGCCAGGCACTGCCTCAGCCCATGTGCTCTGTACCGGCCTACAAGATGACCAGGCTGACAGCAGAACACAGTGTGCCCCTCCCTACTGCCAGACTCTGAGGACACGGTGCCCTCCCTGCATGCCCCCACCCACTGCCTGCCCCAACACAGCAGTGCACCACACCGTAAGGCCTGGAGCTCCCCATTCTGGCTTTAACAACTGTGTGGCACACCATCGTTGGAATGTTCCAGAATCCATGCAGCCATTTCTCTTCTGAGGGGCACTACTGTGGTTGTTTCTACAATAAACCATGCTTTAATCAATCTGGAAAATCAGCAAACATCCTTCTGTCCTCACAATCTGCCTTTCAAGCTGAGAAGTCCTTCTGGAAACCAAGGAAGGAAAGCCAGGACGTGAGACAAAGGTGTGGAGAAGAGTGGCCTGCAGGGGGCGCTGCAGACCCTGCGGTGAGCGCTCCATCTCTGAGCCCCCTTACCCTGGCATCCAGGTGACGCCTGCAGGCAGGGGCTCTCAGGACTGCAGGTGTGTGGCGCACCTGATTCCCAGTGAGGCTGCAGGCTGTTTGAAGCAAGGAGCCTCCTGAAGGTATTTTTTGTTTTGTTTTGTTTTTAGCTCATTGCAGTTATACATAATAGTGGGGTTCATTTTGACATACTCAGGCGTGTGTGTAGCAGTTTGCTCTATTTCAGTTCCCAGAACTTGTCCTTCCCTCCCTCCTCTCTGTCCTGGCCACCACTGTCTACAGGTCTTCCTCTGTCTATTTTTATTTGGCACGTCACAGTTTATGTGCAGGTGGGGCCCCCAGGATGTTCTGAAGAACTGGAGGATTCCCCTGCCATTTCCCCTCTTGGCTGTCCCCCTGTCTCCGTGCAAGCGGTGATGCTGTGCTCGGTGCGGCCCTGCTCTAAAGACACCAAGGCAGTCCTCCCCCAAGGCCTCGCAGCCTGGCCACTCCTTGGCTCTGTGTCCTGGTTTCTCCTGATTTTCTCGTCTGTAAACACCTGGGTGCCCTGTTTGAGGGCAGGTGTCAGAGGAGACAGGATCTTCTCTGCTCCCACATAGGTGATTCCCCTGGTTAGCGAGGACTGGGGTGTATGGGAGGAGCACAGCAATGACTGCACCCATGTAGGTGTCCAAGGGCACCCTCCAGAGCTGGGCACTCCAGGGGCAAGGGGCCTGCCCTCCAGGACAGAGAACCAGGGCCAGGCCTTGGGGATGGACATCAGAGAGGGTCAGCAAGACAGAAGGTCAGCGGGGTCTAGGCCAACAGGCTCAAGGACAGCTGCCCAGAGAGAAGCAGCAGATGATTTGGGTACACTGAGTGTGGTCTCCCAAGCTCAAGGGCTCCGATAGGCCACCTCAGATGCCACGTGGCAGGACAGATGGCATTGAGGGCCAGGTGAGCCGGCCACATGCTGGTGTTCCATACACCCTTGGAAATGAACTCGCAGTTTTCCAACTAGGAAGCCAGACGTCGCCTGTGTGGGCAAATCGGCAGAGGTGTGAATGCACGTGTGTATATGAGATATCTTCACACACACAGAAGTCACTCTGTGGAAGTGGACAGCTGGACCTCGGGTCTGGAGGTTCGCAGAACAGTGCGGCCTTCACCACCACCCCGTCTCAGGGTGCTGTCCTTGCCCACCAGGAAACCCCACTCACTAGCACCCACTCCTGGTCTCTCCCCAGCCCAGACCCTGACCCCCTTCCGTTTCTGTGGATCTTCCCGTGCTGCGCATCGTAGGGAAATAAAATCATGCAACACGTGCTCCCTGTGTCTGGCTTTTCCACTTAGCACGAAGCACACTTGGGTTTTTACAGCACAGTAAAACCTAAGGAGGAAAGGCAGTCAGGAGCTCAGAGAGGTGGAGCACCCCACCCCAAGCAGGAGGCGGGAGGGCGGGAGGGCTCTGGCCTCCAGGTGCCCACCTGTGAGGAGTCTTTTCAGCCAGCACCTTGCTTCACAGCACTGTGTGGTCATGACAGCTACTGTGACTGTCCCCATTCTGTTGATAGGGACCTGCCGCCCAGAGAGTCTCTTGCCCTTTACAGTACTTGACACTGTCTCTTCAACCTAAAGATGCAGGACCAGGGGAGAAGTCCAGTCTCTGGAGGAGGCAGGCCCCTGCCAGGGCTCAGTCACACAGCAAAGGGAAGCTATGAGGCCACTCTGGAGGGTCATCTCTGGCCACACAGATGCCCAGAGACACCCTGCTACCTGAACCCCTGCATGGGATCACCTGAATCACAGCGAAGGGCGGCTCATGGAGGCAGGAGCAGGCGGCCGAGTGGGCAGCTCACAGGCCACTACGGGCATCGTGTATTGAAAGGAGTAGCTCAGCCAAGGTCCAAACTGGACAGGCACGCTCCCCACGCCTCACCTGCCAGGTGTCACTAGAAGACGTGGGCACATTCAAACCAGGAGAACAACAGACGGCAGAAGCGACTTTGTGATAGGACACAGAACAGAACGGCCACCAGGCTCACACTTAACAAATGGGGGTGTCACCATCCTGAGCTAGTCTACAGGTACAGGCAGTCGTCTGGGGAACCCTGCCCTCACAGTCTCCTGCCATCCCAGGGCCTTATTTATATGACACTCAGAAATGTGCCCCCCGATTTCCAAATGCCCCTGCTGGAACAGCCTCCGCTGGGCTAGAACACGTGTCTCCACCCCTGACCACTCCCACAAGCCCTAGAGGAGGGCAAGAATGGACCAGGCAGCCCAGAACAGGCTTGGTGACAGACTGGAGAGAAGCTGCCCAGCCTGGTGTGGCCCTTGAGACCACAGGAGCACTGTGCTCCAGGTCAGGCAGCTGTCCTTGCGCCTGTTGGCCTAGACCCCGCTGACCTTCTGTCTTGCTGACCCTCTCTGATGTCCATCCCCAAGACCTGGCCCCCGGTGGATGGAGAGGCAGACCCCAGCACCTCGAGGCACCCAAGTGAGAGCATCAGCAAGAATCCGTGTGGAGTTGGGGTTGCCCTAGAGACGGGGTGTTCCCAGGAAGGGGTCTGCTCAGGATCCGTTGCTGCCGGGAGGGGCTAATCCACCGTTGGCTGTGGCTGGGTTCTTTGTTCTGTCCAGGACGGAGGCACAAGCCAAGCTGTGCTGATCTACAAGGAGCGCAGTCACCCAGAGTGCCAGGAGAGGGCGACAGTGGAACAGCCTCCACTGGGCTACAACACGTGTCTCCACCCCTGGTGGTTTGGACACAGTTTCTGCTGTGTCCACAGGATGGCAGAATGGCCCCTGTCTGCTCTAACCCAGTGTTCAGGGAACTCTCTGGGAGTGCCCTTGGGGCTTCTGCCCTGGCTCCTAACACACACCCTGCCTGGGGCCCCAGGAAGCATCCTGAGTTACCATGGTAGGGGAAGGCAGGGCAGAGGGAGGTGGTGCTGGAGGTGGGGAACCCAGAACAGAAGGCCGGGGATCCAGTTCACGTCCATCCCAGGGCCCCGGGAGGACAGCCTCATCACCCAGCCCAGGGCAGCCCCAGAGAAAAGGGGCCCTTAAAGGACTTCACCCAGGGAGAGCAGAGCCAGGACTTGACTGAGAGGTGGAGCACCCCACCCTACAGCAGGAGGCAGGAGGGTGGAGTGAAATACTAAAATGACTTCACTTGATTTTCTGCCAAGAACTTTCAAGAGAAGTATTCATAGGTAGTGAAAAAAAAAAAACGCATGATGAACAAAACACAAAAATTCCAAGAAAGACAGGGTTCAATCCCCTATTTGAACAAATGTGCTTCACCCCACTCACCAAACCCTAGCTCTTGTTCCAATAAATCTTTATTTATAAAAACAGGTAATCCCAATAGCTCAGGAGGCTGAGGCAGGAGGATCACAAGTTCAAGACCAGCCAAGGACTGGGGATGTGACTCAGTGGTTAAGCATCCCTGGGTTCAGTCTCCAATACCAATAATAATAATTAATTAATTGATTGATTGATTGAATAAAGCAGGTGGCCATCCGCTGCAGCATTGCACTGAAATGCCTTCCCTCTGGATCACTGACTGGGCCTGGTGGACCCCTGGGTGGGTGCCTGAGGCGGGGCCTCCTACACACCCTTTCCTGTCTCCAACCCTCCTGCCGCTCTGCCAGCAGTACCACCTGGTTCTGGAACCAACATGATTTGGGGGAAGACTTTACACACGCGGTCCCTTCCCTGTGCCTTGGCCTGCCAGGCCTCCCAGCCCCAGCCCGTGCCCTCAGAGCCCAGCGGCTCTGCAGGCTCTGCTTGTTCGGGGGAGTCAGCATGCAGGCTCCCGGGGAGGGGGGCGGGCGGCATGCGTCTCCTTCTCGGGTGAGATCTTGCCGTCCTGTCCTGGCAGCCAGCGCCCCGCAGGCCCTCCTCCCTTCCATCCCCGGGTGTCTGCCTGCCCGTGCCGGCGTGCTACAGGTCCTGTCCACCTGCACAGGCCCCAGCACAGACTGACTTAACCACCAGGGCTCTGAGCTGCTTTGAAAGTGGCCCTGAGGATTCCGAGGTCCAAGCCTCCCACTTGGGCTGAGGATGAAGTGCCCGGATCGGGGTGTCTCAGCCTAGGTGCTGCTGTAATAGACTCCGTCCTTCAGAGGCACCAGCAGAGTGTTGCTCAGCGGTGGGGGCAGGAAAGGCCAAGCTCAAGGTGGCAGCAGGGCGGAGTGTCTGGAGAAGGCTGTTCAGAGGGTGCCTCCTCGCCGTGCCCTCGTGTGGCGGGATGGGGGAGGGAAGAAGGGCCTCAGCCAGCACAGGCACCACTCTGCCCATGGGACAGAGCCACCAAGCACTCCCAGAGTCCCCACCTCTTTACTTCAACGTGAATTTTGAAGTGGCACCCGCAGCAGGGGGGCCATGCTCCTGGACAAGAAGCCCAGGATGCGTGGAGCAGAGGGCCAGGGGCTGCTCGGGCAGGAACAGGGCGAACTGTGGGGCCCATGTTTGAGTTCCAGATGGAAGGTTAGGGCCCTGCTCCTGTCCCCACCTGCGGCAGTTCTCCTGGGTGAAGAGGGTGCCAGAAGGTGGCACCTATGCGTGGGGTGAAATAGCACCTGTGCCTAGGGTGGAGGTGGCTCAGTGTCCGGGCTGACCTAGGGGTCCTCCCACATCCCTGGGAGACACACCCAAGCTTTTCTGATGAGGTCCTGAGCAGCCAGCAGCACACAGAGACACCATGGCAGGGTGACCACTGCCCCCTGAGAACAGCCTTTGCTGTTGTATTCAAAGGACACGCTTCTTCCTCTTCCTGTCCTGCTCCTCCCCAGTCTCTCCCCCTCCCTCATCTCAGGGAAACAGGGTCACCTTTCTTCCCCATGCCAGTGCTGGGGAACAGGTCCGGTGGTCAGTGTGGGTAAGAATGACCAGGGTCTGGTAAGAGAAAATTGGCTAACAACCGTTTTCAAATCAGGCAGCCGACATGGGTAAAAGTAATGAGGGGCGAGAGGACACGATTGTTTTTCAAAGAAAGATCAAAGAGTAGCTGAGGTTATTTTTCAAAAGACTTTCGTGCTCACAGTCCTAGGCCCATATTCAGGGAAGAAAAAAAGACAATTAGTAATGAAAGAGCGAAGTCTGAGGGCTAAGAAGAGCAGGGCGCCCCTCCCTCAGGCACCCTCCTCTTGGGAGAGGCCGTCCTCCATTACCCTCTTAAATAAAATTGCTTCCCTTGGCTGTCCACGGCGTTCATTCTCCGACTCTGTGGAACACAAACTTGGTCCCAGTCATCCACAGGCAGAGTTGTCAGCAGGCAGAGGTGATCTGTAGTTGAGCACATGCCCTCCACAGGAACAAAGTGGTGGGACCATTGAGTGACCAGGTGGACAGTGGCCACAGTGCCTGTGAGGGCGACAGAGCTGAGGCCATGGTGCTCACCTGGGCCTCAGGCTCCATAGTAGAGAAGAATAAGATACAGACACCTCAGGGCCTCAAGGTTCTGGGGGTCGTGGTGCAAGGGCCCTGAGGCCAAGTACAGGAAGCAGGTGTGGGTCCAGGGGCCTGATTCTTGCTGGGTGATGAGCTTTCAGGGCCAGAGGACCCAGCAGCCAGTGAGCCATCTAGGCTGCCTGCGCACTTGCCTGGTCCCTCTGCTGTACATCATGAGCACCAGCTGGTCTCCAGAGGCAGACAGGATGAGGGGGAGCAGGAGGGAGCCTCATGCAGGAGTCCTCCTGAGCGCAGAGTGCTGCCACTGCCCCGGTCCTGTCCTCCGAGGCATAGACAGCCGTTGGCTGCCCACTGCTCACACCACTCAGGACCACAAGTCAGCAGGTGGGGGCCCGTCAGCCCTCCACGCCCTGCCTCATCCTGACAGTGCTGTGGGATCGTGGGGAGGAGCCACCAGGAAGAGATGAGCGCTCAGGAACTGGACAAGAGGCCCAGGGAGGGCCTGGGCTGGGGAGGCCCTCTGGCACCATGGAGGACCAACAGCTGGAGGGCTGTCCCCCGGGCCGCAGGGTGGGGCCGCACTCTCTGATCTTGGGTGGAGAATCCTGCACTAACTGAGTCTGTTTTCTGTGGTGACAAAATATCTGAAGCAGGACACTTAAAAAGGAAGGAGTTTGGTTCACAGTCTGGAGGCCCAGAGCATGGGCTGTCCTTAGAGGGCAAGGGCCAAAAAAGGTGGGCATCTGCTGGGCTCCGGTGAGGGCCACATGGAGGAGGGTCACCGTGGCAGAAGCTCCTGCAGAGAGCCCCTGGGGATACAGCCACAACCCACCCTCTGGGGAACTCACTCACTTCCTGAGAGCCACATCAGTGCCCCCAAGGCCAGGGCCATTTCCCTCTCAATGACCCTCCTCTTTGCAGAACATGCACTGGTTGGCTTCCTGTTCTCTGAGGTTCTTTCCGTCCCTCTGATGAGCAGATCAGGTGACTCACCAGGGCTACAGGACCCAGAGAGGGGTCCTGTCATTCTCTGGGTCCTGGCTGTCCTTAGAGGGAAAGGGTCAAAAGGCTGGCTGCTTTTCTTGGCCACCTTCTTCCTCTACTTTCATCTCCAAGTTTTAGGTGTTAGGCATCCAACAGGCCAGTATCCCCAGGCTTGAAGTGGAGGTAATGGGTCTTAACTCTCAAGTTTATAATTTACAGTTCCTGCCCATTTAACTGGGACCAGTGTGAGTACTGGAGTCAGCACTGGATGCTTTCTGTCCTGTAGGTGATGGCTTGGAATCTCAAGTTCACACAGCTTGTTTGATTAGAAGCAGTACCTCTGCAAAACACTAAGAGGCGACAGTTATAATGTTTACGAGGAAAATACAAAATGAAATTAACAGCAAAAACATATTTAGCTTGTGTAATAGCAATAAACCAAGAAACGTGACTTTTATCATCTTAAATCTTTACCTAGTAATGTATTATATACCCTGGGTTTTGTTTGTTTGTTTGTTTTTGAGACTATACTAATCTTTACAAAAAAAAAAAAAAAAAACTATCTTCTGTACAAAATTTTAAATAAGCTTAATTCAAGCCCACTTCAGAGCCATCATAACGTGAGTAGGAGGGGAAGAAGAACCTTTATTCAGCCGAGCCTGGCCGCTTTCAAATCTGAGTAAGTGTTTTATTTCTAACTCTCATCTTGCCCCCTTTTAAAATATCATTCTATGAATCTCTCACATATTACTTCCCAAGTCTTTGAATATCAATTAACATAACACAACATTACATCTGAAACATGAGTCAACAAAGGCAAGAGAGACTTAGCTTTCTTTTTGTGGAAAAAGTGGCACAATGCTTCCGTATTTTATAAAGTCGACCTATAAACAAATCAGGTCTCCCAGTACCCTCCAAAAATACATTTTCACTTCCATCCCAATTTAAAGAGTAACACAAATTTTAATATATAAATTATTGACCACAGATGACCTTTATCCAGTTATAAAACATTAAATAACATAAATAAATTTAACCAAATGTGTTATTTCTGTATAAATCTGAAGGAGACTCTTGCTACAGACAATGTTAGTTTGGAGAACACCAACTTTGTGAAGTGCTCTCCTAAGATTTCCATTAAAAATGTTTAACTTTTAAAGTAAAATTTAGAATCTATAGTGTGCAGTAAATAGTCACAGGTCTGCATGGATTAGCAGTACTAGCAAAAATTAGCCTTAAATCTCTTTTACATTTAGGAAACACTGTAATGATCAGAAATAGCCTTATTCAAAACAAACCAATGTAAGGAGAGTGATCTTTCTATGTCAGATACAATGTATAAAGGAGAGCACTTACTGATTACCTTCCAGCAAAACTAGATAAACTTTCATTTTACAAATTTACATAACACTTGACAAAGCTTGAACAGATATACTTCTCAGATATATACATATATCGACTTACATATATTTAGGGTGTCAGCTACATCATTATAACATAAAATAACTGTTGTTCATTTAACCAGTCACAAAGTAATCATTTAAAACACTTTAAAATGTGTACAAACTCTAATTCCTTTAAAACTTAATTTCCCCAAGTGATAAAACCTAACAGTTACAAGAAAATTATCTTGATAGATAAGAGCAGATGAATATTTCAGACTTAAAATTATCTTGATAGATAAGAGCAGATGAATATTTCAGACTTTCCTTTTATCACTAATGTTAATTTTAATAATTTTGACTGTACTAATTATAGCCAGTTAATTACATACAACCTTTTTAAGATTTACCTTCCACAAATGTCTGCCACTTTCTCAGATGTTCCACGACTGTTTACATCTGTAGTTTTATCCTCTTCTACCTTGGACTTTACCACCATGTGGGGGACCGTCACACTGAATGACTAGCATTTTCCTTCCCATGATTGGAAGAGGCTCTGTTGGTCACTTTCGTAGTGACCTGGTCACTTTCGTAGTGGCCTAAGATGCTGCCCCAATCCTTGAAGTAGCAGAATGTGTCTTCATGCATAGCCGTGGCCTCCTGCAGCCCCAGGGGTCGAATTACCTGACCTGTCCTTGTAACCCTACCCCTCTTGACCTTTTTTGGATGGAATTTTCTAAAGAATGGGGGTCCCCCCAATAAAAGCTCACTTCTGAGCATGCTAACTCTCTCGCGCCAGCCTCTTGTGACTTTCCTCGCTCTCCCATTTGGGGAGCTTGAGGCCAGAGCAGACGAGCCGCCGTGAAGCTTGATTCAAAGGTAAAATGTGTGTCCGTGTTTTATTTGGTGTCCCAGGAAATTCACTCGAGCGATCTAAAGTTTAGCTGCCCGCACTGGTCGGGGGCTGCACCCCAAGAATATTACTTTACCAGACAAAATACTTTCTCATCCAGAAACATTTCTCTTACCTTCTAATTTTCTGTTCTCCAATATATTTCCATACCTATAACTTTCCTATATCTCTTTTCTAGTTTCAGACCCTTTCATAAATTCATATGAATGCTATCTGTGCATTTAATCTACACAACAAATTTCACCCAGGACAGGAATCAGAAAATCTGTATATACAAAAATGTGCCTTGATCTTCTTCCCTCCCAGCTGGTGTTCCAGAGGTTGAGGTACAGGACATTTTTGAGCCTGACCTGCCTCTGTTTTCACTGTCACATGCCGTCAGCTCTAAGTGAGCTCCCCACTGTCAATGGTACCCAGAGGCTGCTCTTGGGTCTTTGGCTTACACTAGGCGCATTGATATGCAGTGGAGGAGGCCATTCCGTCCTTTTCTTTAGGCTTCCTAGAAGGTCCCTTTGCAGAGGCTGTCACCAAAACAGAGGTGGGCCTTAGTTTCTTTATCTTTTCTGGGTGCAGTGGTTTACTCTGCCAGGCTCTTCAGGCATTTGGTTTGGTGGGATACTGTTATGTTAGAATTGGTCTGCCCCAGTAATGGATATCCTCTGGCCAAATGGAGTCTCCTGTCAAATCTTAAAAGGGGAGTCTATTCCTGTCCCCAGGTCCTAAACTGACAAGCGGGAACCTACTGCCACGTCCTCTGTGGCCAGCAGCCTCCACCCCAGGGCCAAAGGCGCTGGAAGGCAGGGCAGAGCCGGTTCCCGTTGCCCATTTCTCTGCAGGCAGGCAGCTCCCCTGGGTTTCTGCCCGGCTCGGGGATGGGGTCCTTGACCCACAGGGAGGGATCTGCAGCTGCCGGGGGCCAGGCGGAGGAGCAGTGCTGGGGCCAGCTCTGGGTTGAAGGCTAGGAGTCTCTTCTACCCTTCTTCTGGAGTCTGCTGTCCTCGCACACCAGAGGCTGTGCCTTTTGACACCTGCAGTTGGCTCCTGAGGGTGCCCACCCCCCTGCACCTGCACCGAGGCCTGTGGGACCGTCCTTCATAAGCTTCACCTCTGACAGACCAACTCCAGCTGCAAGGTGCTGATAGTCCAGGAACACGACGCAGAGCCGCGTCTCTCTCTTAGTCAGGCTTCTGCCTCTAGGTGGCCCTTTCACTGTGATCCCTCTCCTCAGAGACTGCCAGTAAGATCCCCTCAGCATGGCCCTGTCTTAAAGGCCAGAGAGAGACCCAAAAAGAGGAACAGGGAAGACGGGGATCCCTGAAACCATGCCTGGCACACAGCCACTTTGAAACAGACAGACTTGCACGTGCCAATCTCTCACACTGCCTTTTCCTCTGACAGGCCACCCCCAGCTCCATGGGTGTACAAAACAGAAAGACAGACAGCCAGAAAGGATCCGCCCACCCAAGGCCAACCAACAGAGGAGAACCTGCAACAGACCAAAAGGGAGTGAAAGTCTCCAGGTCCTTAATAGGTAGGTTTGAGGTGGCTAAGGAAACAAAGCACCAGGCACCCACACAAGTGACAGAACAACCAATCAGGTGCCAACAGACAAGCAGTGACGGTGCCTCCTGACCACCTGTCAATCAACAGGGTCTCCTGATCAATCCTGGAAGGACACAGATCTCAGCAAGATCCCCTGACCAACCCCAGGAGGACAAGAGACTCTAAAAACCTTCCTTTTCTGTCCCAAGCCCTCCTTCCAGCCCTAAGCCCAATAAAATCCCAATCCGACTGGAGACACAGGTGGATAGTTTCCCATGAGCCTGGTGCAATTCCAACTGCTCTGTTGGACTGGAGGGTCTCCCTCTCCCCGGGAGCGAATCTCAGTAAAGCCCTGTTCAGCTGCTTTTAATCTGCCTCCTTTTGGTCACTGGCACCTGACCTTCCAGTCCTCAAGTCCCACATAACCCTGACTCCTTCTCCAGTGGCACAGCAGATGTTCCCACAGAGAAGAAGATGTCCCCACGAAGAATGACCACATGTGTGGAATCCAGGTTCTCAGTGTGCACACTGGGTGCTGCTGAAAGCTCCATCTCTCTCCCCAATTCCAATCCAATAACAAGGACACCGTTTTTAGAAAAAGGAAAAAGAAGGTTTATTGCTTTGCTAGCAAAGAAGAAACACAGGGGACTCCTGCCCCACAGGCTGTGACTCTGCCCCTCTTTAACAGGAGGCTGCTAAAGAGGTGGGTCAAAGGCTACAATTCCACCTGTTCATCCAGGGCTGTAATTCACTTTTGTTAATTTGGAGACATGTGGGAGACCAACCCAGCATGAGACTTGAATTGACTCCCCTGCTGAGCCATGTGGCATCAGGCACCCATGCTGCTAGACTGTCCCGTTCTTCTAGGGTTTGAGGGACTTGTGTCTTCCTGCCCAAGCTTGTCTCCTTATAGCCCCATGGGTGGAGCTATGCTCACATGTTCCTTTGTAATATAACCCCTTGCCCTGTTTAGGATAGAATCTTCCATGGAAGTGCCTTGTGTGTGTCCCCTTCTCTTACTGTGCCCTTGGATGTGGCCTACCCTGGTGTCAGTCAACCTGCTGACAGTGGACATCATGAAGATAGACTCAGCCCCCTGAATCTGACCCCTTGCCTCACTTGAATAGCTTCTCCTCAATAAAAGGGGTCAGCGTGTGCTCTCTCTCTCTTTCTGCGGACTCTTAAGGTCAGAGGAGCCATCACATCGACCCCAATAAAAAAGGTATTTGTGTCTCTTGTGTGGTTACTGTGCACAGCCCAGTCAGCCCAGTTCAACTGGAGTGAACCCAGTCACGAGAACAGAAACCCAGCAGAGAGAGTCATTTCTGAGATTTCTGGTGCTATCCCCAAGCCTGCATTGCTTCATTCCTATGGAGGGGGTGTACTCAGGGACAGATATCTCTGCCAAGGATGGGGAAGAAAGGTAATCCTGTTTCCCCTGACATTAGGAAGAAGCAGGGAGAGAGGGAGAGAAAGAAACAGGTCCATTTTAAAAACCAGTTGCAGTGGCTGAGCAGCAAGGGCCAAGTCCAAGCCTAAAGTGGACCCTGTTACAGTAGCAAACTCAATGCACACACAGAGTAGTGAGAGAAACTTCTAGAACCTGTGTGAGCCATGGTGCTAGCTCAGCTGGGGACAAGCTCACTGGAGAGGTGGAGCAGCTCTGTGGGGGAGGAGGAGGGCTCTGCCCAGCTGCAGGCTCTGGGTGGCACTGAGTCACTGTCAGGGGAACAGAGGGAAGCACAAGAGACCAAGGCCAGGTAGAGCACAGCACAGGGGGCACCTGAGCCCAGGTCAGGGAGGGCAGTCCTGGCACAGCAGGTGCAGGTAAGGGGGGCTTTGGAGACACAGGTGGTCAGTTTCCCATGACAGATGTCTTGCTGGAGGGCGAGGGGTGAGGGCACATGCAGGTCAGGGAGGGAAGTCAACAGAGCTCAGGCTCCTGACCCAGCCCAGGGGTCTCAGCAGCTGTGAGGCCTGAGGCTGGGCCCAGGGCCAGGGAAACTTCACATCCCTGCAGCTGTGATCGGGCTCAGCCTCAGGGCTGGGCAATCTGTGAGGAGAGGGGGACAGGACCCAGGCAGCAACATGGCCAGGCGAGCACGGCTGCAGCCCTCCTCAAGTGCAGGGCAGGCCTTTGGTGCACGCCCAGGTGCTGGGGGTCCCTTCAGGTCAGACAGGTGGCCCCACAGACCATTATGAAGGGACAGGAAGGTTTTGGATCCTAAGACCAGGACTTCCTGACATCGTCCTCTCAGTCCCAGCCGTAGGACAAGTACCTGAAGAGAGATCCCCCCTCAGAGGCCAAAGGCAGTTCTGTGGCACTTCTAGGGAGTGGGAGGGCAAGGTCAGGGTCCCAGCACAGGGTCAGAATGAAGGCTGCTGCCTAGGGCCCCAGTGTCTCCTTCCCAGGGGGAGGACACCTAGCAACCCCACCCTGTGGGCAGAGGTGACATCTGGCCTTTGCACCATGACAGGGCAGATGCCCCTTAGGACAGTCCCCATGGGGGCCGAGTGTTGGCAAATCCTGGGCACACTTGGGGCCTTCTCAGGGTGAGTGCAGAGCCAGGCTGCCCCAGGGAGGGCAGGCGACAGCCTCCCCTGCAGAGGCCGGGACACTGAATGGGACAGGAGGTCAGTGACACTCCTTGACTGGTGCATACAGCAGACCCGTGTTCATGGAAGAGAAAAGGAAAGAAGGTCATCTGAAGGGTCTCGGGGTTAAACTTGACCTGCCAACAAATACAAGAAGCTCCCATTTGTGAGGGGACTTCCTGACTTCTGTCTTCCCCAAGAAAGGCAGGCACAGCTTTTTAAAAACTTGCATGTGACATGGTTTTCAGAACTTAGGAGGAAGGAGCCAAGTGAAGGTCCCCTGGCCTCCTTCATGTGGGCAGCTACTGAGGGCAGCAGCCAAGGCATCGCAGCTCCTCGTTCTATCTGCCTGCCAGGGCCTGGGGCAGACCAGTCCTGGGAGACCCCTGATTACTCCCAGCCCACCCCACCCATGGGTGCCAGGAGACAGCCTGGCAAGGGGGCAGAGAGGAACACAGGGCAGAGGCTTGGCATGAAGAACGGTCCTCATGCTGAGCATGAGAGCTTTATTCATTAGACAGCAGACCCTGGACACGAGTGTTCAGCTGACGCACTTGCCCAGAGCAGGGGGAGCCGTGATGAGCAGCCCCCTCCGCCAGCCACCATCCACAGGCAGGTGCCATCCCAGGCCGCAGAGAGCAGAGCTTCAGAACGTGCATTCTGGGGACAAAGCACAGGCGTTAGGGTGAGCGGTGCCATCTCCACCCACCCTGCCCAGCCTGGATGCCAAGGCAGGGTGGTCTCCAAGGCAGCGCCTCTCTGAAGCCTCCCCCGGGTCTCCAGGGAAACACGGAGTGTCCCCACAGCCTGTGAGGACAGCTGCCTATCCCATGGAGGGTCACTATGGGAAATAACTGGACCCAGGTCATCAGGGCATGGAGAAGTGAGGTGCGCCTTGGCAGGACCCCTGGCCAGCACTCAAAGAAGAGGAGGAGTCCCCAGAGGGCAGGCAGAGGAAGGTGGACAGCCAGCAGGGGCAAGGCCAGCTCCCTGGCGGGTCTCAAGCCTTCTCCGGCCCTCCCCCCTGGCTGTGCTCAGGACGGGAGGCAAACACCATCCTTGGTCAGAGGCTGCAGCAGCTGGAGCTCAGCCTCCTTCCTGCCGCCCCAGCACAAAGCCAAGTCTGACCCCTTGGCTCTGACTCCAGGAAGGTGCTTCTGGAAGGCAGGTCCTTCTGAGAAGGTGAGCTGGCCCCTGGGAGGCCAGATGGCTCTGAGCAGACAGGCACTCCCAAGACCTGGTGGGGTGGGGCCCAGATGGAGTCAGGATGGCAAACCACCTGTGCTCACGCCATCTGTCGTTAGCCCAGGCACAGGGCCCCTCCCAGAGCAAGAGGGGGCTGTGCTGCACCCCCACTGACCCCTGCTCCACTGAGGGAGGAGGGAGGAGAGGCACACCCAGTGGGCAGTCAGTAGCAGGTTGGGGTGCAGGGAGGCACCAGGGCACCACACCAGCATGGCCACCAGCTGCTGTGAGCAAGTCACAGATGACAGGGACCCTGGGTGCTTGGTTTGCAGAAAATAGCTCAGCATTCCACACCTGCATATCTCCCCATTCACTGTGGGTCAGTTTAATCTGGTTCCTTCTACAGGATTCCTTAACCTAGAACATGTTTTAACAGCGTCCCTCTTATGTATAATATAGAAAGGGGACAAATGGGACCAGCCAGTGGCTACCAGCTGCCCTCAGCAGAGGGCCCCTGATAAGAGGCTCTACACACAGATAGTCACAGTGACAGTGCTGGTTGTCCTGCCCAAGCCAGGTAGGTGGGCCTTCCTGGGGGTCTTCATGCCTCCACTAGGGCCCAGGAAGGATGGGGGCCTTGAGACACCAGGCACCTGTGGTCACCATGCTGGGCCTTACCTGTCTCCTGCAGAGGCTTGAAGCACCAGGGCACCCCTGGAGTCTTGGAGTCAAAGCAGCAGCCGCGGTTGGAACAGTCCTCCTGGCTGATGGCAGGGTAGCCGCAGTTCACTCTCTCCTTGGCCGGGACGACACACTGGCTTTCCACTGCCCAAATAACACCAGGTCAGTGCCAGAGCCCCCAGGGCTTGGGGCCTGGTGTTTGCCTCAGTTTGAAGTTCACATCCTCCCTTAGCCCACTCCTGAGCTCAGAGAAGGCGCCTCCCTGCCCCTGGGAGCATGGGCTTTCCCCAGGAATGAAGGACCTGGGCTGTTGAAGGCCACACCCAGGGACCCAGTGTTGCCCTGGTGGCTCTCATTGGCATGCTCCCTTCACCTTGTCAGGAAGTCTGGGTACCTCAAGCTGGCAGGCCCTGGGGGAATCCAGGTCCCCAGAGCCGAGACCAGGCTCCCCTCCTTGTTTGAGCAGCAACACCTGCCCCTTGTCTAGAAATGGCCGTGTGCAGGACATGCCCTGTCCTCGGGGAAGTCAGCGAGGTGCTGGTGCTGAAGCTGCCCCTCGGCACCCGCCACCCCACAGCGTCTGCTTGTCATGACATGGCTGCACCTTGGGCCCTGACTCTCTGGGTCCCGAATCCTGCAGGCCTGTAGGACAGTTTAAACTGGTTCCTTCTATAACCTAGAACATCTTTTAACACCATCACTTTTATATCTTATAGAAAGGGGACAAATGGGACCTGCCAAGGGCTACCAGCTGCCCTTGGCCGTTTTATGAGCCAGGATATATGGGCAATGACCAAACAGACTCCATTTTACCCTGAGACTCCACATCATGTAAGAAATGCTTCTCCCTGGGATAGTCCCAGTTCTGTACCCATTAATCATTGCCTAGCATAGTATACTTGCAACACAAAATAGCAATTCTTACACAACATAAAATCATTCTCTTTGGTTTCCATTTTTCTTGGGAAATGCACCTTGACAGAGATTGATTGTGTAGACATTAGTAACCATTCTCTAGCTTGTACTCCATTAGGTCCTTTTGACCCACGTCCCTTCTGCTTGTGTCTGCTCTGCCAACCTGGCTAGTTCCATGGGAAATACCAAGGCACCCATTGCATTGTCTTGCTAACTGCCCAGTTGAGCTTCTCTTCCTGCTTGCTATCAGCTACGTCAATCTGGATGTAGTTGTTGGGTTTTTTGTCTTTAAATATCTTAAAATGTTGAAGCTATAGGCTGTTTTCTGAAGAGAGAACTTGTTCCCATAGGAAGCAGTCCCTGCCTGTCGGAATGAAGACTCTGCAATTTGGACAAAACTGGGACTTGGTGTTTTCTGAGTGACCTGCCCCACAACAGCAGGAGGCCCCAGTGAGATCTACTTTTCTAGTGTTCCAGAGATGGCTCAGGACCACCCAGGGGAAGGCCTCTGAGAGGCGTTCCTCAGCCCTGGGCCATCCCTCCACCAACCCCTCACCCTCCTAAAACTGCCAAGAGTCGTCTGTTTCCCCAGAGAAGGGAAGTCCGCACTGTGCGGATCTGTGTCTGGAGGGGCTCTGGAAAAGCTGGACGCAGCATCATGGGCCCGAGTCCAGGGCTAGCAAGAGGTTTCTTGGTTCTCTGTCTGGCTTTTCCTTGGTTCTCTGGTCTGTCTGGTCTGGGGTTAAGTTTGTCCTTGGCACCTGACCTGCTGTGGGTTTGATTATCTGCCTTGTGTTTTTGTCTTGTTTGTTGTTTGTTATTGTTTGTTCCCTTTTGTGTGTGTGTGTGTGTGTGTGTGTTAATTTCTACCTCAGTTTGTTTCTGATATTTTAAAAATGGTTAAGAATGTTTTAACTGTGCTCATTAAAGCTTGCATTAAAATGTCAATGGCTGCCAACAGATAATTTTTTTTTTGGTCAAAAAGTAAAAACTAAAGGTAAAAGAGCATTCTAGAGATTGCCTTCATTTAGGAAATGGGCCACGAGGCCAAGAGGGTAGACAATGTCTGTCCCTATAGAGGGCAGATTAGAACTAAAGGGTTTTATAAAATTATTATTTCTAAATTGTGTAAAAAAGCCTAATTTTGTCTAGGAAATTTGGCTTTTGTCTCTCAATATTTGCAAGCATGAATAACTCCCCGCTATTAAAAAGGGTCCAAAGATTTTTCAATGTCAGGCTGAAATTTGGTGGCTGCTATCCAAGAACCCAGAAAAACCAGTTTAGAATGGGACCCCAAGCTGGGAGGACTCTCCCAGGGAGGCCAGTGGAGCTGCCTCTTTGGGAAGTTCCCTGAGGGAGGAAGAAGGCCCCATCATTTGTCTATGTTCCCTTAACTCCTTTTACCTTTGATGAGTGGGACCACCTCAGTACGGACGCCAGAAAGGCTTTTTTAAATTCTATATTTGTTAAATTCCTGATTTTGATCCAACACACCTAGGTTAATATGTTATTTTGATTACACTCAGCTTTGTTCTAAGGCCATTTTACAAGGGTTAAGTCTGAATCTAATAGATTTTAAAGGAATAACCTACAGGGTTTTTGTTGGTCTGTCTGTTTTGTGTAGGTGTCCCAGTGTACTGTCTGTCTACATGTATTGCCATATCGACATATATTTGGTACCAAAATTGACATATGAACTCATGAATTAAAATTTTAAAAAATGGATCCAAATACCTTTGGTTCATATGATTTAAATGGTTCTATTTAAATAAAATGTTAATGTCTATAAAGTATCTAATATCCATTGTTTCTAGGATTTTTCTTCAACAGGAAAAAAAAATGGTGACTAGTACTGTTCAATGCACTTGTCTGATATCTTGGTTTTTTAAAAAAATATGTAAATTAGATCTGACATGTATGGATTTAATCATGGATGTGTTTGTTGGAGACATCTGATTGGTTTACAAAGTTAAAATTCTAACTGTTGAATACAATATCAAATACTCTTAACTTCTTAAATTCCATAAGGTAAGATACTTAAACATTATTGTATTTTCATAAATTGGTAAATTAAAAAGGACTTTAAATTACTTTGTGTTATCACTAAAATAAGGTTACTTAAAGTTAAAAGTCCCAACAGGTATAATTCTATATACAAGGGGTCCAGAGGTTTCAACTGCATTTCAATTAGAGTACAGTAAAAAACATAAAGTATGTCATCTTGTTAAGACAGAATAATTTATCCAAATTCAAAAATTTATAAGAGTTATTTCAAAGTATAAACAGAAAGATCAACAGATTAAAAATTATTAGAAGGTTCTAAATATAAAAGTGTATTTAGTGAAGGGAAAAAATATCCCCTGGTAAGAAAGTCTTTATGTGGTAAAGTAAAATTGTAATACATCTAAGTGAACAATAGGATCTAATTAAGTAATATAAAAATCTATAAATAAAAGGTAAATATTAAAAGGTTTATGTATAACTAAGTTTGTTTTATATATATGTAACACAAATAGTTAAAACTATTTCAGGTTGTTCTCTAAGAACAAATATTAATGTACTGATATAAACCAAAGTTTGACCTATATGTTAAAATGCCAAAGACTTCTTAAAATATTAATTACATTGTGTCTGTTAAGTTTTATTAATTATTAACAAGAGTAAAAACATATTTTTACAGAGCAATTAGTCTTGGAGAAATTAATGTTTGTACATCTGTGGTTAAATAGCAACTGTTATTTTAAAGAATTGTTCTACATCACAGAGTCTACATTTTTCTTTAAAGGTTAAACTTGGTTAATATAAAAACATCAGATTTAAAGGAACATTTTACCAAGATGTTGTTCTTCAACTAAAGTTGTCTAGTGGAATTTTAAACTTATAAGGATAACAGATTTTACTGAGGATTTATTTATATCATTTGATGTTTTGTAGCCAAACCTTACATCACCTTTTACCCTGGGATATTAAAATTTAAAGGTATTTTAAAAGATAATGAGAGCCTGATCTGTGTAAATGCTAATATTATAAAACATTTTTGCCACTATTCCACACAAAAGGAAAGTTAAAAGCCCTCAGCCTTCCCTTGATTCATGTTATAGATGTATGTCATATTGTGTTAGCTAACATTCATACAGACTCAGAAACAATATATGAAAATTTTATAAAATGATACCTAAAAAGAGAGACAAGGATCATCTTCAGAACTAGAACACTTTACCTAAGATTTGTGCAGAGTCCCACCTTACCTGAGATAAGGCTCTGCCTCCCACCTTACAGCATGTCAAAATGACTTCAAAGTAGGCCAGACTTCAATTCATGTAAAGTTATATTCAAAAGATTGATTTTATTTTAAATATTACTGTGATCTCAAACAGGGGATATAATGTATAACTCAACCAAATTCAAGATAGCTATTACACAAAGCAAATATGTTTTTACTCTTGTTAATTTCACTTTGTATTTTTCTCATAAGTGTTGCCTATTAATGTTTTGCAGAGGTAGTGCTTCAAGAACACACAACCTAAATTAATTCAAGATATTAAGCCATCATCTAAAGACAGATAATAATTAAAGGGGATAACATTAACTGTAAAGCGATAAACATTAAAGTTAAAGCCCAGTCCTCTTAGTTTAAGACTGATAAGACTGACTTGCTGGGCGTTTAAGCCCAAGACTTAAAGATTTTGGTTAAAATAAAGAGGCCAAGAAAACCAGTATTTGGCTCCTGCCCGCTGAGTCAGCCTGAACCCAGGAAAAAGGGGAAGAGCTTTGCAACTCTGGGCCACATAACCTCCCAATCAAGGAGATTAATGAGACCACTGGAGAATGGAAAGCCAATCAGTACTCATGCTGCAAAAGAGGAGGGTCATTGGAAGCTCATCCCTGCTGCTCCCAAGGGAAGCCACATGGTCAGCAAGACCTTGATCCATCCTAACACAGATGGCACTAGCAGAACTAAAAGGCTGCTCATGAGTTCCCCAAGAGTATCCCCCAAGGAAACTCAGCTGACTCTTAACAATGGATAGGAGAAGGTTGGTTTGACCAGCTTGATCTTAGGCACCTAGCAAGAACAGTTAAACCCAAGTCACAGCCATTCCTGGGCATTTAAAGAAAGAAAGAAACAACAGTTATGTGAATATAACTTAAGATGTATACTGGTGTTAACCACGCTCCCCTGCCCAGCCCCCCAAGAAGAAGCAAAGCTGGAGGCAACAGAAGAGAGATTCTTAGGCAGGAATCCCTGATAACTTCCAATAGAAACTTCCAGAGCCACAAGTTTTTAGTCAGTTTAAGGCCTACAGATCTTCCTAAGCTCCTACACATGTAGACACGATCAATGTCTGCTAGTATAATTATCTAGCCCTAAGTAACAAAGATAAAGGGATCTCTACTGAACACAGAGGTCATGCCAATAAAGATATTTTACAAAAATCAGATGACATTAACTAACATTAACTAAGTGTTGTCTCTACATTCCTGATAACTCTGACAATGTTAAAGATTTACATTCCCCAAAAAGGGGCCTTATTAGGCTTTGTTAGGCCTTGCTATGGGGACAATTTCTCAGCTCTTTCACCTCCTGGTAAACAATTATTAACTTCTATCATTTTCATGATATTCCCGGACAGGTTCCAGAAGCTACAATTGCTATTTCATATGAATCTTATTTCAGCACTAGTGTCTTTTTTTCCCTCTCATAGAAGTGTCCACCCCCAGGTGAATTTACAACCTGTTCTTCCTGAACAAGATTTTTACCATGGACCCCTCAACCCATCCAGTTTCTAAAAACTGGACTCCAAACTGCTTGCCCCACTGCACATCGCCTCCTCTCAGCTCAAAGCAGCAAGAGCAATCATCGTCCTTTTTCCTTACAGCAGTAGGAAGTCCCGAATGTTAAAGGGGAAAATTATGGTTAGTATAGATAAATAATTAGTTAAATCACAAAATGGAGGCTAGTTTAGGTCCAAAAAAATGTTAATCATGTTTTTCTCTGGCTCAGAAAATCATCACAATGGCGACTTATAATTAATATAGTTTTGGACTACAAAAGGTGGAATCCAACATTAGGAAACTTATAAGAATGAGGCTTATGCTTCCCTCCCCCAGGTTTCCAAATACATAACTCCCCAATCACGAACATTCCTGTCTTTCCACCAAGGTGTTAATACACCCCAGGAGTCTTCTAATTCTCACGTGGCTCCAGAAGGTATTTGGTCTGCCTGCCTAACAGGAGTAACTCCCTGCGTGTCCCTACAGCTTTTGGCACATCAGGATGGGACAAATTTTGTGTGACTGTTCACATTATTCCCCAAGGGTGCTACTACAATGGAGAAGCTAGACAAAATCATCTGGGGTTCATACCCATCCTAGGAGAACAGCCCCATCCTAGTTCCCCTACTAATGGGCCCAATGGTTGCGGAATTTTCAACCCCTGGGCACAGCAGCTCTTTTAACTGGAAATGAAAATTTCAAGGCCCTGAGAAAACAGGTAGATTTGGATTTGGGGGAACTAGCAATCAGTGAACAGACTGGAGACCTCTCCAGATCCCCTGGCAGAGTGGTAATTACAAAACAGGAGAGGTTTAGATCTCTGGCTCTTAAAACAGAGAGGCCTATGTATGGCATCAGGGGAGATATGTGCTTCTATACTAATCACTCAGGAGTGTAAGAGACTGTCTAACTCTGATCAGAAAATGATTAAAGAAAAGGGAAGAAACAAGACAACATGAAGGAATTGGTATCAAAATTTGTTCTCCTGATCCTCCTGGCTAACTACGATTATACCAGCTATAGCCAGTACATTCTCTGAGGACTTCTAATTGTACCCTGCATTTTTAATTGTCTGATAAAATATATAAAACAAAAGACACAATCTGTAAAACTGATAGTCCTCCATACTCATTACAATCAACTATGTACTAATGATGATGACACAATGATTTGATTAGTTCCATAAAACCAGTGGGGAAAGTTATGGGCCAGACTATATGGACAATGACCAAACTGACTCCATTTTACCCTGAGACTCCACATCATGTAAGAAATGCTTCTCCCTGGGAAAGTCCCAGCATGGTATACTTGGCAACGCAAAATAGCAATTCTTACACAACATAAAATTGTTCTCTTTGGTTTCCATTTTTCTTGGGAAATGCACCTTGACAGAGATTGATTGTGTAGACATTAGTAACCATTCTCTAGCTTGTACTCCATTAGGTCCTTTTGACCCAGGTCCCTTCTGCTTGTGTCTGCTCTGCCAACCTGGCTAGTTCCATGGGAAATACCAAGGCACCCATTGCATTGTCTTGCTAACTGCCCAGTTGAGCTTCTCTTCCTGCTTGCTATCAGCTACATCAATCTGGATGTAGTTGTTGGGTTTTTTGTCTTTAAATATCCTAAAATGTTGAAGCTATAGGCTGTTTTCTGAAGAGAGAACTTGTTCCCGTAGGAAGCAGTCCCTGCCTGTCGGAATGAAGACTCTGCAATTTGGACAAAACTGGGACTTGGTGTTTTCTGAGTGACCTGCCCCAGAACATTTGGAGGCCCCTGATAGGAGGACTCCACCAACAGATAATGACAGTGAAAATACTGGTTTTTCCTACCCAGGCACAGGCACAGATATATGTGACTTCCTAGGGGTCCACATATCTACACTCAGGCCCAGGAAGGACAGGATGGCCCTGAGACACCAGGCACCTAGGGTCACTACGCTGGCCTTACCTGGCTTTTTCAGAGGCTTGAAGCACCAGGGCACCCCTGCAGTGCTGGAGTCAAAGCAGCAGCCGCGGTTATTACAGTCCTCTTTGCCGATAGCAGGGTAGCCGCAGTTCACTCTCTCCTTGGCTGGGAAGACACACTGGATTTCCGCTGCCCAAACAACACCAGGTCAGTGTCAGAGCCCCCAGGGCTTGGGGCCTGGTGTTTGCCTCAGTTTGAAGTTCACATCCTCCCTTAGCCCACTCCTGAGCTCAGAGATGGCGCCTCCCTGCCCCTGGGAGCATGGGCTTTCCCCAGGAATGAAGGACCTGGACTGTTGAAGGCCACACCCAGGGACCCAGCGTTGCCCTGGTGGCTCTCATTGGCATGCTCCCTTCACCTTGTCAGGAAGTCTGGGTACCTCAAGCTGGCAGGCCCTGGGGGAATCCAGGTCCCCAGAGCCGAGACCAGGCTCCCCTCCTTGTTTGAGCAGCAACACCTGCCCCTTGTCTAGAAATGACGGTGTGCAGGACATGCCCTGCCCTCGGGGAAGTCATCCAGGTGCTGGTGCTGAAGCTGCCCCTCGGCACCCGCCACCCCACAGCGTTTGCTTGTCATGACATGGCTGCACCTTGGGCCCCGACACTCTGGGTCCCGAATCCTGCAGGCCTGTAGGACAGTTTAAACTGGTTCCTTATATAACCTAGAACATCTTTTAACACCACCACTTTCATATCTTATAGAAAGGGGACAAATGGGACCTGCCAGGGGCTACCAGCTGCCCTCGACATTGGCCCCTGATGGGACGCCTCTACCAACAGACAATGAAAGTGACATACAGGTTGTCCTGCCCAGACCCAGGAACAGGCCCAGGCATGTGCGGCTTCCAGGGGGTCCTTATGTCTCTACCTGGCCGAAGAAGGATGGGGGCCCTGAGAACACAGGCACCCGGGGTCACCATGCTGGACTTACCTGGCTTTCTCAGAGGCTTGAAGCACCAGGGCACCCCTCGTATGCTGGAGTCAAAGCAGCAGCACCGGTTGGTGCAGTCCTCCTGGCTGATGGCAGGATAGCCACAGTCCACTCTCTCACTGCCCGAGACGACACACTGTTGTCCCGCTGCCCAAAAACACCAGGTCAGTGCCAGAGCCCCCAGGGCTTGGGGCCTGGTGTTTGCCTCAGTTTGAAGTTCACATCCTCCCTTAGCCCACTCCTGAGCTCAGAGATGGCACCTCCCTGCCCCTGGGAGCATGGGCTTTCCCCAGGAATGAAGGACCTGGGCTGTTGAAGGCCACACCCGGTAACCCAGTGTTGCCCTGGTGGCTCTCATTGGCATGCTCCCTTCACCTTGTCAGGAAGTCTGGGTACCTCCATCAGGCCCTGGGGGAATCCGGGTCCCCAGAGCCGAGACCAGGCTCCCCTCCTTGTTTGAGCAGCAACACCTGCCCCTTGTCTAGAAATGACCGTGTGCAGGACATGCCCTGTCCTCGGGAAAGTCAGCCAGGTGCTGGTGCTGAAGCTGCCCCTCGGCACCCGCCACCCCACAGCGTCTGCTTGTCATGACATGGCTGCACCTTGGGCCCCGACACTCTGGGCCCGGAATCCTGCAGGGCTGTCTCCATGTGCCTAAAGGTCCACCTGGTGCCATGACAACTAGAATCTTCCTTGAGGAAATGGAGCACGTGGGAAAGCCCCAGGCCAGCCCGCAGCCTCTACTCCAGTGCTTCCCGGGGCCTTGCACTTTGCAATCCCTGGCAATCTCTGAAATCCACCAGGGCCTGGCTCCACCCTGAGACGGTCTTACAGGAGGAGCTGACCAGCCCCCAGGTGACCCTGGTGGGTGGCCAACTTTGGGAGCTGCTGCCTCTGCCTGCTCTGGGCTGGAAACCTGGTGAGGTCACCCCCTCGTGCCTTCAGACTTGGCCCCAACACCGCCTGAGCTGCAAAGCCATGGTGGCAGGAAGACAGTCGGCAGAGACATGTTCTGGACCAGTCCCTTCCTCGTCTCTTTTGTCAACTGCCAGCATGTTGGGCAAAGTCCTATGGTGTGATCAGAAACCTCTGGCGAAGAAGGCACCGGGGCAGGAGTTGGGTGCCAGCTGCCCCCCAGGGCAAGCCTGGGTGCAATCGAGTTTTCAAGCCTGACCCGCAGGGAGGCTGCCTTAGAGATGCTGACTCTTGAGCTTCAGTTTCCTGAGTGTGACACAGGGACAATAAGACCCTCTATGTGGGGTGCTGAAAGAACAGGTCTGAATCTGACAAATGGTGATCACTAAGTTGACGTGGAGTAGAAGCATGAGGGTTTCTCAACTCTGGAGCCCACAGAAGGGCACCCCGCCTGCCAGTCTCTCCCTCTCTTGTGTCCCCACCCTGACATCGGGGACCAGAGTGGTACTCACACAGGCCAACGTCCTGCTCAGCCCAGCCAGAGGACCCCAGGGCCAGGACCAGCAGCAGCAGCCAAAGCGCTCTGGCCTCCATGACAGCGGGCGTCTTGAGGACCACACACAGGATGTGCCACGCCACCAGGAAGGCCCTTCTATACCCCTGTGTGTGCACAGGTTCTCTGGGTTGTTTGCCTTGGGGAGGGCTCTCCAGGGCCCAGCTCCACCCCCCTTTCTTTCCCCTGTCCACAACTGCAAAGCACCAGAGGCTCGCTGCCCTGAAGGGAGGGCCACTCGGGTGGACACTGCTCTGGGGCTGATGCTCCTCCATCCAGGAGGCAGGAGCCAGGTTGGGGCATCTCAGCTGCAGGAAGGGAGGAGGGCTCAGCGTGGGGCTGGAGGGCTCCCTCTACCAGCACTGGGTCCCTGACACTAAGGCTGCCAGCCTTAGCCACCAGGCCAGGAGCCATGCAGAAGGGCCCTGCCCACCAACAGGCCCCTGAATCCGGAGCTTGAAAGCAGGCAGCAGCTGAGTCAGGTTCTTACATCCCTCCCAGGAGTATTGAAAGGTGGATGTTTTTTGTTTGCTTTTTGCTTTTTTCCATCAAAACCATTTTACTCTATTATATCTTAATCAATGTAGAGTACACTTATTCAGTGCATTTTAATTAATGCACTGAATTTTGTTTTTAAAATTAAATAATATACAACACCCCTCTGTACAGAGACATCCACTGCTAACATCTACAGGTCTCTGGATACAAGCACTTTTTTTACGGGTGATTAGGGCTCTGAACTCTGAGCCACACCATATGCCCTATTTTATGTTTTTAAAATTAGAGACAGGGTCTCACTAACTGTCTTAGTGCCTTACTTTTGCTGAGGCTGACTTTGAACTCAAGATCCTCCTGCCTGAACTCAAGATCCTGAGCTACTGGGATTATAAGCATGTGCCACCGAGCCCAACCCAATGACATTTTTTTTTATATAGTTATCGCTTATTTTCATTTTTTAACTTTTAATTCTAATTTGTTATATAAGACAACAGAATGCATTACAATTCATATTACACATATAGAGCACAATTTTTCATATCTCTGCTTGTACACAAAGTCTATTCACACCATTGATGTCTTCATAAATGTACTTAGGATAAGGAAGTCCATCTCATTCCACCATCTTTTTTACACCTCTAGCCCCTTTCCTTCCCCTCCCTCCCTTTGCCCTATCTAGAGTTCGTCTAATCCTCCCATGCTCCCCCTCCCTACCCCACTATGAATCAGCCTCCTTCTATCAAAGAAAACATTTGGCCTTTGGTTTTTTGGGATTGGCTAACTTCACTTTGCATAATATTCTCCATCTCCATCCATTTACCTGCAAATGTCATGATTTTATTGACTTTTATTGCTGAATAATATTCCATTGTGTATATATACCACATTTTCTTTATCCATTCAGCTACTGACAGGCATGTAGGTTGGTTCCATAGTTTAGCTATTGTGAACTATGCTATTATACACATTTATGTGGCTGTGTCCCTGTAGTATGCTGTTTTTAAGTCCTTTGGGTATAGATCAAGGAGTGGGATAAGTGGGTCAAATGGTGGTTCCATTCCAAGTTTGCCAAGGACTCTCCATACTGCTTTCCAGATTGTCTGCACCAATTTGCAGTCCCACCAGCAGTGTGAGAGTGTGCCTTTTTCCCCACATCCTCGCCAACACTTATCGTTGTTTGCATTGTTAATAGCTGCCATTCTGACTAGATTAAGATGAAATCTTAAGAGTCATTTTGATTCACGTTTCTCCAATAGCTAGATACGTTGAACATTTTTTCATGTTTGTTGGTTGATTGTATATCACCTAAGTGTCTGTTCCGTTCCTTGGCCCATTTATTGATTAGGTTATTTGTTATTTTGGTATTTAGCTTTTTGAGTTCTTTATATACCCTGGAGATTAGTGCTCTATCTGATGTGCAAGTGGTAAAAATTTCCTCCCAAGCTGTGGGCTCTCTCTTCACCTCACTGATTGTTTCTTTTGCTGAGAAGAAGCTTTTTAGTTTGAATCCATCCCATTTATTAATTCTTGATTTTAATTAATTCTTGTGCTATAAGAGTCTCATTAAGGAATGAGGGGCCTAAATCTGATATAATGGAGATGTGGGCCTACTTTTTCTTCTATTAGACGCAGGGTCTCTGGTTTAATTCCAGGACCTTGATCCACTTTGAGTTGTGTATTGTGCATGGTGGGAATAGGGGTTCAATTTTTTTTTTTGCATATGGATTTCCAGTTTTGCCAGCACCATTTGTTGAAGAGGTTATCTTTTCTCCAATGTATGTTTTTGGTGCCTTTGTCTAATATAAGATAACTGTATTTATGTGGGTTATTCTCTGTGTCCTCTATTCTGAACCATTGGTCTACCAGTCTGTTTTGGTGCCAATACCATGCTGGTTTTGTTAGTATTGCTCTCTAGTATAGTTTAAGTTCTGGTATAGTGATGTCACCGGCTTCACTCTTCTTGCTAAGGACTGCTTTAACTATTCTGGGTCTTTGCTTTTCCAGATGAATTTCTTGACTGCTTTTTCTATTTCTATGAGGAATGTCATTGGGATTTTGATTGGAATTTCATTAAATCTGTATAATACTTTGGTAGAATGGTCATTTTGGCAATATTAATTCTGCCTATCCAAGAAGAAGAAAGATCTTTCCATCTTCTAAGGTCTTCTTGAATTTCTTTCTTTAGCTTTCTGCAGTTTTTGCTGTGGAGGCCTTTTACATCTTTTGTTATGTTGATTCCCAAGTATTTTATTTTATTTTTTGAGGCTACTGTAAATGGGGTAGTTTTCCTCATTTCCTTTTCAGAGGATTTGTCATTGATGTACAGAAATGCCTTTTATTTATGGGTGTTCAATTTGTGTCCTGCTATTTTGCTGAATTCGTGTACTAGTTCTAGAAGTTTTCTGGTGAAATTTTTTGGGTCTTCTAGGTATAGAATCATATCATCAGCAAATAGTGCTAATTTGAGTTCTTTTTTCCTATCTGTATCCATTTAATTTCTTTCACCTATCTTATTGCTCTGGCCAGTGTTTGAAGAATTATATTAAAATAGAAGTGATGAAAGGTGGTATGCCTGTCTTGTTCCAGTTTTTAGAAGGAATGCTTTCAGTTTTTCTGCATTTAGAATGATGTTGTCCTGGGGCTTAGCATAGATAGCTTTTTCAATGTTGAGATATGTTCCTGTTATCCCTAGATTTTCTAGTGTTTTGAACATGAAGGGTGTGGTATTTTGTCAAATGCTTTTTATGCATCTATTGAGATGATCATATGGTTCTTCTCTTTAAGTTTATTGATATGATGAATTACATTTACTGAATTCCGTTTGTTGATCCAACCTTGCATTCCTGGTATGAACCCCACTTGATCGTGGTGCACTATATTTTGATATGTTTTTGTATTCAATTTGCCAGAATTCTATTGAGAATTTTTGCATCTATGTTGATTAGAGATATTGTTTTGAAGTTTTCTTGATGCTGTGTTTTTGGCTGGTTTTGGAATCAGGTTTTGGAATCAGGTTTTGGATTCAGCCTTATAGAATGAGTTTGGAAATGCTTCCTCTTTTTCTATTTCCTGAAAAAAATTGAACAGTATTGGTATTAGTTCTTCTACAAAGGTCTTGTAGAACTTGGCTGTGTATCCAACTGGTTCTGGGCTTTGCTTGGTTGGTAGGCTTCTGAGGGCTTCTTTTATTTAATCACTTGAAATTGATCTGTTTAAATTGAGTATAACATCCTGTTCCATTTGTGCAAATCATATGACTCTAGAAATATGTCAATGCCTTCAATATATTTCATTTTTTTTGAAATACAAATTTTGAAAATAATTTCTAATTATATTCTGTATTTCTGTAGTGTCTGTTGTGATATTTCCTTTTCCATCACAAATGTTAGTAATTTGAGCTTTCTCTTTCTCTTTGTTAGTATGGCTAAAGGTCTGTCAATTTTATTTATTTTTTCAAAAAACAACTTTTTGTTTTGGCAATTTTTTCAATTGCTTCTTCTGTTTCAATTTCATTGATTTCAGCTCTGATTTTAATTATTTTCTATCTTCTGCTTTAGGTATTATTTGTTCTTCTTTTTCTAATGCTTTGAGATGTAATGTTAAGTCATTTATTTGTTGACTTTTTCTTCTTTTAAGAAATGAACTCCATGCAATGAACTTTCCTCTTAGTACTGCCTTCATTGTGACCCAGAGATTTCGATACGTTGTTTCTGTGTTCTCATTCACCTCGAAGAATTTTTTAATCTCCTTGATGTCTTTTGCAACCCATTGTTCATTCAGTAGCACATTATTTAGTCTCCAGGTGTTGGAGTAGCTTTTATTTTTTACTTTATCATTGATTTCTAATTTCATTCCATTGTGATCTGATAGAATGCAGGGTAGTATCTCTACTTTTTTGGATTTGCTAAGAGTTGCTTTGTGGCATAATATGTGGTCTATTTTAGAGAAGGATCCATGTGCTGCTGAGAAGAAAGTGTATTCATTCATTGAAGGAAGAAATATTCTATAGATATCAGTTAAGTATAAGTTATTGATTGTATTATTGAGTTCTATAGTTTCTTTGTTCAGCTTTTGTTTGTATGATCTATCCAGTGGTGAAAGAGGTGTGTTAAAGTCACTCAGAATTATTGTGTTGTGGTCTATTAACTCTTTAACTTGAGAAGAGTTTGTGTGATGAATGTAGATGCCCCATTTGGGGGGGGGGCATACATATTTATAATTGTTATGTTTTGTTGATGAATAGTTCTCTTAAGCAGTATGAAATGTCCTTTGGATTAACTTTGGTTTGAAGTCTACTTTATTTGATAGGAGGATGAAACCCCTGCTTGCTTCCGCAGTCCATGTGAGTGGTTTGATTTTTCCAAACCTTTCACCTTCACTCTGTGGATGTTTTTTACTGTGAGTCTCTTGAGAGCAGCATTTTGTTAGGTCTTTTTTTCATCCAATCTGCCAGTCCATGTCATGTGATTGGTGAGTTTAGGCCATTAACATTCAGGGTTATTATTGAGACATGATGTGTATTCCCAGGAATTTTTGTTTATTTTTGGTATTTAACGTGACTTGTTTTCTCCTTTGATTGGTTTTTCCCTTAGTGTAATACCTCCCTCTGCTGATTTTCATTCTTGTTTTTCATTTTGTCTTCATGGAATATTTTGCCAAGGATGTTCTGTAATGCCAGGTTTCTAGCTGTAAATTCTTTTATTTTTTTTTTATCATGGAAGGTTTTTATTCATCATGGAATCTAAAACTTGACTTTTCTGGATATAAGATTCTTGGTTGGCATTCAATTTGTTCAGAGCTTGACATATGTTGTTCCAGGATCTTCTCGCTTTCAGGGTCTGGGTTAAAAAATCTGCACATAACCTTATTGGTTTCCCCCATATGCAATCTGATTCCTTTCTCTCTCCTTATTCTGTATGTTGGGCATTTTCATTATAATGTGCCTTGGTGTTGATCTGTTGTGATTTTGTACATTTGGCATCCTGTCAGCCTCTTGAATTTGGGTTTCCAATTCATTCTTGATGTCTGGAATTTTTCTGATAATATTTCATTGAATAGATTGCACATGCCTTTGGTCTGGAATGCTATGCCTTCCTGTATCCCAATAACTCTTAAATTTGTTTTTTTTTTTTTTTTGCTATCCCATATTTCTTGAATATTTGGTTCATGGTTTCTTACCATTTTCACTGTGTGGTCTACTTTCTTTTCAAGATTATTATATATTTTGTCTTCATTGTCTGAGGTCCTATCTTCCAAGTGATTTAATCCATTGGTGATGTTTTCAACTGAACTTTCAATTTGGTTTATTGTTTCTGGCATTTCAAGGATTTCTGGGTTATTATTTTTTTTTAGAACCTCTGTTTCCCTATTGAAGTAATCTTTGCTTCCTGTATTTGTTCATGTAGCTCTTGTCAAAATGATCTTTGTGTCTGTATTTGCTCTCTTATATCATCCTTTACTCCACAGAACATTTCAATTATGTACATCCTGGACTGTCATTTCTTCTGCTGTGTTGGCCATGGATTTTAGTACTGTGGTATCTTGATTTGTTTGGGTCACTTTCTTCCCTTCTCTTTTCATATTGCTTGTGTGTCTTCCCTTCTAGCGCTGTGGATCCAAGGCGTTACCATTTTTACCCTATAGGCTTAGCAAGCCCCTGTAGGGATCCCATACCTTTCCTCTGAGGTGAAGGAAATGTTATCAGATCCCAATATAAATAATATACACCCTGAAAACAAATGTTTGCTAATAAAACGTTTGCAGTTTGGTGACAATCACAGAAATGGCGAATTCAGTTGTTATCTACAATATACTCAGTAGGTTTGTAAAAGGCTTTACAGTTTCTGATGGTGGGAGACCTTCTCTGATGCTGAGCCCTGGAGCTCTGGATGGGCACAGTGGCCATAATTCCTGCACAGGAGCATGAATATTGCTCCCAAAGAAGCAGTATTCTCACTACTTGAGTCCCAGGTCACAGAGCCACACAGAATGCTGCCTCCCTCTGGCCCGCCATCTTGGATCTCTCCCAGCCCAAGTAGACTTTCAACACAAACATCCATCTTTGCCCAGCTTTTTTGCCTTTCCCTTCCCTCTTCTTCTTCTTCTTCTTCTTCTTCTTCTTCTTCTTCTTCTTCTTCTTCTCCTTCTCCTTCTCCTTTCTTCTTCTTCTTCTTCTTTCCCTCCCTCCTCTCCCTGTCTTCCTCCTCCTTTTCTTCCTCCCCTCCTCTCCTCCTTCTACAGAAGTGCTAACCCTGGAAACTGACTTATAGCAGCACACCTAGATGAGCTGGAGAGACTTAAACCTGAGACACAGGCTCAACCTGCATGAGCCATGAAGACCTTGCCCCCTCTGGCAGACCAGTCCCCTCTGCAGGGCCCAGGTTGCCAACCCCAGCTCTCAGGAAGAGGGGGCTGTGGGGAGCAGGGGCTGATCTCAGTCCCAGGCCCTTTTGATACAGGTGACCACCAGGTCCCCTCTGTCTTTGCTGAGGTGTTGTGATGACATTTGAGGCTCTTGCAGGGAACCCACCTGGAAATCCCTGGGCACATCCTGTGCATCACGCCACCACACGGGCATGTTTGAGTGGGGGCTGTGGGTAGGCGCGGTAATCTGCAGAGCAGTCATTCTGTGAGGACAGGGAGAGCCAGGCTGGGTGCTTCCTGGGAATTGGGATGGGTGCTGCCTGGGGACATGCGCCTGTGCCAAGGAGCCCTCCTCAATGGGACTGAGGTGACAGCCACACCTGGCTTCCTCCTGCTGTAAAGGCCCTGAGGAGGACCATGAGAGCCAGCTGTCTGTTTCCTTGGTGAAAGGAAAGCTAGAACCTGTGAGATGGGGAGCAAGAATGAAGGACGGAGGCCAGACAGACACTGGTCAGAGAGTTCACCTGTCAGAGCTGACAAATAAAGGCTATCTCTCCATAGACGGAGAGACGGAGCAGGCTCGGGGTTCAGGACTTTGATGGGGCAGGCTCAGGGGTCAGAGCTGGGCAGGTCCTACTGTGGGTGGTGAAGGGGGGGGTTGGTGTGAGGAAGTGGGGAGTCTGTCTCACAAAGGCTCTTCAGAGGGAAAGGAAAATTTTTCTTAAAGAGGCGGCTACACTTAAGATGGCCATCCAGAGGCTAAGCAAGGACCTTACTTTCTCCCATTTTTTGTTTGTTATTGAGACTCTTACGGGGGAGGGGCATAGATCGATATTCTGTAGCTTCTTCCTGCTGGGAAAGAGTGGCACCTGGACCCTTGTTAGGGGCACAGGGTTTTATTGAGGTAGTGGGGATTGTCAGGGGTGCCAGGTGATGCTGAGTCCAGACGGCCCAATTTTGGTGAGGGGTTGGAAGTCCTAAACAGAAGCTGGTTCACAATTGGGTTAGAGATCCTTTGCATCTGGTCTCAAATAAATCTAATGACTCAGGGGGCAAGCATTTGCCAAAGGCCTATGACAAGGAGAGAGGTCAGGAAAAGGGGTACCCACTGGAGAAGGGGTTACTTAGCTGCCGTCCTTCAGATCCAGTGGCAGAAGGAAGCTGTGAGCCCTGAAGGAGACGGAGGTCAAGGGGCATTAGTAACTCAAGTCCCCTTGGTGGTCAGGAATCCACGCTCCTTCCACGAAGCAGAGTGGAGAGAAGTAGGTGGAAAGTAGAGTCATGTAGACGTTGGGGGAGGCCCCCTTTGCCACAGTGAAGGCTCTGATGAGGGCACCAGGTCAGCCTGCTCAGTGGATGTGTTACTGGGGAGGGGAGCGGCTTCCACAGCCGAGGGTAGAGAGACGGTAGCAGACCCTGCCTGACGACGCCCTCCTGAAGGAAGGAGAGGCCATCTGTGGGCCCTGTGCATGTGGCCTGGAGCAGGGGCCTCCTGTGTGTGGGAGGGGTGTGGAAGGAGCTGCCCCAGAGTCTCAGTGCATGAGTGGGTGAGAGGAGGAGGGGGGAAGGGTCCTGAGGAGCGGGAGGAGGGTAGCAGGGTTTAAAGGTGAGCAGGTGTGGACAGTGAGACTGGATCTCCCACCAGGGAAACCTGTAGAGATCAAAGGTGACAGGGGTAAGGAGTGTAAGCCCTGGTAGGTGAGGAGATCCTTTAGGTGACAGGGAGCCAGGATGGTGAGTGGGGCCCCAAGGTGGGTTTCTTTGAATCCCTAATGAGTAGAGAGGCTTTGGCCAACATTCGTAGGCAAAGGGCCCATCCCAAACAGGGGGGTCAAGACCTTGGATAGGAAAGCCACAGGGGCAAAGGTGGCCCTAACATGTCTGAGGACCCCTAGAGCAAATCCCTGCTTTTCAGCCACATGAAGTTGAAGGGGGTGTGTGAGATCAGGGAGACGGGGAGAGAGAGAAAGTTCTGAGGTCATTGTTCTGTGTTGTAGCCAAGGGAAAAGTCAAATTGACACTTTCCCCCTTAGCCTCTTACCAAGCCTGCTGAGTCTGTCCTTTGTGTTTCAGTGTCAGTGTGGCCTTGGCTGGGGAGTTGGCTGCCCAGGTCTCCACAAGGTAGGAGGGCCATGGGTCCCTTTTTGTCTAGAAGGGGGGTCTCTGGAGGAATCAGAGCTTTAGTGGCAAGGAGAAGCTGGGTGGGGGAGCAGGAGGAGCCAAGGGAGGCTTAGAGTGGGGAAGGAGAAGGTCTGCACATAAGGGATTTCCTCCACTTTCCTGGGCACTTGCCAAAGTCATGAAGATTGGAAGGTTGGATTGGTTGAAGGGCCTTCAGATCAGGAGCCAAAGAGAGTAGGCCTAAGTGGGCAAGAGGCAGCTGAGAGGTGAGTCCCATGGGATTTGGGGGTTGCCCATGGCGAGTTGGAGTCTGGGGCTGAGAGAAAGGAGTCACCCACTACCTTCCTAGTCCTGGGCTTTGCCCATAGAGAGGCCTGGCCAGGGCTCTCGTGAGCTCTGCTGAGGAGCTGAGAACCAAGACCCGAGAGTGAAGTGGCCAAGGGGAAGGGATGGTGCTGTGCCAACGTCTAAGTTCTAGAGAGGAGACTTGTCACTGGTGTCTCTAGGGAGTAGACTTGTGAGGAGGGGGAGGGAAATGGCGAAGTCACGCAGGAGTGTGGATGAGAAGGAGAACACTAGGTGAATGGAGGTGGGTGGTCCTGGGCCCTCGGGCCAGGGTCCCAAAGCAGCTCGAATCCCCAGAGGGGAGGTCAAAGTCCATGGGACAACCTGATGGACTTACTGGCACCAAGGGAAGTAAAGTGGCCCAGGGCGAGTCACACACACCTGGGTCAGGAAGGGGTTATGTCAGGAGCCTGCCAGGGCCACTCTGCAGAAAGCTCTGAGGTGGATGTGAATGGGCTTGTGGTGTGAGGCCCTAGAAGGAATGGAAACATCCCAGACAGTAGGGTCCACCTTGGACGGAGTAAGGGGAGGCACTGGCAGACGGAATAGGGGACGGTCCTGAGGTCAGGTGGAGGGTCAGGGGAGCGGCAGGCGAGTCTGGAGGGTGTTAGACAAGATCACATGGACATGGCGGGAGGTCCACTTATATGACTGAGTCAGGAATTGAAACTCTTTGGTCTATGTGGTGGGACTTGAAGTATAGGACCCAAGACGCTTTTCCATCTGTGAAAGATCTGAGAAAGAGAAAGGCACATGAACCCAATTACACCATCCACCCAGCCGCCTGGCGTAGAGGACACAGAGATGTGGGTTGAGCAGTGGTAATATGTGAGCGTGTGGCAGGAGGAGAGAAGGGCAGAGGGGCGTGGGGACAGTTGATGCAGAGGCTTCACTAGAACAGAATTGTGGTATGGCAGGGCTCATCCGCTGGTCAAAGGAGAAGGAGTCCTGGGTAGGGTCTTCTGTCCCTTTGGAAGCAGGCGCAGAGGAGGTGAGAGCTAAGAGGACTTGTGCGGGAGAGCAGGAGTTGCAGAGAGAGGGCTTAGAACGTAGGGAGGAGAAGGCCTGAACATATGAAATCTCTTTCCATTTTCCCAGACACTCACGGTAGTTGAAAAGATCCCTGATGATATTGGGATCTAGAGTGCCACTAAGAGGCCATTTAGAGTCGGCGCACAAAGGATATTGAGGCCACATCTGATTGCACAAGTGGATAAGTTTTGGGGGCTTTAGATGAGCTTGAGAGAGAGCTCAAAACCCAGGACCCCCTATACACTCAGTTGACAGTAGGGATGAGTTGTAGCTGTGAAAGCTGTAGCTGGGGGGTGCCCCTGACCACATGGTAACGCTGGGAATACCATGATCCTCTCCACAGAGACTGCCAGTAAGATCCCCTCAGCATGGCCCTGTCTTAAAGGCCAGAGAGAGATCCAAAAAGAGGAAGAGGGACAGACGGGATCCCTGAAACCATGCCTGGCACACAGCCACTTTGACACAGACTTGCACGTGCCAATCTCTCACACTACCTTTTCCTCTGACAGGCCACCCCCAGCTCCATGGGTGAACAAAACAGAAAGACAGACAGCCAGAAAGGATCCACACACCCAAGGCCAACCAACAGAGGAGAACCTGCAACAGACCAAAAGGGAGTGAAAGTCTCCAGGTCCTCTAGTCCCACTGAGCCCTGACTCCTGCTCCTGTGGCGCCACAGATGTCCCCAAGAGAGAGACCACACTTGTGGAATCCAGGGTCTCAGTGTGCACACCAGGGGGTTGCTGAAAACTGGGTCCTTGTACCCAATGCCTATCCCTAACAAAGGCACCGTTTTGAGAAAAATGGAAAACAAGTTTTGTGGCTTTGCTCCTTAAGTGACAGTCGCCATCTTAAGAAAGAGTTTCGCTTTCCTGCCCAAGGGCCTTTCTGAGAAAGGTTCCCCCCTCACACCGACCCACCCCCCACCTCCTGCATTACAACCCGCCTGGCTCTCACCCCTGAGCCTGCCCCATGACATTCGTGGAAGCAAGCCTCTATTGCCTCTCTCCACCTATGGAGAGGTGGCCTTTGTTTGTCAGCTGTGACAAGTAAACTCTCCTGTGTATCGCTGCCTGGTCTCTGTCTTTCATTCCTCACTCACCCATCACCCGGTTCCTGACTTTTCTTTCATCTCTGGTCCTAAAGTCTGTGATTCTGCTTACCAACAAGAACTGGGGGCTATTAAAGACGGGACTCAAAGGCTACGTTCCACATGTTCTCTGTTGGCATGTCACTCACTTGTTAATTTGGGAGATAGTCATTTCTGAGATCTTCTGGTGCCATCTCCAAACTCTAGATTACTTCATTCCTATGGAGGTGTGGGCTCAGGCTCAGGTAACCCTGCCTAGGGTGGGGAGAAAGGTATTCCTGTTTCTCTTAGGATTAGTTAGTGGGAGAGATTAGGTAGGAGCAGGGAGAGAGGAACAGAAAGAAACATGACTTTTTTTTTTTTTTTTTTTTGGTGCTGAGTATGGACCCAGGGCTTTGTGCATGAGAGAAGCACTCTACCAACTCAGCTACATCCCCAGCCTGAAACATGTCCATTTTAAACATGAGTCCCAGTGCCAGAGCAACAGGGCTATATTCAAAGCACAAAGTGGACACTGTTACATTTCCCCACTGCCAAATTCTACATTCCATTTTTTTGGAAAAATGTTAGACAGCCGCATCTGTCTCGGGTAGATGGTGTCTCTTGATTGCATCCTGGGCACTAGCTGTGTGATCCCCAGAAAGGGGATCAGATGTTCCCACACAGAGCAATCAGATGTGTGGATTCAGGATCTTGGCATGCAAGCCAGGGGACTTACCAAGTGGCCAAGGGTGTCACGTGTTTCCTGAGTTCACTTTCCTTTTGCTCAAAGTGGAGCAAACTGTACACTCAGGGAGAGCAGGGGGAGTTCCCTGAAGCAAAAGGAGCTTTGGGGATGGCCCCTCAGTCCCTTGCTTTGCTCACAGGTACAGCTCCTCTGGCTCAACCCCAGGCAAACTCACCCATCTCCTAACTCTCCTGCAGTTGGCTCTCCACAAGCTCACCAGCACCTTGCATCCTCAGCAGGGAAGTGGGTTCCCTGGAGAGCCAGGCCTGCCCCAGGAAGCTGGAGGGGGGAGGGGAGGGGAGGGGAGGGGGAGGCTGCTCTCAACTCCCATCTGGGTTGCCAAACTTGTTAGTGAAGGCCCAGCCAGTTTTCCCTGATGCCAATCCAAAGACGAGGACACAGGTTTTTAGAAAAAGGAAATAGAGGCTTTATTGCTTTGCTAGCAAAGGAGAAATACAGGGAAATCCTGTCTCAGAGCTGTGATTTGTCCCCCAGCCACAGCAGTGGACTTTGAAAGAGGTGATTCAAAGCCTACATTTGGAAAAAGTGCTCTCTGTTACAGTTGTAATTCACTTGTTAATTGGGAGATAGTCATTTCTGGGATGTTCTGGTGCCATCCCCAACGTCTGGATTACTGCTTTCCTATAGGGATATGGGCTCAGGGACGGATAACTCTACCTAGGGTGGGGAAGAAAGGTGACCCTGTTTCCCCTGGGATTAGGGAAGGGAGAGATTAGGGAGGAGGAGCAAGAGAGGGAGAGAAAGAAACAGGTCCATTCTAAAAACCAGGAGCAGTGGCTGAGCAGCAAGGGCCAAGTCCAAGCCTAAAGTGGACCCTGTTACAGTAGCAAACTCAATGCACACACAGAGTAGTGAGAGAAACTTCTAGAACCTGTGTGAGCCATGGTGCTAGCTCAGCTGGGGACAAGCTCACTGGAGAGGTGGAGAAGCTCTGTGGGGGAGGAGGAGGGCTCTGCCCAGCTGCAGGCTCTGGGTGGCACTGAGTCACTGTCAGGGGAACAGAGGGAAGCACAAGAGACCAAGGCCAGGTAGAGCACAGCACAGGGGGCACCTGAGCCCAGGTCAGGGAGGGCAGTCCTGGCACAGCAGGTGCAGGTAAGGGGGGCTTTGGAGACACAGGTGGACAGTTTCCCATGACAGATGTCTTGCTGGAGGGCGAGGGGTGAGGGCACATGCAGGTCAGGGAGGGAAGTCAACAAAGCTCAGGCTCCTGACCCAGCCCAGGGGTCTCAGCAGCTGTGAGGCCTGAGGCTGGGCCCAGGGCCAGGGAAACTTCACATCCCTGCAGCTGTGATCGGGCTCAGCCTCAGGGCTGGGCAATCTGTGAGGAGAGGGGGACAGGACCCAGGCAGCAACATGGCCAGGCGAGCACGGCTGCAGCCCTCCTCAAGTGCAGGGCAGGCCTTTGGTGCACGCCCAGGTGCTGGGGGTCTCTTGAGGTCAGACAGGTGGCCCCACAGACCATTATGAAGGGACAGGAAGGTTTTGGATCCTAAGACCAGGACTTCCTGACATCGTCCTCTCAGTCCCAGCCGTAGGACAAGTACCTGAAGAGAGATCCCCCCTCAGAGGCCAAAGGCAGTTCTGTGGCACTTCTAGGGAGTGGGAGGGCAAGGTCAGGGTCCCAGCATAGGGTCAGAATGAAGGCTGCTGCCTAGGGCCCCAGTGTCCCTTCCCAGGGGGAGGACACCTAGCAACCCCACCCTGTGGGCAGAGGTGACTTCTGGCCTTTGCACCATGACAGGGCAGATGCCCCTTAGGACAGTCCCCATGGGGGCCGAGTGTTGGCAAATCCTGGGCACACTTGGGGCCTTCTCAGGGTGAGTGCAGAGCCAGGCTGCCCCAGGGAGGGCAGGCGACAGCCTCCCCTGCAGAGGCCGGGACACTGAATGGGACAGGAGGTCAGTGACACTCCTTGACTGGTGCATACAGCAGACCCGTGTTCATGGAAGAGAAAAGGAAAGAAGGCCATCTGAAGGGTCTCGGGGTTAAACTTGACCTGCCAACAAATGCAAGAAGCTCCCATTTGTGAGGGGACTTCCTGACTTCTGTCTTCCCCAAGAAAGGCAGGCACAGCTTTTTAAAAACTTGCATGTGACATGGTTTTCAGAACTTAGGAGGAAGGAGCCAAGTGAAGGTCCCCTGGCCTCCTTCATGTGGGCAGCTACTGAGGGCAGCAGCCAAGGCGTCGCAGCTCCTCGTTCTATCTGCCTGCCAGGGCCTGGGGCAGACCAGTCCTGGGAGACCCCTGATTACTCCCAGCCCACCCCACCCATGGGTGCCAGGAGACAGCCTGGCAAGGGGGCAGAGAGGAACACAGGGCAGAGGCTTGGCATGAAGAACGGTCCTCATGCTGAGCATGAGAGCTTTATTCATTAGACAGCAGACCCTGGACACGAGTGTTCAGCTGACGCGTTTGCCCAGAGCAGGGGGAGCCGTGATGAGCAGCCCCCTCCGCCAGCCACCATCCACAGGCAGGTGCCATCCCAGGCCGCAGAGAGCAGAGCTTCAGAATGTGCATTCTGGGGACAAAGCACAGGCGTTAGGGTGAGCGGTGCCATCTCCACCCACCCTGCCCAGCCTGGATGCCAAGGCAGGGTGGTCTCCAAGGCAGCGCCTCTCTGAAGCCTCCCTCCGGGTCTCCAGGGAAACACGGAGTGTCCCCACAGCCTGTGAGGACAGCTGCCTATCCCATGGAGGGTCACTATGGGAAATAACTGGACCCAGGTCATCAGGGCAATGGAGAAGTGAGGTGCGCCTTGGCAGGACCCCTGGCCAGCACTCAAAGAAGAGGCGGAGTCCCCAGAGGGCAGGCAGAGGAAGGTGGACAGCCAGCAGGGGCTTGGCCAGCTCCCTGGCGGGTCTCAAGCCTTCTCCGGCCCTCCTCCCCTGGCTGTGCTCAGGACGGGAGGCAAACACCATCCTTGGTCAGAGGCTGCAGCAGCTGGAGCTCAGCCTCCTCCCTGCCGCCCCAGAACAAAGCCAAGTCTGGCCCCTTGGCTCTGACTCCAGGAAGGTGCTTCTGGAAGGCAGGTCCTTCTGAGAAGGTGAGCTGGCCCCTGGGAGGCCAGATGGCTCTGAGCAGACAGGCACTCCCAAGACCTGGTGGGGTGGGGCCCAGATGGAGTCAGGATGGCAAACCACCTGTGCTCACGCCATCTGTCGTTGGCTCAGGCACAGGGCCCCTCCCAGAGCAAGAGGGGGCTGTGCTGCACCCCCACTGACCCCTGCTCCACTGAGGGAGGAGGGAGGAGAGGCACACCCAGTGGGCAGTCAGTAGCAGGTTGGGGTGCAGGGAGGCACCAGGACACCACACCAGCATGGCCACCAGCTGCTGTGAGCAAGTCACAGATGACAGGGACCCTGGGTGCTTGGTTTGCAGAAAATAGCTCAGCATTCCACACCTGCATATCTCCCCATTCACTGTGGGTCAGTTTAATCTGGTTCCTTCCACAGGATTCCTTAACCTAGAACATGTTTTAACAGCGTCCCTCTTATGTATAATATAGAAAGGGGACAAATGGGACCAGCCAGTGGCTACCAGCTGCCCTCAGCAGAGGGCCCCTGATAAGAGGCTCTACACACAGATAGTCACAGTGACAGTGCTGGTTGTCCTGCCCAAGCCCAGGCAGGTGGGCCTTCCTGGGGGTCTTCATGTCTCCACTAGGGCCCAGGAAGGATGGGGGCCTTGAGACACCAGGCACCTGTGGTCACATGCTGGGCCTTACCTTCCTCCTGCAGAGGCTTGAAGCACCAGGGCACCCCTCGTATGCTGGAGTCAAAGCAGCAGCCGCGGTTGGTGCAAGCCTCCTGGTCAATGTTAGGGTAGCCGCAGTTGACCCTCTCCTTGGCTGGGAAGACACACTGGCTTTCCACTGCCCAAACAACACCAGGTCAGTGCCAGACCCCCAGGGCTTGGGGCCAGGTGTTTGCCTCAGTTTGAAGTTCACATCCTCCCTTAGCCCACTCCTGAGCTCAGAGATGGCGCCTCCCTGCCCCTGGGAGCATGGGCTCTCCCCAGGAATGAAGGACCTGGGCTGTTGAAGGCCACACCCGGTGACCCAGTGTTGCCCTGGTGGCTCTCATTGGCATGCTCCCTTCACCTTGTCAGGAAGTCTGGGTACCTCCATCAGGCCCTGGGGGAATCCAGGTCCCCAGAGCCGAGACCAAGCCCCCTTTCTTGTTTGAGCAGCAACACCTGCCCCTTGTCTAGAAATGGCCGTGTGCAGGACATGCCCTGTCCTCGGGGAAGTCAGCCAGGTGCTGGTGCTGTAGCTGCCCCTCGGCACCCGCCACCCCACAGCGTCTGCTTGTCATGACATGGCTGCACCTTGGGCCCTGACTCTCTGGGTCCCGAATCCTGCAGGCCTGCCTCCATGAGCCTAAAGGTCCACCTGGTGCCATGACAACTAGACTCTTCCTTGAGGAAATGGAGCACGTGGGAAAGCCCCGGGCCAGCCCGCAGCCTCTACTCCAGTGCTTCTATGGTTGGTAAGAAAATCTGGTGAAGAAGGCACCGGGGTGGCAGTTGGGTGCCAGCTGCCCCCCATGGCAAGCCTGGGTGCAATCGAGTATTCAATCCTGACCCACAGGGAGGCTGCCTTAGAGATGCTGACTCTTGAGCTTCAGTTTCCTGAGTGTGACACAGGGACAATAAGACCCTCTATGTGGGGTGCTGCAAGAACAGGTCTGTATCTGACAAATGGTGATCACTAAGTTGACGTGGAGTAGAAGCATGAGGGTTTCTCAACTCTGGAGCCCACAGAAGGGCACCCCGCCTGCCAGTCTCTCCCTCTCTTGTGTCCCCACCCTGACATCGGGGACCAGAGTGGTACTCACACTGGCCAACGTCCTGCTCAGCCCAGCCAGAGGACCCCAGGGCCAGGACCAGCAGCAGCAGCCAAAGCGCTCTGGCCTCCATGACAGCGGGCGTCTTGAGGACCACACACAGGATGTGTCATTGCACAAGAACGGCCCATTTATACCCCTGTGTGTGCACAGGTTCTCTGGGTTGTTTGCTATAGGAGGGCTCTCCAGGGCCTAGCTCCACCCATCTTTCTTTCCCCTGTCCACAACTGCAAAGCACCAGATGCTCGCTGCCCTGAAGGGAGGGCCACTCGGGTGGACTCTGCTCTGGGGATGATGCTCCTCCATCCAGGAGGCAGGAGCCAGGTTGGGGCATCTCAGCTGCAGGAAGGGAGGAGGGCTCAGCGTGGGGCGGGAGGGCTCCCTCTACCAGCACTGGGTCCCTGACACTAAGGCTGCCAGCCTTAGCCACCAGGCCAGGAGCCATGCAGAAGGTCCCTACCCACCAACAGGCCCCTGAATCCGGAGCTTGAAAGCAGGCAGCAGCTGAGTCAGGTTCTTACATCCCTCCCAGGAGTCTAGAAAGCTGGATGTTGTTCTTTTTGCTTTTTTCCATCAAAACCAGTTTTACTCTACTACATATTAATAAATGTAGGAATATACTTATTCAGTGCATTTTAATAAAATTATACATAAGTTTTGTTTTTAAAATTAAATAATTTATAACACCCCTCTGTATAGAGACATTCAGTGCTAACATCTATAGGTCTCTGGATACAAGCACTTTTTCAGGGGTGGATTAGGGCTCTGAACTACTGAGCCACACCATCAGCCCTGTTTTTGGTATTTTTAAAATTAGAGACAGGGTCTCACTGAGTGACTTAGTGCCTCACTTTTGCTGAGGCTGACTTTGAACTCAAGATCCTCCTGCCTGAACTCAAGATCCTGAGCTACTGGGATTATAAGCATGTGCCACCGAGCCCAACCCAATGACATTCTTTTTATATAGTTATTACTAATTTTCGTTTTCTTCTTTTTTTTTAATTTTTAATTCTAATTTGTTATATAAGACAACAGAATGCATTACAATTCATATTACACATATAGAGCACAATTTTTCATATCTCTGCTTGTACACAAAGTCTATTCACACCATTGATGTCTTCATAAATGTACTTAGGATAAGGAAGTCCATCTCATTCCACCATCTTTTTTACACCTCTAGCCCCTTTCCTTCCCCTCCCTCCCTTTGCCCTATCTAGAGTTCGTCTAATCCTCCCATGCTCCCCCTCCCTACCCCACTATGAATCAGCCTCCTTATATCAGAGAAAACATTTGCCCTTTGGATTTTGCGGATTGGCTAACTTCACTTTGCATAATATTCTCCATCTCCATCCATTTACCTGCAAATGTCATGATTTTATTGACTTTTATTGCTGAATAATATTCCATTGTGTATATATACCACATTTTCTTTATCCATTCAGCTACTGATAGGCATGTAGGTTGGTTCCACAGTTTAGCTATTGTGAACTATGCTGCTATACACATTGATGTGGCTGTGTCCCTGTAGTATGCTGTTTTTAAGTCCTTTGTGTATAGATCAAGGAGTGGGATAAGTGGGTCAAATGGTGGTTCCATTCCAAGTTTGCCAAGGATTCTCCATACTGCTTTCCAGATTGTCTGCACCAATTTGCAGTCCCACCAGCAGTGTGTGAATGTGCCTTTTTCCCCACATCCTCGCCAACACTCATTGTTGTTTGCACTGTTAATAGCTGCCATTCTGACTAGATTAAGATGAAATCTTAAGAGTCGTTTTGATTCGCGTTTCTCCAATAGCTAGAGATGTTGAACATTTTTTCATGTTTGTTGGTTGATTGTATATCACCTAAGTGTCTGTTCCGTTCCTTGGCCCATTTATTGATTAGGTTATTTGTTATTTTGGTATTTAGCTTTTTGAGTTCTTTATATACCCTGGAGATTAGTGCTCTATCTGATGTGCAAGTGGTAAAAATTTCCTCCCAAGCTGTGGGCTCTCTCTTCACCTCACTGATTGTTTCTTTTGCTGAGAAGAAGCTTTTTAGTTTGAATCCATCCCATTTATTAATTCTTGATTTTAATTAATTCTTGTGCTATAAGAGTCTTATTAAGGAATGAGGGGCCTAAATCTGATATAATGGAGATGTGGGCCTACTTTTTCTTCTATTAGACGCAGGGTCTCTGGTTTAATTCCAGGTCGTTGATCCACTTTGAGTTGTGTATTGTGCATGGTGGGAATAGGGGTTCAATTTTTTTTTTTTTGCATATGGATTTCCAGTTCTGCCAGCACCATTTGTTGAAGAGGTTATCTTTTCTCCAATGTACATTTTTGGTTCCTTTGTCTAATATAAGATAACTGTATTTATGTGGGTTATTCTCTGTGTCCTCTATTCTGTACCATTGGTCTACCAGTCTATTTTGGTGCCAATACCATGCTGGTATTGTTAGTATTGCTCTCTAGTATAGTTTAAGTTCTGGTATAGTGATGTCACCGGCTTCACTCTTCTTGCTAAGGACTGCTTTAACTATTCTGGGTCTTTATTTTTCCAGATGAATTTCTTGACTGCTTTTTCTATTTCTATGAGGAATGTCACTGGGATTTTGATTGGAATTTCATTAAATCTGTATAATGCTTTGGTAGAATGGTCATTTTGACAATATTAATTCTGCCTATCCAAGAACAAGGAGAACTTTCCATCTTCTAAGTTCTTCTTTAATTTCTTTCTTTAGCTTTCTGCAATTTTTGCTGTGGAGGCCTTTTACATCTTTTGTTACGTTGATTCCCAAGTATTTTATTTTATTTTTTGAGGCTACTGTAAATGGGGTAGTTTTCCTCATTTCCTTTTCAGAGGATTTGTCATTGATGTACAGAAATGCCTTTTATTTATGGGTGTTCAATTTGTGTCCTGCTATTTTGCTGAATTCATGTACTAGTTCTAGAAGTTTTCTGGTGAAATTTTTTGGGTCTTCTAGGTATAGAATCATATCATCAGCAAATAGTGCTAATTTGAGTTCTTTTTTCTATCCGTATCCATTTAATTTCTTTAATCTATTCAATTGCTCTGGCCAGTGTTTCAAGAATTATATTAAATAGAAGTGATGAAAGGGGACATCCCTGTCTTGTTCCAGTTTTTAGAAGGAATGCTTTCAGTTTTTCTGCATTTAGAATGATGTTGTCCTGGGACTTAGCATAGATAGCTTTTTCAATGTTGAGATATGTTCCTGTTATCCCTAGATTTTCTAGTGTTTTGAACATGAAGGGTGTTGTATATTGTCAAATGCTTTTTATGCATCTATTGAGATGATCATATAGTTCTTCTCTTTAAGTCTATTGATGCGATGAATTACATTTACTGGTTTCCGTTTGTTGATCCAACCTTGCATCCCTGTTATGAACCCCACTTGATCGCGGTGCACTATCTTTTTGATGTTTTTGTATTCGATTTGCCAGAATTTTATTGAGTTTTTTGCATCTATGTTCACTAGAGATATTGTTTTGAAGTTTTCTTGATGCTGTGTTTTTGGCTGATTTTGGAGTCAGGTTTTGGAATCAGGTTTTGGAATCAGGTTTTGGATTCAGCCTTATAGAATGAGTTTGGAAATGCTCCCTCTTTTTCTATCTCCTGAAATAAATTGAACAGTATTTGTATTAGTTCTTCTTCAAAGGTCTTGTAGAACTCGACTGTGTATCCAACTGTCCTGGGCTTTGCTTGGTTGGTAGGCTTCTGAGGGCTTTTTTTATTTAATCACTTGAAATTGATCTGTTTAAATTGAGTATAACATCCTGTTCCATTTGTGCAAATCATATGACTCTAGAAATATGTCAATGCCTTCAATATATTTCATTTTTTTTGAAATACAAATTTTGAAAATAATTTCTAATTATATTCTGTATTTCTGTACTATCTGTTATGATATTTCCTTTTCCATCACAGAAATTTGAGCTTTCTCTCTCCTCTTTATTACCATGGCTAGAGATCTGTCAATTTTATTTGTTTTTTCAATTAACTATCTTTTTCTTTTGGCAATTTTTTCAATTGCTTCTTTTGTTTCAATTTCATTGATTTCAGCTCTGATTTTAATTATTTTCTATCTTCTGCTTTAGGTATTATTTGTTCTTATTTCTCTAAGGCTTTGAGATATAATGTTAAGTCATTTATTTGTTGACTTTTTCTTCTTTTAAGAAATGAACTCCATGCAATGAACTTTCCTCTTAATACGGGCTTCATAGTAACCCACAGATTTTGATACGTTGTTCCTGTGTTCTCATTTACCTCTAAGAAATTTTAATCTCCTTGATGTCTTTTGCAACCCATTGTTCACTCAGTAGCATATTATTTATTCCAGGTGTTGGAGTACTTTATTTTTCACTTTATCATTGATTTCTAATTTCATTCCATTATGATCTGAAGAATGCAGGGTAGTATCTCTACTTTTTTTGTGTTTGCTAAGAGTTGCTTTGTGGCATAATATATGGTCTATTTTAGAGAAGGATCCATGTGCTGCTGAGCAGAAATGTATTCATTCATTGAAAGATGAAATAGTCAATAGATGTTGGTGAAGTATAAGTTATTGATTGTATTATTGAGTTCTATAGTTTCTTTGTTCAGCTTTTGTTTGTATGATCTATCCAATGATGAAAGAGTTGTGTAAAAGTCACCCAGAATTATTGTGTTGTGGTCCATTGACTCTTGAATTTGAGAAGAGTTTTTTGATGAATGTAGATGCCCCACTTGGGGGAGGGCATACATATTTATAATTGTTATGTTTTGTTGATGAATAGTTTCCTTGAGCAGTATGAAATGTCCTTTTGCTTAACTTTGGCTTGAAGTCTACTTTATTATATATGAGGATGAAACCCCTGCTTGCTTCCACAGTGCATGTGAATGTATGATATTTTTGTTTATTTTTGGTATTTAACTTGATTTGGTTTCTCCTTTGATTGGTTTTTCCCTTAGTGTAATACCTCCCTCTGTTGATTTTCATTCTTGTTTTTCATTTTGTCTTCATGGAATATTTTGCCAAGGATGTTCTGTAATGCCAGGTTTCTAGCTGTAAATTCTTTTAATTTTTTTTTATCATGAAATCTAAGGTTTTTATTTCATCATGAAATCTAAAGCTTAACTTTGCTGGATATAAGATTCTTTGTTGGCAACCATTTTTGTCAGAGCTTGACATATGTTGTTGCAGGATCTTCTAGTTTTCAGGGTCTGGGTTAAAAAATCTGCACATAACCTTATTGGTTTTCCCCATATGTAATCTGATTCCTTTCTCTCTCCTTATTCTGTATGTTGGGTATTTTCATTATAATGTGCCTTGGTGTGGATCTGTTGTGATTTTGTGCATCTAGCATTCTGTCAGGGTCTTGAATTTGAGTTTCCAATTCATTCTTTGTGTCTGGAATTTTTTCTGATATTATTTCATTGAATAGATTGCACATTCCTTTGGTTTGAAACCCTATAGCTTCCTGTATCCCAATAACTCTTAAATTTGTTTTTTTTTTCTTTTCTTTTTTTTTTTTTTTTTTTTGCTATCCCATATTTTTGAATGTTCTCCTCATGGTCTCTTACCATTTTCACTGTGTGGTCTACATTCTTTTTAAGATTATTATATATTTTGTCTTCATTGTCTGAGGTCCTATCTTCCAAGTGGTCTAATCTGTTGGTGATGTTTTCAAATAAACTTATAATTTGGTTTATTGTTTCTGGCATTTCAAGGATTTCTGGGGTTTTTTTTAGAAACTCTGTTTCCCTATTGAAGTAATCTTTGAGTCCTGTATTTGTTCATGTGATCTTGTCAAAATGATCTTTGTGCCTGTATTTGCTCTCTTATATCATCCTTTACTCCACAGAACATTTCAATTATGTACACCCTGGACTCCTTCTCTGTCATTTCTTGTGCTGTGCTGGCCATGGATTCTAGTACTGTGGTCTTGATTTGTGTGGGTCACTTTCTTCCATTCTCTTTTCATATTGCTTGTGTGTCTTCCCATCTAGGGCTGTGGATCCAAGGCGTTACCATTTTTACCCTACAGGCTTAGCAAGCCCCTGTAGGGATCCCATACCTTTCCTATGAGGTAAAGGACGATGTTATCAGAGCCCAATATAAATAATATACACCCTGAAAACAAATGTTTGCTAATAAAACGTTTGCAGTTTGGTCACAATCACAGAAATGGCGAATTCAGTTGTTATCTACAATATACTCAGTAGGTTTGTAAAAGGCTTTACAGTTTCTGATGCTGAGCCCTGGAGCCCTGGATGGACACAGTGGCCATAAGTCCTGCACGGGAGCAGGAATATTGCTCCCAAAGAAGCAGTATTCTCACTACTTGAGTCCCAGGTCACAGAATGACACAGAATGCTGCCTCCCTCTGGCCCGCCATCTTGGATCTCTCCCAGCCCAAGTAGACTTTCAACACAAACATCCATCTTTGCCCAGCTTTTTTGCCTTTCCCTTCCTTCTTCTTCCCTCTTCTTCTTCTTCTTCTTTCCCTCCCTCCTCTCCCTCTCTTCCTCCTCCTTTTCTTCCTCCCCTCCTCTCCTCCTTCTACAGAAGTGCTAACCCTGGAAACTGACTTATAGCAGCACACCTAGATGAGCTGGAGAGACCTAAACCTGAGACACAGGTTCAACCTGCATGAGCCATGAAGACCTTGCCCCCTCTGGCAGACCAGTCCCCTCTGCAGGGCCCAGGTTGCCAACCCCAGCTCTCAGGAAGAGGGGGCTGTGGGGAGCAGGGGCTGATCTCAGTCCCAGGCCCTTTTGATACTGGTGACCGCCAGGTCCCCTCTGTCTTTGCTGAGGTGCTGTGATGACATTTGAGGCTCTTGCAGGGAACCCTCCTGGAAATCCCTGGGCACATCCTGTGCATCACGCCACCACACGGGCATGTTTGAGTGGGGGCTGTGGGTAGGCGCGGTAATCTGCAGAGCAGTCATTCTGTGAGGACAGGGAGAGCCAGGCTGGGTGCTTCCTGGGAATTGGGATGGGTGCTGCCTGGGGACATGCGCCTGTGCCAAGGAGCCCTCCTCAATGGGACTGAGGTGACAGCCACACCTGGCTTCCTCCTGCTGTGAACGCCCTGAGGAGGACCATGAGAGCCAGCTGTGCTGTTTCCTTGGTGAAAGGAAAGCTAGAACCTGTGAGATGGGGAGCAAGAATGAAGGACGGAGGCCAGACAGACACTGGTCAGAGAGTTCACCTGTCAGAGCTGACAAATAAAGGCCATCTCTCCACAGACGGAGAGACGGAGCAGGCTCGGGGTTCAGGACTTTGATGGGGCAGGCTCAGGGATCAGAGCTGGGCAGGTCCTACTGTGGGTGGTGAAGGGGGGGGTTGGTGTGAGGAAGTGGGGAGTCTGTCTCACAAAGGCCCTTCAGAGGGAAAGGAAAATTTTTCTTAAAGTGGCGGCTACACTTAAGATGGCCATCCAGAGGCTAAGCAAGACCTTACTTTCCCCCCATTTTTGTTTGTTATTGAGACTCTTACGGGGGAGGGGCATAGATCGATATTCTGTAGCTTCTTCCTGCTGGGAAAGAGTGGCACCTGGACCCTTGTTAGGGGCACAGGGTTTTACTGAGGTAGTGGTGATTGTCAGGGGTGCCAGGCGATGCTGAGTCCAGACGGCCTAAGTTTGGTGAGGGGTTGGAAGTCCTAAACAGAAGCTGGTTCACAATTGGGTTAGAGATCCTTTGCATCTGGTCTCAAGTAAATCTAATGACTCAGGGGGCAAGCATTTGCCAAAGGCCTATGACAAGGAGAGAGGTCAGGAAAAGGGGTACCCACTGGAGAAGGGGTTACTTAGCTGCCGTCCTTCAGACCCAGTGGCAGAAGGAAGCTGTGAGCCTGAAGGAGACGGAGGTCAAGGGGCATTAGTAACTCAAGTCCCCTTGGTGGTCAGGAATCCGCGCTCCTTCCACGAAGCAGAGTGGAGAGAAGTAGGTGGAAAGTAGAGTCACGTAGACGTTGGGGGAGGCCCCCTTTGCCACAGTGAAGGCTCTGATGAGGGCACCAGGTCAGCCTGCTCAGTGGATGTGTTACTGGGGAGGGGAGCGGCTTCCACAGCCAAGGGTAGAGAGACGGTAGCAGACCCTGCCTGACGACGCCCTCCTGAAGGAAGGAGAGGCCATCTGTGGGCCCTGTGCATGTGGCCTGGAGCAGGGGCCTCCTGTGTGTGGGAGGGGTGTGGAAGGAGCTTCCCCAGAGTCTCAGTGCATGAGTGGGTGAGAGGAGGAGGGGGGAAGAGTCCTGAGGAGCGGGAGGAGGGTAGCAGGGTTTAAAGGTGAGCAGGTGTGGACAGTGAGACTGGATCTCCCACCAGGGAAACCTGTAGAGATCAAAGGTGACAGGGGTAAGGAGTGTAAGCCCTGGTAGGTGAGGAGATCCTTTAGGTGATGGGGAGCCAGGATGGTGAGTGGGGCCCCAAGGTGGGTTTCTTTGAATCCCTAATGAGTAGAGAGGCTTTGGCCAACATTCGTAGGCAAAGGGCCCATTCCAAACAGTAGGTCAAGACCTTGGATAGGAAAGCCACAGGGGCAAAGGTGGCCCTAACATGTCTGAGGACCCCTAGAGCAAATCCCTGCTTTTCAGCCACATGAAGTTGAAGGGGGTGTGTGAGATCAGGGAGACGGGGAGAGAGAGAAAGTTCTGAGGTCATTGTTCTGTGTTGTAGCCAAGGGAAAAGTCAAATTGACACTTTCCCCCTTAGCCTCTTACCAAGCCTGCTGAGTCTGTCCTTTGTGTTTCAATGTCAGTGTGGCCTTGGCTGGGGAGTTGGCTGCCCAGGTCTCCACAAGGTAGGAGGGCCATGGGTCCCTTTTTGTCTAGAAGGGGGGTCTCTGGAGGAATCAGAGCTTTAGTGGCAAGGAGAAGCTGGGTGGGGGAGCAGGAGGAGCTTAGAGTGGGGAAGGAGAAGGTCTGCACATAAGGGATTTCCTCCACTTTCCTGGGCACTTGCCAAAGTCATGAAGATATGAAGGTTGGATTGGTTGAAGGGCCTTCAGATCAGGAGCCAAAGAGAGTAGGCCTAAGTGGGCAAGCGGCAGCTGAGAGGTGAGTCCCATGGGATTTGGGGGTTGCCCATGGCGAGTTGGAGTCTGGGGCTGAGAGAAAGGAGTCACCCACTACCTTCCTAGTCCTGGGCTTTGCCCATAGAGAGGCCTGGCCAGGGCTCTCGTGAGCTCTGCTGAGGAGCTGAGAACCAAGACCCGAGAGTGAAGTGGCCAAGGGGAAGGGATGGTGCTGTGCCAACGTCTAAGTTCTAGAGAGGAGACTTGTCACTGGTGTCTCTAGGGAGTAGACTTGTGAGGAGGGGGAGGGAAATGGCGAAGTCACGCAGGAGTGTGGATGAGAAGGAGAACACTAGGTGAATGGAGGTGGGTGGTCCTGGGCCCTCGGGCCAGGGTCCCAAAGCAGCTCGAATCCCCAGAGGGGAGGTCAAAGTCCATGGGAGAACCTGAGGGACTCACTGGCACCAATGGAAGTAAAGTGGCCCAGGGCGAGTCACACACACCTGGGACAGGAAGGGGTTATGTCAGGAGCCTACAAGGGCCACTCTGCAAGAAGCTCTGAGGCGGATGTGAATGGGCTTGTGGTGTGAGGCCCTAGAAGGACTGGAAACATCCCAGACAGTAGGGTCCACCTTGGACGGGGTAAGGGGAGGCACTGGCAGACGGAATAGGGGACGGTCCTGAGGTCAGGTGGAGGGTCAGGGGAGCGGCAGGCGAGTCTGGAGGGTGTTAGACAAGATCACATGGACATGGCGGGAGGTCCACTTATATGACTGAGTCAGGAATTGAAACTCTTTGGTCTATGTGGTGGGACTTGAAGTATAGGACCCAAGCCTCCAAGCAGGTGAGGGGAGAAGGAAAGCGTAGCCCCCAACTGTGTGAGGATGGCCCTTCCCATAAGGGGAACAGGACACTGTGGAATGACCAAAAAGGAGTGGGTAAAAACTAGAGAGCCCAAGGCACAAACACGGCCGGGTGTCTGTAGGGTTGGCCAGGTTTACCCTCTACCCTGGCAGTCGAGGTCACAGAAGGAGTGGTAGGCCCTCACAACCCCTTGAGGACTGAATGTGTAGCCAGGTGTCTAGGAGGAAGGACACAGGCCCACCTGAAATATGCAGTTACCCTGGGCTCCCGCAGAGTGATGCTAGTGGTCAGGTGATGGGGAGCTGGGCCTCGTCTGTCCTCTGCAGCCAGTCCTAAGAGTTGGAAAGGGGAACCAGAAGAGCTGGCTGACTGGGGCCTGCTATGGGCTCGGGGACAGTCAACAGCCCAGTGTCCCTTCTGATGGCATTTAGGACAAGGGCCCGGAGGCTTGTAAGGCTTAGGACATGGACGAGCCCAGTGACCCATCTGACCACATATAAAACAGGGTCTGGTGGGTGCAGAGAAGACATTCGGCAGAATGGAGGCCCTGGTCCCAGGATGGAATCCAGATTGGGGCTCGGGGATGTTCAGTGTCTATGAGGAGGATGGCCTTAGGCCTGAGCCTAAGCAACTCCATTTTAAAAAACCTGCAGTTCACCAGGCACATTCACAGAGCCCTCCAGTGTGGCCTCAGACACGTTATTCCCCTCACCCTGATAAACAGAGGGAAGCCCCTGGCAGGCTGTGCTCGCCTGATAAGAGGGAAAGGCAAGAAGATCAGGGTGGAGACCATCAGACCAGATGTTTCTGACCCCAGGGTAAATGATGTCACTGAGAAATCCAGTGGTAGCTGATAAGGGGGAGTCAACCCCCACCCCCAATTTAGTATAAATGATAGAACAAACGAACAAGGATTCAGCCAGCCGAAACAAGGATGCCCTCGAGCTGGAGAGCCTGCTGAGGACCTGACGTCCCATCACTGTCATCATTCCCTGAGCCTCCGCCTGATCCTCACTGCTCTCACACTCCACAGCCTCATCTGGACCTTGGTGAGAGCCGCAACGCCTCCCTAAGACCCCCTCCTCAACTGGGCGTCCACTCCACACCAGGAAAAGCCTGCTTTGGTTCCAGACCTGATCCCCATGGTCTGAGTGAGTGTGCATCTGCTGGACATAAAGCCTAAGGCTTGAGACTTTTGAGCTTAGCACGCAGAGGGAATGTCTGTCACGAGCCTGTCATGATTAAGTGCGTTTGCAGTGCTTACAATTAATCTAGAGTTGTTTAATATGAATTAATCATGGCTATTGCAGAGCCTAGCATTAAGGATTGTCATTTTCTTGATTAAGAACCTGTAGACTGGAGTAATTTCAGTGAATAAAGCATTGAAAGGGGCAGAAGTGCGTGGACATTCTTTATTTCTCCTCTTGCCTGCATAAGTCACAATTTTGCCCCCTCGTGATAGTGACCCTCAAAGAGAGGAGAAGGCACAACAGGGAACCTAATCCCTGTTTTTGGCACCAAAATGAATGGAAAGCAAGGAACGAGAAACGGATAAGTGATAAATTAAAGATGGAGACCAGGCAGAGATACACACGAGAGTTTACTTGTCAGAGCTGACAGATAAAGGCCACCTCTCTGTGGGAGAGACAGGCAAAGCAGGCTTGGGATCTGGGACTTTAGGGGGAGGCTCAGGAGTCAGAGCTGGGCGGGTCCTAATGCGGGCAGCTAGGGGTGGGGTTGGTGTGAGGGAGTGGTGAGCCTTTTTCACCAGGTCCTAAACTGACAAGCTAGAACCTACTGCCACATCCTCTGTGGCCAGCAGCCTCCACCCCAGGGCCAAAGGCGCTGGAAGGCAGGGCAGAGCCGGTTCCCGTTGCCCATTTCTCTGCAGGCAGGCAGCTCCCCTGGGTTTCTGCCCGGCTCGGGGATGGGGTCCTTGACCCACAGGGAGGGATCTGCAGCTGCCGGGGGCCAGGCGGAGGAGCAGTGCTGGGGCCAGCTCTGGGTTGAAGGCTAGGAGTCTCTTCTACCCTTCTTCTGGAGTCTGCTGTCCTCGCACACCAGAGGCTGTGCCTTTTGACACCTGCAGTTGGCTCCTGAGGGTGCCCACCCCCCTGCACCTGCACCGAGGCCTGTGGGACCGTCCTTCATAAGCTTCACCTCTGACAGACCAACTCCAGCTGCAAGGTGCTGATAGTCCAGGAACACGACGCAGAGCCGCGTCTCTCTCTTAGTCAGGCTTCTGCCTCTAGGTGGCCCTTTCACTGTGATCCCTCTCCTCAGAGACTGCCAGTAAGATCCCCTCAGCATGGCCCTGTCTTAAAGGCCAGAGAGAGACCCAAAAAGAGGAACAGGGAAGACGGGGATCCCTGAAACCATGCCTGGCACACAGCCACTTTGAAACAGACAGACTTGCACGTGCCAATCTCTCACACTGCCTTTTCCTCTGACAGGCCACCCCCAGCTCCATGGGTGAACAAAACAGAAAGACAGACAGCCAGAAAGGATCCACACACCCAAGGCCAACCAACAGAGGAGAACCTGCAACAGACCAAAAGGGAGTGAAAGTCTCCAGGTCCTGAAGTCCCACTGAGCCCTGACTCCTGCTCCTGTGGCGCCACAGATGTCCCCAAGAGAGAGACCTCACTTGTGGAATCCAGGGTCTCAGTGTGCACACCAGGGGGTTGCTGAAAACTGGGTCCTTGTACCCAATGCCTATCCCTAACAAAGGCACCGTTTTGAGAAAAATGGAAAACAAGTTTTGTGGCTTTGCTCCTTAAGTGACAGTCGCCATCTTAAGAAAGAGTTTCGCTTTCCTGCCCAAGGGCCTTTCTGAGAAAGGTTCCCCCCTCACACCGACCCACCCCCCACCTCCTGCATTACAACCCGCCTGGCTCTCACCCCTGAGCCTGCCCCATGACATTCGTGGAAGCAAGCCTCTATTGCCTCTCTCCACCTATGGAGAGGTGGCCTTTGTTTGTCAGCTGTGACAAGTAAACTCTCCTGTGTATCGCTGCCTGGTCTCTGTCTTTCATTCCTCACTCACCCATCACCCGGTTCCTGACTTTTCTTTCATCTCTGGTCCTAAAGTCTATGATTCTGCTTACCAACAAGAACTGGGGGCTATTAAAGACGGGACTCAAAGGCTACGTTCCACATGTTCTCTGTTGGCATGTCACTCACTTGTTAATTTGGGAGATAGTCATTTCTGAGATCTTCTCGTGCCATCTCCAAACTCTAGATTACTTCATTCCTATGGAGGTGTGGGCTCAGGCTCAGGTAACCCTGCCTAGGGTGGGGAGAAAGGTATTCCTGTTTCTCTTAGGATTAGTTAGTGGGAGAGATTAGGTAGGAGCAGGGAGAGAGGAACAGAAAGAAACATGTCTTTTTTTTTTTTTTCTTGGTGCTGAGTATGGACCCAGGGCTTTGTGCATGAGACAAAAACTCTACCAACTCAGCTATATCCCTAGCCTGAAACATGTCCATTTTAAACATGAGTCCCAGTGCCAGAGCAACAGGGCTATATTCAAAGCACAAAGTGGACACTGTTACATTTCCCCACTGCCAAATTCTACATTCCATTTTTTTGGAAAAATGTTAGACAGCCGCATCTGTCTCGGGTAGATGGTGTCTCTTGATTGCATCCTGGGCACTAGCTGTGTGATCCCCAGAAAGGGGATCAGATGTTCCCACACAGAGCAATCAGATGTGTGGATTCAGGATCTTGGCATGCAAGCCAGGGGACTTACCAAGTGGCCAAGGGTGTCGCGTGTTTCCTGAGTTCACTTTCCTTTTGCTCAAAGTGGAGCAAACTGTACACTCAGGGAGAGCAGGGGGAGTTCCCTGAAGCAAAAGGAGCTTTGGGGATGGCCCCTCAGTCCCTTGCTTTGCTCACAGGTACAGCTCCTCTGGCTCAACCCCAGGCAAACTCACCCATCTCCTAACTCTCCTGCAGTTGGCTCTCCACAAGCTCACCAGCACCTTGCATCCTCAGCAGGGAAGTGGGTTCCCTGGAGAGCCAGGCCTGCCCCAGGAAGCTGGAGGGGGGAGGGGAGGGGAGGGGGAGGGGAGGGGAGGGGGAGGCTGCTCTCAACTCCCATCTGGGTTGCCAAACTTGTTAGTGAAGGCCCAGCCAGTTTTCCCTGATGCCAATCCAAAGACGAGGACACAGGTTTTAGAAAAAGGAAATAGAGGCTTTATTGCTTTGCTAGCAAAGGAGAAATACAGGGAAATCCTGTCTCAGAGCTGTGATCTGTCCCCCAGCCACAGCAGTGGACTTTGAAAGAGGTGATTCAAAGCCTACATTTGGAAAAAGTGCTCTCTGTTGCAGTTGTAATTCACTTGTTAATTGGGAGATAGTCATTTCTGGGATGTTCTGGTGACCATCCCCAAAGTCTGGATTACTGCTTTCCTATAGGGATATGGGCTCAGGGACGGATAACTCTACCTAGGGTGGGGAAGAAAGGTGACCCTGTTTCCCCTGGGATTAGGGAAGGGAGAGATTAGGGAGGAGGAGCAAGAGAGGGAGAGAAAGAAACAGGTCCATTCTAAAAACCAGCAGCAGTGGCTGAGCAGCAAGGGCCAAGTCCAAGCCTAAAGTGGACCCTGTTACAGTAGCAAACTCAATGCACACACAGAGTAGTGAGAGAAACTTCTAGAACCTGTGTGAGCCATGGTGCTAGCTCAGCTGGGGACAAGCTCACTGGAGAGGTGGAGCAGCTCTGTGGGGGAGGAGGAGGGCTCTGCCCAGCTGCAGGCTCTGGGTGGCACTGAGTCACTGTCAGGGGAACAGAGGGAAGCACAAGAGACCAAGGCCAGGTAGAGCACAGCACAGGGGGCACCTGAGCCCAGGTCAGGGAGGGCAGTCCTGGCACAGCAGGTGCAGGTAAGGGGGGCTTTGGAGACACAGGTGGTCAGTTTCCCATGACAGATGTCTTGCTGGAGGGCGAGGGGTGAGGGCACATGCAGGTCAGGGAGGGAAGTCAACAGAGCTCAGGCTCCTGACCCAGCCCAGGGGTCTCAGCAGCTGTGAGGCCTGAGGCTGGGCCCAGGGCCAGGGAAACTTCACATCCCTGCAGCTGTGATCGGGCTCAGCCTCAGGGCTGGGCAATCTGTGAGGAGAGGGGGACAGGACCCAGGCAGCAACATGGCCAGGCGAGCACGGCTGCAGCCCTCCTCAAGTGCAGGGCAGGCCTTTGGTGCACGCCCAGGTGCTGGGGTCCCTTCAGGTCAGACAGGTGGCCCCACAGACCATTATGAAGGGACAGGAAGGTTTTGGATCCTAAGACCAGGACTTCCTGACATCGTCCTCTCAGTCCCAGCCGTAGGACAAGTACCTGAAGAGAGATCCCCCCTCAGAGGCCAAAGGCAGTTCTGTGGCACTTCTAGGGAGTGGGAGGGCAAGGTCAGGGTCCCAGCACAGGGTCAGAATGAAGGCTGCTGCCTAGGGCCCCAGTGTCTCCTTCCCAGGGGGAGGACACCTAGCAACCCCACCCTGTGGGCAGAGGTGACTTCTGGCCTTTGCACCATGACAGGGCAGATGCCCCTTAGGACAGTCCCCATGGGGGCCGAGTGTTGGCGAACCCTGGGCACACTTGGGGCCTTCTCAGGGTGAGTGCAGAGCCAGGCTGCCCCAGGGAGGGCGGGCGACAGCCTCCCCTGCAGAAGCCGGTACACTGAATGGGACAGGAGGTCAGTGACACTCGTTGACTGGTGCATACAGAAGACCCGCGTTCATGAAAGAGAAAAGGAAAGAAGGTCATCTGAAGGGTCTCGGGGTTAAACTTGACCTGCCAACAAATACAAGAAGCTCCCATTTGTGAGGGGACTTCCTGACTTCTGTCTTCCCCAAGAAAGGCAGGCACAGCTTTTTAAAAACTTGCATGTGACATGGTTTTCAGAACTTAGGAGGAAGGAGCCAAGTGAAGGTCCCCTGGCCTCCTTCATGTGGGCAGCTACTGAGGGCAGCAGCCAAGGCGTCGCAGCTCCTCGTTCTATCTGCCTGCCAGGGCCTGGGGCAGACCAGTCCTGGGAGACCCCTGATTACTCCCAGCCCACCCCACCCATGGGTGCCAGGAGACAGCCTGGCAAGGGGGCAGAGAGGAACACAGGGCAGAGGCTTGGCATGAAGAACGGTCCTCATGCTGAGCATGAGAGCTTTATTCATTAGACAGCAGACCCTGGACACGAGTGTTCAGCTGACGCACTTGCCCAGAGCAGGGGGAGCCGTGATGAGCAGCCCCCTCCGCCAGCCACCATCCACAGGCAGGTGCCATCCCAGGCCGCAGAGAGCAGAGCTTCAGAACGTGCATTCTGGGGACAAAGCACAGGCGTTAGGGTGAGCGGTGCCATCTCCACCCACCCTGCCCAGCCTGGATGCCAAGGCAGGGTGGTCTCCAAGGCAGCGCCTCTCCGAAGCCTCCCCCGGGTCTCCAGGGAAACACGGAGTGTCCCCACAGCCTGTGAGGACAGCTGCCTATCCCATGGAGGGTCACTATGGGAAATAACTGGACCCAGGTCATCAGGGCAATGGAGAAGTGAGGTGCGCCTTGGCAGGACCCCTGGCCAGCACTCAAAGAAGAGGAGGAGTCCCCAGAGGGCAGGCAGAGGAAGGTGGACAGCCAGCAGGGGCTTGGCCAGCTCCCTGGCGGGTCTCAAGCCTTCTGCAGCCCTCCCCCCTGGCTGTGCTCAGGACGGGAGGCAAACACCATCCTTGGTCAGAGGCTGCAGCAGCTGGAGCTCAGCCTCCTCCTGCCAAGGACAAAGCCAAGTCTGGCCCCTTGGCTCTGACTCCAGGAAGGTGCTTCTGGAAGGCAGGTCCTTCTGAGAAGGTGAGCTGGCCCCTGGGAGGCCAGATGGCTCTGAGCAGACAGGCACTCCCAAGACCTGGTGGGGTGGGGCCCAGATGGAGTCAGGATGGCAAACCACCTGTGCTCACGCCATCTGTGCTTGGCTCAGGCACAGGGCCCCTCCCAGAGCAAGAGGGGGCTGTGCTGCACCCCCACTGACCCCTGCTCCACTGAGGGAGGAGGGAGGAGAGGCACACCCAGTGGGCAGTCAGTAGCAGGTTGGGGTGCAGGGAGGCACCAGGGCACCACACCAGCATGGCCACCAGCTGCTGTGAGCAAGTCACAGATGACAGGGACCCTGGGTGCTTGGTTTGCAGAAAATAGCTCAGCATTCCACACCTGCATATCTCCCCATTCACTGTGGGTCAGTTTAATCTGGTTCCTTCCACAGGATTCCTTAACCTAGAACATGTTTTAACAGCGTCCCTCTTATGTATTATATAGAAAGGGGACAAATGGGACCAGCCAGTGGCTACCAGCTGCCCTCAGCAGAGGGCCCCTGATAAGAGGCTCTACACACAGATAGTCACAGTGACAGTGCTGGTTGTCCTGCCCAAGCCCAGGCAGGTGGGCCTTCCTGGGGGTCTTCATGTCTCCACTAGGGCCCAGGAAGGATGGGAGCCTTGAGACACCAGGCACCTGTGGTCACATGCTGGGCCTTACCTGCCTCCTGCAGAGGCTTGAAGCACCAGGGCACCCCTCGTATGCTGGAGTCAAAGCAGCAGCCGCGGTTATTGCAGTCCTCCTTGCCAATGGCAGGGTAGCCGCAGTCCACTCTCTCATTGCCCGGGATGGCACACTGTTGTCCCGCTGCCCAAACAACACCAGGTCAGTGCCAGAGCCCCCAGGGCTTGGGGCCAGGTGTTTGCCTCAGTTTGAAGTTCACATCCTCCCTTAGCCCACTCCTGAGCTCAGAGATGGCGCCTCCCTGCCCCTGGGAGCATGGGCTTTCCCCAGGAATGAAGGACCTGGGCTGTTGAAGGCCACACCCAGGGACCCAGTGTTGCCCTGGTGGGGCATGCTCCCTTCACCTTGTCAGGAAGTCTGGGTACCTCCATCAGGCCCTGGGGGAATCCGGGTCCCCAGAGCCGAGACCAGGCTCCCTCTTTTTTTGAGCAGCAACACCTGCCCCTTGTCTAGAAATGGCTGTGTGCAGGACATGCCCTGTCCTTGGGGAAGTCAGCCAGGTGCTGGTGCTGTAGCTGCCCCTCGGCACCCGCCACCCCACAGCGTCTGCTTGTCATGACATGGCTGCACCTTGGGCTCCGACACTCAGCATCCCGATTCCTGCAGGGCTGTATCCATGTGCCTAAAGGTCCACCTGGTGCCATGACAACTAGATTCTTCCTTGAGGAAATGGAGCACGTGGGAAAGTCCCAGGCCAGCCCGCAGCCTCTACTCCAGTGCTTCCTGGGGCCTTGCACGTTGCAATCCCTGGCAATCTCTGAAATCCACCAGGGCCTGGCTCCACCCTGAGACGGTCTTACAGGAGGAGCTGACCAGCCCCCAGGTGACCCTGGTGGACCAGTCCCTTCCTCGTCTCTTTTGTCAACTGCCAGCATGTTGGGCAAAGTCCTATGGTGTGATCAGAAACCTCTGGTGAAGAAGGCACCGGGGCAGGAGTTGGGTGCCAGCTGCCCCCCAGGGCAAGCCTGGGTGCAATCGAGTTTTCAAGCCTGACCCGCAGGGAGGCTGCCTTAGAGATGCTGACTCTTGAGCTTCAGTTTCCTGAGTGTGACACAGGGACAATAAGTCCCTCTATGTGGGGCTGCTGCAAGAACAGGTCTGTATCTGACAAATGGTGATCACTAAGTTGACGTGGAGTAGAAGCACGAGGGTTTCTCAACTCTGGAGCCCACAGAAGGGCACCCCGCCTGCAAGTCTCTCCCTCTCTTGTGTCCCCACCCTGCCATCGGAGACCAGAGTGGTACTCACACAGACCGATGTACTCCTCAGCCCAGCCAGAGGACCCCAGGGCCAGGACCAGCAGCAGCAGCCAAAGCGCTCTGGCCTCCATGACAGTGGGCGTCTTGAGGACCACACACAGGATGTGTCATTGCACAAGAACGGCCCATTTATACCCCTGTGTGTGCACAGTTTTCTGGGTTGTTTGCCTTGGGGAGGGCTCTCCAGGGCCCAGCTCCACCCCCCTTTCTTTCCCCTGCCCAAACCACCAGATGCTCGCTGCCCTGAAGGGAGGGCCACTCGGGTGGACACTGCTCTGGGGCTGATGCTCCTCCATCCAGGAGGCAGGAGCCAGGTTGGGGCATCTCAGCTGCAGGAAGGGAGGAGGGCTCAGCGTGGGGCTGGAGGGCTCCCTCTACCAGCACTGGGTCCCTGACACTAAGGCTGCCAGCCTTAGCCACCAGGCCAGGAGCCATGCAGAAGGGCCCTGCCCACCAACAGGCCCCTGAATCCGGAGCTTGAAAGCAGGCAGCAGCTGAGTCAGGTTCTTACATCTTCCCAGGAGTCTAGAAAGGTGGGTTTTTTGTTTTGTTTTGTTTTGTTTTGTTTTGTTTTGCTTTTTTCTATCAAAACCTGTTTCACTCTTAACTACATGTTAATAAATGTAGGAATACCCTTAAACTATGCATTTAAATAAAGAGATACATAAACTTGGTTTCAAAATCAAATAATAGAAGAGACCCTTCCTGCCCAGAAACATCTATTTCTAACACCTACAATCTCTGGATCTAAGCACATAAGCACCAGATGGGCAACTCGGGGACACCTGTCCACTGAGCCATATCCTCAGCCCTATTTTTTGTATGTATCTTTTTTTTTTTTTAATTTAGAGACAGAGTCTAACTGAGTTGCTTATTGCCTCACTTTTGTTGGGACTGGCTTGAACCCGTGATCCTCCTGCCTCAGCCTCCAAAGCTGCTGGGATTACAGCCGTGTGCCACCACACCTGTCCTAAGCACATTTTTATCACAAATGTACATCTTTTCCCAGAATTCTTTTTCTTTCCCTTCCCTTTTTTTCCTTATTCTTCTTTCTCTTTTTCTCCTCCTCCTCCTCCTTCTTCTTTCCCTCCCTCCTCTCCCTCTCTTCCTCCTCCTTTTCTTCCTCCCCTCCTCTCCTCCTTCTACAGAAGTGCTAACCCTGGAAACTGACTTATAGCAGCACACCTAGATGAGCTGGAGAGACCTAAACCTGAGACACAGGCTCAACCTGCATGAGCCATGAAGACCTTGCCCCCTCTGGCAGACCAGTCCCCTCTGCAGGGCCCAGGTTGCCAACCCCAGCTCTCAGGAAGAGGGGGCTGTGGGGAGCAGGGGCTGATCTCAGTCCCAGGCCCTTTTGATACTGGTGACCACCAGGTCCCCTCTGTCTTTGCTGAGGTGCTGTGATGACATTTGAGGCTCTTGCAGGGAACCCTCCTGGAAATCCCTGGGCACATTCTGTGCATCACGCCACCACACGGGCATGTTTGACTGACCCCCTTATTTGAGTGGTGGGGGTGTTGGTGGGCAGGGGTCTCTGCAGAGCTGTCCTTCTCTGAGGGCCAGGCTGGGTGCTTCCTGGGAATTGGGATGTGTGCTGTCAGGGGACATGTTCCTGTGTCAAGGAGCCCTCCACAGTGGACTGAGGTGACAGCCACACCTGGCTTGCTCCTGCTGTGAAGGCCCTGAGGAGGACCATGAGAGCCAGCTGCATCGTTCCCAGGCACTTGCTTTTCTGCAAAGGGACAGCTGACCCTGGGTGTCCATAATGTGACACACTAGGCTCTGACAGGAGTGACAGATCTGACGACTGTGGCCCAGGTAGGCATGGGCAGAGTTGAGCTGCATCAGGTGGACAATTGGGTCCTCAGAGGAAGGGGTCTTGGGCTAGCCCCAGGCCCTGGAGAGCTGGAGGTCTGTGGGCAGAGACCCTGCATGTGAGGTCCCCACCTTCTGTTCTCACGAGCACCCTGCCCAGGGACCACAGGCTTGAGCAGGGGACGATGGTGGGGCGAGGGCACCACCCACCCCACTTCCACTCCTGCACCCTCTCTGCCTCCCTGGCCCCCAGGGGAGGCCAAGTTCCAGGAGTTAAGTAGAACCAGGGCCACTGCCCTAGAGCCCCACCCTGACAGCTGGCTGCTTGTGGCGCCAGCACCAGGTAAGCAAGCCCCCGCCTCTCTCCCCCCCTCCCATCCCTACAGAGTCACCCAGCATGTGCAGAGAGGACTGTCTGCGACCCTCCCCTGCCTACTCCTCCCACCCCACATCTTGCATGCTGCTGTTCGAGGGCAGGCTGGGCCTCCTGCATGGGTTGGAGAAGCAGCAGTCTGGCCCTGGTGCGGGGTCTGCAAACTCCCACCTCTGGAACTCATCATCACTGGCACATATGTAACAAGGACAGACTGACCATGGACCAGGCACTCAGCCTACAGACGCTGGAGCCTCGGGACCCCAGGCAGAGCCCTAAGAGCCCACAACCCAGTGAGGAAGAACCAGTCTGGAGGAATGAATGGTGGTGCAGTATGGCAAGAGCTGGCAGCACGGGTGACATCCTACCGGGGGGTTGAGGGACGGATAGGAGTCCACCAGATGGGGGGGGGATCAGAAGGGCATTCCAGACATGGCCACAGCTGCCTGCTTGCACTTGTCCCTCTTGTGGCGTGGACAGGGCTGGATGCTCCATGTTACCTGTCCATTCTCTAGTGCTGTCACTCTCTGTTACTGGAACCGGCAGAGCCAGGCGGAGGAGGAAGGTGCACAGTCAGGGCAACACCCCTCTGGAGCTCTTGCTGACCAGCTGTCACCTGCTCTGCAGACACCCTGGGCATGGCCCTGCCTCTGCTCAGAGCTCCCTCCTGCCTCCCAGAGAGAAACTTCCAGACCTTCCTGAGTGCTCAGGACCAGAATGTGCATGTTCTGGGAGACAAACACAGCAGCTGCTCAGGGGAACACCTGTCTTTTGGCACATGGCCTGTGGGGACCAGGAACCATGTGGGCTAGGAACCATGCAAAAGGGGGCCTCCTCACTGGGCCATGTCCACCCACCTTGGGAAGACACATGAAGCCCCAGTGTTCAGGGACAACAAGGTCCAGCTCAGGGAACACTTGGTGATGCTCTCACCAGTCTGTGGACCACCACAGTGACCCTAAGCTCAGAGCTGCCACAGCAGACGGTGTTGAAGAGTCAGGAATGGCGCGGCTGCCGGCGCGGGCTCATCCCCACTAGGAGCAGGGACCTGGGCTGAGGGCAGGGAGGGCTGAGGGGCAGAGCACCAGCACCCCTTCCTGGACCACAGCTTCCTGGGCCGGCACCGCACTCTCTGGCTCCTATCCCACGTGCTGCCCGGGGGGGGGGGGGGCGGTTGGGATTCCTTGACTGCACCTCCTCTGACTCTGGTTCTGCTCCCAACACTCATTCATCACTCTTTGCCTTCTCATAAATGTGGCAGTGTCTTTGGTTCCTGAGACAAGGTCTCTTCACGACTCAATGTCTCTCCGGTGCCAGGTCTAGGATGGCTGATGGTTCTCCTGCGCTCCGCAGCCTGTTTCTGCTTCCTAGACCTGCCTGGACCCGCCCCTAGGAGGCAGGCAGGTCCTGAGGGCTCATTCTGGTGCTTGCTAGATGTTAGATTCTCCAGAGGCAGATCCCAGACTCCTGTGACCTCCAACTATGGTGGCATGTGCCAAGCTCTCTTGTGGTACCACTAGGATATTTCTCACTAGAAGTGACCAGAGGTAGTCACATCTCCCTTGGAGCAAGATGGCAGTGGGGGAACTCACAGCACATCAACAGATCTCTTGAAAAATTCTCACAGATCATGGTCTCCAAAATTCACTTTCCTTGAGCCTTTTATAAGTTTCAGTTAGGTAAAATATTTAGGGTTCATCTAACCATCCATAACTAGATTGTTTTTCTGATCTGTCACCTGACTATGAAGTGTGGTGTCTGCTGACGTCTCAGCTAAGCCACACACTGTCGCCTCACTGCACTGAGAATATGTGAGGCACAACCAAAATAGAACTGTATTTACTCACTGGATTTTGCATTTAGAAATGAGACCCAAAGGAAGAAGTTATAAATGTGATTTCTTGAGAGCCTCTTGTGGGCAGATTATGTGACAGGCTCTGTAAAGGAGGCAAATAACGTTCCCAGTTCCAACACATGAGCGTCTTAGTATAGCGGAAAGCTGGATATGAACACAAAGTATCTACTGAACTGAGGGAGCTGAGAGAAGAGCCAGTGAGTGGGGAAAGTGGCTGGATATCAGCCTTGTTCCGGGCAACGTGGCCGTTTTTGAGGTTCTTAAGGTGGGATTGCAATAAGTCACTGAGTCGATCTTAAAACAGAAGATGGGAACTTGATTCACCAGTTGGCAGTCTGTGTTCACCAGCTGCTGGGCCAAGGGAGAGGCTGCAAGTCTACACCTTTCGACCCCCTCCTGGGGTTTGTACTCAAACATTAGTTTGTACTCAACTAATGGTTATAGTCCAAAACCATTTTAAAGCACAAGTGTCTGTTGCTATGATTCAAAACCATAAACCAACGTCACGAGATCTAAAACCATGAGCAGAACAGTGAGTGGAATGGTCACTAACATCTAGATAATCAACCTCTGACAGGGTACATTGTCCAAGAAAAGTGGGAAACAAATAGAGAGCACTTTTGCACTGTATAAGAATTGCCATTCTGTGCTTCCAAACATGCTGTGCCAAGCAACTGTTGGTGGGCACAGAGGTGGGCTTTCCATGGAAGAAGCATTTCTTATATGACGTGGAGTCTCGGGGAAAAATGGAGTCGGTTTGGTCCTTGTCCAAAAAGCCTGGCCCATAACATAAAGAAACCCATACTGTTTCAAAAGGAGGGAGTAGAAGTGCTTCTCGATACAGGAATAAATTAAAGAAATATTATATACCTGATAAAGAAGTGATTGTACTTCATTGATATGGACTCCAAAAGCTAAATACAAGATACAAATTGAAAATGCAACATAGCATTTTTTTTTAAATACACATTCTTTTTTTTTAGAGAGAGAGAGAGAGAGAATTTTTAATATTTATTTATTTTTTTTAGTTCTCGGAGGACACAACATCTTTGTTTGTATGTGGTGCTGAGGATCGAACCCCGGGCCGCACGCATGACAGGCGAGCGCGCTACTGCTTGAGCCACATCCCCAGCCCCGCAACATAGCATTTCTGATTATCATGATTATTTTCTTTCATTTCTTTTAATACTGGAATGGAACCCAGAAGGACTTAACCACCGAGCCATATCCCACACCCTTTTCTTTATTTTTTATTTTGAGACAGGGTCTCACTAAGTAGCTTAAGGCCTCACTAATATGCCGAGGCTGGTCTAGAACTTGTGATTATCCTGCTTCGGCCTCCTTAGTCACTGGGATTGTTACTGAAAGTTCCATCCTCCCCTGGTGCCTATTCAATAAAGGAGGACATGGTTTTGAGAAAAAAGAAAAAGGTTTATTGCTTTCCTAGCAAAGGAGAAACAGGGGACTCCTGTCCCAAAGGCTGTGATTCTGCCCATCCAGGAAATGGGGCGGGGGGACTGTAAAAGAAGTGATTCAAAGGCTACATACAGTTCATGTGTTCTCTGTTCAGTTTGTAATTCACTTGTTAATCGGGAGATAGTCATTTCTGAGATCTACTGGTGCCATTCCCAAAGTCTGGATTACTCCATTCCTCTGGTAGGTGAGTGCTCAGGGACAGATACCTCTGCCTAGGATGAAAAATAAAGGTAATCCTGTTTCCCCTGGAATAGGGAGGAGCGGGGAGAGAGGAAGGAAAGAAACATGTCTTTTAAAAGTAAGTGGCAGAGAAGCCAGGGCTATATTCAAAGCCTAATGTCAAATTCTACATTCCGTTTCTATGGAAAATGGGTACAACATTTCCAAGCTGCTTCCAGCTAGAGAGGGTGAAGTTGGGGGAAGTGACTCAAAGTCCTTGTTCTCTGTCAGGTGGGGCAAAGACAGTTAAGGGATTCAGCATCAGAACAGGTCTGAGGTCCACAGTGACTGATGCCAGGTGACTGGACAAGGTGTACATAGGGCAGGGCTTATTCACAACAATAAAAAAGCAACCGTTTTATAATCAATAAGCACAAAAGCAATTAGTATTTCAGCCAGTCTCTGAAAACCATGAGGACAGTGACTCATGATCATATCAGTGAAAAACAGATTGGAGTTTACCGAGTCTATCTACATAGGATGTTAGGAAGACTTGTAGGTCTCTGAGATCAGGCTCAAATTGACTCAGGATGAACCTGTGACTCCAGAGTCCTTGGTGATAGTGCTTATTAGACACACCCACATAAGAACTCTTTCTTTATAACCTCTAGTTATTTACTTTTGGTAGGGCTGGCACAGGTGTACATCTCAAGTTATACTGAATGAGCTACTGTCTCTCCTAAATGTCCGTGTAGGACTATGCTTAGGCTATGCTCTCCTGCCAGGTATTTAAGACCAAGTTGGTCAAAACTGACCTTGTTCCTATCTACTGCTAAGAGTCAGCTGAGATTCCTCAGAGATGATAACTCTTGGGGACCTGTGCAAAGCCTCTTGGATCCTTTGGCTTTTCTGTACAAGTGGTGGTGCCATCTTCCAGAGTGGGTCAGGGTCTTGCTGATCACATATGGCTTCTCTTGGAAGCATCAGGGTTATTTCCCTACCCAACAACCCTCCTCTTTGCAAAATGTGCACTGATTGGCTTCCTATTCTGTAGGGTCCTCTTCATCCCCCTGATCAATGGATCAGCTGACTCACCAGAGTTGCAAGGTCCCATGTGGGGTTCCATCATTCTCTGGGTCCTGGAAGACCTTAAAGTCCAAGGGCCAAAATGCTGGCTGCTTTTTCCTTGGCCCTTCTGCTTCCTTGACTTTCATCTCCAAGTTTAGGTTTTAACACCCAGCAGGCCAGTATCCCCGGTCTTGCAGTAGGAGTAATGGGTTTTAACTTCCATGTCTGTAATTTTACTTTTTCCATTTTTTGGAGGGGGGTGGTATTAGTACTGGAAGTCAGCATTATAACCTGTCTGTCCTGTAAGTGATGGATTATTATCGCAAATTAACTCAGGTTGTTTTATTAGAAGCAGTATCTCTGCAAAACACTAATAGGCAATAGTTATAAGATTTACAAAGAATGCACAAAATTAAACTAACAGAACAAAAACATATTTAGTTTGTGTAATAGCTATGAACCAAGAAAACTGATTTTTATAATCTTAAACCTTTACTTAGTGATGTATTATATCCCTTGTTTATTTTGAGATCACAATAATCTTTACAACAAAAATTGATATTTTGAGTACAACTTTAGATGAACTTAAGTCTAGCCTATGATGGAGCCATTCTAACATGGAGCAAGGTGAGAGGCAGAGTCTTATTGCAGGTAAGGTGAGAACCTTGACAAATATCAGAATAAAACATTATATCTGGAAAGTGAATCAAACAAAGGCTAAGAGAGCTTCTAAATTTCTTTTTGTGGAAAAAATGGCAAAATGCTTTCATGTTTTACAGTGTTTTAAACAGACTGGGCTCTCCTTAATACCTTCCAAAAATACATTGAAATCCCTATTCCAGTGTAAAGAATAACATAACATTTTGTATATAACTTATTGATAACAGACTACCTTATCCACTTATAAAACATTAAATGACATAAATAAATGCCAACCAAATTTATTTCTGTATAAATCTGAAGGAGACTATTGCTACAGACAATGTTAGTTTGGAGAGCACTAACTTGGTAAAGTGCTCTCCTAAGATTTACACTTAATCAAGTTTAACTTTTAAAGTAAAATTAGAATCCATAGTGTGTGGTAACAACAATCACATGGGTTAGCTGTACCAGCAAAAAAATCAAAGAATAGCCTGAAATCTCTTATACATTTAGGAAACAGTGTTAAAGATCCGAAATCGACTTAGTCAAAGAAAATAGATATAATATAGGCCTCAAATGATAATGTGGCCCTTTAATTTCAGATACAGTGTATAAAAGAGAGCACTTATTGGCAACCTTGCCACCAAACCTAGATAAACCTTCATTTCACGAACTTTAACATAACACTTAGACAGATATAGTTCTCAGATGTATACGTATACCTATTCGCATATGTTTAGGGTGTCAACTGTATTGTTATAGCCTACAATAATCGTTCTTTATTTAACCACTCACAAAATAATCATTTGAAAGACAACAAACTCTAATTGCTTTAAGGCATAGTATCCCTGAGTAATAAAACCTAACAGATACCAGAAAATCATCTTGATAGTTAAGAGCAGATGTATATTTCAGAATCTGATTTATATCAGTACATTCAGAATTTAATAACTTTGTGTAATTATAACCACATACAAACATTTCGAAACATGCTTCCCACTAACCTTCCACAACTTTCTCAGACATCCTACAACTTGTTTACTTCCTTAGTTTTGTCATTTTTCTGCTTGAACTTTAGCACAAGAATATTACTTTACCAGACAAAATACTTTCTCATCCAGAAACATTTCTTTTACCTTCTAATTTTCTGCACTCAAGTAGATTCCCATATCCATAACTTTCCTATATCTCTTTTCTTGTTCAGACACTTTCTTAAATTCAAAACAATCCAATGAATGTCTCCTGTGCATGTAATTTACACAACAAATTTCATCCAGGACAGGAATCAGATAACCTGGCATATACAGAAACTGTGCCTTAGTCTTTTTCTCCCAGGTTACATTCAAAGGGTTGGAGCACAGGACATTTTAAGCCTGACCTGCCTCCCTTATCATTATCACAATGCCATCAACTTTAAGTGTACGCAGAGGCTCCTCTCGGGCCTTTGGCTTACACTAGGCATATGCAATGGAGGAGGCCATTCCATCCTTTTATTTAGGCTTCCTTGAAGGTCACTCTGCAGAGGCTACCACCATGACAATGGTTAGCCTTAGTTTCTTTCTTTTTTTTTAAATTTCTTTTCTGGGTACAATTGTTTATTCTACTAGTCTCCCCAGACGTTTGGTTTGATGGGATACTGCTATGGCAAGAATTGATCTGTCCCAGTGATGGATATCTTCTTGCCAAATTAGGTGTTTGGTCAGCTCTTAAAAGGGGAGACTATTCTGTTCTCAGGCCACAAACAATGCTGGAACCTACTGCCATGTCCTCTGTGGCCAGCAGCCTCCATACCCCATGGGCCAAGGGTCCTGGAAGGCCAGGTTCCCACTGCCCATTTCTCTGCAGGCAGGCAGCTCTGCCAGGTTTCTGCCTGGCTCAGGGTTGGTGTCCTTGACCCACAGGGAGGGGATCTGCAGCTGCCTGGGGCCAGGCTGAGGAGCAGTGCTGGGGGCCAGCTCTGGATTTAAAAGATTAAATATTTTCTACTCTTTCTTCTGTGGTCCAGCTATCCTTCCCCACCAGACTCCTTAATCATGCAACTGCATAAATGCCTGTACATACAGAATCTCTTTCATGTACTTTACCCCAAAAGATCAACTTCAACTTCAAGATTGTACAGTAATCCAGAAAAACCATTTAAAGACAATCCTCTTTCTCTTAGAGAGGCTTATCCCTAAAGGTGGCCCATTGAGCCAAGAACTCTGTACTCAAGAGACTACCATGTCTTTAATGGCCAGAAACAGACAAACAACAAAAACAAAGCAAACAGACAGACAAGAGAGCATCACTGAAATGAGTGTTGACAGACAGGAACCTTTAAAACAGACAGACCTGCGTGTACACATTTCTTCTTTACCTTTGACAGACCAACTCCAACTGTAAGAGTGTATAATAATCCAGAAAGCTATTCAAAAACTAAATGGTGACTGGGATTGTGGCTCAGTGGTAGAGCACTTGCCTAGCATGTGTGACGAACTGTGTTCAATTCTCAGTACTGCATATAAACAATGAACTGTTATAGTTAAAGCTTCGTCCCAGGGTTTCATAAACTGACTTCCAGACCACTCACGTATAATCGAATTGAGCCTTTATTGAAGCACACCGGTGGCAGCTGACCAGAACATAAAGCTGTTCCCCTGATCGGCCCTGAACAATTGTAAGGGCACTGCTTATAAGCCTGAAAACCACAAAAGGGATGTTTGGGGGTCCAGCCAATGCAAGCAAGCCAGGTTACAGAAGCTGGAGAGTGCAGTCAAGTGGAGGGAAGCCTAACCAATCACAGTTAGCCCAGTCACCCCAGTTACAGAAACAGAGCCCCGTTACCCTAGTTACAGAAACAATGCCCCATTAGATAGTTCCGTGTTCTTAAAGGTTTCTATAGCAAAAGGAGAAGAACATCTTGCCCCAGTCAGGACCCTTCTACTTGGCCTGGTTGTTTTACAGGATGAAGTCATAAAACAAAATGGAGTCACATTTGCTCCTACTATCACAGAACAAAATAAATAAATAAATGAAGTTCCATCTATCTATATATATCCAGATGGCTACAGTAAAATACTATCTTAGGCTTATACCTATAGGTGGCCCTTTTACTTACTTTATCTTGACAGACCAACTCTAATTGCAAGATTGACCAAAAAAGAAACGGAGAAAGACAACCCAAGAGGAGCCCTAAAACCAGGGGGGACAGAGAGAACCTCTAAGTTGAGCAGCCAAGATCTTTCCTAAGACACTACCTATGGAATCAATGCAGTATTGGCCATGTCTTAAAGGGGGCAGTAACAGAAACAAACAAAACAAAACACCCTCAACCAGAGGGAATTCCCAAACCCAAGACCAACAAATAGCTGAGAACCTAGAACAGGTCAGAAGGGAGTAAATATCCCTAGGACTCTGAGTCCCACTTAACCATGACTCCTACACTAACAGTACTGCAAATGTCCCCAATAAGAAAGACCAGAAGTGTGGAACCAAGGGTCTAGGTGTGTACACCAGGGGACTTATCAAATGGTCAATGTTGTCACAACTTTTCTGAGTTCAGTTTCCTTTTTCTCAAAGAGGACCATGATGGAGCAGCTTGTACCATTCAGGGGGAGAAGCTAGGAGTTCTCCAGAGCAAAAGGAGCTTTAGCAGTTGGTGGGACAGTCCCTTAATCCCTCCCTTCACTTACAGGAACAGCTCCTCCCGGTTCAACCTGAGGCAAACTCGCCCAACTCCTAACTCTCCTGCATTTGGCTCTCAACAAGGTCACCAGCACCTTGAATTCTCAGCAGGGAAGTGGGGGTTCCTTGGAGAGTCTGGCCTACCCAAGAAACTGGAGTGGGAGCTGCTCTCAGGGAAAGAGGCTGACTAAAACAGAAACTGGTATTGAGAAGTGGGGTTGTGGCTGTGATCAACCTCTCCATGTGGCCCAGGAGCTCTTAAGGCCTTTTGGACTTGGTGGGAAGAATTTTGTGACACTTAGCTTGCACTTGCTGGAAATGCTTTAGGTTGTTGCAGGGGGAGCTTACTGGCTGATTCTGGTGGGAGCTCAGAAGACCAGAATGCCAATAGGACCGTGGGCAGCGAAGAAAGGGCTCAGGGGGGTTTAGTGGAAAAAGAGGACACTAAATGGTAAATGGACTAGGGGCCCTTCATATTATGTTCTGGCTGAGAAGTTGCCTGCATCTTTCCCGTATCCTGAGACTTTCTGTGAGGCTGATTTTAAAAGCCATAGGCTTCTTAATCTGACAGAAGAAATTTCTAAGCAGTTTAGCATTCAGGCAGTGGCACAGATGCTGCTGGTGGCTTTTAGCCAAAATTATTGTGATAATCAGGAGCAGAAAGCAGGGCAAAAAAGATTTGAAAAACTTGGACTTGATGGAGTCGAGTCAGAAACTTGGTGGCAGTAAAACTGGGGCTAATGAATTTGCAGTTTTAAAGACATTGCAGCCACTAAAGGAATGCAAAGACTTTGCCCAGAGACCACAAGAAAGGTGGTTTGAGGGCATCTCAGGAATTGACAAGACCACACCCACCTCAGACTCGAAGGAGTAAAAGTGAAAATTCTCTTGGGAAGAGACCAGAGAACACAAGGCCTCCTTGTGCACCCTTCTTGCACAAGGGGGCCTAGGAGGGTTATTCAACATGCTCAGCCACCCAGGCTCTCAGAGACTGCTGCAGCCAGGGTCCCTGGGGGCTTGGCTACTGCTTGAGATGGCAGCAGACCTTGGCATCAACCACTCGGTGCTGGATCTGCAGGAATGCAGTACACTGGAGTTAGGAGGTCGTGGAGGCTTCTACTGAGATTTCAAAGGAAGGCCTTGAGGCCATAAGTTCTGTAGATTCAGAATCCCTGTGGGCACCACCTGAGAGGGCAGTGCATAGAGATGTGAGGAGGAAGGCACAGCTGCAGGGGAGACCTGAGATTCAGAAATGCCAGTAACACGAGACATCATTGTAAGAAAGCTGCAGGAATTGAGCAGAGACAAGCAAACAGAAAGGCCATTTAGGCTGTACCAACATTGTCACAGGGACATTGGAGAGAACATCAGGATGCCATGTGCTCCAGATGCCAGACACAGAACTACAGGACTTGTTTGCCCAGCTGGGTTTCGGTCTTCTTTGCTCCCATCCCTTCTTTGTATGCCCTATTTTTCTGAATGGAAATGTTTGCTCTGAACCTTTATATATTGGATACTTGTAAATCACTTTTGATTTTTACAGGCGCTCACGAGGTGAGATTGCCTGTCTCAGAGGAGACTTTGAACTTGAATTTTGGGGCAATCTTGGAACTGTTGAGACTATGGGGACTTTAAAAAATGGACTAAATGTATTTTGCCTTGTTAGATGATGGTCATGAGCTTTTGGAGGCCAGGAGCGAAATGTTACGGTTGGATGTGACGTGTCCCCCAAACGCTCATGTGTGAGACAATGCAAGAAGGTTCAGAGGAGCAAGGATGGGGTTTTGAGAGAATCAACCCAATCAGTGGATTAATCTCCTGACAGGATTAAGTGAGTGGTGACTGAAAGTGGGTAGGGTGTGGCTGGAGGAGGTGGGCATTGGGGGTGAGACTTTGGGGTATATATTTTGAATCAGGTGAGTGAGTGGAGTCTCTCTGTACTTTCCGATCATCATGTGAGCCACTTCCCTCCCCACATTCTTCTGCCATGATACTCTGCCTCATCTTGAGCCCTGAGGAATGGAGCCGGCTGTCTGTGGACTGAGACCTCTGAAACTGTGAGACCCCCAAACAAAATTTTCCTCCTCTTAAATTGTTCTTGTTAGGTCTTTTGATCACAGAGGCAAAAAAAAAAAAAAAAAAAAACCACAACAGATTCAAACAGTTGTCAGGTCCCACTTAACCATGATTTCTACACCAGTGGCCCCATAGATGTCACCAGAAAGAGGACCAGATGTGTGGTATCAAGGGTCTTGGTGTGCACACTGGGGGACCTACCAGATGGCCAAGGCTGTCTCAACTTTCCTGAGTTCAGTTTCCTCTTTCTCAAACTGGACCATGATGGAGCCACCTGTACCACTCAGGGGGAGAAGGCAGGAGTCCCCAAAGCAAAAGGAGCTTTAGCAGCTGCTGGGACGTCCCTCAGTCCCTCCCCTTACTCATGGGAACAGCTCCTCTGGCTCAACCCCAGGCAAACTCACCCATCTCCTAACTCTCCTGCAGTTGGCTCTCCACAAGCTCACCAGCACCTTGCATCCTCAGCAGGGAAGTGGGTTCCCTGGAGAGCCAGGCCTGCCCCAGGAAGCTGGAGTGAGGGCTGCTCTCAGGTCCCATCTGGGTGGCCAAACTTGTGAGTGAAAGCCCAGCCCCTGGCCCCGATGCTAACCCAGTAACAAAGGCACAGATTTTAGAAAAAGGAAAAAGGTTTATTGCTTTGCTAGCAAAGGAGAAATACAAGGAGACTCCTGTCCCAGAGGCTGTGATTCTGTCCCCCAGCAGGAGCAAGGGGCTGTTAAAGAGGTGACTCAAAGGCTACCTTCCACATGCTCTCCGTTGGAGGTGTAATTCACTTGTTGATTTGGAGATAGTCATTTCTGAGATCGTCTGTGCCATCCCCAAAGTCTGGATTATTTTGTTCCTATGGAGGGTGTGGGCTCGGGGACAGATAACTCTACCTAGGATGGGGAAGAAGGGTGACCCTGTTTCCCCTGAGATTAGGGAGGGGGTAGATTGGGGAGGAGCAGGGAGAGAGGAGGAGAAGGAAACAGTTCATTTTAAAGATAAGTCTCCGTGGCAGAGCAGCAAGGGCTATATTCAAAGCCTAAAGTGGACCCTGTCATATACCTACTTACTGAGAAGTAAAGTGATAGTGCCCCCAGGGACTCCCCAGCACCTCCTCCATCCCATGTGGATCATGCCTTTTGACGGCGTCCCTAGCGCTGGCTGTGGGACTCACGGCACTGTCTAGGTTAGTGTGAGTGAACTGTGTGTGCACAGATAAGATCACCCCGCAGCGCCTCTCTGAGAACCCGCCCTGCTGTTAGGAAACTCAGGACTCTGATGCTGGAGCCTCCACGTCCACCTGAGGCAGACCATCGGGCCACCCTGCTGGGGGCAGGAGAGCATTGGCGAGCAGCAGGCATCCCGCAGACAGGCACCACAGGGGTTAGAGCAGCCCTGCTCCTCTCTGGTCAGGCATGCCATCCATGCCTGGTGCCACCTCACAGAGTGTCAGGGGAAATGCATTTGAGGGCAGCATTCTGAGTTCTTGGGGACAGCCACTAGTAGTCTAGGAGTAGAGGGGTCTCTGGGTAGAGATTAGCAGTCAGGAGAGGAAATGTCTATTTCATGGAAATATTTCATGGAAATGTAGAATCAGAACATTCAGGATTGAGTTACTTCTGGTCTCACAGAACCCAGGCGAGTCTGGGGCCTGATTGGTCCCCTCAGCCCTGGCTATGGCAAGCCAGCTGAGTAGAAGGCCCAAGGAATTCAAAGGGGATTGAAAGTAGAACCTGCTTTTAAAAAAACATGTGGTTTGCGCAAATCAAAACCTACTGAGCCATCAAACCACAGAAAGGATATAAGACAACCCAAACCAAAATGGCCATGTGACCCACAGAGCGTCCTGCAGGGCCACTCAGTGTTGGCTTGAGGTGTGAGCTACTGACCCGCAGACAGGGCCTGTCCCTGCAAGAAGTCCCTCCCAGTGGGCCACCTTCCAGGGCTGCTGCCTGCAGGGATCCCAGCAGGTTTGTGCCAAAGCTGCCACATGGACCTCCTCTGGACCAGAAGCCAGCCAGCCCCTCTGCCCACTCTGCCCACTCCACCCCTATTGAAGTCCCCTTCTAGGAAGCCCTGGCCTCAGGCAGTGTGGAGTCCAGCAGGGTACTGGGGGCACAGTGCGGGATCCCCAGGGACAGCAGCCGTCTGGAAAACCTTCCGGGCACCAGGCTCCCCCCGGCTCCTGATCACAAAGGTGCCACTGGTCTCCCTAACGGCCTGACCTGCATGTCAAATGGCAGGAAGCTGAACACCCGCGTTCACTGATAGACCCTTCACCCTCGAAGGCACTCATCGGATATCCTGTTTCTAAAGGTCTCAAGGAGGTTTGCAGGAGAGTTAATATTTGTTGAGGTCCCGCAGGCAGAAATATTATTGAACCAAGAACAAACAGTTCTTGGTTAAACATTCACTGTTTGCTCAGCCTTAGGCCCAGATGGCCAGGGAGGTCACGAGGAAGATGATGTGATCACTGCTGACACAGCCCTGCTGGCAGAGGGACCTGCCAAACCCCCATTCCAGGCCACAGTCAGGGGAGTGGTCACTGCCCTCTAGTGGCCAGAGGCATTGAGGAAGAACATGGTGGTTTCACAAGTCAACTCACAGGCACAGGGGGTCTGGGGGGGCAGCTGTGTGGGAGTCGGGGCCTCGGGACCAGCACTTCGCCCTTCTAAGCAGAGGAATCTTAAAGGAGAGGGTGACTGCACCAGGCTCTGCTGAGGGATGGGGATGTGTCATCTGAAACATAAGAGAGGACAGAGATGTGACAAGAAAATATTTCTCTCCAGGGCACCAGGGCGGGGCCCACCAGGTCTGAGATTCAGAGCAGCCATTGTAGAAAAGACCTTGGAAGCCCCCGGTCAGAAGTGTCCCTGGTACTTGGCTCCAGGACCAGGTGCTCAGGGACTGAGGCACAATGGTCATAACCTGGGTCCCTCGCCTTTGTGGGCCAGAAAAGCACCTTTGCCCCACCCTGTTAGTTCTGTAGGTGGGGCTTGTGAGTTCAAGTTACAAAAGGAGGGACAGAAGAAAGGTACACAGATGGCACTTGATGTGAATATTTCAATGTTGGGGTGCACAGAAGCCTTCATAAAGAAGAAGGGAGACCCAGAGAGTGATTGGATTGGGGGGTACATATACCATGTTAACAAAATCCAGCAAGTGGTGGAGAAGGGATAAGACCCAGGAAAGGTGAATCGCTGTCAGCTAAGGGAAGTGAAGACAGAGGAGAGGAATTCAAGCTTGTGAGGACATCTGTGGGTGCTGGCCGAGGTGGAGAACAGCACCACCTCCCTTGCCTGCCCTCCCGAGGGCGCGGAGGCTTGGTGCAGGTGGATGGCTCGGCCTGCAGGGTGAAGCAGGTCCATGTGCTGGGGCAGTGCTCCTGCTGCATTACAGGAGGACGCCACTGCTGCCCGTTGAGGTCATGGGCATCTTGTGTGGCCCTCTTTGGATGCCTGAGTTGCTCCCTCCTGATTCGGTCCTAGCTCTTCTCCTGAGCCCCGTCTGCTTAGGAGAAAGCTGCTCCCTGTGCAGCCCCTGGGCCCCTGTGATGAAGGGAAGCCATTGCAGAAGGCGGATGTGGGAGGAGGTAGGTCAAACGAGATGATGAAGGCCATTGACCTGCTCCGGGTAGCCCAGCTCTGCACTGTGAGCAGCAGTCAGCCAGCCTTTGCAGGGTTCCAGAGGCACCTGGTGGCTACTGTGTGATCCAGAGCCCCACTGAAGGCCGGGCAGTTGCCTGCCCTGCTCCACAGACCCCCCGGTGGTGTGAACCAAGGTGGGAGGGGAGGCGCCTTGTTGTGAGGATCATGTGGGTCACAAGTCACCATACTCCACAAGCCAAGGCACGCTCTGCAGAACAAGGAGCCAGAAAGCAGAGGAGGTCAGAGAATCCTGAGCTAAGGAGTAGCCCAGTGGTCATTACGAGGCTCAGAGGGGATAAGGCAGGAAGCAGACGGAGGGTTCCCCAGCCTCTGGACCCCTGCACACATGGCACGGTGGAAACAAACCAGACAAAAGTCCTCAAGGCACCTTTTTGGAATTACAAAAAATAAATCATTTGTAGGAACTGTATGGTGTACACAAAGTGGATCGATATATGTTTTATTTTAGGTAAGGGTCTCATTAAAATATACTTTTATCATGGTCTTTTCTTCTTTGCTTTTAGTTTCTGAAAAAAAACTTTGTCCTTTACACAATTTTTAAGATCATTTCATCAGATAACTTACCTTTAGGGGGTCTGAACAGGAAAGGGCAGTATTATTACTTTTATCACTAATATTCTCATTAGCCTTCTTTTTTCTTGACCATATTCCTTTTCTTTCTGCCCTTAACCAACAGCTATTCTGATTAAAAATCCGTTGCTCTGTGGCTAAACACGCAGAGCTTGAGGCCATCTGATGATGGAAAGTGTTTGCACCACCAGCTCCTTGGGGTCCGGCCAAGCAGGACTCTGCCCACGCAACAGGGGCCCTCAAACGTGAAAACCAGAAACCCGAAATGCAAGCCCAGGGGGAGAGAGAGAAACCACGGCCAGGCACGGAACTCCACTCTAGGCACGAGACAGCCAAGTGAACAAAAGGAAACCAAACACTCTCTTGTTTAATCTGAAAGATCATCCTAACATGCCTGTTATGACACTCATGTGTGTCAGACTTTAAATCCTGATAATAAAACAACTTAAGTACACATGAGATGTTCACAGACTGTACTGGTGTATTTGTTCACAATGAAATCACTAAGTTCCTTAAAGTAGAAACGATACCATCACTCTACGGCCAAACACAACAGAAGGAGAAAAGCTGGACAAGGTTCGAAAAGGCTCCTGCACAGGGAAATTCATCTTTTATTAAGCAAAACTCTAGAACTTCTTAAAAAGCTCTGCATTAAAAACACTGCCTCTCTAGAGCTCGGGGGGATGTTTAGCGTAGTGATTAGAAACGGAGAGTTTCAGACTCACATCAGTGGTACGTGAGATGAATTCCCACCTGAGAAAGCCAAGAAGAGCAACCACAGCAGAAATAGAACCGGAGGGAAAGAGACCAACAGAGTGGGAAAGAGAAGCAGCAAAATCAGTTGATATGCCAAATACAGCTCTTTTCAAAACACACACACACACACACACACACACACAATACACAAACTATGACTTATGTAGTCCAGAGCCAGGGAGAGGAGAACCCAACTATACCAATGGTCAACGGGGGAGCAGTGAGCAAACAGAGGAAACTAAAAATGTAAGAAACCACTCTGAGTAACTTCGTGCCACTAATTTTTTTTTTGAGGGTGCTACTGGGGATTGAACCCAGAGATGCTTTGCCATTGAGCCACGGCCACGACCCCAATCCTTGTTGGTTTTTTTAAATTAATTAATTAATTATTTTGATACAGGGTTTTGCTAAGTTGCTTAGGGCCTCATCAAGTTGCTGAAGTTGGCCTCAAACTTGTGATCCTCCCACTTCAGCTCCTGATCCACTGGAATTACAGGCATACACGGCTGTGTCCAGCTTCATGCAATTGCTTTTAAAAATCTAGATGAAATGGATAAATTCCTAGGAAGGTAACAGCTTAACAAAAGTGGTCAAGCAGAGACTCAACAGCTGAAATAAACCATGGGAGAAATGGACAAGTTATCAAGAAAGAAACCCAGGAAGACCTCCAGGCTCAGACAGTCTCACAGGAAAATCCTATCCAAGTTCAAACACCAAACCATTCCAATGCACAAAAATTGTTCCAGAGTATGGAAAACTAGGGAAAATGTTCACACTCATAGGGAGACATTAGCTCAAGATGTGCCATTGGCCCAAAACATAAGAGCTGAAGTTACAGAACTTCTAGAAGAAAAGACAGTAGAAAACTCTGTGGGCTTGGATTAGGCAGAGGTTTTTAGTTAGGACACAAGTGTAAATCATAAAAGTAAACCTGGAAAAAAATGGATTCCAACTTGCTCTTTGAAAGACACTGCTAAAGGAAATGAAAAGGCAGGGCACAAGCCAGAAGGAAATATTTGCACAAGCATCTGGCAGAGGACTTGTGGGTAGAGTCTAGGAAGAACTCTAACCATGAGCATTCAGCAGGACAACGCCTGGTTAAAATGCGCCCAGTACCTGGACCACCACTTTGTCAGAGAAGGTGGGAGAAGCGGAAACCCATGAAAAGATCTTCCACCGCTCATTACCAGGAGATGAGGGCTGAAATGCAGACCGGAGTCCTATGACAACTGCTGCAGCGGCTGCAAGGTGAGGCACAGAGAACTGGAGCGCTGGGCAGGGCCCGGACACCTGCTCCTCCCCCGTGGCTGGCGGGAAGGAAGCGCGGAATAAGCACTTCGGAAAACAGTGTTCTAGGTTCTTAAACAGTTAAACACCACCTACCCCACGACCCAGCGGCCCACTGGAGGTGGTCACCAGAGAAAAGACCTTACCCCCCACCCGCCCAAGTGCTTTCAGACACCTGGGCACAGTCCCTCACAGCAGCTTTATTCTCGAGAGTGGGGAACCAGAAACAACCCAAATGTCCATCCACGTTTGTGAGAAGTCCCCGCTGTGGACTGGCAACACAAAGGACAGAGTGCCTGTGTAGGCCGCAGTGAGAGGAGGTGGACTTGGAGACCCGTCCTGCAGGACTCAACTAGGGGAACCTGGAGGAGGGGAAACCAAGGGGAGAGGGAACAGGCCCCATCCCATCCCTGGGGTGGGGGTGGGGGTGGGGGAGGGCACTGGCCGCCAAGGGGAAGGCAGGGACCTGGGGGCCATGGCAAGGGTCCTGTCTCTCCATGTCCTATCTGCGGCAGTGTTTACAGTACTGTATGTTTGTCACAGCTTGCTGAACTCATCACTTCAGTTAGATGAATTTTATTGTGTGTCAATTACACGTCAACGAAGTCACATTTAACAAACCCCCAGGCACAGCCATAACCAGATCAATATTTCTAGTGTGTAGACAGTGGACTGATTAGACGAAAGGGCAATTCTCACCCGTGTAGCTGTCGAGGTCCCTGCCTTGAGGTTCATTAAGACCTTGGATCCTCAGCCACCACCTCTTGGCTGTGGAGGAGGCGTGACATCTGCCCTTGGGTGGCCAGCAGAGGGTGCAGGAGAGCAGATGCAGGACCTTGGTAGGCCAGGAAGTTCTTTCTGGTGGACCCTCAGACCTTGGTCTCCTGAGCCCTGTGTCCTAGGCAGCACTGATGGAATGGTCCCCCACCCCTCTCTGGGCCACATTTCTGATTGTGCTACATGAAGGTCAAACTCTTATTAAGTGATGAGGACAGACAACCACTGCCGCTTGGGGAGACCCAGCCACCCTTCTGAGCTGCTCGCAGGCCTGGCAGGAAACCTGGGATCAGCCCCTTCCATCTCTGCGTGGGACACGTGCTCAGGGAGATCAAGTGTGAGGAGCTAAGGTGTGGTAACGGTGGCCCCTAACAGCCCTCTTTGGTGCTTTGGAGCTTGGTGTCACCCACAAGAGCCAATCCTGCTGAACTTGGGGACGTGTTTCAAGCAGTGTACAGGCTCAAGGGCGACTGGGGGCCACCTGTGGCCTCCTCAGAGTGCAGGTCCCGGCAGATGATACAGGGCCAGCTCCGCTCCTTGAAGAAGCACTGTTTAAACCCAGCAGCCTCCAGGGCCAAGCCTGAGTTGCTGGCCCCGCCCCACCACGGGAGGCAGGGACCCAGGGTTCCTAAGGTGACAGACTGGATCTGAGTGGCACACACCAAGTTGGTTGACTTGGGGTGGGGAGCACGAGGGGAGGGCAAAGCTACAGAAAGCCTGGCCTGGTCACCACTTGGGCTTTTTGAAGTGGACTGGGACAGGGAGTCGGAGTGAAAGTGCGCCCTACCTGCCACTCAGCTTCACGGGATGCTTTACGCAGCCAGAAGAGCCTGGGGGCCTTCAGGGACTCGCTGCAGATGAGAGGGTGTTAGAACCACACACGCTCACCCTCGTACACACTCACATGCACACACCGATCCACGTACACACACGCACAGCTGCACACGTATATGCACGTAAACACGCTTATGCGCACGCGCACACACATCGCCACCTCTGTGTCCATGAGACCAAAATGAAACTCAGCAGATTTTCAGATTTCCTTTATTTGAAGAAATTGTATGTTGAGCCCCTGAAAAGGATCAAAAGAAGACAGAAAACCCAGGAATTCAGGAAATATGGAGCTGGTAAGATGGTAACTTCCCTCTTCATGAGCCAGGGTGTTCTCTGCAGCAAGCACCTCTTCGTAATGACAGTCTAGAGATTCAAATGTGGCACAGCCGGTGAGCACACAGGAGACAGACAGCACCCACACTCAGGAGTCAGGGTGGCTGCTGTGCCAAGAGGCCATTCTGCCCAGGTCCCCCTGAGGGAGGGTGGGATGGGAGAGGACCACCACCCTGAGCCACAGTGCTCTCTGTGAGGCCCATTGGGAAAACTATCAGAAAATTTCAAGGGGGAACTTGGGGTCTCAAAGGAAACCCCTCAGAAGGTTCTGGAAGGTAAGGCTCTGCTCTTGGGAGCACTTAAATGTCCTAAGAGGGAAATTGGAAGGGTATCTCCAGGGACCAATGTGCTCTTTCCTTGGTTTTAAATGAATCAGTCTGATCCTTATCTGGCCAAACTCAGAGTCGGGGCACACAGAGACTGGGGAGAGGGAGGTGGGCAAATCTGTGCCTGCGGTGGAACCCTCTGGACAGCCATGGGGGTGCATGTGGTGGGCAAAGCCTGTCTCTGGGGGCAGGTGGGTGGGAAGGCGAGGCAGGGGGGAAGGGGCAGGTGGGTGGGAAGGCGAGGCAGCGGGGAAGGGGCAGGACTAATCGCTCCAGGCCCATCCCCCAGGTCCAGCATGCTGCACACACACGCTCTCACTCCCAGGAGAGGCTCCGCAGCATGGAGACAGAGGCAGGATCACAGTGTAGATGCCAGCCCCCTGCACAGGACGGGAGTGGCTGAGAGCCGGCTGGGAGTGCTGGAGGGAGCTACCCTACAACAGAGACCCTCTCTGTGGAGAACGTCGAGCAGCCTTCAGCTGGTACATGACAGGGACACTCCCCACCAAGGGGCACTTCCCCACTGGGCTCACTGAAGCCCTGGCCAGCTCCTACCACCCGCTGACCCTGCCTAGGGAGGAGAACTTCCCAGGATGGGGACCCAGGTGAGACTCGTCCCAGCCACCTCACCTGTCACAGAATTCAGGAAGAAACACCAGGGCACCTCAGCAGTCACGTTGGAAAAGCAGCACTTGCGAGAGGCACACCGTGAGTTGTGATGCTGGGTAGCCACAGTTGTGGGGGCAGAGACCTCCGCCCATGTGTGGTCACTGCAGTCAGAAGATGGAGGAGTGGGCCTTGGGAAAAGCACTGTCCCTCTCTTGGCCTTCTGCTCCAGGAGTGCTGTGGCCCAGTCACCACGACAGAGAAGGTTTGCAGAGCCTTTTGAAGATGAAAAATGTTGGTGGAAGCTCTGATACCCAGCACTCCTGCCTCTTGGGGAGGGCTCTGGCTCCCTACCTCACGTCTGTCTGGTTCCCTTTCAAATCCAGCCAGCTCTGAGCAACAGTCTCGGGGCAGGAAGCCCTTCCCAGGAGTGTGGACCAGTCGGGGCAGGGCCCAGGGGCCTGGGTCTGTGCAGGGCTTCACATCACAACTTTGCTTCTTGACAAGAAGCTCATTCCTAAGGCTCCCGGAAGTCTCCCTCACTCCCCTAACGTGGAGGTCTGTGAGCCGGGCTGTTACTGATGCTCTGTTAAGTGTTTCTGTTTCCCCTTGGAAGCTTCTTCCAAAGTGGTGGTATTAAAGTTAAAAGGAACCTGAGACATTTATTTTCCCCTCAAATCAAGCAAAACTGATGGGTCCACACACGTCTGGGGGGAAGGTGGGAGAGGCGTCTTCAATCAGCTTCTGGTTTGGTTTCTCTCTAGACTCACCCACCTGGGTTAGTCCCGACGAGCTCTAGCTAACACCAAGCCTCCCAAGTGCTGCTCTAGACTCTGACCCTGAAACTGAGTCCAGGCACTGGCCACTGGCCCAGAAAGGTCTGGCTCTCTGAAGATCACCTTGGTTAGGAGAGGGTGGAAACTCCAGGGAACCCCACCAAGTTGGGGTCATAGCAACATCCCATGTTGAAGCACCACTCCTTGGGGATGCCAGACAAGCCACAGCCCTTCCTCTCGCTGGGGTTCATCCTCCAGCACCGACAGGGAGCTGTGGGCAGATCTGCAGTCAGCCCCACCCAGTGTGCAGGACTCACGCCCCACCTCCTCAGGAACTTCGGGGAGCCTCCTTACCCCCTGTCCAGGGAGCAAGGCAAGGGCTTATCTTGCCCATATTTGAATGATGCAATTTCCTCCCAAGAAGCTGACCGGCCTTTGCTGACGTGGTTTGATTGGTTTAAAAAGTAAAGAAAAGCCTTCTTCAAAGAGTGATCAGATAGACCAGGCAGAAGTTAAATTGAAAGGTCATCCAGATGAGCCCAGGGGGTGGGGCCCTCCTGACCTCCTCAGACTGGCCAGCACCACAGCCATCAGCCTTCTGGGTGGTCAAATAGGACAGACCCTAGTGAGCTGAATCTTTCCCTCTGGGGCTAACTCAGGTCTCCACCTTTTTCCTTTCAAGAGAACAAAGAGGAGAGTCCCCTCCATTGTAGAAAGCACCCCCCAGGGGGCAGAAGGCCCTGCAGGAGGCAAGGACTCCTTCCCAACCACCTGCCCAGACAGGAGACACAGTCTGGGGTCACCTGTGGGCATTGACTTAGAAGGTTTCTGGCCCCCACCAGGATGCAGAGCCCCAGGACCAGGAACGCTGCCAGGATGCACCCCAGGGCAGCCTGCAGAATGCCCGGTCCCCATGGCCACGGCAATTTTATCATCTTCTGTCTGTCTGTGAACAAGCACTGCTAACCTCCCCACTCCCACCTGTGGCCTCAACCCTCCAGCTCCTTTGGAGTGCAGGCAGAGAGGAGGCGGAGGAAGCCCTGCCCCAGGCTGGAGGCCTCCGCCCCGCACGCTGCCTGCACACAGCCACCCCTGCCCTGGGCAGGAAGCCATTCCGGCCAGGTTGCTGATGCGCAAAAGGGCCCAAAGGACCAGGGGCGCTTCTAGAGTTGGCACTCAGAGGGTCACTCCCAGGAGAGGGGTTTCCACGTGGTACTCCCGAGAAAGCCCCTGGCCACCACAGGGATTTTTTAAAATATTGAGTCCAAGGCTTCTGAGATGCTGCACAGCACAGGGAAGGGCAGCAGAGAGACCCTGGGCAGAAGAACAGGGGACTCTTACAGGATGGCAGAGACACCTTCCAGAGCTGCAGTTGGCCTCTCCCCGCCACAGCACAGGCCCTGTCTGCCTCCCCTTGACCCATCGCAGCAGCGGGGAGCTGCTCCCCATGGAGAAGGGGCAGAGGAGGGATGTGGATCCTCCTGGAATGGGCAACCTTAATAAGGCTGGGCGTAGCCAGGTGGTAGAGCGCTTGCTGAACACATGCAAGATGCGAGTTGATTCCCAGCACTGGTCATATTTTCTTGTGTAAGGATTCTCTATATGTCCTCAAAGATGGCATCTGGACCCTGGCCTACTTCTGGGAGTGAGATGCTCTGATAAGGAGGAGCTGTGGGTTGGACAGAGAGAAGAAGGAAGTCAGGGGGTACACACCCCAAAATAAAAAGAGAGAGGGATGTCTGGAAGGAGGGAGGGATCCTAAGTTCCTCAGCCCTGGGGAAATTTCCAGATCTGTGAATGGTGGTTGGGCAGTCTGACCAAAGGTGCCTGAATGCCAAACCCTTGATCAAGAGCATGCACCATCCTGGGGCTTGGAGGGCGTGCCTGCACCCTGAGGGCTCCTGCCAGGTCTGGCTCAAGCCCCTCCAACCACCCTGCACTATTCTCCCATGGAGCAGCTGGGGGCCTCAATCTTTAAAAACCTTGGAAGATTTTCCCTGTCCCTATTCCTGTCACCCTTTGTCACCACCCAGACATAAGTGCTCTGAGTCACCCTTCTCTCCAGGATGCATCTCCTTCTCCTCTCTGTGCCCCCACCTTGACCTGACTACCTTTGTGCCCGTCCGGCCCTGCAGGATTCCTGCTGAAGCACCTGACCCCTCTCCTCCTGCTCCACCTTTGACCTCTCACCTCCCTAGCCCCAGAGGAAGCCTGTGACTCCTGGAGGTGCTTCCCACACTAAGACGGTTCAGGCAGACATCTGAGGACCCTGCACCCAGGACGCCAACACCCCCAAGTGCTTGTGTGCAAATGAGAAAAGGGAACATTTCCTTCCAGACATTTCCTTCCCTGCTGGGAAATCGCCGTCACAGAGGCTGTGCCTGCAATGAGTGGCACTCTGCTCTGGGTAGAGTGAGGGCCCACACAACCTCAGCAGCCACACTGGGTGACCACACTCCCAGCACGAAGGCCCAGGCCTGGGCACCACACACTGCCCTTGAGGGACAGCCTCTGTCTCAACAAAAGCTCTTTCAGTGCAGACTTTCAGCTGTACCCCCAGGCTTTCTCTGTGCCTGTGCCATCTGCCAATGTCATGGTTTAGTTGTGAGGTGTCCCCAAAATTCACGTGTGAGACAGTGCAAAAACATTAAGAAGTAACACGATTGTTATGAGAGCTTTAACCTAATCAATGAATTAATTCTCTGATGGAGATCAGTTGAGTGGTAACTGAGGGCAGGCAGGCTGTGGCTGGAGGTGGTGGTCCTTGGGGGCAGCATTTGGGGTATATATTTTGTATCTGGCAAGTGGAGTCTCTCTGCTTCCTGGCCATGCCCTGAGCCACTTTCTTCCACCCCATTCTTCTGCCATGATTCACCTAGAGCCTTAAGGAATGGATTTGGCCATCTATGGACTGAGACCTCTGAAACCGTGAGCCCCCAAATAAACTTTTCCTCTCCTAATTGTTCCTCTCAGGTCTTTTAGTCACAGTAGCAAGCGCCACACTGTCCAGGCATGTTCTCAGCTCCACCGGACACTCCATTCTTTATCACCATCCCTCCCCACCAGCAGCACAGCAGCAGCCAAGGCCCGATGGCAGGGCTGGAGGAAAGGGAGACGGTGGGACAGAGCCAGGATCACCCTTGTTCTCTGCCTGGTGGGGACTACAGGCAAAGCCGTCTCCTGAATCAGGGCAGCAGAGGCCAGAACTGGAGGCTACTGGGGTAGGTGGGGTAGGAGAAGGAGGAAAAGGGAGTCCCAGAATATGAAGGGGAGTCCTTCAGTTTCTGCTTGTGTCCCCCAGGCCAGACAACACAGCTGTTGGTGGAAGGACCACCAGTGGGGAGGCTGAGCTGAAGAACTAGTGCAGGGCTGGGACCCTGGAGTTCTGAGCAGCCCGGAGGAGGAAGGGATCACCCACCCAGAGCAGGCTGGCTGTCCCAGGATGAAGGTGCTCTGGATCCATTCTAGAAAAATTTCAAAGCAATTCTTGAAGGAACCCTGTTAATCTGCAAGTCAACTAACTGCCTGCATTAGTTTGCTAAGGTGACCATTAGAAAACGCCACAATGGGGCTACAGTGACAGAAATGCCACTTTTCACAGTCTGGAGGCTGGAAGTCCAAGATCCAGGTGCAGCCAAGGCTGGTTCTTTAAGAGGCCTTTCTCCTTGGCTTGGGTGGTGTCTTCTCCCTGTGTCCTCACAAAATCCCCCCTCAGCACAGCCACATACCTGGTGTCTCTTTCTTATATGCACATCAGTCAGATTGGATCAGGGTCCACCCTAACAGCCACAATTTACCTTGATGACCCCTTTAGGACACAATTTTCAAATATAGTCATACACTGAGGTCCTGGAGGTTAGAGCTTTAACACACAAAATCCAGATGTGCAACACAGCGTTCATAGTATATAACACAAAAACAAAACCTATCAGAGATCTGGAGGCAGGAAAGCACAGCCAACATCTACTACAAAGATCAGTGATTGGAAACAGACTCAGAAATGGCACAAAAGTGTTCAATTTAAAAAAAAACACTAAAATATAATGAAGGAGTAAAAGAATGGAATCTCAATATAGAAATAGAAAGTAAAAATAAGCCACGTAGAAATTCTAGAAATGAAAAATATAATATCTGAAATGAAAAATTCACTGTAGGGGTTTTATGTGAGATGCTGAATAGTAGATTCTGCAGAAGAAATGATCAGTTTACTTGAAGCTGGTATAATTCAAACTATCCAAACAAAAGCACAGAGAGAAAGGAGCTGGAAAAAAAAACAGTGGAATTTCCGTGACTTTTGAGACAATGTCAAGCAGCCTCACACACCTGTGATTAGTGCATTGGTAGGAGAGGAGAGAAAAAGTAGATGAACAAACACTGAGCTAAGAATGAGCATTGGAAGAAATTTGGTCAGATTTTTTGTAAACTTGATAAGGATAAACCAACAGATCCTAGAAACTCAAATAACTTCAAGAAAGATAAATACAATAAAAGACACAGTGTGAAATAGAATGGGTCACAGTGAAAATCAGTGATTAAGAAAGTACTTAAAGCAACTAATGAAAATAATCTCCCTGAAGGGGAACACCAGGGAACAACTGACTTCTCTCATGAAACAATGGGAGCCAGAGGGCAATGGAACGGCACGTGTGATGTGCTGGTGAGGTCAGGATTTTCACTCAGTGGAAATATCCCCCCAAACAGGATATTGCTTCTAGATGGGGAAAGCTTGGAGAAGCTGTCACTTGGAAGCCTGTCCTCCAAGAAACATTAGAAGACATCGGGGCTGAAGTTCTGGCCACCTCTCAGTACAGGGCCTGACTTGCCCGGCTGCCCAGCCAGGTCCCACCTGTATGGGTCTGCTCCATCATGGCACCAGGTTGCTGTCAGTTGCGACCCAGTCATGTCTGCATGACTCATCACGTGGTTTGCTACCACTGTCTCTGTCCTAGTCTCTGGGCCAAAATTTGTCTTAAGTATCATTACAAAATGATAAGGCCTCACAGCCTATCGAGGACAGGCCAAACTCCTGAGTAGGAGAAGCAGGACCTGTCGTGCACTGACATGCCCCTCGGCCCACTTCTGTGGCTGAGCTCTCAAGCATCTTGGCATCTTGCCCTTTTGGAAACACACCTGTGTCAGTATGTGCCCCTCCTCCTCCACTCCTACCAGCTCTTACTGCACCTCAGCTCACCTCTTCCACCCTGAGTGAAGAGCACCCGTCCCCACTGTACCCTGTCCACCCTTCCCCTCACCCACACTGTGAGTGGATCTTACTTCTCTGGCTCCTGTATTAATTGTACCAAAGGTCGTAGGCTTGCTGATGCAAGGCAGTTGTCTGAAGGTTTTAGATGCTACGTTCCTTTCAGCCCTTACAACAATCCAGAGGAGGGGCTAAGGGTAACCATCCCCATTTTATGGCCCAGGTGGGTGAAATATTTTGCACAGATAACAGCAAGCCAGTGCAGGGTGAGCAGAGCCAGACCCAGGCCCCACTCCCTGCAGTTCCCCAGGACTCTGCCTCGTGTCCGGCACACGCAGGCTCACCCCAGGACGCAAGCTGAGTAGAGAAGTGGATGACCATCATCCCAGGAAAGGAATCTTTTTGGGAAAAGGAATCTGCCACCTCGTGTTACCCATGACCCAAATTGTCTTTTGAAGTCACAAAATAATATCTAGACATGGTTTGCATGGATGACTGCAAGTAAACAAGGTGAACCTCACTGGGTCCCTCCACTGTCTCCTCATCCGCAGAAAGGAAGGTACGAGGAGACTCGTTGAAAACCGTCCCATGTCTAACTCATTCCCTAAAACCAAGCATGGGAAGGTCTCATTGTTATTGTTATCAAGGCAGAAAATGTTTTCATTACCCAATTTCCGCTCTCACGACGCCTAATGCGGGTGGGAAAGGTGAATGGCGTGTACAGGGAGTCCTTTCCCAGGTCCCCAGCTTCTGGAGGTTCCTTGTGCTGAAGCATGTAGCAGGTCAGCAGTAGAACTTGTTGAAGCCCAGGACTAAATACATAGCAAAGAGCTCAACCAAAGCTAGGAGAAAGAATAGGAAGATGGACCAAAGCCAATGGGAATTTCAAGGCTGAGTTTGGGAAGGGATGAGCTTACGGATGTCTTGCAAGTGACAATCAGGGTGTGGTCAGATGAACATAATGCAAGCCCATCTTCAGAGTGTCCTGCAGCCAACAGTTAACCTGCTCTTGAAGATCTCTTGGCCTCTGATGACGTGGCACCTCCCCGAGACAAGCCGAGATCTGAGCGATTTTAAAGCTCAGACATATTAATCCATTTAAAGTTCAAGTCACGGTAAACTGGTGTATCAAGGTGGAGCTGAGAACTAGGGCTCATGAGGGCCCTTTGCCTGTTTTTTTACATAAAGCTTTATTGAAACACAGCCACGCGGTTCCTCTCTAGCTTCTTGGCTTCCTTCTAGACACGGGAGTACAGTTGGTTAGCTGAGACAGAGACCACGTGGCCCATGATACCTAAAATGGTGACTATCTAGCCCTTTTTTAAAAATCTGCTTACTCCAGGTGTGTGGTCCCCACTCTGTTCACAGGGTAGAGTCCCCCTACCCTCTCAGGGGTGGGTTACCTTCCCTGCTCCCAGAGGTAGGGTCCCCTGACAAGCAGCCCTTCTTTCGAGGGACCAGCACAATGCCTGCTTATCAGGGATTAGCGGGTTTCAGTTTGCTGCCAGCCCACAGGGTGACGTGAGCAAGCTGACCCGGTCCTGCTGCAGGAGCAGCCGCCACCACACCCTCCAGATGCTGCAGGGCTGCCTCCCACAGCCCGGCTCCTTCATGCTGGTCCTGAGGGCACCCTGTGGGGCCACGCGTGGCCCACCCTGTCCTCCTCCCCTGGGCTACATGTGACTCACAAGGGGCTTTCCTTCTCATTTGTCTGTGTTGGGAGCAGGGTGCCTGGCCACCCCCACAGCCTGAGAGAAACCCTGCCCTTCCCTCCCCGCCCTTCCCCCATGAGGGTAGGAGGCTAAAGCAGCCCTTTCTTCAGGTCTCTCTTCCAAAGGATGTTTGTGGGGTAGTAAGGTGCTCTCTCTGGAGCAAAGGACAGGCAGCCTTGGGTCCCCACCATCAGGGTCCCTGTCCTGCAGCGCAGCTCACTGAGTGTGGGGCTTCCTCCTGAACCCAGCCCTGGCAGCCCGGGGTCTCGGGGCCCAGGGAACCACCCTCCTGCTGTTCGTGCTGCTTGCTATCCTAGGAGTCACGAAGTCCTTCATCTCTGACCAGGGACCTGCCAGTTTCCACCAGCAATGCAGGAACAGTAGCAGGTCACTTGCCAGCCTGCGAGTTCTTCCCAGTTCCTGACCCGGAAGAACCAGAGAGGACTGGACGAGGACGATCCTCCCCACGCCTGTCTCCGGGACAGCTGCTCTCTAGCCGACGGCTCACTCCCCTGGGGCACAGCCACGTGCAGGTGTGTGTAGTTTTGCCTACCTCAAAAAAATCCAGCTCAGTGCCAGGTTACAGGCTGGAGGGACAGCCGAGCTCTACCTCTGGAGTAGCACTGCTTCTGGTGAAATAGTCCTCTGTCACCAGCCACAGTAGGCATGGTCCTTTAGGCCACCAGCCTTCCTTCCCGGTGGCCACAGCCACTTTCAGCAAGTGGTGTGCACCGGAGCTTGCCGGGCCAAAGTTCCTTCCCATTAGTGACCTTTCCCAACAGGCTCACATGGAAAGATGGGGAAGTTTTTTAAGCTGACCGAATCTTGCCACGATAGTGTGAATGACCCTATAAATATGATCTAAAGCCACAACTCAGTTTCACAAGAGTTCCCGGCTGGGCCCTTGGTTCAGCCTCTCTGAACGGAACCTGTTTTGAGGGAAATTGTACAGAGCAGTGGAAGCCCCCAGCACAGGAGCGGCTCAGAGCAGAAGGGCTCACAGACAAATGGAGGCGCCGGACCTGCCCAGTAGGGAACCAGCTCACAGTGCAGGGAGGGCATGGGCAGGGGCAGCAGGCCAAGTGCAGGGTGCAGGTGCGGAGGACACGCCTCAGCCCTGGGCTCTGGGAGGTTCTGGGGGTGCTGCTCTCCAGCTCCTGCAGAACTGTGCTGCTGAGGCAGAGAGAGGGAAGGCCCGGGCCACCACGGGTTCTTGACCTACCTGAGGATTCAGGGGCAAGGACCCTGGCCATGCCGTGGCCCAGAGTGGCCCAGAGAGGTAGGCTCTCACTCTGTGATGCTGGGGCTGTGCTCCTGGGGCCACCCGCCTGTGGCCCGCAGAGCCGTAGCCCCAAGTACATGCTGCTCCTTGGAACTCTGTCTTCCCTGTCCCTGCCTGTCGGTGACTATTTCCTGCTGGCTCCATTCTGTCATGCAGCACATCTCACAGGTCACTAGCTCATACAGTGTCCACAAGGAACAATGCTTGTGAACAATGACCACATCCCACAAACCTCCTGGTGGCCCACTATCTGTACTTGACACATCTTCAGTGTCACAAATTCACTTTTTTCCACCATCTCTAGCAGAATTGACTAGTCTCAAATAACTGTGAACAATCCCGACTCTGCCCTTTGGTAGCTGGCATTGACAGGGCTCCTCAGCTGCATGCCACAGGGTTATGGGCTGAATCTTGACACCCATCCCATCCATACGCTCAAGCCCGGACCCAGTGCCTCCAAAGGAGTCTGCGTTTGGACACAGTGTCTTTAAGAGCTGACCAAGGCAGAATGAGGTCTTTAGGGGGCCTTAATCCACACAGCCATGTCCTTATGGGAAGAGAGGTCTGGATGCAGACCCCAGACACACAGGTGATTTCCTGGGAAGAGCAGGAGAGTGGCCCTCTGCCAGCCCAGGTGCAAGGCCTCCGGACAAGCCAGCCCTGCTGCCACCTCGAACTTGGACTCCAAGTTCACGTCAGAACTTAGACAGACCATGAACTGCCCACATCCATGTCAGACAGGTAGACGGGACACTCCCACCCCTGCTGTCCAGCTAGAAAGGCCCTGTGTTCCCACAAAAAGTGAATGTCTCCCCACAAGAGATTCCCTGAACTTTCACCTGAAGAGCTCAAGGACATAAGAAGTTCTAGAAAGTTCCCCAGTTAGTAGTCTGCAGGCCAGAAGGAAGAGGGCGGGGCTAGGACCTGTAGCCAGCTATGGCAGCAGCTGGGAAGGAAGTGGTCAGCAGGTGCTTCAGCTTCATGGTGGCCCAGAGCAGGAAGAGTGTGTCCCCCAGCTCCTCTGAGGGCTGTGCAGGTGGCAGACACACGGTAAGAAGACTCCGCTCCACGCAGCACTTAGAGCTGCCAGAGTGCTCAGCGTGGTGTTCACTCCTGACACAGGCCCACCGTTTGGGGTACTAGGAGCCCTTGCCCCCAGGGGCCATGCACACCCAGCCCTCAGCCCCCGTCCCCGAGAGCACCTGTGGTGAGCGTGCGCCACTCTCTGCCAAACCCTCAGCCACCCCGTCAGTGGAGCAGCTCCCAGGGAGGCCCTGTGCCCACAGCTTGCCTGCGCCCCCCTGGGCACTCTGAGGACTGCAGCACCCAGCCTGCTACTCCGGAGCTTCCTCTTCTGCCCTGAAAGTGCCAGCATGGTGTGCAGAGCTGGTGCCTGGCCGTGCTTTCCTCGTACTTCTGGGCTGTGGGAGGAAACCATTTCCCTGCTGGGGGGCTTCCTCTGGCCTCACCCCTCGTCTCTCTGAAGAGAAAAGGAAGCCACGGGTGCCCACACTTGCCGCTGCAGAATTCAGCAGGTTCCCCCTCACCCACAAAGCCTGAGGGAGCTGCAGGTGCCCGGAGAAGCTCTGAGGCAGCCCGGGGCCAGGGCCAGGAGAGGCCTCAGCATCTGTCCTCTGACTGTCTCCCGAGCACCTCAAGCCTCCCGTCCCCAGCAGCACCTCTGCCAGGCCTCTGGCCCCTGCCCTGCCCCTGGCATGTTCCCTACCCCCTCTCTTGCAGTCCACCCTGGAATCTCCGGGCTGGCGAGACTTCCCAGACGGACAGTGGCAGAGACCACTGTCCAAATGCTCTTTTGTGCCCTTTTCCTGGCAGTGGCAGGGCAGAGGGTGGTGGTGGCCTTCTGGTGGTGGCAGGGTCACTCCCCTGGGAGTCCCAGGCTTCTTGCCTATCCTGATGCTGAGCCGTGGACTGTGCATGTGGACGGTGGGTGCCCAGAGGAGCGTGGGTAGAAGGAACCCAGAGAAAGGAAAGGAAGAGTCAATGTCACTCACCTCTCTCCTTCACTCCCTCCACGGGGTGGGAGCCCAGGGGACCAACGGAAGGGAGTGGCCCTGCCTGATGGCCTCCTTGTCAGCTGGCCCAGCCACCATGCCCCTCCCTGCCAGCAGCAAGGCTCTTGTGGTGGCTGTCCCAGCGGGAGGCTCCCGGCCGGCCACCCACAGGTGGAAACAACTACCCACGCCTGGCCCAGGTAGGAGGAGAAGGGTGGGATGCTGCCCTCGATGCCCTTGTTGCCCAGGTGATGCTCTCAGCCTTGCTCGGTCTCTTTGTCACCAGCTGTTGGTGTCTCAGATCAGCCTCGGGTGCTTTTGCTCCATTCAAGATGGAAATTGCCAAGGGGCAGCAGTACCCTCTGAGGGAGGCTTGGCTGGGGCTTTGGCTGGGCCGTCGGAGACAGTGAGCAGGTGAGGGTTCTGGACAGTGCTCCCAGGAAGCCAAGGGGGAGCTGGCCCAAGCTGACCCATGACTGCTGCAGTGATTGTGCAGGGCTCAAGACTGTGGCCCGGGTCTTCTGCTCTGGGCACTGGGATGGTGCATGGTGCGGGGCACTCATGGGCCCTGGGTGGGCTTGTGCTCACCTGGGGGGTGCTGCCTGAGGGCCTCACACAGCAGGCCCAGCTGAGAATCTGCACACTTAGAGGCTGCAGGAAAGTCCCTTTGTAAGCTCTGAAGAAAGCAGTGGCATAAATAGGGCTATCTTAAGGTGCACATCCTGCCAAAACCTGCCTCCCACCCAAGACATCACAGACTCGGCAGGACCTCAGCCTTCTTGCCCCATCTCATCTTGGCTGCCCAAGGCTTCGACTTCATTAACACCCTCAGTTCTGGGAGCTGCTACTTCCTGAGCATCTGATGTGACCTGACCTCTGTGCCTGCATGTGTCTTTCACCTGCAGATTGGAGATCAAGCCACGGAGGAGACATCACTTGCATCAGAGCTGATGGTGCCAACAGTAAGTGACACTTTCACTTGACCCTTCTTTCAACCTGTAGTGGGGCTGTATGGGGGTCGAGAGGGACACATGTAGACTGCAGTGAGACTTTCCAGTGAGCACTGGGCATGAGGAGCAGATTGCCTAGACCACCTGACAGAGACCCGCCTGGAGGACTCACCCCCAGGACTCTCACCTCAGGTGAGAGCACTTGGGAATAGGTGGGCAACAGCAGCAGTTGACCTGCAAGGAAGGATACCAGGTTCACTTCGCTCAGAATCGAGGTGGTGGTGGGAGCTCAGATTAGCAGCTCAGGGGTGTGCAGGCTTTTATCAGGGAGAAAAGGTCTTTCCTGGAAATCTTCAAGATGCTACCTGTGTCTCATGGCCACCATAGTCACGTGGCCACCTCTAGCTGAAAGAGAAGTTGGAAAGTGAGTTCTTTCCCTGTTCGTTCTTCCAAGTGGAAGGGAGACAAGACAGAAGGGAAGAAGAGGAGGGTGGGCACCCAGGATACAGGCCAGTTGTGAGCTGTCATTGGGAAAGCCACCTCCCTAGCCCTGAGGACGAGTGGGGAGAAGAAGGCATGGGCCTCAGCCAGCAGACTGTCCCGTCATCCACCAGAGAGTGTGCACAACTACGTATGAGGCCCTGGAGCACCCACAGATTTTTGGCATCCATGGGGGTCCTGGAACCAGCACCCCATGAACACCGAGGGGCTGCTACGCTGTTATGTGCCGGTGCAGTCCCTCCCATCCCACTGCTGGCTTCTGGTCCTCTTCACTCCTTTGACTGGTGGCCGGGGGTTTGGGGACTGGCTGACCTGACTAGTTAATTTGGAAGAACTGGTCTCAGGGTGCCCAGCGCCAGCCTCTTCCTCTTGGGAACCAGCTGACTGCAGAAAGGGAGAGGTTTCCTGGGCCCCTGAACCTCCAGGTGCTTTGGTTCAGATCATACACAGCCCAAGGGCACCTGGGAGACTCAAGTAGGGGAGGAATCCAGCTGCCTGGAGGGACCTCTCCTAATCCTCAAAGAGGGGCCAGGGGGCCGGCAGCACCTGTGCTCTGTCCCCCACCCATGCTGCTCCTTGAGCAAGGCCATGTGGGGTGGCGTCTGGTTGGGAGCCCCAGTTGGCTCTGTTTCCTTTTATCTGGCCTATGATCGTAATAAGGTGACAAGATGACTCTGGGCTTCAGTTTTCCAGTTTGTTCAGATGCCCAGGGGTGGAGGCCTCAAGGTATCAGCTCCTGCCGTCTCTGCATCCTTATCATGGGCACTGGGGACTTGCCGTCAGGTTTGATCTCCTAAGCCAGTTTCCATTGGGGAAGTAAAGGGAGTGGACGGCGTTTTGACCCCTGGGTGGTTAGGGCACCACAGTGAGGGTTTCCAGAGAGTGCCCGAGCTCAGAGCGGCTTCTCGACCTCACGAGACAGGGCTCAGACTTCTTGTTGAAACCTTTGAGGGCTCCCGGACTGAGCCTGAAATCTGCAGTCCTTGCATGTACACTGATGCCAGCAGCCAAGGAGCCGCCATCAGCATGGGGACCCCTCCTGTCCCCCAGCCTCCATCTTCTGCCTTGCAGCTAGTCTGCAATCCGGGTGGAAAAATCAGCAGTGAAAACGCTGCACTCCATTTTCAAAGACAGAAACGCATTGTGTGTGGGTGTGTGTGGGTGTGTGTGGGTGTTTGTGGGTGTGTGGGTGTGGGTGGGTGTGTGTGGGTGTGTGTGTGGGTGTGTGTGGGTGTGTGTGGGTGTGTGTGGGTGTGTGTGTGGGTGTGTGTGGGTGTGTGTGTGGGTGTGTGTGTGGGTGTGTGTGGGTGTGTGTGGGTGTGTGTGGGTGTGTGTGGGGGTGTGTGTGGGGGGGTGTGTGTGGGGGTGTGTGGGTGTGTGTGTGGGGGTGTGTGTGGGTGTGTGTGTGGGTGTGTGTGGGTGTGTGTGTGTGGTTTTTTGTTTTGTTTTGTTTTGTTTTAAGAAAGAAAAGAAAACCCAAAAGCAGAGAATAACGCTCGTCTCTTTTAATTTTAGGCCGATTTGAAGTACTGAAGTCAGAGTGGTCGAGTCTGCGGGGAGGCAGGCGGAGGGGCCACCAGGTGCAGCGCAGCGGGGCAAGCTGGGCGGTCGACAGGAAGAGCGTCTAGAAGAAACACTCGTCTGCTGTCGGGTGGGAGAGGCATTAGTGAGAACAAGTATTCTCTTTCACTTCAAACAACTGCAGAGTTTTTCCTTAGAATATCAACAGGTAAATTCTTTAGAGAGCATGACTGCCTTCCTATTTCCACGGTCGTTCCCGCCACCTCCACCCTAAGTGAGCAAAACATGTTACGTGGATTGAATCTTCCCCGAGTTTGGTTTGAGAGGTGACGAAGGTCCCGGTAAGGACAGCCTTTCAGCCTGACTCTCTGTGCTGGACTTGAGTCCAGCCTTTGCAGGCAGAGCCAGCTCCCCCCATCCCAGGGCCCCAGCTAGGCAGAGCACGGCCCTCGATGCTGGGAAGTCCCTGGGGGCCCACAGGGTTGTTCTCACTACTCTGAACTCTCCACCTCAGACCTGATGGAGTACCTTGTGTATCGTTCCCACTTCCTGTCTTGTTGGCAGACCGAGGGTGGAAGCACCAGGGGTACCCCAGAGGGCTGTCTGCAAAGCAGCAGTCTCTTTTCTTACAGTCATCGGCCGTGACCACAGGGAAGCCACAATTCATCCTTTCGTAAACTTCCATCTCACACTTCTTCCCTACAAGTGCAGGAAGGGCAAGAAGCAGCCGTAAGTCGTGAGCCAGTCCCCCCTACTATCACACACACACACACACACACACACACACACACACACCCTGGCCTCTTTCTCCAAGGAAGGAAGCATCTGGTGAGGCTGATGCTGAGCCCACTTCTGGGTCTGAAAGGGAGGTGGGGTCTGTTTTCCTGGTGGGAAAACACGGGGGGGGGGGGTGCACAGAGAAAGCCGTGGACCCCGCCTGCCAACACCGCACCTGCCTGGTGACTTAACCACTCGCTCCTTAATCCCAACAAAGGATTGTTGAGCCTCACTCCCCTGATAAATAAGCATTTACTGAGCACCGTTCATGTGTGTGAGAAACACACCAGGCCAGGTGATGGGATCCAGAACTGTAACTAGAGCTGCTGTTCGGAGCCTGATGGAGAAGTCCATGGAGATGGATGACAACACAGAGCCGCCACCACTGTGCTCAGGGGAGTGTGGGGACAGTGGGGCTGGCCAGGAAGGCCCATGGCAGGCAGGTTGAACAAAACAGGAAGAGCTTCCTAACGGAGGAAGCTGAGCAGATGCGGAGCAGCCTGGAGCCGAGGAGCTGCCGGTCCAGGGGCAGGTGAGGTGGAGGGGTGGGAGCTGGGAGGAGCTGGACGAGGGCTGGGTGACAGATCCCGGGGACAGCTTGAAACAGGGCCGTGGTGAAAGTGCTCCAGAGGGAGGCTCATGGGGGAGGCTTGTGGGGGAGGTTGGGGAGGCTCCTGGGGGCAGCTAAGAGCTGCCAGATGGCCTGGGTGTGAGGCCAGCCAGGCCTGAGCCAGACCATGGTCTGGGTGTGTAAGGGATCTGGTGGCCGTCAGACTGCAGCAGGCGGTGGAAGAGGGATTGGAGCCGTGTGTCTCTGTGTTGGGGCTCAGGTAGAGCAGGCGCTCGGGAGTGCTGTGGGGTGTCTGGGGTTCTGTAGGGGCTGCCCTCCTGATGTGTTTCCACGTGTGGAGGTGTCACCAGCTTTCTTAAAGAGGGCTCCTGGCTTTGCAGCAAAGACATCAGCCTTCCCAGGTGTGACTCCCATCATGAATCTAAGGTGACCATTGTCCACTCCACAGGGCAGCCGGAGGTCTAGAGGAAGCCCACAGCAAGGGAGGAGCAACAGCCCCAGGGCAAGAGGGGCACCTGGCCAGGTAACCTGCTGCCTCCAGCTGGGTCCCCAAACAGAAGTTTAAGGTCTCCTAACCTGGCCCCTGCGCTCTACAGGCCTGTCCTGCCCTGCAGAGTGTGGTCACACGAGGGAACTAACGGCAGTGCTCCCTGTTGAGGGCCAGATGTGCCATTACGGCCTTCTAGATTTGTGCTACCACAGGACTGTGGACCCCAGAATTCAAGATGAGCCCTGAGCCCCAAGACAGGGGGCAAGGGTGGGGGCTGCCAGACCACGTAGCAGGCTGAGCTGGGCACTGGGAGGGGAGAGCCCAGCAGCCCGGGACCCTCCCCCGTCATTGCCTCTCTCAGGCCATTTCCTCCCTCAGGTTTAGAAGCCGACCCGCTCCCTGCCATGACTTTGGGGGCCCCAAACCATACCCTTCCTCTTTCCTGCTGCCCTACACTACCCCTTCCACCCGGCCCCAGCCCACAGGCATCAAGAGGGACCTGGAAGGGGCCCAGAGGGGAGCAGAGCCTCCCTAGCTCCTCCGTAATCTCTGTGGAGGCCGTTGACTTAGAAATTTTGGAAAATACTTTCTGCTGTGGATCTGACCACGGTCAGTGGCCTTCTGCAGCTCCTCCTAGCTGAGGACGCACGTCCACCAGCACTGCCACAGGCAGAGCACCGTTTCCAGCGGGCTCCCTGTGTGTCTACCGCGCCTTCCTGATGTACATGTCAGTGTCCAAATCTGGAGACCAACGAGGCCTTGGGACGTGGTAGACCCCTTCCCCCTGCACTCTCAGGGAGAGCTTGGGCCCACTGAGCAGAGCGGACAGCACAGGGGAGCAGGGGTGTGCACCCCTAGGAAAGGGGCTCTTCTCCCCCAGCCTGCAGCCATCAAGCCCAGGGACCTGGGGGTCGATTCTGAAAGACTGATGGCCAGGGAGCTCCTTCCTGTGGCCCTCCTCGCGGGCCTCGGAAGCCTGCCTCCACAGCTGGTCCCCACTTGCCTCTGCCCATCCTGCTACGGGCTGTACGTGCAGGGGCTGGACCAGTGGCTGGCACAGGCGGGGAACGAAGCAGAGTGTAACTGTGGCTCCCGCAGGTTCTCATGCCCACCAGGAAGCAGGAGGGCTTACCTCCAGGGTTCTCTGTCAGGGTGCTGAGGGCCAGCATGAGAACCATGAGCAGGATGCAGGTCACCTTGTGCCCCATGGCCACTTTGCCTCCTCTCGGCCCAGAGCAGACCACGAGTCAGGGATAGAAACCTGTCCGAGTTCTCACCTTTATACCGCAGGCCTATTTGCTTAGAGTGTGAGATAGCGTTTGCCTAAGGAGGGTCCCCAGCCCTCCATGCCAACAATCTCCACCAATCACAAGCTGTTCCTGAGACGCGCTGAAGCCCGTCAGCGGGTGTGCTGTTATGGAGAACACTGTGCGGACGGTCATCTAGGGGCAGGGATTCAAGATTCAGAAAGTCCCTCTCTTTTTTACCCCCCCCCCTTCTATTTTTTTTAACTTGTTCTAACTAGTTATCCAGGACAGTAGAATGCATTTTGACACACTGTACACAAAGGAGCACATCTTCTCCGTCCTCTGGCTGTGCATGGTCAGTCACTCCAGTAGTGACACAGGTACGTAGGGTAACAATGTCTGCCTCATTCTACGGTCCTTCCCATCCCCACTGCCACCCCTCCCCTCCCTCGCCTCTGCACAAGCCAAAGTTCCTTCACTCTTCCCTACCCTCTCCCCCTGCCCCACTATGGATCAGCATCTGCTTATCAGAGAAAACATTCGGCCTTTGGCTTTTTGGGATTGGGTTAGGTCACTTAGCATGATGTTCTCTACTGGGGACTGGGACCATCCACTTACCTGCAAATGCCATAATCTCATTCTTCTCTAAGGCTGAGTAATTCTCCATTGTGTGTATACACCACATTTTCTTTACCCATTCATCTGTTGTAGGTCACCTAGGATGGTTCCACAGTTTAGCTATTGTGAACTGAGCTGCTATAAACACTGATGTGGCTGCATCACTGTGTTATGCTGATTTTAAGTCCTTTGGGTATAAACCGAGGAGGGGGACAGCTGGGTCAAATGGTGGTTCCATTCCAGGTTTCCTGAGGAATTTTCATTCTGCAGGAAAGTCCCTGTCTTATCCCATGAGTCTCCTCCAACAAGACCTTGATCCGGGTCCCTCCCACACCTTGCTCTCACTGAGCTGGTTCATAGGGACACATGGCCAAAGAGGGCCCAGTGGCATCAAGCCCCACTCCAGGATGCCTTGGGAGGAAGAGCCCCATCCAGCTGACCTAGTCCTTTCAGGATGGACAAAGGAGTGATTCTTGGACATGTGGAGAGTCCAGGTCTGAGGGAGGGTCACTGAGGCTGGATGAGATGCTAAGGGGAAGAACAAGCCTGTTCCGCCCTCTGCTCAGCCCCAAGGCTTTGGACCTTCACCTGCACCTTCTGTCCACTTGCTTTGTCCTGCTGGACATCTCCATGGCAAATGTGTATGTGAGCGAGGCACCCAAGGCCCTTCACCGAGGGAGCCTGGCCCAGCCCAGGGGCTCCCATTCAAGCAGCCTTCACCTTGGACACACAGGGTTACTGGAACTGTAGGTGGAGGGGTGTCTCCTAGGTCTGCAGGCTGACCACTGTGCACCACCCCCAGTTCCTTACCCCAAGGGAAACTTGGAGGCATTGGGTGGGGTATATAGACAGAAATATCACCCTGAAATGTTGAACAATGGAATCTTCTCCAGCCCTGCATGAGGTGAACCCCCCCACCCTGCCCACATTCCCCTGCCTAAGCCTTCAGTCAGGCAGGCCGTGGGATACAGGGCAGAGGCTGCAGGGAGTGGGGCCCACGGAGGGACGAGTGGACACGGCACACGCAGTACCTACTGTTGAGCCCTAAACCAGAAGGACATCCTATTATTTGTGACCACACAGACAGAGCGGGAATACATTATGTTGAGTGAGTTGAGTTGAACACAGAAAGTCAAATCCTGCTTGTCTTAGATATGGACTCCTGGAAGCAGCCGGTGGGGTGGTGTTATCCGGGCTGGATGTGGGCTTGGGGAGGCATCAAAGGACACACAGTTCCAGTTAGACCAGAGGAACTAGTTCAAGAGAGCCAGTGTCCATCTTGGAGAGAGTGTTTATAGCAACATACTGTATATTTGAATAATACGAGCAAACTTTAAGTGCTTTCACTGCACAAAATAATATATGCACTTGCACAGACCCATACGTTAAACACTGATTTAGCCATTCCGTAAGGTACACGCCTGCGCTGGAACATCATTGCATACCACAAATAGGTATGAGTTTTATTTTCCCATTAATTTAAATAATAAATGAAGTGGGATCTAAAAAAGAAAGACAGACTGAAGGGGCCCACGGCATCCTTCAGAAGTCCAGTGGCCCCAGGCTTTGGAGCCAGGGTTGATGTGGGACCCACAGACCCTCAATGAGAATGGAGTCCAGGTCCCTTGGGGAGGGGTCTTAGAGCAAGGCCACAAGGTATATGGTGACCCTTCTCCCAAGCCTGCCCCAGAATGGCCTGGGCCATTTGCCAATGCTATGGGTTACCTTGTATCCCTACAAAAGATGTTGAGGTCCTGACCTCCAGCACCTGAGAGCATGACCTTGTTTGGAAATAGGGTCTTTACCTGGAAAATAAGCCGGGTTAGTTGGAGTTATTAAGGTGGCCATGACTGTTTCTCTATAAAAACAAGAAATTTGGACATTGACATGTACATCAGGAAGGCAAGGTAGACACACAGGGAGCCGCCATCTAAGTCCAGGGACCACTCAGGCTACCAGAGGCTGGGAGAGGGCTGGAGTGGATCCCCTCAGAAGGAACAGGCCGCAGACCCCAGGCCCCAGGCTCCAGCCTCCAGCAGCACGAGACGGTGCGACTCTGTCACTGAAGCTTCTCGCTTTGAGGGGCTTTGTTACCACAGCCCCGGCAGGCTAACATATCCAGCATGACTGGACACTGGGAAAAGAAACAAAGGCTGTCCAGGGTGGCCGAGCATTAGGTGACCTGACACTGAGCCTCAGAAACCAAGCCCACAGCAGTTCAGCATGTGACTTCAGGTGAGGGCCACGTCAGCCCAGCGTCCGTCCAGTGAGGCCTGACCCTCAGCCCCTAGGGAAGCTTCCCTAGCATTTTTCTATGGAATTTGTAATAACATGGAAAAGTGTCGTGCGGTGGTATTAAATAAAAAATAAACAGACACAAAAGTTGACAGACAACTCAGTAGGAATCCCCTGGATTCCGCCCTCTGGTCGCCTGAACCACTTCTAATGCACACAATCAACTTTCGCCACTGAGACACTGTGTTCCTAAAATGCAGGGTAAAGATTGGCCCCCTCAAAACCAGAGAGGGAATGAAAGTGCCTCCCCTCCTTCAGTGAGTCAGGCAAGATGCAGAGGGTGTTTGACTATGGGGTGCCCGGGCCCCCGCCCCACTGACACACTTGCTCTGTGACTGTTCCTCACCCCGTCCCTGAATTCAAACACAGGCCCAAGGTGACGACGCTGAGCGCGCCTGTGTCTCATAGATCTCAGGTACCAGGCGAGGAAGCAGCCCAGTCCAGCCCACTGTGTCCTCCTCACCCCTCCCAGCAAACCTCTACACACAGCGTCAATGTGCAGACGGGGCCCAGAGGGAAAGGATACGTGTGACCTGCAGTGGTAATGGGGCCCCACCCCGTCTACCCGTGCCCTCTTATCCTGGCCCCTCCTCCCACTCCTGCCCCTCACCAGCACCAGCCCGCAAGGCCCCTAACCTTGTCCTGGACGACCCTGACATCTGCCTAAGGCAGGCTATAAGGCAGCCCCTGGGGCAGGGCACATGGCTGAGAAAGGCATCTGAGCTGCCCAAGGGCCTGGGGTAAGGTGAGGACTAGACCGCAGGTTCCTGATCCCACCTGCATCCAGAGAGTGTGCCCCTCTTCTCAGGCCACCTCGCCACCAGAAGACCACCCAGGCCCCTCAGGAAGGCATGTTGCGGGGACTGAGCGCACACTCTAGAGGAGCCCACAGCGGGGCTGCCGTGGCCAGCAGTGGTGCCTCCTGGTACCAGCAGTGTTCAAAGGAGCGACTTCATCTGAAAGATGACTTAGGAGGAGGTGAGGTCCTCCGGCAGCATGGCGCCCTCTCCCTTGCATCCTGACACCTTCAGTGTGAGAGGAAGGGGCAGCTTTGAAGTCACCATGGTGGCACCACCCAGCCTAGGCTCCCTGTGTGAAGTCTGTCCCCGGCACACAGCAGGCAGCTGAGTCCACCCGTCACTCTGTGCTGTGATCTGCAGGTGTCCTGCCTCCTGAAGGTCCATGTGCTGGAAGCTTGGCCCCAGTGTGGAACGTGGAGGAGGGGGTGCCTCTAAGAGGTGAAGCCTCGCGGGAGAGGATGGGTGTGCCCTTGGAGGGGTTGAGGTAGTTCTGGTGACAGCGGGGTGTTGTGTGGTAGTCTCCTCCCTCATTGGGCCCTTCTTCACAGGGCCAGTTTCCCTTCCACTTCTCTGCCATGTTGAGACACAGCCAGGGGGTCCTCACCAGCAACAGCACAGGCTGCTGGGACCACAACCGTGAGACAGATGAACCTCTTCCCTTGATGAGCCTCAGGTATCTTTTTAGAGCAACAGAAATGCACCAGGTCAGTGTAAAATATTATATTTTGAGATTCCCACTTTACACAGGGGATGCCGTAGTCCTTTCCAAGGGCGTCCCTGGTCTTTTTGGTTTTCCCGTGGGCAGAGATGATGAACTGGAGTGAGTTTCTGAGAGCAGACCTCGGGGCACCTGGGCTTCCCTTCCAGTCTGCACTGAGGATGGGGTGATGAGGAGGTACATGGGGCCCAGAGAAAAATGGAGCATATAGCCTCAAAATTTTTATGACAGGTGCGTGGCATTCAAGAAGTTATTCTGTATTTAAAATCCTCAGAAGTGTTAGTCCTTATCAAACAACAGAGCCTCACAGTACGAGAAATAGAATTGAAAGGAGAAGGAGATCAGGACACAGGGACACCAGGGACATCAAGGCCCCTCACAGCAGCTGGTAGAACTACGGAGCAGGAGGTTGACAAGGGCACCAGAGATCTGAACTACACCACCCATTAAGAGGACCTGATAAATAGGATATGTCACCAGAAATAGCAGAAAGCACATTTTCTAAGTGTCCATGTAAACCCATAAAGATCCAGCATGAGCCAGATGTGATGGTATGTCAGGAGCAGTGGGTGAATTAGGGTTTGTTTGTATCATCTCAAGGCAGAGGTGATGCCCTTCTGAGAACTCCAGGTGATATCTTGCTGATTCAAGGCAGCCCACCTGGTGATGCCTGCTCAAAAAGGATTCTGTGTCTCGTTTATTGGCTCGTTTATTGAATTTATTGGCTTGTTTATTGAATTTATTGGCTCAAATAGCCCTAAAATCAAATGCCAGTTGCCCAGGGGTGGAAGAGATATCTGTGTGCCTAGGGGTGGAAGAAATAGCTGTGTGCCCAAGTAGCCTGAGGCACCAGCTACCCAGAGAAGGGAGAAATACCAGGCAAGTTTAAGCCCTCATTTAGGCTATTTTCCCACAGCCCTGCTTTTGTTTATCTTGAAGAAGCTTTTCTCACAATAAATCCTTTTGATGTGTTTGCCTATAAAATGAAGCACACGGAGTCTCACTCTTTGTTAGCGATCAGATCACCATCAGGGCTGATCTGCCCACTGGGCCGCTTTTCACCTAGATTCGAGTCTTTGTATTTATTTCTTATCTAAGTTTCCTAATACAGCCCACCACCTGCATTCCGAGGACTGTTCAATCACTGAGCAGGTTGTGGCGAGACTGGTGCACAACTTAATCCCAGCAGCTTGGGAGGCTGAGGCAGGAGAATCACAAGTTCAAAGCCAGACTCAGCAACTTAGCAAGGCCCTAAAGGAACTCAACAAGACCCTGTCTCAAAATAAAATATAAAGAGGGCTGGGGATGTGGTTCAGTGGTAAAGCACCCCTGGGTTCAATCCCCAGTACAAAACAAAAAAACAAAAAACAAGATGCACCATAAACATGCATCTAAAATAACTGAAATTATAGACTGGATTTTATGACTACAACAGAATCAGACAGACTCTCTAAACACATGGAAATTGAGTAATATTCTTCTAAGTAATGCACAGTTTAAAAAGGAAGTTTCAATGAAATTTAAAAACACACAGAACTGAGTGAAAATAAAAACATATCAGAGGCTCAGCGGAAGCAGTGTGGAGGTAGAGATTTACAGCATTAGCCTACGTTAGAAATGAGGACAGAGTCAGGCCAGTGGCAGATGCCTGCCGTCCCAGAGACTGGGAGGCCACACAGGAGGATCACTTGATCCCAGGAGTGTGAGGCCAAGAGCAAGAGGCTATCTTAAAGAGAAAACACACACACACACACACACACACACACACACACGAGAGGAGAGAGAGAGAGAGAGAGAGAGAGAGGTCTCAAATCAATGACCTAAGTTCCTACCTTGAAAGGCAAGAAAAAGAAGAACTAAATAAGCCCAAGGAGAAGGAAATAAATGATAGAGGTAAGAGCAGAAATAGATGAAATTGAAAATAGTGGGGAAACAAGACCAAAAAAAACTTGCTCTTTGGGAAAATCAGTAACACTGACAAACCTATAGCAAAATTAACAAAGATTTAAAAAGAGAGAACACAGTAACTCATATCAAATTAACAGGGGACATCACAACGGACCCTGCAGGCATCTGAAGGGAAAAAATTTTCAAGAACTTCATACTCAAGATTCTGACAACTGAATAAACTAAGCCCTCAAAAACCACAGGGTACCAAAACTCAGATAAGATGACATGCACAACTTGAATGACCCTATGACCACCCAAGAAATTGAATTTATAGTTTTAAATCTCAAAAAAAAAAAAGAAGACATTTTTATACCCTTTTTTAAAAGAATTAACACCAGTTTCACACAATCTCTTCCAGAAGGATAGAAGGCAGGTGAACATTTCCCAGCTCATTTTACCCTATTACCAAAACCAGGCAACACCAATTTACAAAAAGAAAACAGCACATATTGGATTACCTGCAAGACGCTTTGGTGAAATCTCAGCACAACTAATTCAACAACACCCTGCACTAACTCCACCTGACCAGGCGGGCTCATTGCCACCGTGCAGGACTGGTTCGACATTAGGGGGTCATGAATGGAATCTATCACACCAGCAAGGCACAGAAGACAAAGCTCATGGTTGTATGATTGATATGGAAAATAACTGACAAAATCCAGCATCTATTCATAATAAATTTTAAAAAGTCTTAGCAAGTTAGTAGCAGAGGGTGTTCCTTGACTTGGAAAAGAACATCTACAAACCTAACATCCTGCTTAGGACTGGCCACCTCTGCCCTAAGGCTGGGAGTACGGCCAGGAAGCCAGGTCTCATTCAACATGGGCCTAGAAGCTGTCGTCACTGAAACCAGGCAAAGGGAAGAGAGGAAATGCAGAGATGAGCAGGGAAGAAATGGAGCCCCCCGTGTGCACATGGGTGATCTGCAGGACAGGTAAGTCCCGGGGAGGACGGGCTGCAGCCTGAGGTAGGGCAGGATTAGTCTGTGCGAGGCGCTGGCCTCCACCCAGCCTCTAAAATGAAATAACCCCAGTGAATCTGCAAACACAACAAAAGAATCCCAGAGACTCCTGAGAGAACCAGTAAGGACCCCAGATACAAGGCCCCACACCAAAGCACCCGCACTTCTGTGCACTGTCACCGAATACGCAGAATTTAACATCAGAAACACAACTGCCATTTACAGTCACTCAAAATGGGCTACACTTAACATGGACAAGATCCTATGCTGGAAACGCCGCCGAGGTTCTGAGGGAAGAGCCAGACGTCCTGGAAAATGCAGAGGCGCGCCATGTCTGTGCCTGGGAAGGCAGGCCCAGAGTCCGTCCCCTGGCTTGGCCACAGGGGAGAGGAGCTCCTGAGAAGCCCAGCCAGGTTTCCTAGAGACACCCACAAGCTCACTTCAGAGCTGATACGGAAGACACAGGCCCCAGGATAACCAAGACAGGCTTGAACAAGAAGATCAGTGGGAAGAACCCCACCCAGGACATGTAGGCTCACTGTTTTAGGGACAGTGATTGACAATGTGGTAGTGGCAGATGGATAGACACACAGATCAACAAACAAAAGAGAGACTAGGAAACAGACTCACACAAACATGCCCGGCTGATATGGGCAAAGGAGCAAAACCAATTCAGTGGAAGAAGGAAAGCCTTTCACCAAATGGCGCTGAAACACCTGATATGAAACTCAAATACATCATAGAACCAAAACTGAGATATAATAAAATATAGAACCTTGAGAAAAATAGGCGAAAAGCTTTACATAACATGTAACAATAAACCCCACCGTTATGCACAACTTCAAGGCACCAATGTAAAAAATGTGGAAACAAAAACAAACGTTGAGAACCTAGAACTAAGCAAAGGGTTCTTCAAGTCGGCACTCTGAACACCAGATGTACAAGGAAAACGCCAACGGAACCACACCAAAGTAGGAAAGCCCAGTGGACAGGGACAGAAAGACAGCCTGCAGACTGGGAGAAAATATTTGCAAGCTACACATCTGGCAAAGGATTTGTATCCAGAATATAAAAAGATGCAACAGTAGAAAACAATCCGCTTTAAAAAATGGGCAAAGAGCATAGAGATGTTTCACTAAAGAGGATGGCAGCCATCTCATGAAAAGATGTTAGCCACCAGGAAATCCAAATCAGAACCACAAATAGATGTCTCTGCACACCTATCGGGGTTGACAGGTCAGTTCCTAACAGGCCAAAGCCAGCCTAGTTCGGATGTTTGTTCTTCAAGAGGAGCGTGGCCGCACACCTGCTGGTCCACACGACTGGAATGCGCCTACATTTTAACGTCATAGACATTAAAATGTTCCAACATCAGCAGCTCCCAACCCACCCCTGCCCGCCGGGCCACTGCAGGCCAGGGGAGCCAGAAGAAGGGCAATTGCAGGTGCAGGGGCCACATCCTCCCACCCTTGACCCCCAGCAGAACGAGGGGTCAGCAAGTGGCCGAGGCAGGTGAGGAGGGGACAGAAGGCCCAGCTTGCCTGCACAGCTGGGCCCTATCACAGCCAGCTCCCTGTCAAGGACAGGAGGAGGGTGGGGCCTCTGCATGGCACCCAGATGAAGGGAGAAAATGCCACTGACAGCCCAGCACGCACCCGATCCCGACCCCAGTGCGAGAGCGGCTTCCAACCCCACCCTGCTTCCCCTTTGTTCCTAGGAAGGAAGCCTCCTGTTGCAGCTTCCCGCCAGCTGGGACAGTCTTTTGACCATTCTTTGAACTGGACCTTGGATCGCTGTGTTTCTGATTGATCACCCTAATGCAGACCAGAGCCCAGGGGGACCCAGAGATGTGGCAGGGCTCCACCTTCTCACCTCCAGTGTGTTCTGCACTTGTAAGTGGAGAAACCAATCGTGTTACTAATTCATGTTGCCTTCGGCCGAGTCTCGCCTGTTTCCAAGACAGAAGTGTGCCGGCGTGCGAAGCAGCAGCACTTGGACAATCCATGGAGTGGTGGCTTGTTTTGTGGTGGCTGTTCATTCATGTCTCCAAGCTCCTGGGCTTCCTATGGGTCCTGGACTCTGGCCTGGGGCCAGGAGCATGGGGAGAATGGAACAGCTTCGCTCTCAGTTGAGTCTCAGTGTGGAGTGAGTGACTCATGAGCTAGTGGCCATGCTGCCACGGGAGTGCCACCACATGCACACACACCAACAGGTCTGTGCACGCACACACAGGTATCATGAGGAAAGAGTGGGGCCACAAAGTTCAGGGGGAACCCGACCACTCCCCCAAAGAGACAAAATGAGGCAGCAAGCTAAGAACTGCGTGGTCAGACGGCTCTGCAGGCCCAGCTCCCCCGAAACCCTGTCACACAGAGAACATTCCAGCCGAGCAGCAGGCCAAGTGAGGCTTTCTGTCACAGGCTGAGGGGGACAGTGGCCCATAGGGGACTCTGTCGACTCCATCTAAACGGGCTGATCAGAGTGGATGCTGGAGATCCACACAACAGAAGTCCTATTCTTTTGGCCCTGGCTGGGCTTCCTATCCTCTGGGCTCAGTCCCTTCCGCCTCCCCGTGGCTGAGGCTGGTCCTCAGAAGTTGCACCTGCCCATCTGAAGGCAGTGTGCCGAGGCCGGGATTCTCCATTCTTTGGGGCTTCAGGGCTTTGCCCTGCATCTGTGACCGACACTCCCGCACCAGACAGGGAGAACTGGAGGACACAGTCATCAGGGTGACCCCAATTCAGACAGGCACCTCCTGTACCAGGAGGAAGGCAAGCATTCAGGTTTTTATGGCCAACTATGATATTTAAATTGTTGACCAAACAAATAAAGTCAAATTAAATAAAAAAGCAAATAAGCTATTGGCCGATTTTTAACAGTCTTTTCCCCAGACTTTTTCCCCCCACTCTTTTCTAGAATGTTGTTAGTTCTTCTCCTTCTCCTTTTTTGTGGTTCTGAGCATTTGACCAGATTGTTCTACCACTGAGCTACATTCCCAGCCCTTTTTATTTTATTTTACTTTATTTATTTATTATTTATTTATTGAGACAGGGTCTCACTAAGTTACCCAGGTTGGCCTTGAACTTGCAATCCTCCGGCCACAATCTCCAGAGTCACTGGGATTTCAGGTGAATGCCACCTCACCTGGCTGTTGTTGGGTCTTCTATAATTCTTTTGAAACGTTAAAGTCATAGGAAATACTATTGAGATTGCTGTTTCTGGTGGCTCTGACCTGGATGGCTATGGGGACATTCACCATCTCAGGACAGGAATGTCCACAGCTGGCCCTCAGGTCCCAGCCAGCCACGGGCAGCCCTCTTGGTCTCTGGTGTATCCTCCAGCCATTTCTCTGGAGATGGCTGCAGGCAAGAGGGCTGTGGCCATGACTGTCCCTCCTGGCCTGGCTTTCAGGCACCAGAATGGCCTAAGCTGCAGCAGTGGAAGCAAATACCTCCTTGGAGGAGGAGAGTTGATCAGGACTTGGATTCACTAACATGTCTCAATAGCTCCAAACAGCTGGCACAAGAAACTTCTGCCTCAAAGGCCAAAGTGTCCGACTCCGTCTTGCTTTCTTTCCTGTAGTATGATGAGCTACTCCAAATCCCAGATACACCACTGGCCCTCCATGGGACCCTGGGAGAGTGCTGCACTTCTCACACCATCTCATCCACGGAAGAGAATCATACAGACCCTCTCTCACTGAACCTTTGTGAAAATAAGGCAGGCAAACCGGGCTCAGGCCCCAGCACCCTCGAGTTCATTTCCTGCCTGCTTTACCCAGGATCTTTCGTCAGCTGCCAGACATCTCCTAACAAAATTAAGCAGCAGTTAGAGAAGGCAGAAGCCACAACAGAGCAGAAACTTGTTTCTCAAGCAAGATGGTGCACAGGAAGTCTTTCCCCTTCACTCTGTGGATATTTGCTGTTTCCAAAGACAGATGGGCAAAAAGACTTAATGTAAAACTGGGCTGGACATTTTCTATTACTGAGTTCCCCTCTTACCCAAGGTTTCTCTTTACAAAGTTTCAATTACACAAACTCAATCATAGTCTGATACTACAAAGTGGCAAATTCCAGAAATAAACAATTAGTAAGTTTTAAATTACACGCCATTCTGAGCAGTGTGATGAAATATCATGCCATTCTGCTTCATCCTGCCCAGGATGTGAGTCATTTCTTTGTGCAGTGTATCCATACTGTATATACCACCCACCTGTTAGTCACTTAGAATCATCTCAACTATAAGATTAGCTGTCATGATAGAGCAGTGTTATGCCCAAGTGGCCCTTATTTTACTTACTCATGGTCCCCAGGTTCAAGAGAAGTGATGCTGGCAGTTTGGGTATGCCAAAGAGAAGCCATGAGGAGCTTCCTTCAAGCAAAGGTAAAATATCAAAAGATATTTTGAAAGAGAAAGAGAAGCCGCAACCACACCAATTTTTATTACAGTAAATTCTCAGAATTGATCTATTTTATCATTAGTTATTACTTTTAATCTTTTCCTATGACTAATTTAAACTTTACCGTAGATGTGTGTGTATATATAGGGAAAACATGATATGGAGAGAGTTCAGAACTAGCCCCGCCTCAGGCATCCATGAGGGTCTCGCAATGTTCCCCGAGCACAAGGGCCGTACTGTGTGGAAATCTGTCCGTGGCTCTGGTGTGGGTGGGGAGATCCAAATTCAGCCACTGCCAGCCAGTTTGCCCTAGCTCTTGTACTTCATCTGTCCTCAACACACATGTGCACATACACACACACACACACTCACACACACAAGCTTCCTGGAGCCGCTCCTCCCCAGGCACCTGATCACATCCTGCTCTCTTTTAAACTCACTGACCTTGTTCATCACTGCCACATGCAAAGCGACTGATTCAGATTCTGATGACTTAATTTGTGACAAGCACCAGTGGCCAGTGAGACTTACCAAGTGACCCTCCTCTGTTACTATGTGACATGGGACTCAGGGCAGGGGGGTCAGCTGGGAGGGGCAGGTGTGCGGAAGATTAACAGACTCCGTGGGGTTGACCTGCGGCCATCTACTCTTCTTGTTTTTAGTGCCCACTGGGTTGGAGCTGGTGGCCCCTTTCTACCCAGGACTTCATCTCTTCTGACTCTGCTTGTGAGTCTTGTATTATAATATGAGGCAACATGAACCTGCTAAGAAACCTGTTCCAACAGAAAAACGCAAACTGCACAACAGGCACAGAAGAGATCAAAGAAGAGGCTCCAGTCTCAGGACTTCCGGCTACACGGGGAGTCGGCACTCAGCCAAGAGTGAGATGCAGGGTTCTCAGGAAGCAAGAGGCCAAGGAGGAGCCAAGCACCAGGCTATGAGGACATGGTTCTGGTATCCAGAGGGACACATGGAGAGAGCTGCATCTACAGGGATGGCTTTCAGGGCCCTGGGTCCCCGTGTGTGGCCAAGTGGTCGTGGTGCTCTGCCTGCAGGATCGCCTGCTTTATCAGTGCTTTGCACGACCCTGCCCAGAAGAGCCCGGGGCTGGTGGGAAAGGCTGCTTCTGTGCCTAGTGGGAGGCAATAAGAAGCTTCAAGTTCACTTCAGCCCAAAGCCCCGGGCCGCAGTATTGGAAGAGGGCCAGGAGGGCGCTCCCTTGGGCTCTGCTATTCATGCCTTGAGCCAGAACCCTGGAGGCACCTGCTCAGTCCAATGTACCCACACAGGAGTCCAGGGAAGGACGGGGCCGTCTCCCTCGAGAGCTCTGGTGGCAGCATGTCCCCCTGTCTTCAAGACTGCAGGTCCCTCTAGGAGTGAAAAACAGAGGGTCAGCATCGTCACTGACGAGTGTTCTCCATGACCAGTGAGGACAAGCCTGGCCTCAAGGGAGGAGGCTGCGGCTGTGTGTGGGGGACCCCGATGCCCAGCGAGGCTGCCTTGCTTCTCCTCACCGCCCAGAGAAGCCCATGCCCTCCCCTGGAACCTAGGCCTTAGCACGGTGTCCCAAAGTTCAGGCTGGAGTCAGAACAGTTGGCTTTGTGACCCAGCAGGCTACAGAAGCTAGTGTGCCCGCGACCCTGTGACTGACAGGACAGTTTGCCAAACCCGGCCAGGGCTGGAAGGGCCTCATGACGGAGCTCAAGCAGGACAACAAACACCTCCGAGACCACGCAGGGGAGGGGAAGCCACTTCTAAGTCTCTCCAGGATGTCAGAGGAGTGATCCCAAACCAGGTCCACAACCAGGGACATCTCCTGCAGACTCCGTGGTCAGAGGTGGCAGATGACTAAGATGCCCTGCAGAGGGCGTCAAAGGCACCTGCCAGCCACTCCTCAGAGAGCAGGCTGCTTCCTGAGAGTGGTGAGAACTTATTCTAAAGCCTTTCAGGGAGCCAAAGCACATGGACCGGCATTTCTCAGAGGGCCCCGGAACACCCTGTGCATACAAATGACCAGGTCCTCACGCCCAGACCCCCAGGCAGACTGTCTGGAGGAGGTCCTGTGGCAACAGCAGCCAGGGAGGGTCTTATGCATCCCAAGTTGGAGATCTGGTCGTTCCACTGTGCGGAGCCGCACTGGGTGACAGTCTGGGATCTGCTTAGACTCACTCTCGCCCCCTTTACAACTTGGAAGCCCGAAGCAGGTTTCCTCCCCGTCATGCAAGGAGGGTCATGGCATCTGCCACCCGGGACAAGGCTCCGAAGGCCTCGCATGCCCTGCGGGGAGACGGCAAGCTGCTCACAGGCCCTTGCCACAGAGCAGAGGTGCTGGGACCAGAACCAGTCGTGGGCCTCCCCTTGAGCCCTGGGAACCAGGCATCTTCTCGTTCGAAGCAGAAAAAAAAAAATCAAGAGGGAAAACCAGGGGTCCAAGCCTGAGAGGCACCCTAGGCGTTTGGTGTCCTCTCTTCCTCGATTATTTCAAATGAGAAAAGCATTTTGAAATGGTCTTCGACCCACAGGGACGGGAAGCAGGGTGGTGGGTACTTGGCTGGAGAAGTGGGGAGGGCTGTTAAAAGGGGACCAGGTTCACTTGGGGATGATGACAATGTTGTGTGACATAGAGGACACACCACATCGTCAATGTAAGAAATAACATGGTACTGTTCACTTTAAAATGGTTCATTCTGTGCTATGGAAATTTAACCTGAATTAGTCTTCAAAACTGATCCAAAGAGTAATATAAGACTCAGTCTGAGGCCAAGTCAGCAGATATTTGCCAGGTGCCCTGGAGGCCACGGCTTGGCCTCGCCTCCCTGCCTCCCAGCCTGCTCTGGAGGGCTGGGGTCACCCCCACCTTCTACCATCACAGCGGGGCCTGTGTTCACTGGAAATTCCCATCCCCTGGTGCCCAGCAAGTCTCAGCTGCCTGGAGGCGCAGGGTTCTGCCTGCCTGCCCAGGGCCTGACGAGCCACTTACTGGCCAGGGCTCTCCTGCAGGCCCTTCCCACTTCTCTCCCAGGCAGACCCCCCAAGAAGCACAGCCTGGGCCCCGCACACTGGAGATCTCCATTCCATCCTGGCTCCCAGCAAGGGGCAGTCCTGTAGGGAGCGCCCAGGGCCCTCTGTGGCCAATTCCACGGTGTCCATGGTCACTCCACCACCCACCCTCTGTGGGTGCACATGGCACACTTGACTTGGCCCCACCCCAGAGAGGCTCCTTTGGGACTGCCCTTTTCCCTACTGGGTAAAGCAGTTCCATTCTTCTCGTCCCAGTTGGGGTCCCTCCTCAGTGTGCCAGGACCACACCTTACAAATGGCATCAACCAAGGATTAGCCATGCTTGAGGACTGATGCCCTGAAGCCACCAAATCACCGCTTGCTGAGTCAGTAGCCACTGGCTCATCTGGCTCTCTACAGCAGAGCTGGGCCACGTTAGAACCCATGCGAGCTGCCGGAGCCGGTACCCACCTCCATCTGCTCGTGAATCCAGTCCAGGAAGGAGGTGATGCGGGTGTAAACCCCGGGCTTGTTCACTTCGGCACAGCCAATGCCGAAGCTCGTGGCACCCACCAGCTTCCACAGCCTGCGCTCTTGGCACACCAGGGGCCCCCCACTGTCTCCCTGGATGGCAGGAAGGAGGCAAAAGTCAAGGGGACAGCACGGGTGCCCTGGCCATGGCACAGAATTCCCCCTTACAGCATCACATGCTCCGCAGGAGGATGGCTCTGTGTTCCCCACCAGCCCTTCTAGAAAGCATGCTGGCATTCCAAGAGCGTGGGCCCGAGGCCCCACTGGGGCAGGTTCCCTCCAGCTGTGTCTCCCACCAGGTCTCAGATACTGAGCCCATGAGGGTCAAGGGCCGCCAAGGGAGCTCTGGAGGGAAGTCTGCCTGGGCCAGACCCTCAGCATCCTGTGGTCCACCAGGCAGGATCTGTGTCTTTGGGGGGCCCGGGTTCACTGGCTCCTACCTGCCTCCCTCTCTATTAGCCCCTCACACACTCAGAACTGGGCTGGGGGAAGGAGGGAAAGGCCCTCCCAAGTCCAGTGGCCTTGCAGACCCAGAGCACTGGGTAAACACCAGCCCCTGCCGCCAGGAAAGGCAAATATCTTAAGCAAATTTCTTCCCAACACTGTGTAAATTTGCTTTTCGTTCAATCACAGGGCTGGTGGTGGCCTGTTTCACGTGCTGGGTCACTCCTGGACCCTTGCCCACTGCCACGACCCCAGGGCCGCCAGGAGCCCTTACCTGGCAGCTGTCTACACCACCTTTCAGGTAGCCAGCACAGAGCATGGAAGGGGAGATGATGCCTCCGTAGACATCCCTGTGGTTACAGAGCTTGTTGGAAATCAAGGGGACAGCTGCATGGTTCAGGACAGGGGACGCGTCACCTGCTTCAAAGCAAGAAGGGAATGTCCAGGGAGGAGGAGGCCCAGCTCAGATGCAGAGGGTGTGTGCTGGGGACTTGGGTGGTGGGGGAAGAGGGGCAGGCTGCCCAGCTGCACTGGTGGTCATGGCCAGGGTCCGTGGGTGGCCAGCAGACTCACCTGCTGTGGACATCCCATGCCTAGAGCCTCACCCCCTCCTCAGTGGGCCGCAAGTCAAGGTCACTAATTTCCCTAAGGGGCCTGGAGTGAAGGAGGACATGGGGACAACTGAGCCAGGGTCCCCCCACCCCAGGGCCTGTCGTGGCCGACACACCAGCCAGTCCAGGTTCCAGGAAGGAAAATGAGATTCATGAAGGTCACCTACAGCATCTGGGCAGAGCCCTGCAGTGGTCAGCAGAAAAATGCCCTCCAAGAACATGCCCATCTCAGTCCCTGGAGCCTGTGACTAGTCACCGAACCTGACAAAAGGGACCTGGCAGGTGTGACACAGGTATGCACCATGACACCATCTGGGTTATGTGGGTGAACTCAGTGAAGTCGCAGGGCTTAACAGACTCAGAGGAGGTGTGGTGACGGAAGCAGAGGTCAGGACCACGGAGAGGCTGGAGAGCTCCTGGCCCTGGAGCAAGGGCAGAGCCCAGGAGGGGAAGGGGGAGCAGACTGTCCCCAGAGCCTCCGGAGGGAGCCAGGCCACCAACACTCTTCAGCCCACTGAGACCAACACTGGGCTCCTGACCTCCCTAATTGTAAGGTGAAAAGTCTCATTTTAAGCCACTAAGTTGGGGATCGTTTTTTGCAGCAGCCACGGAAGACCAATACCCTGAGATGGGTCTGCCTGACCACTGACAGGGGTGGACCCCTCCACGAGAACTTGCCTTTTCACTGTGGAGTCCTGAGGCAAGAGGGTCCTTCCTCTCCACCCCTAGCAGACAAGCAGGGGTGTGTGGGTCTGTGCTCCTCAAACCCCACATCTTAATTGACCAAATTACATGGCTATATTATGTTCATGTACAAATATGAAGCAAAAAACCCCACCATATGTGTAATTATATACACCAATAAAAGTCCACATCGTAAGTGCACAAGTGAGCGTCACCTGCGCTTCCTGTCTGCCCAGGTCCTCCCCACATCTCACCCTCAGTGGGACTGCCTAGTGCTGATGTCCGGCTGAGTAGCCATCTCCACCCACCCCACAGAGATTCCATGGGGCCAATCAAGTACTCTTTTCCGGGTACTCCAAATTCTTGAAGATGGCCCTGGCGAAGGGCAGGGTGGGAGGCTGAAGGTGGACCCCAGGCCTTGGGCCAGCTGGTTGTGAGAAACTGGGCAAGGGGTGCCCTCCCTTCTGCCTGTGTCCCCACCCACACATGAGCACAGTGATAGCACCCCTTGGGGCTGCTTGAAGGAGCAGGCAGACACACAGAGCTCCGAGCACACAGCTCTGTGTGGGGGAGGAGCTTCCTGCACACAGGCGAAGCCCCTGGGACAGAGCCTGGCAGGGAGAGGGAGATGCGGGCTTGGTGGGAAGCTGAGCAGATGCACCAGGGAGAAGGGGGATCTCCTGCAGCCCCTCCTCTTCCCAGTCCCCTGTGATTCAATCCTTCTGGTGGGATGGGTGGTCTGAGTGAGCGCTCCCAGGAGAGAGTGGGCATGGTTTGCTTTCCCTGCTAGGCTCCACAAGGCAGAGGCTGGTTCTGATGGAGCTGGGAGCCCCTGCGCAGGCCATGTTGGCAGACGGTTTGACTGAGTGGGTGGGTGGGCTTGAAACCAGTGAGCACCGTAAGGACCTTGAGCCAGGATGGACACCACTGGGGGTGCTGCTGGGAATGCTGGGTAAGCAAGGCCCAGGGACACTGTGGACCTGGTAGGCTCCCGCGTGCCTTCCAGAGGGCAAACTCAGCTCACAGCTGTCTAACGGAAAACAGGGAGCTTGCTGCCCTTGGTTGAATTGGGCCACCCCAACATGCTACATGAAACCATGAAATCCAATGCTATTTGGAACTCAGTGTTTGCAAATGTAATGAGGGGAAGGGTCTCAAGGCAGATCATCCTGCACTTAGGCAGGCCCTAGACCTAGTGATTGGAGTCCTTACAGGACAAAGGAGAAGGAGATCTGAGGCACAGTGACACGGGAACACCTAGTGGAGATGGAGACTGAACCTGGAGTGACACATCCATAAGCCAAGGAACACAGAGGGCAGTGGGTGCCACCAGACCCTCAAGAGACTCCTGGAGCAAATTTCCCTGCAGAACCTGGGAAGGAAGCAGGCCTGCCCACACCTGACCTCCGACTTCTGGCCTCCAGAGATGTGGGACGTTCTGCAGTTATAAGCCAGTAGATTGCAGCCATTTGCCATGGCAACCACGGGAAACCGACACCACTCCTCCTAACAAGGAGCAGTTGATGGAGACCCTGCCATGACCACACAGGCGCCCCACTCTTCTGAAGAAAGAGGCTGGGTTTATTCATCTGCTGCTTGCATTGTCTGCATGGCTACTTCTGCTGTTATCAGAGCAATAAGATCCCATCAGGTGGCTCTTTCTACTTGACCTTTGTAAGATGAAATATCACACCTTTCCAAAGTCCCACAGGCACAAGTTCTCCACCTGATACCCATCTCTGACTGCTCGGAGTCTCTTCCAGGCTGGCTCCACATGTTAGTTAATGGGTGGGAGGTGGAGGGGCGGGAGGGGGGCCCTGCTGATGTTCTCCCTGGAGTCTCATTTCTCCCCTGAGAACATCAGCCACCTCGTGTAGTCCTCAGGCAGGTGGGACCATGTCTTGTGACCCACAGCCACGCAGCAGGGGAGTGCATGACCCGCGGCTGGGAGCTCTGCACCCCACAGGGACATCACATGGGGACCCTGGAGGGGCCCCTTCCCAGTCCCAAAGTTCTGAGCTCCTCAGCTCAGAATCTGATCACTGACCTCCGTCCTCCGTGGCCCCCCATCCGGACGTCCAGCACACTTTTCCATCAGGAAAGTTCTCCTCAGAGTTGGGCAGACAAACTGGTTGGATCATCTCTGTTTGAAGAGGAGGGAAATGGCCTCAGGTCAGTGAAGCACTGGTCACAGGAAACAACTGATCTCTGGGGGGCAACTAGCCCAGAGTAGGGAGCCCACCCCACCCACCACCCAGAGCTCCCAAACTGGACAGCATGTGGGCCTAGAGGGGCAGCAGGGCTTTGCTGTGACATAGTAAGTAGTTCAGGCTCCGAGGGCTGAGCAGTGTCTGTCCCTACCACTCAGCTCTGCCTCTGGAGCATGGAAGTAGCCACTGGTGCTGGTCAGCAATGGGGCCATGCTCCAGGACGGTTTTATTTCCCCAAACAGGCAACAGGTGGAGTTGGGCCCCCTGGTCTGGATATCGGGTAGGTACTTTGCTTAGGGAGCACCACATCGTGGGCATTCCTGCCATTCCTGATGTGTCTAGTGGCAGCAAGCTTGCCTGCATGTGAGGCTGTGCCACCCAAGTCCTCCCACAGGGACAGTGCCCAAGTGCCCAGGGTTTGCAAGTGTATCCCAAGATGTGCTTCTCGGGGTGGGACAATAATGGAAAGGCTAAAAAGGAATGAGGAGATGTGTCTCGGTGTGTAGCAAACAATTCCCTTTGACTCTAGAAACATTTCTTTCCCTGTGTCCCATAGGCTCAAGAGGGGCACACAGATGCCACTGTGGGCAGACTTGGCTGCTCTGTGCAACTCCTGTTTCAGAGAGGGGAGTCCACATGGTCATGACCCACCCGCCCTCCGAGCACCCATGGCCTTGGCAAGGGGATTTACTGGGGAGGCTCTAACCCAACACCCTTGAGAGTTCTATCAGGTGTGTCCTTTCCATCATTTTCAAAATGTCCCAGAGGCAGGACTTGACTCAAAGCAATAGGGTCTTTTGGAGCCTGCAGAACTCAGTAACTGGTAGGATGAGAACTCTTTTGAGAATTTCCAGGGAGCTGAGGATGCCTAGTACCTTGCGGCTGGTAAGGAGGTGGCAGGTCCTGCCACACCCACCGGGCAGCTCTGCATCTTAGACACTGGGATCCTGTTCCTCTCCCTAGAGGCTCCAGGCAGAGGACCTCACACAGCAAGCTCCTGGACAGGCAAGTATGCTCTGTCCCTGCAGAAGGTGACTCTCTTCCACCACCTAGAGGCATCAGTTGCCCTGACCTGAAGAAGCTTTCTGCCACCAGATGGCACCAAACAGTCCACAGAGATTAGAGTAGCACCAGGAAGTCCCTGAAACTAAATCAGCATTGGAAACATGGCCAGGCTACAGACGAAATCTAAAAAAAGCGACAGTCTGCTAAAATTGAAAATTTGTGTAGTCTCCTAACATAATGGCCATATTGTCCAGGACATAAGTGAACATTATTTATACCAAGAACTGTGAAAAGACAACCAACTCATGCAAACACACACATAAATCAGACACTGGAATTGTCTGGTAAAGATTAGGCAACTTTCATAAAAGTGATTCAACAAGCAATCACAAATTCTCTTGAAACAAATGAAGAGCAATGGAATGACAGAGAAACCCAGACGTACCACTGAAGGTGAGAGGCCCAGCCAGCTTCATCAGAGCAATGTCGTGGCCCAGCCTCTTTGGCTTGTACTTGCTGTGGTAGATGATCTTTTCCACCAAATGGGAGGGCTCTGGACTGTCCAGCAGAGAAACTAGACCCACTTGGATGGTCCATGACTTGGGGAGGTATAGGCTGAAATGAACAGACCCAGAGGAGAAGCACAGGAAAAACCCAATCATGCTACCCATTGATCTCAGTGTCCTGAGGGCCCAGGAGATGTGGGAGATGTCATCAAGCAAGAGTTGGTCTAGCACCCTGCTCATTTGTGCCTGGCATCTGACCACGCTCTTATGCCCTGCAGAAATCAGGCCCGCAGCCTGGGTATATCCTAGATGGGCCTCACTCTGCACCACTGAGGACTTCTCTGCATTTGAGAACTAGTCTCGGCTTTGCTTACTGCAAGGGACCTATCAGGGGCTAGTCTTCATCCCACAGCAACCAAAGCAGGAGGTAAAAATAGCAGGAGATTAGTCGTTGCGTTGGGAAATCTTTTCTGTGGTTTTCTTGCCCTCTAGACTCCTGAGAGAAACTGCTCTGGGGCACTCGGTGTCCTGCACCCTGTCCCCACCTCGTGCTGCACTGTCTCACGTGGCAGTTATAACACAGTCTGTGGATGGAATTAGCTCCTCGAAGCTCTAGGGCCTTTATCCAGGGGCTCTCCTTCTGCTGGGCTTCCTTCCCTTTCTTCCTTTCCTGCGTGAGCTGCAGGTCTGCAACTCCTCAAATGAGCCTGAGTGGCCAGTCCCTCCCAGTCAGTGATGGTCGGTCCTTGGTGGGGAGGACAGGAACCCTCGACCTGGACAAGGCTTCTTGGTGACTGGTCTGTCTGCTCACCACCCAGCTCAGCCCACCCCACCTGACCCAGGACAGAACAGAGGTCAGGGGAGACCAGGAGGCCAGGCCACTCACTCGTAGACACAGTGTGCAGCAGTGACGATCCACAGGGGGGTGATGACGGAGCCCCCACACAAGTGGTACCCCTGGAACTGAAGGCTGACCTGCCAGGGCCACTGTGCCGGCGAGGACACGTTTCCACCCACGATGCGTGGGCTGTGTCCTGTTCTCAGACCACAGACTGTGGAGGGAGAGAGGGGGCTGGGGAGACCCACAGGCTTTTCTGGGGCAAACGGAGTTGCCGCTCAGACTTGCTCCTCCCAACATTGTTGCCACACCTAGAGCTCACAGAGGTCCTCAGATGAGCACTGGGAGGAGGACCCTATCAGACCCCAGCAAGGGGAACTCTGCCTTCTGCCAGGAGCCAGCGGCAGCTCCCCTGGGCCTAGGCAACCCGTGTGTCCTCAAGGGGGGAGCGGCAGTGAGCCAGGCTCTCAGGATGTACACAGGGACCTAGGCCTGTCCACTGCTAAGAAGTCACCTGGAACTGTCTCCACACTTGACAGGTGAGCCTGGCCCTGGCCCCTCCTCCAGGATGGAGGGACACAGAGTTCCCACCTGGCACCTGGGAAGGAGGGCTTCAGAGCCGTCGTGGAAGGGGAAGGAGGAGGATGGAACATTGCAAGCCCTGACTTCCGTTTGGTCCTCTGCCATCTGAAGCTCTTACCTGTGCATTTCAAGGTAACTGCATGACCCGAGGCACAGCCCTCCCTGAAATGGAAAAAATGGCAGGCTTTGAGATGTATGTCTGAGGCATATGAAATGGGCATCTTTTTTACATTTTTAACTTAGTCTTGATGTAAAAGAAAACCAGGCCATGTGCGGTGGCCCACCCTGTAATTCCAGCAACTCGAGAGGCTGAGGCAGGAGGATCACAAGTTCAAGGCCAGCCTCAGCAACTTAGCAAGGCCCAAAGCAATTTAGTGAAATTCTGTCTCAAAATAAAAAATAAACAGGCCTGGGAGTATGGCTCAGTGGTTAAGTGCCCCTGGGTTCAGTCTCCGAAATGAAAGAAAGAAAAATCAACTCTATTTGCCTTACTCTTGAGTTAAATTTTGGTGTGTTTTAAAGAAAAAGCAAACCAGGGAGCAAGACTGCACACCTCCTCTAACCCTGGAGCATCGTGAAGCTGTCCCTGTGCTACAGTGTCCAAGTCTCGCGTGGCTCTGAGGACACACAGACCATCTGCACATGCCTGGTGGCATTGTGGGTCTATACCCCCAGTGTTTTCCACACCCTGCCTGGCCCTTGGGGACACAGAGGGCCCCCAGGGACAGCACTCCTGGCCGTCCAGGACTCTTTCAGCCTGGGGTCACACGCCTTAGTCAGGACTCCTCCCTGGAGCAGTGAGACGCTCTGGAAGAAGACAGGCCCCACAGGCCCCACAGGCCCCCACTGGTGGGGACCAGGAATCTGCTTTCTCATAATGAGGGGAAAGGGGAGCCCGAGACCTTGGCAACTTTTCTGCCTTTAGAGCCCCAGCCTCACCGTACAAGAGAAGCTAGCGTCACAAGGCTGTGGACATGGGACGTGAGGGAGGCCCTAGGTGCTGCTCACCCCAGGGTGGACAGGGGAGAGGTCTGTTTTCAGACAGAGGACATCCAGCCCAGGGGGTGGTCCCAGGCGTCAGGAGGAGAGGGTGGATCAGAACACCCGGCTGCGGCTTCCCCTCACCGTCCAACCTGGGACAGCCGGCAACCCCCTCACCTGCAGGTGACCACATGTTGCTAAGGACACCGGGTTTTCCTTCCCCGTGGGGAAGCACGCAAAGTAGGTGAGGGTGTTGAGGGACTTCGTAAGCAAGTTGCTTTCTTGATTTCTTATTTCCTACCTTTCTTCCTGTTTCCATTTCCCAAACAGCTGGAGTCCCTGCTGGTGACAGGCACAGCACTGCCTCGGTCACACAGGTCACTCCCCGACTGCATTTCCTTCCTTTCTCTGTTGGGCCGTACTGGCTCCTACACCCCGCTGCCGCACCTGCCCAGCCTGAGCACCGCGGCCACCCTGCAGACTCACTCCCGGAGCTGAGCCCAGCTTCACAAGCCAGACGAGGACTCAGCACCAGCGTGGGCCACCTACCTCACGTACACCGAGTGGTGTAGCAGGGTCACCTTGTCATCCGGCAAGAGGTGATTGATGGACACAAAGTGCCCCCGGAACTGCTCCTCCAGAGCGCCCACCGGGAGGCTGTCTGAGCTCACGTAGCTGCGAGCACATCAGAGACACAGACTCAGCAGGTTACAGGGGCTGAATTCTTCCCTCCACCAGCTCAGGGCTACGGGGAGGGGGCGGGGGGCTTCGTTGTGTCCACCCCACACTGTCGGAAACTTCCTTTTGCTGGTAAAATAAACTGCACACACCTTAGAAGGCCCCACAGACCCGGCCCAGGCCCTGCCCTCCTACCCTGGTCCAGCCACCAGAGGAAGGACGGCTTCCTGACACACCGTGTGGTCCCACCTCTGTCTGAAATGGCCTGTGCTTGGCCAGTCACAGGGGGGCGGGGGCAGAGCCAGGTGTGGCCTTGCCAGGGGACCAACATGGGGCTGTCTGCTCAGAGCTGGCTGGGTTCCCTGCAGAGAGGGAGAGCAGTGACTCAGGGGCCCCAGGACCAAGAAAATGTGAGAGACATCAGAAGCAGGTGTCCTGGCAGGGACAGGAAAGGGGTGAGACAGAAAAGTCAGGCTGAGGGGGCTCAGGGCAGAGCAGCTGCCTAGTGCACAAGGCCCAGCACTGCAGGAGGGAGGGAGGGAGGGAGGGAGGGGGGAGAGGGAGGGGATGGAGGGAAGAAGTGAAGGAGGGAGGGGGAAGAAAGAAAGGAAGAGGAGAGAGTTCAAGCATCTGAAGAGTCCCAGAGGAAAGTTGGTCTAGGGAATGAACCAGGTATGGGACAGGGGGCTGCTCGCTCTGCACTCTGCACACAGCAGCTCAGCCGGCAGGATGTCACACAGAGCAGGGAGTGACATGTCAGGAGGGCACACAGTTCAGTCAAGCCTGAGTCTGAGGAACACGTCCTGGAGCCTGCGTCCGTGACCTTGGCAGCCCTCCCAGGAGTGCTCAGACCACGGCAAGGGCAGAAGGCCCTGGCACCAAGGAGCATGCTATGGCTGGTCCCAAGAGAGCCTGAGTGCACAGGCAGCTTGATGGCGGGGACCTGTGACCTGCCGAGGGCCTCCAGGTGCCACAACTGGGGCCCACAATGGTTCAAAGCAGCAGCCACAGCAGGAGTCTCACAGCAGGCTGCTGGTGCCAGCCCCCTCCAGGCCTGAAGGCCACTCCCACAGCCCCCTGGAGCAGGACCACGCTGCCCCTGCCCTCAGGGAGGAAACCAGTCATGGGCGATGGAACCTGAGCTCTCTGGCTTGACGGGTCTGTTTATGTCTTTTGTTTATCACAAACATCTGCCATAGGATGTGGTAGAGCCGAGGCTCAAAGAAAGGTTTTCAAAGAGAAATAGGAAGAAGCGAGAATGCAGAAGTGAATCTGAGCAATGGAGGCGACAGATGGGCAGGACAGAGGGCAGGGAGCGTGGGGTGGGAGACACCATACAGGCGTGATCAGGGCTGCACGGGGAGGGAGGGGGCCGGGCTTCTTGGGGAGTGGGGGACAGTCTGGGGGGAGGAAGCAGGAAGAGGGGGGCTAAAGCAGGAAGACGCAGTAGCGGGAGCAGAAACCGCTCCAGGAAGCTCTCCAGCTGCACGCGGGAGCATGTGTGGGGGGAGGGGGGTGAACTTGTCCCCGCGGGTCTCTGAGCGTAGAGCCCGCGTAACTCTCCAAGGCAGCTGCGACTGTAGCAGTGCTAGGATGGCACGGGGTGTGAAACCAGGACTCTGTGGAAGGTCGGAGCTGCGAGGCTTGGAGGCCCCCGTTTCCCGAGGTGCAAACAGGGCTGCAGCCCCCGCTGACCAGAGCCGACCCTGCCCAGTCCCTAAGAGGAGCGGGAACCCAGGAGCTGCCCCTGCACACGGGGAACCCGAGTGAAGGGCAGTGAGGCACCAGGGCGGGCAGCAGCCATGAGGAGTCACAAGGAGGGCGGCCGTGTCGGGCCGAGGTGTGCCCCAGCGCACCAGCCCCAGACGCAAGCTGACCACGAAGCAGAGGATCCCCTGCCCGTCTTTCTTCTGCCTGTGGATAAACAGTGTCTCGACCCCTGTACCTCACACCTCTGGCTTTTTAAGAGTTGAGAGCTGCAGGGTTCTTGGGAAGAACACACAGACACTGAGGTGGCCACCAGGAGCAAGGAGGCCGTGTCCACCTCTGCCACCGGCTGTGGAGTGGGGAGCCAGAGCCATCCTTTTTCAACTCCAAAGCGCTTGTTGCAAGCATCCAGGGTCCTGGCCTGACCCTGAGGACCCCACACGTGGTTTCCTGGGCGACTTCAGCGAGTCACTTGGGCTGTCTGGGCTGCTCCTCTAGAGATGCTGGCCCACAGCTAAGCAGAAGGGGCTCAGCTACCTGCGGTGACCTTCACTCTCGCTGCCTGGCCTGGGGTGGACACGCTCCTGAACTTACCTGGGGAACCCTAGCTGGGCACAGGCGACGTTTGCATAGTGTCCTTTCCAGCCGTCGGAGCACAGGGTCCTCCACGAAGCAGCTGTGAACACCTGCAGCACCGCGTTCTGACCGCTCACCCGGACTGGCCGTGGGGGAGGAAGGTCTGTGAGCGGCCATGCAGGCTGAGGCCTGGGCAGAGATGGCTCTAAGGCCAGCTCCAGCCCTCCACATCTGGCCGGCGGCTCACCCACAGCTGCCGCCCCCACAGAGCAGGGGCAGCCTTACTGTCGGCACCGAGGCCTCCTGGAGGCCTGGTCTCTCTGCTCCTGTAGCCTCCCCAGCTCCTCAGCCCTCCCTGGTCTCCCAACATCTCCAGGGCCTAGTGATAGCTAAATCCCGGCTGAGGATGGGCATGACCATGACTGAGGGAAGGCCTCAGGTGGGAGGGTCCGAGCTGGTCCTGCCGACCCCCTCCTGTTCCTGCAGTGAGCAGGCAGCACCTTACCACACCGAAATTCATCCTCCCCATCTCTGCAGTCAGAGACCCCGTCACATCGAGCTGTCAGTTCAATACACTTAAAGGAGGAGCGGCATCTGTACTTCCCAGAGCAGTCGAAGTGGACTGAGGAAAGGGAAGAGGGCAGGAATGTTAGCAAGCAGCTCTGTCAGTGCACCGCACTATCAACTGTCCACCTGCCACGTGGCGCTGACTAGCCCATTAATAATGAAACCTGTCTTGAAACTGCATCCTCCTCTGTGGCCTATTTCCTCCAGACCAGTTTTTGTGCTGAATTCCAGAGGGAGGGGCTGCACCCCACTTTGTCTTACTATGTGGCCAGGCCTTGGAAGCACAACTAAACATGAATTTAGACTCTGGAGGGTTCAAGTTCAAAGAAAACCACCTGGCAATGGGCCAGCTAAGCCGGTAGCCCTGACAGAACTGCTGGGCCTCCCGGTTTTCTCTTAACTCTGGGCTGGGAGTGGATGGACTGTGGACCACGCGACCGAGCAGGTGGCATTGTAAACTGGTCTGTGATTCAGTCGTTTGAAGGAGAAGCTGAGAAATCGTTCCCTCCTACATACCCTTTCTCCAACGACCCACTTTCTCAAAAGCCACACGCACCTCTCTGTGAAAGTATCTGGAGAACCTGGCGTGGCCTGAATGCCCCCTTTGTCCCTCCCGCCCCCAGGGATTGTTTCATCAGCTGCCTCTGGACACTCCTCCCTGGCCGGCCCCTTGGTGACAAAGCTCCAAGCGTGGCCAACAGCTCCTGCGAGCCCCACCAGGCTTGGCATTCATGCAGGTAACCAGAGCCCCCAGTCAGCAAACCAAAGAGACAGCAGCGCCCAGTAGCTACGGCTGAGGGCAGCAAGACCCTGGAGGGAGGAAGCACATGAAAGTGTAAGTGCTAGAAGGAGCATGGAGAGCCTGCTGGATAACGGACGGTACTCACTGCCCAGGCCAACGGCCAGCGCCAGGATCAACGCGATGATCCCCACGACGATGATTGGAACAAACTTCAAGGGCAGCAGAGACAAGATCTGGGCTGCCACCGCGTCTGCATCTGAAAACCAAGGGGGGCACAGAGCACCCGAGCAACAAAACTCAGAGTTTAGCCACTCATCCCCCCAGTGCAAAAGGCACCCCCAAGAAGGTGGCTTAATTAGAGAATAGGCCACATTCTCTAGAAGTTCAGTGCTCCCCGGTCCCACTCCAGCTAGTCTGTCCATCCTGGACTGAAAGATGGAGTGAGGGTTAAATGGTGGACCAAGAAGGACAGGTTGACCTCCGCACCCCCAGGCCTCTGAATGCACCCTTATTTGAGTGTTTTATGTAGCAGTCAACTCAAGATGCTGCCCAGGGGGTGGGCCTGACCCAATGTGACTGAAGTCCTACTAATGGGCAAGTCAGACACTGAGACAGACACACATAGAGGAGGATGGCAGGGAGGGACACAGGGAGCAGCTGGGGCAGAGGACAGCATGATGTGCCCGGAAGTCAAGGAATGCAGGAGGTTGCCGGAAGTGGCCAGAAGCTGGGAGCGGCAAGGGAGGGCCCAACAGGTTCCCAAGGAGGCACCCTGCTGCTGTCCTGGGTTGGCCCCCAGAAGGGAGACAATGAATTCAGGCTATTTTAAGTCACCCAGGTTTTGGTCCTTGGGTTCCATAGCCCCAGGACACTGGTTCAGAGGGAGAAGGAGCCCCAGGTCCCAAGGATGTGTCTCTATAGAAGAGGACAATGTGTAAATCCTAGACAGGGTCCTTGAGGCAGACTCCCAGAGAGTCCCCAAGGCAGGACAGGGACACACTTTTCCATGTTCTTGCACAGACACCGACATCCTCTGTTCTTGATCGTCTCTCCAAGGATGTGTGTGGAGCAAGTGGCCTTGGGAAACAGAGACAGCATGTCCCTCAGGGCAAGGACCGGTTTGCTCACTGCCCAGTTTGATAAATTAAATGTCTTTCTCCAGAGCAAAGTTCACACAGTTCAGCTTGCAGCCCGTTACAAATATTAGGGTGCCCTTAACTACAGGTCCTCCAGCTGTGACACAAACCTCCTGCATGCGCAGTATACACCTGGCTGCTCCCCAACTCTGGAGCCGAGAGTGGTGACCGGAGCAGCAGGCACAGACTGGATGCTCAAGCCACCCGCTGTGCTGAGTCATGTGTCCCTGTCTCCAACACAGGACTCTCTTGTCTCTGTGGCAGGCCAACCTGTTAGCTTGTGAGAGGGTGAAACTTCAGACCCTTCACAGGTCTTGCCCACGGAACCAGGCAGATTTGGTGGAAAAGTAAATGTAAAGAGCACTGAGATACCCAGAAGTGCCCGCCTCTCGGGGACACCAAGAGTATTTCCACTGTCGCTCCTCCTATCAGGAAGAGCAGGTCATTCCACACAAATTATCTCATAGCTCTGCTGATGTCATGTTCATTAACAACGAGGAAGGAAGGAACCCCAAGGGGAAGAGAGCCTGTGGAAGATCACGCCCTGCCCGGCGGGGTGGGGGGAGACTCGCACCTGCCCCCTTCTCCTAGTCTTGGAGACGCGGAATGGGGAACTTGCCCAGGGGAGACCTGGACAGACCTCCCTGCCTGCATCGGGAACCACAGCTTCACCCCCAGCAACAGAGTGTGATTAAAAATGGTCAGTATCACCTCAGGCAGCTGAAGACAGAATTCAAAGACAAAAATGGTAAAAAATAAATAAAATGGGAGGGAAAAGAGGAAGCAGAAGGAAAGGGTAAGAGAGGACAGAGAAGTAGAAGGCAGATGATCATCACCCACTCAGAGACTAGAAATGAACAGCAAGTGCTCTGTATTTGGCCTGAATGGGCTGAGCAGCTTGCTCTTGGCTGTATCCCCAGTGTCTTGAACAGCAGCATTTGATAAATACTCACTAGATGTGTGTATGGAAGGATGGATGGATGGATGGATGGATGGATGGATGGATGGATGGATGGACCCATTCACAATAGCCTCAAAAATATATATATACTTGGGGATCAATCTAACAAAAAAGGTGAAAGACCTCTACAATGAAAACTACAGAACACTAAAGAAAGAAATTAAAGAAGATCCCCCATGCTCTTGGATAGGCAGAATTAATATAGTTAAAATGGCCATCCTACCAAAACTGTGTATAGATTTCATGCAATCCCTATTAAAATCCCAATGACAGTCTTCATACATCTAGAAAATGCAATCATGAAATTCATTAGGAAAAATAAGAGGCCCAGAATAGGCAAAGCAATTCTCAGCAAGAAAAGTAAAGCAGGAGGTATCACAATCCCATAACCTGAACTATACTACAGAGCAATAGTAACAAAAACAGCATGGTATTGACACCAAAACATACACGCAGACCAATAGTACAGAATAAAAGACAGAGACAAACCCACATAAAAATGGTTATCTCATAGTAGACCAAGGCACCAAAAACATACATTGGAAATAAGATAGCTTCTTCAAAAATGGTGCTGGGAAAACTGGAAATCCATATGTAGCAAAGTGAAATTAAACCCTATCTCTCACCCTGAACAAAATCAATTCAAAGTGGATCAAAGACTTAGGCACTAGAACAGAGACCCTGTGCCTAACAGAAGAAAAAGTAGGCCAAATCTTCACCCTGTCGGCTTAGGACCTGACGTACTGAACAAGACTCTTAAGGTACAAGAAGTAAAATCAAGAATCAATAAATAGAATGGATTCAAGCTAAAAAGCTTCTTCTTAGCAAAGGAAACCATAAGATAGTGAGAGAACCTACAGATTGGGAGAAAATCTTTACCACATGCACCTCTGATAGAGCACTAAGCTCCAGAATATATAAAGAACAAAAAAACTTAACACCAAAAAAACAGGTAACCCAATCAATAAACAGGCCAAGGAATTGAACTTCTTCTCAGAAGATGATATATAATCAATCAACAAATATATGAAAAATGCTCAACATCTCTAGCAATTAGAGAAATGCAAATCAAAAGTACTCTAAGATTCCATCTCACTCCAGTCAGAATGGCAATTATCAAGAATACATGCAATAATAAGTGTTGGCGAGGATGTGGGGAAAAGGTTCACTCATACACTGCTGGTGGGACTGAAAATTGGGGCAACCACTATGGAAAGCAGTATGGAGAGTCCTCAAAGAACTTGGAATGGAACCACCATTTGACCCAACTATCTCACTCCTTGGTTCATACCCACAGGACTTAAAATGAGCATACTACAGTGACTCAGCCACATCAATGTTTATATCAGCTCAGTTCACAGTAGCTAAACTATGGAACCAACCCAGGTGACCTTCAACAGATGAATGGATAAAGAAAATGTGCTATATACAAAATTAAATATTACTCAGCCTTAAAGAAGAATGAAATTATGGCATTTGCAGATAAGCGGATGGGACTAGAGAACATCATGCTAAGTGAAATAAGCCAATCCCCCAAACCAAAAGCTGAATGTTTTCTCTGATAAGCAGATGCTGATCCATAGTGGGGCAGGGGGAGAGGGTAGGGAAGAGTGAAGGAACTTTGGCTTGTGCAGAGGCGAGGGAGGGGAGGGGTGGCAGTGGGGAGGGGAAGGACCGTAGAATGAGACAGACTTTGTTACCCTACGTACCTGTGAGAGTGCACTACTGGAGTGACTGACCATGCACAGCCAGATGATGCAGAAGATGTATTCCTTTGTGTACAGAATGTCAAAATGCATTCTGCTGTCCTGTATAACTAATTAGAACAATTTTTTTTTAATTCAAAAAAAAAAAAGAATGAATGGGTGGATGGATGGATGGATGAGTGGGTGGGTGAGTAGGCGGGTGAAAGGATGAGTGGGTGGTTGGGTGGATGGGTGGGTGGATGGGTAGGTGGGTGAATGGGTGGATGGGTAGGTGAATGACATGTTGATAATGGAAACAGTTTTAACATAATATGGGAGGCCAATCCCTTTCAGGGTGACACATCTAAGACTTTGAGCCAGCAGGGGTTTCTCTTTACCCTCATCCCACCCCCAGAAGGAGTCTGCTCCAAATCCACTAATCTCTACTGAGACGTCCACCATTAAAAGAGTCTGCGGGAACCCCAAGTGTGACCTGCTGTGTGTATGTTTAGATTTAGAAATTGACTCCCAGTGTGGGATCAAGACGGACACCGAGGGGGAGACTGCATCAGCCCCCGTTTGCCGGCAGTTCCTCTGCCTCCAAGGTGCTGTGGAGCTGCGGCAGCCCCACCCCACCCTGTATGTCTTGGGGACAGGACCAGAGTGAAAAGCGAAAAGCCTCTCTGTAAGAGGGGTGCAAATGGTCTCTGGGAAGGAGCCCCTGGCCGCTAGCAGAGTCACAGCCTCCACACTGTGCTCAGCAGGGAGCGCGGCATGCTGGCCTCCCTGTGCTGAAAGGGAGAGAGGTGCCCGAAAGCTGGTGAACTGGTGCCCCAGCACTTCTCCTCCTAGGAATCCATCCAACCTGTCATCCTAGACCCACGCAAAGTCTGCCTGTAAGACCCCGAGAAGAGCACCATGTATCATATTGGCACATGGGGACAGCCTGAGCCTCCGACAGAGGGAGACCGGAATGAGAAATGGCAAAAGCCTGTGGAAGAACACGCAGAGAAACTTCAGTGACACAGAAAAGGGTCGGCGGACTTCCGTCAGGACCAAATGCAGACACTTCAAACTTGATGGGCATTTGCCTGACCTACCACTCACTCCCCTGTCCTGGCTGGAAGGCAGTCAGAGGCAGAGTTCTCTGGAAGGACGGGGGGGCCACGGCTACTCAGGACTTCCTGGAGGCCTACGAGGCTTTCTGGCCAGGATCTGACCCCTCCAGGATTGACCAGGACAGCTGTGGAGCCCCCGTCTCCAAAAGCCTCCCACCAGAGAGGTAGCACCTGCCTTCAGCAAGTCAGCAAGCGGCTGAAGGAGACAGTCCCTCCTGGTCCCCCTTCTCTCTGGGACCCAGCAGCCCTGGGAAAGGCAGGCAGCCGGCTGTCAGACATGCGGACGTAAGGAGACACTCTCGGCCATAGTCGTCGTCTTTCTGTGAGCACCACAGCCTCTCACCTGGTTCCACCTACCTGGCACAACAGGACTTATTTTCAGATCATCAAGGCCAAAGAGTGACCGGAAGGAGAAGGGGGCCTCGGTGGCCGGTGGGTCGTTTTCCCCCATGGTGACTATCTCAGGGCCTCTGAGGTTTGGCTCCACCTCCACCTCCACCTCCTTTAGCCGAGGAGAACAGAGACATCATTCCCCATCCGTAGCTCCACTGTCAGAAGTATCTTTGTCACATTTCAAATCTGATCCTGATCAATTCCACATCTGGGTTTTTGTTGTTGTTGTTTATTCTGAACCACAGAGAAGCTATTTTTGCCACAGAGTTGAAAAAAAGAGCAAAAAAACTTGATTCCCGTACGACAGTGGCTTTCCCATTGCCCTTTTAACCTGCTTGGCATCAATCGAAAGGCTCTTGGGGAGAGATGTCCCTTGGTCATTAGCAGTCCCGTGTTGTTGTGCCTCAGCTGAGAAGCTACTTTCAAAGTCGTTCTGACTGTCTTCACCCACCCCCATGAGCAGACCCCTGGGCCCTGTAATACTCCTGCCACAAACAACAAGTTTCCACACTCACATAAGGTCCCGTCCCCAAAGGTAGCCAGCACCAGGGAAGGGCGCCCGCCACCGTGTTAACAGCAGCGCGGTGTCCCCAAACACGCCCTTTCCTGGCTCCCACAGATGTGACCTAGTTAAGGATGGAAGATGGGAGCATTCAGGGCCTCTGGGGCCCAGTGCTCCCCACAGAGCCAGGCAGCCAGGAGCTCTGGCCTCGGTCACACCTGGGCAGCCACACCTGCTCTTCTCCAAGAGAACGCCGTGGCAAGGACAGGAGGGCTGAGGCCCATCTCAGTCACTCCCCCACTCCAGGAGACCCCAGGAGCCAGGAAACGGCAGAGCACACAGGTAGATAAATGGCAGGCCTCTCTCCCGGTGTCGGGTGTGGGCTGGCGAGGAACCTTGCCCCAGAGCTGAGACCGGAGAACCCACAGGCTTGCAAACGGGGGCCTTTGATCTGCCCTCCTTTCCTTCCTCGCTGCCCGTTCTGAAATTCCAAAGGGAGCCACCGGCCACGCACAGCGAGCCTGGCTCCCCAGGGTCTGACACACGCTCAGAGTTGCGGGCCAAACAACTTCCCTGCATCGCGGGAGCGACTTGGAGGAATATCTTAGAAAATTAACCAGCTCGGCTTTGCTTCTTGCTGATGCTTCTGCTCATTATCAGCCTGTGGCAGATGAGGCAGTTTATCTTCCTAAAGGGGTAAGAATTCATGGAAAAACTCCCTCCGAGGGCGGCACCGCCCCTCCCCGGCCCTCACTCACCATTTCTGGAGCCGCCATCATTCAAAGCAGAAATGATTTCCTTTTTCATTATAGAAACAGGCACAGTGGTGAACAGCCGGCCAAGGGGGAGTCCAGCCCGAGGAGGCTTTCACCAGGTCACTCAGCCTTGTCGCCTTGGTCATCGTGGCCAATGGCACTGCTGCCGTGCCTGTGTAACCCAACCTGGACGTGGCTATCAGGTAGCCCTGGCTGGTGTGGTCAGAGAGGGGAGGGGCACGTGTGAGGGAGCCGCTCGAGGGGCTTTGCACAAGAGGGCTCTGCAGGGCACCACTTGCTGGAAAGGCCTCAAGAGCCCTGCCCAGAGCTGCTCGGGCAGCCAGGAGAGGGGCAGGAAGCCTCTGGAGGGGATTCTATCCCTCCGGGCTACTGAGCGTGGTTCGGTCCTGCCCCTGCCCATGGACAAAAGACAGGCTGAGCGTGCTCACTGCAGCAAGCTCTGTGTAGCCATGCTGGGCTCTGATCCATAGGGACACTGTGTCCCCAGAGGCTTCTGCATGCAGATGCTCCAGCAGGAGAGGACACCCTGTGTGGGAGGAGGGGCGAGAGGAGGCCCATCCAGGTGGAGCGGCAGGGTGGGAGTCCTGCCTTCCCACGTTCATTCACGCAGACTGGCTATGTCCACCAGGAGCCAGGCGTCTGGAGCAGACAGCAGGACACTGAGCCCTCGCCGGTGGCCTTAGATGATGAGAAGAGGAGGGGGAGAGGGTGGCTCAGGACCGGCTCTAGAAAGGAGGTGACAGGACAATGTGAGTCCTGAGGAGCAAGAGGAGAGCTGCTCCTCATGGGGTGACCATCAACTCAGAGCCCAGGGAGAGGACACACTGGAGAGTCCCAGGCCCCCAGAGAGGGCCCCAGGCTGGGAGAGAGAGGAGTTGGAGGCCTTGGGCGGCAAAGTTAGCCAGGCCAGCACACAGGCATGGAGGCCAGGACCTCAAAAAGGACTTCAGTTCGCTTTCTGTGTGATGGAAGCCACAGGGGACGTGAGCCAGTAGCCAGGTGGACAGGAGGGAAGCACAATGAGGGTGGGCACTCAGGCAGCTGCGGGAGGCTGCTGCAGAGTGACCCAAGGCTGTGACTTGGACCAGGGCTGATGGCGAACATGGTGGGAACCGTCAGGGTTGGGCTGGACAGGGAGGTAGAGGTGGCCGGGTTTGCCAAGGGCAATAGCCAAGAGCCGTTCTCAGCCAATCAGGGTTTAGTTCAGCCAGTTTTCCACCTCCCCGTCCCTGCCCACCCCCTGTCAAGGTTTTGGATTCACCGAGGTCCCCCAAGGTCAGGTTCCCTCCTTACCTCTTTCTAACCACTACAGTCCTGGGCAATCATTTGCCCCCGAGACTGGGACAGGAGAGTCTCTAGCTTTGACTGTGTGCTGCAGGTGGAGTATCTTAGAGGACAGTCTGGAACATTCTCCATTCACAGCCCCATACTTCTGGCACCATGGTGACTGCGATGGGGGCCCATATACACCAATGGGATCAAAAACCAAAGTGGGCAAAGGACACTGAAGAGACACACAGATAACCAAGAGCCACCATGAGCACACCTTAACAGCAGAGCCAGAGCAGGCCAACGCTCACCCCCGCTGCCCAGCGGGTCATGAGGGTGGCTGCACAGTACCTCCCCAAAAGGTCAGCTATAAACCAGTTCCATCAAGCTCAAAACAGCCCACCAGGAACAGAAGCAGCAGCCGGGGCTGGCCCACGGCCTCGTGAAGCAATGTTCCAGGGGCCTGGGGTGGAGCCTGAGAGCAGGTGTCCCCTGGGGAGTCTCCTGGGCACTCAAGGGAAGCGTTGGAACCATTGTGTTCAGCTTGTCACCTCTTCAGTGAGTCGGAGGAGACGCTGTCCATTGGGGTCTTCTCCTTTCTCTGTTGGAGACAGATTTCCTAGTTAAGAAGAAGGGACCGAGCGAGACAGGGCATTTCCCGGCTGGCACAAGTCAGTTATTCTTCTAAGAGACGAGTAGAGGGGTTGGGGGTGTGGCTCAAGTGGTAGTGCGCTCGCCTGGCACGCGTGGGGCACTGGGCTTGATCCTCAGCACCACATAAAAATAAAATAAAGATATTGTGTCCAACTACAACTAAAAAAATATTTTTAAAAAAAGAGACGAGTAGAAAAATTTTAACGTTTCTAACATTTCAGGAAGGGCTTATGGTTTTGAAGAGAAAAGCATAGTTGGATAGAGGGTACTTATCAGCCCACGCATCTTTTTCCTCCTCTGAGTAACAAGCTTTGTCTATTTCAACACTTTCAAGATCAAATCATTTGGTTATACAATTATTCATCTCTCAGAGACAGGACAACAGACCTGGAGGACATTACGCTAGTAACACACCAGACAAAGATGGGACTCATGGTCTCACTTGTGTGGGATCTACAAAAAAAGAAAAGCAAAAGCTTGAATTCATAGAGAAAGGCTGTGGTTCCCAGGGCAGCGTGGGGTGAGGGGAGGGAGCTGTGGACCGACAGACCCAGAGACGCCCTTATGGGAAGGAGGAGCCGGCCAGGAGGAGGGTCCAGCACAGCACCACAGCTACTACTGCCTGGTCCCACCTTGTGTTGGATGCAGGGAGCTATCCAAAGATTTAGGTGCCGTTGCCACACACACAACAGGAAGATGACCATGTGAGATGCTCATCCGCTTGAGTAGAGTAACCATTTCACTGTGTATTTCAAAGCATCAATGCAGCTGGGAACCTGGCTCCTGGGTGTAGCATGGACTTAGAATGCACCTGGCCCTGGGCTTGATCACCAGCATCAAAAATAAAACAGAAAAAGAAAAAAAAAAGACTGTTAAAAAGCATATTATAAAAATATAATAAACTCACATTTAAAGGTGAAATGCCAAACCTTTTTCCTCTAAGCTGTGCACTATAATCACCTCTGTTCAGCATCTATGAGGGTCCAAACCTGTGCAATAAGGCCAAAAATTTTTTAAAAATGTAAAAAAGAGAAGAAAGGAAGGTAGAGAGGGAGGGAGGAGGGTGCTGGGGAGGGAGGGAAGAAGGAAGAGAGAAGTGTAAGATGAAAAGTCATAAGCACTGATATGAAAGAAAACTAGACTTACTCTCAGTCTCATTTTGTACATAAAATACATTTAAAATGCTAAAAATAAATTATTAGAAAGAACAAATCCAGAAGGACTCTTGGATATACAGTCCATGTAAAAATACTATAAAGTCAGTCAATGGCACATTGATTTATCAGCCACAAAGAGTATGAGCATGAACATTCTAAAGAGACGAGTGGCATCAAAAGTTCCCAAATACTAAGAATGATCTAGTAAACACCACAAGATCTCCATACAGAAAACTCTGTAACAAAGCTAAAAAAAAAAAAAATTAAAACCTGGCAACTCTAGGCCAAGAAATTTGACAATCCCATAAAATATTTCTTGAAAAGTAATTTAATAAAATAGAACCACAAAGGAGACTTGTATACCCGTGAAGTAAATTAAAATCTAAAACTTCCCAACAAAGAAAATTTTAGGCCCGATGACTTCACTGGTAAATCTTTTCAGCACTTAAGAAAGCAATGACACCAAGTGCAGGAGAACTGAGAGGGAGGCGCGTCCCTTGGCCTGACTGTCCCCTGGCCTCACCTTCTTCCCGCTCACCGTGGGGCAGCTGTGTCTGCTGAGCAGAGCCCCCTGTGGACGTGCCCACCTGGTCGGCCCGTCTGGTCGCCAGCTGGGTTTGTCTGGTGCTGTCTGGGTTGTCCCCCGTGCACACGAGGTCTTTACGTGGACACACGTTTTTATTCTCCCTGGTAGGACGCTCCAGGCAGCCCTGGTCATGTGGTGGATGCACCTTCACCTTTGTAAGAAACAGCCCAAATGCTCTCCTGAGTCGTGGGCACCTCGGATGCCTCGTCCTCTGGTTTCCACTCTTAATCTATATGTCACTCTCATCCTCTGACGGCTGACGATGCCCGATGGCGCGTCTTCTCTGTCAAATGTCTATTTTGATATTTAGCTATTTTTAAACTGGCTCGTTCTCATTGATATAATGCAACACGTTCCTATGGGTGATATTCAGTGTTTTCTGAACACAAGTCCTACATCAGGTATGTGTGTGCTGACATTTCCCCCAGTCTGCAGCTTGTCTTTATGGTGTCTTTCAATAAAGCCAAAAATAAAAAAATAAAAAATGTAAAAAAGAGAAGAAAGGAAGGGAGGGAGAGAGGGAGAAGGGTGATACAGAAGACAAGAGTAGAAGTTTGCGATTTTAATAAAGTCCCAATCATCACACTTTTTGTTTTAAAGTTTATTGTTTATGTCCTAAGAAAGCTTGGCAAACTCTAGCACATCAAAGTCCTTCTTTTAGAATGTTATGGTGTTAGATTTTACCTCTAAGTCCATCACAAATATGAGTGAACTTTGTGCGTGATGCAAAGCCAGGGTCAGGCTCAGCCCATGCCCACGGGCCCTTTCCCGGCACCATTTCCTGAAAGGCTACCCTTTCCCTATCAGGTGACATTGACTTTTGTTGAAAATCAGTGGGCCACACAGGTGGGTCTTTCTGCACCCCTCACCGACCAAATTTAGGTGAGACAGCAAGGACCTAAGACAGCCAAGACAATCTTGAAAAAAAAAAAAGTCAGAGAACTTAACCCTGTAGTAATAGAGCAGCATAGAATGAGTTCACATATGGGCCAATGGAAAAAGAGGACCAAAGAGAACCATAAACACTCTATTACACGGCCAGTCACGTGACTCACAGAAATATGTGCTGAGATTCACTGGGCAAGTGATGGTCTCACTAATGGGAAAATAACTAAACTTTATCCCGACCTCGCACCGTATAAGTTGCTTCACACAGATCGTAGAGCTAACTACAAATGGTAAAAGTAGTGAAGTTCCCGGCACAAAGCCCAGGAGACTACCTTCCTCAATGTGCACAGAAAGAAATTGTGTGAACGGGATGCAGAAGACACTAACTAGAGTTCCCACCAGTGGATAAGCAAAAGCAAACCTCAGAAGATCTGGATAGGAGCTTCCCCAAAGAGAATATTCTAACAGCCAGTAAGACTGTGACACGGTGGCCCACACGGTGTCCTCCAGGGAAACACAGGGACAAGCACGGTGAGAGGCCCACAGGGTTCCACCAGGATGTGGAAGGTGAAATGGCTAGTGGTGGCAAGGTGATCTAAGGTGCAGAGCACCCTTGTCCTCTGCTAGCTAGAGAGCAAATCGTCATCAACAGAGGTGAGTGACATCATGCTTACCTAACTAGATAGTACACAGCAATGATGGCAAATTAGGCACATCTGCAAGCAGTCATGTGGGTCAATCTCTTAAAAACCTGGCAAAGGAACTGGTCATAAAAGAGCAGATACTATAGGGTTCCATATACATGAGGCTCAAAAACAGGCCAGTTCTGTGCTAGAGAGCACAGTGGTTCCCTCTGCAGGGGAGGAGGAGATAGACGCGAGGTGGCTAGACGGGTCAAGGGGGCTTCTGAGGTTCTGGAAAGTTCTAGAACAATTTTTAAAATTAAAGTACAAATTGGTGAATACTAAAAGAACCAGAAAATTTTAGAGCCCGTAGGAACAATAGGTCCAGCATAGTTAAAGGTCTTGTTTGCACACGTGGAAATTGAGGCACAGGTGGCTAAGACCAGTGGGACCCAGGAGAGAACCTGGCCCCTGACTGGCGCTTCCCGGTCCTTCCTCCAGGCTCTCACATATCCGTGCTCCTGAATGCTTCCCAGGCACAGATGCACATCCCGTGCAGGACCCTGGAGGGCCTTCCAGACCAAACCCACCGTGGAAGCAGGTAGGGTGTCGCGCCTGCAGCCAGCGCCTGCAGCCAACACCCGCAGAGAGAAGGCTGAAGACCAATGATCGTGCAAACAGGATATTGGGTTGTGTCAGAAGACCAGAAAGGCTTGAGGTTTTTCTTCACAAGAAAAAGAGAGGCCTCCCCCTCTCCTCTCACTTTATCTGCTCGCGGCAGTGTGCAGGCGCTCTTGCACCACAGGCAGGAAGAGATGGCAGCGGGAGAGACTCAACTCTATGCTAAGGTCTCCAACAAGCTCAAGGGCCGCAGCACCCCCTCGCTCCTGGACCCCCTCCTGGCCATGGGCGTCCCAGCACACACCGCGTGAGTACTGTGGCTGCGGAACCCGGGAGCCCTGCTCTGGGCTGAGCCAACCCTCCTGCAGCCCCTGACACAGCCCTGGAGGGGCTTGTGGCACTGGCTTCCTGCTGAAGTGGCCGCCCTGCAGCGCAGGTGGTGTCTCAAGAGAAGGTCGTTCTCTGCTTTCTCTACACGAGATGATCTTGACCTTGAAAGACCAACGCTGCTGGCCGGCTCCTGGGGGACCCTGAAGTGTGTGCACATTAGAAGCCATGGGTTGCTATGGCTGCCCCCATTTCTGGGGGTTTGGAGGATCTTGGGTCCTCTGTGAGCCTCTAATGCCAGGACCTGCTGAGAACCATCAGAGAGTTTCCAAACTGCACAGGGAAACCATCCGTCCTCCAGGGAACATCTCCTGGATGTCAGTAATGAAACCGAATGGCTAAGAAATCACGGAAACAGCACCAGTGCTGCCCTGTTACCCAGGGAAGGGGTTCACACGTGGATACTCGAACCCTGGAGTCACCCTACTCAGAGGAAAGAAGTGATGCTGATAGTGCTGCAGCTCTCATAGCTGACCCGTGTCTCCCCTCTGGTCCTCTCCAGATTCTTATTCACAGGGAGAAATTGATCAGAAATATTCTAAGGTAACCTGGGGCTTGGGGAGGGGACAAGCTCTCTTCCACGGCAGAGCAACACCCGACACACTGGGGCAATATCTTTGAAGTTAGGCCCCTCTGTCTCCCCCCACATTAGGGCTTTGTAGTCAGCATGATGCCTGCGACAAACCAGGGGTCTGTGCGGTGGGGGTGGAGCAGGAGGCACCTGCTGCTCAGTGCTCCCTGTCCAGCTGCGGCTGTCGAGGACACCAACACCCAGGGCTTGAGCCAGCCCTTGATGCCCCTGGTGCCCACACTGTATTTACTGCCCAAGTGTGAACTCACTCTCAAAATCCCTCCTCGTTTTAACAATTAACGCGTGTCGGAGCTCTTAAGCCAGCTCACCCCAGCATAGGCTCTGCAGGTGGCCATGTCCCCACGGTGTGTACCGGAACAGCAGCAGCCCTGGGCAGCAGTGACCCAGGGTCCTCAGGGAGCCCAGCTGGACCTGGACCACATGCTGAATTACTGCAGTGGCCACATCCATCCTGTTCTATTCTGTTTGGTCCAGTTCAGCTAAATTCAACTGAACTCATCTCCCTCCGGGGTCACTGGCTGAACAAGGCACAGGAGGGCAGGGGGAGCTGTGATGGCCTCTGTGCTACAGGGAGGGGACGGGGGCTGTGGACAGCCTGCCCGGGCAGCTCAGCAGGAGGTGCTGCCCCAGAAGGAGGCACAGTGAGCCCAACCTTGGGGGATGGTGGGGTGCACTGCGTCTGCCAGGGAAGCACGCATCCAAGCCGAGGGCCCAGGCCAGCAACTCCAGCATCCACAGTGTGCTTCAGGAGGGGCAGAGGTCAGGCCCCGAGGGCATGGGCCTTGTCGCCCAGGGCTAGAGGTAGGGAGCCCTGGAAGGAGAGTCGTGGAGGATCCGAGAAGGTTGGACTGTCAAAAGCCACGCGGCAGCCCGGTAAAGGACAGAGACCGGGGCCTCAGGAAGACAGGCGCAGGGATGCTGGGGCCGACCACACCTGCTCCTCTGACCCTTTTCCAAAGTGGACAGCGTGGCTCTGAGCGCACCTGTGTTTACTCCTCTATAGGCTAAAAGCATTGGCGGCCACTGGGAGGAGGACAGCAGAGGAGGCGGCCGAGTGGTGAGTGGGGCCGGAGGTACAGAGGGTTTGGCTCAAAATGCCCTGTGGCCAGGGCCCCCTGGGCGGGAAGAGGTTGCTGGGGAAATGCTAAGTGGCCTCCCAGTTCACATCCCCAGCATAAGGGCACCGGAGAAGAGCCCCCTTTAAAATAGAGGAAGACCTTGGAACAGAGATTGTTTCACCTAAAAATGTGGCTTAGGGCAGGGGGTCTGCCTCTGGGGCAGAGTGCATGCTGGCCCTGTGTGAGCCCTGGATTCCATCCTCAGCACAAAAACACTTTCTACCTCATCTAAACTTGACAGTCACAGAAGAAAAAAAAAAATCCTGAGATTTGTTGAATAAATAGGGAGGAGCCATTTCTGCTAATATAAAAGAGAGGTCCCACACTGTCGAGCTACCTGGAGGTGGGGGCAATTGACTGGGGTCCGGGAATCCTCCTAAGGTGTGCCACCGTACACCTGGGGGGGAGCCCTGGGCTCCATCAGCTGCTCCACACTCCAAGTGGGCCCCTCGGTGAGCCACCCACAGCCATGGCCACGGGCCTGTTTTCTGCTCTGGAAACCTGGAGAGGGCTCCTTGGTCTCCCCCAGCCTGAATGGGCCCTGATGCCGTGCTCTACCCGAGGTGGGAAACCCCTCCTTCCTGATCTGCAGTCGCCCCAGTGAAAAGCAACAAGAAAAGCCAGGTCCCCTCAGCCGCAGCGCCCACCGCAGCACAGGATGGAGAGACTGACAGTGGGACCAGCGATCTCTGGGGAGCGCCCTCCTCCTCCTCCAAAACCCCAGAAGGGGAAAACAGGCAGCACCCCCACAGACAGGGAAACCCCAGAGCCCTCTGGGCTGGTCCAACCATAAAGCCAGGGACCAGAGTGGCACTAAACACCCAGCCCAAGGCTGGGAGGGGCTTACCTGCCAGTTAAGCCCAGGCAATAGACCGGGAGACCCCAGGGAGGAAGAGTGGATTCCTGAGGCTCAGCCAGGAATGCACCCGACCTCTCCCTAGGAATCGGGAGAGCAGAAAGTAAGATTCCATGAAAACAAAGGGTGTCAGGGTGTCAGGTGCTGTTGAGGGTCAGGGAAGGGGTCTTGTACCTGGCTCCTGGCTCTGTAGCTTGGGTGTCTGTCAACACTGGAAATGTGTACAGCTCTCACCAAATTTCACACTAAGCACGGCCCTAGAGACACACCAGGGCCTAGCGAGACATGCACAGAGGACTTTTTAAAAAGAAAACAACCCAGATGTCCATTTTTATGGAAATGGACAAGTGTGATCTCACACAGTACACAGGGACCCTGTGTGGAGCCATACCGACAGAGAGCCAGGGGTGCAGACAGTGAGGGGTGCACTCACCGACATGGCCACCCTGCAAAACCAGGCCTCCGAGTGGAAAGCCCCAGTGGCACAGTGATTTAAACAACAGCTTAGGATTTATGTAAACACAGCTGTGCTGTCTCTTCAGCTTGCTTAAATCCCCAGGAGGAAACAAAGCAGAGCCACCATCGGGGTTCACTCCAGAGAGGGAGGGAGGGAGGGGAGGGCGAGGCCAAGGGTCGTGGCCCCTCATCCATATATTCACATGAAGGAGAAACTATCTGCAAATAACTGAGGTCTTCCCCAGGATCTGTACACTGCTTTCTACACTAAGACTACGTCACATGCCCTGCCCTGAGCCACCAGAAATTCTTCAAAGCCATAATTTCCAGGGAATACATGCTAAGCAGATTCCCCATCATTTACCCAACTCCCCCTGCTTTCCTGTTATAAATCAGTATTTCACATGGGAATTTTGCCCCACGCTTTTTGCTTCTTCCCTGGCACAAATTTAAAGAAGTGCAGCTCAAGAGGCAGGCAATCCGAGGCTCTGCACTCGTGGAGAACCGCCGCACAGAGGTTGTGCAGATTCGCCCTGCGGCCTTGCTGCGCGATTGGCATGGCTGAGCACTGACTTTCACTCTCTGACAGCACTCAGAGAAACGATTCTGTGTTGTTTGCATTTCCATTTTTATGATTCATGACAATTGAACTCCTATTTTGGGGTTGTGTGTCACATTTCTTTGTATTTAAAGTAACTCTCAGAACAAGAAGACATATAACAGCCAGCTAAATGTGTCTAGTCTTACTTTTTGAGTGTGTGTGTGTGTGTGGCTTTGATTTTCACATTTAATCTGAAGTTTTTGAGAAAATGAAAATGCGTTTTTCCACAAAATTTTAATACCGCAGAGACAGATGCTCTGAGGTCATTTGAATGGGAGGCTCTATCTAGTCTTCCTGCCAGCTTCACCTTCCCCCTCTGGTGACACTGAGGAGAGCCTGTGACCAGCCAGGCCTGAGCCCACAGGGTGAGGCCCCTGCTGTGAGCTCCGGCTGCCCCTCACGGGACGCTGCCCCTGCTGTTGCCTGTCCTTGGTGGGGACGGCTCCTCCGTCACGAAGCTGGGTAAATGTGGCCTGTTCTCTGCTGTAGGCTTCGCTGTCACGGCAACGACCCTTCCCTCGACGACCCCATCCCCCAGGAGTACGCCCTCTTCCTCTGTCCTACGGGGCCCCTGCTGGAGAGGCTACAGGAGTTCTGGAGGGAGAGCAGGCGTCAGTGTGCCAAGAACCGGGCCCACGAGGTCTTCCCCCACGTGACGCTCTGCGACTTCTTCACGGTGAGTTGGCCGCGGTGCCTTGCACCCCGTGACCGTGGCCGCCATGGCAGCACTCTGGGGACGGGGGACAGGGGCTGGGACACAGCTGCTCTGTCTTAGTGAGGTGGTCCTGAAGGCAGTGTCCGTGGTTCCGTGAGTGGGGCGCCTGCTCTCCACCTGTCAGGGCCCCGTGCATGTTTCCTGCCTCTTTTCCGATTCTTCTTCCTCTCCCCAGGCAGAAGGAGGTGCTGCCCCCACGCCACCCCGTCTTTCTGTCTGTGAATCTAGTGGCATTTTCGTGTCCTGTTAGGTGTGGGCTGCACCTTCCCAGGCTGAGCCCCCCAGGGAAGGCCATGTACCCGGAGACCAGCACAGTGCCCAGGCCAGAGTCAGGGCTTCCTAAATATGTGGCAGATGGGCTGAGGAATGGGTGGCTGTCAACAAGCCACCAACGTCAAGCTCTCCCTGGCTCACAGCTCAGCCCTCTGATTTAGAAAAAGATCAAGAGTCATCATCACAGGGTACCGGGGAGGCGAGAGGGACCTGGGGGCTGCTAGAGAGAGAAGGAAGGCTGGGGAGAAACAGGGAGGGACAGGCAGCCACCTCCCCTGGTCACCACTTCCCCAGAGGAAGGGGCGATGGGCCCCGGTTCCCTGCAGGGGTACCTCCTGAAGCATGCCTCCAAAGCGTCTGCCAGGCATTCGGGTGTGCCGGAGCCTCTGGGGAGTCTCAGGACACAGAACTAAACCCCAGGGCCAGCCAGCCCCATCCCCTCTGGGTGGGCTGAGCAGTGCCCCCCACCAGACTGCCTCGAAGTTGGCTGGAACCCTCCAGAAAACGACTCACACCACCTGAGAAAACCTGGGCCGTGGAAAGGTGTTGGCAGGGGGTCCGGCAGGGGAAGGGCAGAAGTGACCAGGAACTTCCCGCCTGGCCACCTGAAGGAGATCTCATTCCAAGAAAAGATTTTACCTGAAATACCTTTGTTAAAAACCCATGAGCACCAGGCATGGGCAAACCATAGGCCAGATGCACAGGGATGCAGGCGGCCTCCCTCACGGCTTTGCACAGAATGGGGTCCCCTGCTGGTTGCAGCAGGATTCTTGTTAGGTGACGGTCGATGCTCCCTGGCAGGAGCTGAGGACACGGGTTCCCTGTCTGTCTCCCCCAGTGCGAAGACCAGAAGGTGGAGTGTCTGTACGAAGCTCTGAAGAGAGCCGGGGACAGGACCCTGAGGTCCTTCCCCACCTGGGTCCCGCTGGCTCTCCACTCGTCCATCAGCTACCTGGGCTTCTTCATCAACGACGGCCCCGCAGACGTCATCCGGGAATTTGCCATGGCGTTTGCCACGGAAGCATCCGTCTTGGCAGGTAGGAGGCCCGGCCTTGTGCACCGGGGCCTGGCTGGTGAGATTCCCGTCAGTGCTGGCCCTTCAGTGCCCTCTCCTGCAGAGGACAGCTGGTCCTTCCTGCCCCCAGGCAGCCTGTCAGCCACCGTCCTCAGACAGGCCCAGGGCCTCCCCTGCTCTCTCTGCCCCTAGGTGGGTCTCATCAGCTGCATCGTTACGGGGAGACTGAGGCCACTAAGGGTAAAATGCCTGCCCAACATCACTGCCCTGGGTTGATAGTGTCCCCTGAAAAGCCATGTCCACCAGGAACCTCAGAATGTGACCTTATTTGGAAACGGGCTCCGTCAAGATGTAATTAGTTCAGACACAGTCGCCCTGGATCAGGGTGGACTCTCAGCACAATAACCGGTGTCCTGACACCAAGAGAAGAAGACACCAAGAGATGTACAGAGCAGCCCTGTGACAACAGAGGCAGAGAAGGGCATGATGTGACCAGAGACCGCAGGAGGCGGGCAGGACCTCCCTGGACCCTTCAGAGGGAGTACAGCCCTGGCAGCTTCTGGACTCCAGAACTGCAAGAGGATGCATTTCTGTTGTCTTAAGCTGCCAGGTCTGTGGCGACCCCTAACAGCCGCCACAGGAAGCACACAGAGCTGACCAGTCCTAGTGGCTCTGCCTTGCTCCACACCACCAGGGGACCATGCGGACAGAGCCGGCTGGAGCCTCACGGCCATCTCCTGACCCTGACCCAGCCCTGCCCTGCTTTCCACAGCCCATGCTCTCAGCCTAACCCTGAGAGGGCTAGGAGGGGCCTCCCTTGCCGACGAGTGGCCAATTACGGTTCAGGAGTGTCCCTAGTCCTTCTCAGGGCAGTGTGGGAGGCCCACGCTGGCCATCCCAGCAAGACACAGCCCCAGACCTGGGCCTCGGAGAGGAAAGACAAGGGCCCATTCATAAGCCTCGTGACTCGCTCTCGTGTCCTGATGACAGCAGGCTGGGTCATTCCCGGGCCAGGCTGACTCATGTGGCAAGCCTCCCTCCCTGCTGCTGAAAACGGGTCAGAGGAGGAACTTCCCACCACCCACACTCGCCCGCTCGGCCACTCAGCTCAGCAGCTCCGGCTTAGAGGCCTCGTGCGCTGCTCAGGGAGCACCTGTGGCAGGCAGGGCATGTCTGGGCCAGGCCAGGGCTCCCTGGAAGGCTCTGTGTCCTCTTAGGGGAACAGCCAACCCTGTCTGATTGTAAGTGACCTTTGTGGCAGGTGGCCGCCATGTGCTCTGGGCCCACAGGAGACTGAGCTGGTGGCCTAGTTCCCCGGCACCGCCCCAGGAGTCAGCTCTGTCCTCCCGTCACTGCTGTCTGAATGGAAACTGAGCCAGGACACCACACCTGACCAAGGTCACCCTGCCCAAAGGGCAGAGGGGCCTCGACTTGGGCCCATCCAATAGCAAAGTCTGTGCCATCCCCACAGGACACCGACAGCTGCCCCAGAATGTCCGACACTTGGTGGCCAAGCTGCCATAGGATACAGGCTGCTCCGGAAGGGGGCCTTGAGGGCAGAGGCCACCCGGAAAGGCCCGCGGCTCGGCCACTCCCTGGGCTTCCTGTGTGGCTAAAGCAAGGAGAATGTTGAGACCCTGATGCTTCCCGGTTCTGCTTATCAAGTTTCTTCCGGAAACTCTTCCATGGAACAAAAAGCCCTTGAACTGCAGCTGTGGCCCCGAGTCCGCTGAGTCACCTGCACAACAAGAGCCCAGAGCCAGTCCTGAGAGTTGAGATCCTTTGTTTGGGCAATCAGCCTGCAAACTGATGGCCTTGACCCTTAACCACCTCTCTGTACCTCCTCTCCTTCCTTCTTGAAAATCCTACAGGTTTCCAACCCCCTTCCCTACAAATAACTCAGATGCCAATGAGGGCCTGTCCCCGCCTTGCTGAGGGGGCACCAGCACAGAGATGGAGGGTGGGCAGAGGTGGGAGGCGCTCTGTGTAGAGGCGCTTCCTGGTCTGGGGCATGTGGCGCTGGCTGCTTAGGTAACCGTCCTGCCCCATGTTCCTGATTTCCCAGACTGCTCCGTGAAGGCTTGTACCAAGCAGCTGCATCTGACCCTGGCCCACAAGTTCTACCCCCACCACCAGAGGACGCTGGAGGAGCTGGCTAGAGCCATCCCCCCCAGCCACAGCTGTCAGTGGACGGCAGCCCTGTACTCCCGGGACATGCGCTTTGTGCACTACCAGGTGAGACAACTGTGACCCAGGAGTGTGGCTGGACATGGCCCTCTCCACAGGAGACAAATGGACCAATGTCCTCCTTCCCAACAGCACTTCCATGGGGAGCCCTTCCTAGAGTGGGAGAGGACTGCTGTTCCTCCTCTGAAACTCTTGCCATTCAGAACCAACCTGTTAAGATGTGAGCTACAAGTGTGCAAAAAAATCAAGACAAAATCCTGCATTGCTGACAGTATCTGGAAAGGACTGTTGTAAAAACGTACGAACGCAGGTTTTGCTTATCAGATCATTTCATGTAGTGATGGAGTGGAGCCTTATTTCAAGGCTTTCTCCTCTGTGAATTGATTGGTTTGGGAAGAAAGCGTGTGTCATTCCTTCCAGAGCCAGGGAATGAGCGTGATGTTGCTTCCCAGTGCAAACCCTTGTGGGAGTCCACCATGCTCCTGTCCCAGGAGAAGCTGTGAATGACAAGCAAGTGGATGATGAATAGATGGATGATGGATAGATGGATGATGGATAATGGATGAGTGGATGGATGATGGATGGATGGATGATGGATAAATGGATGGATGGATAGATGATGGATGATGGATGATGGATAGATGGCTCATGGATGAGTGGATGGATGATTGATGGATAGATGATGGATGATGCATAGATAAATGATGAATAAGTGGATGGATGATGTGATGGATAAATGGATGGATGGATAGATGATGGATGGATGATGGATAGATGGATAATGGATGAGTGGATGGATGATGGATAAATGGATAGATGATGGATGATGGATGATGGATGGTGAATGGATGGATGGATGGATGATGGATGGATAGATGAAAGGATAGATGGGTGGATGGAAGGAAGAAGGCATCAAGCAAGCAAGCAAGGCAGAAAAGAAAAAATTTTATTTCTAAATCTACCCAAAGAATTCTGCGCTGCTGTATTTTGCGATATTCTATGCTGGATGTCATTAGAGGCCTGGTGGCATCTTGGAGACACAGAACACATCAGGGACCCAGAAAGCAAGATGTGGAATGTACCACTCCTCCTATTGCTGTTGCTTCCCAGCGCAAACCCTGGCAGGAAACACGAAACCACTTCCCTCCTTTCTAGACCCTGAAGGTCCTGTTCCAGTACAAGCCCCAGAACGTGGACGAGCTGATGCTCAGTCCTGGCGACTACATCTTTGTGGACCCCACTCAGCAGGAGGAAGCCAGCGAGGGTTGGGCCATCGGGACCTCCCAGCGGACGGGCTGCCGGGGCTTCCTGCCAGAGAACTACACGGAAAGAGCCTGCGAGTCTGACACTTGGGTCAAACATAGGTGAGTGCTGCCCCTAGCCAGGGCCCAAACCTCTCTCTGACCAGGCACTACCTGAAACAGGGGACTCAGCAGCAATGTGCTTCCAGAACATTCCATCACTGGAAAAACTGCATTCCTGGTGCTGCACAATTATCCCTGCAGATACAGTGGCTATCTTCACAGATTCAGTTTCTGCAGATAGCATTCAGGAAATGTGGGTTACTCCATATTTCTTTCCCAAGATAATAATGTCCAAATTATTGCAAAATACTTCTTGCTTCTTATTAGTGTCAAAATTATACTTAGAGGACTTAAGCTTTGGCTTATTTATTCTTTGCTCAGTGTATAAAACCTGTAATATCATAAGGTGCATTAGTTGTTTTCTATTTCTCTGCAACAAACTGTCACAAATTTAATGGCTAAAATGAAAGACTTTCATTTCTCAGAGTTTTCACGGGTCTGGATCAGAGTCCAGTTTAACTGGGTCCTCTGCTTGGTATCTCATGTGGCTGAAACTGAGGTGTGGCCAGGGCCAGGATCCCATCCAAGTCAGGTGCCCTCCTAAGCTCAATAACTTGTTGGCAGAAGTCACTCCAGGAAGTTGGAGGGCTGCCGCAGGCTTGTCCTCCTGCTCAGCTGGACATCTCTTAAGTGCAGTGTCCTTAGCCTCACCTGTCAAGGCTAAGGATTTTAGAAAAAACAGGTACTGATTTCTTTTTGTTTCTTGGTTCTTCAATTTGTCCCCCTCTTCCCTGTTTTACAACAAGCAACAAGAAGAAGCCAGGTGATCACCTTAACACACAAACACCCTCATCTACAGAACCAACCTCATCCCTCATAAGTTCTGACCCCTCTGGATGATCCCATTGAACTTCTTGCCCTGCCTCATGGGGGCCCCTCCTCAGGTTCCTTCCCACAGTCTCACTCCTCATAGAGTTCTCCGCGGGGCACCTTTCACGGCCTGCTTCTGCGAGCCCTCCACTCACAGGGACACAGCAGCGAGCAACTCAGATCCTCCCAGCCTCTGCCCTGCTGCCCAGCCCCAAGTTGCCCCCACATTCTAGGTATTTGTTAGGATAGCCCTCCACCCAGTTCCTGATACCAAACTTAGAAAAAGTTTAATTGGAATAGAAGGACCATGATTCTATATTATACATATATTTGCTACAAATACACATACATACATGTAGGTATACTGCATAGGCATGTATAATATGAGATGCACATTACACCCAGGAGAAAAGATCACAGAGCTGGGAGGGCAAGGCCCACGTGTGACAGCCAGCAGCACCCAGGGTGGGCCAGCAGTGGCAGTCACAGCTGCTCCGTGGAGTGTCTGTGTTTGAGGAAGGACTAAGCCTTTTTAAAATACCTTCCAACTGAGTAAGTGGGGCACAGGTGGGATAATGGCCCCTCCACACACTTAAATCCAGCTGGTTAGGGTGCTCACCGCATCCCCTCCCAGCAGCTTGAGGTCGAGCATTTGATTGGACAATTGGGAAAGCTGTGTGTGATGCTCAAAATGAGTGCCACTGCCCAACTCTTATAAGAGTGTCCCCGGGGACCTACTGCAGCCAGACACATGCTAGACAGGGAATTCTGGGACTTGGCTCAGTGTAGCCATCGTGACACACTGCGAAGCCATGGCAAGGTGCTGAGGCCTGAAACCACCCTCCCAGGGGCTTTTCCCTGTCTTCCCCCAGGTGTCAGCTAGGAGAGTGGAGGAAGGCGCAGAAGAAGAGAGGAGGGGAGAAAGGAGGGGGAGGCCGCCCGCCCTCAAGGCAGGCGCATGTGGGGCGGAGTCAGGCGGTTTCCATGAGACTGGTAGAAGACCTAGAGTGGGTGGGCAGGGGAAAGGTCTAGAAAAGCCTTTTGTGTGGTCTGGGGCTTCCTGGCACTTTCAGAACTGAGAGGCTGGGGAAGGGCCTAGGAAAGCACCCAGGTGCCCATCCCCTGCCTCCAGGAGGTCGCCCTGAAGGATTGCACTATTTCATTCTCTTCCTTAATCCTCTCCTAAAACTCCCCGCAGCCACGCCTGGGTTTCCAGACCAATGAGGAAACCCCTGGGTTGAGCACAGTTGTGTTCACAGGCGACTCAGTCTACAGCTTTTCAGATCCATGCAAGGCACTTTCCAAGGACAAATTTTTATCCAGCCTCAACACACCCAGGGAACTTCTTCTGTACCTCTTCCCACGGGGGTTCATTCCAAGTCAGAGCTGTGAAAACTGCCATTCTGCTTGAGAAGCTGTTGGAAGTACTTTAAAGAGAACCTACGCATAACCAACAGAACTCTAAGAAACCCTGGGGCTGAGGAGGCCCAGCTCAGCAGTAGAGTGCTCACCCTGCCCGCGGGAGACCTGCCTGGAGCTAGAAAGAAAGAACAGGGAGGGAGGCACCCTGAGAGAGCTGGGCTTCGAGATTTCCGGCCTCCAGGTGGAGGGGACACTCCTTCAACAACCATCACAGCAAAGGGTCACAGACACATGCGGAAGGGTGAGTGCAGAGAGCACCCTCCGCTAGTGTAGACATCCATGGGTCTGGGGGCCACCTCGGAGCTACAAGATGCTGGTCCATGGGGACTTTAGCGATGACCCAGTACAAACCCCTGCCCCGCATGACAGCCAAGATGACAGACAAGGCAGCAGGCCAGAAATGCTGCAGCATTAAGAAAGTGCACCGACTGGTCCAGGGGGCCACCGACGGAATCGCAGGAGCAGAGATGTTCTCACCCTCACAGGCCATCTAGACTCAGGAGCCTGGCCTCCCTGAGGCCCACATCCTTCACCACCTGCCCAGGAGAGCTCATTGCCACCCAGGAGCCACCAGGCAACCAGCCATGACCCAGCAAAGACTGCAGAAGGTGAGCTCGTGGGTGTCACATTTTTCACATCACAATTAATCTATCAGGGACCTGTCACCAATGTAACCAGTCTAGCTTTTATGCCTGAGTTTCTCTTAGGAAAAATTACCATGTCAAAAATTGCAATGAAAGGAAAGAGAAGCCAGCTCTGGGCTGGGTGCTCTGGGGTGTCTGACGGGCCTGTCATTCAAGCTCCCCACCCCCACTCAGGGAGCCATGAGACACCTGGCAAATGTGACATGTGACATGGACCCTGGTGTCAGAGAACTAGCCGGCTGAGTCTTTCTAGACAGCTGAAAGTCCTTATTAAACTCGTAAGGCTTTTTCAATCAAATACAGGCCTTGGATGTCTGCACATGTCACAGATGTCTTAAGCAGTGGGAAATTGGTTCCATGCTGTGTCTGAAGGCTGGCTCGCCTGTGGACAGGTGGACGGTGGTAACTCGATGTATGTCAGCCTCGGGACCTACACTGGGCGCGCGTGATACAAGCGTCAAGAACTGCAGCTCTCCAGACCCTCCAAGTTTGCAGCCATGATGCTCACACTTGGCAGCTAATACAGCAGTCACCCTGCACCCGTATGGCCACCCAGCCTTTACACAGGGCGGTCCTGGGGCTCCTTGACTGGCAACCACAAAGTCACACTCTGATATCCACCCACTGCTTTGGAGAAGGTGAGAAGCTGTGTGCAAGGCCATCACGATGGGGACCACTCCTGACCACAGCAGTTTCCAGCCATCTGGGCAGGAAAATGGGGATCAGAGAGGCCTACGTGAGGGTCCGGCTCAGGGGGACCCGTTGAGACCTGCAGCCAAGATGAGAGCATTTCCAACATCCAAGACAGAGGCATTCAAGTGACTTTTCAAAAACCACAGAATGAATTGAGAGCAGGTAGTTCAGACTGAAAAATGCAGTTGTCCTGGGGTGAGTATTGTCCCCCTAAATTCATCTGTTGGAGTCCTGACCCCCAGGACCTCAGATATGACCTTATTTGGAGACAGGGACTTTCCAGAGGTGGTTAAGTTAAAACAAGGCTGTTCAGGTGGCCCTAATCCTACAGGACTGTGTCCTTAGAAGCAGAAGAGATCAGGACACAGACACAGAAGGACGGCCCCGTGAGGACACAGGGGAAGACTGGAGCTATGGAGTGTAGACACATCTATTTCCATGTGTAAGTTAACCACTGAGTGACTCGTGAGTTAGAAAAAAACGGAAATGTCACAAAGCTGGGCCCTTCCGTCCCCTCCCATCACCATCACCCCCACCATCATCTTGAGTGCATTTCATCTGAAAGACGGCAGAGAAGTTCGATTTTCTCTCCAACTGTAAACTTCACAGATGTCACTTGTAGATAACGAGGCTTCATTGTTGGCATAGTGAGCCGCAAGGGGGTGTGGGTGCCCCAGCCTTGCCCTCAGGAAGAGAACCCTGCCCGCGTTTCCTGTCTGATGTGAGACCTTTCGCAGAGGGAGCTGTCCATGGCTCCAACACAAGGTCTACTCTTGGTCACTGGCCATCAGCTGACGTCTGCTGATATCTGACGGTATGAGCACGTGGGAACCACATCCATCAGTTTGGCCTGGCCTCCTCCTGTAGAATGTGTAGATCCAGACAGTACAAGCCATGGCGACGTGGGCAGGGGAGCAGAACTTGCAAGCAAACAAGAAACATGTGAACTGACTCAAAACACCATGTGGGCAGGAAGCGTTGCAGGGCTGGGTCCTGGGGCCCCATCCTGAGCCGTGGCTGAGACGCAGGACACGTGACACCTGCCAACTTCAGCCCTGGACAGGTCTCAGCGCAGAAGCCTGGTGAGCCATTGCTGGGTTTATGGGACCTGGGGACCTGAGTGCCTGTGGGGGAAAGTGGACATTTACTCTCAGGCTGAACAAGTCAAGCACATGCATTCGTGGCTGAGGAAAGTGGAGGCAGGAACGTGCCAGCTCCTCCCCGTCATTTCCAGGTTTAATGAAGTTCAGGCAAAATCGCCACGGGTCACTTTGTGGAACTTCTCTGAGGGAATGGAAAGATTCTGCTAGGAGAATGAACGGGGCAGTTGAGAAGACTTTGAGAACCAGCATCCTGGCTTAGGGGAGGTAAAACACAGGAGCACCCCCCACTCCCTGGGAGGTTCGCGTCTGAGGAAGGACACCCCAGAAGTCGGGAAGCAGTAGGTGCTTCACACTCTCACCCCGTCTTACAGTCCACCCCTGGCAGAGTCTGGGATGTGGAAGGCAGTCGAAGCTCATGTACTTCTGATTCCTGGGCTGGGAGAACTTGGGAAGCCCAGAGGCAGCAGGAGAGGTCCCGACAGACACGTCTTTCACCAGAGTCCACAGCAAACGGGTTCCAATGCCTGAACCTGAGCTCTCTCCCGTCCCCACGCACTCTGCTCAGTCACTCTGGCCTCTGCTGTGCCCCACGCCCTCCGGGGGAGCAGGGTCCCCCCGCAGGCTCTCTCTCCTCTCCCTGGCCCCTGGCCCACACCCGCATGCCCTGCAGTCTCCTCCCTCTCCATTTCCCATGTCACCTGCAGCACCCAGGGGCTCTGTGGGACACAGTGTACCCGGCAGCTGCCCCCACCTGGCCACCCCTGGTTTATTTTACCCCATGAAGCTCATCACCTTCTAATCAACCATGAGCTTTCCTTTTCCCAAAAATGTGGATCGGATCATGATAGATCAAAATCAGCTGGATGAGGAAAATGGGGTGAGATTCCGTGATCAACTGAGCCAGCAAATTATATTTTATCTTCTTTTTCAATTTGTTATATTTTCTAATAATAACGAGGAACAAAACATCCTGAGTCCTTCTGCTGGAACAGGAAGCCAGCGGAGCTGGGGTTGGCGGAAAGCGAGGACACACGTGGGTGGAGGTACCGGTGGAGAAGGGCTTTTCACACCCAGCGCAGCCCTGAGAAATGCACAGAGACTCTGTTGGAGAGACGCTGAGTAGCCCCCCGGACAGAGGCTGTGGATTCCTTTTAGAGATCTTTGCATTTGTAAGATGACCTCCCTGGGGAGAGGATCTTCTGCTGCTCTGAGGAGGATTCCTGGGACGTGGCTCTCTCTCCTGCTCTCTTCTTCCAGCCACTGCCGGTTCCCTGCAGACGCACCTGCTTTGCATTCCACCCTTGCCTGAATGCCAAAGCCAGAGTTCTCACCTCCCCTGGCAGCTGGGGTCCATCCCCAGCCTCCCCAGAGCTCCCCGATGCCTGTCCACCCTAGGGCACTTTTCTTGATTCAATGGACGTGTGTCAACTTCCTCTTCACCTGCGACCTCTCTCTCTCTATTGAAATGCACCCCCTCTTTCCCATGTTTCCATAGCTCTCAAGGCACCTGCCCACCGTGCATCTGTCCCTGCACCCCAACCATGCCCATCTGCACACCTGACTGTTTCAGAAGGTGAATCAAAGAGGATGGTGTATTAACCAGAGAAATAGTCTGTGCTCCCCAAAGAAGCAGAAGCAATCAGATGTGAGAGAGAAGGGGAGAGATTTTAAGGAACTGGCTCAAAACTGTGGTCTGGCCAGTCTGAAGTCTGCAGGGCGAGAGGCTCAGGGAGGAGCTGGCACTGCAGCTCCAGTCCAAAGATGGTCTGTGGGCGGCACTCCCTCTTCCTCAGGGACCCACCCCAGTCTGACTCCTTCTAAGACCTGGCTGCATGGGGTCCCCCTGCATTACAGAGCTCGTAATTACTTTTCTCAGAGTCTAGTGATTTCGGTTTTAATTTCATTTAGAGAGCACCTTCACAGCAACACTTGAACTGACATTAGAGCCAAGCATGTTGGCATGAGCCTGCCGTGCCCGCTACCTGGGAGGCTGAGCAGGAAGAGCTCTTGAACCCTGGAGTTCAAAACCAGCCTGGACCACACAGCAAGACCCCATCTCAAAAATATAAAATAACCTTTGGCCAACATCTGGGTGCCATGTCCTGGCCATGAAATGAACCCGCATGGTGGGGCCAGCAGCCGCAGAACACCCCACCATCAGGTTTGCCCCGTTCTGAGCACTTGGCACGTGCTGCTTCAGTTTGTCCTCACAGTGACCTTGTCTGCCAAGGTGGTCACACTCTAGAGCACACCCACAGCCAAGCACGGCCAGGGTGGTGCTTCTGTAGCAACGCCGTCTTCTTCCTGCAGGACGTACACCTTTAGTCTGGCCATGGACGGGAACTCCAGGAATGACGGGGACGCCAACGGCAGACTAAGTGGGGACTTCCACTCCTCTCCAGCGCCGAGGGGTGTCAGCAGTGCGCTGGCTCTGCAGGTAACAGGACCCCACCCCCATAAAGTCAACTAAGCACAGCACTTTCTATTAACTCACGGCGGACGCGGCTGCTTAGTGTTAACTGTGGATCTGTAGGCAGCCTCCTCTGTGGCCCCACAGCAGACTGGCACGTGGACCAGCAAGGTGCCCTCCCACCAGGGCTGAGCTGCTGGGCCACCCGGGTCTGTCCTCTCTGGGGAGGGTGATGTGACCTCTGTGGCTGAGCAACCTGTCTGCATGTTTCTGTAGGCAGCATCAGACATGGCCCGAGGACACCAGGCTGGGAGGAGACAGGGACAGGGCATGGCCAGGACACTCAATTCTTGCTCCAATTTTCTCATTAACAAGCCAAGTAACCCCCAGAGAAGTCTCCAGCCCTGGAACCTCGGCTTCCCTTCTTTCCAGGCAGGGCTGGGCAAGACAGGAGCCCACGCTATAATGTGGGGGACAGAGTCCGGGGCACATGTGGCCCACCAGGAGTCAGGCTGCACATGTGGGCTCAGGACCAGGCAGCCCCCTCCCAAAGACAAGTGAGTTTCCCTGTAAGCCCCCAGACACTGCCTGGGCTCGGGCCACCGTCTTCCGCCTGAAGCTAGTCTCTCTTACCAGGACCCCCTGGAGAAGCACCTGCAGTGGTCCTTGGGCAGTTACTACATCAGTGGGACGGTCTCTCTGCTCCCACCCGGTGCCACACACAGAATTAGGACCCTTTTCCTGCATCCCTAGCATTTCTGCCCTCATTTTACAAATCTAAAAACAGGGGCTTACAGGAGGAAGGCAGCTTGGTGGGGGCCACAAAGTGTTGACCCCACACTGGACACTGGGAGCCTCACAGAAGAGGGGCATCGAGGGCCTGCCATGGCTAGGCCCCAGCATCCCTAGCAGGCAGCCCGACATCCTTCCCCTAGACCCGCTCAGCACCCCAGAGGCTACTGATGAGCCAGGGGAGCTCAGCCCAAACAGGAATTGAGCCCAGGACACTGGACCCCGAAGGTGACACAGACCTGCTTTAGTCAGAGAGAAGGATGGCCCAACCTGGGCAGCCACTGCCCGGAAGTCAGAGACTTGCTGGTCACTAGTGGACAAGAAGCGGACTCCTGTACTCCGGCTGCCCAGGTGCCAGGAAACCCAGTGCGGGCCGACATGCCACCCACCCACCCACCCACTGTGGGAGTGGACGGCCCTCCCAGACCAGGCCCCTTCCAGAGCAAAGGAGGGCACCTGGGACAGAGGGCTCCCCCAGAGCACGGCCTGCGTTCCAGTTCACTGGGGCTTTAAATGGAAGGAAGGAGCACGCGTCTCCCTGCCAGCGGCCCCTCCTCTGCTCTGATTCCACCTCTTCGGTACAGTGAGGAGAGCTGTGGCCTCCGGTGGAACAGGGTACCTGGGGCAGGTTGAATAAGGCCCGCAGGTGAGAGGCCCTGAGCCCGGACCCTGCAGAAGCGACCTGAAAAGACACAGGGATCCAGTTAAGGACCTTGGCTTGTCCAGTGGCCCTAATGCAGCCACAGCTGTCCTCAAGAGGGATATCAGACGGAGAGCAGAAAGGCTCACAGAGGGAGAGGCCACGGGAAAAGAGGCAGAGACTGTGCGGCCACAAGCCAGGGGACACTGGAGCCACGGGAGCTGGAGGAGGTGAGGAAGGGCCGGCCTCGGAGCCCTTGAGCTGGACTTCTGGCCTCCAGGATGGCAGGAGCTCACTGGCGCTGCTCGGTGCTGCCCGGTTTGTGACGGCTCTGTCTAGAGGCAGGGTGCAGCCCTCTCCATCCTCAGACCCAGAGGCTGCTCTGTCCCCTCCCAGGACCTCCCAAGGCTCCGCGTTTCCAGAGGAGGAGCAGCACAGAGGACAGGACCCCGGGCTGCCCGTCATGTTGCGCTCTCCACCTGTCATCCTGCTGACCTTGGCTTCAGGAGTCACCAAGTCCTGTTATGCCCAGAAGCCCCCAGCCCACTCCAGAGGCAGGCACTGACCCCTCTGTCCTCAGTGGCTCTGTGATGCATCTTCCTGGGTTTGTCCCTCAGCCCCACAGAGACCTGCAGCTCCTGGAGAAGGGTGCACTGCAGCACTGTCCCAGCACTGTCCCAGGCACCTTCCCAAGACACCATGTTGTGACAGTGGCACTGACAGCCTGAGTCCTGGGAGCCAGCTGGCAGCACTATGGGTCCTGGGTTGAGGTGGGACAGCTCTATCCAGCTTTAGAGCAGAGGCCCCCAGAAGCCTGGGCCTGCCACTGGGTGGCGGTTCTCCAGGGTGACGGCTGACCCTCCGTGCCTCCTCAGAGTTCTGGCTTATATATAATAAGGGCTTTGGCTGCCCACAGCTGTCCTGGAGGCCTCTTGCTGGCCTCCTGCTGGCTCGGTCCCCAGAACTCTGCTCTCTGCCCCACCCCCGCACCATCTCCCTTAGAGAAGGTGCTCCTCAAGCTGCCCCCCACCCCTTCAGTTGTTCACAGCACGGGTAGGAGAAGGGTCATCCCCAGCTCCCCTGGCGATAGACCCCCACATGTAGGAGCCCCCTCCAGGGGATAGTGCATCATCATCACTTGAAGGGCCTCCAGTGACTTCAAGAACAGGTGGGACATATCCCTGCAATTGCAAGGCTTAAGGCCACTCAGAGGGCAGTCTGAGCAAGGGAGGAATGTGCCAGAGAGCAGCTGTCCCCAGTACCTGAGACTGCTGGCCACTGCCAAATCCTCTGTCATGCCAAAAAGAAGCAGAATAAAATACAGTCAGCCCTTCATAGCCACAGGTTCTGTACCCACTGATTCAACAAACACGGATTGAGAATATACAGACGAGTTGCATCTTCAGTCAGTCAGTGTTTCATCATTGTGACAAAATCCCCAAAATAAGCAAGTTAAAAACATGAAAGGCTTATTTGAGCTCCTAGTTTCAGGGCATAGTCACCTGGCCCTGTTGCTTTGGGCCTTTGGTGGCAGAGTGCAACAAGGCATGAGCCCAGGGTGGAGGAGCTGCTCCCCTCACGACAGCTAGAGAGCAGGGAGAGAGAAAGGAGCCGGCCCACTACCCCTACAAGAGTGCCTCGGTGACCTGACTTCCTCCACTAAGCCCCTAAAGTTCCCACCAACTGCCAATAGTGCCACCAGCTGGGGACCAAGCTTTTGAACACATGGGCCTTTGGGGATCATTCAAGATCCAAACTACAGCACACCTGCACTGGGCAGTACAGACTGTTTTCTTGTCATCAGTCCCTAAGTAAAACAGTAAAGCCATTATTTACATAGCATTTCTGTTGCCTCGGGGTTATTATGCAACAGAAAGATGATTTCAGGTAGATGGGAGGTGTGCGCAGGCTACACGCAGATACTGTGCCATTTTGTATCGGGGATTGAGTGACCGTGGATTCTGGTATCCGAAGGGGTCTTGCACTCTCCTCCATGGACAGCAAGAGACAGCCGTGCTGATTTCCCGTAGCACTTTCCTGTAACAGAGAACACAGCTACAGGAAGGCAGCAAGGAGGATCGATGGAGGGCTTCTCCCTGGGTGCTCAGGGACAGAGGACACACCTGAGACCAGAGGAGTTGTCCAGCTGCCTTTCAATGTGCCAACACAGGGGCAGTCCTGGAGGGCTCCTGGAAGAGGAGGAGTGTCAGCAGAACAGGAGGTGGCAGCCAATAGATGGATGAGAGATAGAAATACGGTAACAATAGATCACAAAATAGTGATAGGGAGAGAGAGAGATCACAATCTAAGAAGTCTCTGTGGAGGGCTGAGGACTTGGAAGAGACAGGGACGTAGACTTGTTGGGTTATGGGGGGGACCAGACCTGTCTCTTCATCTCCTTCATGAGGCTCTGATGCCCAAGAAGTGAAAAGGTGGGAGGAACTGGGATGTTCCCAGTCCTTGTTCACTGTGAGGGCTCTGGCAAGTGGGCAGAGCTGGCGACCAGCACGGGACAAGGCTTCCCCTCAGGCCAGCCGCCAGGACCTGGAGGGACACTGTCCGACAAGGCTGATTGGTCACTTGGGTTCCGTTTCCTCCCACCGCCAGGCCATGATCTCCAGGAGGAGTGTGCTGGTGGTGCGGCACGGGGAGAGAGTGGACCAGATCTTCGGGAAGTCGTGGCTGCAGCAGTGTACCACTGCAGACGGTAGGTCCAGTCCAGGGGGTCTGCAGGCAGGATGACCAATGAGGGCCCCGTCTCACTTTCTTTAGTTGTGCCCTTTAGAGTGGCCATGCCACTGTGGCTGCAGGAATGTGCCAGCACCAGAGAGCTCCGGGGTCACTTGGAGCACACTCATCAGTGGTGACACCATCTGCACAGATGATGGAGCATATTGATAGAAGATGGCCCTGGCACTTGTTGGACACGAGTCTGAGCCGGGCGCTGGGCTCCAGCACTAGTTCAGTGGCACTAACACAAATCTCACTTCCCCTCTTTACTGAGGAGGAGGTAAGCTGTATGCTTCTCCTCATGTAGCTGTTGCCAATGGTGCCAGGATTCGCACCCTGACTGACAGATCTTAGAGCTCACGGTCGAACTCAGAATGTACTATGCAGCCCCTGAGTGGGGAGAGTGTCTGGACACACCCGACTTTCTAGTCCTGCCCTCAAGTCACTGAGTAGCACCCAGTGCAGATCACCAGAGCCAGGTGCACCCTGTCCTGCAAGCTGTAAGATACACTTAACGCTGTGGAGCGGGTCACATTGCACCTAATTAATTAATGCCACATCAGTCATGGAGACCCTGCTTCTCTCTCGGGATCTTCACTGTGTGACTCTTCTTGGGGCTTCTGGGAGGGCAGAGAGGGTCACGGTTCCTGGGGCTGCAACCTCAGTGCTATGCAAAGCACGGCAAAGCTGCCTTTGCTCCTCAAGTGGAATCCGCCTCTCAGAGCGAGTGGGAAAAGCAACAGCTGAGGATGATTTAAATAAGAGCCTTCCTGGCAATGCGGCCTCTCGGGACACGTCTACTCCGACGTCCCACGTTCTTTCGTTTTGCCTTAGGAAAATACCACAGGCCTGACCTGAACTTCCCTCGAAGTCTGCCTCGACGGAGCAGTGGCATCAAAGACTTTGAAAACGACCCTCCGTTGTCATCCTGTGGAATTTTCCAATCCAGACTAGCAGGTGTGTTTGAGGCCACTGGGAAGGAGCAGCTGATAGTCACAGGGTGGCCATCGAAGCTACAGGGAGTGGCCCTTCAGTGTGCAGTGTAATGTCAGTATCAGCATTTGCCCACTCTGCTGCAGGGAGGCTGGGCGCAGAGAGGTGAGGCATCTCACCCAGTGTCACCCCCTAAGGTGCCAAATCCTGGCATGCTCAAGTCCCTAAGGTGAAATGGTGTGGTGTTTGCATAGAATCTGTGCACACCTTCCCATATACTCCAATCCTCTCCAGGTGACACGATGCCTGATACAATGTAAATGCTATGTAAACAGACTCTGTTGTTTAAGGAACAACAAGAAAAACGTCTGTACATGTTCTACACAGATGCAGTCTTTTTTCCAATATTTTTGTTCCACACTTGGTTGGGCCTTTGGATGCAGATGCAACAGGTAAGGGAGGCCAATGCTCTCCATAAACACCCTATGTCCACATAAGGCTGTATCTGAGGTACCTGGGGTTCACCCGGCACATCTCTTTGGGGCACACAATTCATTCCATGGCAGGCTCCTTGGTGCCCACCGGCCTTGGCCCTGTGCAGGGCTTGCACAGTAGGAACCCCTTCTTTCCCAAGAGTGGGACTTCCCACAGTGCAGGAAAGGTGGCTGGTCTAGAGGCTTGTCCCACAGTGAGCCCCCAGGGCCTCAAGTTTGCTGTTACTGCAGAACAGCTTAAAGCACAGCCCACATGTGTGCACCCAGGTGGGCGGGGATGATCTTGCCAAGTCTCAAAGCCAGACACCGGAGGGTCCGCAGGACGGAGCGCCCACTGGAGCTCAGGTCCCCATCCAGACTCCAGCTGAAGGCTGATCCTCTCGGTTGTGGGACTGAGGTCCTCTCCTCACGGGCTGTTGACCAGGGAGGGACTGCTCTGCTCACACTCCTGGCCGTGGGGCCCCTCTTGCAAGACAGAAATGGAGAATTTCTCACATGCCAAACCCCTCTCACTTCAAACCTCTGACTTCTGTGACTGGCTGGGGGAATCTCTGCTTGTGATGTGCTCACCTGGCTCCGTCAGGTCCCCTGGGTGTCTCCTGGTCACAGGAGCAGGGATTGATGGTCACAGTCACACCCAGGAAGATCACGCAAGGTGTCCCAGAACCTCCTAGGACCCTGCCTGCCTCAGGCGGAGCCGCCACCTAAGCTGCTAGCTGATTCCTGGGCTAGAATCGTGAAGGGCGTTTTCCAACTGCTGTCTTCCAGGAGGCGCGCTGATGGACAGTGGCGTCAGACTCACCGCCGTCTTCACCTCCCCAGCCCTCCGCTGTGTGCAGACAGCCAAACACATCCTGGAAGGTGGGTGAGAATCTCAGCAGGCTTTGTGTGTGGCCTTGACTGTTCTCCACGGGGAGGGGAGGGAGCAGAGGTACAATGGGATGGTGGGCCTGAGTGGCCAGACAAAAGCAAAGGCCGTGATGGACCAGCTGCCCCAGGCCAGCAGCCGCTGAGGCACTGCTGCTTCTGCAATCCAGGACTGTGGGCAGTAGGAGCTGGGTGACGAGCACCCGGCCCGTCCTGCTGCTCACCCAGGCCCCTTTCTGCCAGGTCGAAGGAAACACCTGGAAAGGGGCATTCAAAACCTAGGGATCTGGGAACTGCTGTGGTCCCTTCTAAGCTGCCCACGGGGGCTGTCCTGCGTGCTTCTGGGCAGAGTGTGCCAGGAAGCCTTTGGTGGGCCCTTCTGCAGCTTCTACACAGGAAGAATTTCCTGCCCAGAGATGGCAGCCCATTAGGAGGCCTGGGTTCTGCTCCCCAGTCTGCATCCCGCCTGCTCCTCCCTGGGTGGGAGGAGGGATGTGACCTAGTTCCCCAGGCAGGGACTGGTGCGCCAGGACACAGGGGCAGGAGGGAGGCAAGGCACAGACTGGCAGGCGGGCCCACGTGGGGGAAGGGCTTGCTCCAAGTCTCAGAAACACAGGAAGTCAGGTCACCATGGACAGCAAGCCAGGGGAGGGACCGTCAGAAGCTTGCAGAGCTGTCAGGGAGTGGGGCCACACATGGGCTGGGATAGCAGAATGACCGGGGCAGCACAGTTGCGGGCATGAGTTTCCATGGAGCATTGGGTGGGCCCGGGGTCCTCTCCAGCTGGAGCTAACAAAGGCTGGGGTGACAGTGAGGGCAAGGCAGTGAGGGAGTGTGGATCGGGGACAGTGTGTGCAGGGTGATGAGACTGTGGGGTCCAGGCGGGCTCCGGCAGGGAGACGGGGCTGGGCAGGTGGGTGGAAGGAGAAGGGCAGGGAGCTCACGGGAACCAAGTCCTGGGGGAGCGAGGGAGCAGCAGGAGACTGCGCCTACAGGGTGTCCAAGGCAGGAGCGGTGACTGCGTGCGGATGGTCGGGAGGAGCTGTCGGAAGGATGATGGGTGGACTGGACAGGTGCACCAGCCCCACTCCTGTGCCTTCTCCCCCTCCCGTCCTGTGTGGGCAGCTCTGCGGGGACCATCCAGGTCAAGATGCATGGTCAGAAGTCCCAGCCAGGGGAGGCTGACCACTTTCAGAACCAGCTTGGACCCCTGGCACCATCCACCCCTTCCCAGGCTCTCATGGACTATTTTGTGACCCTGAGAAGCCTCCGTCTGCCTCCCACTTGGGAACCCTCCCTGCTCCCTTGTCATCCCACCCCCTAGTGACATTGGACCTCGAGCCCCCACTCGGTGTTTCAGGTCTCTGAGATAGAAATGCAGGTACCTCAGCTGGTGCGGGGGTTCCAATGTGACTGCAGGGCGCCTCTCCCTCGGGTTCTCAGCTAATGGTGCTGAGTAGGATAAAAGGACCAAGTCAGCCTTTTACGTCAAACCTGGGCAGCGCCCAGTAGTCCCCAGTGCCTGAGTGGCCTGATGCACGGCATGGCTGCACCCAGGGTGGAACAGGCCTGCCAAGGCCCCTTGTCCCTCCCCACCAACACGTGTGCAGACTCTTGCACACAGAGCACACGTGTCCACACCACACACGGACACACAGCACACACACACACACAACCCCACACACATGAGCACATACACATGTGCGCACACACCTCGGAGTCCCCTTCAGCAGCTGAGCATGGACTACAGTACTGGGCAACAGCTAGGAAGAGACCAGCTGCTTTTTCAGAGAAATGACCCAACCAGGTGGTAAGGGCCCCACGGTGGTGGACTCTCCTGGTTTCTCTCACCACCCACCCAGAAGGGAAGGAGAAAAGGCCACTCAGTGCCGCCCTCTGCTGGAGGGACAGGGCAGCAGAAGTACCACCAACGCCAGTTCGTTCAATGCCCGCACAATCGCTTCTAGGCCACATTTGTTGCAGCTTTCAGGTTGGGGTGACCCTGAATGACGATGACGGAATAAAGCAAAACACATAGGAAATAACACATCCCGGGTTGTCTAGGACAGTGTGCTTATTATCGACCCAACGGTGACAGTAAGAGGGAACAAAGCAAGGAACAGGCAGCGTGTGATACAAGGTGACAGCTTGGCCTCAGTTTCCCTCTCTGTCCCTGCTCCAAGCCTCTCACTTCCTCCCATTTATAGAGCCTCGTTTGTGGTTGCCTAAGATGCAATTTTCCACCGTCTTTCAAAACTGGTTTAACTTCCACTCTGCAGGCGCCCCCCGGGAGAGCTGGTGTGAGACGCCCAGGGTCTGTGTCCCGCCAGACGCCCCCGGCCTGGCGCCTGGGCTTTTGTGGCCCACCCTCAGGCCCTTCTCTGGTGGTGACCTGGCCCTCCCCTTCCCTCCCAACCTCCCATCACAGCAACAGCGTATGAACAGAAGCATAAAAACATTCTTTTGTCCAGTCTTCATGGGCAAAAAACACTGAGCACTTTAAAAATCTTTTCGTAATTTTGTCCATTTTGTCACTTATGTTTCCATATTATGAGCATATTATTCCATATTTTGTGGATATTCTTTTGACTTCTGTTACTTGGGTCTCTGGCATGAACAACAAAAAGTTCTCAAAACTGTTATTGGACAATGACAATGTCTGTATCTTTAACGTGATCTTTGGCTTCTACTCTAGTCACAGAAGATTCCCATTGTTACGGCTGTTAAAGGACACAGGCTTATAAATCCTGTGTTAGCTCAGAAAACAAGCAAACCCAATCCTCCCCATAAATCCCAAACACGATCCACCTGTTTTCCAGGCAGATCCAAACATGCTAACTTTACGTCAATTCCACGTCCATGAGTGTCCAGATGGGCCATTAGCCAAAGGTGTCCCACAGCGCAGTGGCCCAGGAGGCGTCCTCCACAGGGGAGCTGCTGGCCAGGCGCTGGAAGCTCCCAGAAACTCCTCCTGTGATGTCCTTAACAATGACCAGGGAGGACGCAGGAGGCTTGGTCCAACCCCTTCCTAAAAGTGCCTGGCGTGGGAACCTGTCCCGTGAATCTGGACACATTTTGGAACTAGTTTAATTTCCAACACTTGCACTTAATGACACTTTTCCCATTTCAAATAAAAGCAGTAAGTCTTTTATCCCCCCTGCAAAAAGGGACGGCCTTCCTAGACAGATCTTTTAGTCAAGACATAAAAGGTGAGTTGCAAGGAGTCAGAACATTCCAGAGACAGTTCCTTTCTGTCCTTCACCACTTGCCCAGTCGGGGCCACGTGTCCATCAGGACAGTGCCTCGTCACTGACATTCTCCAGAGGGGCCACATCCTTCCTACTGACGGCTGGACCAGCAGAGTCCTCACTGCACCCTCCTGACCTCCACCAGAGGGTGAGGCCTGCCATGGTGGCTTAGCTATAAGTCCTCCTGGGGTCCAGTCGAGCCTGCAGCCTTTGAGGTAGGCTGTCCCTTCCTCACCCCTCTGGTACCTCTATCACCTGGCAGTTTGGGTTTCAGAAACAGCACAACTGAGTTAATCACAGAACAATATTCACCAAGAAAAAGAATCACATCTTTGAAAGGTATTTTTAGATTTGCATGAAAGTCAGCTCCAGTGGGGGAGAGACCTATCTACTCAGGCCAAAGTGGACGCTGCCCAGGACAAACACTTATTCTCTGTTGAATCCAGAACTCAAACTGGAGAAAAAAATGAAGATAAGAGTGGAGCCCGGGATCTTCGAGTGGATGAAATGGGAGGCCAGCAAGAGCACCCCGGCCTTCATGACCCGGCAAGAGCTGAAGGAGGCGAGCTTCAACGTCGACCCCGACTACAGGTGGGCCCTCCCCAGGCTCTCTGCTCCTCTTTCCCCAGCTCTTGTTAAAGAGTTGTCAGGACCCTGGTGAAAGAAGGCAAGGGAGACCATGCTCAAGAGGGACCTTTGTGGTGGCGCTGTGCAGTGGGGGAGAGGGGTGGGGCCCAGCTCTGAGCACGGCCAGGGCCGGCGGGGATCTGTGGCCCAGGAGCAGGTGGGCAGTGGTGGAAAGCGGCTGAGCCTGCCTGCCAAGACTCCTGGTGAGGTCAAGCCAGGGTGATCAGATGGCTCCTGAGGGGCCAAGGTAGAGGAATCTGGTCAGACATGGACGGTGGTCTTACAATGCAGATGCCCAAAGGTCAGGGCCTCGCAGGGGAGGCATCGGGAGGCGCCTGACCTGAGTCTGATGGAGGGGAACATACTGTTCCTTCCCTCCCAAGCCCAAGAGCTGAGCAGAACCGGGTTCAGTAAGAACACAGCCCTGCCAGTGCCATCTTCTGTTGACTGTAGGCCCCTGAGCCCTGCCAGGCAGGGCCACGAGGAGAGCGTTCTCCTCCCCAGCCGGCCCAGCACACACCCCGAGTCCCTGCGAAGGAGCCCGCAGGGTAGCCAGACCCTCCTCCTCCTTCCAGGCCTGCCTTTCCCCTCTGCTCCCTCCTGCCTGCTGAGAGCTACGAGGAGTACGTCAACAGGTGTGCGGTGAGCGTGCACCAGATCCTCAGCGCCTGCCCCCAGGACGGTGAGTCCTCCGCCTTCCGTGGGAGCAGCCTCGGGGGGCTCCCTCTGCGGTGGAAACGGGCGACTCCTAGATTACTAGCACCCCAACTCCCCCACTCCCGTCCTCCAGCCCGCAGAGCACCCACCCCCACCGCCGCAGTAACGGGGACCTAGAGGGGACCCTGATGCTGGGGCCGGGAGCTGACGGACCCGGGCCAGCACCCATGTCCAAAGAACTCAGGTCAGCTTCTAGGGACCAGGAAGCCAGGGAACTGCCGGGCAGGTGGGTGTGTGGGCCACAGCCCACTCCCCGCAGCTGGGGCACTCACGTCACTGAGGGAGACCCACTCAGCCCGGGAACTCTGGATGCCCTCCAGACACTCGAGTCCTTACAGTGATAAACTGGCTGATCACTTAAAGCACCCCATCTGGTCAGTCCTGGACAGCATATCTCACCTGTGGTTGACTGTCCCAGGCAGCCAACCCCCGGAGGGTGGTGGCTCAGATCACCCCACTCCATCCTGCAGTTGGTGCACAGGTGCTGTGCCTCCAGACCCTCTGCAGAGGGGTGATGCCCACTGGAAAAGATGGCACCCAGGGGAGGCGGAATAGTGAGTGCGGTTGAGCTACGGTCAGCCACACAGCTACTGGGAGGACACTCGTCCAAGAAGGTGCTCTGCGCCTGCTCTGACCGTGAGGTGTCTTTTTTCCACAGCGGGCATCATTCTAATTGTGAGCCATGGCTCTGCGCTGGACTCCTGCACCCGGCCCCTCCTGGGGCTGCCACCCCGAGACTGTGGGGACTTCGCCCAGCTGGTGAGGAAGGTAAGTGCCTGTTCTCAACTGTGTGGGCCACTAAGTCCAGCAGCCAGAAGGCACAGGCTGTCACACTCCCTTCTCTGGGTAACAGGACCCACATGCCTCTGAGAAGGTGCCACCTCTCCTGTGCAGAGAGCAACCTTGGCTGGGGTGACGGACAGGCCTGTTGTCCTTATCACTGTCATTGAGACTTGAGATCGTTGCTGCCAAGAGTGTGAAGAACAAGAAGCGGGATTTTAAAATTTCGGTTCCTGCTCTAATTCCTCGCCACTTGTAGAAGACACAGCCCAGTAAGGGCTGAGCCATCTGGAGCAGGAGAGACGACTGTGGGCCCACTGCAGACCAGGGAGGGAGCACTGGGGGACCAGAAGGACCTTCCCCCACTTGTCTCCAGACTCACCAGCTGCAGAAGGAACGTGAGCTGTGGTAGCTACCTTGTGCCCCCCTGCTGGGACAGATGGTGTCAATTCCTAATGACAATCAGGAGACAGAGGTGTAGAGGACAATGGTAGTTTGAGCGACCTTGCTGAACATCACGCAGCAAGCAGACAAGAGGAGTCGCAGGGGACAAGCTCAGGACTCCTGCTTCCTGGTTGAGCTGCTCAGGGCTGGACCTGCCCAGTGGCCTTTACCTTTTTATCAAGTAAATCAGAAGTATGGCTCCTACTTGTGATAGAAGGCGGGTCCCTGCCCTCGGTTCCTTCACACAAAACAGCCATGAGACTATGCTGGCCACAGTGGTCACACTTGTTTGCATGGGCGGGAAGGTGTCAATCAGTCCTTAAAGGGCCAGGCACTGCAGAGCAGCCAGGCGCTCAGGCCCAGCACACCAAGACCTGCGCCTGCCTGCTCCGAGTACATGGCCTTTGGAGCCCATTCCCTGCCAGGGAAGCACAGAGCCCCCCCAGGTCAGGGGTCCACACTGTGGGGAGCCTTCCAGGCTGTGGGACATCACTCAGGCCTCAGACACCTGAAGATCCCCTCTCTGTCCCCTCCTCCTCTAGACCCAAGCAAAAATGTGTTTCCAAGGCAGTGTCCCAAGATGGAGTTTCCCAGCGAAGGCCCAGGTATTCCAGAGCCGCCAGGTTCCTGGGTGACAGCTGACCGTTATCCAGATTTGACAGCTCAGCACCACCCCTCCCAGGCCACCTGGGAGACGTCCCTAGAGGTTTTCCTGGGGCATCCTCCAGGGCAGCCCTGGTGCCCCCCGAATGTTACTCTTGCTCCTGCAGATGTCAGTGTGCCTCCTGCCACCTGCTCTCAGGCCCCCCTCCTCTCCCTGCCCCCTTCCTGCAGCCACACGCTCACACAAGCCCCGGCCCGGGCTCCTCTTTGTCCCTGTAGCCAACAAGGGTGACAGCACTGCACACCAGACAGTCTCGGAACTGCAAGTTGACACCGTTCCAAAACCCACTCGTCCTTGTGGCCAAAGGTCCTGCCCACTCGCAGGACCCTTGGCCCGTCCTGAACTCCCAGGGCTTTCCTATGCTGGCCATCTGGCATCCACCCCAGCACCCCCCAAGATAAGCCAGACTTGCCCAGGCTCCTCAGAACTTCATCAAGGGGCTTTGCCAAAGGACGGGCCTTCAAATAAGGGGCAGCTGCAAACAGAACACCCAAGACCTTCCTGTTGCCCACTCAGGACCTTCCTGTTGCCCACCCCCACCCCCACCCCTTAAGCCAGGGAGAGGCTCACTCCTGAGTCCACACCAGCCTCCACTTAGATCCCCCTGCCTCAGGGGATTTTTGCAAAATTTTGTCTGATCAAAGAATTTCTAGGTATTAGAAAGAGAAAGGAAATGAAGAAAAACAAAACATGCGACAAACGTAAAGCCTGTCACAGGGCCCTGTCCACCCAGCACGTTCGTTCCTCAAGGAACTGTGCCGGGAGCTCCTCTGGCGCTTTTCCCTGAGCCTGGAAACCCCACGTGCCCCTTTTTCTGCTGCTGTGGGAAACATCAGCCACTCCCTGGGGGGCCAACCAGGGCTCCCAAGGCACTGCGGACATTTGGACCCACACTTCTCAGGTCCCCTGCATTCCAGGGTGCTCAGTAGCATCTTGACCCCAGGCGTCCCTGGGGGGGTCAGTCGGCCTCAGGTGAGGACTGCCCTGGCAGACGCCGCACTGGTCTAAGGCAGCGGGGACCTTGGTGGCCCTCCACAGCCCAGGAGTGCCTGTCAAGACCAGCCCAGAACTGGCAGGCAGGTATCAAATGTTAACACGGAGCGCAACCTGTGTTCCAGATCCCCTCCCTGGGAATGTGCTTCTGTGAAGAGAATAAAGCGGAGGGAAAGTGGGAGCTGGCCACCCCGCCCGTGAAGACGCTGACGCACGGGGCCAACTCGGCCTTCGACTGGAGGAACTGGATCCCGGGCCCCGGAGCCCAGTGAGGCGGTCCACCAGGAAGGGGCCTGCGGGCTGCAGACTGTGTGATCCTGCCACCACAAAGGTGCCTGAGCCTCGCCGGAGGTGACTCGCGAAGCACAACATGCACTTTTATATTCCAGAATTCTCGCCGCTTGCTTTCACCTTGCCACAGCCATCCTCCATCAGGGCACAGAGCAGCCAGCCAGGTTAGGATGTCACACTACAGCGCACATACCCAGACCTGCTACAGGGACGTCAGAGCTGCTGGGGTGGAGGGAGGGGGACCAGGCATCCCATGTCCAGAAATCACAGGCCACACACAGGCACACACACACACACGCTCAAGCACACGCACGCACATGCACGCACACACACACGCATGCAGGCACACATGCACACACATACGCACACACACACGCACATGCACACTTTATCTTAGGTGCTCTTCGAGGTCAAGCTCCCACCATTTTCCTTCATCTAGTCCCACCACTGTCCATGTGCACTCCAGCTAAAGAGGTCTAAGTGTCAATCAAGCAGGGAATTGTCCACCTGGTCAAGGTGGGGACTGACCCTGGGTGCCAGCACCTTCCCTGTCAGTTTTCTGTGGCCGCTGCAACAAATGACCCCGACACAGCAGTGGCTGGAAGCAACACCGACTTTTACCACACACTTATTCTCTTACAGTTCTGGAGGTCAGAACTTCTAGAAAGGGTTGGTACCTGCGCTCCCTCGGGGGACTCAGGCGGGTCACATCTCCTGCCTCCTCCAGCGACTGGAGGTGCCTGCACATCCTGGCACAGGGGCCTCCTCCATCTCCAAGGCCAGCAGCACAGCACCCCCCAATCTCTGCCACCTGGCCTCTGCCTCTGCACCTCCTCCTCCCTCTCACAGGGACCCTGTGATGGCCCTGAGCCCTCCTAACAATCCTGGGCTCGCTCTCATCTCAAGGTCTTTAACCCCACGTTTTACCATGGAAGGCCACCTGCTCACAGTCCCAGGAATTAGGATGTGTGCATCTCCGGGGTCTCCACCTGCCAGGCCCTGTCCTTCAGAGCACATCAGGCTGCTATACGAGGGCCTCAAGTGAGGAGTCGAGGCCCCTCTTCCTGCGTTTCCCGTTTCTCTCGCTCTGATCATGTGCAGAGAGGGTGGGGCTTTGCAGAGCAGGAGAGCAGGTTCTTTCTCTTGCGGAATCAAGAGGAGGGCCCCAGCAGAGGGAAGCCTTCTCCGTGGTGGCATGAGCCCTACGGTGGCTTTGCCTTTGAAGAAGATGGTCATCAGAGGATGGGGTGTCCCCATCAGTGTCCTCCCACTCCCACACCTGTCCCCACAGCCCATGCACAGTGTCCCTAAACTGCAGACAACACTCCCACCGTGATGACGTCAAAATCAAATTTGCTCTTCCCCAGAGGCCCTTTCATGGCTGCTGGGTGATCTGCTCCGGCCCTTTACAGAATGAACAGCCGCGTGGGAAGTGCCCGTGTGCCCCTTCCACCTTCCCCTGCATCGCCCAGGCAAGCCAGGAGCGAATAATACAGGGCACTTGGTAAATACAGATGGCAAATGCCCCCGCAGTCGGAGCCCCACACCCTGCTCGGGGCCTCGCTGTTCCGTCAGGCGCTCTGCTGAGGGAACCCGACGCCTGTTGGCCCCGTTTTGTTTGACTAATGACTTATTTTTTCTGCATCCAAACATAAGGACGTCTGGGGATGCCATGGCAGCAGAGAGCAAGGCCCAAGTGCAGCCCTCTGTGGTGCACCCAGGTCTACTCTGCAGCCTCGCAGGTGCCCAGCAGGTCCTGGCAGGAAACAGTGGGCTCCCTGTGAGGGCAGGCAGGGGACCCTCCTGCTGGGAAGCCATCCTGCCCCAGCTCTGGGACAGCTCTCCTCCCTCCAGCAGGGTGTGGAGGACAGCTGCCGTCCCGGGGGGCCTTTCCTGGACCTGCTGCCACACCCACCAGCCGCGACACAGGCACAGGGCACATCAAGTGGGCACAGTAAGCCGCAGTCCCAGCACAGGCTGGCCTGTACTGTGTCCCTGGACTCATCTCCAGGGTGAGGCTTAGGGTTCCCGGTCCCTGTCTGGTTCCAGGGATGATCCTGGGGTGGGTGCTGCTGGCCTGGTTTGCCAGGGGAAGGGGACAGCTGGGGTTCCAGCTCTCGGGGTGCAGTGTGCAGGAAACACTTTTCCTTTATCTTCCATGTGTCTAGCCAGACCAAGTTCGGTCATTTTGGGCTTCCAGAAGGAGTGACTTGTGACAAAGGCTGAGTCCTGAGCCAGCCTGCGCTGGAGAGGGGCAGAGGTGGCACCTGTGGCGGGTTCTCCCTGCAAGTTTCCACCCCAAGATCTAATGAGGGGCATGGCGGGGAGGCTCCTTGGCAGGCTTCACTCTTTCCTCTCTCTGGGTCAGCCCTCCGTGTTTCTGAGCCTCGTGTGACCCCTGCTGGCACCATCTGGGAATGGACGGGTCACCATGGACGCACCAGCCTGTCACCACCCACATTCTCCTTTTGACTCCTGCACCTGTGCGCTGGAGGACACCAGCCTGGGCAGGATGGGCACCCCGAGGCTGGGCGGCTGGGACTGGTTCTTAGCCACTTGTGGCATCATATGCCCACCCCTTGCCTGGCTCTGGAAGGACGGAAAGTGGGGGAGAAACTGGAGGAGAAGGAGTCAGAGGAAGGCCGGAGGAGGAGGCAGAGGTGGATGGAGATGGAGGTGGAGGTGGAGCCGGCCTTGGCTGGACAGCAGAGCCAGTGCCTGGTCTCCAGGATGCACCCTGTGACAACGAAGAGCTCAAGGCCAGGCCTGAGGCCACCATCCAGGCCTGGACTCCCAGCAATTGTTGTCCTGAGAAGAAAAGGCCATTATGCTTTTGCACCAAAGCAAGTCTGATTTTAGAACCAAATTTGAGATGTTTAGGTAGGATTCATGTTGGCCCATGCTATGGCTGTGTCCCCTCCCCAAATTAAGGGGCAGACAATTCTGCCAGGATCAGAGGTCAAAGGAAAGGGAAGTGGCCGTATGAGCACACAGCTGGAAAGCTGGAGACACCCCAGGGTCCCCACAGTGGCTGGGAGGAACCCGGGTCGCCCCCAGGAGCTTCTGAGACCAGTTCATTAGGGGCACGTTGTGTCCCCTGAAGACCCCTGAAGGCCAAACCTAGCACTGTGCTTGGCCACAGGGGGTCTAAAGAAGTGATTAAGTTCAAATGGGTTATCAGGGTGGGCCCACCCCCTGCTGCACTCCTTCTAAGAAGAGTAAATCAGGACACAGCACACAGAGAGGGCCCACCCTGTGGGGACACTGGAGAGGGCCTCTGCAAGGAAGGACAAAGGGATCAGAACAAACCAGCCCTGAGGCACCTTGACCTGGCTTTCGGCCTCCAGGACCTGAGACAATGCATTCCCTGCCTATGTCCTTGTGTGAGCCACAGGGAGTTGGCACAGTACATAGAGGACAGGGTTATAAACCCGTGCCCCTGGGGGCTGAGCTCTACACAGGCAGGTCAGCACAAGGTCAGTGTGAGGTCAGTGCAAGTGTCTAGGAGCTGTGCCATCCCCTCAGCGTCACACTTGTGAAGGTCCTGTGAGTCCCCTGGGTGATCTGGAGCAGACAGAGGAAAAGTGGGTCATGTGCAAATACTGCGCTGTTGTACACCAGGGGCTGGGGCACCCCAGGACTTCAGTGTCCACAGGGCCTGGACCATCCCCAGAGAATGCTGAGGGTGACTGCCAGGGCCTGGACCAGGATGTGAGCTGGGGCACCTCTGTGGGGCTGTGGGCACCAGGACCAGGGCAGAGGTCACTTGCAGGCACAGGAAGGGGTCAGATCTGGCCGCGTGGCTGGGTACTGCCATTCAGCTAGAAAACGCTGAGGCAAGCCCAGTCTGGCAGCTACTCTGTGACCCAGGTGAGTTTCTGAACTCTCCAAATCTGTTTTCTCATCTATGAAATGGACGACTGTTCACACCCTTCCTTAGGACAGCTATTAGGTCAAGGTCAGCCTCCACAGGCTGGAGCAGCCACCTGTGTGCACTGGAGACTCTTCCACCCTTCATTGGACAGCTGGGACTGTAAGGGTAAAAGAAATTGAAGTTAAAGGGTAAAAGACCGGGTGTTGTAAAGTTTCTAAGCTGCAAGGTCTGAGTTAAAATGTAAAGGATTAGGTATTGTTAGGTTCCTATGCTACACGCAAAACCTGAAATTCCTGTAGCTGTTAAGACAATGCTTGGAACTGCCCAGTAAATATTTCCCCTGACTATTTGGTTGTTTAATAAAGGCTCTGTGTGGTCCCACATAGGCATTGCAGGGCCTGGACCAATCAGTTTAAATGTAACCCCCTCCTTAGGAATGACCTATCACTCCAGCCTGACCTGTTCCCGCCAATGAATGAACCAATCATGTTTAGGAGTTGTTGTTCAATTTTCCTGTGCCTCATGATGATTTGTTCTGATGTATACAAAGCCCTCCCCCCTCCCCAAAAAGTGTACTTAAGCAGTGCTCAGCCCCTGCTCGGGGCTCTGGCTGCTTTCCCTTCTTGAGTGGGCACGGAGCCCCAGCATGCTGGTTCAATAAATCCCCTTCTGCCAATTGCATGAGTGGTCACTTGGTGGTCCCTTTCTCCGACGTTTCGTGGGACCCTTACAGGACCACCCAGAAGAGCGCTCAAGCGAGTCTGGGTTCTCTCCTCCACCTGGCCTTAGGAGAGGGATGCAGCTGTCCAGGGAATCCAACAGAACGCCCGCCGTACAGTGTTCTGTGAAGAAAGCAAGCGGTGAGACCTGGACTTAAGAAAGATGATCAAGATGGATTTTTTTTATGTTCTTGGATGCAAACAATCATATGAAGAGATAAAAGAAGGGCTGGGATATGGCTCCAGGGTCTAGCACGCACAAGGCCCTGGGCTTGATCCCAGCAACACAAATTTTTTTAAAAAAGGGTAAGACAATAATTTTGTAGTAATCAGAAATTCAGGATATGTTTTTAAAAAGAAAGAAATTCAAAATATGGCTCCTGAAAAGAGCCGGAGGCCAAATAACAGCTTCTACAGAATGCTTTGCTCTCTTCTCAAATCCTGTCTGTCTGTGTTTTTGACGCCCTGTGAGGTAAGAGGAGCCAGTGCCGCCATCGTGTTGGAGGTGGGATTAGTGCAAGGGGGCAACGGGGTCCAGCAGCGTCAGGGTGGAGGCCAGGCGGGGAGGGCAGTGGCCGCTATAGAGAAGGAAACGGGAGCCTCCCCTGACTGCCGCGGAGCTGTCTGAACTGGACAAACCGGATGGAAGAAGCATTTCCTGGTGCTGGACAGGTGGGAGGGGAAGCAGGTGTCCTGAGCTTACCACAGTCTCTGAGGAAAGCAGTTTCCAAACCACAGTTAGAGGCCCGGACAGAGCCCCGAGGGCTCATGAATTCAAAGGGACAAAGAGGTCCGGGGGAGCAGGCAGCAGCTAGAAATTGCAGGACAGGGTGCCCAAGAGAAGGGCACTCCCAAGACAGAGGCCGGGAAGGGGCACAGCAGTCCCTCGACCTCTGGCTGAGACAGATCAGAGAGGTGACCCTGCAACAGGCCAGGCGGAGAGCAACACAGGCCTGTGAGGCCCAGAGAGCAGCGGTCCCCCGACCCACGCAGCGATGGTGGCACCCTCCTCCTGTCTTCGCAGCACGGGAGTGAGCTGCTCCTCTTTGAGCTCCTGGAGCATCGGTGGAGAACGACACTTACCAGGCCCCACCATGCAGGAGCCAGACGCTCCCGTGGCAGCAGAAGCCAGGTTTCAATCTGTGAGCTCCAGGGGGACATTCCCTGGGCCCCCAGCCCCTTCCTCTCCAATCGGCCACACCCCCTCACTGTGTGCCTGTCCTACGGACACACGCAGACCCTGCCGCAATGTGAGTGACCATGCCGTGCTTCTGAATGACCCCTGCCCCTGCCAGAGTCCACTCCAAGCAGAGTGTTGGTTCGTAGCCCCCACTCCCTAAGGTGGTCCCAGACAACAACAAAATCACCCCTGAGTGTAATTGCCTGTGATATTATTTCAGTAGTTGTTTTATTGTGGTGATAAAACTAATAAAGCCCAGTTATAACACACACCATGATGTTAATATATCAAGTAATTTGTCAAAGTTCATAACTTGGTGGCATTTATGTAAAACATTTATATCCCATTTTTAAAAGACAGTAAAATTCAATAGCTTCAGGGACTCTGTTTCACATGCTCTTAAAATCCAAATCGTAAAGAAATTGTTTTAAAATAAATCTATATTTTCAGCAGCTGTGTTCTGGATCACCTAGACAGGCACCACCGCGTGCAAACCCCTCCTTGGTGAAGGCACAGGGTCATGTGCAGGTGGAGGGCAAGGCCTGGTCGCCATGGCGGGCTCTGGTTATGCAGAGTGCGCGTGGGTGGGTAAGGCTATGAACATCCATTAAGAGCCAGCGTGGGGATCTTGTGCTGCCACCACCCCAGGGCTGAGCTGTGAGTGAGTAAGAAGAGCTCAGGTGTGCTAGGAGGGCTCCTCATGCCCTTTGGGTCCAGTAACAGCCTTGCTGACTTGGCGGCCACCTGTTCTGCATCCCGGCTACAGGTCAGAGTTAGCACCTATGGAAAATGACCTCTAACCCTCAGCCAAGCGAGCTCTCCCTGGGGCATGGCAGCCGTGACCATGACCCAGCAGGACTTGTCTGCGATCCTTCCTCTTCTAACTTCCTGTGGCATCAGGGTTCATGAAGACCCACAAGAGATTCTCAGACGAGGTGATCATAGTCGTGCATGCAGAAGGCCAGTGGGACAGAAATGGTCATTGTCCCGTGTGCTTGAACCCTTTGACATCCATCCAAGAGCATTATCTAGGGACAGTTTTCCCTTGTTAGATCATCAGAACCTCACTCCCTCCCGTGAATGCAGGAGTTATGCTGTAATTGCTGGACCATGAGGTAACCTAACCCTGGACTCAGCTGCCTGAGGGTCTCACTGCCTCTGACGAGTTGGGTGAATGAATGCCTGTGGTATCATCGTTTACCATTTTCAATATGGTCCTTTTAAATGACACACTTACTATACTGTCCATGTGTATAAAATCTTTAGGTGGTAAAAAATGGCCTTCCCAGATTTTAAATTTGCAACAAATACAATTTTAAAGAAATAAACTTTTCAATTCTTAAAACAAAGTAGAACCGGTGTGACTAGTTGGCTGTCTTCTGAACATCCAGCAGCCGTGAGGGTGGCCCTCCTCTCCTTTGGCCAGGGGCAGATGGGTGGATGGCCAACAGTGGGTCTGAGTGTAGGGGGCAGTCTGACCCAGTGCTGGACCCCGCTAGATCTCTCACAAGGGAGGGGGGCCCCTGGGGAAAAAGAGGTGCCAAGAAGATTTGGCGGAAAGGGATGGCAAGCTGAAGACCGGGAGCCAGGGAGCACCCTGCACGCCCCTGTCCCAGGAGGAGACCTCACTTCCTGTTGCCTGTTCTCCTCAGGACCCCACAAATTTGGAAGGGAAAAGCCCAAACTGCCAAGAAGAATTTGAAGTCCTGGCTGGCCCTGTCCTGAGCCCGAGGTGGCCAGCTCACACAGGACACAGGTCCACACAGGCCGTCCCTGGGGCCCGCGGCTCTGCGGCTCTGAGAGGCCGTCCTTTCCCTGCTGGAGCTGGGCTGCAAGGAGAGCCTTCACAGCCCTTCCACCTCAGAGTGGGACGGTGGCCAAGGGACAGTCACAAAAACCAATATGTCAGGAATTCCTCCTCAACCCAAAACAACAGTCCAGAGCACCCCAAGTGAATGAAGCTCAAACAAAAACCATGATGCAAGGTGTGGTGAGGGTAGGCCTCGGTTTAGGGTCTGTCGTGGTGAATCAACAGTCATAAACGAGGGGTAGTTTAGCCACAGGCCGTTTACCAAAAGGTAAGCCGTGCACACTCCACCACTCGGCCCCCAGGTGAATGGAGAGCAGACCCAAGCTGGCAGTGGGCTGGCGCTGTCCTGTGTTCCCGGCCAGCACAATCAACCAGTTGCACAGACCGTGATGCGCCATCTTTGGTCTCACGTCTGGCTTACCTGACGTTCACAGTGGTCCATCAAGGGCGTCATTGCTACAAAACGTTTATTTTACTTCTACTTTTCCAAGAGCTCTTCCTCACCCTTTGAACTGAATTGTTCTGCTCTGAAGGCGCCGTCGGGGCTCCTTTGTTGACTATCAGGTGCCTTACTATTCACCCTTATTTTGACTTGAGCTGTTCTCCAACATAACACTGACCATTTCCGTCAACTCCTGCAGTTTTTCCAAGACTCAACGCTTCCCCTCCTCATCTACTGGACCACAATGTGGGAAACCTGGCGATTGGGAAGAGGGCTTGTCAACAGCATGGACGTGAGGGGCTGAACACAGCTCGCCTGGCAGGAACAGAGCACTGGAAAAAAAACAAAAATGTGCGTTCACCCGACACCCAGGGACAGCAAGACGCTAGCGCTAAACAGGAATAGTCTTTAAAAGGCTGGTTCATTGGCAAATATGGCCAACGCTGCCTGACTGCCACAATCTCACTGCCAACTCTATAAAACAGGATTCACATCGTGAATACTTGGAGTGCTTCCAACCCCAGCCCCAAGCCCAGTGCCTGATTCACAGTTGGCCTCCAGGAAATACCCGCTGAATACATGAACTGCAAATCATGGTGAAGGGCATACAAGAATAAACAAATCATCGCCATGGTTACCAGCACCCCGTAGAGCAGATTCCTGCTCAGAGGTATGAGAAGTCTGGAAATAATCAGTAAGGAATAGAGGGCAAAGACAGAAGTTAGATGGAAAGGGAGACACCAGGTGGTCTCCCAGCCCTGAGAGGAGCTGGAACTGGACACCTGGACAAGGCCCCAGTCCTTTATCTAAGGAAGTACATCAGCTTCCAGTGTGGCCGGGACCTTGTGGTGACAGGTGACGCCCCTCTCGGCGGCAGCGGTGTTTGATCCTGGGGCTGTGAGCTGAGGCAGGGCCATGGTGACCTGGGCTTTCTCCAGCCAGGAATCTCACCCAGCTGTGCTCAGTGCACGTAGGTAAATGTCACAGCTCATTGATGTTTACAACTCATACATGTCAATAATCACAACAGAAAAGAAAACCAAAGAGCACTAGGAGATGGTATGCAGAGGAGGCAGGACACGAGGAGGGACTGCCAGCAGCCAGAGGGGAGGACCCTTGCGGAGGGGAGGGGTGTGAGGCAGGGCGTCAGGGTCAGGAGTCAGGCAGAGCACTCACTGTGGGCAAGGCCAGCATAGCCAGGGGAGGAGAAAGGTCAGGTGCCATTCTGGGGGGTCCCCAAGGACACTGGTCCCCAGGCTGGCAGCAGAGCCCAGCATGCGCTCCTGGAGACCCCGCAGCGGGAAGGTGAGCCGAGTGCCAGGGACAGACACAGCCAGAGCCGGAGGGTCTCCAGTCCATGATGGGACTCACCCAAATTAGAGTCCTCAAAATGTCAAAGCTCTGAGTCTCATCAAGCCACGGTCAAAAACAAACAGGCCACAGGCCAGAGAGATCACATGCTGATGAAGGGCAGAATGGGCAAAGAACTGTCCATTCAAAAATAAAAGAGAGCCCCAGAAAAACTGGGGAAAGACGTGACCAGACATTTCACAAGGGCAGCTAGGCAAATACCAGAGAAGCACAGGAATAGAGGCCCAATGCCATAGTTAAAAAGGACGCTGTGGGGACAGTTAATGTGACCATGCCTGTGGGTTATGTGGATTAGGAAGATTCTATCAAATCACACTGACATGGAATCTCTTAGTTTTGTTGACTATAGTACGATGGTATTCTTGTTGTCATAAGACACACACTGAAATACTTAGGCATTATATTACACTCCGATGATTGCAAAAAATAATATATCTGTAACACACACACACAGTACATTCTCTCTGCACACTCCTCTCTCTTCCAGAGAAAATAAAACAAATGGAAATTGACTAAATCACATTTCATGCATGTACAAATATGTCACAATGAATCCCACTATTATGTCTTATTATAATGCACCAATAAAAATTATTAAATAAAAATGAAAATAAACTTACAAAATAAAGCAAACAGGGCCTGATGCAGATAATTTCTATCTGGGTAAGGAGTATATTATATAGGAGTTTCTCTTACTATTTTTGTAACTTATAAATTTAAAATTACATAAATTACCAAATATTAAAAAAAAAAAAAACACTGAAAAACTGTAATGATGTTTTCTAGGATTAATCTGGCAAAAGGACCAGAAGCCACCTCTGGCCAAAAGGTGTCCTTCTGGGCACAGCTAGTCCTGGCCTGATACCTTGAGGCCAAGTCCACACTGACATCTCAGAGGAGACCCCAGTGCAATCTGGTCACCATCTGAAGCCCCGCTACTTAGCACCTATCTGAGACTCTGGTGTTTCACGGGAGAGAAGTGCCTCTTCTGTGCTGCACAGCCTAATAAATCCAGAAGCAATGGCAGGTTAGGAAAATCTTATTTCTCCAACATGCCTGCAGGGCCTGAACTTGGGCCCCAGTCATCACCAGGATCACCTGCTCACCACAGGTCGACCACACAGGCCCACCTTCATGACGCCGTGGGTTCAGTTCCAGACCAAAACAAAGAGATGACAGTCAAGCACGTCACCTTGATATATCTGGTTTTCCAGTGCATATAAAAGTTGTGTTTTTTCTTCCATCAAATAAGCAAGTGTACAATAGCATGGTCCCAAAAAATCTATAGACTGTTATTAAAGATTCTTTATTGCTAAAGCATGCTAATAGTCACCTGAGCCTTTCGGGAGTCACATCGTCCTGCTGGTAGAGGGTCTTGCCTCGTGTTGATGGTGCCCGACTGACGCGGGGGGCAGCTGCGGAAAGCTGGACGGCCTGGAAGTTTCTCAGAACAAGAAGCGGTGAGGTCCACTGCATGCATTGGCTCTTCCTTTCAGGACAGGTTTCCTGTAGCGTCGGAGGCTGGGGACAGCACCGTGCCCACACTAGGACATTGGGAATCTGCTCTTCCGACCCCGCGGGTGCACTGTTCTAAATCCTCAACCACACCACCTTGATCACAGCATCCTCCCAGAAGTCGGTTCCATCTCAAGAAACATGCTCTTTGCCCATTCACAGGAAGTGACTTCTCACCTGTGGAAGTGTCACTGTGAGGTGCAGCCATCCAGCCACGTCCTCAGGCTCCACTTCTCAGTCTGGGCCTCTTGCTGCGTGCACCACCTGCACAGTTCCTTCTCCACCACCGTCCTGAGCCCCCCAAAGTCCCTGTGAGGGTCAGGATGAACTTCTTCCCATTAGTGTAGGTATCTTGCCCCCCTCCCCTGACCACGAATGTTCTTACTGACATCCGGAATGGGAACCCTTCCAGAAGGTTTTCAACTGCCCGGATCAGAGGAGGCACCATCAAGGGCACTCACAGCCCTACAGAATACGCTTCTTAAACAAGAAGACGTGGGCTGGGGATGTGGCTCAAGCGGTAGCACGCTCGCCTGGCATGCGTGCGGCCCGGGTTCAATCCTCAGCACCACGTACAAACAAAGATGTTGTGTCTGCTGAGAACTAAAAAATAAATATTAAAATTCTCTCTCTCTGTCTCTCTCCCCCACCTTTAAAAAAAAAAAAAAAAAAGACTTGAAGTCAGAATGACTCCCAGTCCCCGGGTGCAGAGGGCTGCTGTGCCAGGAGACCTGAACACAACATGGGGGCTCTGTGTCCCTCTCCACCAGAGCTCTTGGGGACAAGGTGTTTGGTCAATGAGCAGTGATATTTGAAAGAATCTTTTTTTCTGAGCAGCAGGTCTCAATGGTGGACTTAAAATATTGACCGTGTTGGAAAAGAGAGGCCTGTTCTCCAGGCCTCTTGCTCCATTCCCAGAGTATGAGCTGGTGGATCCAGTGCTGTCCCAAGGGCCCTCCATTACAGGTGGTCAGTAAGCACTGGCCTCGACTTACATTCACCCGCTACAGTAGCCCCTGGGGAGAGTCAGCCTGTCCTTGGAAGCTTGGAAGCCGGGCACAGACCCCTCTCAGCAGCCTCTTCCAACGCCGGCCTGTGTCCACACTGAGAGTCATCATTCAGTGCAGCAGATGGACGCATCTGTGCCATGTCACCATGCACCCACTATTTCCTAACCCTCTAGGCTGCCTCCAGGGGCGACCTGATGCCAGCTTCTTCTGCTGAGTCTTCACAGAACTGGAGAGAGCTGGGCCTGGTTCTGGATCAGCTTTAGGTACTGTCGTCGATCCAGACAGCTGGCCTCCAGGTGGGCAAGTGGCCTGTTTCGCTTCCTCCCCACCTGCATGTGCACTGCGGTAGCACTGTCATCTCCTGCGTTCACAGCCTGGCTCACTGCTGGCAGCAAGCTGCCTTGGGACCTGCTGGCTTGGGACAGGCCTCCCTCACTAGGCTCCATCACCTCCAGCTTTGATGTAAGCTACTCGTCTTCTTTTCACTTGAACACCCGGACAAGGACATTGCAAGGTCATTCACGGGCCTTGTTTCAATACTGTTGTGTCTCAGGGACTAGGGAGGCCTGAGGAGGGAGGGGGTAAGGATGGCGGTAGGTGGGGTCAGAGCCCACACCACACTTATCTATGGCTGACCTTCCTTCGACCTTCCTTCCGTATGGGGGCAGTTGGTGGAACCCTGGGCCAAGCTGGAGGAAACAGTTCAAAGAATCGCAGCAGAGACTGCTTCAGAAACAAAAGATAACCGGAAGATTTATTTCAATTGCAAACCAACTTAACAAATGACTAAGTAAGAAAGATTGACTGGCCCTAACTGCCCACCCCGCCACCTGCTGCAATCTGCACCCTTGCCCCACTGGATCTCAGTCCTGCAGATCTGATTGTCTGCCTTCTTCTTCTTCAAAGCTCACGTTTCCTGAGAAGAAAAGGGAAACCTGAGTATATGGAAAAACCACCTGACACAATAAAAGCCACGACCCTGTCTCCAAGGGGCCCGAGCCAGGGCTGCCCTGCTGGGAGAGCAGGAGTGAGCACCGCATCCTGGACGGGCAGCCCTGCTGAGCAGGAGGCAGCCGGAGCAGCCTTCTGTGGGAGGGCCCCCTGAGCTCACAGTGGGCCTTCTGCGGCCCCTCCAGGCCCCTGGGCCTGGCCCAAGGACTGCATGGTGGGAGGAGGGTGAGCCCCACGCTCCGCCTGCGTGTGGCTCTGGCTTCACGCTCGGGCTCCTCACCCTGGTGCTCCTCTCCCTGGTGCTCCTCACCCTGGTGCTCCTCTCCCTGGTGCTCCTCACCTCGTGCTCCTCTCCCTGGTGCTCCTCACCCTCGTGCTCCTCACCCTCGTGCTCCTCTCCCTGGTGCTCCTCACCCTCGTGCTCCCCACCCTGTGCTCCCCACCCTGGTGCTCCTCTCCCTGGTGCTCCTCACCCTCGTGCTCCCCACCCTCCTGCTCCTCTCCCTGGTGCTCCTCACCCTGGTGCTCCTCACCCTGGTGCTCCCCACCCTCGTGCTCCCCACCCTCGTGCTCCTCTCCCTGGTGCTCCCCACCCTCGTGCTCCCCACCCTCGTGCTCCTCTCCCTGGTGCTCCTCACCCTCGCGCTCCCCACCCTCGAGCTCCCCACCCTCGCGCTCCTCACCCTCGCGCTCCTCACCCTCGCGCTCCCCACCCTCGAGCTCCTCACCCTCGAGCTCCTCACCCTCGTGCTCCCCACCCTCGAGCTCCTCACCCTCGCGCTCCCCACCCTCGAGCTCCTCACCCTCGTGCTCCTCCCCCTCGTGCTCCCCACCCTCGTGCTCCTCTCCCTGGTGCTCCTCACCCTCGAGCTCCCCACCCTCGTGCTCCCCACCCTCGTGCTCCTCTCCCTGGTGCTCCTCTCCCTGGTGCTCCCCACCCTCGTGCTCCCCACCCTCGTGCTCCTCTCCCTGGTGCTCCTCACCCTCGCGCTCCCCACCCTCGAGCTCCTCACCCTCGCGCTCCTCACCCTCGCACTCCTCACCCTCATGCTCCCCACCCTCGTGCTCCTCTCCCTGGTGCTCCTCACCCTCGCGCTCCCCACCCTCGTGCTCCCCACCCTCGTGCTCCTCTCCCTGGTGCTCCTCTCCCTGGTGCTCCCCACCCTCGTGCTCCCCACCCTCGTGCTCCTCTCCCTGGTGCTCCTCACCCTCGCGCTCCCCACCCTCGAGCTCCTCACCCTCGCGCTCCTCACCCTCGCGCTCCTCACCCTCATGCTCCCCACCCTCGAGCTCCTCACCCTCGAGCTCCTCACCCTCGTGCTCCCCACCCTCGAGCTCCTCACCCTCGCGCTCCCCACCCTCGAGCTCCTCACCCTCGTGCTCCTCCCCCTCGTGCTCCCCACCCTCGTGCTCCTCTCCCTGGTGCTCCTCACCCTCGCGCTCCTCACCCTCGAGCTCCTCACCCTCGTGCTCCTCTCCCTGGTGCTCCCCACCCTCGTGCTCCTCTCCCTGGTGCTCCTCACCCTGGTGCTCCTCTCCCTGGTGCTCCTCACCCTCGCGCTCCTCACCCTCGAGCTCCTCACCCTGGTGCTCCTCTCCCTGGTGCTCCCCACCCTCGTGCTCCCCACCCTGGTGCTCCTCTCCCTGGTGCTCCCCACCCTGGTGCTCCCCACCCTCGCGCTCCTCACCCTCGCGCTCCCCACCCTCGTGCTCCCCACCCTGGTGCTCCTCTCCCTGGTGCTCCTCTCCCTGGTGCTCCTCTCCCTGGTGCTCCTCACCCTCGTGCTCCTCACCCTCGTGCTCTTCACCCTGATGCTCCCCACCCCCGCACTCCTCACCCTGGTGCTCCTCACCCTCATGCTCCTCACTCTGGTGCTCCCCACCCTGGTGCTCCCCACCCTCGTGCTCCTCACCCTGGCGCTCCCCACCCCCGCGCTCCTCACCCTGGTGCTCCCCACCCTGGTGCTCCTCACCTTGGTGCTCCTTGCTCATCACCCTGGTGCTCCTCTCCCTGGTGCTCCCCACCCTCACACTCCCCACCCTCGTGCTCCCCACCCCCGCGCTCTTCACCCTGGTGCTCCCCACCCCCGCGCTCCTCACCTTGGTGCTCCTCACCCTCGTGCTCCTCACTCTGGTGCTCCCCACCCTGGTGCTCTCCACCCTCGTGCTCCTCTCCCTGGTGCTCCTCTCCCTGGTGCTCCTCACCCTCGTGCTCCTCTCCCTGGTGCTCCTCACCTTGGTGCTCCTTGCTCATCACCCTGGTGCTCCTCTCCCTGGTGCTCCCCACCCTCACGCTCCCCACCCTCGTGCTCCCCACCCCCGTGCTCCTTACCCCGGTGCTCCTCACCCTGGTGCTCCCCACCCCCGCGCTCCTCACCCTCGTGCTCCTCTCCCTGGTGCTCCTCTCCCTGGTGCTCCCCACCCCCGCACTCCTCACCCTCGTGCTCCTCTCCCTGGCGCTCCTCACCCTCGCACTCCTCACCCTCGTGCTCCTCTCCCTGGTGCTCCTCTCCCTGGTGCTCCCCACCCTCGCGCTCCTCACCCTCGCACTCCCCACCCTCATGCCCCCCGCCCTTGCGCCCCTCACCCTGGTCCAGGTCGTAGCCGTACTCCCCGGCCTCCTCCGGGTAGATGTCTTGGTCCTCGCCTAACGGCCTCAACATCTCCATCTCACCCTCATAACCCTCGGGCATATCCTGGGCTTCCTCCTCTGATTCTCCCCGGCCTGACACAAAGCAAGGACCAGAAGGTGAGGACAGCGGGAAAAGAAGGTGACCAGTGGCCGGGAAGCTCCCTGGCGTGGCCCTCCCTCCTCCCGAGAGCAGCCCTCCCTCTCTTCCAGGATCCCGCCACCCAGCTGCAGCCTGAGCCCGGCCCACACAGCACTCCCAGCCCCACTGCAGCAAGTGGCTCGTGATGGCCGTCTCCTTCTGAGGATCTGGATATGAATATTGAGAAAGAGAAACCCTCTGTGCCTCGGGGCTCTTGAGCTGGTTGTGCAACGAGTCAGTAGAGTCCAACCGTTAATCCCAGAGGGAAGAGAGTGCTGGCGTGACCCGGCTGCACCTGAGCTTGTCCCATAAACTCACTTTCCAGTTATCGGAACCAGTAATCAGCCAGTGCCGATCCAACTGTTCTCTACTGAGTTGGCTCTCAACCCTAGCAAGTGGGGGGAGTCACCCAGTTAGAGCCCCCCTCACTTTCTGTGGCATGTGGACGACACCCTGGGTGACACTGTGGTGGGGGGAGTGCTGCCTGAATCTTCCTCCAGGAAGGAACTGTCACCAGCACTGTCAGTCACCCGGCCAACATGCACACGCCGTGCTGCCCCTGACGCCTGGGGTCACAGGAACCCCGGGCAGCTGACGCCTGCACGTCCGTGGGATGCTCCTCCGTCCCCTGGATCCTGTCTTCTCCGCCTCCTCTCCCTGAGGGTAGCTGATCCCAAATGATCACCCTGACGATGTCCTCACACCACACTGGCCCACGGGCCACATCCCAGGGAGCCCACCACACAGGTGAGCAGGACGCGCGGCTCCCACGGACTGGGGCTCCGCACCTTCAATTCCGACCACCTCTTCCTGGCCCGGCCCCTCAGTGGGGGGCTGCTCCTCAGCGAGGGTCGGTGTCCACAGGGCCAAGTCTGTGATTTTGGTAGCTTTCCACTTTGGGACAATAGTTATTAATGTCTCCTCTTCTTCCTCCTCTTCTCCTCTTTCCTGTTTTAAGTACAAAAATGTAAAATTCACCCACACTTATATAACCTTGGTTTGAAACATTAAAAGCCAAGAAAGAAAGGACAGGTTCTGAACTGTCAGAGCCTATTGGTGACCCTGCTCCATGGTCAGACCAACCTCCCGCCACCCCGGCATGAGACGAGAAGGAAGACCAAGCAGTGCTGCTTGCCTTCCAGGCCCCGTGAGCTCCCAGGCCCGGCGTCCCAGCTGTTGGCAGGAGCTAGGGGACAGCCCAGGCTGCAAGTCCCCTCCAACCTCTACGCTGGCTCTGATGTGTTTATATAAACAACAGAAAGAACATCAGCATCAGACAAGCCCCGAGAGTGACAAGAGGGGTAAACATGGAAGTCCTAATGTCAACAATTCTGGGCAACAGCATTCCAGGAAAGCGAAAGGAGACATCAGCATCTCTAAACATGGAGCGTTTTGTAACAACATGTAATTCCGACAATTGTTGGCAGCCCACATATGTCAATTTTGACAAGCATATTTGTCTACTTCTCAGTTCTGTAATTATCACAAAATTTCAAAAAGCTGAGCATCAACCCTATAAATGTGGCAGTCTCACTGTCGCACAGATGGTAATACCTGTGGAAAGAGCAACACTCGTCTTCCTCTGAGTCGCTCAGAAATAAATTACTCTACTTGGATTCAAAGTGTCTGAGTTCCATCACCAGGAAGGGGACACCAGTGCTCCAGGACCGCAGGGCTCAACCTGACCTGCAGCAGAGCCACCGGGAAAGCTCCTTGAAACCCAGACCGCGGATCCACCTGCAGAGTCCACGTACGATTCAGTAGTCTGGGTGGCGGCCTCTAGGCGCATGGACACTGACACTCCTGGTCCAGGGTCCCCACTCTGGGAACCTCCCCAGGGGCAGCGGCCCTCCACGCACCAGCACGTCCTCCACCAGGATCCCAAGCTCCTGCCTCCCGCTGCTGGGAGGCCACAGTGGCAACAGCTGCTCATAACTGAGTCCCTCCCAAGGAACAGCCTCCACCAGAAATGCTGCAGAGCCGGGGGCCCCACACCACTGTCCACGGCAGCAGACACCTGCTGCCTGGTCCCTGCTGCCCTTCAGCAAATATCGAGGAACCATCCCAGCTTCAGAGCTCCCCAGGTCACCTGAGAGTTCCTTTCCACTTCTGCCCAACCTGCTTCCCTCACTCCCTCTCAAAGCACCGACCCCAGAGCACCGATAAAACTTGCATGCACAACCCAGACTCCTGGATTCTGTCTCCTTGGTGTGATGGACTAAATTATTACCTCCATCCCAAAACAAAATTTTCTGTTGTTTAATTTCTGTTGTTTAAGTCAGCCGGTTTGTGGTGTTTTGTTAAAGCAGCAAACTAAAACTGGCAAACTAACACACTCAGGAACCTGGTGCGAGGCATATCATTTCAGAGGAAGGAATGGAGGGAGGAGGGAGGGAGGGAAGATCATTTAGAAAGAACCACTAAACACAGGACTTTTGTTAGAAAGGGGTGGGGGGGATTTATCTGAAGTAGTTAATAACAAAAAAGATCAAAACTTAAAAGCATGTCATTTTCTCCCCAAGAAGGCCAAAGAGGAGCCATGGACAAGTCTGCACCACAGGCACCAGGGGATGGAGAGCAGTGCGGGACAGCTGCTTGCGGTACTGCGGTCCACCGGAGACCTCCAGCAGTGTGGCCCACATCCACAAGCCCAGTGCTCTGGTCTCTACCACCAAGATCCCCTGGAGGCTTTCTATTCTATGAATTTGTTTCTCAAACTGTGATTCACAGTCTGCTAAACTAATTTAATGACCCGGAGGGGTTGCAACAAAGGTTTTAGATTTGGGGGGCCATTACAGTGTGTAATGGTCAATTCGAGTTGTCAACTTGACTGGATTAAGAGATGCCAAGGATGAATAAGATCATGGATGCGTCCGTGAGGGTGTATCTAGGAGTGATTGGCATGTGGGACAGCCAACTGAAATGGAGACCCTCCCTAGGTGTGGGCAGCACCGCCCAATAGGATGGAGGCTTGAATGGAGTAAAAGTTGGAGGAACTAGGGAGCGGAACAGATGCAAGCTCCATTCTTCTTGAACGGGTCCTTGATTGTTGAGGATCCTCTGAGGATATTGGACTCTCCCTTCTTCTCTTCCAAAGGGGACTCGGCCAGTGATTCTCCAGGAGGCTTAGGTCACAGACAAGTGTCACCATTGATCCCTCCTGTTCTGGGGCTTCAGCCTCTTGGACTGCGCAGCTACTGGTTCCTCCAGCTCTCCAGCCTGCAGGCGGCCACTGTGGACTGTCCAGCTTCTGGTCACGTGAGCCAGCCTAATAAGTCCCCCTGCTATAATCATCCTTCCTGTTGATCTCTCCCTCTAGAGAGCCCTGACCAGTACATGGCGACTGCATCAGGTGCCTTTTCTGCCTTGGCAGCGTGAAGGCAGCGTAGGCAGTGTCCGTGGGCCAGCGGCTGGGTTCTAGTGCCAACAAATCTATTTGCAAAAACAAGAGGTAGGCCCCTCTCCCAGGACTGGGCAGAGGGAAACGGCGCAGCTGCTGTAGGAAGCATCCAGCAGCCCCTCAGAAAGCTAAGCAGCAGGACACCATGCTGCCCTGCGGTGCCCCCAGGTAACACCCCAAGACTGGAAAAGGCACTCGGACGGGGCCTGGAACACCCGTTCACAGCAGCATCCTTCACGATCGCCACAAGCCAGAAGCCCATGACGACCATCAACAGAAGCATGGATGAGCCCGTCCGACAAGGCAACGAACGTCACTCTGTCACAAAACGGAAGGAGAGTCTGACATTGGCCACAATGTGCCTGACCCTGGAGGACAACACTACGTTCTTTGTCAAGTGAATAAGCTGGTCACAGAAGGACAAAGACTGTGTGAGTCCATTTGTATACACTATCTAGAAAGAGCACATTCATGGCACAGAAAGCAGGTTCAGTGCCACTGGGGAAGCGGGAGGGGTGACAGGGTACCATTGCCAGGCGGGCATTTTCCACTGGGACGGCGGACAAGACTCAGAGCATGTCCTTAGTGCCACTGAACTGTAGAAATGGCCAAACGCAGGCAGGTGTGTGGTCCAGCCACATGGCAGGCTGAGGCAGAAGGGTCACTGGAGCAGAAGTCAGAGGCCAGCCAGGACAACACGGTGACATCCTGTCTCAAAAAAATGGTGAGCTGGGGTGTCATCCAGTGGTAGAGCATTTGCCTACAACATCCAAGGCCTTGGGTTCAAATCCCAGCACCACAAAGAAATAAAATATAAGCAAGTTTTGTTTTACAGATCTATACAAACACATTACACCCACAATTTTATTTTATTTTATTTCGGTACCAGGAATTGACACCAGGGGAGCTACACCACTGAACTATATCCCCTGGCCTTTTTAAACATTTTTATTTTAAGACAGAGTCTCACTAAGTTACTCAGGGCCTAACTTGCAGAGGTTGGCCTCAAACTCACGATCCTCCTGCCTCATCCTCCCTGGTCATTGGGATTACAAGTGTCCCAACGCACCTGGCTAAATCCAGGATTTCATTAAAAGGACAGGAGGTGGGCCAGGCTTGTCCCGTGGACTGTGAGCACTTCAGTTGATTTACCGGCTCCTATGCAGGGGACATGGTCCCCTCACTGGGGGAACAGGACAGCTAGGCTTTCTGTGTCATGGTCCTTGGCACCCATGGCAGCCTATTTTACAAGGAGGTCTCAGGGGTGAGCACTGCTTCCTGGTGGTGCTCCCCGAAGAGCAATGGTATGAGGAGCTTGTGTGAATGCCCCTTAGATGTTCTTGACGTTGTTTTTCTCATCACTCTGAAATACGGGCTTCTGATAACTGGTGCCAGGAGGGCCCCCACTTGGCTGTTTCTCCGCACTGCCCCTGGTGGCATGCCTGTGGAATCACAGTAGGACTACAGGCTGATTCTTACCAGTGGGGGCAACATGCTAGATTCACAACCAGGTTCTTTTGGGGGACAGGTGGGAGGTGCCCAACCCCGGGGAGCCTAGCAAATGTACCAAATGTGTCACCATCATGTTGCACAATAAGGCTGATTGCTTTTCCGACTGTGTGTCGTGGCCACATTCAAACATGATTGCAGCTTGCTAGAGAAGCACACGGTGGGACAACACGTCCCACTCCCCTCCACTTCTCCCAGATGCAGATGGCTTGTGGAAGCCACCTTGAATTGAGTGAAGCACCTGGGGTCCCTGAAGAGACCGTGCTCGGGGTGGTGAGGCCTCCGTTTTAGCCTGTCGATTTCTGGTTAGCCAGGACCTGACCCTGGCTGGTGGCTCTTAGCTGCATCAGAGGGGATCCAAAGCAAAACAGCAGGACCCACAGCTAAGAGGAAGGTTTGTGTGAGACCACAGAAGATCCTGGTCACTGAAAGGAGGTGGACAACTACTCTGTAGACCACAGAGGACAGTGGGTTGGTTGGGGGAACCGAGTAGCCATAGCCAGAGAGAGGCACAGGAAGGGCAGCACCCCAGGAGAGGAGTCAGGCCAACAGCAGGTGCTCTGGAGACCACGCAGTCCCTGGCCACTCAGGGGACAGCTAGGAGGGCCTGAGCATCCACTAGCCATGGCAGGTTAAGGGGCAAAGATGCCTTCAATTTTAGCATCTGAGAGAGTTTAAGGAGAAAAATGAGAAAGTCAGGTTTGAAAATTATCTGAACACTGAACACAAAAACTGGTTCTGAATTCAGTCAGGATTTAAGCTGGGGCCAGCAGAGGGTAAAGGAAGGACATTCCCTACAGATGATGTCAGGCAGGAGCCCTGAGCAGGGCCAAGCAGAGCCCCTCAGTGAGCAAGGGTGACCTGCCTTCATCTCATGAGCACCTGAAAGTGGTGGAGAAGAGTCAGGGCGACACAGTCCCCATGGGTGATGCAAGTCAATCTGAAATGCCTCAGCCACAGCTGAGAGAGACGGCAGCCCACCTGACCCATAGTTTCACTTTTCACGGTTTCAGTTGCCCACAGTCCACCTGGTCTGAAAACATCACATGGAGCATTCAAGAAATAAACAACTAGTAAGTTTTAAAGTGAACATCCTCCTGAGTAGTGTGATGGAATCTCATGCAACAGTCCCACCCTGCTGCACCTGGGACCAAATTGTCCCTTCATCCACGGTGTCCAGCCTGTATATGCTACCTACCCATCACTCACTCAGTAGCTGTCTAGATGACCCAATTGTCCATCACGGTCTCACAGTGTTCAAGTGACTCTTACTTTTACTTAAAAATGGCCCCAAATCACAGAAATATCCAAATGCTGGCGATTTGGATAGGTTTAAGAAAAACTGCAAAGTGCTTCATTTAAGGGAAAAAGTTCTCAATAAGAAAAGAAAAAAATAATATGTTAAGGTCACTGAGACTGTAGTACAACAAGGTATGCGTGAGGCAACATCCACATAACTGTATACAGACTCATGTCATGCTTGCTACATTTCATTTCTGGCCATGCTAACCTCTTGCTTTATAAATAAAACTTCAGGGTAACCGTGTACATCCAGGTAAAAGTTCAGTGTATACAAACTCCACACCATCCATAGTTTCAGGTATTCACTGGGGGGCATGGATCAGAGCCCCTCAGACGGGAGACACCACTGCACTGGTGTGGAGGTTGACACCAAGAATTCGGTTCTCCAGCTCTCTTCAAGAAAGAAAATATGTGGATATGGGAGAGTGTGCTTACAATCTATTTTTAGATCGTTAGGAAAGGGTACATAGGAACTTCAGAGTTCCTGTGTAAAAAGAAAACAAAAACACAATTCAACACTTTTTTCCAGGCTCAATCTCTTTTGAAAAATTCAGAACTTCTCACAGTGAGAATGATATCAGTAAATAAGCAAGTCCAAGGCTCAAAACTAGCACCATGGTCAGGAAATTTCACTAAGTTGCCAATTAGGCACAGGCACCACTCAGACATTAATGACAGGAATGAAACCATCACCCCCAACACACACCCGTACCTAGAGGCCTCATGATGGTGATATTACCTGGCTCATTTTAATGTTCACCAGGGAACATCAATTTAGTATTGATATCAATGCTAAATACTGGAAAGGAAAGAAAAAATCATTTACCAACCAGGCTTTAAAAGATTCAAGGTGCACACCCAACACATGAACAAATAACCAGACAAATTGTGGTGGCACTGGTGACAGATTTTCGTTGTCCTTCTGGTACCTAACACTGTCCAGAACTCTCCAACTCAGGACTAGCTGGTTCCTCTTCACAAAACCCAGGTCCGGACTTGCACAACTGTGAAATGACGCTCAGCACTCCTAGTGGCTGAGTCCCACCCGAGCTCACGCAGACCAAGAAGAGCTGGCACAGCGCCCCTCACAAATCACCCCGACCAGCAGGGTCCGCGTCACTGCCCAGCCCTTCCTCTGGGCACGCCGACGACAGCCACACTTCCACTCACCGTGTCTGTCAGACGATACTCGCCATGCTGCTCACAGCCGATGTCAAACACGTACTTTCCGGGGCCGACAGGCTACGAGCAAAGAGAACCCCAAAGCACATCACTCTCGAGGCATGACACCCAGCACAGAGCCCACCCCACACCACGTCCCCGGGCCGGTCCAGCGGGATTGCCACGTATGTGTCCTGTCTAGTAATTGTGTAAAACTTCAGCCACATTTTACTAGTTTATAAAAGTTGCCCTATTCGTACCTACAGTTTGATGAGCCTGACCCACAGGCAAACTCCCGAGAGGGCCGCTGCCCACGTGCTGACACCTCCTCTGTGACCCCATTGCTAGTAGACAGGGTCATTTAAAACACTATGACACTGCAATGTGACTCCATCCGTGCCCTAGAAAGACCTCCCGCCACAGGGCCAGCCATCAGCCTGGCTGTCCTCCACCTGAGGGAGGGAACCCCCTTGGCTCGGTGACCGCTGCTGACACCGGCTGTGCCAGGGTCTTCCTCTGACACAGGGAGGACAGCAAGCCCGCTCTGAGATGCATCCTTAGGCACATCTCCAGAAGTGAATTCCCGGACTAAAACATTCATGTGTTCTAACCAGAATGAGGCTTGAATAATTTTCATTTCTACAGAGTGAGTCTCCAAGTCCTCAAACCCTTATTCTTCCTAAACATTAACATTTTGTTCTATCTTTATGGTTTTTATGTAATAATTGGAAATCTCATAATTCTAAGTTATACCTTTTAGGTTATTAGCAAAGGTATTTAAGATTTTCATGATTTTTAAATTAAGTTTTTGATTGTATAAATGGGTTACCATAATTTCACATAGGTATGTTTTGGGTTATGATCAAATGAGAGTAGTTAACATTTCTATCTCCTCAAACAATCTTTTAAATCCTCGATTAACGTGTAATGATTGTACGTGTTTATGGGGACTGTTTAAATCACATGGAGGAACGTGCTTTATATATTAAAAGTTGTGCATATTCTAACCCCCTTTGTCATTCATCCCCTAAATTTTCTTTTTACTGTTTTCTATTTATAAAGGATTATTCTTATGAATTTAAGTCTACTAAGCTTTTATAAATGGATCTGATTACTAAAGCCTCTTCCTCGTTCCTGGGAAGCACCCACCTCTGTAGGCTGAGGGAACCCTGAACACCTTCTTTCCCACATGGTCACCCAGTTGTCCCAGGCCTCTTGCTGATGCCACCCCGTCAATCCCTCATCAATTTGAAATGAAGCCACACCAAGCACTCGAGTGCAGTGTCCCCTGGGACCTGCCTCAGACTCTCTGTGCCTCTTTATATCTCCACCCGGGTCACACTGTTGATACCGCTTGTCAGCAAGGACATGAATGAGCCATTTTCTGAGAAACACAAACCAGCACTAATGCTGTGAAAAATGCTCCAGCTCACTAGTGCCCAGGGAGACGCGCGAGCAACAGGAGCACCTCTGCCCCTGACAATGCCAGTGCTGGTGAGCAGGTGCGTGCTCCTGCTGCTGGAACTACCGCCTGTGGCCGGTCGGCAGAACCACTGTGGTGTGAAAGCTCAGACAGCCTCCATGCTCTATGGCCCAACCTACCTAAACCCTCCCAGCAAGGCAGGGCTATAATCCGTCAGTTTAAATAGCTCCCTTGCAATTCTAGGGTCCTGTGACACCTCTATCTATAGAACAGGTGTGTGCAGGTGAGCCAAGGGAGGAGGAGGCCTTTACAGACAAAATTGCTAATAAAAGTAGAAACAGAGACAACAGCAGATTGGTCATTCCAGCACCACCTCCCTGGTAAAGGTGAGAGCAGAGGGGCCTTCCTTGCTGGTCACGCAGAAATGGCTGGGGTTTGACTCCACCCTCCCTTCCCAGGTCCCCAAGTGCCACTTGTGACCTTAACTGGCCACTTGTGTCCTCTAACTGGAGGACAAAGCCTGCATTTTTACTCCAGTTTCTCAGATCAGCCTCATCTAGCTTACTGATTCTTCCAAATCAATGCTTAGGGCACAAATGACGTGCAAAGGACAAGTGGACTTTCAGAGCCTGAGTGGACTTTCAGAGCCTGAGGGGAACCCACTCCGTTAGCCAAAGGCCCCGGCGTCAACTCCAGCCCATCCACTTGCTCAGCAGACGCTCTCGTCAGGGAGTTTCTACTCTGGATCTGGTCGAATGCCCAAGTGGCAGGTTCTGAGCTCCTCAGGGTTCCTTCGCACCCTGTGAGAGCCAGCTCTCTGCGAGCAGAAACGGCCAAACAGGAGGCCTCCAGAGCCAGGCAGGCACTCTGGCCAGCCTGCAACGCCCCCGCCCCGCCCTGGGGGTGGTCTGGCCTGCAGCAGGAGAAGGCAGCTCAGGGGTCTTGCTCCCCAGGGCTGCCTCCCAGGGGAGACAGAGCCAAAGCATCCACAGACTGAATCCGGGAAATAAAGACTGGATGCCTGACCTACCAGGAAGCAGGGACACATAGAACCAGAGGGTAGGACGTCGTGTCATAAAGACACACAGGGCTCTGCTGGAGGATGAGGGGACAGCTACTGAGGCAGAGAAGCAGGCCAGTGTCCCCCCCGCCCCGCCCACCCCCTGCCCTCTGGGCGTCAGCGGGCTAGAGACACAGCGGTCCACCCCGTGTTTTCATATTTTCCATTCCATCCCACTTGCAGGGCTAGGGAAGGGGCGACTGCCCAGCTCATCATCAGCTCTCCCTTCCCACAGACTCACGTTTTTGTTCATGAACTTGCCCTGGTACCTGTGGTTCAGGTGAACCAGCTCGGCCGCGCCCTCCTGCTGTCCATTCACCCAGGTGCCGACGTACTTACTGCCCGTGTCTGCGTAGAAGTAGGTGCCTTGCCCGTGCCTGGTTAAGACAAGGGCCCAGTGCATCACCTCACCTCCTGAAAGAACTTCCGGGGTCAGGGCTGACCGTGAAATCACGGACGGCCTAGATGGAGGCCAGCTCACAAGCCATTTGGGTCCAAACAGAGGAAGCTTGGGGTTCCGCACCTCCCACGGGCCATTAAGATACACACTTGGAAGTGGACTTTGGTCACGACTTTGCTGACAAACCCTAGCAACTGAACACATCTGTCACCGTGTTCCTATTCCAGAATAAGCCCTAAGGCCGAGGGCAGACCAACCTTTGGTGAGCGAACCAGTGCCCGGTGTAGGTGTCGTTATTCACGTAGTAGTACACGCCATGGCCGTGCCTCTGGTCGTCCGCCCACTCCCCTGCAAGGGACAACACAAAAGCAGGCCCAGGTGAGAAGCAGGGAATGATGCCCTGAGCCACGGGCTCAGGAAATTCCACAGAAGAGAGAGTTTGAACCCCAGGGGTGAAGGCCTCAGGGCTCCTCTGACTTCCTCTGAGCCCCTCTCCCTGCGCCGCTGGCATGTGGTGGCTGAGCCTTTTGGAGAGCAGCCAAGAGAGAGCTGGGTTGGGTTCCCTGGGCAGGTCTGCTGCAGTGTGTGCCCGTGGGCCACAGTCACCCCCGGCACCTACAGGCAGGGGCATGGCGAGATCCAGCCAAGCTTGTCTGGCCTGCTGCCGGAGATCCTGATGCCACGCTCCGTTCTGTGCCCTCGGCATCCAGCGGCAAGTCGGTCGAGCTCAGGGGTCTAGCCTCGGCACTCACCAGCTTCCCTCCTCCACCCACCGAGCCTCCAGGCTCAGAGAGTCCTCTGCGCCCCCTTCCCTGGCCTGCTGGCCTTGCCCACTCACCTCCACACTGGCCTTCCTAATTACCTGAAGACTGGATGGGAAATGGGAAATTGGCAACGGCATCGCAGGCTCACGACCCAGCCCTGCAGTGAGGACTAGAGCAAAGAGTGTCGACTAAAGCCTGCGCTGGAAAAGTGAGAAGGCCTGTGGCTCCCACGGTCACCTCCCCAGGGGTGGGGGGGCGGGGGGCTTAGTGTCAGCATGTGCCTAGCATGCACCAGGCCCTGGGTTCAGCCCCCAGCACTGTGAGAACAGAAAAAGAAAAAACTGACCTATCACCAATACCAAAGCATTAAGCTGAACAGAGCTTTCCTAGACTATGAGAACTCAGCAGCTAAGTCTGATAAATATGTTCATCAATGAGAAAAGATGAAATCAGCCTTCTATGATCTCTATAAAAATATTACAAAATTGTTTTCTTATGGAGAGGTATTCAGAAAGTATTAGATAACCATGGTGGGAAAACTGGTCTCGAAGTGTGTCAGATATTAATTCATAAAAATTACTGGCAGGAAGCCCTGGGTTCGATTCCCAGTACCATAAAAACAATTAAAAACCTCAGTTACCCTTGGACTGTGTTGTGGTGGTATTTTTAAATGTTCGACGTATCCTTATTTCTCATTAGCAGTAGAAATTCACTTCTGTACCAACTTTACATCCTTTTTCTTAAGGTAATGAGGGCCCCCAAACTTGGATAAGCTCCTGGCTGGCAGGAACGCTGGACACACACCCACGTGGAAGTAAGAGCCCAGGGTGTGCCCAGAAGATGCCAGTCACCCACCCACAAGGTGTGTTTCCAGGAATGACCCGAAGTCTATCCACAGAAGGCACTGCTACACGTTCTTCAATCCCTCTACAATTCGTCCAGCAACAACAGTGTCCTGAGTACTTTCTGAAGAACATGTTCTGATGACACTGTCTTGGAGGAGTGTGCACCAGCTTGGGGACAGAGGCTGGCCTGTGTGCCATCCATAGAAGGCGGACAGCAGCAGAGCCCACCACCTGAAAAACAGCTCAGAAAAGGGTGGGCTTACCAAGGCCAGGCTCCCAGATGTGATGTGAGGGCAGGTTCCCAGATGAGCAAAGGGGGGCAGAGTCAGACATTTAAGAAATCCGCGAAACAACACATTAGGTACCTGAGGTAGCCATGAGGACATACAGCATGTGCAGATGTCCCAGAGGAGCGGCCTGCATCTTAAGGGACAATAATGTGCCTGGATTTGCAGCATCGACCGATTTCTGTGGTGGCGATAGTCCTGCTGTGGCCAATTTCAAGCTACATATAGAAGTGCAGAATTGGCTTCTGTGAGCCATTGGGAGCTGGCTCCACACACCCCTGGGGAAGACACCTCAGCTGGAACAGTTACATCATTTGGTTTCTTCCCAGCAAAAGACTGGGACAAAACGACTACATCTCCCTTCTCTTGAGCATGTGAGCTGGGATCCAGGGTAGCTCCATAAGAAAAAAGTACTACATATTTTGCACACATTTTTAAGAAGTTAAAGAGGCCAATTAAATTATAAAAGACACTGAATTTTATGCCAATGGGGTCTGATGAGTAAAATTTTTTTTTAAGTCCTACTCAAAGTCAGAGACTCTACCCAGGGCAATGAGCCCTATACAGTTGAGCAGGCAGTTTGGAGAAAGGTCACCTGCTGGGGCGTCTTGAGTGGCCATGAGCCAAGTGAACGACATTCAGAAACTTCATTAATACTGCTTTAATTATGCATTTCACTCTTTTCAAAGTCCTCCTTTCACTGACCCTCTACTTCCTCATCATTCTAGATCTGGCAACAGAAGTTTTATAATTATATTTCTCTTCAGGAGTAGCCCCTACAGTTGATTGGCTGGTTGGGGTTGGGCCTTCCTCTGGGAGAGCAGGGGGTCAGATGCCAACCCTGCCATTGTCACCAGGCTCCCAGTCTGGCATTCTGGGGATTAGAGACTATTTAAAAAGAAAAGCTCCCACACGAAGCTCTCCTGTCCTCTGAGATGCTGGAAAGCCAGATCCCAACACTGCAGGCCCAGCCAGACAGAGAAGGAACTAGCATTTACGCAGCATCAGCATGCCAGACACGGGCTGGCCTCGGGCACTTGGTACATGCAGAAACCGACGTGGCCTGCCGGACGCAGAGACCACGTGCATTGCCCAAGTCGCAGTGGAGCCCCAGAGAGAATGGAACTCCGGCACATCCAGTTCCAATGCCACGACTCTCCTCTGCAAGTCCCCTCTCCTGGAGTCCAGGCTCACTGCCCCTCAGAGCTTCCAGCCAGGCCACCAGGAAGCCATCGCGGCGCGTGTCTCTCCAGTTTCACTGTGAAACTGCACTTTCTTCAGTTCTGTTTGGCAGGCAACAAGACAGCATGCAGTAGTGACGCCCCTTCCCCTTTCAAGCCTCACAGGTTGAACCGGCCTTATCCCCAAACTCCAAAATGGACAGAGGTGGTCCAAGGGCCTCTCTGACGTGTGGTATCCGTCCACCCCTGCAATCTCTTCTCCCACCACCCCTGAGCACCTGAGCCCAGGAACACCTCCCAGCTCATCTCCTGCAGCTCTGGATCCGCACACCCTCCTCAGCACCCTCCTCAGACCCGTCTGAGCCGCAGGGAGGCCAGTCCTGGGCCTGGCGCTGCATGGTCCTTAGGCTGAGCACACTGCCCTGCAGGTAGCCATCTGCCATTAGATGGCAGTTAACCCAAGTACACTGCATGGATCATTCAGTCACAGTTAGACTTGGTGATTAGAAGGTCTTTGACTCACTGAGCCCACAATATCACAACTTCTGACTTGAGATTCCATTACTGTCTTCGTGAAATGAGACACTTATTTAAGCTTTAGTCAGAGAAGAAATCTCTGGGCCGTGACTACACCTCATGCCCCTAGGTTATGAGACCATCTGGACCTTTCCATTCTCACCCTGTGTACCTCTTCATCTGACGATTTATCTGTCTCCTTTGGAATAACCTTTATAATAACCCAGTAACAGTAAAGTTTTTCCATGAATTCTGTGAGCCATTAAATCAAATCACCAAATATGAGGAAGGGGTCACAGGAAGCCATGATTAGCCATTAAAGTGGACAGAAGAGTGGGTCGCCTGGCATCTGAATAGGAAGCAGCCTGTGGGGCTGCGGGTGACACTAACTCACTCTGGGCAGTCAGTGCCAGCATTGGGCGGAACCCCGGGAGCCCAGCTGTCAGCAGAGCTGGAGACGGCTTGGGCTTGGTGTGGAAACCCATGCACTTGGTGTCCTGAGTCATATGAGTTTTCCTTTAGTTGGTTAATCTCCATATTAAAAGTTCCTGCAAAGGCTTATTCTGAGTATTTTTTTATTTACTGTTTATGTTGTCTGAATTGTATCAGCATTCACACTAAAATTAAGAGACAAGATTGAGATTGGGCTCATAAGGAATTGGAAAGAATTAAATTAAGCCCTAAAGTGTTTAAAGTTCATTTAAAAAGCAGATGGTGCTCATGCTGGAGCAGGCTTCTAAGATTTAGGAAACAACCCAACACAAACTCTACCTCTAATGGGGCAGGCACATACCCTCTCCAGCTTGGTCTCAGAACCGACAGCATCCCCTTTCTATAATCACCACTTTTCCTTGCTTTATCTAGGACAGGACAGGTATGGTTTGGATAAGTGTCCCCAAAGGCACAAACTCAAAAGCAATGTGTCCAAATGACCATGGACTAAAACCACGAGCCAAAAGAAAGCCTTCCTCCTTTTCCAATGATGGTCTCAGGATTGTGTCAGGGTGACAGAGAGCTACCCACACAAGAGCATAGCTGCACGTGAAGGACACAGTGCCTCAATAAGAAGTGATGCTGTCACCTCGTCATGTCGTGGTCTTTGCCAATGGTCACTGGGCAGAGCTCTGGGTGCTCCCATGTGCTAATGCCGTCCTCAGGCTGCAGGCCAGGAGGCCAAGGCAGGAAAGACAAAGCCACCATACAACATCACCTGTCATCACCACACTCCAAGGTTGGGATCTTTTGGAAATCTGATGACAAGCAGATAACTTTATCCAGGGGGAAGGGACAGAACACAGAATTTTGCATTCAGTTCCCAAAGGTTCACAGCCCACTCCCCACCTGCTCTCTGCCAGGTCTGCGATATGACTGTTGCAATCACACTAGAGGATGCGGTGCAGAGGGGCAGCAATGAGGTCCCTAGAAATAAGGTGGCACAGTCATCTGTGACATAATGTCAGCATGTGAGGAATGTTGGCAGACAGGAGCTCCACTTAGCAGACAGCCCCCTCGCTGAAGGGAACTATGGGGTCTGAAGAAACCCTGTGTCCATCAGAAGAGAGGCTGTCAGGAATGGAAAACAGCAAGGACTTCAGGGGACGAATGCTACAGAGCACCTGGAGCCATGGAGCCCTGTGACACCTGTGGCCTGTGCTCCCAGTCCCCAGGCCTCAGAAGGGCGTGGGCTGGCAACAAGGAGAGTCAAATTTCCACTGTAGGTTCACTAGTTAGTCCGTAGGTTAGTTACAAGGTTTCTGACTGCTGTGCCAACCCTGTGAAAACAGGAACACTATTTGTGTTTACTGACTGATAATATGAAGAACAGTAGGCTTTCTGTATACTACAGTACCCACAGATGAGTTCAAAGATAGAAGTAAAAAGGCAAAACTAAGAACCTCTGCAAACCAGAATGTGATTGTGATAACATTTACCTTCGTATCTGGACCCATCAGGATATATAAACGTGCCTTGACCATGCTTTTTATTTTTGATATATTCTCCCATGTATCGGGCACCATTTTTAAATTTGTAGATCCCCTGAAATACATCGATTGCATAATTGATATCATTCCTGAATTTCATATTCACTAATAATCAGTAGGGAAAACCACCCGCCTAAGTCACTGATTCTGACCTGGCCATGTCTTTTACCAAATTCATAGTTCCCCTCATAGGTGTCACCATTGGGCAGTCTCGCCTTCCCGTGTCCATGCCGTTCACCTGCCTCATTCCGATCCCCTTCATATTCCTGGGTAAAAGAAATTAAGAGAATTACAGGTAACATTCATTACATGCTAACTACGTGCCAAGCATTTTGTACATACTGTGCCAATGAATCCTCCCAAACCTCGGCATATATTCAGTTACTCCATCATGCAGGTGATGCAGGTGACCAAGCCTGCTGTGAAACAGCACTGGTCCAGGGCCACACAGCTGGGGCAGCAGTGCATGTGGGAGTCTCACTTCCCCCAACACGGGGGCTTGCAGTATGTTGTGCTGATCAACCAGTGTGTGCAGAGTGCTAATGTGCTCTGCTCTTTATGGGAATATGCTTCTGCCGTAGCACAGGCAGCTGGAGCAGGTCTGCAGCTGCAGACACCTCCTTCTTCACATCACCCAATAATCCAGCACTAAAAAAGCAAATGTCCCAAGAGAAGTCAATCTTCCTTCAAATGGCACCTAGAGTATCTGTAACCTGAAGAGAACTTTGCCCTGCAAGGAAATTCTGACAGCAGGGAGAAGGGTGGGAGGGTGCTGGGAGTACAGGGGGCTTTACCTACTGTGTTCTAACTCAGCAAAGTCTATCTGCTTTTCAACCTCCTTATCACAAGACTAAGAGTCAAACACTCATAGCCTAAGTTGAAATAATTGAGTAGCTGTCTAAAAGTAAATTGGGCTGGAGGCGTAGTGTAGTGGTAGAGTGCTTGCCTAGTGTGCATGAGGCTGTGGGTTTGATCTCCAGCACCAAAAACAAAAGGTATTATGTGCCTGTAATCCCAGCAGCTACAGGTGCATAGGTAGGAAGATGCCGGACCCTGTCTCAACAAAAATGAATAAATAAATAAACAGAAGCTTGTAATTCCCCTATTTTTCCTATCCTTCATAAAATAAACATTCCATAACACTTACTACATGGGTGGGGAGTGCATATAATGACATGGTGGAAGCAGTATAACTTAGCCTGGGAAGCTGACAGCATCATCTGCAGAACTTAAATATAAACTGTAATATTTATTTAAAAATTAAAAAATAAAAAAATCTTTAAAGCCATGGAATTGGCTTTTGTCTCGATGTGCTTCAGGTACAGACATAGGACAATGAAGACTTCAGAGACACGCCACCCCCTGATTCTCGACCTTTTCTAGTAGTGCTTAGTCCAGAAATTCTTGCCAAAAATAAAAATTTGTGACCTTATATATTTGTTTCAGGATTAGTCTCCATCAAAACATACAAAGGCCCATCTCCCCTCCAAGGCCTCCTACTACACCCAGTACTGAGTTGCTAAGTGGCTCATCAAGAGAAATTCTCTAAGGTGACCCCAAATACAATCTAAACTTCAAAATCATGGACACGGAATGGTTACAGATACAAATCAATAGAGCCATTTGAGGATACAAACGAGAGAGCTTTCTAGACAGGAATTGTAGGTTGGATCTTCCCAGAAGCACACCTTGAATAAGTTACTTTTTTTAAGTGCTTGCACCAGAAACCTAAGGCAGAGTAGGGAGAATAGACAGGAGAGAGGAAGCAGCTAAGCAAGAAAGGAATTTCAGGTAAAGTATCAGCCTCAAACTCGTGGCACAGAGGACTCTGGAGCCGGGATTTCACTGCAGCTTGTTCTGCCTGTTGCACTAGCTAGTGGGGGTGTGAATCCCAGGCACTGGTTCTTCAAACTGGCCAGGTGGCTCCAGGCATAGAAGTGCTAGCTTTGAGCAGCAAGTGAGGCAGAAGCTGGGACATTGGTGCCCAGAGCTGGCAAAAAAAAAAAAAATAGTGTGAGCAGGCACCAGTAGCATTACAGAAGAGGTGCTAGATTTCTTCGTTGATTCTGGAACTCTTAACTCTGTATGGCACAGACATAGAAGCCAAGGTTCCCAATCTGGCAGCAGAGAGGGGTCTTTCCCTGACTTAGGGAAGAACAATGTGCCCACACAAGCCCAAGCCCAAGTCACATCAGTGGACCTGTATACCTTACCTCCTCTCTGCCTGCCTAAATGAGAGAATAATTCCAACGACCCTGCTCAGGGCAGAGGAAACGGGAAAGTAAGGGCCTGCGTGGTGATGTCTCTGGCCCCTCCTGAGCACAGGGCCTCTCAGCACCTCTTGGAGGCTGCCAGGAAGCAGCGTTCCTCCACTCACGTCACCCCTGCGGGGTCAAAGCTCAGTTAAGAGAAATGACTTATTCAAGGGCGACACCGCAGCTTGGGATGATCCAGTCATCTAAGGACATGCCTCCACTGTGGTTAACACAAGGAGAAGGAAATTCCAAAGCCCCGGGCCTGGAAATCTTCGCCTTTAATGGGAGGCGGGATGGGAGTGGGGAGCGCGAGGGGAGGTGGAAACCAGACGTCACGGCGCTTCACCTCTCGCCGTCCGGGACGCAGCGCCGCCCGGGAGGCCCGCGAGGTCGTGCCGCCGGCTGGGGCTGCGGCTCGCCGCTGCTGTCGCCCGCCTGGGCTGCGGCGCCCGACCCCGGAGGCCCCGCCACCGCGCACTCGGAAGCCCTTCCTGCCGGAGCTCACCCCAATGGCGTTCTCTCCCTCCTCCTCCAGCTCCTCGGAGCCCAGGTCCGACATGGCCTCGACTCAGCCGGGATCCAAGCCGCCACGTCGCTAGCCAGCAGGTACCCGCCACCCTCACTGGCGCGTCCGGCGTCGCCATGGAGACGCGCCCCCCACGCTCCCCCAGGCCGGGGAGGGGCGGGGCGAGAGTTGCGGGGAGGAGCCGGGGCAGCCTGCGTGCCACCCTAGCAACGGGAGGGCGCCTCGGCCAATCGCCGCCCACGAGGGGTGGGGCGGTGCCCAAGGGGCCGAGGGGCCGGGCGGGCGCGCGGCAGCCGGGAAACCGCCCTAGCAACGGGAGGGCGCCTCCACCAATTGCCACCCGCGAAGAGGAAGGGGCGTGGCGGGGGCGTGGCGGAAGGCGCGGGGTGGAGCCTCGAGCGACCCTGGCGTTGTCCTAGCAACGCGGAGGCGCCGGCACCAATCGCTTCCCTGGAAGAGGAAGGGGGCGGGTCCTGGGCGAGCCTGGTACCCGGGCGTCTCACCTGGTCTCAGTGTACCTGGCCCCGGAATTTAGGCTGCTGTCCTTGCAAGGATTCACCTGGGAGCTGGGCCCCCAGGAGGAAGGGCTCCCGGGCACTTTCCAGCTCTCGAGCTACCCCATCTCGCGGCCTCTGTGTCTTCCCTGGGATGCCGCCTCCTTCTTACCTTTCCAAGCTCTTCTGCCCCTTCGGTGTTCGTGGTCCCCAAAGATGTGTGCGCCACGGTCTTCTTTGGTTTGTAAACGCCTCCTCCCCTCTGGAGGCCTGTTCTGGCCTCAGCAGCTGCGCCTCCACACTGACATCCACCGGTTGAACACCCCTCCCCAACCCCGCGATCAGCCCACTCCTGGCCACTCTCAGGTGTCCTACACCCAGCTCCATTCCCGTCCTCTGGCTGCCGGCACCTCCACTCACACAGCCACCTGATACACTCAGCCGCCAAGGTCCCTGGATCTCCTTCCTCTGCTGTCACCCAGACTCAGGCCTCCCTACTCTCCCACCAAGCCAGTCTCTCTGCCTCCTGTCTCTGGTCTCTTACCAGCTTCACACGCCTCCTGTGCTCAAAACCCAAGTACAGACAGTCTCACTCTCAAGCACTCCATCTCTCCAAGTCCCCAACCTCCCCTTTCTGCACTTGCTGCTTGCTGCAGATAAACCAAACAGCATGTTCCCAAAGTACCTCCAACCTCCAGCCTCGATGCCTGTTTGCCTGTGCCGCACCCTCTCCCTGGAATGCCGCCTTCTCCCCATTCGACCTGGCAGAACTCACATCCATTCTTCACAGGCTAAGGAGCTACTTCCCCAAAGAAGCTCCAGACCCATTATGAGAGGACCCTGAAGGAGGGAGAGGGGAATAAGGCTTGGAGGAGGAATGATCTTCAACCCCATCCATCCATTGTAAAGGTCTGAGAGTGACAAAATTTAAAATTTAAGTGGCAATTTTTAAATAATACTTAATTGGTAAGTAAAAATGCTATGTATGCAAGGTATACACAGAATGATTTGATATACATAACACACACGTGTACTGAATACCACAGATTAGCACATCCATTACCATCCACAGTAACTGTTTGTGTTTAAGTGTGTATATGGAGCTATGAGGGCATTTAAAATCTGCTCTGTTCTCAAATTTCAAGTAAACAAATGCATCATCATTAACCACAGTCACTATTCTGTACATTAGATACCCAGAGCATATTCATTTTATAGCTGAAAGTTTATATGCTGTACTTTAGCCCACATCTATCACAGGCACCCCGCTCTGGCTTCAGTGATAGACGTCCATGTGGTTGTCTGGTTTCCAGAACCTAAGGAGCCAAGCTGCCGTCCTCATCTCCCCCATGGCACTCAGAAGTGCAGAGCAAGTGCTCAGCCACGGCCACGATACCTGTCCACGGGGCCTTTAGATCTCTGCTCAGATAGAAATATGGAAAGGATCCCAGGTTTGCTTTCCAACTGAGCTACATTCCCAGCTCTTTTTATTAATTAATTAATTTATTTTTATTTTGAGACAGAGTCTCACCAATTTGCTTAGGGCCTCAATAAGTTGCTGAGGCTGGTCTTGAACTTGACATCCTCCTACCTCAGCCTTCAGAGTTGCAGGGATTACCAGTGTGTGCCACTGTGCCCAGCTATGTTAATTTTTATGCCAATGTTCATTAGCACTAATGTACTTAAGGGTAAGCAGACACTGAAGTTTCTAGAAATATATGGACATGTGGATTCTTAGATGCAAGTAGGTGTATTAGTTGTCTGGAGATCATAGCTCCAATAAAATTGGCAACCAACAAGGAAGAAGTAACCAGGTACCCACACACACACCTCCCTGAGGTATGCAGGTAAACAATAGGATTTTTTTTTTATTTGCTTTACTGAGATAGAACCCAGGGCTTCTTGCAGACTAGGTGAGTGCCCCCCTGCTGAGCTGCTCCCTCAGACCTGACGGAAAGGGTATTGAAGCAAATGTCAAGAGAGAGATATAAATCATTTTTCACACAGGAAGTGGGATTATTCAGTAATGCCACAGCCAGTAGGGCAAACAGTGGTGGAAGTCAGCTAGCATGGAGACAAGAAATGGCAGAAACTTGGCATACATATGGCACACTGGGGGACAACCCAAGCACATGCCCATGACACAGTGTCTGGCACAGAGAAAGTGCCCAGCCAACATGTGTTCCAGAATAAATGTTAGACATCATTTTGCAACAGAGCTGTGCTTTATGCAGCACTTGGAAAAGGCAAAGAAAGGAAAGTATATATTTTTTTATTCTTTTTTCCTTCTTGTTTACTATCATTCTTCTTCAATCATACTTCGTTTTTCAGGTGCTCTCTTGGGATATCAGTTACTTAACTACATCTGAATATTTATGTGGCTCACAAACCAAGGGGTTATATCAGGAACTCCAAAAGAAATTTCAAAGCCATTTGGGGCAAATTCCACATTAATCCCCAAAGTTAAAAAGCAATGACCAAGACGGTGGTGCCTCGTGGCTGGGCTAGTCCTTCATTTTAAAGTGGACATGGGGGCTGAGGTGTGGCTAAGTGGTAGAGTGCTTACCCAGCATGTCCAGGGCCCTGATCCCCAGCACCACAGAACAAACAAATAGAATGGGCATAATGAATAAAGTTGGTTCTCTCTTGATGTTATGGGGCAGACCGCTCAGAAAACACCAAGCCCATTTTGTCCGAATTGGAGAGTCTTTATTTAGCCAGCCTTTATTTAGCTGCTCCCTGCAGGACCCATAACTGTCTCTGCAAGGAACAGCCCCGAGCCTGAGCATTTCAGGGTATTTAAAAGCAAAAACTGCGTCCAGGTTGGCATAGCAGCAAGCAAGCAAGCAGGGGTACAGAAGCTGAGCTGAGCCGTTAGCGAAATACTGCAGGGGACACATTGGTATTGCCCACGGGACGTCCACAGTCATAACAGAAGGGAAGTGGATCAAATGACCCTAGCTGAGTGCAAGTTAAAGGATGTTACTAATGTCTAGATAATCAATTTCTGACAGGGTACATGGCCAAGAAAAATGGGAACCAAAAAGAGAAGAACTTTACATTGTGTAAGGATTGCCATTTTGTGTTGCCAAACATGTTATGCTAAGCAACTATTGGTAGGTTCAGAGGTCGGGTGTTCCCACGGGAGAAGCGTTTCTTATAAGACAGGGTAAAATGGAGTCTGGTCCATATACCTGGCCTACAGCACTACATACAGCACCTACTACATACAGCACCCCCACTTGGTTCTGCAGTGATGGCGCACCTTCCCTGCCTCAGGATGAGTCGGGTCCCCTGAGAAAAGGGCAGGGAGGAGCCGGCAAACTGAGCCACTGTGCACTGTGTTCCCAGAATAAGGCTCACCCTGCCCAAGTTACAGGAGGGCCCTGAGGATCGGATAAGACTACAGAGGATCAAAGTGGCCTGGAATTCCTCTAGAGAGTTAGTGTGTTTCTGTAGAAAAGTAATGTGTGTGCTTAAGCCTTCTGTCACACGTGATGCATACAAAAGGATACCTGTTCACACACGCTGGTGACATGGCAAAGTGTGCCGTGAACACAGAGACCACTGCCCAGGTGCCTGGGTGGACGGAGGGATGAAGTCACTTGAGCACCTACATGCCTGCATCTTTGTCCACATCCCCATGCACCTGTAAAGAAGCCAGCTGTGCAGAGCCGGGGTGGGTGACTGGGCCAGTGGGGAGGAAAGCAAGACTGAGTGCAGAGGACCACAGGCTTCCTGGCGTGGCCGGCCACCAGCACCCAGTGCTCGGCTCCCTGCTCCCAGGCCCCCTGTGGGTTACATTTCTTCTTTGAAAATTAGACGGGTAAAGCAGCCTCTCCTATGAGTTAGTTTGTCTTTCCTGATCATTTTGAGAACAATGCTTATTCTCCATCTGTGGTTAACTGCTGCTAATTATTTATGTCACTTTCTCCAGCTCTCCTCATAGATTCTGCCTCTTTCTGAAATGCAGTTCCCTGTCTCTCTACCTGGTGAGCACTTCCTCACCTTAATACCTGGCCATCTGGAAGCTTCCTGGCACACCTTTCCTGGCTGCGTCCAGCTCTGCTTGCCCTGCTTCCGGCTGGGCTCTGCTGGGCTCCCTAAGTTGCCGTGGTCTGTTTCCGGGTCAGCCTCTCTTTACACCTCCAGGTTTAAGGACTGCACTCCACAGTTAGCCTAAAGCCTGGCCCATAGCAGATGCTCACATCATTCAGAATTACTTAATGCACTCAGGGAAGTGGGAATGCCCACTTATCCCTCACCATCGTCATGTGCCTTTACTTAGAACATGTCAAAAGTCACCGAAGTTTCTTAAAAGACTAGTGTTTCACTCTAAGGATATACCAGAATCATTTTGACTCAGCATTGCACATAAGAATGAATGAAAAATTCAATACAAATTTGAAGAATGTTACTTAAGGAAATTAGATTCCATATTACTTTTAAGAAAACATTGTCTCAAGAGTCTTTTCTCTTTATTTCATTCATTCATGTCTCAGGCGACGACCAAAAGCACTTCCGCAGCTGTGTACTGCTGCTCCCCTCCTCCTGGGGCTGCAGCCTACCTGCTTGTTTGAATCATCTTTCTCTCTCCAGGTTTCTTTCTTAGAGACCTAATTGCTAGGACAAGCCTCTAAGCAGTTGTAGACCAAACAGTCGCTGAGAATGCTAAACCAGTCATTTCCCTCTCCCTGTACAAAGAAGAGAGCCAGGATGGTTCTAAACTGGGCTGGTAGTTTTAGGTTTCCTGAGAGCTCACCATCTGAGCTCTGAGCTCCTGTGCTAAAAAGAGAACGGGACTGATATCTTCTCGGGCCACACTGAGCCCCTGGCAACCACATCCGGGTAATACAGTAACAACTTAGTGCTATTTATGACACAAAGGACAAGCTTTCAGTTCAGAGAACATAGAAGAGTTTCCCAAGCAAACACAAATTGAAGTGTAAAAACATGCATTTGTTAAACAAGGTAAGATTATCTCATTTAGGATAATTGTGATTCACCAGTGTATTCCTTTTATTAGTTCCCTTAATATGTGCAAAATATTTATTCCTGAAAATAACAGTTCAAAAAGAGATGTTCTTTTTAATCTTAAAGTGCTTAAATTTTTGTTTTGTTTTGTTTTGTTTTTTATTTAAAACTTGAAAATTTTTTACATTATAGACTTGGGGGGATCTCTACATTATGGGATTTGAGGCCCACTGTAGACTCGTTATCAACACGATTGTGAGACCCTAGAGAACGGGGACCTATCATATTTATCTTTGTGACAGGAACAGGGTCTTACAGATGAAGCCCCAAGTGACCCTGCATTAGAGAAGCTGGGGCACAGAGTTAAGGATGGTTCTCAGTGACGGTCAGTCCTGGAGCTGGGCAGCCGTGGCTGCCAGCAGTAGGGGACCTCTGCCTTGGGTGTGCTGGTGAGAGTGGGTGCTGCGTCCAGGCCTGGTTCAGCGTCAGTACTTCTCAACCTAAGGTGGTCTTGCTGTGTGTTCCCATAGGCGCTCCTTCACTCGCCATCCGAAGGATAGCTGTGAAGGAATCGTGGAACGTGGCGGGCAGACTTGACTTTACGCCAGCTGACTGAGCCCTACAGGATTAATGCTACAGACTGTGGTGGGGTGTCTCTGACTCTATTTTCAAGGAGAAAGGCAGATCAATAAAAGAAGCCGATGAAAGGGACTTTGTAGTTCCCTCCTTCCCCAGCTCCAAATTGTGCGTTAGATCACATTTTTCTATTAATTTGCTGCACTTTGCAGTTACTAGAGTGTCACAAGCATTTATAAGTGATTCACAGTTCCCATAGCACCCTTGTGACTGTTGGTTCAATAACAAGTATTTATGGAGAGTCCCTGGTGAGTTGGGCAGGCTCAGGTGATAAGGACTCGCTGAAGAATGAAACAGGTAAAGACACTGTGAAGCTCACTTCTCCTCTCAGCAAGCCCAGGAGGCCACAGCAGGAAAACTGGTGCTTAGGAGAGTAGGTGACTTTCCCAGGGTCCCAGAATACTAAGTCTGGAGTCTGAATTTGAACCTGCAACTTTAAATTCTAAATCCGGTGCTTTTTTTTGCTAGATCACTATACACTGGATCATAACTGATGTTCAAAAAGATCATCTTTTTTCTTTTGTGTGTGTGTGTGTGTGCGTGTGTGTGTGTGTTGCTGAGGCTCAAACCTAAGGCTTTATGTATGCTAGGCTCAAAAAGGTAATCTTAAGTGATATTAAAGAAAATACATTCTATTCAATAAGTCCATCTATTATTGAGTTGTAACAGTCTATTTTTAGAAAGGATTTCAGTTGTAAGGATGAAAACTAATGGTTACAGTCATAGGAATTAAAAGTAAGTGGCCCCAAACTTCCCATGACTCAGTGAGTGCCAAGGTCATCGGCATAGCCTCACACTAGTGAGTAGGGCAGGGTCAACTGGCTAAGCTCAGAGTCTGGCTTCACCATCAAAGTCACCCTCTCCCAGACTCCAGGTTGACTGGGAAAAGATGGGCAATCCTGATAGGCTCTCAGGTTTGGGGAGAAGGTCATGAGTGATGGCGTTCTCCCACCAGGCTGTGTGCATGCTGTATAAAGTGGAAGCGCCCTCTCCAAAAGTCATCAGATAGGTCCCCGTGCCTCCCCAGTTGAACTGAAGAATATGGGCCTTTTTCAAAAACCTCATAAAAGCTGTGTGCAGTGGCACATGCCTGTAACCCCAGGAACTCGGGAAGCTGAGGCAAGAGGATAGAGTTCAACGCCAGCCTCAGGAGATTAGCAAGGCACTTAGCAACTCAGTGAGAACTTGTCTCTAAATAAAATATTTTAAAAAGGGCTGGGGATGTGGCTCAGTGGCTAAGCACCCCTGGGTTCAAACCCCAGTATAAAAATTGTTCAACTCATAAAACTCATAAAAATTGTTCAACTTGGCTAGGCATCCTGGTGCACGCCTGTAATCCCAGCAACTCAGGAGGCTGAGGCAGGAGGATCTCAAGTTCAAAGCCAATCTCAGCAACTTAGTGAGGCCCTGACTTGAAATACAAAATCAAAAGGACTAGGGATCTGGCTCAGTGATTAAAAAAAAAACAACTGTTCGACATTCTTATTGTGTTCACATGCACTAGCTCAGCTGCAATAATGGCTTCTTAATTGACCAGTCATTTTCTCTTTCCATGTCCCTAATCTCATACTACCTATAGGCTGAAACTGAAGAGCATTACAGCAGATAGGTTCAGGCAACAAGTCGTCCTGGCATGGAGTTTAAGCTCAGAGGGATTCTTCACCAAAGGAAGCATTAAGCCCCTGAATGTGATCAATCCTTTGTACACACCCCACTTCAGTGAGGAGCCAGGTACTTCCAGAAGCCCTGGGGTGCTCTTGTGACGACTTCACCACACTGCAGAGGAAACACAAGGTAGTCTTCTAGAAGACATTGCCAAAGGGTCTTAGAAACCAGAAAATCTGCCCTACCTATCTTATAAGTAGCTTAGCAAAGCCACCGTTGTAATGTGACTGACTCCTCATTATTTCAGGACACTTGCAACACTCCTGTCTCTAAAATATGTCCCTAACTTAGGTATTAGTGCTAAAATTCTCCATCTAAAAACCCATCAGTTATTTTACATTAGTGTTTATTTTTATTTTTTTAAATACGTATGGTTCTAAAATCAAAATCTAAAATATCACAGCAAATATTTGACTTCACCCTTTAACGCCCCCGTCTCATTCCCCAACCACTTTCTACTCTTTTGCCCTTGCTTCTCTTCCCTACATACTTCTAGATGGCACAGGTACGCTACAGTTTTATGTGTGCTTGTAGATGTGCACATCTTGTTTTGGAGGTGACAGCTGGCTCTCTCACGTCCTCTGACACTTTCCCTGACCCAGTGGGACCATAGATCTATCCCACTTGGGTTGACTGTGTGAATGTTGTTCATGCCATCACCTGTGTCCTTCTTATCAACGAAGACAATCCTTTGGAGGGAAATAGCACTTTCACCTGTGAATCAGCTGGGGTGTGAATCAAGAGTACTACCAGGGGTGGTATGGCAGGTGCTAGCTGGCATGAGGCTAGGGGCATGGACACTCTCCTGTCTGGGCCATCTGGGACTGGGCAGACCTGCTTCTCCATACCCAGTCATGTTGCTGGATTGGGAGATAGCTCCTCTGCATATAGCCTCTTGCCAGCTCTGTACCCATGGCCTAGTATGACGCCTGCAATATAGAGCATGCTTAATCACGGGAGGCCTTTCATTCTGTTCATTACCACTAACATCAGTGACTGAATGTGCATCATCTTTATTCAACAATTAGTGCACCACACTGCTAGAACTCTTGCTTCTTGATCTGGGAAAATAAAATGGGTCCCTCTTCTGCACATTAAGTAATCAGGTTCTGATTTTCCTTTCCTTCTCTCCCTAATGGTCTTTAATGCTTCAGTGCTCTCTTAGCACAAGGCATTTTCTCAAGTTCTAAAGCCCAGTGTTCTCGGGCTGCCTGCAGGGCAGCTGCTGTTCCCCGTCAGACCCGGCTTGCCTTTGGCCTTGTCTTGGCCCTTCTGAGGAGTGGGCTCCTCACCTGCATGGCATGCTCACCATGTTTGGGGGTTAAAATACTGAAGAAAAATCATGGGACTGAAGTCATTATCAAGCAAACCAAGATAGGTGTGATGTGACCCCCAGGAAGAACAGAGATAGATAAGGGGCATAGCGCTTATTTAAGAATATTATGACAGAAAACTAACAAAATCTAGAGATGGAAATGTACATTCAGATCCATAAGTACTATAGAACCCCAAATAGACAAAATATCAAGTAACTTCCACCAAGACACATAATCAAATTCTTGAAAGTCAGAGGCAGAGACATTTTTGAAAGCAGCAAAAGAAAAGCAATTTGTTACACACAGGAAAGATTACATACATAAGATTATCAACATATTTCCTAGAAAAAAACCTTACAGGCCAGGCAGGGGTAGGACGATATATAATTAAAATTCTGAAGGAGAACGATCCTGCTGGTCAAGACCATTATCCTCAGCAAGAATGTTCTAGAGAAATGAAGATTTTCCCAAGACAAAAGCTGTGGCAGTTTATCACCATGGGACCTATATTTTATCTCTTTTTTTGTTGTTGTTTGTTCTTCAATATAAAACATTTAATGTTTAAAAAAAAAAATACTGTCAGGGCTGAGGTTGTAGCTCAGTGGTAGAGCACTCACCCAGCACAGATGAGGCCCTGGGTTTGGTCTCAGTACCACATAAAAACAAGTGAGTAAAAATAAAAGTTGGGGCCTGGGTATCTAAGCTCAGTTGGTAGAGTGTTTGCCTAGCATGCACAAGGCCCTGCGTTCTTAGTTTATGGTGATTGTTTCTTAACGGCAACCTCATGTACACCGTAAATGTATACAATTTTTATATGTTAGTTTTACCTCGGAAAAACTTTTAAAAAGCAAAAACTGACTCAATGATGAGGACCTCCCAGTGGTCTTGAGCTTGTATATACCTTTCAAGCATAAAACCTGACATGGTCATGGGGACACTCGCACGTTTTCATTACCAAATATAAAATGTGTTATTTGGAAGTTTTGCACACGCCATCTCCTTTAAATATATTTTATATGCTGCTTACAATCACATAAAAGATTAATATAAAATTTGATGTTTATTAACATTTAATCTTTATTGGATCATAAGGTTAATATTTTCAGCCAATATTCTGCATGGGCCTTCAGTTCCCCTCTGGTTCCAGTGTGCCATGCAACTAGGGTCATTTTTTTTTCTGAAGGAAGATGTGACAACCTCAGGACAACCTGTCCTGTGTCACATTGCATTCATGTGGTTAGCGAACATGGATGAGTGCCTTCTGACACAGGAGGGGACGCCAGGCATCTCCCCAGGCCCTTCTAGGGGCAGGAGAAAGGTTTATGAGAAACTAATACCAATCCATGAGGTTTGCTCAGTGCTTCGACTGGGTGGAGGAGAAGCTGGCATCAGGAGGGCCAGGGCAGAAACATGAGAGTGTGAAAAGCCCATGCTTTGGGGTCTGAAGAGCTGTCCTAGGGCTTTGAGCAAGACAAGAGTCAGCTGCAGAAGTGGTTTCAGGCCGTCCTGGGTGTGGAATAGCTGGAGGGTTGTTAATTAGGTAGACAAGATCACATTTGGCTTTCAGGGGTCTTGCTTTTCGGTGCCTCCCAGTCCTGTGGCCAGCCTCATGTGACAGAGAAGCCCTGATCAGAGCCAGTGACCTGTGCCAGGAGTGGGGAGATGACTTGAAAGAGACATGAGAGTCAGGTTGGGCTGGTTTGGTGCCCACTAGGAATGGAGTAAGGAAGGAGAACTGGGAGAGAGAAAGAGACCTAGCCAAAGGGAGAGAGAAAACTGGAGCCCTGGGCTGCCTTCCTTGTGGGATATTGGCCAAGAGGCTCCTGAAGGTGGCTCAAGAGCAGCTATAAGCTGGGCACATTTTCTTCCTGAGTGCAGAAGTCTTCTTAAAAGCCTAAATACGTTACCCAACTCTGCAAACAGCAGGGGATAGCACAGCATTCCTCAAACAGAGCAAGTCCTGAGGGTATACTGTGCAGCCTCCTCCAGACAGGCCTCAGGAGACAGCCTCAGGGTGCCTGGGCAGGGCTTGGTGTGTCTGGATTTTACAGCCAGGCCTGGGATCAGGTGGCCGGCATCTTCCTGGAAAGTTTGCTTCCCGCCCCAGTTTGCTTTCCCAGGGAGGTCTCTGGGCTGGGCTTGGTTGCCATCCGTGTTGTACAGGGTTTCCCTAGGACATAATCAGACCCCCTACTCAGCTGTGCAGGGCCCCCCGTTTTGGCCAGAGGCAGGCGCAGTTTGGAGAACGGTCGTTCCGGGGATGAAATGGAAGCTTCTGCCAGGGCACCCCACCCATTGCTCTGCACGTGGGCTGCAAGTGTCACACTCCCAGGTGTGATCCATGTTAGTTCCACGTAGCCATTTCCGTGTGCCCGCTTTTACTCTGTGGGATGCTAATCTTCATGATCCGATGTGACTTATTGTGTCGCGATAAGACAATAGGAACAAAAGCCAGAAGGCCAAGAAAGACCCTCTTTAGTGCCCGGGCTCTGTGGGAGTCCGGTCCTTCCTCAGGAACTCGTCCCCGCTGTTGCCTAGAAGCCTAAGAGCGGCCCTAAGGACAAAGGGCCGGGGGTGTCGGCGGGGGGTAGCCAACCCGTAAGTGCCGGTGCGCCGGGCGGCCGGGAGGGCGCGCGGCAGGTGTGGGGACGCGGGACCGCCGGGCAGCGCCACTCCGCGCGGGGGCGCCCCCGCCTGCGTCCCCAGGGCGGTCTGGGACCCTGCGCTCGGGGCCGGGGTCCCGGAGGGCGGGAGAGGGAGGAGCCGCGCGAACCCGCCGCGGCCCGGGCCGGCGCCCCGCGGCCGGGAAAGCGAAAGGGCGGCGGGGCCTCTGCGCGCCGCAGGAAGTCGCGAGCAGGAAGCGCCCGCGGCGGGCGGCGGGCGGTGCGGGGCGCGGGCCTCCCCGGAGCAGGTGGGAAGCGGCCGCGCGGGAGGCGCTGCGGCCCGACCCTCCCCGGCCGCACCTGCCGGCCGCCGCGCACCTGCGCCCGGGGCCGCGCTTCCGGCCGCGCGCTGCGGGCTCGGCTCTCGGCGCCTTCTTCCTAGAGGTTTGCTTTATTTGGAGGGCGGGGGGCGATCTCAAGCTCTTTTCGTTGCGGAAAGTCTTTGAAGTAAGGGATCTAGAAGAGTGTCCCTGGGCGACCATGCCAGGCGCCTGGTGCTTGGTGACGCTGCTATTCCGGGAAAGTGGAGGCAGAGGGCGCGGTCTTGGCCCGGCAGCCACTCGCTGAAGCCCCTGGCAGGGGTTCGCCAAGCTGTCCTGCCGGGTCCCTTGCCCATCCCCGCCGCCGCCGTGACAGTTGGGGGTCTAGGGAGCCGACTGGAGGAGACCCGCGCATTGTCTGCCGCGCGATGGGGACGTGGGCGTGCCGGCTGCCTTCACCTCCTCCAGGACCCGGCGATTGTATTGTGTGGGGAGGAGCCGGCCGAAAAGCCCTCGGGTAAGCTCGGAACCAGCACCTGGGCCTTCGGCTTGCCGGTCTGCTGAGCAGCTGGTTCCCGGAGCCCTGGAGCCTCCTGGCCAACCCGAGTGACAGCGACCTTCTGCTTATTATACAGGGCTTAAAACGCCAGAAAGTTCGCGGGCCGCTGGCCACCAACCTTCAGCCCTGGCGGCCCACGCCCTGAGCCCAGTTCGGGAAGAGGCGCTGTCTACGGATTTGCATTAGAATTTAGGATCCTGGAAGCCCCTTCCCCCACGCCCCAGGTTTGAATTGCTAGAGGAGGAATTCCGAAGCCTGCCTTTCCCTGTCTCCTGAGCTCACTGCCGGGAAGCTGCTGCCTGCGTGTCCTGGAACTTAAATTGTGTGAAGTTGTGAGTTGGTAAATATATTCGATTTCCCCCACTCTTTATTTATTCATCGCCTGGTATTCTCTATGCTAGAAAACCTAGGCTCTAAATGTCCTGTCCCAGCACCTGGTCTTGGGGCTGCACTTACAGCCCAAGTGAGGGATGCTGTCTGTATGCTGCCATTGGAGTAGAGGCGTCTCGTGGACAGAATTCAAATTCCTAGTTGTACTGGAGCCCAGGAAGAGTGATGGTGATCATTTCTTTAATGTTGACTAGACCCTTAAAGCTTGGAGAGTGCTTGCCCTGGAGAGGGAGTTTTGTATTCTATCTCTTGATTTTTTAAAAAAGAAAAATGCATTGAACTTTTTTGGGGGGATGCCTTGTTCCCCATTCATGTTTGCTCTTGCAATGAGACCCAATCTTAAAATTTTTTCAACTACGTAAATGATTTGAAATATCTGAGACTGTGGAGACTAAGTGTGACCATGTGACCGTGCCCTGGAAAGACCCTTTCAACATTATTCTTGCTATTACTCACTTTCAGCCTCCTCATCTGTCTCAGCAAGAGACCCAGAGGGCAGCCTCTGAGGGGAGGGACTGTGGGGGGCTCTCAGGTGTGTCTTTCCCTCTGCTCATCTATTTTGAGAAGTCTTTGACTAGGCTCTTTTGGAATAAGTCTAAGCCATGCTCCTTCTGGGCTTTAGTGGAAACAGTGTTGGGACGTTTGCTAAGTTGCTGTCTTGGACGGTGCGATGAAACTGCAATCAGATCCTTTTCTGGTAAATTCCAGGAAGAGTGATTTTTTAAAACTTTTGATGTATTTAGGCTGTGTGCCAAGACCAGAGTGCCACTTGCAATGTGCTCCCCTGCAGGGGCCCTCTGTAGGGCATGGGCAGCAGGAAGCACAGTGGAAGGAGGAGGTACCTAAGGCAAACAGGGCGACCTGGAATTTGTCCCACAATATTGAGCCACCGGGGCGTGGTGCCTCCTTTCCTCCTTTTCTCTCCCTGTGAAGTGAATGCCCTGACTCTTCTTCCGGGTGGCCTTGGGCTCTGTGAGGGCATGTCACCTTCATGACCTCCTTGGTCCTGGAGCCACCCATCCGGGAAACTGGGTTTCAGTGGGTGCTGCACAGGCCAGGGCCCTCCAGGTGTCAAATCCCCACTTGTCTACACCTCCAAGTGAGCTCACTGTGAGAATGTGTAGCACCCATCTCACAAGGGGAAGAACTCATAACAAGAAATCAAGGAGCTTCATTTTCCTGCCTATTTTTCAGTGCCTTCTGGTTCTCTGTTGTTAAAGACCCTGCAGGCAGAGTTGAGGTATATTGCTGAGTTGATGCAGTTGACAGTAGCATATTTTCAGATATACATGCACATAGAAGCATTTGGCGGAGGAAGAATTTGACTCTGGCCATCCATTTCCAGGCACTGTACAATTGAAACCAAATCCTTCACTATATAAAGTCATCGTTATAAAATAGTTTCTCCCAGTCTCAAACAGGGGCGCACTCATTTTGAGCAAAATATCATTTCAATCTAAAGATTTGAACAAAAGCAGTTTTAAAGATTTGCAGTCATTCATTCAATGTGAGGTGTTTGTTTTGTTTTGAGATGTAGTCTTTCCATGGATGGTTGCTTAGGCTGGCACCGACTCCAGAGTAATGGGGATTACAGATACGCAACACCCTGCCTGGCTTCAGCATGAATCTGAGTGCTTATTTTGAGGTGGGAAATGGGAGCAGGGCCTTCACCTGCAACCCCCATCTTCTCTTGGGTCCAGCCCAAATCGCCCTGGCTGGTGATAATTGAGCATGGACTACATACCACAGGCTCTGTGTCAAAGGCTTCTGGGGATTATCTTTTTGTTTTTTATAATGCTGTAGGAGTCGGCAGGCCATCAGCCCCATTTTGAGGTGGAGAAGGTAAGAGAGCAGAAAGTTAAAAGACTGGCTGGGTTCATGCAGCCCCAGGGCAGTGGTGGCAACGGGAAGGTTTCCTGGTGTGATGAATGAGTCATACCTGCTAAGGTCCTTGGCAGCCCTGGGGAAAGGTGCAGCTCTCCTAGGCAGAAGGGAGAGGGCCTCAGCAATGTCAGGAGGGGAGACAGGGGAGTGGGACTTCTGGATGAATGGTCTGCAAAGAATTTGAATCGTTTTGTAAAATGTGATAAAGAAAAATCGAGGAATGTGTGATTCTTTGGTTGTCTGCTGTGCTGGGGACTGAGCTATCACTGAGTCATATCCCCAGCCTAGAATGTGCATTTTAAAAAAATGTTTTTAGTTGTAAATGGACACAATACCTTTATTTTTTTTTTATTATTTACTTTTATGTGGTGCTGGGGATTGAACCCGGGGCCTCACACATGCTAAGCAAGTGCTCTAGCACTGAGCCCCAGCCACAGCCCTAGGATGAGCATTTTTTGAAAGCTTGCTCTGGAGGAAAGGAGAGGGTGAATGTGGGGAACTGTCCTGTTTTGGAAGACGGAGTGACAGCACTACAAGCCGGGAGCTTGGCTTTGCCACCGGAGACCAGTCTTGGTGGCCGGGCCTCTTATCCACTCACGGGCCTCCCCCATCCCATCCTGTATTGTTTTCCCTTCAGCTCCACCTTCAGAGGGGGACAGCTTTCCAGCCTCACTGAATGCAGAGGTAGAGTTCATGGGGTGGAGTTCACAACCAGCACACTCATGCGCTTTGATGGAAATTACAAAGCCACAGTTAAGTGATTGATCAGCTCTGCCATTTTGTCCAGCCCACGGTCTTCTCTGTCTCCATGGCTCAGAGGTGGCCTTGTCCACAGTGGATGGAACTGAGCAAGTCTTGTGCCCTGCCGTACTCTGAAAATGGGGCACATGGCGGAACCAGTGGGCACACACGGGGTTTCTTGTGATCGTCGTGGTTGGCCTGCATGGTGTGCTGGCTGAGAGTGCACGGTTGACCTCCTGCAGAGTTGCAGATGGAGTGTGCACTACAGTTCCCTTTTGTCCACCATGAGAGCATCTTGTGAAATGCATTTCCATGGGCTTTGCACACACCGCCTCTTCGGGTGCTCTATTTCCAGCCAGTAGCCCTCAGCGTGGGACTTCCTCTTTTTTTTTTTTTTTTTCCTTTTTTGGTACCAGGGACTGAACTCGGGGGCACCCGACCACTGAGCCACATCCCCAGCCCTATTTTGTGTTTATTCAGAGACAGGGTCTCACTGAGTTGCTTAGGGCCTCACTAAATTGCTAAGGCTGGCTTTGAGCTCTCGATCCTCCTGTCTCAGCCTCCCAAACCGCTGGGATGACTGGCGTGCCCAGCTTGGGACTTCCCCTTGTACCCAAAGTCCAGCTGGAATCCGGACTGGGTAGCACTGCCTGTGTGGTCGCTGTCTGTGTGGTCACCCAGGTGCCATGGTCAGAACCCCAGACTTGAACACCTCTTGCTCTCTCCTCAGAGTGCCACCCCCCTCTGGAGAGAAGCAGGGAGGAGACCCAGGACCCCGGGCACCCTGCACCTCTGCTTCCAGGCTGGGTGGGTGAAGACAGGGTCTGCAGCCAGGATCTACGGCATCTTCTTCTGTGACCAAAGCTCCAAGGTCAGGGACTCTGTAAATGGCTCGACTCCCTGCCGGCATCCGCTTCATCGTCTCCTTCTCCAGGGATCAGTGGTGAGTCCTGCTGGGTTCACGTGACACAGTGCGAGTGTGGGTGGGGGCCTCCGGTGGTGGGTGACTTTGTTCCATGTTAGAGCGCGGGTGACTGGTCTCCTCTTTAGCGGTTGAGTTGCTGCTGGCCATGGAAGCAGTGGCCCAGAGCCCTGAGAGGCATCCTCCGCCTTTGGTACTGGTGTCAACAGATGGCACTGGGCTCCTTGGCAGTCTTCAATGTTTCTTTAACATCTCGGTCCCTATAGAAAATAGCCACTGACAACCAGCAAGACTGTGAAATGGCAATGGGTGGACTGAACACAGCGACCCCGAGCCCAGAAGGGTGGGCTGGCTGGGGCCGAGCTTTCAGAGAACACAGATCCAGTGCCACTCTCTGTTCCCAGAGCATCTCCCTTGCCAGCTCTGAGGCCGCTCCTCACAGTGGCTCCCAGGAAGCAGGTGGCAGGGCAGAGTCGGCTGTTGTCTGTCCTCCAGCCTCCCCTGCCAGCCTCCCCTGCAGATCCATGTCCAGAGGAAGAACCATCCGTCTCCTACCTTTTTACCATGAGTGCTGGGGGCTAACAAGGACAGATGAACGAGAGAGGGGACAGAATCAGTGGAGGAGAGGTTATAGGAAAGTGTGCTCAGAGGGGCATTTAAGGGGGGCTTATTATCATCTTACATAAGGGAAGGGGGAGGGGAGGCACAGATGAGAAAACAAATGGTTTTATGGAAAGATAAGTGGGCCACTGAGAGAGCCAGGGCAGGTGGGTGGGCATGCCTGCTTCCGGTGGGGGAGGCTGCTCTTCTGTGGTGAGCATTGACCTTCCCTGCCGCTCCCTGGGGAGGGCTTGCTACAGTGGAGTTCTTCTGCGTTGGTTTGGGAGACTCTGCTTTTAACAAATAAGAGATTTCAGGAGCTCAACTATCTTCTGCTCAAAATGATGCTCCTCACTGCGGCCTGTTCTGGACCTGTTCTCCCACACCCTCTGCAGTGTCCCAGGCCCTGCTGGTGGGTGGAGCAGCCGCAGACTCTCTCAGGTGTGATTTAAAATACCTGGGGGTCACTTCCCTGGCTGACTTATTTTATATCTACTGGGACTCGAGCCACCATCTTCAAATACTTAGTGTTTAGCTTCTTTGTTTTGTAACTTTGCATTGATGTAATTTCAAACCCCCAGAACTTACATTCTTTGAATTCTAAGTTGCATTCTTACAACATTCTAAGAATGTTACAAAGAACTATAGGACTCATATGGATCCCAGATGTTGCCATTTGGCTTCTTCCCTGTGTGTGCAGGCAGAGGTAGATAGGGTGTCACACACACTGCATGTTCTAGCCCTCTTAAGAGTTGCAGAGATCAGACCCTTGTTTCTAAATATTTCCATGTTTACTTCCAATGAGCAATATGTTTTCTTGGGCTGGGGTGCAGCTCAGTAGGCGGGCACTTGCCTAGCTTGTGCAAGGGTGCAAGGCCCTGGGTTCTGTCCCCAGGACGGAAAAAGAAAATAAAAGAAAAAGAAATTCTCTTATATAACCTCAGCATGAAGAGCAAAATTGGGAATTGTAGCAGCTATAAAATAACAGTATCTAATTCACAGTCCACATGAAACACAATATCAGTAACGCCTTTGCTACTTCTCCCCTCCGGCTCCCACCGGGATCACGCCCGTGTTTAGTTGTCCTGTGGGTTTCATCTCCTTTTCTCTGGAACCATCCCTTGGCCTTTTCTCTTTTTGCGACCCAGATGCTCTTGAAGGGCTCAGACCATTTATTTTGTGGCCCATTCCTCGTTTTGGACATGTCTGGTGTTTCCTCAGGGTCAGACTCAGATGAGGCGTTTGGGGCAGAAATCCCACAGAGGGGAGCAGCTTTCTTGCTGGTGGAGAAGGAGCCCTAAGATGGGGTCAGGAGCTAGAGTGGATGAGGTGATATGGATTGGCACCCGGGCCCAGGGTGGACTCCTGGAGGTAGATGGGTACAGAAGTAGATGGATGTATTCTATGGGGCATGTGGTCTCAAGGACACTCCTGGGGGTGCCTGGAGGTGCACCTCTGTCCTGGGTTGGCATGGTTTTGCTTGCTAGAAACTTGGGGTTAACCCAGACATCGCTGTGGTTCTGTTGAAATGCTGTCATCAGGATGGCTGAGAAGGGGGCTGGGTGTGAGGAGCACGGGGTGCATTCACTCTTCGTCATGTTTGCCTGAGTCTAAATATGATCCAAAACAAAGTAAAAAGATGGCCTTTACCTAAAGCCACAGAAGGTCCTCTCTAGAGTCCTGGAGGCCTGCTGCAAAGTCGGGGTGTCAGGAGGCCCTCCCTGCCCCCTCCAGCTCCCAGCATTCCTGGCAGGCAGCCACTGTCCCCCTGTGTGGTCACCCGGCCTCCTCCCCATCTCCTTTCTTTTGAGGACACCAGTCATGGGATGTGGAGCCCACCCTCATCTGTGTGACCTCATCTAAGCTGAGTACATCTTCAGAGACCCTAGCTCTGAATAAGGTGGCATTCCAAGTTGTGAGATGACGTGAATTTTTGAAGGACACTATTTAGTTCCACAAAGAATGGATAAAAGGAAATAAACAGCATTTCAAACTCTTCATACATTATTTTAAAAACTGAAGATAAAATACAAAATGCAGAAGGGCTTCAAGGGGTCACTGGGACTTCGGTCACATTGCCCTGGGTTAGTCTCATGTGTGCTCCCCTGAGACCGGCCATATCCAGATGGCACCTGAAGAACCAGCCTGAGCCTCTGCTGCAGTCACACCTTCTTGAAGGAGAAACCAAACCTCTGGCACTGCTTCCTCCCACTCCCCAAATCCTGCGGAGGACAGGGAGGAGGGGCGTATCTGGAAATGGAGGAAGTGGGGCGGCCAGACCAGCCCGTGAAGCCAGGGTTTCCTCCGCAGTCTCTAGGGAATCCCACCTGCCCTGCAGTTGACCCTCCACGGACCCCCGGGGCCGTTCATCTGGTGCTTCATTTCTACACCATAGAACCTGGTTTCCGAGGTGGGGTTGCTTCCCTGGGTGGAGAGCTCTGTGTTTAGGGGGCAGGGAGGCCCCTCCTGGGGGGCACCTCAGCCTGCATACCACCTGCGAGTGCCACCTGCAGAAGAATTAGAGAAGCAGGGCAGGGACAGAGCTGGCCCCAGGTCTCATCCCGGACAGCCCTAGAGGCCAAGAACGCAGTGTGTGCTGGGGCTGGGCACTCGCCATCACCCCATCGAGGGGTGAGGGTGTTATTTCCAGGGTGCGGGTAGTGGATGGAGGGCCTGAGCCTGCAGCCCACCTGCTGGGTCAAGTGGCCTTGTCAGTCTGTAGCCTGTGAGTTCACGGTCAGGTTGCACAGCTCTGAGGTCCAGCGCTCCCACCACGCGCTCCAGGGAGAAGCTGTGCTTTCTCCTCCTGCACTGGCTTGCCAGGTGTTGGAGGAACTGAGAACTCTGTTTGTGCTTCTTGCAGAGATTTGAAAGGGGGTGGGGCAGGGACACCTTAGGCCACACTCGCCCTGCTCACTTTAGAGAAGTGGGGAGGTGCGGGGCTCACAGGCCAGCTGTGGGCTGAAGCAGGTCTGGTCTGGTAGCTCCAGTGCTGGAACCTCCCCATGTGGTAGCTGAGGCACACATGGCAGTGCGGCAGTGCATGTGGAGCGGTTTCAGCCAGAGACTTCCGTGCTCTGCCCCAGGGGTGGCGGTCAGGCAGGGGGACAAAGACCAGACTTCTGCCTTGCGTCCCTGCACTGTAGGCACGGCTCTTGTGCTTTGGGCTTCAGTGTAAACCACGCACTCATTTTTTAGAGTCTACTTTCTTCTCATCTGGTCATTGACGGGCTTGTGGGGGAGAATCCTTGAGAAACCATTGGTGTGTTTCCCTGAGGAAGGAGAGCTGTGGGGCACCTCTCCAGTCAGCAGCCTGTGCCTGGCTAGTCAGTTTGATTTTCTCCTTTCCCCGAGGCCGTGTTTCCGAGGCTACAGGGGAGAGTCCCAAGGTCCCACCAGCCATTTTCCCACCTGACATAGGTCTTCATTATTATTTTTTAATCGGGAAACCCTTATCTGGCTTCTGATTTTTCTGGTAGCCAGAGGGGCAGGTACCCCTCAAATTCTAATCCTGGGTGTGATTCACAAAAAGCTTCCCTGGAGGAGCAAGTCACACATTGCAAACACGGTGAGTGGCGGGAATAATGATGCCACCATCCCCGTGGGCAGGGACGGGCAGGAATGAGGTCATTGTTGATTCCGATGGTTGCCACACGATTTGAAGCCATTGGCCTCTCTGGGCCAGAGGCAGGACAGGTCTCAAGGTGGACAGTGCCTGACACCACAGCAGCAGCTTCCTGGTCGGAGCCCCTTTGCCTCACCTCCTGCCAAGTGCTGTTCCTCCCGCCATTCCCTCCCTAGCAAGTCGTTTTCTGGGTGGGTTCAGTCTGTGGACTGGACTCAACCTCCGCCTCTTATTGCACTTCCTTTCCTCCTTCTGTCCCCCACGCTGCCCAGGCCTGCCCTTGCCCCTTGCTCCTGGCCGTGGCTGTGTGCCAGTGTCTTTCTGTCATGGGCCTCCTTCAGCGCTGGCTGGCGTTGCTGCCTCTCCCTCCTGAAGGTCAGTCAAGTGTCCTGTCTGCCTTGCCCATGTGCCTCTGGAGTGCAGAGACTAAACAGCCTTAAAATGAGCAGGATCTGAAGTGCCCGGGACAGCAGGCGACACAAAGACCTTCTAGCTAACTATTTGTTGTAAAATAATGAAGCAGCCTTTGTGTCTGCTCTGCAAATACTCTGTACTTCATCTGAGTCCCAAATTTCTCTTTAGTTACAGTTTTTTTTTTAATTGACAAATGTGGTATTTTGATCTAATAATAAATAGGTATTTGGCCTCTGCCCCTGATCCGTGGCATACAGCTCCAGAACCCTGAAACGATGTCTTCTTGTGTGCTAGTGAGGGGACAGGTTGCCAAGGGGACAACTATGTGATTAGAGGGTTGAAACTTGGATCACAACCCCTGCGGGAGGAGAGAGGCTGAGGTCACTTGATCGCCAGCGGCAGTGATGTAATCAGCCATGACCATCAAAGCCTCCAGGTGGCTGGACATGGGGCTGCAGGGTGGTGTGGGCATGGAACCTCGCCCTCTCCTGCCCCTACGCTGCATCTGTTCCAGTGGCCTCCCTTGTAATAGCTTCATGACAAACCGGCAGAGGCTCGCAAAGTGCTGCTGTGATACCTGAACCTGAGGGGAGGTGGTGGTAACGCGGACTTATGACCAGTTGGTCACAACCTGGGACTTGCTGACCTCTGAAGCTGGGGCCATCTTCTGCCACGGAGCCCTCGGCCTTGGGACCCAAGGACCCCTGCAGGCAGGCAGGGTCAGCAGGAGTTGGAGTGCAGTGCAGAAGCCCCCCTTGGTGTCCACTGAGAACCGCTCGATGCAGGGACAGCTCCATGTCTGCTGTCCGGAGTGGCGTGGGCGTGGGCGGGTGGGGGTAAGGGCGGGGAAAAGCCGGTTTCTCCTCTTATGACATTTAAATGGTTTCAGTTCAGACAAGTGGCCGTGTGGATTTGTTTTAGGTCGTGCTGTTGTGGTGATGCGTGAGCAGGGCCAACGGCTGATCCCGGGCAGGAGGCGTGCAGGGCGGGCTCCCCCAGCCGTCTCACGCTGCCTCCTCCGCCTGTGCTCTGTTCCAGGTACAGGGCCTTCATTTTCGTCCTGACATTTCTGCTGTACGCCAGTTTCCACTTATCCCGAAAGCCCATCAGCATAGTGAAGGTAAGAAACGACCCAGATCACTCCATTTCATATCCTGCCTAAGCTCTCCATGGGGACCCAGCTATTCAGGAAGTTTGAGGGAGGTGAGGCGCGCCGTGGGCAGGGAGAAAAGAAATGGTTCCAAATAGGTTTTTTGCTGCGTTTTTGGTTTTTTTGCCCCTACATTCCCTTTTCAGAAATTTAGACCTTTAAAATGTTTCTAGGCTTTATAATTTTAGAGTTATTATGCTTGTATAAGTTAGCAGTTCCAGAATTTTCTAGATTATTTAAATATTTACTTTATCTTATGCAAATTTTCTTTCTAAGTACATCCAGTTCTAAGTGGTTTCCCAAATTGCTTCAGCCTCCCACAGAGGTGGTTCTCTGTGACTCTCCGACCCTGTGTGAGGGACGGGCGGGAAGTTGTTGAACAGGTATCCCAGTAGATCTGAGGAAGACCAAAGCATTCCTCCATAATGACCGGTCCCTCCTCCTGCCCACGGACCCTCTGCAGGCTTGGATGGCCTTTGACTCTTGCTGTAGAAGGAGCCAGGAAACTGCCTTGGCAACAGCCCGTGTGCAGCTCAAAGGCCCTTCGCTTACCTTCCCGCAGCTGCAGGCACCAGGTTCAGGACTGTGACCCTGCGACCTTGCAGCCAGCTTCCTCCCCTCCCACAGGGCCAGGCAGACAGCTGCCCTGCAAGTCCTCTGGGCAGTGGGAGGCAGCACCGAGGCCTCTACTTCTGTGACAGGTCTGCATCCCTCCCCAGTGCCTTTGCCTAGACGTCAGGCGCTCAGTGACTCAAAACCTTCTCCAACTCCCCCAGACCCTTGGGAGCCAGGAGTTTCTGCACCCGTCTAGTTACTGACTGGGGATATTTGCAGATCTGTAAGCACATGGTTTTCAGGAGACCTAGAGAGTAGAAAAGAGGCGACGGCCTTAGTAAATTCTCACCTCAGCAGCAACAGGCCCTGGAAGTTTGAATGCTGCTACTTCTTGTCCTTTTGATTAGAGAAATTCATGGACAGCTCAAGAAAATAGCAAATTACAAAAATGGAAGAGACCGCTGCAGAGGGAGTGAGCATGCGGAGCTGGAAGGCACCGTCAAGGGGCCCTTGTAGGGCTTCGAGATTGACCTGGGAAGGTCTGGGTGGATCGTGGGGGAGTGACCGCCTCCAGTACCAGATGGAGGGATGCAGCATCACCATGAGGCCACCCACCTCACGGGCATGTAAGGCAGGGCTGGCCAGTGGAGGGCCCCAAGGTCAGGAAGTGGCCCTTGGACTCCATCTGATGACCACCAGCATCCCTGTCTGGCCAGGAAGGGATGTGAGCATGGTTTATGTCCACTCTGCCAGCTCCTGTCAGGACCCCACCCTGACTCTGGTGTGCAGGAGTGTCCCCTCCTAGGCTCCTAGGGCTTACTGAGGAGGGGTCTTGTGTTAGGTTCTCAGGTCAGTATTTCATAAGGAGCAATAACTGCAGCGGAGGGCCCCCCTGCTGTGACAGGGTGCTCACGTGCTTTGTTCATGGTCCTCACAGCAATCCTGTGAGAATCCTTCCCAGGAAGCCAGGCCTCCCTGCAGGGCTGGGGCTCACTCGGGCAACACTGGTGGCTGCCCTGACTCCGGGTCCCTCTTTAATCACTCTGCCTCGGGGTCTCCAGGACATTTAATCACCTGAGTATGGTCAGTGTCTCAGCCAGATTTTCTTTAACACCCAGAATTTCTGATTTGGCACCACGGGGCTGCCTGGGTATGGATTGGCCGTATGCTGAATCTTATGGGCTTCTTTGCCTTTTAAGATAGATAAAAATACACTCTCCACCTGGTAACTCGGACTTTACGCTCCTTGTGAAGTTTCACAGGCTTTAGCTCATGTTATAAATAACAGCAGAGAAGCTGCAAGCAGTAAGGATTCTTTTGACCCAAGGACCAGTTTGTATAATTACCTATAGCTTGCATTTCTAGAGTTGTTATGAACAAAACTTACCTGCTTACTTGAAATTGGTCAGCAGGGCTTGTAAATGATAAAGTGATTCATGGTTTATAACTCATTTACAGAATAACATGGCCTCTCAGGCCAGGTTTAGACTTGACTTTAATCACTGCTGATTAAGTTTATTTATCTGTGATTAAAAACTGTATATATAAAAATGATGACATGAGCAGGGCTCGGACCGTGGTGGTGTCACACATAACCCTTGTCCCTTTTCCTGCTGCTCCACCCGCATCCTGCCTTGTGATTTGAGGCAGGTGTCCACCCAGGCTGCTAGGGAGGTGAGGTCTGCCAGCGGAGACCTTTGGGGGACCCTTTTCCCCAAGGCCTGGCAGGGAGCTTCTTAGACAGCTAAGATGCTGGTCCCTGGACAAAGGCAGAAATGGGGACATTGCTTAGAGTGTGCCCAACCCTCTCCACCTACACAAGAGCTGTGAGAAGAAAACTTTAAAATATTCAGAGTCAGACGGACAGCAGGAGGTCTGAAAAGTCAGAAGCCCCGCCATGACTTTGGGCATAAACTCACTCTCTAGCACCCTGAGCTCCCTGGGTCTCCCTGGGTTGACGTTTGAACAGAAGGCCGTCCAAGGGACGTTTCAGCAGGGATTTTTTTAGTTGAATAAAATCTTAAAGTTTAAAGGATTCTAGGAAATCATCACTAAAGAAACTGTGGAAAAGATAACACGTTTTGTTGAAATGAAAATGTGAAAAAGCTTAACGTGTTTTTAAATATCAGCTGAGTTATTAAGATATTGCATGAAAATAGACAAAATGGTCTACAAAATAGAGAATATGGCGCATTTGAAGGTGATGAGAAAAGCGTAGGTGTTTATGTACCTGGTTTGGGTGTGGGGATGGAAGCCAGGCCCCCGTGCTGGATCTGCACACACTCCCCCCAGCCCCACGCCTGCTCAGCGTAGCTTACTTAGTGTTGGTGTTGGCACAACTGGGTATTCATCTACAGGACAAAAAGTTCACTCCCTATCTTGATAATAATTATAACTACTAATAATAAATGGGTGATCACATATTTAAATGTAATAAATACAAAACAAAAATCCAAGAACAAGACTGCGTGTCTTAGGAGTATGAAGTTAGGAAACCCAGAGGAACAGTGGACGAGGGGGATGAGCAGGCAGTTCACAGGCCCGGAATCCACACTCCAAGAGATGCGTGAACCACATTCAAGTTTGTTAGAATTCACAGGTGCGGGTTCAGGTCACAGAGATGGCTTTCTGAGCTCAGCCGGCACACTGGGAGCCTTCCCCTGTCGGTGGTGGTGTGTGGAAGAACTCCAGTCGTCAGGGTGTTTGGACAGTATTCTGGGAACACCTACTGAAAGCCCCGGTACAGCTGCCTGATCCTGGGCCCTGTCAAGGGCCAGTGACGCAGCGAGGTGCTGTCTGTCCATGACCCGTCTTTACAGCAGCCCTGGGACTCAGACACTGTCATGCCAGCTCCAGAGCTGGGAGTGCACCTGCGGTCGCCCAGGGCAGGACAGGCACAGTGGTCCACAGCGGCTGCCTGTCTGCAGACGAAGCCTGTGCCCCTGACCAGATGTCCGGCCATGCTCCTCAGGTGACAGCGCCAGGAAGCTTTTTCTGCTGGCGTGTGAATAAATAGATCACTTCTACCCTGTTGTATTTTCTGGGGGTGGTCCTCCCCAGAACGTTACGTGATGAAGGAGTGAAAATGGTGTACCAAGCGGTGGTCTGCAGAATCCCATTTCCTTGCTTCTGCCTAAGGCTGCGTCAGACACCTCAGGTTAGCCCTGCAGACAGTTCCCCTTGTCCTGGCAGTGTGCCCTTCTGTCCTTTTGTCAGGGAGCTGGACAGGAGAGCCTGCAGGCTGTGACGAGGTGGGCTTCTCAGCTGCTGTAAGAAGAGGCTGGGGAGGGTGGCAGGGACACCCGACTTCTGGAGGAGCAGAGAGCATATGAATCAGGGGAGGGGCAGGGAAAGGAAGGCACAGGAACCCTCAGGTCGCTCCTGATCCCTGGGTGGGGCAGGTGGCCCAGGGGGAAGCAGGCAGGTGATAGTGTGGATTAGCCGGACGGGGAGGCCGGTGCAGCCCAGGAAAGCTGTTTGGAGGTGAGGACATTGCGTGTGTGAAGCGGAGCTCTGGGCTGGTTTTACGGCAGTGTTTAAGTGACGGGCAGCCCGGTGGTGATGGCGGAGCATGTTACCCAGAGCAGCCGTGTGCGTGGACCCTGCCAGGGCTCAGTCACTGGTACCCAGGTAAGCAGGCTGTGGACCTGGTGTCCACCCTGGCTGGCCATGGCGGGCAAGGGCTGCCTTTCAGAGGGGACTGCTCCCTCCTGAAGGAGGTGGACAGGACTTCTGGCTGCCACCTACTGGTGACCAGAGTGGCCCCTTGCCCTCTGCGGTGCCCCATGGTGAAGCCAGCTTTCCATGCCATGTCAGCCCTGCCTCTCAGGCTCCAGCTTCCTGAGGTCCCCCCGAGGGACACTTCCCTGACCACAAGGACCCCTCCTTCCTGCCCTTGCTCACACCTGGTGGACTGGTTCATCTGAGCTCTTATTAAAGAAGCCGCAGGACAGGAGAGAGTGCGGAGGCCACCCGGGAGGGGCCACCATGTGACAGAGCAAGTTGCTTGTTCCTCAGTTTCCCCACAACCAGGTGGCCCCAGCTGTGACGGTTGTTCTAGGGAATGTGGCAGGAAGCCCCTGCCCACGTCCCCTCTCTGCCTCCTGACCACAACTTGCCTGTCCCCGTGTCTGCAGCCCGAGTGCTGTGCTAAGCCGTGGTGCTCACCATCACCATCCCACTGACTGTTGTGCAAGTGAGCAGCGGCCTGACTGCAGTGGGGGATGCTGAAGCAGGACAGTGAGTGACCTGCTCCCCCGTCAGTCATTTGGCAAGCTCCCTACCTCGCCCTCCTTCGCCCCAGGGTTGCTTGCTGGTCTTGATGACCCCGTGGTGGACTGGTGGCCTCCTAACCCAGGCATGATTTTAAAACTGGGGTATGATTTGTCCATAGTAAACTACACAGGTGTTGGGTGTCTGGCTGACAAACCTTGGCCTGCATCTGGGTGTCCAGCACCCAGGTCAGGGATCCGGCCCCGTCCAGCTCCCTGAAGGCCCCCTGTCTCTGTCTCCTTGACCCTCCTCTGGGAACCACAAGTCTCATAGCCAGCCCTGTGCACTCATCTGCCTTTTCTTCATAGAGATGGAATCATTCAGAGGGAGCTTCTTAATATCGTGTTTATGAGACTCGTCCTCACTGTGGCACGTCCTGGGGCGTGTTCTTCTTTCTTGTGGTTGTACAGTTGTCTGCATCCGACAAAACGGACCTGCTGCTTCCCTCGTGGGCAGTGAAGGGAATGGCAGGCCATCCTCGGCCTCGACCCCGAGGACACCCGCCTCTTGGTGGCTGTGTGAATGCTCGTTAGTTACACGTGGGTGTAGGAGTGGGACTGCTGGTGAGCGTCCCCACAGCGGCTCCCGAGGCCCTTGCAGACCCCTCCCCAGTGGGCCTCATTTCTGCCTGAGGAGGCAGTTGCCCTAGGACGAGGGACAGCCCAGGCCGAACCTCTCAGGACACTAGTCCTGCTCTGTGCTGCCTTCCTCCCTAGGGTGAGCTGCATAAGCACTGTGCTGGGGGTGAGGCTGAGCCCAGCTTCAGTGGCCAGAGCAGCAGCGCCGGCCACAGGCCCCCTCGCCAGCTCCCGGACAACGAGACTGACTGCGGCTGGGCCCCGTTTGGTGAGTTGAGCGTCAGCCCACCCGTTGTCCAGGTACCCCTGGGCCTGTCGTGTCGCAGCTCTGGCCTTGCTGATTTGAATGCTGTTCTCAGGCGTGAGGGTGTGTCCATGCCAGCCCTGTCCTGGCAAACAGCAGCCATCACAGTGTGGCCACCACGTCTGTGGTGGACAGCACTTGCCACCCTGATACAGTTCTCCAGTGCTCAGGAAACCTAAAGATCTTTTATATTTTGCATCTGTCCCACTTGGAAGTGAGGGCCTGCAGGGCATCCATCTTTGGGTGGGAAGAAGAGAGAGAGGACCTGGTGTGGGAGGCTGAGGTCAAGCCAGGGACATTCAAACACCAGGTGACCTGGCACCTGCCCCCCGGGAACAGTGGGGATCGTGTCTGAACCAGAAGGTGCATATTTAGGGATAACTTGAAAATATGACACTTGATTTTTCTTTGCAAAAAAAAATTGAGCAAAATTTGGGCAACCAAGCTTTCTGTGTTCAGAACCAGCCCTCCTACTTCCTGAGCACCCCCGGATTTGGATTTCGAGAACAGTTGTTTTGTATTTTGTAGCACTGCTCCAGAACTAAACTAAGCTATGCTGAGCATTTCCTGTTGATTTTCCAATCTGTGTAGATAAGAACAACTATCAGCAGCTGCTCGGGGCCCTGGACTACTCCTTCCTGTGCGCCTATGCTATTGGGATGTACCTGAGGTAGGTCTGCTTGAGTTTCCGGATGCATCCCCGGTATGGAAACGTTCCCAGGGCATGGAAGTACACAGGAGTGGGAGGCACAGGGCCCTGCACACAGTGGCTTCCCTCCTGGTATCTCCCTAAGGCAAGGATGAGTCAAAAGCAAGTGTCCAGCACTGTGTCCACAAGGTGGGACCTCAGTGCAGTGTCCCAGGATTTCCATCAACTGGACACAGCCTGCCCTCAGCTTTCCTGGACCTGGTGGTCAGAACGTACTGTGAATCCTGCCAGTCCTGGGCTGTGGTCACAGAGCAAGGTTCACTGGGGTCCCATGGGATGCTTGGCAGAGTGCATCCTCTCAGAGGTTTCCGTGGCTGCCCTCTGTGCACAGACCAAGTGACTCTCTGGTTGGGACGGCTGAGGCAGCTTGTGTGGACACCTCCCCTGGTGCCCAGTTTGGCCCCAAACAGAATCAGAGCCTAGGGGCAGCACCACATTCAGCTGCAGCTGGAGTGGGGACAGGGCTTGGAGATGAGCTCCTGCTTCACCACCTGCCACAGTGTGGCCTTGGGCAAGTGACCGCACCTTTAGGGGCCTTAGTTTCTCCTTTAAAACTGGGGGAGATCATAGTTCTTGCATTATAATTGGTGAGGATGAAGCAGGTAGACCCCCTGGGGCTCAGAACAGTGCAGGGCCGTGAGGGCCTGGCCCTAGGTAGGGACTAGGTGCCCCGCAGGTGCAGGCTGTGGCTGGCTGACCTAAGCTATTCCATTAGTCCAGCGGGGGCTGGTGGGGCACATAGCAGGCACTAAGGTGTTGGAGCCAAGAGGCTGTTGTCCACGGCAGATCTTCAGAGCTCTGAGAACCTCAGGGAAGCCTGTAAACGTTTAGCTCCTTCCATGTGGCCCCCCCTAGAGCCTGGGATCAAGACCCAGGCCCCTCCTGGCTCAGCCCTGTGGTGGCCAGTGCCCCGGTGAGCACCTTCGCAGCCCCTGTCTGCGATGTCCCCATGCTCAGCGCTGTAGCGCGCTTTGAATAAACAGCAAACAGTAAGGATTCAGAAGCCCAGCATGCAGTGCGGCAGGACAGGGGCCAGCCGGAGGGCAGAGTGGTGTGGCCTTGGGCCTGCTCGGGGCCTGAGCTGGCCAGACACCCTCAGAGGTCAGATGTGTTCATGTTATGAAGACTGCAGTTATGCTGGATTCAAACCATCTGTAGTTCTAAAGACCCAAGGCCAGAGTGCTTTTCTTGGTTACTAGAAAGCAGTGTTTAAATCCGACTTTCAGCCAGGGGTGATTTTGTCCCCTAGGGGACATTTAGTAATGTCTGGTGACATTTGTGGTTGTCACAGGAAGGGAAGAGGGTGCTTCTGGCATTTGTGGACAGAGACCAGGGATGCGGTTATACGTCCTGTAAGACACAGGAGACTCCTCACTCCAGTGCCTCTCGCCCCACAAATCCAAGGAGCTGTCTTCAGAAGCCCTGGCACAAGGGAAGGTGGTTTTATTGTTGCTTATTTATGGCAAAGATGACTTTTCATCCAATTCCTCAATGAGGCCATTGAAAGGAAGCTCTCTCTAGCATGAGATGCGCGCTGCAGTCTCACATCTGAGGTAGGGCGTGCGCTGCCTCCCTGCCAGGCCGGTTAGTGTGACCGCCTGGCACTGTGGCCCGCTCAGCTGGCTGTGGAGCCACTACCCAAGGTCTCGGCAGTGGGTGTTTCTTGGTTTGGTATATCCATATGCAGCATGTCCGTGGGCCCAGGTCACTCCTGGAAGGTCCAGCAGCTGCAGAGTGGGCCTGAACCCCTGAGTGAGTTCTTATAATGTGGAGTGGTGTCCACTCCATCAGACCTGCTCTTAAAAACCTTTCAAGTGGACATCAAATATGGACCCCACGTTGGGGAGCAAGACGACAGGCTGCGTCTAAGCCCCAGCTGACGGCACCTGCTCTCGGGGCCCTTCTGGGCAGGCTAGCCAGCCTCTCTGGGCCGTGTTCCTAGCCTCTGAAGGGAGCGAGGTGAAGCACCCCCCCGGGAGCTCCGGAGTGATCTGAGTCTGTGTGTGGTCGGTTCTGCTCAGCTGACATTGACCTGGATGTACTTGGCCTCTTGCTGCCTCTGAGTCAGTGTTGAGAAGGTGGTCCGCATGGCCTGTGTAGATCTGTGTGCCTGGTCGTCTCGGGAGGAAGAGCTCTCTGACGTTGGGTTCTGGTGATAAAAGGTAATGTTGCAGTTAAGACCAGGGGGTCACCGGGCAGTATTCCTAGAGTGATTATGTGACGAAAAGCGGGTCCCTGGCATTTAATGGTTGCATGGGGCTCACATCACCTGTGGTGCCTCTGGCCTTTTACTCACTCAGGTTACACTGTAGCTCCTTAGTGACAGTCCCTGTAAAATCCTAAAGAGTGTGACATGAGGCAGTGTGAGGCCACAGCCTGTTTGGCACCTGCCCTGGCATGAACTGAGTCTTGCCACACCGTCCACCGCCATCGTGGCTCTGTGTAGAGTGCCCCTTACGTGCCGGACTCATGCCTGTTGGTCTCATCTGGAAGCTGGCTCTTGTCCCCGAGTCCTGTCGCTGCTTTGGAGGATCAGGGAAGTCTACCCTGGGCCTCAGACCTTCCTCTGTAGGGTGAGAAAATGACACAGGCGCAGGTCGCTGTGGCTGGACGTGGTGGCTGGAGCCTGGCACATTCATGGGGGAGGGACTTGCTCTGCGTCACTGTCCCCTTCCACGGTGTCCGTCTTAGCTTGGCAGTTGGGATTTAAATGACTCTGTTAGTTGAGTGGACATTGTTTGTATTAAAGCGGGATCGACTAGCAGGACCAGTTTTGTTTGTGTAGCTGGCAGTGTCACAGGTGAGTGACAGTGTGTGAATTTGTTACTTGACGGTTAGTGACTTTTGCTAGAAATGGGGCGTCTCCCAAGGTCTGCCATGGCCTTTTCGGGCGAGGGAGTGAACGTTCCACAGGGAACAGCAGTGTCCAGGCTTCCTGGGAATCACTGAGCTTCGAATTCTGGAAGCTCAGGGAGCAGCGCGCAGCACCCGGGGGGACACAGCGGCGTCTGGGCGGGGTGTGTCTGGTTCCTTACGTCACCTTTCCTTCCCCTCCTCAGTGGCATAATAGGGGAGCGCCTGCCCATCAGGTACTACCTGACGTTCGGGATGCTGGCCAGCGGGGCCTTCACCTCCCTGTTTGGGTTGGGATACTTCTACAACATCCACAGTTTCGGATTCTACGTGGTCACGCAGGTAAGGGTCGGGGTTCCGGTGACAGGCCAGGGCAGTTAAAACGAAGCCCTTCGGAGTCACTCTGCCCTGACCTGGGTAAACTTGAGATGCTCTGTCTCATGACATCTGACCACTTGGGAGTTGGGGGACATGGGGTGTGGCCAGCAGAGATGGAAAGGCTGACTTTGGGGGCCTTGGCAGCAGGCAGGGGTTTGAGAGGAATGGCGGGATCCTGCAGGTGTAGGAGAGGGAGGCCTGGCTTTGCCCTTCTCTCTGGGCCCCTTCCGGGATCTCTGGACCTCGGGACTCTCTGGCTCCAGCCTCCCCACGGTCCTGTGGTGTTGCCCACTGGGAATAGCGACGCCCCTCTGGTTCTGTGATTCTTCTGGGCTTCTCCACGGGGAGTTAGAAAATCATCCAAGCAAACTGTATTTAATTCTGTTTTTCACGATTTTGCCACAATACTTCAAAAGGTTTGGCTGTTTAATTACAAAAGTGATTCATGCTCACACACGGCCGTTCCCAGCATCCGTGGGGAGTGGCCCCAAACCCCCTGCAGTTACCAGAACCCACACCTGCTCAGGTCCCCTCTGTGAAATGGCAGGGGTTTGCTCAGAAGCTGCCCACACTCTCGTGGGCTTCAGTCACCTCCAGATTACCCGCATCCGTCAGACAGGGCACGTGCTCACTCCCACGTCAACAACTGCAGGAGCGCACAATGACAAGCAGAAGGCCCTGCGTGCTCCTGCAGGCCTGGCTGCGGGCTGGCCCTGTGGGTGGTCGAGTCCTCAGACGCGGAGCCCTTGGGCCACAGTAATACAGAAAGTTGGAAGGAAGGAAAAGCAGTTCCCAGAGTCCCCATGTGTTCAGGCCTGAAGGCCGAGCCTGGCCAGGCAGGGCAGCTGCAGGTCGATGGGCGGCACCGGGCTGGACTTGACTCCTGTGGCCTTAGAGGGTGGTCCCAGTGCCCAGCACCAGTACATGCCCCAAGTCCCTTCATGAAACCACGGGGACAGGAGTGCTCCCCAGGCGCTGAGTGCAGTGTGGTCCCTGCAGAGGCTAGCAGCCGTCTCGCGGCACAGGGAGGGAAGATGGGCCTTTCTAAGCCTCTTAATGGTACGGTTCATAAACAGTTCTATAAAAAGAAGAAGCATTTTCTCTCTTCATAAAATTTTTAGATTGCACAGAGCCTGGGAAGCTCAGCCCTGAGCTGTGAGCGGGAGCTGTTCCTGGCAGTGTCCCGCCTGGCGCTTCCTGCTCTTCCCTACTACTCTAACATTTCCACGACGTGCACGTTGGAAGTCTCACCTAAAATATACATTAGAGAGTTTAAACTGTATAGATTTTAAGCTACATTTATATAGGTATCCTATGTATAGAAACTACGTATATATGCTTTAAATCTTATAACTTAAACATTATAAATATGAAATTTTAACTTTGCGTTTAAGGGCTGGGGTGTAGACGGGTGGTAGAGTGCATACTTAGCGTGCACAAGGCTCTGGGTCCCCTCCCAGCACTAAAAAAAATACAACTTTGGCTGCCAAGGCGCGTGCACACAGGAAACAAGGTGTTGTCTGCTTTTGCGAGAGGCCCTGCAGTGTCCCAAGACCCAGGGGAAGGGTGCGGCAGCTGGGGGAGCCCGCCTGAGGGGCCGCGCATGCTCACGCCTCCTCTCACTCCCTGCAGATCCTCAACGGACTGGTGCAGACCACGGGCTGGCCCAGCGTTGTCACCTGCCTCAGCAACTGGTTTGGGAAAGGAAGGTGAGAAAATGCAGCCGTTCCCCCGGGGCCTGTGTTCAAAATATGCTGGTGGAAACCAGACCACCCGCTTCCCAGCTTTCTTCAAAGTAAGATGATTGGAACCTTCAAGTCCAAGGCGGGGGCTACACTGTCAGTGGGTAGAGCCCCACCTCTGGCTGTGTGGGTGGTTCCAGTGTGTGTCATTTGGACTACACCAGTGGTCCCTCTGATGGCCACCCCCTGGATGTAGCCTCACCCAGCCTTCCAGGAGCCGTGGGAAATGCAGAGTCCAGGGACCCATCCCGCTGTTTGGATGCCAAATCTACATTTTAACGTGGCAGTTGGAGAAGTCCTGACCCAGGTCACTCAGTGCATCAGAAACAGGGCTGGGGCCCAACTCTGGTGGTTTGACTGCAGCGCAGGGTCACTTGGCGATGTCCACGAGAACGGACAGCACAGCCAGGCTGCAGTTCGTAAGGGAGGAAGGGAGCTAGCGAGGCACATGCTCCAGGCACCTGGCCTGCGGCACCACAGCTTTCCTTACCCGATGGCTCCTCCTGAGTCTGGGTTGAGCCTGTGGAGTTAAATCCTGGGCCTTCCAAGAATTTCAGGAAAGGGCCTCTTTCTTCTTTTTAATTGTAGAATAAAGAAGCTCTGAGAGAGAAATGGAATGTGTCTTATGTAGCCTGTGGCAGAATGAAAGTCGGGTTCTCTGCTCGGCCTCTTGCTCCTGTGCCCTGGGGAAGGCTCTTCCTACCCACTCAGGCGCCCTGCCCCAGGACCAGCCCAGCTTCTGGGCACCTCACTGTGCTGGCCTTGTGTTGCAGGCGAGGGCTGATCATGGGCGTCTGGAACTCCCACACCTCCGTGGGCAACATTCTGGGCTCCTTGATTGCTGGCTACTGGGTGTCCACGTGCTGGGGCCTGTCCTTCATCGTGCCTGGGGCCATCGTGGCAGCCATGGGGATAGTGTGCTTTCTCTTCCTTATTGAGCGTAAGTATGCCTGGCCCTGGAGGCGGCTAGGAGAGGGTCTCAGCTTCACCTGCCTGGAGGGTCAGGGGCAAGGTGGGTGTGGGCTGCTGCCCGGCTCCCTGCATGCACCCTCACACTGCTGTCCCCTGGCTCATGAGACTTCCTGTTCGTATACAGGCCTACCCAGTGCCCAGCCCCCTCCTGGTCTTGATGGATCTCCCACCGTTTCCTAGTTTCTGGGGTGACCACTGTAGAAATCCCTCCTTCTGCCCTCCTGCCCCTGCCTCCTCCCTCGGCCTCAGGCATAGTGTCCAGGACTCTTCTCCTCCTCAGGCTGCCATGGCACTCAGGCCTGGGGGAGGCCAGCCAACGTGGCCGCCCCTGCTCACCCCAGCCTTTCCTCCACAAATGGCAGTGGACCTGGCCGGCTTATTTGCTTTGTGATAAGCTGTATCTAGAACAACGCTGTAAACCATGGCATGACCTGAGGCTGGATGTCTTAATTAGCTAGAGTATCTACCGGAAAACCAAGACTTTCCATTCCAGAGTCAATACTAAGCTTTTCATTTAACTGATTTTGAAAGTGATTTTCTAAGTAGAGATCCGGCAGGACAAGGATTCGAACGATCATGCTTGACAGAGATGCCAGCCGTTCTAGCCTTGCAAGCTGTTCTGACAGATGTTTGGCACTTAGCTCTTTGATTGACTTGAAGCAGAATACCAGCGTAGAGAGCTCACGTGGCAGGACAGGCCCACTTGACCTCCCCAGGCACGGGGCGCAAGTTAGGTTTCTCTGCCTGGGTTGGGCACTCCAAGATGCCAGCTCATCTTCCAAAAAATGAATGTGTCTTCTCTTTACTTCTCACTTTTTGTTGTTGTTGGCAAAGCTAACCTTGTTTGTTTGTTTGGTACCAGAGATTGAACCGAGGCTGCTTAACCCATGAGCCACATTTTTTTAATTTTTTTATTTAGAGTCAGGGTCTCACTGAGTTGCTTAAGGCCTTGCTAAGTTGCTGAGGCTGGCTTTAAACTTGTGATCCTCCTGCCTCAGCCTCCTAAGCGCTGGGATTACAGGCGTGCACCACTGTGTCTGGCTCCAAAACTAACCTTTTAATTTTTAAAATAACCAGCCTCCAACCAAGTTAGGGTTTTGAGGCTCCAGGACCAGGCTACTATGGAGACAAAAATAGAAAGGAAAATTCAGATGTCGAGTTCATAGGCATGCCCCCGGCCCCACCCAGCCCCACCCATCCTGTGTCAATGCTCAGCCACTTCAGCAGGTGTCCTGTGGCACAGGCAGGCCTTCTGACCTGCTGTCCAGCATGCTAGCGTGTGGCAGCTAACTAACGGCATGCCACTGGCATTTCAGGAAAGGCTGCTCGTACCCACTGCCCCTCCGTGCTGGCTCTGTCCTCTAGTCCTCAGTGGGTGAAAGGGTCAGTTCTGGGGCAGGAGGAGCTGCGTTGTGGAATGGAGTGTATGCTGATGCCTACGCGGCCCAGGACCTCGGGTGGCACCCTAGGCTCAGTGATCCTGGACGGGTGTTGTCCCGCTCAGCAGGGTGCCAAGACAGGAAGCTCTGGTTTGGTCTTTTGTGGTTAAACAGGAGTGTCCTTTTCATGAGCCTCCACTCCCACAGCATGAGGCGTGGGCAGGTCATGCAGGAGGACTGCCCGCACCCCTCCTGTTCAGAGTGACCTGCTGGGCCGCCTCACCCACTATTGCCATGTCTTGGGGCCCTGTTTGCTCCTCCCTCGTCTACACTGGGGCAGAATCGCTGTCTCCACTGTCTGGGCCTCTGGGCCTTGAGCACAGCACAGGCCTTGCGGGCTCCTGGGAGGTTTGGCTAGACCGATGTGGTCCACTGGCCCCTCAGAGCTCTGGCCTCCTCTGTTCTCCTCGGCTCTGGGAGGGAAGCGCCCACTGTCACTGACAGGCTGTCCAGGGACCCAGGGGAAGGAGGCCATGCTGCAGGGTCCAAGTCCCACTCGGTTTTGCTTCCTCCTCTCTCCACTGGTCCCATTCCCCAGTTCCAAGGGGGTTTTCTTGCATATAATATTGGCTTTTAGTCATCACTAGGAAGTTCTGCAGTTCCGTGAGGGCCATTGAGCGCTTCCTGTTCCTAGGGAACCACTCCTCCCCCTGCCCCACCTCGCACCCTCAGGCACTTCCTGGGTCTGCTCCCATCTCCCACCACCCCAGGGCCTCCAGGCTCATCTCACTGCCCCAGCGGCCCCTCTGCCTCCCCTGCTCTGGCCAGGCTGCCTCCAGGGCCTGGCGCGGGCCATAGGCCCCTCCTGGCCTCGCCCTTATTAGCCTCTGGCAGGACGGCTCCCTTGGTGCCTTCCCTGCTGCCCTCTGCTGCTGGGTTTGGCCGGATCCACCTCTTGTATTAGAATCTGAAGGTGACGTTGCTCCTCTTCTCAGAATGGAGCCTTCGTCTCTGGCACCTCTTGCAGAGGTCAGCCCGATGCCTGCCCTGGGCAGTGCTCACACAGCTCTCCTGGCAGGGCTGAGTGGCCTGCCCAAGGTCCAGCAGATGCCAAGTGGCAGAGCTGGCATGGCCACTGCTGGCTCCTCTACGCTAATTTTCTCTGACTTCAGCCATGGACACCTTGGGTCCTTGGGGTATGTTCTTCTGAGTTTCATTTAAATATTTTCCACTTACACAATCTCTTAAAAGACAAAACGTGGTGGGGGTGTAGCTCAGGGCCCTGGGTTCCATAGGCCATAGGAAGCAAAACCGAGTGGGACTTGGACCCTGCAGCATGGCCTCCTTCCCCTGGGTCCCTGGACAGCCTGTCAGCACCACAAAAACAAGCGTCAGTTATAAATGCTGTCTTCTCCTACAGACACGATGTGCATTTGGAAAATGTGCCCTCATGCGAGAGCTTAGCTTCTTAAGTCAGTGTTGGTCCAACCTGGGTCCCTGCAGCCAGCACGAGTGTCCACCGCTGAGGTTCAGATTGTGCTTCCGACAGTTGGCCAGCAGAGCGTGAAGAGGCGGGACACTGGGAGGGGGTGGCCAGGTGCACCCTCACCTCCGCAGCTGTGACCTCAGCCGTGTCTTTTCCTTATGGTTGTTGGAGTGGGAGCCCAGGTGGCGCCTGTCCTCCCTCTGAAACGCTCCTGGGAGTCGGGCGTGCAGTGGTGCCCTGGGATGCACGGGGTGGTGAGGGGTTGCAGGGGAGCACGTCCCTGTGGGTGCTTTCTGTGGGAGCGCGGCTGTCATTCCCGTGGAGCAGCGCCGCCCAGCCTCTGGCCCTGCACGGAGCATGGCCACGGTCCCGCTCTGGTCCATCCTGCGCGTGGGCAGCATTGCTCACACTGGTCTCCTCTCTGCTCTTTCAGATCCGAAGGACATCAGATGCTCCTCCACCCTGTCCATGGTAAGGCTCACTCCAGTTCTTGTCACCTTCTGGACCTGGGTGCTATTGGCCGCTGTCCTCACCCCGGGCCTGGCTCTCTCTTGGCTGGCCGTGGCTGTGCCCATCTGGTGCAGTCTGGATTCCTCACTGAGGGAGCCAGGGGCAGGGGCCTGGCAGAGCTTCTCCAGGAGGGGCAACCCCCTGGCTCTGCCCTGGGGCCGGGGTCTGCGTGAGTGGAGAAAAACACTCGGGTGAGCTGGTTAGCTCACCCCTCAGAGGGCTCCGGGACTGCCCAGTACACTGACCGTGCTCCTGGTCAGGTTAGTTGCACGTGGCCCTTCACCTCTGCTCGTGTGAAGGCCCTTGTCCTGGTGACCATCGGCCCTGCAGCAGGGCGCACACCCTGCTGCCTCCCTGCCATGTCCGCTGCCCTCTGGAGTCACTGTCTCGCCTTGGGCCAGCCTCTTGGCTCCTGTCCCCTCTCCTGTTTGGCCTGGGGGGCGGGCTCCTGCAGTGCCCCCACCTCCATCCAGCCCCACTCCCATACCATTCCTGGCGCGTCTTGTGGTATGAACTGCCATCTTAAAAGAAAGGCCTCTGGCCTTCTGTCCTGCTCCAGGCCAGTCCCCTCCTCTCCTTGCGCTCCCACCGTTCCACTGAACTGGCCACCAAGGTGCCAGCAGCATCTGGTCATATGGGGTGGGCATTACCTCTCTCACCCAACTTGAGCTGACACTGCTGTTTGGCTGGGCTGTCCTCCCTCCATGAACTACTCTCCTTGGACTTGTGGTGGTCACCTCACCTTGCTGGTTTTCTGGTGGCACACTGGCTAGACGGCCTGGGCAGTGTTGTGGCCCCTCTGCAGAGCCCGCTCCTTAGCCTGCTCGGCCCTTGTGCACCTTCCGCTGCAGGAGAGCCTCACACGCTGCTCCCAGCAGTCGTTGTGCGTTGACACCATCGTCCCTGAGCTCCAAGGTCATTGATCCCACTGTCCACTTGAGCTTCCCATGGATCCATCTGGTTGTCCCCTCGGACCTAGCACGACCAGAGTAGATCTCTCGATTTTGCCCCATAAACTCACTAATCTTGGCATTGCCCATCTTGGCCCAGGGCCCCTGACCACCCACGGACAGACACTCTCATTCGTCCAGCCCCTCTGGCCTCCACGCCACCTGTGCCAATCCTGTCGGTTCTGCTCTTAGCGTGGGTTTGGGGGGTGTGGTACGGACACGCTCTTGTCACCTCCACCTGCCTGGCCCTCCATGCTCCTCCCCAGAGTCCTCTGTGCTTCAGATCACTCCTCACACTCCCCCTGCAAAGACCTCTCCAGGCAAAGGCAGCACATGTCCTGGCCTTGCCTGGTGGCTCTCAGTGGACATTTCACTGGGCAGGAAGTCCTTTTCACCTGTCTGCTCTCTGTCCCCACTGAAGCAAGGACCCCGTCTGTCCTGTCCTGCTGCAGTCCTGGCCTCGTGCAGGAGAGGGCGCCAGAGCTCCCTTCCCGCCCATTGCTTAATAGACTGGTAGGGCTTCCGCCTACAGTTCATTTGAAACAAAGGGTTCTGGTGTTTTACTAAACGAACAAACAAAAAAATAAGAAAATGAATTTTGAGAGCCACTATCTTCTGGATGATTAAACATAGTATGGCTTTTGAAACTGTAGTCACTAGAGGACGTTCCTGAAGCCATTTTCCTGCCGTGGCCTGGGGTTCGGGGTCTGGGGCTTGTAGAGACTCAAGCCGAGTTTGTGCCCAGTATGCTCCAAGAGCCTCTGTGGGGCGCACGTGGGCTCCCCTCCACCTAGCCGGGCCTTTCCCCCAGTAGTGTCTGGGCCTGGGGATGGGCAACGTGGACAGGCAGGGCAGGGGCTTGGGGAAGGGCCTGTCTTCCTCAGAGCCAGCCCCTAGGAGTCCGCAGAGCAGGCCTGGGCCCCGGGAGGTTCTTCTCCCGCGGTGTGCGTGCACCCGGGCTGCCACCTCTGCTTCATTTTGCTCTTCGAATCTTCTCTGAGCAGTTCACTGAGCTCGCTTGGAGCCCAGGTGCCCGCAGGGCATGGGACAGCCTGGTCCTGGGGCATGGCTCCTCTTCCTCTTCCCCTCCCTGTCCCTGGGGCTGCTCCTTGGGTCATGGAGAAGTTGGCGTGATTCTGGGGACATTGCATCAGCTTCTGCAGACGGCCAGCGCTCCCTCTTCTGAGAACATGTCCCACTGAGTGCCCCGTCTTGCCACACAGTCCTGACACAGCCCCAGCAAGGAGGGAGGCAGCCTGGCCCACCCAGAGTGCTGTTCCTCTGTGTGGCGGGGCGGGGGGCAGGTAGGAAGCAGGCCACCAGGAAGACCTTTGAGCTGACTGGCTCTGAGGGAGCTGTGTTCTGAGGTGTTATTTCATGATATGGTCCTTATTTTTTCCAATATTTTAGAGTTTTTGTTATGGAAATTTAAAAACCTAAAAAAGTTAAAATAATTACAGGATGAACTTTAGGATTTCCAAAACAGTCTGGAAAAAGAACAAAGTTGGAGGAACAATCGCCCTGATTTCAGTGCTCCCTGCAGAGCTGCCGGAACTGAGCAGACGCACAGTGGGTGGGACTGAGAAGCCCAGAGAGGACCTCGTCCTGATGGGCAGTCGAAGTGACAGGAGCACTGGGCGTCCAGCGGGTGAGGGTCATCACAACACAGGCGCTGGGACAGAGGCACCACACCATAAGTTAAAGTGGACCAGGGACCTAAATAGGAGCTAAAACCCTTGGCAGAAAACAAGGAGTGCGTCTTCATGACTTCAGGCCAAGCCTCCTCTGAGCACTTCACTGAGCTCACGTGGGGCCCGTTGCCCTCACCCTCTCCGCGGGCCACCTCCTGGCGTGCCCTCGGGTGTGATGCCAAGAGTGCAGGGGTGTACCTGTCCCGTTTCTGTTGTGAGTAACACAATACTGTGGCCGGGTGAGTGTTAAGACAGAGGTTATTAGTGCCCTTGGCTCTGGGGTGCAAGGTCGAGGGCTGCCTCTGGCAGCAGCCTTCCTGCTGGTAGATCCCATAGCACCAGGCAGGGCGAGGGTCAGCCTGCCTGTGTATGAGTCCTCGGGAAGCCATCAGGATTCCGTTGTGGGGCTCCGCCCGATGGCCTCATCTCGCCCCAGTCACCCCTCCCGGGCCCTTCCTCCAAACAGCACAGTTAGGTCCAGTTTCCACACTCAGATACCTCGCAGTGCAGCTGGACTTCAACAGGCAGCGCCTAAGCCACGCACAGAATCAAAACTTGCATCATTCCAAGGGAACCACCCAGAAAGTGAAAGCACAGCTCCATAGAACAGGGAGGGAAATATTTCCAAATCATGTCTGATAAGGGACTGTACCTGCATATATAAAGAGCTGTTAAAAACCAGGAATCAAACAACAAGCCAGTTAGCCAGGAACAACGGGGTGCACACCTCTAGTCCCAGCAACTTGGGAGCTGCAGCCAGAGGGTAGCAAGTTCAAAGCCAGCCTCAGCAACTTAGCAAAGCCCTATCTCAAAAGATTAAAAGGGCTGGGGCTGGGGCTTAGTGGTAAAGTACCCCTGGGTTCAATCCTAGTACCAAAAAAAAAAAAAAAAAAAGACAACCAAGTTAAAAAGTGGTCCAAGGATCCAAACAGACAATTCTCCTAGGAGGGTATACAAGTGGTCCGTGAACACACGAATAGCTGCTCAGCATCACCAGCCATCAGGAAAATGTGCTCAGAACCACTGAGGTACATCCACACCCCATGGGATGGCTGGGATCAGCGACAGACAAAAAGTGTCCCTGAGGTGGGAGCTCACTGCAGTGCAGGTGTGAATGGCCTCGCGTGGGGACCAGCCCTGCAGTTCCTTGAAGAGTCAGGTGTAGGCTTGCGTGTGGCAGCAGTGCCACTCCCCAGAACCTCCCCAGGGAGAGAGCTCGTGTCCTCCGTAAAGCTTGCTCACGGATGTTACTGCATGATGTGTAGTAGCCACCACATGGTCGCAGCTGCAGTGTGCCGGCTGGTGAGCAGCTGAATAGAGCACAGGGTGCAGGGCACTCCACGGTGAACCCCCCAGCCCCGTGCACGTCCCAGTGCCGTGCCACTCAGCTGCGCCCAGCCCCCCGTGTGAAGTACCCAGAAGAGTCAACTCGAGAAACGGAGAGCAGATGGGTGGGCGCAGGGCGGCAGGGCCTGGGGGCGGGAGGGTCTGCTCCTGAAGGTGACAAATCTGTTGTGAGATGGGCGTGGTGATGGTTGTGAACTCTGAGCTGCACCCTCCAGTTGAGCTTGAACCATGCCCTCACCGCGCCGCCTCCTGGTGCTGCCGTGGGTTTTAAGGCCCAGGTGTTCTCTGTTACCACACCCGTCAGTGCCCGGGCTGTGGCACGCGGGGTTCTGTGTGGTGCTTAAACAGGTCCAAGCACGGTCTGTCCACCCCTTGGCCAGCATGTCCCTGGAGCCTCTCATTGATAGGTCGCTGTGTTTATTTTTCTGTTGAGGAAAGCGTGTTTGTCCTGTGGGGTTACCCACATCAGGGGCTTCATGGCCACTTCCCCGGGTGCTTCTAGCATGCCCCTCTGTCCCCATGTCCTGCAAACTGGTAGCCATGGTCCAGCCCAGAACTGAATTTCCCAACGAGTTTTCCTTTCAACTGAATCACAAGAACTGTGAATTGGAGGCTGGGGGTTGTTTCCTGTCTGCCTCAAGTCGGAGGATGCTAATGAAGCAATGTGTCTCTGCATCGGCCTCCTGCTACTGAGGAGCTGTTGGGATTGGTCCTTCCGGTTCATCCTGCTCTCTGTGTTATTTAGGTTTATGGCATCTGTGAGGGACCCCAATCTAGGGCCCATGTTAGGGCTTTGACAGATTTAATGCTGTTATCTCCAAGCAGAAGGGAAACGCACAGCCTTCTACCGAAACCAGGTGGAGAGGTACTTCTGTCTTGCCTCACCAAGTCGAGAGGTAGCCAGCCGCCCAGGGTGAGCCATGTCCCAGGGTTGAGGGACCCAGGCTCCTGCCACTGCTGTACCCCTGGGCATGGGTTTCAGGCCAAGATGGTCCACCCCGAGCAGTCCTAACAGTGCCTGGCACAAAGTGGAGGCTTAATAACTGTGAGTGAATGAGCGGGTGGTCAGTCCAGATGGGGGCTGGACTCCAGCTCTGTCATCTGTGTCCTAGCCAGTGGGAAGGAGCGCAGGCCCCTTCCCTTCCCGGACACTTCCCCAAGGCTCCTCACTGCTGTGCCTAGCTGTCCCCCGGAGCTGCAGAGGGGCTGTGGGATGGGCTTTGCCTTGAGCCCGTGTCCCTGACTGAAAGGCCTGGGCTTTGTCCACGGGGAAGAGGACGTACATGCATGCTGGCTTTGAGAGCAGGCCAGCCCCTGCCTCTGACTGGCCTGGTGAGGGGACACACCGGGTCCTTGCCTGACCTGGGCATTTCCCTTGCAGGCACTAAGCCCAGGCTTCCTCAGAAGGGCTGTCGCCCCGTTTCAGATGGGGGTCCGCAGAGCCCTGCATGCAACGTGGGTCTGGTGGTCCACCTGACAGTGACAGCAGCTCCAGCCAGCTTGTCTCTGGACCCCTGGGACGCTGCCTGGCCCCCATAGCAGGTGGCCCTCATCGGGTGTCCCTCCCTCACCCCTGCGTCTCCGTCTGTTCTTTAAGAAAGGAGTTTATTTTCGCCTTCTGTGGTCCGAGACTCTGGAGGTGAAATTGAACTACTCTCCAGCCCATTGTTTTATTTGAACTATTTCTCGTATTTTCTCTTTGTCGTGTTTGTGGGGACAGGAGGTATCCTTGCCACGGTAAAGGTAGCTGAATTTCTGGCTGTTGATTGAATAACTGCTCTAACTACGTTTTTCCTCCCAGCACTCCAAAGGCTACGAGAACACAGTGGACAGATTCAGACTCCACAAGCCAGTCCTGCACGGCGAGAAGAGCAGGCCTCTGGTGAGTCGCGCAGCGCGGGCTGCAGGCCCTAAGGTCCTTCAGCCACAGGGCCGCCCATTCCCCTGGGTGTGCCACCAGCTTCCAGGGTCTTTACAACTTGGACCTCGGAGTTTCACCAGTAAAGCTTGGCCTTCTTTGGCTACTAAGCCAAACCTATTTTATGTTTTAAATCAAACGTGAAAGTGATTCACTCGTTCAACAGCTGTTTCCAGCATTCGGTGTCCCAGCACTGTTCCCTGCTGGGGGGAGGGGAGGTGGGGACAGATGGGAAGTGAGCAGAGGTGGGGCTGTGTGCAGGAGGGCCCCGAGCAGGAGCTCTCTGTTCCCGGGGGCTGCCCTCAACGGGTGGCAGGGTGCAGGGTGCAGAGCAGGAGGAGCCCACAGGTCCTGCGCCTCGAGGGGTCGGCAGGGAGCACGCAGGGGTGGATGTGAGCTGCACCCCAGACCCAAGAGCAGGTGGGGGAGAGAGGAAGAGCGTGCGCAGGCGCCCCGCCCTCCCGCCTTGCAGATGAGGCACAGAGCTGCTGAGCTGCTGCTCTTCTGTGGCACTGGGAGGCTCCTGCCGACACCCGGGGCCTTTACCCTCCCTTCTCCTTCAGGATTCTTCCAGAAGCCCCTCATCCCTGTGACTTAACTGACTGTACTGAGCATCCAGGGCCAGTTCAGACCTGGTTTTAATCCTAGAAATAAGCTATTTTCTTTTTACATCAAATTGCTTAAAGGCTAAACATATCAACATACTTTTTTCTTTATTTTCTGGGGAAATTTATTTGTGGTGGTTGAAACATTAATAAAGGGAAGCTAATATCTAGTGCTTCGTCTTCCTTGGATCTTAGGGAGTGTGGGCACTGGCTAATGCAATCAAAAATGCTTTAGTCTGTATTCACTGCTGAGTTTATAGGTTTAAAAATCACATCTTAATGTCCACCTGGATGCAGCTCCTGATGTTCCTACAGATTGATTGACCTTCTCCTCTGATCTGGACCACAGGCCCTTGTTCTGATGTCCTCATCTGAAACTAGCCTTGCTCTGAGTATAGCTTCCCTCTTTCCTTTTCTGTCCCTTCTATAAAAGCCTATTCGCTAACATGCCACCAAAGTGCCAGTTACATATTTAGAAGCCCAGCAGGTCATTTCAGGCCAAAGGAGATAGGAACAGGGCCAGACGGTTGCTGGCAGCTCGCTGGGCATCCACTCTCAGCAGGCCCCTGCCCCTGGCCCTTGCCCTTGGTTATGGTCAGCAGGCAGTGTCCCATCAGCATGGCGGGACACCCTGGCTGTTCTCTTGCCCAGAGTGATGCGCGGGCACCGACCTCCCACTTCCCACACGGTGCTGTGGCCTCTGTCGGTGCCGGGCGCATCCTTAGTGGCTAAATGAAGCATCAGGCCAGGGAAGTGAACGCGAGAAGGAGCCAGAGCTCTGGTGTCGCGTGGGCAAGCAGCAAGCCCTCCTCTGGTCCTCCTGGGGTTGGTGGTCAATTGCTTGGGATGGTCCTAACGTGCCATCCCTGAGGCCACTGTCCTCCCTAGCCTCTCTGATTGGCTGTGGCTCAGAATAAAAGACACAGGGCGGGCGTGTTCATACTGTGTCATTCCATCTGCACCTTTGGGACAGATGTGTCCCAAGCTCTCCCCTGGTGGCCTTCCTGCAGCATGGTGCAGACAGCTTGGGGCCCTCTTGCGCATGCCCCTCATGTGTGCCTAAGCGTTGATCTGATAGTGTGTCTGTTTTCCTGTCCCCTCCCCTCCTGCACCCGCCCTGCTGGAGATTGGACCCACTGGGTTTTCACAGTAGAGGGCCCTTTGCTCCTCGAAAGGGTAAATCCCGAGAGGGGAGTGCTGTGGTCCGAGCAGCCCCTGCACCCAGCAGGCTCCACAGGCCCTGCATGATTGAAACCTGCTTGAGTAGGGGTCAAGAGTAGGGTCTCTTTGGCCCTGTGTCTTCTTTTCCATCTCCTCCACACTACAAGGGACTGGGTCTTGGTGACAGGGAAACCCAAAAAGGGTGGCGGGGATGTGGGCGCAGGGCCTGTTCCCCACCGGCACAGAGCTGGGCTCCTCTCTGCTGCAGGAGCTCAGGGCCTGGTCTGTGGCTTTAAGCCCGCCCAGCAGGTGGCGCCCTGGAGCACCCTAGGAGTCCTGGAAGGGCCGTGGGGTGGCCCGGCATCTGGGGCTGCTCTGTGGCCCCGGGGCTGGTGTGTGGCTACAGTCCAGAGCGCCCCTTTCCTGGCTAAGCAGGCCCTTTGCCCTTTCATTTTCTGTGTGGCTGCACTTCATCTACCGGCTCACCAACGCCTTGTTTAGAAAAGCCAGGGGTGTCCTGCGGTTCTCAGTCTAGACCCGGGGACCAACCAGCCTGGGCTGCCCCCAAGACTGCTACAGTAGGGCAGTGCCAGCCTGGCCTCAGGGCTCTTGGGTGCCCAGGAAAGTCCTGGGTGCAGCACTGCGGGTGATGGCGTCTCCTAGCATCGCTCCTGAGAGGGAGTCAACTCCCAAACTCAAAACGCGGCTCCTTGATTTCCTCCACCTTAGGGAGTCGGTGTTGGGAAGCTGCAGGGCTTCACCCCTGGGCTTCACCGCCACACGGAAGCATCAGACTGTCCGGGTCAGTGTGAAGATGTCAGTCAGCCCAGCTCTGGATCCGAGTCCTGGTCAGGGCTCCTAGCCTCTGGGACCACACAGGTCCCGGGCACCTGAGGCCACCATGTGGGAATGCAGCTGCTGCAGCCGCCCCACCACCACCACCTTTTCCCTAATTTCTGTGTCTCCCTGAGGGAACTCTAAGTACCAGGGGTAGGTGTGAAGTGCGTCACCATTTTCATTTCTTGTTCTTTTTGAGGATTTTTATTGTATTTAGAATCCGGCTCCCATAGGTCACAGGGAGATAAATACAATAAAACCTCTTTGATGTTGCAAAAAGTCTAAAACACAGAGAAGTATCTCTTGTTCAGTGCTTTACCTTCCAGTGCAGCCATGAAGAGACTCTCCAGATCAGCCTCATTCTGACTTCAGACTCCTCCCTGACGTGGGGGTCCTCTTCTACACTTTAACAAGTGCATACTTTGTCCCTTAGGAATGCTCAGAATATGATAAAACACAAAAATCAGAATTGGTTTATGAATTTTAAAATAATACTGCTTCTGATAATATATGTCCATTGTGAACTCCTTAAAAAATTCAGGATTATATAAAAATTTCTTACCTACATTTCCTTCAGGGACAACCCTTGTTTAGATTTTAACTTTTTTCTGTCTAGACAAAGATCCTGTAGTTAAGTACCTACCCAGCAGGATGCAAGCATTCTTTGAGATCATAATGAGAGTGTTATTATTTCATGTGCTGAAGTATTTTCCTATGTTGTTAAACATCTTCTAACCTTCTTTAAGAACTTCAAGGTGTGCCGTTTATGAGGACAAACTGTATTGACCAACATTTCTCCGCAGTTGCGCAACATTTATTTTATCCTGTAAACATTTCTTCACTTTTCACATTTTTCTCAGATTGCTAGAATGTCTAGATCAAAGGACTTTGTGTTTCACAGTGTTTCATAAAACGCGATCATAAAGCACTGGCCGTGGTGGGACGGTCATCATGTCCCCGAGTGGTGCCGGACAGCGTCACTGAGTGCTTAGGGCGCTGTCTCTCTGCAGCCAGACCTGCCAGCTGATGACACCTGTGTTTTTTCTCTAACGGACCCTCACCCAGGACCCAGAGATGCAGTGCTTACTGATGGCTGACGGGAAGAGTTCCATCTGCCCGAGCCACGTCGTCGTCCTGCCAGGGGACAGCGGGAACAGCATGACCGCCATCAGCTTCACGGGGGCCTTGAGAATCCCGGTAAGTACCTGCCGGGATGCTAACTAAGAAGGCGGGTAGCAAGTGGGGGTGGCACCGGAGCTTCAGGGCCAGGTGTGGCTGCAGGAGTGCTTAGTTGCATGCTGCTATTTCCATTGGTTGAAATTAGCTATTCCATTCGGAAAGTCAGGGATTTCCTAGACAAGTGAGACTCCCGGTCTTCACTTGGAGAACAGATTCTGGCTGCCCCTGAGGCCCTCTCTCTCTCCCTGGCCCCAGCCAGCCCTGGGGCTCTCACCTTCCTCCCAACGGCCTCAGTGTGACCTGGGGAGGGACCTCACCTGTGCCTGGTCCATGGCACCAGGCGGGTCCAGCTCCGTCTTCTCCCCCTCTGAAGTGCCTCAGCAGCACAAGCCATGCCGGCCCTGGGTGCCAGCAGGAGGATGCGGAGTCGGGGTGTGGAGACCGAGGGGAGGCAGAGAGTGCCTGAGAGAGGAGCCGTCGGGCCTCAGTGTCTGGACATGGTCCTGGTCTACAGATTTCCTTGGGTTGGCCCTGGGGCCGCTGTCCGTGGTGGCAGTGTCCTGTGGTGGCAGTCTGCCTGCATGGGGAGACTCCAGGACAAGGCTGTGTACGCAGGTGGAGGCAGGGGCGCGGTGGTGAGAACTCTTGGTGTCTTCTCATTTCTCCTGTTCAGTTCACGGGCTTGCTCAGCCGTGAGGACAGGGAAGGCAGCGTCCCTCCCAGGGCTGGAGGCCACGCAGGCCAAGGCCAAGAGCAGAAGCAGGGGACACAGCAGCACCCGCCCCAGGGCCGCTTTCAACGCAGCCAGAGCATGTGGGGAATGAGTGGCCCCACTCAGAGGGACAGGGAGGAGCCAGGGATGGGAACGGTGTGACCCAGAACTGAAAAGTCAAGAGAATTAAAGGGCAAGAACTGCTGCTTCAGGACAGAGGGTGCCACCAGGGCCCCCAGGAAACTGGGTCCACAGCAGTGAACCTGGGGCGGCCTCTAGCCAGTGGGAAACACCGGGGCTCAGGCCTGGCCACCTGATCATGGGAAGGCCTCTGCCGGCAGCCCGTGGAGATGGGACATTACGTGAAATCAGTTTTAAGATTGTGTTAGTAACAGCCGAGGGTTCTCGGTGCCTGACTGTGTGCCACCCCTAACACTGATGCCCTACACGGGGTCCGGGAGCCGGCCCAGCCCTCGGCCACTACTGCCCGGCTCTGTGGCCCTGCCCTTTGAGCCTCCTCTTCCCCATCGTAACCTGGCTTCCCACCTGCAGTGATCTGAGGACCAAGGGAGATGGTTCAGTTACAACACTGAGCAGCGCGCCAGGCACCGGGTCAGGACGCAGGGGACACTGTGTCCTCACAGGGGACATGCCCTCACACAGCGTGCCCAAGGAGCCACCCCGCTGGCTAGAGGGGTGGAGGGGTGGAGGGGTGGAGGGGTGGAGTGGTGATGGATGACGGCATGCGCAGACATCATGGCAGTCAGCACCAAAGCGTCTTTGGGATTCTCACGTGTTCCAAGTGGGATCTGGAGTCACTGTGTCACAGGTGCCACCACTGTGTCATGGGCTCCCAGAACCCACCCAACTCCAAGCCTCGGTGTACTCGCCGCTGCCCTGCGTCTTCCACAGCATCCATGGTTTGTGCTGTGACCAGCAGATGCCGTAGCCTGGAGGCAGGGGGGCTGTCCAGGGTGTCCTGGCTGTTGTAATTCACAGTGACTTCAGGGAAGACGCAGACATTAAATGCTCAAAAGCAGGTGGATGGCCCAGGCCGTGCCCTGTGCGACTCCTGTACTCCTGAGTGCACCAGGCAGTATGGGATGCGTACAGCAGGGTGCAGTCCATCGACCCCACTCTGCCGTGAAGACGGCCCTCCCCTTGACAGGCAGCTGGGCTCCCTCGGCACTTGTGGTCCTGTGGGGTGGGTGGCCCTCTCCCAGGAGGCCCCGGGTTTCCCAGGCGTGGAGTGGCTCTTCCTCGGTTGCCTGCGGCAGTCCTGCTCTGAGTCTGCCTGTGGTCTCACCAGCTCGCTCTCTCTCTTGCAGGGTGTGATTGAGTTCTCTCTCTGCTTGCTCTTTGCCAAGCTGGTCAGCTACACTTTCCTCTTTTGGCTCCCGCTGTACATCACCAGCGTGGGTGAGTATGCAGTCCATTCCAGGCACTGACAGCTTTGAACCCCGCGAACTGGTGCCTGGAGATGGCCGTGCACCATGACCCCAGGGCCAACGTGGCGACAGGCAGCCCAGCCGGAGGGAGTTTGGAGATCAAGTTCTGTTGTCCTACTAATAACCTTCCTGGGGTTTAAAGGGTTGAGTGTTCTGTCCCAGCTCCGGCCCCTAATTCCATGGGGTGCTTCCTATTCTGGGCAGCCTGCATTTAAATCTGGGCCACGTTGGACTTTGGAACCAGTGGGCCATGAGGGATCCAGATAATAAGCCCTTAATAGTCTGGCCTGGAAATTGCCTCTGGGAGGTGCATTCTGATTCGAGGGCAGACTGACCGTGTTGTGTCTCTGGAGCCCAGCAGTGGCTGAAGCTGTGGGTTATGACAGAACCTCCCCAGAGTACAACTCGCATCCCATGTAGACACGCAGGATGACAAGGGGGCCTCAGCAGCCCAGGAGAGGGGCCTGTGGAGGAGGTGGAGCCCTGTGGACAGGGTGGGGTGTCTCTGCAGCACCCCACGCCCCCGTCCCAGGGGGCCTGGGGAAGCAAGAAGGAGAAGCCACTAGGGGAGAGGCAGTCTTGGAGGAGCCGGGGTGGGGAGCTTGAGGATGTGGGAGGGTTGGAGGGAGCAGAGCAGGTGCAGGTGGTCTCTGAGGGTAGAGGTTGGAGAGCCTGAGGTTCTGGAGCCAGTAGATGTGAGGGGAGCTCAGGGTCAGGGAGGATCTGTCCATCACACTCCTAGAAGGACCAGCCTGCAGGGTGGCGGACAGAGGGTGGGTGCAGGCTGCCAGGAGCTCCCTGAGGCTCCCTCCCTGATGACCCCCCTCGTTCCAACAGGAGCACAGCACAGGCCAAAGGGCAGGCCCTTGACGGGAGGCCATGCACTTTCTTTCTCCTTATTCCCATGTGACAGCACAGGGTGACACTTTTCAGACTCAGATCTCACACTGCTGGCCTGGCCAGTTTGAGTGACTGAAAAAAGCTGAGTTCCCTGCATGTGACAGCAGGACTTGCCCATGCTGCCCAGCCTCCTTGAAGCACAGAGCTGTGGGGTCCAGAGGAGACCCTGAGGCCTCTGTCTTGCTCTGGGGCCCGGAAGGCCTGGTCCCTGCCGTGTACCGGGCGTGCGTGGCAACACTCCTGTTTGGCCCGAGGCACAGGCCAGCTTCCCAGGCTCTCCTGTCCTGAGCCGATGGCCCTTTGTGCCGTCCTGCACTGCCAACTGGAGGCAGGTGGTCGCAAGGCTGGACCGGCCACTCTGGGCTTGGGCTGGCCACTCTGGGCTTGGGCTGGGAGTATCGTCAGCCGCTGTATAGCTTTTTTGTTCTTTTTTAAGTGGAGGTAAATTGCTCCTTGACGTAAGTGGCACTTGGGGGCAGATTCCCCTGGGGCTCCTCCGGAGCTCACAGTCCGCTCGTTTTGACAGACCACCTCGATGCCAAGAAAGCCGGCGAGCTCTCCACCTTGTTCGACGTGGGCGGGATCTTCGGTGAGTTCGTCGCCCGCTGTTCTCTTTGGGAGTATCTAACCTTGCTGTTCACACCCATGAGTCAGTTTGCTGCTGGGAGGGATCTGTGGACCCGAGTGAGCTCAGCCATCACTCTGGGGGGACCTCCATCTTCCAGGCCCTGCCTCTGTCCTTCAACAAGCTGCCCTCAGAAATGGCAGCCCCAGGCACGTGAGGAGAGGCAGTATTTGTACCCTAGCAAGTGAAGGGGCTTCCTGGTTGGCCTAAAAACCTCAACCCGGACCCCAGGGTTCCTCCAGGGCTCACATGGAACCCTACCGGGCGAGGCCTGTAGGAGCACAGACCCCTGAAGGCCACCTGTGGCCGACGAGCACAGAGCCAGGAGGAGACCGTTCTGGCTCCCGCTGTTCCCTTCCCTCCAGAGCAGCCCAGGCCTGGGCGTTGGCCCCTCAGCCCGTCCCTGTCTGTGGCAGGTGGGATTCTGGCGGGTGTCATCTCCGACCGGCTGGAGAAGCGGGCCTCCACCTGTGGCCTGATGCTTCTGCTCGCGGCCCCCACGGTAAGGCTCCGCTTCCCTCCCGCGAGCCTCCCCGTGGCAGCACAGCGCTCCCCTCTGGCCGAGGTCTCGTCCTGACTGCTGTCTTGGGGTTCCCCCCCCCTCCTGCCCTTGCTGTCCCTCTCCCAAGACAAGCTTCCTCCAGCCCTGAGGACCCAGGGCCTTCCCAAACCCCAGGCTTGCTGGCCCCATCACACCGGTCTCATTCTGCTCCTTAGGTCCTCAGTTGCTCACGACCTTGAGCAAGTGACCTCTCTCTGTGCCTCAGTTTCCTCATCTGAAAACCAGGGGTGACGGTGGCACTGCCTCTCTGACTAAAGATCCAGTGAAGTGCTGGCCGGTCATTGCTGTGTTCTGATGTCTTAGAGGCCACTCTGTCACCACCTTGCAGTCTAGCCATTTGTCCACCTGCCTTTCCACTGTCCCCAAAATAAGGCCTAGTTCTCAGTCAACCTGGGGCCATGGACATTCAAGGAATATTCAGGTGCCCCCTGCCATCCCTGGGTGCAGCTGCTCAGGTGGGCAACCCAAGTCAGCAGTTAAGACCTTCCATCCGGGAGCTCAGAGGAAGCTGCCCAGTGGCCATCAGCACCAGCTCTGAGCCCACCGTGCAGGTGACCCCGGGACCCCAGAGCTTGGTCCAGAGCCCACACACCTGGGGTGGGCTGGTGCCCCACAGGCACTGTCTTCAGGCGGGGGCGTGGCCGTGATTTCGGGGACCCCACTCTTGGGGTGCTGGCTTTAGGACACAGGGACCTGCGTGCCCTGCGGCGCTCCCAGTAAGCCCCATTTCCCGTCCCCTCCCCGTCCAGCTCTACGTCTTCTCCTCCGTCAGCAAGATGGGCCTGGAGGCCACCGTAGGTGAGTGAGCCTTTGCTGCTCTTCTCTCCTCCACACGCATCTTTGACCCCACAACTTGGGGGACAGAAACCCAGGAGCTTTGGGCTGGTGTAACTGGAGCACATGGTGTGGCTGATAGGCCTGCGTCCCGTGGGGTGAGACCCGGGACTCCTGCCCCCAGGGTGGTAGGCCTGGTGTCGGCAGGTGTGAGTGGTGGGGAGAGCTCGGGGCAGCAGTGGGACCCCAGCCAGCCTGTGAGAGTCAGCCCGGCGCGCTCTTGGGCTGTGGCAAGAGGCCAAGCAGCTGGTGTGCTCAGCCTGGGGACAGGGCAGGCCCTTCCACTAGCCTTCTAGCTGGCCTCTCGGCCCTCACCCAGAGCAGCAGCATGAAGTCAGAGGACCGTTGGACTTCCTGCCAGCAGCACCTGCAAGTTACTCCCTGGCCCTTGGGAGACATGCTGACAAGTCTGCAAGTGGGGCTGGGGGGACGTGGGGTATGTGCAACCCCCTTCAGAGTCACCCAGAAAGCAGTCACCCAGAATGCCCGCTCTCCTGTGCGCCAGAGCCCGGCTTGGGAACGTGGGCCTGTGGCAGTTCAGGACAGACCTTGTGGCTCGTGGAGTGGCACGTATGTCTCGCGAGTGCACAGCCTTGTGGTGAGAGGACACCCCTAAGACAAAGCTGTCCTGGGTGCAGCCTCGCCTGGCACAGACCCCGCGTGGCCTGGGCTCAGCCTCCAGGGCCTCACTCCTCACACTGCCAGCAGCTGCTGCCCATGGAGAGTGGGACCCCAAGCCCCAGGTCCCCTGAAGAGGAGCCCAGATCTTTAGGGACTTAGCAGATGTACCTCTGGGCAAGGGCAGAGGGGGCCGTTCAGCTGCCGGCCTGGAGGCACCCTGGAGCCCCTCCCTGCACCCTCTGACACTCGAGGAATGCGTCCTGCAGGTCACTGGGCTGGGCTGGCTCTCCCCAGGGACTCCATTCTCCTCCGAATCCCCCTCTGCTTCCCACAGCCATGCTGCTCCTCAGCGGGGCCCTGGTCAGCGGACCCTACGCACTCATCACCACCGCCGTCTCCGCTGACCTGGTGAGTGACCCTGCACCCCCTCCACAGAGGAAAATGCCGTGCAGCAGAGCAGGGGTCGATTGCCACCTGTGTGTGAGTGTGCTGCCTGTGCACTAGAGAGTCCCTGCTGCTGGCCCTCTGCCACCCTCCCCCTGGGTCCTGGGCAGGTTGGCCCAAGAGATCCCCCGCTTGGAGCCATGAGAAGCCCCATGAGCTTTTTGCTCCCCAGAGAAGTGGAAGGGCCTGTCCCGATGAGTCAGCAGAGAGAGCAGCACAGCGGACAGGGAGGCCTGGGCTTGGTCCTCTTCACCCTGTCAGTGTCCCCCCAGGGCCAGCCTGCCCTGGCCACCTCGTGTTGAGTGTGTTGCCGAAGCTGCCCATGTGAAGCCTGTTCTTGGATGTGCATAGCCGGCAGGCTCACATCTGTGGGTGTGGAAGATTCTGGAAGGATCCACACCAGATCTCCAGCACTGGTCACCCACGCAGGACAGTGGCCGAGGAGGGACCTGGACTGCTTTCCTTAGACCAAAGCAGCGGGTGCCTGGCCGCGGGTGCCTTCCATCCTCCACTGGGTGCACATCCCTCGGCTCCCTTGTGCTTTCTTAGGTGCTGTTCATGTCCGTGGCACGGGGCTCCTGAGCCCTGCTCTTCCTTACTGTCCCCAATGTGTGCCACATGTGGAGCTGTCAAAAGCCAGATCTCCTGCCTGCCGCCCCATGAGCCTCGCTGGGTCCCAGCTTGGGTCTCCTGACTGTCCTGGTCCCCTCTTCCTGGACCTCTGCATTGTCACGTTGACTTTAGGCACTGCAGTGACATCTAGCATGTGTCACAGAACAGCCCTGGCTGTGGAGAGTCTGGGTGTCACAGTGATGCTCATGCCAGAGTGGCGCGAGGTGGAGGTGTCCCACGTAGCCAGGTGGGGCCTCGTGAAGAGGACAGCCATGATAGCTGATTACAAGAGCGCCCTGGGAGTTCTGCGAGTCAGATGCCATGGCCGGTATTTCCAGGACTCCTGTGTCCTGGAGATCCTGACCTGGTTGGCTTCCCAGGGTCGGCGCAGCCGGGAGCATGGGTGTGTGTGTGTGTGTGTGTGTGTGTGTGTGTGTGTGGTTGGCAGGCCCTGGAGTACATTCTGCATGTCACTGGGCCAAGGCAACCGGAGCCTCACGTTCCTTTTCCCCTCTTCTAGGGCACTCACAAGAGTCTGAAAGGGAACGCTCACGCCCTGTCCACCGTGACGGCCATCATCGACGGCACCGGGTCTGTAGGTACGCAGCAAGGCCACCCAGAGCCCGTCTTACCTGACAGGTGTCCAGGGTTCCAAGGGCCAATATCAGGACTGACTGGCTCCTAAAATCTGAGCAGCCCAGGGTGTAAAGAGGGGAGATACAAATCATGCAGTAAAACACTTCTTTCTTGATTCTCTTCAAATGAGGGACAGCAGGAGTGGCTAGTGAAGGGAGGTGACGCCTCCTCTGTGAGCGGAGGTGCCCTGTCCCCTCCAACACCCTCTGGGCTGGGTAGGAGAATAAGTCTTGTTCTGAACCCCTTTTGCCACAAGGGAGGAAGGTGAGACCCGCCGGGCTACTCCCTGGCCTGGCTCATCTGCTGTCACCTCCTTGGAGCCGCCACGCCCATCTTAGCTTGGTTGCCCTTAGTCGGAGGTCTGACGGGGTCTGACTGCAGCCTTGCCAGCCCCTTGGGCCACGCTGCCTGCTGGAGCACACGGGGCCTGGGAAACGGTCACCATGGAGACAGCACGCGCCAGTCCTCCACTGCGTCTCAGTCATTGTCTCTGCCCACGTGCGCCACCCAAGAGACAAAGGCAAAGAAAGACCAAGGGAGACACGGAGCCTCGGCAGGCACCCGGCGTGTCCATTAGGCGTGGGCGTCCAGGAGCGCGCGTGGGTGAGATCATGGCCAAGCTCGCTGGTTGCAATGGGCACCTTCTCACAGTCCAAGGCCAGGACTCTAGTGGCCCAAGTCTACGTGCTTCATGCCCAGTGGGCACAGGGTGCCATGTCCACACCTTTCACACAGAGCAACTGAGTTTGCCCTGCGCTTTCCACTTGATTCTTATCAAAGCAAAGCATAAGGGGACCCGCAGCCCCACCCTCCTGTCCCAGCCTCTGTCCTCCTGCAGAGGAAGGTGGACTTGATCCTGAGCCTGCCGCCTGTCCCCAGGCAGCTCGGTGCTCTCCCCTCCTCCAGCCAGGAGCAGATCACCACCCTCAGCTCACAGGCTGTGTCCCTCCCTGGCCACACCTGCATTGCTCCCCCACAGGTTCCTTCCCAGGTGTCCCCTCCTCCACGCCACGGCCTTCAGTCCCCTGGTACTGTCCTTCCACGTAGCCACGCAAGGCCCCAGGGCCGCCTGCCGCACCACATGGCCTCCGTGGTCCACGAGCCCCTTTCTCCTCGGCCCTAGATCCCGTTAACTCCGCCGTGGTGGGAATGTCTCCTGGTAGCTTCCTGAGTTCTCAGGAGGCAAATGCTGAAAAGTGACAAGTCCCTGGGGTCAGGACTCGGCTCTCACCGGGTGCAGATCCGTGTCTCCCAGCTCCACGGTGGTTGGGAAGTCTGCTGTCACTCCTCGCCCAGTCCCCACGCCGGGCCTTCTCCTGGATCCTCGGGGCGCTCCCCTCCCCCTCCCTGCAGCCCTCCCCCCCACGCTGGGGCGCCCGGGGCCCCTCGTGCTGCAGACACCGGCCCTTCATTTAGGGGCACTGAGCTTGTGGTTCTCTGATAAGTTTCCTGCCGTCTCTGGGTTTGTGTCTTGTTCTTCCTGGAGAACAGGAGTCCGCTGCGGCCTTCTGGATCCTTCTATTCTTTCTTTCTGTTTCCTTCCTGCTCACCTGCTCTCTTCTCCTTTCCCAGATGTCTTCTCAGTCAATTCCCCAGACTTCACGTTGGACTTCCTGCTTTGCATGTCATGTTTTTCATGCTCATTGATGTTTTCTGTTTCTTGAGTGTGTGAGTGTGTGTGTGTGTGTGTGTGCGTGTGCGTGTGCGTGTGCGTGCTACTGAACCGCGAACTTGCTGATAACAAACTGCTTTTCATCCACAAATGGCCAGTTTCACGGGTCAGCTTGGTTTTCTCCTAGCTCTCCGAGGGCTTATACCCCAGCCTTCCTTTCCCTGCAGCGTCCTCCTGTTTGCTCGCTCTGTGTTGGGAACGTCCTCAGGTGCAGGGAGAACTTTGGCCTCCACTTCCCCACATTTAAGGGTGAGCCTGCCTCTCACCTGGAGTCCTCCCCTGGAGGGTGTCCACTGCGGTGTTCAGAGGCCTGGGTCCCACTGGACTCTGGAGGAGCCAGTGCTTGGTGGGAGTGGGTGTCAGAGTGCCCCGACCCCGGCTCGTGATTGGGTGCCTCCCCGCCCTGCGTGGAGCCTGGTGTCCCCAGAGGTTAGCTGCCACTCTTCTGCAGCTGGTGTGTCTGGTCAGGGAGGTCGAGGAGAGGCTGCAGTGCCGTGTCAGTGGGCAGGGAAGGGGCAGAGTGAACTGCGGTCAGCAGGGGGCATGGGACTGTGTATGAAAGGCTCCCATAATGCCCCCTTCCCTCCTGCCTCTCCTCACCTGCCCTGTGCTCTTGCTGTTCCTGGCTCTGGGGCGAATCCCAGGCCGTCTCCCACTCTGGGCCTTGGTCTGCCAACAGTGGTGCCTACTCTTTGTGGATTTATAATCTTAAAAGTTTAGCTAAGGGCCACCCTGTTGTCTGGGAGGTGAGAAGACCCACTGGCACGAGCAGTGCGTGTTTACCTGGTGGATCTTCTGAGACTTGGCCTCAGAGCACACAGTTGCCTCTCAGGTCGTAAAGCAGCGTGTGCTTTGTGAACACCAGAAACTGAACCAGTGTCCCGAGGCCTGAGACGAGGGCCACCTGTCCGGGGCCCAGTCTCAGTTGACAGCTGGAGAAAACCCTTCTTCTTCTTCCCACCACGAGTGCCCCAATTCCAGCCGCGAGGGACACACCAAGCGCTGCTTGACCACCGCGCATAGAAACCCCGGGCACTTTGGAGGATGCCCTTTTCTTTCGTGGTTTTTGAATGTTATTTGGCATAATTTTGTACTTGGAGGAAACTTATAAAAATAGGAGTTCACAGAATTGCAGTGTGTTAGCTTTGCCCCGAGCTTCTCTTGTGTCCACACAGCCACGTGCAGGACACACACTCTCACGCACACAGGCACATGGCTTTCTAAGGGTGAAGCGCAGACAGTTCCCGATGCCACCTCAGTGCGGTGATCAGAACCAGGAAGTCAACGTTGACCGATTGTTGGTTCCTACAAATCTCATTCAAATTTACCAGTAATATTTTTATAGCATAAGAATATCTAACACTGCGTGTTGGGTTCAGATTTCTTTATATAAATAATAATAATGGAAAGGTTGGATCAGAAGAACGGACATTTGAGGCTGGACACAGTGGCCTAAAATGATCCCAGCACCTCGGGAGGCAGAGGCAGGAGGATCTTGAGTTCAAAGCCAGCCTCAGCAAAAGTGAGGCACTAAGCAACTCAGTGAGACCCTGTCTCTAAATAAAATACAAAAGAGGGCTGGGATGGGGCTCAGTGGTCGAGTGCCCCCAAGTTTAGTCCCGGTACCCCCCCAAAAAAAAGAATGGACATTTAAAATATCAACATCTATCCTTATAATGGTTCCCGAGGAAGGCAGGCCAGCTCCCCCCATGCTGAGACCATGCTCCTCCTCACTGTGGCCGGTGAGTGGCTGCCGGGCATCCTCCTCATGTCCCCAGGGCACAGGGTACCAGGTGGCCCCATGCACAGTCTTCCGGTGCCTCCATGTTCATGTCTGCCTCTTCCAGGAGCAGCCCTGGGCCCCCTGCTGGCGGGGCTCATCTCCCCCTCGGGATGGAGCAACGTGTTCTACATGCTGATGTTTGCAGACGCCTGTGCCTTACTGGTGAGTCATCCTCTCTGTGACCCAGGCGGCTTCAGTGAGCTCTCTGTGCTTGTTGGCCAGACACTGGTGGAACTTTCTGTGGATTCCTGCAGTCCTGGGGGCATAGGGGTTATTCTGTCATCACTAAATACACGTGGTCCAAGTTCCTTATCTGGGTAAAGAACTATCAGAATCGGAAATAGGTGAGTCTTCTGCTCTGTAGTTCCAGGCAGGACAGTGTGAAGTCCCAGAGCATGGTGCCCTGTGGCTTTGGATTCTGCCCCAGCCTGTGTGTGATGGTGCAGGTTACTGAACCTCTCTGGGCTACAGCTTCCACATATTAAAATGGGCATGATAAGGCCTGTTGGAACTAAAGTGGACTGTGCCCTAGGACCCATGTAGTGCTATGCTAGCCAGCTGTCTGTCACTATCAACACGCCGATTATCAACTTAGAGAAAAGGTCTCTCTGACTCACGGCGTTGGAAGTGTCAGTCTGTGACTAGCTGGCCTGTTGCTCTGGCCCTGTGTCCAGGCAGCACATCATGCGGGGAGCCCTGGGTAGAGCAGACTGCTCACCGCATGGCCAGGATCAAAACAGAGAAGGAGGAGGGCCCCGAGGTCCTCTGTCCCCTTCAAGGGCACATACCCAATGACCTAAGGACTAACAAGGCCCCACCTCCCAGCACCACCAAGTTGGGACAAAGCCCTCGACACGTGGGCCTGTGGGGACACTCCTGTTCTCCCAGCTTTAACCCCTGGGACTCCAACCTGAACCCCAGACATCCAAGAAAACAGGGTGTCTGCCTTCAGGGTGCTGGCCCAAGGTGGTGGGGCTTACGAGCCCTCAGAACTCTCTTCCCACGTCCCCACCACCCAGGACTCCCCTCCCACGTCCCCACCACCCAGGACTCCCCTCTTCTCTGGTCTGAGGGCACCTCTGCTCTCTGAGACCAGGGGCCACCAGAAGCAGGACTACTCTCAGGAACCCGCTTCTGTGTCCAGGACACTCCAGTTTTGTGGGGCCACCCTGGATTGCGTCAGTCAGGGAAGGGGACTAAATCACACTCAAACATGAAGGACGCTTGGACACCTGGGCACCCTTCGTCTGGGTCTGTAAAGTGACTTAAGCCCTTGGAGCTCACGGAGGACGGGAGGCTGAGCTGAAGGGCCGAGGAGGCAGCTGCCCTTGGTGGAGGCCTGCTGGGGCCACCAGGCTGAGGCCACTGTGGGCTCCAAGACAAGCTCCTGGTGCTGGAGTCCCCTGAGAGTCACCAGCCCGGTCACCTCAACAGCTCGAGTCACCCCAGTGCCCACGGCTGCAGGTCCTGGTCTCCACTGTGGGTTCCCAATTTGGGCATCTATGATTGGCTAGTTGTTTTAAACCAGACGTGAACAGGAGTGCGTCCCAGTTTCCCAGAGGACGTAGGACACACAGGACAAGCCTGGGCCAGGTGTGTTGGCCGGCCTGGCCAGCACCCTGAAGAGAAGTGTGTCCTGGGCAGGTGCTGGTGGGTGCTGTGCAGGAAGAGCCCAAGCCCGGGGGCCTCAGTGAGCGAGGGCCTGGGAGGCCCCAGGTCATGCCCACTGGCCGCTCATGTCCCCAGGCAGTGACAGGTGGCCTTGTCTTTGTTTTGGGTGCAGTTCCTGATCCGCCTCATACACAAGGAGCTGAGCTGCCCGGGGCTCACAGCAGGGGGCCAAGCTCCGTAAGTCCGTCACCCCCCCATGAAGGTAGCCGGTGTCCTGTCCGTCTGCCCCCCTGACCAGACAGGGAAGGGCTTGCCACTGTCCCTGCGAGGCACATGGCTTTGCTCACGTTCTCTTCTGTGACGAGTGTGGCCATGCCATGTGACAGTGGCCTCTCCTGCGCGTCGAGGAGACGGTGGGGAGCTTCCTCCTTAGTCACCCCGGTGTTTTCTAGCTGCAGTCCCCAGCCTCAGGCTGGCCTCGCCCTCGCCCCACCCCTGCCCCTGCCCCTGAGTGAGCTCCTCAGGCCCCCTCCAGCTGGCTCCCTGCAGCCACCTGCCCCTGGGGGCAGAGGGGCTCCTGCGAGGGTTGGTGTGCTCTGTGGGACCCCCTGTGCAGGGACCCCGTTGGTCTACCTTCTCTTTCAGGCTGAAGGAACACTGACCACGGAGTCCCGTGGAGGAAGGGCTGAGCCCGTCCCTCACAAACTGTTTGGAGAGAAAGCTGAAGGAGGACCCTGCCCTGAGTGGCTCGCCCTTGCCTTTTGCACACGCTCCTGGAAAAGGCCCAAGGGCCGACTTGAGAATTCCTGGCACTAGTCACACAGACGGGCGCTCAGGACAGCAGCGCAGGTCCAGGACGCTGTCCGACTGCCTTAGCTGAGCCCATGGACGGACAGCTCTGCCCGCCCCAGCCCCACAGATGCGCGTCCATCTAGTCCCTTGAATACAGTATGTGACAGCCCCGTGGCACTGACCCACAGCACCTGGCAGCCCCGTCCCTCTCAGGTACCCAGCAGCAGTGTTAAAGTGCACGAGCCCCACGCTGCAGGAGATCCGGCCACCACGTGCCGCGGGTCCCGGAGGACTTGAACGGGCAGCGAAAGGCCGGGCCTGGGACCTCAAGGACACGTCAGCCAGCCTGGAGCCCGCCTCTGCCTGGCATCAGAACCAAGGCAGAACCAAGACCCCTACTACCCAACAGGTTTCTCCATCCCTTCCCAGACTCGGTCCCCACCTGGACACTGATGGTCAGGAAGTGGACAGAGATGGCAATACGCTGCCTAAGGAACCAGCCCCAGGACACTGTGACCCCTGCCCAGCTCCAGGCGTCCTGCTGGTGTCTGCAGCCACGCACTGCTGGTCCCCTGTGATGTCCAGGGCCGGGGCAGAGGCCTGGGAAGGGGCCTGGCTGTGGGCACCAAGAGCCACGGGCATCTCTGAGCCACTTGACTCGGTCACATGCACAAACACGGGAGCAGTTTCTAGATCCATAGCAACAGAGGGGATATTTATTTAAAATGTATGATGTGTTATCTGAGGTTAAAGGAATACAAATGGCATTTTGTTATTTATTAAGACAAACTAGTGGCTCTCTGGACATCTGTTTTCTGGGTTGGCTATAGCAACGTTCTTAGCTGCCTTTTGAAATAAAATGGGTTTTTAAAAAAAATCCAAGCAGAATACTCAGGGAATATTGATTATTTCTGCCCGTGTTTCCATCACACTGAAAGAAAACTTCCAAATAGCCTGTGTGGTTTGCATTTTCTCGGGGGTCAGACACGTCCCATGGTTGTGCTGGTCGGCAGGAAGCTGGGGCTGTCCCCTCCAGGAGAGGGCCCTCTTGCTGCCAGGGCCAGCAGACCTGGGCCTCTGGGTGCTCTGTGAGCCTGGCGTTCCCCCCTGACTGTGCCAAGGCGTAGGGCTGGGTGGGTGATGCGCTGGGTTCTGGGTGGAGTGGATTCAGGCTTTCAGACCTCAGGAGCTGGGCCGTCTATGCTCTTGTGGTGCGTGCTGCTCTCTGAGGGTGTGCTGTGTTTTCAAAGTCAGTTCTTGGGCCCCCTCCGTGGCAGCAGGCCAAGGACTCAAGAGCCCCTACCCTGAGCTCTGGGGGCCTAGCAGGGGACACAGGCCTGTCCTGTCAGCCCGCGGCCCTCACTGGCTGGCTGTGCTTTTTATTTTAATAAGTTATTAACACATTTGTGATCTTCTACTGAAAGCAAGATTTCCACAGACTGGCTAGGTCACAAGTCCCCTGCTCAGGTCCCCAGCCTCTGGTTCTGTCTCCTCAGCCTCCCACGTGCTGAAGGCACTGCTTGTCCTTCCCACCCTCACTGCCCACCCCAATAGTGGCCTGCCCTCTGCCCCTGCAAGACGCCACACCTCCGTCCTTCCAGGCGTCCAGTGTGGGTATTAATCTGGATAAAGAAAAGAGCGACTAGCCGTAGAAACGTGTCGATGGGTAGCACAGAGAAAGTCTTCCAAACTGGTAAGGTTCGGCTGTGAGGTGCCCCTCCGAGCTCCGGTGCTAATGTTTGCCGGTGGACAGGCTGTCCCGCGAGAGCTGGGCCCTGTCAGGTTGAAGGAACCTGGCCTGGTGTGAAGCCCGGGACCCGCCTTACCCCACGAGAGTGTTCACCTCGGCCCCACCGTGGCCTGAGACCTTGGAAACCCTGAGTCCAGAGGGGCTTTTCCTCCCCTACGTCCTTCCAGTCGGGCATTTCGGTCACAGTGACAGAAAGCCGAGTCACACCCAAGCTGTCTCGCAGCACCACTCTACAGAATGGCCTGAGCCCTCCCCAGTCAGGCGAGGAGGGGTCCCCAGCAGACCCTCCGCAGCTGAGGCCCTCTGTCCGCTCAGCCGCAGGAAGACTTGAGGGGCAGTGGTGTGTCCCCCAGCTCTGTGACCAGCCCCTCAGCAGCTCCCCACTCCTGAAGCTCCCTGGCTGAGCCCTGAGGGGAGGCCACTGAAGTGGACGGTGATGTCATGTAAAACCTGCCTGCCTTCCTGTCCTGGGCTGGGCTGGGGAGCTCATCCCACCTCACGTGGCCCTGCTCGGCCACCGCCACGTGGACATGTGCGGCGTCCCTAGGACTCCAGTCAAGCTAGCACACAATGCCCTGCCCGCACTGGGACAGCGGGGGACCCTCCAACCCCAGGGGAAACCATTGGGAAGCTCCTTAAGAGGAGGCCTGAAGGCTCCCGGGTGCCAAGGCACCTGTGGGCTTTTGTCCTGGCTTGTCCCCAGGATGTCAGCGGAGGCCAGCCCCCCAGCCAGCAGCTTGTAAATCCAATCTAAATAAGTAGCTTTGAAAAATGAACTGGACAACACAAGCCCTAATTGCTTCTTGTTGGATTCACAGACAGAGCACCAGCTGTATGCGACCTCAGGGGGGTGCCCTGCAGCCGGTGCCACAGACTCCGATGGGAGGAGGGGAGCAGGAGCTGGTGTGGGGGCAGGAGGAGGTGTGTGCCTGTGGCCAGGGTTGTGGGGACCCTTGCTCAAAAAGAAAGGAAAAGTGCTGTCAAGGCGCTGAAATACACAACTGCCCGTCCGTCCACTCTTGTCTTTCTCCCCCCCTTGTGTTTTATTTGCCAGTCAACCTCTCCATCCCTGGGGCCTCGGAACTCTAAAACATAGCCATCCTATCAGGTGCCCAGCTCTGTCCCAAGACAGAGGTCCTGTGCAACTGGGTGGACCCCACCCCCAGGCCACCTCCCTTCCTGCAGCTGCTGCTCAGGGTGCCCTGGGCACCTGGTGGGGCTGGCACAGCAGCCCAGGCTGGGTCAGCACCACCAGGCCCCACAGAGACACCAAGCTTAGTGCGCTGAGCCCTGACCTCTCCCTGCCCTCACTCAGGCCAGAGGGTGACCATGGAACACAGATCTCTGCCGATAAGGCCAACCTGTTTCCTCCCTGGGGGGCCAAGGGTCAGGAGGGCAGCAGTCCCCTCCAGAGGAGGCAGTGGCACACGCAATGCAGGAGCCCAGGTCCCAGGCCCCAGCGACAGTGCCACCAGCCTGGACCGTCCTCTAACCACAGGCACAAAGAGCAAGGTTCAGAAGCCAACGGGCACCTGCTGAGCACTGAACCCCAGGCCCCCGGGCACAGCCACGGGGCTGCACCACCACTCGAGAGAAGGTCACCTGCCCAGAATGCTGCTCCATCAGAACTGAACCAGGACCCTCAAACATCAGATAGAGCTCTAATCTCTAGGGTATACAAAGAACTCAAAAAGTTAAACAACAAAAAAGCAAATAACCCAATCAACAAATGGGCCAAGGACCTGAACAGAAACTTCTCAGAGAAGGATATACCATCAATCAACAAGTACGTGAAAAAATGCTCACCATCTCTAGCAGTCAGAGAAATGCAAATTAAAACTATTCTAAGATACCATCTCACTCCAATAAGATTGGCAGCCATTATGAAGTCAAACAACAATAAGTGCTGGCGAGGATGCGGGGAAAAGGGTACACTCATACATTGCTAGAGGGACTGCAAATTGGTGCAGCCAATTTGGAAAGCAGTATAGAGATTCCTTGGAAAGCTGGGAATGGAACCACCATTTGACCCAGCTATTCCCCTTCTCGGACTATACCCAAAAGACCTAAAAAGAGCATACTACAGGGACACAGCCACATCAATGTTTATAGCAGCACAATTCACAATAGCTAGACTGTGGAATCAACCTGGATGCCTTTCAATAGATGAATGGATTAAAAAAAATGTAGCTTATACACAATGGAATATTACTCAGCACTAAAAAATAACAAGATCATGGCATTTGCAGGGAAATGGATGGCATTAGAGCAGATAATGCTAAGTGAAGTGAGCCAATCCCTAAAAAACAAATGCCGAATGTCTTCTCTGATATAAGGGGGGTGACTCAAAATGGGATAGGGAGGAAGAGCATGAGAAGAAGACTACCACTAAATAGGGAAGAGAGGTGGGAGGGAAAAGGAGGGAGAAGGGGAGTTCACGGAAGATGGAAGGAGAACCTCATTGTGATACAGAATACATGTTTGATGGTGTGATGAGAAAAAGAAAAAAAAAGTGTGTCACATGAGATTGGACAGGGAGAAAGGATGGAGAGGAGGGGAGGAGTAGGGGGGATAGGAAGGGCAGCAGAATAGAATAGACAACATGATTGATGTATGCACATTCCATGTATGTATTATATGTCAAAATTAATTCTGCTGTCATGTATGACTAAAAAAATAAAAACAAATCGTATGGTTAAAAAAAAAAAAAAAAAAAGAACTGAACCAGGACCTAAAGGCCAGCCTGAGAGCCTGGGGCCAGCGTCCCCAAGCCCTGATATTGGAAAGAGGGTCCTCAGGCTCCCCAGCCCCCCAGCGTGGGATTCTAGAGCCCGGGGGAAACGCGGCTGCTTCTGTTCACACTCAGTCCTGGTCACAGGGACGTGCGGAGGAGCCCGTCCTCACCACTAGCACGTCTAAAAGGAAACGCGGCTTCAGATGTCTTGTCGTCGTGGGAAGGAACCAACTCCGGAGCCTCTGAGGCCTCCCAGAAAACCAGTCTCGGCCAGCGGTCGCCACATGTCCAGCAAGACAATTGCTGAGCTGTCTGTCCCAGAAGCCCCCAGGCCATGGAGTAAGGGGGACCGGGTTGGGGCCGGCTGTGACCTCTCCTTCCTGTCCCGCCAGCCTTCGCTGCGGCTTTCTCCTCTCACGTCCCCTGCCGCGTCCACTGGCTGTTGGCAGCAAAGCCTAGGCTCCTACAGTGTGTCCCTACACGTCCAGGGGACAGCGTCAGCCCTGCCTTCCAGGGCAGGGGCCATGCCAGCTCGGGTTCTGCCGTGCTGGGCCCCTCGGCAGGCTGCTGGGGGGCGTTTGCAGCCATCTCTGGTAAGGAGGAGACCCTCCCCTCGGCCGGGCCTTGGCTGCACTCGGAGCTCGGGGCATCTCAGCACCTGCGGATGGCACAAGCTGAAGAGCTGCCACCGTGGGGACATCCTGTTGAGACCAGCCAACAGTCCTTCCTGTCCTTCCTGTCCTTCCCACAAGTCCACTGGCGGAGAAACCCCTCCCTGGTAACCATGCGGCGGTGCAGGGTGGGAAGGTGACTGGCGCCCACCCAGAGGACCTGACGCTGCAGTTAGCAACCATCGGGACCTCGGCACATTGGCCAGCGCCCGGGGGGAGGAGGACGGAGCTGAGAACGGCTCACTGTCACCCTCCATCCTTACATTTGTGTTCCGCTTCCCCTTCCGTTCCCAGGCCGCAGCGCACTTGACCTGACGCCCTTTCCTCTCTCCGCTCGGATTTTACTTATTGAGGATCTTCGGACAGTGCCGAGCGGCTCCCAGTCACGGACGGCTGCGGCACCTTCCTGTGTGTACAGCGCAGTGGTTTTTGCCTGGTTCACACTCTGCACAACCGCGGTCTCCTGTGGCTCAGGGTCCCAGTGTCCATTATCAGTTATGTTTGTCCAGCAGCCTCAAGGGACCTCAGAGGGCACGTGAGAAGCAGGCAGCTTGCTTGGAAGGGCGAGAGCCAGTGCTGCTTGCTGTCTACCTACTTGCTGAGAACCCAGCCTCGGGAGCCCCTCCTGGCCCACCTGTCCAGTTTACTCCTGTCTCACTGAATGGCACACCCGGGAGCCCCCCTGCAGGTAAGAGGCAGTATCACCAGCCCCCGGAGCAGGGCCAGGGCCCCCACCCTTAAAGGAAGCCCCACCCTCCCAAGGTTTCCACCTAACTGGCCTGGCAGGTGCCTCACCGTGTCACGGCCACCTGGGTTCGTCCTCTCTGCTGCTCCTGACTGCCCAGTTCCTGACTGGGCAGTCTCCTGGGTGCGTCAGAGCACCCTGGAGTCGCTCCTGCTGAGCTGGCTGGTTTATGTGTCAGCTGGCCGGGCAGTAGCACCAGTTATCCCGCTGAACCCTGGCCCAGGGTAGCCGTGGTGGTGTTCTGTGGATAGCTCACATCTAAAAAGGAGTTGACCTCAAACAGTGGTCCTCAATGACCCTCCCGAGGCTGGATCCTCAGCAGCCAGGTAGACAGCAAGCAGCACCGGCTCTAGCCTTGTGGGCCCAAGCTGTGACCTGATTGTGGCTAAACACCATGGCCCTTGCCCTTCCAAGCAAGCCTCCTGCTTCTCACTTGCCCACTGAGGTCCCTTGTGGTCCCCATCCACACCAGGGAAGGCCTGAGAGCGGCACTGAGGTCCCCTGAGGAAGAAGGAACCCACCAGCCCTCAGCCTCTGCTCCTGCTGGTCCTCCCAGCCAGCCTCCTGCCTGCCCACGCAGCGGGTCCACTCCATGCTCCCGAGGCGGGCTGCAGGCCACTCCCGGCTCAGCTTCCCGGGGGGCCTCCTGGTACAGTGAATGGCTCCTGTGGGGCCTGAGTTTTACAATCAGAAGAAGTAACCGTTACTTTAACGCCCAGGTAACACTGGGAGCAAGGAGGGCCGCCTCCAGGGACAGCTGTATTTGGGCACATTTCTCACAAGGTGATGTGAGGCCACCTCTGCGTTGAGCCAGTATTCTGCCGTACCCTAGTGACATTGAATGTCCCCAACCCTAGAAGTTCTACTTCCAGAACCCCCTGCACTGAAGCCCAGCCCCATGAAGACACCTCTCAGGTCCTGGTCTTACCGGATGCAGGGAGGGAGCCGCAGTGTAGGGTGGCCACCGTCCACTCCACGCACCCTGCCAGGCTCTGAATAGGTCCAGTGATGAGCAGGCAGAGCCAGCTCCACCACGCGGGGTTACTGCTAGGCAGGCGGGGGGCGCTGTTCACACGGCAAGGGGACAGATGCACAGTGTCGTGTCCATGATGGTGAATTCTAGAAAGAGGGCGTCAGGGGGCCGGAAGGGGGTGTGGCTTCACGCCAGCCATCGTCCTGAGGAAGGGGTAGATGAGTGGAGAATTCAACGGCAAGATGGGAAACCAGGCAAAGAGCTGGGGGGGCCCAGACCAGACCCCAGGTGAGGTCAAGGACAGCAGGAAGTTGAGGGGCACAGGTGCAGAGGGATGCAGATTCCACCAGGACTGGGGGTTCCTGACCGGTAGGGCTGCAGGGACAAGGGACAGGAGAGTTGAGGCAGGGCCAGGAGTGACACCCCTGAGGTCCCAGCTGAAGCTGAGGCTGGTGAAGGGGTGGATGACAGGGTGGAAATCGAGGCCCCACAGAGTGTGTGACCCACGGGGACTGGGGAGTCTGACCACTCTAGAAGGACAGGAGCCCTGAGGGGCCGGAGATGGTGGGGACACAGGCGATGACCAGCTCAGGGGTCTGACGGTGGTGGGGAGAGGGGGGAGAGTGAAGTGGAAAACTGTCGAACAGGAGGAAACGGGAAGGCAGAATGGAAGGGCCCGAAGGAGAGTGGACCTCAGCCTCGACAGGTAAGGACCAGGCCCAGGGGGCACCGTGGAGACCAGATCCCAGGTTGGCCCCGTCTGTGCTCTTTCCAAATGACAGCCTCGCCTGTTTGGCTGACCCTCCCTGATTGCCAGGGGCCCTGGACATGGCGCTTCCAAAAGTATCTTCTGGCCACCAGGACAATTGAATCAGTCCCTCATGTCCTCTAAGATGAAGCATGCTGTCCACACTCCAAGACCACGGCCTTGGCTGCAGACCCCAGCATGGACAGTGGTTGGTGCCACAGTCTCTGACCACACATGTCAGTCAGGGCCCCTCATGGCTGGGGCCAGTGGCTCAGGGGCCTGTGAGCTGTTCCTGCCTGGGCATCTGAAAGCAGAGTCTGGGGTGGCCATGGTTGCTCAGAACACCGACTGCGCTGCCACATGGGGGCCTCCAGCCGGGGCCCTTGATGCCCTCACGCAGAGGACAGTGCCCCAGAGCCACCAGGGCCAGCAGGCCCCCCCCCCCCCAGCAGACGTGCCTGGAGCTGCCACCTTTCTGCATGCCACAGGGTCTGCTGCCCCCCTCCTCTCGTGTTCCACATGCCCAGAAAGCCAGAGGGAGGGCAGGAGGCCAAGAGAAGGGACGGGAGAAAACCCGAGCACACACAGGCCGCCGCAGCCTCTGAGCCTCGTCACACCCTCCTTTAATCAGAAAGGGGGAACCACGCTCAGAGAGTTAACACGGCCAGCCCCCTCAGTGGTGTGGCCCAGCCAGGGTCCGGACGTGGACTTGGTCAGGACCCAGCTCTGAAGCTACCTCTCAGTCCCTTCCCTTTCTGAGCAGCCAGGAGGCTGAGCTGACTCCACGGAGGCCCACGGGGACCCCCTCCCCTGAACGTCAGGAGCCTCCTGGGGTCAACTCTGCTGTCTGCACTGAATCAGACCAGGTAGCCCCGGCTCTGCACCCTGGCGCTCCTCTCGGCCGCCAGCCATCTGCATTTCCTCCTCAGCCCTTGGACCCCTTAAAAGTCTCATTTTCCTTTTATCACATTTCACACTTTTAAGGACACTGGGCTCACACCCTGGCACCCCAAGAGCTTCACTGCCTGACCCTGCCGACCACCCTTATCTGTTGGATCCCAGCAAGGATTGGAGGCACTTCCCTCTGCGCAGGTGAAGGAGCTGGAGCCCAGGGAGGCCAAGTGTCTCCACAGCACGTCCTGCCGGGATCAGGGCTATCCACCCCTGGTGACACAGCACTGCATGGTGGCCCTGCCAACGGGGGAGAAGGGAGGCACCCTGGGTCTAGGCCGCCGCCTGCAGGTGGTCACACTTGGGCTGTGGATTAGATGCAGGTGGTCACACTTGGGCTGTGGATTAGATGCAGGTGGTCACACTTGGGCTGTGGATTAGATGCAGGTGGTCACACTTGGGCTGTGGATTAGATGTCATGGGAACCAGCCGCACACTCCAGTGTCCTGCCTCAGCAGCAGGACTTCAAAACCCTTCACCTGGTGTTGAAAGGGAGGAGAGAGGAGTAAGAGGCTGAAGTGGCACCGACTTTATTTTTAGGAACTGCACCATGACATTGAAAAAATGCATGTCTCCAGAGTCCCCCGTGGGGAAGAGCAATCCCGCCTCCAAACCGCGTGAAGCCAAGGCAGCCGCCAAGTGCCAGTGACTCAGAGGAAACCCGGGGGTGGGATTTGATGGGGAGCAGGAGCTACTGGGGGATTTTCAATGCAATGACAAGTTCGCTGCTCATGCGGAGTGGCACCCTCTGGAAGATCCGCCCTCTCCAGAGCTTTCCAAATCATTTGCAATGCAGTAGAGGGACAGTGAGGGCCGGGGTGGCCAGACCACACAGGGCAGAGCCCGCCCTGCTCTGGGGCGGGTAGAGGGTGGTGGACAGGACTTGCAGGTGTCGACCAGGCTAGGCCAAGGCCACTGCAGCCCTGTGCCGAGCTGCAGCACGACAGGAACGCAGGCTGTTTCCTCCCGAGCACCCTGCACGCCTCTGCGCGGGCTCAGGCCCAGCCCTGGTGGTGTTGTTACCGCTGTTGGCCCGTGACGAGTCCTTGCTTCCCCGATGTTGAAGAATAACACCAAAGAAGCACGCCGAGGCAAGGTCAGAGTAGAAATTAGAAGTTTATTAAAGGACAGCAGAAAAGACTTCTCCCGGAGGAAGAAGGGGACCCAAGAGGTGGAATCCGGTTGGCGGGCAAATGTGTTCCCCTTTTTATAGGTTTGGTGATGGAATGCAAGGGGGAAGGGTTAGGACACAGGTGGGCCAAACGGGCAGGAAGGACTTAATTATCACTTTTTGGGATGGGCTTATCACTTCTTTGGGATGGGCTGTCTCCAAATCTGTTGGGGGATGTTTCCTGGGCTCCATTAACATTTCTTTGGGGTGGACTTTGGCCTAGGGCCTTTCCGGGACTTCATTAACATTCCATGAGCTGTCCTGCGTTTCCTGGAATCATTGTCAGCATGGCCTCCATTTTAGATTTCCCTCGATATTAGACCCGATTTACCTAACTACACTGACTGCCTCACTTTAAATCTGGCTTCAGTGTGTCCAGCAGGCCTGCTTCCCTGGACTCCTTCAGAGCCCCTGCCTCCGGGCCCCTGCAGTCCCCATCTCTGCTTTCTGCGCAGTACTCCCAACTCTCAGCTTCCTGAACAAACCTGCCGCAACTCTGCTTCCAGCCCCCCGTCTTGTTGGCCAACGTGGGAGTGAGTGGGAGTGACCCGTGTCCCTTGGGGCTGGACAGGGTACATCACGGCAGAGCCCTGACTGGCTGTGCAGCATGCCACGGGAGGTGGAGCCCCCGCAGCCTACCAGTGATCTGCGTGGCAGGAGGGTGATGAGGAAGCTGTCACCAAAGGTGGCAGTTCCTGCCCATTAGGGAGGTGGCCCATTTAGAGCAGGGGTCAGCCGCCAGCCCTGGGGAGGCAGATCGCAGTCCCGAGGAAACCTGGCCCCAGGGCGATGGTGGAGGCTGGGCCTTACAGCGTGTGTTTGTGGGACTCGTGGGAAAAGTGATGGAGAACAGTTGCCTGGTCAGCGAGTAGGGACCAAGGGGTGACACATGGAGGGACTTCTCAAACAGGACAGCAACGTGATGAAATGCACAACACCCAGGCCTTCTCAGAATGCAATGGAGGCCTGGCCTCGTGTCCATTTCCACAATATCCCAGTGGGTCAAGATGGCCCCCGTGAGCCGTGCCGGGGCCAGGAGACTGAGGGCGGCCTCCCCTGCCAGCTCCACTGGCCGCAGAGGCCTGCCATTCCAGCTCACTAACAGGAGCGGCATTCAGAGGGGGCCCTGTCCACGGTGCTGTGAGCCTGGAAGAGAACAGCGTGTCCTCGGAAGCTCTGCGCAGTCGCTGTGAACCGGGTCACTAAACAGGCCCCTGCCACTCCCTGAGCCCCTCTTCTCGAGGGCTCTGTGAATCAGCACGTGACCTCGGTGGTGAGCGCCGCACTTCAAGCTGCCTGTGCTCAACGTGTGCTGCTGGGTCACGGACAGGAACCGCTTCTCCGACGCGTGTTTTCTCTGCAGAGCACTGGCTACGCACGGGCTGCTTGAACGGCAAAATGTGGGGAAATGCAGCACGAAGTGCGTATCTGGTGACCGCCCGCCACCCTGCCCTCCAGGCTGGCTGAGCTGGCAGCGTCCCCGCTGCTCCACCATTGCATGTGAAATGGGGGGAGGGGACGAACAACTGTGCTCCCCAGCAGGACTGGTTCCCCAGTCCTACTGCAGATGGCAGGGCATCAGCTCTGTGAGGAGAGCTTGCACAGGCCTGCAGGGGGCTTCCTGGGGAGGGAGGGAAGGAGCTGCCAGCCGCTCGCCCTGGGCAGCTGCATGGACACGGAGAGCTGCTCCGCCTCTGCTTCCCGCCCTGGGAACATGGCAGCTCCCGCAGGCGGGTCCTGGGAAACAGGCTCTGGATGGCGTCTGGCAGGCAGGATGTTTATCAGGAAGTTCCCTGGAGGTCACAGCCACAGAAGGCGGCAGCAGAGGACCACAGCTGGGGGCTCCTGAGAGATCAGAGAGAAGCAGCCTGCCCAGGCCTGTCCGGTGCCACCTCTGTGGTGGGAGCATCACTGCTAGACAGCCCTTGTGGCTCCTGACCCCTCCGTGCACCCCTCCCACGCCGCCACCACACCTCTGTCCCCGTTGTCACTCTCAGCGTGGTCACTCAGTGTCCTGTGACATCACTGCAGTCGCCTCTGTCTCCAATGTGGACAGTGGACGGCGTCCCCCCGTGGCTCTCCTTAAAGGGCAGCCTGTGGGGCTGTGCACGGCGTTCAGGCTGGACGGGCCCCACAGAGGGAGGTGCCCAGCCGTAAGCCGGGGGAGTGTTTCCCTTGGTCAGTTCGCTGCACAGGCTGTGGGGGTCGGGGGAGCAGCTGTGGGGGGTGGCGGGGGCACCGGGTGACCTACAGCTTGCCCTCAGCTCCTCTTCCGTGTACACTCCACCACCACGGATGACTGTGAGTCCCCAACCTGGGGACAGGTGGGTGTGACAGTGCAGCTCTCTGGGAGCAGGTGCACGCGGGGCAGCCCCGTCAGTCCCCAAGCCCACGGGGCATTAGCCATGTGGTGGCAAAGGCAGGAATTCTCCACAGCAGCCGGGGCAGAGTTCCACAGCCAGCGGCCTGCGCCGTGACTCTGACCCAGGGCTTGCTGTAAACACAGGGCACTTCTCCCGCCTCTGAGGAGTCTGTGGGGTGGCATGGCCAAGTCGCAGGGCTGCTCGCATGGACCATGTCGGAAGGTGCAAGATGCAATAATTGGAGACTTACTCTGGTTGGGAGCTCCCGGATGCTCATGGACGCCCAAGAGTTTCATCGGTATTGTAGTTCTCTGAATCTTCTGAGAATGTATCTCTCACTTGCTGGTGCTCAGGTATCTTACCAAGATATCCTTCTTGTTAGCCACTTCTGGCTTGTCACTAATTAGCATAATGTCATTACTGTAGTGAACCAATGCTATGTTCCTTGGCATGTCTTTATTGTCCGTAAAGCTTTGGGCCACCTTAGTCAGCTTTCTATTACTATAACAAATTACCTGAGATGATCAACTTCTAAAGAGGAAAGGTTTGTGGCACAAGCCACCTATCTTTTTTGTAATTCCAGTTACTAGGGAGGCTGGGGCGGATGGATTGCAAGTTCAAGGCCAGCCTGGATAATTTAGTGAGATCCTCCCTGCCTCAAAATGGAAATAAAACAAGAACTAGGGATGTAGCTCAGTGGTAGATCACCCTGGCTCAATTCCCCATTTTTATTTTGTCTCAAAGTTCTGGAGACTTCAGGTCAGCTGGCTCCAACACCTTGGCCTCTGGCAAAGAGCGCACCAGGGCAGAGGAAGTGCTCACTGCACAGCCACAGGAAGCAAAAGGGGGGAACAGACCAGACTCCCCCAGTCCCCCCCAGGGAACCCCCACCATATGGCCTCTGGGGACACTTCTCCAGGCTTAGCAGGAGGCAGGAGTTAACGTGGCCCTGAGGCAAAGCCGGCTTCTCCCATCCTCATCCCGTGGCAGCAGGCTCTTCCCGTGGCTCCTTCCTCACTGGGGACAGCACAAACCTAGGCTGTCACTCTGCCACAGCCAGGAGCCCCCGCTGGCAGGTAGAGCTGTGCTCCTGGCTTGGCGAGCTGAGGCCTGCTCTCGTGCCCGGGTTCCCTGATGTCTGCAGCAGCCAGATGGTAAACTAATGGCGCTCTGCTAGAGACCACCCCACATCCCGCAGGTCCCCGCAAGCAGAACTGATTCCCACCCACCCCCAGGGATGCAGAACTGATTCCCATGCCCCTCAGGGATGCAGAACTGAATCCCACCCACCCCCAGGGATGCAGAACTGATTCCCACCTACCCCCCAGGGATGCAAAACTGATTCCCCCCCCCCAGGGATGCAGAACTGATTCCCACCCACCCCCCTCAGGGATGCAGAACTGATTCCCACCCACCCCACCCCCAGAGATGCAGAACTGATTCCCTCCCACCTCCCAGGGATGCAGAACTGATTCCCACCCACCCCCAGGGATGCAGAACTGATTCCCACCTACCCCCCAGGGATGCAGAACTGATCCCCCCCCAGGGATGCAGAACTGATTCCCACCCCCCTCAGGGATGCAGAACTGATTCCCACCCACCCCACCCCCAGAGATGCAGAACTGATTCCCTCCCACCTCCCAGGGATGCAGAACTGATTCCCACTCACCCCACCAGGGATGCAGAACAGATTCCCACCCCCCACCAGGGATGCAGAACTGATTCCCTCCCACCTCCCAGGGATGCAGAACCGATTCCCACCCACCCCCCAGAGATGTTGCTGTCTCCCCACGGGCGGGCAGGCCTGGAGCCTTCCTCTCTGGGGAGGCTCTTACCTCACAGGCCAGGGACCCAAAAGGAGCCTATGCCAACCTCAGGTTTGCCTGTCCGCACTGTCACTTGGGAACTGGGCTGTGAGCACCAGGGAGGAGCAGGCCCGGGCCGTGGCCCACTGTGTGCTGTCACCACCAAGAGGCTGCTCTTCCCTGGCCGCCCGCGCCTCTTTTCAACAGGGGCCCTCGCGCTGCTTTGGTCTTTGGCCACCGATGTCAACTCCAGCCCTGATCTAATGTCCTTTTAGTGCCTGGAATGTCCCCTCCCACTGTGCACAACACCATGGTGGTCTTCCTGGGGAAGGGACAGGAAGGTGTTTCTAGTTTCAGTGGATATGTGCCATGAGGTCCTTCTCCAAGGACTTGGACTGTGGTCAACAAGGCCAGGCAGAAAACTGGCTGCTGCCCTGACCCTGGCAAGGCCAAGACTCCCCCTTGTCCAGCACAGCTTGGTCAGAGGGTCAGAGAGGACCCTTGCTGTCCACAAGTGTCTGTGCCTCTAGGTCTGCTGTGTTCTATGAGCCATTGTCACCTGGGAAAGCCACATCCCGGGAGCCTTTGTCATACCCCGCAGGCCAGCCCTTGGCTACTCTTCTGACCTTCCTGCTCACCCTGCTGATGGCACCCGTTCACCTTCTGACAGCTAAGCGCCGACACCTAGGGTCTCAGTCTGTTCAGGCTGCTATGACCCAGCAGATGAGACATTGATAGCTGGGTGTGGTGTCACAGGCTCTAGTCCCAACTACTCAGGAGGCTGAAGCAGGAGGATCCGCTGAGGTCAGAGTTTGAGGGCAGCCTGGGCAACATAGCAGACCCCATCTCAAACAGAATAAAATGCAGGCATTTATGTCTGGTGGATCTGGAGGCTAGAAGTCCACGATCAAGAAGACTCAGTGTTCTGAGGGCCCACTTTCTGACTCAGATGGCACCTTCTTATAGTGTCCTTGTGTGGTGGAAGGGACAATAGGTGACTTTTGAGTCTCTTCTCAGGGCACTAAGTATTCGTAAGGAGTCCACCCCTTGACCTAGTTACCTCCTAAATACCCCTAAAATCACCACCTTGAGGGTGGGATTTCAACATGTGAATTTGGGGACATGAGCATTCCAACCACAGCATCTGGTCTCTTATTTTGGTGGCCTTTCATCTCCATCACTATCAGTGATCCTGGTTCAAGTGGCTTCTTTCTGCAGTGACCCTGCAGAGGAGGTCACATTGACCCGACGAGGCTGGACCCGTCACACAGCGTTCCTGGGCTTTGGTCAGGGGGAGACAGCTAGGACTTCCCGTGGGATGCAAGTGAGCATCTGGTGGGCCTGGGGACGATCACAGGACACCTCTCCAGCAAGCCACTTCCTGAGCATCTGGGAAAGTCACTTCTTCTGCCATCTGCCATGCCAATCCTGCTCAGGAAGGACAGGATTCTGGGAGTCCCTAACCAAGGGGACTGGGGGTGCTACGGATAAGGGGGTTGTTGGGGGAACGCGTCATCGCCTCCTGAGGCCTGTGCCGCGGGCGGTGAGCTGCAGCTTGTGGTAACTGGGCTTCCTGTGTGTGCTCGTGCCCACCGCAGGGTGTGAAGGCTCTTCCCCAGCACTGGGACCCAGACAGACGGCCCAGCGCAACCCTGAGGGTGAGAGCTCTGACCCACGCACGTGTCATTTGGGCTCAGCTCTTTGTCACAGGACCACAGTTTTCTGTCTTTTTTCCTTTAATCACAAGGACATGCTGACATTTTTTCATACATTCCCCCTCATCTGGTGAGAGGATTTAACCATTTCTTGACTAGCTGTAAACGTATTCACATCTTATTTCTTATTGTGTTCATTTGGGAAGTTAATTTTCTAGGAATATCTCAATTTCCTCCAAAATTTCTAATTCACTGGCATGAAGTTGTTCATGGAGCCTCTTAGAACCACTGTAGTGTAGTGGGTGTCCTCCTTACTGACAGTGCTTGTTCTCTCCTCTGCCTACTCCCTCCTTCCCTCTCTCCCCTCTCTCCCCTCCCTCCCTCTATCCCTCTCCCCCTCCCTCTCTCCACCCTCCCTCTCTCCCTCTCCCTCTCCCCTTCCCTCTCTCCCTCCCTCTCTCTCCCTCCTCCTCCCCCTCCCTCCCTCTCTCCTCTTCCCCAGGGCTGAGGATCCAGCCCAGGGCCTGATGGGCCAAGCAGGCACCCTACCACTGAGCTGCATCGGGCCCACTCTTTTTTCTTGGTCAAAGTTACTAGTTTTGTCGACTTTATTGGTCTTTTCAAGGTATAACTTTTGTTTTTGTTGATTTTTCTATTATGTATTTGGTTTCTATTTTTAAAATTTCTGTTCTTCTCTTGGCCCCTTAAATTTTGTGTTATTTTTCTAATTTCTTAAGATAAATGCTTAATCATTGAGTTCAATCTCCCTTCTTTTCTAGTTTACACACTTAAATCATGAATTTCTCTTTAAGCATTATTTAACTGTTTCTCAACATTCTTATATTCAATATTCTTATAGCTTTCAGATCAAAGTATTTTTTAAAAAATTTTATTGACATTTCTCCCAACTTATGAGCCTCTGGAAGTAGTAAATTCCAAACACAGGAATTTCCTATTTTTCTTTGGTCATTGTCTACTAGCTTAATTGTAATACAGTTAGAGAACTTACTCTGTATGATTTTAGTCTTAGAAATTTGTTGAGAATTTCTTTCTGGTCCATTTTGATAAAATGTTTCAAATGCACTTGAAAGAATCCTTATGTAGCAGCTGTTTGGTCTCCTGTTCGAATGTACTCCTGAGGTCAAGTCTGTTGGTCTGTTAGAACTGTTTTGCGTTCACACTGTCTGTGTTACCTAAGTGCTCATGTAAGGTGTGCGTGTGAACCTGTCCTGCAATCAGATAAGACACACTGAGAATTATCAACTAGTTCTGGCAAATCAAAATATCCCTTTCTGACGATAAATGTACGTCTCTGATGACTTTATCCCCTACTTCTTCAGTCCTTTCTTTGCCTTCGACTCTGAATCTCTGAAATTCCTCTAGGAATTCCAAGTCTGGGAACTGGTTCCAGTGGCTCCTCATGTCAGGGTTGCGTCAGGGGCCGCAGGGATGGGGGATGGGGTTGGAGAGAAAGGAGCTGCCCTGGGCTGCGGGGCTGTTTGCAATCATGGGAGTTTATAAACCAATAAACCAAGTATCTGTAACCCTGGAAATCTCCGCAGTTGTAATTTTAGATTTGTCTCAAGTAAATCAGTATTTTAAATACTCTCTGTTTGCTGCTTCCCCCCACCATTCTTTAAATTATCAGTCTAAAACTAAATTTGTCAGGTTTTCATTTCTGGCAAGCTTCAGTTACCTTTATTTTACTTGAGCAGATGATTTCATTGCATTCAACTATTCTATTAAAAACAAAGAAATTTCTGTGTTAGATTTCATTACTGTAACAAACACCTGAGATAATCAACTTATAAAGAGAAAAGGTTTCTTTGGGCCCATGGTTTTGGGGTTTCTGTCACAGCCAGTCTGCCCTGTGGTTTTGGAGGACTGTGGTGAAGCAGCACAGGGAGGTGGGAGAAGCACCCAGCAGACGAACTCGCTCACCTCATGGCCAGGAATGAGACAGAGGAAGAAACCGGGGTCCCAGGAGCCCTCTGAGGACCACCACCTAAATCTTCCCAGCAGGCCCTGCCTCCTGGAAGCTCCAGTGCCTCCCCGGAGCTCCAGCCTCCACCACATGGGCCTTTAGGGGACATTCCAGATCCAAGCACTTCCCTGGTTTTCTCTCTCTCCACACGTAGAAGCCCAGGGTGACCTGAGTGCTGAGCAGATCTTTCCCCTAGCAGAGCCTGGTCCTGGCCACCATGCACAGTCAAGGTGGCTTTGCCTGCTTGACAGATGGCTCACAGCTGCTCCTCCAAGGCTGCTGGCCCAAGTGCAGCACAGGCTTCAAGGGCTCTGGCATGACCTCCACATGCAGCCTCCCTCCCGCGGCCTACAGGCATTGTCTGATCAAGGTGTCAGTGAAAGCCGCACTCACCGGGGCTATTTTTGGACACCCAAACTTTGATAGAGCTTTTTTCCCCAAAATAGCTTCTCTGGGCTTTATAGGGATGAAATGACATTGGTATCTGTGAACCTCTGTGGATTTGAACGGTTGTTTCCTGTTTGGGGTTTTTTTTTTTTTTCTTGTGTCTAAACACAGCGACTCTATAAGGAGCCCTGGAGAGAGTAGCGTCGTGTGGGGACAGAGCTGTCTAGGCAGTGCCCAGATCTGAGCCCCCAGGCTGGCCAGGACAGAACTGCCACCAACCTCGCTTGGTGTCTAGCCCAGTGGGCGTGACCTGGAGCGTCATTGGTGAATCATGTCCATGGGAAAAGCCTGTCTCAACCCTGCCCCACTCCTGTGGGTCCAGAACCCAAGCCCTGAGGGACTTCAGATGAGGTGGACTTCAGACCTGGCCCCAGACAAATGTCAATTTTTTCTGTGACCTTTATGAAGAATGTGGTGGCCAGGCAGCTTCCGGAGGCTTCTGCTTCCCAGCACCCCAGGCCATTGGTACGTGCTGGAGTCTCCTGGGGCTGGCGGTGAGTCTCCACCTTCCGCCCAAGCCCAGGGTAAGACACAGTGTTCCCTGCTCCCTGGACACCTGGATGAGGCCTTGCAGCCCGTGGTCAGGTGTTAAAGAACAAGGTGACCAGAAGGCCTCGAGTGCCTGTCACTGCACACAGCATCAGTCGGGGGAGGGGATGTCCACGGCAGCCATGCCCTGATGGGCAGCAGCTCTGGACAGACCCTGCTGTGAGTGACCCACGGATTCCCAGCTGCTGAGACCTGGGCCCACCCCCTTCTCAGCGGCTCCTCCAGGCTCAGAGCGTGGTATTCAGCGGGCGTTGGTTTCTGGTGTTTTGAAATAAGAGCCCAGGCCATCTCACCTGGACCCCCGAGTGTAGCCCTGACAGGTACCCGGCTGGCACACAGGGCACCCCAACCCCAGAGCGGCAGGTGCCGCGTGTGTCCTCTGGGCCATACAGGTGACTCCTCGTGGGCAGAGGCCCTGACGGCACGTGCTGCTCTCACAGTGTTGTTGACCTGGGTGGTCAGCTCTGCTGGCCTCTGGTCTTCAGACCCACCCAGGACCACAGTGAGCAGTCTACACTGCAGGCAGAGACTCCCTTGGCTGCTCGTTCCCGTCACGGTGCACCCACGAAGTTCTTAGAGCTGCTCTCTCCACAGGGATGACCTTGCCCCACTCCCGAGGGTACGTAAGCACCCCCCAGTGGACTTGTGCACCCACGGAGCCTTCCAAACAGGAAGCACGGCTGACTCCTGGGAGGAGAGGCCCCCACTTGTCCCCAGGGCCCACAGGCCGCGCTGTTCGTTCTCTTGGGGCAGGCTGTGGTGGGAATGTCCACGACGCCTGTGACCGGCAGAGCAGAAACGCAGGACGGCTTCCATCTTGGCCCAGAGTAGCCCTCAGGTGGAGGAGGGCTGGGCCGCAGCTCTGGCAGGGCCCCCCTCTGAGCTGACAAGAGGCAGCCCACTCCCTGGAATCGCAGCCAGGGCACCCAGCTGAGCCCTTCCTTCTTCCTGGTACCTCCCTGTTCTGCATGATGCAAATGAAAAATCCGGGGTTCATCCTTGCTTCAAAAAATCCGTGAGCTCTGGCTCTGATGGCAGAAAATCAGCACAAAGGATAAATTTCAGGAGTAAACGTGAGGTCCTGCTCCAGGGGCACTTTTTTCTACCTGGAGGAGACACAACCCAAGCAGAAACCCAAGCCTTCTTCTTTTGTGTTAGTATTCTAATGAAATGCAATTAAAAGCGAAAAAATAGGAAAACCACCTCCCATCGAAACACAAAGACGTTCAGGGACCCGGGTGCCCCTGGCACCGGGCCCAGCCCGTGTGTTGGGCTTCAGCTCCACTGTGAGGGGTCAGCACCTCACTGGGGACCTGTCATGAACAAGCGATGGCCCTCAGCCTTCTGCAGAGCCCGTCATCCCCCCGTCCACAGCGTGTCCCAGAGGGCTGCCGGGAGCCAAGACCAGCCACCTGTTCTCAGCACCAAGGCCGCTGCCGGGGCGGCCTGCGGTAGACGTTTACCTCCACCTCACCTGGGAGCACACGCCCTCACCTGACCGTCCATCGAGGTCCGCACACTTCCCACCGCAGCCTTCTCCCATGGTCCTTCTGAAATCACTGCCACTTCACCAGAACACAGAGGGGTGGACGCCGGGAGCAGAAGGACACTCCCATTCCTGTCCTGATGCCTCAGGAGTGTGATGCCCACGGGTGAGCTTCACCCTTCCCTGGCAGGGTCTGGGCGAATCCTCCGAGTCCCAGTGCCTGCTGCTCACCATCTCGGTCCCTCACCTGGAGCTGGAACTGTTATCCCCAACCGGTCTCCTCTCTAGATTGTGACGTCCATGAGGGCAAGCCACAGCGACTCAGCCTGGGTCTAAGGCCCACTCAGCATCCAGCTCGTGTGACCCTCAAGATCTTACTGACGAGAGAAGAGAGTGGACATGGGGCTGTGGCCTGTCTGTCCCTGTCCTTCCTGTTGTGGTTCAGATGTGAGGTGACCTTGAGACTGTGCAAGAAGATTCCAAGGTAAAGTGATCGGATCAAGAGAGTGTGACCTGATCCACGCGTTAATCCCCAGATAGGGACTAAGGGGTGGCAGCTGCAGGCAGGTGGGCTGTGGCTGGAGGAGGCGGTCCCTGAGCTGTGCCTTTGGGGTCTATATTTTGTCCCTGGTGAGCAGAGCTCTCTGTGCTTGCTGGTGCCGTGTCCTGAGCTGCTGTCCTCCCCCACGCCCTTCTGCCATGATGGTCTGCTCACCTGGGGCCAGAGCCAGGGAGTCGGCCCACCATGGATGGACCTCTCAAACCACGAGCCAAAATAAGTTTTCCTCCTCCAATTGTTCTCACAGGCCTCTTGGTTACAGAGACGGAAGAGCTGACCAACAGACTTCCCAAGGGCACGCAGGGCAGTCCGAGGGTCGAGATCCAGCCATCGTCACTCACCTGCCACCGTGGAACTGGAAGAGCTGGCTGCACCCTGCTGTCTTCTTCCTGCCCGCTGACCGACTCACAGTGGGATGGGTCACCACCACACTGCAAAGGCCCCTGTGTCTTCCTCTGGTCACCATGTGGGGCAGGAGGGGTCCTTTAGCACCCAGTGACGGGTGCCCCTTGTACAGCGTGGAGCCAGTGTCTCTGCACAGATCCTGCTGGCTTTCCTTGTCATTCCTAAAAAAAATAATCTTGAATTCTCAATATTGGCATCACACTGGGTGCCCTGGAGACCATGGAGATGAGGAAGACAGTCTAGCCCTCCAGGAGGGGCCAGTCCTTGGGGGACGAGCCCGACCTTGGACTGCTGAGTCACCCTCTGCCCTTTGGCTTCTCTTCCTGCCCAAGCGGGGCTCCACGTGTGGGGTCTTGCAATGCTGCCTCTTCTATAACGACTGAGTTTCCGGTTGCTAACTTCCATTCTGGGACAGCTGTCGGTCCCTGCTTCTCTGATCTGCATGCGGCTCTGCACAGGCTAACTTAGGGACCACTGGATAAAGGACTGTACAGAAGCGGAGCTGGCGGAGCTGTCCAGAAGGGACCTCCCGGTCAGCGTTCCCCGACCCCGGACCCCCGTATGGCAGTCTCCCTCCCTCCACGTGAGCGTCAGCAGCCTGGATGATCCTGATGGAGAGGCAAAGAGAGCAGGGTTCCTGAGCTTGCTGAGGAGGCCAGGACCCTGTGGCTAGGAGGCTCCACTCAGCAGCAGCCCTGCCTCTCCCTGCCACTGCATTCCTGGCACCCAGCGGGTTCTGAGCCTGCAGCCATGAGCAGGTGCAGTGTGGCTCCAAGAGCACGCAGACCCCAGCCCACCCTACAGGGCCTGACGCCTCCGGTCCAGCATGATGAGCCTGGCATCAGCATGGGGTGGGGCGCCAGGAGTTGAACCCAGGGGCACTTAACCATTGAGCCCCGCCTCAGCCCTCTTCATGCTCTATTCAGAGACAGGGTCTCGCTGAGCTGCTCAGGGCCTTGCTTTTAAGACTCCCTGGCAGATGCCCAGGGGGACCCAGGGTTAGAAAGCCACGTTCCACTGGAAGAGCCCGTCTAAAAGGAGGGCATGAGCCGGCCTGGTGGCACATGCCTGTAATTCCAGCGGCTCAGGAGGCTGAGGCAGGAGGATCACAAGTTCAAAGCCAGCCTCAGCAAAAGTGAGGTGCTAAGCAACTCAGTGAGACCCTGTCTCTAAATAAAACACAAAATAGAGCTGGGGATGTGGCTCAGTGACCAACTGCCCCTGAGTTCAATCCCTGGTGCCAAAAATTAAATAGATAGATAGAGTAAAAGGAGGGCATGGAGACCTAAAGTGTCCTTGTCCTGGGTTCCCGGGTCTGGAGCACTGTTCTAAAAACATCTTTGCTCAAATTAAAATCTTGAGTTTTTTTTCTGAAATTCTTAAACCAATTAGCCAAGAAGAAGCTGTTTTTTTCCTCAAAACAACATAATAAAGTGGCCGTTTTCTATGCCCACTAAGTTATAAGGTGAAATTTGCATAAAACAGATGCTCCGGTTGCCAGTGCCCTGGACGTGTGTGGAGGGGAAGGTGCCCTCTCTGCAGGGAGCTCCGCTGTCCAGGGATGAAAGGAGGCCTGTCCAGGCAGCCTGGGGAATAGGAATGGACCCCATCAGCCCGAGGCTCCAAAGCCCCTCCAAGCCCTGGTCCAGGGACCCTCCTGCCAACTCTCCAGGCCAGCACAGCCTTGGGCACGAAGCAAAGACGCTGATGTGGTCTCAGTAGAGGGGCTTTCCAAGTGCGGAGAACGTCAACTTTCCTGGGACTGAACCGTGTCCCCCAAATTCACCTCCAGAGTGGCGCTGTATTATGAGAAAGGAAGCAACTAAGGTTAAGTGAGGTCAGAACGTGAAGCCCCCATGCTGGCATCAGTGCCATTTAGGAAGAGATGGGGAAATCTCTCTTTCCCTCCCGCCATCAGGGTAGCCTCATAAGCCAGGAAGGGGACCCTCTCCGGGAACCGAATCAGCAGCCCCTTCACCTTACACTTCCAGACTCCAGAACAGCGAGAAATAAATGCCCGCTGTTGAAGCCACCGGGGTGGTACCTGTTACGGCAGCGAGCTAACACACACCCCGCCTACAGTGGTGGTCCCTGTCAGCCCTCTCCCACGACTTCCCCTTGAAGCCGAATCCTCAGGCAGGTGGCTGTGACTTTCGCAGATCTGGCCCCACCCACATCTCTGGCATCACGGCTCCCACCCACGTTCAAAACCCAGTGCTCCTGCCACAGTGGCCAAGCCACGGCTGCTCACGGATGGGCAGACAGGAGCGGCGAGACCGAGCGGAGGGTGGAGGACCTGCCCAGTCCTGGTCAATTCCAGGAGGGGCCAAGACTCAGACCACAGCCTCCTCCAGAATAACCTGCTACTGCCCTCCCCCAGGTGACAGGTGCCACAGAAGTGCATCCTATGAGCCAGGAAGCCATCAGGACGCGGTGTGGGCTTCACTGCCCTGCTAGAGCTGCCCCCTGCACTCGGGAGCCTCTGGACTCTTCAGTCCTCTGCTCGTTTCTGTTTGAACTCAGCCATGCCGCCCACCGGCAGAGGGCACGCTGATCCAGGCTGCAGGGCGGCAGTGACCCCGCAGCCCCATTCCTGCCCTCTGAGAACCAGAGTCTCATGGGCAGTGCAATCTCAGAGGAGGTGCAGGAGGACAGGAGAGAGGGACCATCTCGGGGAAGACGTCCTTTCTGCCTTCCCAAGGCTCTATTGAAAGCCATTCCTAGACTTCGGTTTTGTGTTTTTTTTTTTTTTCGGGGGCTCTGGAGCGTGGCTCTGCCCAGCTGCTCATGAGAGATGACAAGCCAATGTTTTCCTCTTATTTCCAGGCTCCCTGAGATGACATCTGAGCCGTAGAAGTCTCTGTGAAACCAGAGTCACTCGGAAGACGAGGCACAGGGAGAACTCAGTGGACGTGGGCTGGATCGGGAGGTCACCCACTGCAGTGGCCTGGCTGGCTGATGCACAAGGGCCCTTGCAGGGCTGCATGCTGCAGGACACGGAGTCTGGGCTTCCTGGCATCACTTGACAGGTGTGGGCAGGTGGGCCGACATGCAGACACCTTCACAGCCAGAGTGCGCCGGGCTTTCCTCCTAAACAGGCTCTGGGCCGGTGGCACTGCCAGGGCTGAGCTCCCCCAGTGCTGAGGTCTAGGCCAGGCTTGGGGGAAGTGAGGTTTGTGTGGGAGGGAAGGCTTGCCTGAGGCCACGGAGCTGGTTCCGTGGGCAGAACGTAGCTCTGGGCCCGCGCCATGCCCACGCCATGCCCACGCCATGCCCACGCCATGCCCACGTCATGCCCATGCAGTGCTTTATATTTTCCAGTAGAGTTTTAGGCTTTCTCATCTAACTCCATCATTCCTGATCCATTTGGGTCTACCACCTGCAGCATGATGTGTTCTCCGTTAGTTGGTCATTTTCTATACTATTTTCTCCTTTCTTGCTTTGCTTAAGGTTTTGGGGTCTTTCTATGGCTATTTCCCTGCACTTTAGAAGTGGTAACCAACAAGTCAGGACAAAACAGGGGGAGGTCCAGCATTCATTCATGTGCCTCTTAGTGGCTGTAAGAGAGAGGGAAGAGAGGTGTGCCCTGCAGACAGGAACATCAAGGCAGGGGCGGAGGCAAAGTTCTTCAGCATGGGGGCGGCGTGAAGCCAAAGCCAGGAGGGGCTCACTGCTGCCTCCACTCCTGGGTGCTATGGAAACTTTCACCCCGACAGTGTCTTGAACAGACGGCAGGTCCACCGGGGCCTTTGTGGAGTCTCAGGGGCACCCACGCTCCTAAGAGGGGACGGAAGGATCAGACACAGAGAGCTTGAGTTCTGGGCAGGTGGAAACAAGATAGGACTTCGAGAATGGGTATTTTGTTAGGAAACCACCCTCTCACCTCCATAGAGCTCCATATGTGTACGTGTCCATCAGAGGTAATTCACCCGCACCTCATCCAGCGTAGGTGGTCATCGTGAGGCTCTGTGCCCCCAGGTGGTTGGGGACTATGCCATTGTTTTCTTGGCTGCTGTGATAGTCAGCTTTTCACTGCTACAACCAAAGACCGGACAATAACAACTTAGAAGAGGAAAAGTGTATTTCATGGTTCAGTCCCCGGTCGACCAGCTCCGCTGCTCAGGCCTGTGGTGAGGTAGGACCTCACGGTGGAAGGGCGTGGGGAGGAGAGCTGCTTACCTCCTGGCGGCTGGGAAGAGGAGCTAGAGGAAGGGACCAGGGACAAGACACAGTCCCCAGAGCACAGGCTGGTGACCTGTGTCCTCCAGCCAGCCGCACCCCACCTGCCTACAGTTCCCACCACCTCCCAGTTGTCCATCACTTCCCCAGACCCCAGCCTCCAGGCTTGCTGCCCTGGGGACCAAGGCTTCCACACACGGACCTGTGGGGGACAGTCCAGAGCCAACCATGACACTACCCCTGTGTGTCCTCTGCTTGTGAACGCTTCACTGATATTTTGAATTTTGAATGGAAATGTTAAGGAATGAAACCCATCGTCTCAGTAATTTTGAGTTAAGGAATTCATGAATATTTGGAGTTTCACAGATCCATAATTTGGTCCATTATAATAAAAGTCCTACCTGGTTTTTTTCAACTAATTGAAACTTGAGTAATTGATTTAAACTTGAGTTGTCACATAGAAGTGTCACCAAATTTATTTCCAGAATTGGAACATTTAAAAGAACTTGAGAATCACAATGTTTACAAGGTTAATTTTTCAGAGAATTTGATTATTGGGAAGCTTTGTCTTGTTAATCAAATAACTGGAGAACTCACTAATAAAATCACTATGCTTAATGTGTGTGTCCAGTTTAAAATATTTGAAGGCACTCGACACTAACTTACACCAACCCAGGGCCTACTAACTCACATCTCACAAGCTTAATTAAAATGTAAGGAAGGACTAGTGCTCAAATGCTCAACTTGGATAAAATAAAGTTGACTTTTCAAAATCACAGTACATTTCTGAGTTACGTCTTCTGTTCTAGTGCCACCCTTGAGAGTGCCAAAACCCTCACCCTGACCTCAAGGGGGGAGGCCGAAGGGAGCCAGTGTCAGGGACACTCCTGGACGGTGGCTGTGTCACCAGAGCCTTCCTTCTCCAAGCCCCTGCAGCAGCACGGGGGCCACACAGCTGAGTCTCTGCCAGGAGGTCCCTGGGCGCCAAGGCGTGGGGCTGCGTCAGGTCTGCGCCCAGGTGAGCTAAGCCCCTCACCCCGGCTGCACCTGCCGTCCTTCTGCTTGTCTCTGGTTTGTCAGGGGCACTGGGGGAGCCTTGGGTGCGGTGGCTTGTCGGGGGGGGGGGCACTGAGTCCCAAGGGAATCAGGTGAGCAACTGTGCCTGTTTTCACACCCCTGGGGCCTTGGCCGTGGTGAGAACCTAATGCAGTTTCCTGCTTCTGTGTTGGGAAGACTCTACCAGACCCCCTGCTCCAACGAAGGCACAGCTGTAACACACCCACGCTCAGAGAGTGCCGGTTCCACTCCAACCCAGACTCCAGCCGTGGACAGTCACCGTGGCATAGGCTCTCAAGTGGCCCTTTCTCCTCCCTCCTCCCTCCAGACCCCCAGCCTGACATCTGGGGGCCAAACCTGCACTATGACCCCCCCGGGCAATGCTGTACCCACCTGACCTGTATGGGGCCTGGGGGAAGGGGAAGAGGTGCCCTCAGTGCTCCTCTGAAGGGCTTTGTTGGGTTTCGGTGCTGGAGATGCAACCCTGGGCCTCACATGCTGGGCACCTGTGCACACCGAGCTGCTCCCCAGCCCTACGAGTTTTTACACGGAATCCTTCAGCGGAGCTTAAAATAGTCCAAAGACAGCAAGCAGACAGCTGGAAAGGAGACGTATTAAAACACCCCACTATTGATTTTTTTTAAATTATATCAAAAACAATTAATTTTAATTTTACTTTAACATAATTGAAATTATTGATGATCATCAATTCTTTAAGAGAAATGGTCAAACATGAAGATTCTCTCAGTTAAAAACATGAGAAAGTCAGGTGTGGTGGTACCCACCTGGGGTCCCAGTGACTCAGGAGGCTGAGGCAGGAGGATCACAAAAGGTAAGCCACCGGGACCCAGATCGGAGAAAGGGTCTTTGCAGATGGTAGGCAGGGATCTGAATCTAACGGGTTCTAAATCCAGTGACAAGTGTCCATGTAAGGAAAGAGAAGGGGTAAAAGGGGGAGGGAAGGCACATGCCCCAGGCCATGCAGACACAGCGGAGCCCGGTGAGCGGCAGCAGCCACTAGAAGCCACAGAGAGGCGTGGACTTGTTTGCTATTAAGGACCTGGGCATTCAATGTGACTTTCAGAATATTGCCACCTTACATGGCCCAGTGACAAGCACCGCCTGGGTGAAGAAGACTGGCTGGCCTCCACAGGGTGGTCATCCTTGACCCTGAAACTCCTCCCACACTCCTGGTGGACCTGCATAGAATAAAAGTGGCGGCCCTCTGTGCCGTCCACAGGTCCAGCCCACAGTCCTCCTCCAGCCCCACTGTGGTGGTGAGCCTCAGGTGGCCACTTGGCCTGAGTGCACACAAGTAGCTGGTAAGGGGCTGTTCCTGGGCCTGTCTTCAAGTGTGTTCCAGAAGAAATTGGCTTGGGGTCATTGGCACAAAGTGGCCGGCCTTCCAACTCTCTGAGGGCGCAGACAGGATGAAAGGGCAGAGGAAAGGGGAATCTCCGCCCCTTCCTCTCCTCCCCTGGGGCTCGGGCTGCAGGGCTTGGAGCAGAGGCCGCTCTGCACACCTCCCCTGCCATCAGACCTCCAGCAGAGCCCCCTGGGTTCTCAGCCCCCAGCCAGCCGTGGGCTCCAGCCTCCATCCCCTCCGCAGACCCTGCGTACGTGGGGACCACACAGCCTGCTGTTCTGTCTCTGGGAGCCCCGGCCCCTCAGGGCCACCCGCCTTCTGTTTGCGTTCTCTCCACATCTGGCAGTGGCTAGCCCCCACCATGCCAACTTCATTCAGCCAGCTGCGCTGCTTCCACTGGCAGCGGACACAGGAACTCCAGGCACCCTGGCCTCTGGAGGGTTCCCCTGGTCATTCCTGGCCACCTGCTGGGTTGTGAGGCCTTGGCCACGTTCCAGCATTCCAGCCTGACCAGCACACTGCCAAGACCTCTGCTAGCCAGGCCTCCCGCTTCTTCCTCTAGGACCTGGTCTCGGGACACCCCTGTGGCCACAGGTATGGCTGGGGCAGCTGGGGAAGCGTCCCCAGGTTCCATTAGAGTCTGGGCCCCCTGCCCCTCAGCTCCCAGTGCCCTCCAGACTCTCAGGCCTGCCCTCTGCTGGCCACCAGCCCCTCACAGTGGGATCTCATGTGCACTTCCTTTGCTGTGAATGGGGTTTCTCTTTCTCCTCCTCTCTCCCTCTCTCTCCCTCTCTCTGTCTCCCACCCTCTCTCCCTCTCTCTGTCTCTCCTCTCCCTCTCCCTCCCTCTCTCTCTCTCCCTCTTGCTCTTCCTCCCTCCCTCTCCCTCTCTCTCTCTTTCTCACTCTCTCTCCTTCTCCCTCTCCCTCTCCCTCTCCCTCTCTCCCTCCCTCCCCTACCCCCCTTCTCCCTCCCTCCCTCCCCTTAAAAGGTGTTTGCTTTGGGTCTAGCAAGACCCTCAGATCTCCTGCTGAGGATCGTCTTCAGGGCCACTCTTTGTACCAACTGCCTGCATTGGCCAGGACCCCACAGGGAACAAGTCGGGACCAGGATGCTTTGGGTGGTGTTTGGAAAAGACTTTGGGTGAGGGTAGGGCACCGTGGAGCCCGGGGATGCCAGGAGCCTGCAGTTGGTCACACTTCCCTTTTCCACAGTGGCCAAGGGATCAGAGTGATGGAGGTCACAGCACCAGGAGCCACCAGTCACATGCACAAGGCCACCTTAGTCAAGGGAGACCCGCAGCCAGAGGCAGCCTCCGGGGGAGCACCTGACTCCCCTGCCACCTCTGAGCTCTGCCAGGGGTCCCCATTGGCCAAGCCCAGCCCACGCCAGGAAAAGGGACCAATTGGCCCATCAGGACAGGTCAGTCCCAAGGCAGGTGAGGAAGAAAGCAGAGGGCCTGTGGCACTAGGCCCTGGGCATGGGCTGTGGTCCTGTGGCCTTTAGAGTCCAGCCCAGTGACCAGGCCTCTGCCGTGCTCTGCCCCTGCCCAAGGCTGGCTCTTAGGATCAGACCAGATGCCACCCCCATAGCCTGCACCAGCCTCACCCAGGCAGGAACCGCATGCCCCTAACAGCTGGAATAAGACCTGTCACAAAACCACGCTCAAGGCCCGTGCGTCCCCTGCCACCCGATGTCTGTGGTTGAGAGTGCAAACACCTCCTTTAAAAGATTGTCCATCCATCATGTTGGTCCCTCCAGCTGCATGTGTCCACCAGAGCACACAGCCACCACGCACCCATGAGCCACCACCCTGCAACCCGCCACCTGAGACTCATGCACCCTCCTGTCCCTTCTGCACCACCTCATTCCCCTCAGGCCTGAGCCCCATGACGTGAGCCATCTCTGACTCCTCCGGCTTCTCTCAGCGGGAGACCGAGACAGGTGCCCTCCTGCAGAGCAGCACAGGCTGCCTGAGCAGCCTGTAGTAAGGGAAGAACAGAAGGCTGAGGCTTGGTGTCTACTCCCTGGGATGCAGAGGTGACAGTGATTCCATGGCCCTGTCTGCAGAGCCTCAGTCGGTGGAAAGGGTTAGACACACGCTCCAGGGTGACAGCTCCTCAAGCTACACAAAACAGTCATTGATTCATGCTCTGAGATACTACTGCCCCATCAGGTGCACTGTGTGACAATTCATCACACACTGCCAACACCAGAACCTGGCTGCAGAGGGTTTCCAAAAACGCCTTGCAGGGTTTTTCGAAGAGGTCTGCCTTTTCCAATTCGATGCCATTTCCCGTGACGCTGCCTGTGTGTTGTGTTTTTTGTTTGTGTGTTTGTTTGTTAAAGCTGGAAATGAATGGGAGACCAGAGGTCAAGCCAGCCTGGCTAGGGGACAGACAGCATTTGTTGGAAGCCTGGGTTGGTATTTTATACCACACACCCGTGCACACGTCACATCAACCCCGTGCGCCTGGTTACAGGATCCTTCGAATAATCTTCCCTTATGGCATCGTCAAGATTGTAGAAGAGAGGATTGTGAATGTTCTTACACAAAGAAAGGACAAACAGGAGATGCTGGGTTAATGCGTACACGAGGTGGCCTCGTACTGAAACAGCACACCTGTGCCCCAGAAAGGTGGACAGTTGCCATCTGTCAATACAACACAAGATGGCAAAGCAAGGGAAAGGCACACTCTCAACAGGGAGGACGGGGTGCTCTCTCCAGCCGTCGGGGGGGCGTGTCACGGGGTAAGTCGTGAGGCTGTGAGAGCTTCAGGGTGGGATTGAGATAATCAGCTGCAGCAACAGATTCATGTGCATTTCTCACCAAATGGACTCGTCAGTGGGATTTGTACAACTGAAGGTCAGGTGCGTGCACGCGTGCACACACACACACACACACACACACAGGGAGAGCTGGCTCCGAGGGCCCACGCCTCCTCCCAGGACCATCACAGCACTCAGCCCTGCTCCCCCGCGTGAGATCTGATGAGAAGCGACGTCTCTCAGATGGGGAAGGAGCACATGACCATGGGCCATGAGCTGTTCTGGTCACGTGCAGAGAGATGCAGGGCATCGTGACTGTTTCCTGTCCCCTCCAGGGAGAGGACAAAGGACAGCTCCTGTGCCACAGACACCTGAGGTCAGGGCCAGGCTGCACGGGCTTCCCGTGTTTCCTGCTGCTCCGTGTCGGGCCACTTCTAAGCAAGGTGCTCAGGCTGGGTCTGCAGAGCCACATTGCAGGCAGAGGGCTCCAGCCACGGGGGCTGGCAGTGTGGACAGGTAGAGCCAGGAGGTCGGAGCAGCCTGCTGCCAAGCCCCTGGCCTGGTCCCACCCCAGGGATGGTGAACAGGGAGGGCAGGTGCCTCTATGCGGGAGCTTCCTGCAGGAGCCGGGCCCAGCCAGCACGAGGCGGGCAGTTTCACCAGGTGGGCTCAGGGGCTCTGCCCAGCAGCTCAGTCTGGCTTGAGGACTCTTCAGAGTTAGGTCCCCTTGGACAAGGGGCAGGACAAGGGCTAGCTCTCCACATTTGCTTGGAAGAGTCCCGAGCTGGGCCACTAGTGCGGACGAACCCTACTTCGTAAGAAGTATCTCCGGGTCCTCCTACAGCACGTGGAGTCTGTGCCTTTCATACCGTTTCCAGGTTTAAGGATTTCCCTGTGTGGCCCAAGGGTCACTCCCAGCATTGTCATGTCCTGGCAGCCTTCCATGCGGTGTCACAGCCTGCTGATGGAAGTAACACTCGCCTCCTGAAAACCTCTTCCCAGCGTCCAGGGCTCGCAGCAGTGGCCGGCCGGGCCTGCACGGTGGCGGAGCCTCTTACCCAGCGTGCTGCAGGGAGGGGGTTCAACTGCCCATGAATTCTGCAGTGGACAGTAAACTCAGAAACTGCTGGGACTCAGCGTCCAGGTCAGGGATCCTGAGCAGCCCCCAGTGGTGGCCCTGGAGCTGGAAACCACTGATGAGCCACCCCACTCTGGTCCTCCCTCATCTCCACATGGTGGGAGGGTCTGCCCCTCCAAACATTAGTACAAATGGATACTGGACCTGAATAAGTAGGATATGGAGGGCAGAGGCTGGAATTGCCGGGTGGTGATGGATTGGAGTTGAAGATACTGAGATAAAGTCACATCCGACTCATGACACATGCAGAGAAGTAGTTGTGTGTAACTATCATGTCAGTGTAAGCACATACTGCCCTGCTGTCGGCTGAGAGGGCCTAGAAGCACCCCGGTAGCAACAAGCACACCCAGCTCCCAGATACTGGTTTCTAATGCCCAACCCAGTTCTGTGGAGGAATGGCTGATCCCAGGATCAGGAAAGGAAATATACACGATTTTGTTAGTCAGTTTTCTGTAACTGTGACAAAATACCAGAGAAAACCAACTTAGGGAAGAAAATGTTTATTGTGGTTCATGGTGTCAGCCCATGATCATTCCGCTCCATTGATTCTTAGCCTGTGGTGAGGTAGAGCGCCATGGTGGGGAGCACACGGCAAAGCAAAGTGGCTCTCTTCACGGCAGCCAGGAAGCAGAGGGAAGAAGCAAGAAGTCACGGACAAAGCAGAGCCTTCAAAGGCTGGCCCCCAGCGACCTACTTCCCCAACGAGGCCCCACATCTTGATAGTGCCCCAGGCTGGCAGCCAAACCTTCAACACACGCACATGTACACACACACACACACACACAGAAAGAAGTAAAATAAAACCCCAAACACAAACCACGTTGATGGTGCATGTCCAGGAGGCTCAGGAGCCACTGAAGGAGCTCTTAGTAGCCAAGAGAGGAACAACGTGAGCAATAAAATAAAGTGGCATTGCATTACAACCCAAGTATAAAGCGCATCCCCACGAGCCCATGCTGACATGAATAAATGGCTGAATGGACAAACAGGAGGAGAAAAGACAGTTTCCCATGCAGAAGAATTCCAAGAAGTTTATGTAGGCACTCTGCCCCCAGGCGGTGGGGGGTAAGTCCTGGCCCTTCCACGTGGGCTGAGTATAGTCACTTCCTCCCAGAAAGGACAGGTGGCCGAGGAAATGAAGATGCTGGGAAGCCACCCTCACACCGACCAGAGCAAACCCTAAACCCAGCGAGGATCCAAGACTCCGCCCTCCACACCCTGCAGAGGAAGGCCTCCAGCCACAGTGAGCCTCGCGGAGACCCCGGGGAGGCAGTAAGTTTGCAGTGGAGAAACCTGCCAAACAGACCTCCACCAGGTGGCCAAGGTCAAGGTCAAGGTCAGCAGTGATGAGTCCCGTGGACAGGCCACTGTGTGCCTTTGATACCAGGTGATGGCCATGGCCCTTCATCCCCCTCCTCCCCCAAACCCACGGCCCCATCTACCCATGAGAAAAAACACCAGGCCACTCCAGCTACCCACGTCTTGCCACATGGCCCCCAGGGACTTCTCACACTGCCAAGGTCCCCAAAGATGGCAGTCCTAAGAAGCTGTCAGCCTGAGGAGCCTCCAGGGACAAGAGGACGAGGATGCCACGTGGGGTCCTGGCCACAAAAGGACAAGGGAACCCAGGGAGCTCTGAAGGGAGCCTGGACTCCAGTGGCTGCCGTGTCACCGAGCAGCCACTGTCATAAGACGTCGCTGACAGGGAAGCTGGATCAATGTGCCTGGGAACTCTGCGCTCTGTCTCAGTAATTTTTCTCTAGGTCTAAAACAGTTCCAAAGGAGAAGTCTTTAATATATATCTGGGAGATCTGCGGCTGTGGATATTCTTGTCAGGATGTGACCTGACCTGCCAGTGGGCCCCAGCCGTGCTGATGCCCTGGGTGGGCCCCTTGCCCTCTCAAGTTCTAGGCAGTCCTCTCTTCGTATAGGTCGCCAGGCTGGGAGGAGGTGCGTTCTGGGCAAAGGGCCGACCTCAATGGTGACCACACAGGGAAAGCCCTGGGTCAGGAAGGGGAGATGGACAGAAGGACACAGGTGGGGCCCCTGGTCCACTTTCATCGAAAGCCACATCAGCCCCCCACACACACTTTTGATCATAAGCCAAGACGTTGCCGGTGCTCACGCTCCCGGAGCCGAGGTCCTCCACTTGAGCCTGGGCGCACTGACACACCTGGTTTCCACAGTGCTTTAAGTGCTGCTTTAAGCCCAGGGCCTCAGAAAGACAAGCAAGTAAACCGGCCGACGACGGTTGGCGCTTGCCCTGGAAACCTCCCGGTTAGATCCCAGCCTATTTTATTCCACCGCAAAGCAGCAGCCACACATCCTGGCCCTTCCCAAGGACCAGGGGCCCTAAAATGACCACTGAAAGTTTTGCTGAAGAGCGATGAGATCTACTCCTGCCAGGCAGGTGCGAGGAGGGACAGTAGATTTACATCAAACAACAGTGGCCACGTGCCCCAGGGCGCTTCCTAGCCAGTTACCAAGCTTCCCCTGTACAATGTCAGGGAAGGGTGGATGGTCAGTCACCAGGGAGACGGTCTTTGGAAAGTGTCAGTTCTGGGCATGCACAGGACCCGTGCTTGCCTTGGCCGTGGGCCTGCGGGCCCTGCTGGACGGCAGGGAAGGCGGCTTGCTCTGGGCCTCAGGCAGTCCTCATTAAGGACCAAAGTGCCAGGCATGGCCTCTGACAGCTGATGGCACACGTGGAACCTGCGGGAGAAAGGGATCACGTCGCCTGAGGTGGGAGCGGAACTGCTTTTGGCTGGCTCTAGAGGGGCCTCTTCAGCAGCCCCTAAACCTACACTCCCCGGGGGGCCGTGAGCGCCATGGCAACGGTATGCACACGGTGTGCAGGAAGCAGGCCTCCCGGGCCACCACACACGCGCTCTGCATCCTGCTCCCACAGTAGTCGTGGAAAGGAGAGGCCAGGCGGAGGAGGAGGAGGAGGAGGAGGAGGAGGAGGAGGAAGGGCGGGATAACCCCCCCCCAGAGGCCCACGGCCATTCCACAGAGAGGAACCGGAGGCCCAGGAGGTCGGCCAACCTACCCACCCAGTGTTGCCCCGCAGGCGAGAGTGGGACTCAGACCCCAGGCCGCCCCTAAGCCAGCTCAGGTCACGCCCACCTAGGACACAGCCTGAACGCCGAGGGCCAGTCCGCTCTGCCTCCTTCCAGCCTCCGCCTGGCCAGGTGCCCTGTGCCTCCGCCTTCCCTGGGGGCTCCTTCTCCCTGGCTTGATTCACGTCCTCTCAACACACAGGCACCAGCCCCACCACAGCATCAAGGGGCTGCCCCAGGGATTCTCTGTCCCTTTTCTCTGCTCTGTTTGTCCCTTTATAGCTTTTGTCTCTGCTAGGGCATCACACCAGACATCCATCGTCTGTTTATTATCCATCTTCTCACCAGAATATAAGTCCCAGGTGGGTGTTTGTTGTCTGTCTCCTCACCAGAATACAAACCCCAGGCTGGCAGAACTCTGCCTGCTGTGTGTAGTGAGGGAGCTCTTTGCAAGCCCCTCTGCTGGAGATGGTCACGCTGTACATAGGTGCAGGGTGGGGCACAGGCTAGCTTCGTCCCCCCTCAATATGTTCCAAGCCCCACAGTGGGGGCCCTAAACTGTGGATAGTACCAAACCCTATATGTGCTGTTTTTTATTATATATACACACCTATGACAAAGTTTAGTTTTCAGCTTGGGCACAGGAAGAGATTAACATCAATAAGTAATTATAAATTGAAACTAATTATAACAATGCATCATAATAAAAGTTATTTAAAACTTATGAACTGTTTGTTTCTAGAATTTTCCATATAATGTTTCACAGAAAGCAAGACCGCTGGTGAGCTGACCGCTGCTCTATGTTCTCACCTTTCTCCCCTGTTGCCCCCAGGCTCTGCCCGCCCAGGGTCTCTGGACCTGCTCCAGCAGGTTCCCCACAGCCTACCAGACCTGCCGTGGGGCCGGCCACGCCCTCTGGGCTGGCCATGGGGCGGTGGACACAGCCGTCTGAGCTCCGGCTCCCCTGGTCCTGTGACTCCCTCCCTCTTCCCCATCCCAGCCAGCACTTCTGAGCAGAGGCTTCTGGGCCTCCTCAGCAGCCACCTCTGCTCGCAACTGCCCTTCCTCAAAGGTGGAGGGGAGAGGGGCCTCGGGGGTCAGGCACAGGGCTGCTGCCAGAGTCTCCTACACCCCCAAACAGAGAAGGGAAGGGTCCACAGGTGAAGTCCACAGGCGCAGGGCTTGCTCAGGAGGGAGGACAGACAGGAGCCTCATGGGCTGGGACAGCAGCCTTTCTGAGCCACACCAGGGTGTCACAGCAGGAGGGACCCTTCTGAGGGGAGACCACAGCTGGGCCTGCCAAGACCCTGCCCCCTAAAGCTCAAGGCGTCTGGGGAAGGCGCCAGGAGACCACAGAGGCCCCCTACTACACGTGGCTCTCAACCCAAATTCTTTAAATGAGCAAATAGCATCAATGACTCAATGGTAGGAAGGAAAGACAAGGGAGGAGTGATTTTCCGTTGTGAAGACCTAGCTTTCCTAGCATTCTGTAATTTGCAAAACATAGTCTTACACACAAAGTGGGCAGGGGCACTTACATTTGCTTGTTTTTGTGGGAAGTGATAGAAGTGGGTGGACAGGAGCCCTGCACTCTCCCTACTGGGGGGGGGGCAGAGGCTCTACCCTTTGACCCACATAAACCCCTGGGGCGTGGGACACTGGAGGACCAGGGCCCCATCAGGATGCTTCCTGCTTATGTAGACAGGCGGAGCTTCAGAAATCAGATTCACAAGAGGTGCGGCCAGAGCTTCTTTGACTATGATATATACAAGCCCCAGCCCCTAAAACTAGCATTTGGGATATTTTTAAAGCATTCCAAGGCACTTCAGAGTCACCCAAAATAAACAGGACACAACCCTCCTCTTTAAGACGCTTGCAATTAAGTTGGAGTGACAGGATCTACAGATCTGTGCTGTTGCAGAACAGTGGCGGACAAGTCTGCACAGGAATTCGGATTCCATGCCCTATTTATGGAAACGATCTCCAGTCTGCAGCCCACCCCACTCGTGATGGCCGGCTCCAGAGTCCAGCCAAGCAAGGGGCCACTGGATTTTTGGATTGGCCTCAACACCAACCTGGAGTCTGGGAGCTGCTCCTGAGGTCACCTTGGGGGGCTGGATGCAGGGGCTGCTGGGAGCAGAGCAGCGGACGCCCCATTTTCCAGGACCAGCCAGAGGCCAATCACAAGGACACCAGCCTGAAAGGTTGGTCTCTGGGAGGAAGTTATTTCCCACAGAGAACCTTCCAGATGGGAGGAAACAGGATAGTTACAGGAAGGAGGGCCCCTTGGCAAGCTGAGGCTGCCTGGGGCAGGTCTGAGAGCACTCTGCCAGTTATGGCGCCCGAAGAAACCAAACCCTCCTGCTCAGCCCACCTGGACTCCTCTGGGCCTTCCTCCAGCTCTCGGCAGGTGGCTACTCGTGGTTCTCCCCCAGCAGGGCTGCTCGCTGAGCGAGCCCTTCTGCCCTTCCTCATCAGATCATAGGCTTACAGTCCAAAGAGAGTTGGGGTCGCTTTGCAGTCATGGATCTTGAATGCCCTTAGTCCATCAAAGCTGTTAATCAGACTCAGATGTGGAGTGCGTGGCCTGGCCTGGGACTAGTGGAGTCACTTGAAGTATCTGCAAGACGGACAGGAGTCAGGACTTGATGTTCGACAGCCGTGGCCTGAATGGGCCCAGGAGCCCGAGGACCAGAGGAGGAGGAGACAGGTCAAGCTCTCCATGGAAAGATGGCAGAGGGTTTGTTTTATGTACAGCTGAGTGAAGGGCAGGTGAGTACCCAGGCCTTGAGGGTGTGCCAGCACACAAGGGCAGACTGGCCCAGACCATGCTGCTGCCACAGCCCTCGACAAGGCTGGCTTTCCAGCTAGCCATTTCCCAGCTCAGTGACAACCAGGGGGCACAGTGGCCACAGAGCCCAGTGGCCATGCCCTCGTGTGTGCATCTTGGCCACAGTGCGTCTGGGTCCAGCTCTGGTGGGCACAGGGCACCAGAGGACACCCTGGAGAAAGAGGTCCCCCACATCAGCTTGAGGAGCACCTAGCCCCCAGAAAAGTCCTTCTAGCCACCGGCGGGAGGGTTCACAGCAGCTGGGAGTACTGTTTCTGTGCTACCAAAGTCAAGGTCAAAGACTTCACAAGAGGGATGACCTCTGCACAGACAGCGGCTCCTAGACCACATGGAGTCGTTCAGGACCCAACACCGTCTGGCCTCCCACCCGGCTGTGTGGGGCTCCTGGCAGGGGCCCCTGGACCCCCTCAGCCCCTGCCCTGGATGAGTTCCTACCTCAGGGGACACACAAGGCTGGCTGCGGGGTGGGGCAGGCTGCTCCTCCTGCTGGACACAGTGGCACTCCCATTGCTCCACTCCCCTCACCCACTCGCCCTGGGCTGGGGGACCCTCACACGGCTCCATTTCCCCACCACTCAGAACGTTCTGGGCCAGCGCCATCACCCGCTTTGGTTTAAGTGAAGAATCTGAGTCTTGGAGAGAAATACCAACGTCCAGGGCCACTCCGTGAGGGTCACAGAGGCATGCCAGGGGCCTGGGGACTTGGGGAGGAACTACTTGCCCCACTCCAGGGATGCAGGGATTGGGGGAGACCTGACTGTGTAGGGGACACGTCAGTGAATCTTAGAGAAGAAGGTGACCAAAGGGAAGAGAGAGGAGGACGATCCCTTGAATGAAATGATGTGCAAAGTCAGGGGTGGGACCTCAAAGTGGGGGGCCGAGGTGAGGACCAGATAGAGGTCGGGAGAGCCACCTGGGGAGGGAGCGTCCAGGTGAGCTTCTGTGTCAGTCAGCTTTTCATCACTGTGACAAATATCAGAGAAAAACAACTCAGAGGGGGAGAGACTTATTTTGGCTTACGGTGCCAAGACAAGAAGTCCCTTCCAGGGGGCTTGCCCGGTGGCCTGCTTCCTCCAACCCCACCTGCCTGCGGCTCCCACCTCCGCTCAGTGTCCAATCAGCCATCCACGGGTCTGAGCCCTCAGGATCCAGGCCCTTCCCCAAGCCCACCCTCTGGATACTGCACTGGGACCAGTCTTCCTCACACAGCCTTTAGGTATGTTCCAGACCCCAATCCTAACAGCCACCCTAGGAGTGGTGGGAAGACCAGGCCCTGGGTGGGGACAAGTCCCTCAAGGGCCAAGCAGGGACATGACAGGGTTGGGACCCCAGAGGCAGTACCCTAGGGAAGTCAGGAGGGACAGATGAGGGAACCAAACACCTATAGGGAGGCCCCTGAAATAACTGAAGGAGATAGGAAAGAAGGACCTGACCTGGCCAGCTCCCCACAAAGGCCCATCCTGTCCACTAGCAGAGTGTGTCCAGCTGAGGGCCACCCACAGCACAGCATCCCCCACACCACCAGAGCCAAGTGAAGGAGGCGTCACCCGAGCCCTGGGCCTACCACACTTTGTGGGTGCAGATCCTCTTTCCTCTGATCACTTATAAGAAAGCAGAATGGTTTTCAGACTGGGGCCAGAGGATCACGAGTTCAAAGCCAGCCTCGACAACTTCACGGGGCCTTAAGCAACTTAGGGAGACCCTAAGCAACTTAGTGCCGCAGTCCGGCTGCAGCAAAATAACCAGGGGGTGACGAATAACTTGTGTACATTGATACAGCAGGAGTGGACGCCATTTATTGTAGGACAGGAGCGGTATTTATACACTCCACACAGCTCATCTTAATTAGCATAAACTAGATACAGCAGTCAACCAATCAGGAATCTCCACACTTAATAGCTCATTGGCGTTACTTCACCAACCACTCCCTCTGGCATTTTGCCAGGTGCCATCCTGACTTGTTTACAGACTCTGACAACTTAGCAAGACCCTGCCTCAAAATAAAACATAAAAAAAGGGCTGGGGATGTGGCTCCATGGTTAAGTGCCCCTGAACCAAACAGGAAGGAAGGAAGGGAGGGAGGGAGGAGGGAGGGAGGGAGGAAGGGAGGGAGGGAGGGAGGAAGGGAAGGAGGGAGGGAGGGAGGAAGGGAGGGAGGGAGGAAGGGAGGGAGGAAGGGAGGGAGGAAGGGAGGGAGGGAGGAAGGGAGGGAGGAAGGGAGGGAGGGAGGGAGGGAGGAAGGGGGGAGGGAGGGAAGGGGGAGGGAGGGAGGGAATCACTTTGAAATAGCTCCATCCGGGCTATTTTATATCACCTAACACTTCACCTGTTCTTGATTTTATGGCAAAAATAATCTCATAACACTAGACAAAATCTTTGAAGACTAGAGAAAAAAATAAAAAAGAAAGAAGGAAACCCCTTCCTCTCTAAACACAACCCTCTGGACTTCCCCTTCCCATCTTGAAGCTGTCCTGCTCTCTTCTCGTTGTTGGCAAGGCTTCCTCTGGTGTGCAGACCCCACAGGGCAGGGCCTGCTCTGACCAGGTACGTCACCAGTGTCATGTCCCCAAGAAGTGGGCCAGGCAGGAACAGGCCAGAGCGCCCATCTCTCATGGCCCTGCTACATCACCAGGCCGTGCAAGCTCCCCGGGGCCTCCACGTGCTGGACAGGATTGCCGTCCTTTATACCTCTCCAGAAAATGTGCCTGTTTCATTAGCCAGATGCAGTTTTTGAAAATTTAGGTCATTTCTTTTTTCTAGTTTTCTATTATAAATGCGTCTCCTATGTGAGCTGATGAGAGATCAGAACACCTACAGGAAAAGTGGATCAGTCTCGACTACTTAAACACGCAAGGCCACGTCGTGATGCGTCATGAATAAGGTCAGGAGAGAAGCCGCCAACTTGGAGAAAATATTTGTAGACTATATAGTAGCCCTTTCTACATCAGGAGCCAATAAAAATCAATAATAAACCGAGTCTGAAGAAAAATAAAGTGCAGAGCATATGAATCAACTGGAGAAACACAAACGGCCCACAAACACGAGACACGTCTCACCTATAAACAGAGAACCAAAATCAAATCAAGGTTTTTGCCCTCATGCAGGTGGAAAAGATAAGCAGGATTTAGAGCATATTATTTTGTGGAAGTGTTGACAGCCGTGGGAAATCAATAAATTGGTTTAGCCATTTTGGAGGGTAATTAGCAAATGGAAAATTTAAATGTGCTTTTGCCCAGCACACAAAAGCATGAAAAGTGCACTTTAACCCACAAAGCTCACTTCCAAGGCCAGTGTTAAAGAATCATGACACAACCACCGCAGGATATGTACTCGGTGTTTGCCGTTAGTGGCAGCAATGTACAGGGAATGCAGTCGTCCAGCATGTCGGGGGAGGGCTGCAGAGACGGTCCAGGTGTCAGGGACCACAGCCAGCCACAGAGGCAGAGGCGAGTCCGTCTCTACCCAGATGGGACTTTGCCTTTTCTTCGACATTGTTTGAAACATTTACAACTGGTAATAATTTTGTAATTACGGAAGTCATAAAGAGAAACAGGTTGAGAGTATAGATCAAACGTAACTGAGCCTGCCTCCCCCTCCACACTGCTGTTTGGGGCAGATGGGCAAAGAGCACACCTTCTCTGATTCTTGGTGCTGCGTGTGGCATTCCAGTTCCTCTCCTGGCTGCAAAACCAGCCGACTCCTCCAAGAGCTGAACCTCCCTCTTCAGGAGGTAATGTGCCTCCCATGGCCGTTGTAATCTGCTCCTTTTAATCCTGTTCTGCAGTGTGCCAGTGTCCTGGGGCTCCGGTCCCCTTTCCAAGGCTCCGCACAGTATGTACTCAGCACAGCTCGTTTGAAAATTTGGCTTCTGTCTCCTCTCCAACCCCTGGTACAGAAGGGCCGCGTGGGAAGCAGTTGGATTCTTCTCGGAGTAGTCATGAAAAGTACTGGTTAGCCTTCAGGAGCACAGGCAGAGAGTTGCCCACTGTGTCCTGGCTCAGCAGCAGCCCTCCAACACTTTGCTGAAGCCCACCCAGACCAGGCCAGCTGCTGGGAGCAGACTCCAGGAGTCCTGGCCAGCTGGGCCCGTCCACACTGCCTGGATACCACCCTCTGCCTGCCCCATGGCCCGCTGAGCTGCAGGACGCCCTTCCTTCCTCCCACTGGAGGACAGTGGGCTGTGTGGGGTCCAGGAGGCAGCAGCCAGCACCTCAGGTGTGTTTCAACCCTTCTCTTCAGCTCACCTCCTCCATCTTCTCCTGTGCTCTGATGACTCAACGTGAAATTCCTCTCTGATTGATCACCTTGGCAATTACGAAGTGAGCTCTGCGTAAAGGAGTGAGTCTGTGTGCATGCTGGAAGGTGCCGGAAGAAACAGCAATCCAGGCAGAAGGTGGGGATGGAGGCTGCCCCTGCCCCCAACACTGTTGTTCCCTGTGACAGGCAGGCAGGAGCTGGTGCTGAGGCCACTGTTGGAAGTGTCCATCCCTCTAACACCCCTTATGGCACTTAAGTTCAGACACCAAGTTCCCCAAGGCCCAAGGCCCCAGCTAAGGAGGCAGATGAGCAGGACCATGGATGCACCCCAGACTCCTGTCACCTGGCCATGACCAGAGGTGTCATTCATTTTTACCTTGACTCATATGGTTGCATTCCCAGGCATGAAACACAGATTGGGACACAGGAGCCCCTAGGCTGATGTGGGGGGCATGAGGGAGGCCGGCTTCTGGACATTCATCCACAGAGGCCACCCAGAAGGAAGGCCAAACGGTGGTCTCACGGAGGGACAGAAGTAATGTCCGACAGCAATCCAGTAGGGATGAAGACCTGAGCAACCCCACCTGGCTCAAATGCCACCATTTCCACCACCTGCCATGGTGCATTCTGTGGGTCAACTTGACCTGGATACAAGATGCCCAAAGAGCCAGCACCACATTATTCTAGGAGTGAGGGAGTTTCTAGGTGAGATTGTCGTGAATGGTGGGCTGAGGAGCCCCTGTGTGAGTGGACCTCATCAGATCCACTGAGGGCCTCCCGAGAACAAGAAGGTAGGAGAGGAACTGCCCCCGCACCCCTGCCTGCATGTGCGGGGACCCTGGTATCCTGCCTATGGTCTGGGGCTCACACCCTCGGCTTCCGTGGTCCTCAGGGCTTCAGACCTGGACTAGACGACACAATCAGAGGTCCTGGGCCTCCAGCTGGCAGATGGCACACCTTACACCTTCTCGGTTCCAGAATCCCATGGGCCAAAGCCTCATGATGCAGATACAATAGTCCCGGACTTCAACAGTTCAACTCAAGGACTCTCCACCTTCACCATGGTGCCAAAGCCATACGCCTTCCATAGAAAATGTCTGCAGGGTTTCAAACTTGTATCTTCCCAATCTTGGAAACATACACAGTAGGATTCTTTCTCAAAGAGGCCGGCTGTGGTGACCACAGCCCCAGGACCATGAGGGAAACGGCTGGCACTCCACGGTTTGCTGTGTCACTGAGCCATGGAGTGTGGTAGGTTAGGTGGAGTCGGTGCATTTCTGACTTAGGATAATTTATGATACACTTATCAGACCATAACCCTATCATACAATATATATATATATGTCTTCTACTCTGCTATTGCTCTGAAGAACCCTGACACCCCACCATGGTGCAAACCAGGTCCTTGCCCAGTCCAGTGCACTCTCCGCAGCAGCCAGGTGGTCCTGGGGAAGCATGGTTCGGGTGTACACCTCCTGCATGGCACGCATCAGACACAGAGCAGACTGAGGTCACTTGTGTGGCCCATGGGTCTGCCTCCCCGCCACTTCCCAGACACCCAGCCCCCCCCCCCCACCTCAGCCCTGATGGCTCTCTGAGCAAGGGCACTAGCAGGGTATTGCTCCCTTGGGTCCCCGTGGGCTCCTCACACGTGACCTTATGCCTGGCCCTTCCCCTCGTTTCCAGCTCCCCACAGGGCACATTTTATAGCACTTCCCCAAGACTCTTCTTGTGCTACAATCACCCTACACACCACACCTTGTATTGACATATCGATGTCACCTCATCTCTCTGCTCCCCCAAACTCCCACCCCTGCAGGCATGGGGTTTCAGCTTCTTTGCTAGCTTCCATATCCCCAGTGCTTAGAACATCACAACCCACAGCGATGGAGTTCTTGGTAAGTGGCACACCTCAGCTTCACAGGGAATCGGGGGCAGTGGGCTGCTCCTCTGTGGGGTGACTCGTTGAACATCTCTGTCCAGCAGTTGAGTTTGTCTTCAGAGATAAACTCTGCCATGGTGCCCCAACACGCCCAGGCACAGAGCCGCTGGCCAGCCACCCATGGAAACACATCAGGTCTGGACACTCACCTGTGCTCTACAAGGAACAGAGGACTTGTCCTGATAACAGAGAGTGGAGAACTGGGAGATGCCGAGTGGGGGGCACCACCCCAGGCAGCCTGGGCAGCCAGCCAAGGTGCCAACCTTGATTTTTGGAGACACAAGATCACAATGTGAGATAGGAATACAAATGTAACCACCCAGCAGGGTCAACCCCCCCCCCCCCCCGCCAAGGGCCTCTGGGCTGTCCCCTAGGCTCCCTCAAGGCACTTGTGAAGCAAATCTCTGGGATCAAACCCCTGGGAGGTGTGGGCAGGAGCTGCAGAACCAGTAAGGGCCAAAACCATCACCCTTCTCTGAGAGCCCCAGTCCCCAGGAGAGCAGGGAGGGGCACATGAAGTGATCAAGAGCTAGTCTGTCCAGGACTGAGGTGACCACTCCTTCACCTAAGGGGAGGAAGAGTCCCTGAGCTCCTGCTGATGTTCTCTCCTCCCCCTGGCCAGTTCTCCAGATGGCCCTGGAACCTGGAAGAGTCTGTAAAGCTGGTGACTGTCCACCAGGTGGAGACCAGCATGGCCAAGGAAGGGCATTGCTGGCCTGGCTCCCAACAGGCCTGAGGGCAAGGAGGGCCTTGCATGCACCGAGTGCTCTCAGCCAGCATACAGCCCAGACAGCCAACAGATGGAAGCTGATGCTGGGAATCCACTTAGAAGAAACAATAAGCGCATTCTCTGCGCCTCTCCTTCCAAAAGCAACATGCCCTGGGAGCCACCGCAGCCCTCTAGCCACTCCCCCAGCCCATTCTCGCTGGGAAAACCCCAGAGAATTGTGATCTGCAGGCCAAGGAGCTGCCCCCAATCCCTCCTTCTTCCCTCCTGCTTTTCCCACACTCCCTGCACAATTAACACAGAGTGGGGGACCAGCACAGCCTGGACCCAGCAGGCTGCCCACGGGCAATCCTCGGACTCCTTAAAGGACAGAAACAAAATTGCATTTCAGCTCCAGGTGCAGCAGGGAAGAGGCTGGCCCTCCCCCAAGTGCCCACAACTTGGGAAAGGATGCAGATGAAGGAAAAGGAACTTTTCCCACTTCCTATTCAAATTAAGTGAGGGTGGCAAGCTTGCCAGAGGGGGGAGCCTGGGGGAATTTTCTAAGTGGGCTGGGTTTGGGTAAAAACCCAGCCACGGCTCAGGGCCCTGCTCAGTGATTACTGAGGACCCAATGACCCCCTGGGAGGCAAGGAGTGACATTTGCACAGAGGACAGGTAGACACTGGATGTCCACTTGGCCCCGTCTCCAAGGTGGCTGGGGTCAAAAGGAAGAGGGGGTGCCCTAATGTTGGGAGGGAGGTGAAGAGGATGAGGGGGCAGAGGAGAAAGGGGAAGAGGGTGGGAGAGAGGAGAAGGGGTGAGACGTGGAGAGGGCAGGGAGAGGAGAGGAAACCGGGGTGAGCAGCAGAAGCGGGGAGAGCGGGGTTGAGAGAGGGACCTGGAGAAAGGGAGGGGGCAGAGCAGGAGGAGGACGGAGAGATAAGGTGAGATGGGGGGGCAGGAGAGAAGGTGGGGAGGGGGGGCGTGGGAGGGGGAGGAGCCAGGAGAGGAAGAAAGGGAGGCAGGAGGGAGGGAGAAAGTGGGGAGGGAGAGTGAGGGAGCAGCCGGCGCTGGAGCGGGGAGTGGAGAGGAAGGGAGGGGACGGGGTGACGGAGGAGAGGGAGAGAGAGAAGGGGCGCGGGAGAGAGAGAGAGGGAGGGGGAGAGGGAGGGGGAGAGGGGGAGGGAGGGGGAGGGAGGGGGAGAGGGTGGGGGAGAGGGGGGGAGGGGCGGGCCGGGGGCGGAGCCGGCGGCGGCGGCTGGGCGGCGGGCGCTCGGGTTGGCTGCTCGCCCCCGGCCCGCCCCCGGCCCGCCCCCGCCCCTCCCCCGCCCTCCCCGCGCGGCGGCCGCGTCGGGAAAGTACAGTAAAAAGTCCAAGTGCGGCGGCGGGCGCAGGATGGGGTCCGGCTCCTCCAGCTACCGGCCCAAGGCCATCTACCTGGACATCGATGGACGCATTCAGAAGGTAGGCCCCCGCCGCGCCCCCCGGCCCCGCGCAGCCGCTGCGGCCTCGGTGTGCCGCTCCGCGGGGGCGGCGGGCGCAGGTGTCCCCGCGCGCTGGCTCCCGGGAGGGGGCCACTCTCGAGGGGGCATTTTTGCATTTCGTGGCACTGGTCCCTTTTGAAAAATCGGATCGGGCAGAGCCGTTGCGTTCCCAGGCGGTGCGTGGAGCCCGCGGTTTCCGGCGGAACGGCCGAGGGGCGCTCGAGCGGCGGTGACCTGCCGGCCGCCGGGCGCGGAGCTCGGCAGCGTCCAGCTCTCCCGCCGCCTCTGGTCGCGCCGCGCAGGTGCGGGCCGGGCCGGCGGGGTGGGTGGGGTCCGCGGCCCCGCAGGTGGGCAGCTCTGACAGCCGAGGGGACTCCGGGCTGCCGTGTCTCCAGGGCCCTCGCTGGGGGTCGGGGAGGCCCGCGGTTAGCTCTGCGGTGCGTCTGCCAATCCCTTGGTGGGAAGGACTTCTCCAGATGTCCAGGGTTCCTTATCCACAGGAGTCACATAAGAGAGGGGTTCGCCAAGGACCCCCTTTGTTCGTAGCCTCTCCCCTTCTAAGCCCCCTCCAGCGTCCAGGCCCCACAGACCCAGGACCTCTGCTTCTGATTGGAAGACAGGGACAATGGCGAGCTGGCTGGGGTGGGGGTGCTCTCGTGAGCTCCCCCTAAAGTCCCTGAGGAAAAGACATTATGAGGAAATTGCTCCCAGACTTCGGCTGGACATCTCAGGGTGCCAGGGCAGCTGCCACCTTTCTGTTCAAGGAAACCCAACAGAGGAGCCAGGAGGCGATGCCCAGCAGGGTGTGGACCTCTGGGTTCTCAGACTGCCCTCAGCTAGCTTAGTCAGTAGAGTGTGGTCAACAAGTCACCTCACTCTCAGCTAACTGGGAGTGGGAGGCATCATCAAGGACAGGTGGTCAGCCCCTTACTTCATCATTGTGGACAGTTGATCAAGGGCAGATGGACCAGGTCCTCTGACTTCCATGAATGGTGCCTGTGGACACACAGGGAAATAACAGCCTCCTTCGTTCCAAAGGAAAGAAGGGCCCTGCCCAAAGGCTTCCCCAGGTGCATGTACACAGCTCACACACATGCATGTGTGTGGACGTGCAGACATGCCCACGGGCAGGTGTGTGCGCATTTTCCCTTCAGGTGAGGATTTATTGAGATCTGCCTCTTTCTGAAGTGCTGATGAGGTGCTGTGAGCAGATCAGCGTGGCAGGTCCTTCCTAAGAACTCCCCAGAGGTCCTAGAGCAGTAGGTGGGAAGTGGAGGAAGGCTCAGGAGGGACATAGGTGAGCCCTGGGGCGGCCAGGCTGGATGGGCACTGTGGGCAGGTAAGTTGTCCGAAGTGGACACACCTAAGGTGGGTGACCTCTAGGAAAGCTGCCCACAGGCCACCTCTGAGGGACAACAAGGCAGTAGGTGGAGAGGTGGCGGCCAGGGAGGGGACAGAGCTGTGATGGACAGCGAGTGCCTTGGCTCCTCTGGGTGGGCATCCTGGTCTGTGATTTCCGCTTCGTACAGTGCAAGGAGAAGTAGGTGAGGGAATGTAAACAGAGTGCCTGGAACACTGCGGAACGGATCTGTCCGCCCCACAAACATCCTTCACCCTGCCTGGGGAGGACACTGGCCATGCTCTTTAAATCTGGTCATCCCTGTGGCCCTGCCAGTCAGTCACTGTTCTTGACCCTTCTCATCGTCCTCTGCTTTCTGTCATCTGCATTGTCAGACACTTAGAGCTGGATCTTTGGCCTCGGCTGGGAGCCAGGCCACCCCTGGTTTCTGAATCAGTACCAGCAAGTAAAGCCCGCTCACCCACCTTGCAGGCTGCACACCCAGCAGCACCCACGGGACCTTACCTGCTCAGCTGAGAGCACTTTCTGAGATGCTGTCCTTGGCTGAGATGCCTTTTCTTAGAGTCCCAGGCACTGGATGCTCCTGAGACTTCCCAGCATGCTCTCACTTCAGCCTGACCCACTCTGCCTCCCCTCCGCGGGAAGTCCTGGAGCACGCCCATGTGGCTTCCAAGGAGAGGGCATGGGTGGGGGCCCGGGCAGAGAGGAGGGTCTGTGTTGTTTTCTGCCACAGTGGTCACCAGCCTGGTGACAGGGAAGCACAGCACGCCTGCATTCTCTGTGCTCTATGTCCCTCTCGTTACCAATGCCGCCCATTTCAGCCTTCCCCAGACAGTGGAAGATGGAAGACGGGGAAGTCATTCGAACACTGGCTTCGTGGGTACCGCCTGGCAAAGCTCAGGATGGAGAGCCAAAGCTGTCTGGAGCCGGTGCCCTCCCTGTGGAGGTCTCGCTGTGAGCATGATCCTGCTGGCATTCCCAGGACTCGGAGAATCGTGCAGCTATTGGCAGTCCTCAGTGCTTTCTTTAATAGATGAAGAAAATTCCAAACACACACAGGTGTCGTGACACCTGCCCAGGCTTATCTAGCAGGGATCAGCAACAAGGCTTGAGGGACTCTGTGCTCCATCCCAGGGACTTTCCCTTGAGAAGCTGGTTAACGCTCTCAAGCCCCTTTCGAAGGCTGTAGGGCCCCGGAGGACGCACTCCTGCCTTGGGCTCTTGTTGGCAGCACCTCCACTTACCTTCTCTGTGGTTAGGTTTTTCTCAACAGTGAAATGGGGTAAGAGTGAGCTGCCATTGAAGGGATTAAATGGGACAGGGCAGATCACCTGGTCGATGAGCCACCTGTCTTTATTGACCATCTGTGTGCTGAGTGCGGGGTTCCATGTGACCATGATGGCACCGGGTTTGGTTAGCTCTGCTGGGTGACTGCCACCTTAGGACAGGCCCCTCTGACCTGAGCAAGGCGCTGGGCTTGGTCCCTTGGAGAGTACAAACGGTAAACAGTGGCAGTTGCTTCGGACTCTCAGAGGGACACAGCAGAGCGCGTGGTGGGCAGAGCGCGTGGTGGGCAGAGCGCGTGGTGGGCAGAGCGCGTGGTGGGCAGAGCGCGTGGTGGGCAGAGCGCGTGGTGGGCAGAGCGCGTGGTGGGCAGAGCGCGTGGTGGGCAGAGCGCGTGGTGGGCAGAGCGCGTGGTGGGCAGAGCGCGTGGTGGGCAGAGCGCGTGGTGGGCAGAGCGCGTGGTGGGCAGAGCGCGTGGTGGGCAGAGCGCGTGGTGGGCAGAGCGCGTGGTGGGCAGAGCGCGTGGTGGGCAGAGCGCGTGGTGGGCAGAGCGCGTGGTGGGCAGAGCGCGTGGTGGGCAGAGCGCGTGGTGGGCAGAGCGCGTGGTGGGCAGAGCGCGTGGTGGGCAGAGCGCGTGGTGGGCAGAGCGCGTGGTGGGCAGAGCGCGTGGTGGGCAGAGCGCGTGGTGGGCAGAGCGCGTGGTGGGCAGAGCGCGTGGTGGGCAGAGCGCGTGGTGGGCAGAGCGCGTGGTGGGCAGAGCGCGTGGTGGGCAGAGCGCGTGGTGGGCAGAGCGCGTGGTGGGCAGAGCGCGTGGTGGGCAGAGCCCGTGGTGGGCAGAGCCCGTGGCAGTACATGCATGTGGGCCTGATGGATTGCTTTCCTTTCTCTGTGAAGGTCTTCTTGGTGGGGAAGGAACCCTCCCAGAAGACCAGGCAGCCATTGGGATGTCCTGGGTTAGGACTGCCCAGTGGCCAGGGGCAGCCTCCCGTGGCCAGCATCACATGCACACACCTGTCCCTGTCAACCAGTGTTCAGCTTGCCAGGGTGCACAGGTGGGCAGCAGGCAAGGCCTCCTCCCACCCCTGCATCCAGTCCCCAGGTGGGCTGTTGAAGGAGGGAGGCAGGAGCCCCGGGCCCAGAGTCAGGGGACTTTGGAGTCTGCCCTCTGGAAGCCCGAGCTCTGCGCATTTGCCCGGAGGTCTTGAATTTCTTTTCTCAGCTTCCCTCGCCCAGGCCCCCAGCCTCAGTACCTGCCCTTTTTTTCTCATTTGTGGAGAAAGGATGGGCTCAGCCGACGTACCCGGGATGACAGGATAAAGTCCTCTATAACAGGGGCCTCCTGCCTGGTGGTACCTCTGGGCTTGGGTGTGCCAACCTCCCAGGTGAGGTGGGAGAGGCCACTGGGGGCCCTCTGGCCAGCCGTGGGCGTGGGTTTGTCGAGAGGTCACATCTGGGCAAGGCTGAGCACCCTGCAGCTTCCTTGCTGCGGTGACCCTGTTCTGGTGGCTCTCGGGGAAGGTCCCCACTCTGGGTGCCCCAGCCCCACCCACCACTCTGAGCAGGAACCCGGGTCTCGAAGGGTGAAGAGCACTTGGTTCTGTAGGCTGTTGCTGCTCTGAAGCACAGAACCAAAGGACAGAAGCCAGAGACAGAACAGCTGGGAATCGGGTTGGGTACCCGAGGACTGCCCCCAGCTTCTGTAGCTGCCCCTGCCCCTGCCAGAGCCCAGGGCTCCCTCCACACTTGGTCTTCCACCCAGCGTGGTCCAGGGGCCTTTGTGAGCCTGCCAGGCCTGGCCTGCCATCTTCCCCCCAGAGGTGTTCATCCTTTGCTCAGAACCCTGCATGGGGAGCCCACAGACTCTGCATGCCCTGCTGGGTGGTCTCTGGTCCTAGCCCAACCAAATCTGGCTCCTTGCTGCCTGCTTCTCCAGTGTCCCCTCCCCCTCATGCTCCATTTGGTCATCCTCACCATTCCCAGCAGTCATTGTCCTCCTGTGACACGTTTGTGAGGACAGGTGAGGAAATGGTAACCTAGCCCGTCGAGCCCAGGGAGCTAGACAAGGGGTCAGCCATACCCCTTGGGTGTCCCAGCCTGAGGATGGAGGTGGGAGTGTGGGGTACGGAGCATTTGGATGTCCAGCCCTCTTTCTATCCTGACCCCTGGGATGACCCCTCTGCCTCCGCTGCAGTAAGACCTGGCCTCTGAATCCTGCAAGAACATCTTGGCTTTGTTTCCCTTTCAAGAAGCCACCTGCGGCCAAGCGCCTGCCGGCCAGGGTGATCCACCAGGTACGGAGGGAGGTGCTGTCCATGTTCTGAGTGGGGCACCGTGCCGTCAGGGAGCGCTGGATGCTTGTTATGGTCGGATCTGGACTGTCCCCAGAGGCTCGTGTGTTGAAGGCTTGGTCCCCATGCAGAGTGTCCAGAGGGGGGCTCTGGGGAAGTGAGTGGATAATCCTTGGCGGGATTCATAGCTGAGTGGACTCCTGGGAGTGTAGAATGGGGGGCCTAGTTGGAGGGGGACGTTTCTTAGGGGACTATGTCTTGTCCGTGGCCTTTCCTCCCCAGCCCCTTTGTAGCTGCCAAGAGCTTTCCTCTGCCCGCCGGGTCCTTCCACCCTGTGCTGCCTCACCTCGGGCCCAGAGCAGTGGAGCCCACTGACCACGGATTGAAGCCTTTGAAACCTTGAGCAGAATGAATCTTTCCTCTGTTAGCTGGTTTTTGTGGGTATGTTGTCACAGTGATGGAAGCTACTCAGAAACCCTCCTCCACCACGGCTGTGGTCTGAGGGCCTCTTAAGTCAGAAGCCTGGGAAGGGACGCTGAAGACCTGAATGGACATGATGCCAACGTGGATGACCGTTAGTGACCTGGGGATCTCTCAGGCCATGTGCAATGCCACCCTGATGCACAGAGGGGCTGTTCTGCTTCTGGTGGTCATGAGGAGGGTGGGAGTTGGGACAGGCCGCCTTGCTGGGTCTGGTTTTGCTCTTTGCCGGTAGAAGTGACCTCTCTGGTCACTTTCTCCTGGGGAAAGTGGACTGTGGTGACGTCCCTTTAGAGTGATCAAGCAGATGATGGTGAATCATGTCAAGTGTTTGGGTGGCATGGGCACCAGGGGAGGCCCAGGCAGTTCAGCACCTGATGCTTCTCAGAGACCCTGGAAGAAGCCATGGCAGGGCCCTTCTTGTCACCTGTGTGACTCTCCCAATGCCACTGCAAGTCTGAACCAAAGGCAGCCACAGAGAGACAGTGCCCAGGGTCCCCAGACGCTGGGCCCCATTGCCCAGGACCCCTTCACCTCCAAGCTGGAGGTCTCCTGTTGGAGGTGGAACTGTCGTGTGCTGGGAGCCGAGGAGGCTGCCGGTCTCATGAGAGCACGTTGTGGTGAGGGAGTCTGGCCTCAGAGATGTGCAGGGTGCAGAGGAGGGACGTGCTGCCCATCAGCACAGACAGGCTGGCAGGCACATGGGGGGTGGGACAGGGCCACAGCAGCCCTCCCTGACTGACCTCAGTGCCAGCAAAGGAAGTGCTGCCTGGTGGCCTGCGGTTCCCGGGAGGCTAGACCCTGGGCTTGCTTCCTTGGGTGCCCAGCATGCCTGTGGCCTCTCATGGGTACTCACCGATCCCTGTCCCATCCAGTCACCAGCTCATCTGCTGCCCTCAAGTTTCCACCTGGACAGTCCTGCCCAGGCAGACACTGTCTGGTGCTCCCTTCTCCCTGAACACTTGCCACTTGTGCTTCAGGGAAGCCCCGGCGGGAACCTGGGCCCACCAAGAGTGCAGTTGGGGCAGGTGAAGGGTGGGCTGTCGGCAGTGAGCCTCCTGCTTTTCATCCTGCGTCTGCACAGCCATGTTCTGAATCTGGGGACAGTGTTGTTGGAGCACACAGCTGGCCCTCGTCTGTGGCAGTGTGCAGAGCGTGTGTGTCCACACTCCACAGAGTCCCTCTGCAGGCCACTGTGCCGTGCCCTCAGCTGCCACTTTGGTGGTGCCCTGCTGTCCGTCTGGAGGAGGCTTCCCCATCGAGGGTGCAGTGTGCTGCCTTGTGGCCCCACCCTGTCTGCTGTCCCCTGCCCCCGCCACACAGTCCCACAGCAGGCTCACAGAACCGTAGAAACTGGGTCTAGAAACAGTTCAAAGAAGCACCAGAGTGCTTTACTCTTTTTGTTTTAGATTCTCTAATTCATTTCTTAAATCGTGATGAACTACACATGACAGAAAAATGTATGACTTTCACCATTTTTAAGTGCACCATTCGGGGACATTAAGCACATCTGCATGTTTGTGTGGCCATCGCCAATGTCTGTCTCCAGAGCCCTCTCCCCGCGGAAGCTCTGCCCAGCTCCTTTGCAGAGCTGGCCCACAGGGTGCTTCCCAGGCGCAGTGGAGGGATCCTGGGTCTGCCGAAGCTTTGTGGACCTCGGTCGCCCCCACTCTTGTCTCCTGGGCTTGCAAGGGGCCAGCCAAGAGCAGTGGGTCCCCGCAGGTAGAGTGGAGCCCCCCCTGGGGTGAGGATGGGGCCACCAAGCTGGGGCAGGTGCTTTCCAGAGGCAGCCTCACTGAGCCTCTGCTGCTTCTGTGACCTCACAGCTGGCTGCACAGACCCTGGCAAGGCCCTCTGCCACCGAACCTGGTAGCTGTGTGGCATCTGCTGCTCCCCTTGCTCTCCGTGCCTCAGAACCTCCATCTGTGGGTGGAGGTCAGGGCCTGCCTGCTTCACAGGGTTTGGGGAGATTGGGTGCTTTCATGCGTCCAAGTGCACGGGCCCTTGGTGATTGTGTGGACAGCATTGTTTTTGTTACTTATTGGACTTATTGATCCATGTCATGGATTCAGGGCAGCCCGATCCCTATGCCTGGTTGGGAGAGGTCCTCTGGCTCCAGGTTATAGAGTGGCCTCTGGCGCCCTACATCCCGCCAGCACGGCTGTGTGCTGGTATGCTTTGGAAACAAGGCCTGACCGAGAGCGTTCAGCTCAGGGACGCCTTTCCCAGGTTAGCTTCAGGCCCACCCTCCTTCCCCTGGTTCTCCTCACTAAAAAACGTCCCTGGTGCCTCTCTTTGCTCCTCCCGATGTTTTGGAGGGAGGTGCTGCGGAGAGCCCAGGAGGCAGGGAAGGTGGACGGGGCACCATGGATCTGCATTTCTTTGGCAGTGGGCAGAGCTGGCAGCTGCAGGCTGAACAGTAGCTGTGCAGGCGAGATCACCTGGCCGTGGAAGGGATTGTATGGAAAGCGTCCATTCCAGCCCTGGGCACTCGGCCTCCATTGCCACTTAGCTGCCCACCCACCATGTGCAGCCTCAGGAGCTGCCCATCCCCTGTGGGCCTCTGGGAACAGTCCAAACCCACACATGGAGTGGCTGGGGCTGGCGGGTCTGCCTGACTGCCCTGTCAGTGGACAGGGCGCCACGCGGAGAAGCTGCTCCTCCCTGCACGTGGCGGGCTCGGGGTGCCCAGGACAGGGTGTGAGTGGGAGGGGCCCAGCGCCCGCCGTGTTGATTTATTTTTTGCAGGCAGACCAGTTAACGGAGCCTGGTGATTCAGACTGTCTCTCGCCTCATGGCTTCTCCTGTGCAGAATTTTTTTTTTCAACTTTTATAGCCTTACAAATAACAGGAAAAGAGGCAGCTCAGTTGACATTATCATCAAGCCATCTTCAGTAATCTCTCCACCTGGAACTTATATTTGCAGTGACGGCTCCCGCCGGGCTCTGCAGCTGGGCAGGCTGTCTCCAGCACAGTGCCAGGGTGGCTGGCAGGCACGCAACGTCCAGAGCACTGGGGGACAGCCCTGGGGTGCCTCCTCAGGGCCATGTCACAGAGGTCCCATGGGCAGGGAGGCTTTGGATGGCCATGTGAGGTCTGGAGTCTCGAGGCAGCTCCCGTGCAGGCCTGGTACTGCTCAGGCACCGCCAACAGGAAAGCCAGAGCCCGGGACCTACTCAGGCTCTGGATGTTGCAGCTGGGGACCCCGTTGGGGTCTTGGAGACCTACAGCGCCCACCTGGGCCCACAGGGTGCAGGGCCGTGGCCTGAGGCCTATTTCAGTGCTGTCTCGTGCCCATGCGAGGGTGGAGCCCACGCAGTAGGGGTGCAGCCCACGCAGCAGGGGTGGGAGGCGTGGAGCACCCTCTTGGCAAGAGCAGACTGTGGTGTTACAGGAGGCAGGTCCAGAGCAGAGGAGTGTGGCCCCAAGGCAGGGCTGCCTCCACCCTACCAGAGGGACAGCAGCATGGCCTGCTAAGCAGGGACCTGTCCTGACAAGACAAGCACACCACCCAGCACGCAGCACACACATCACACTAGTGCGCACATGAACACACACCTCACACCACACTTCACATCAGTACACACCACACACACTGCATCAACACACCACACGGCACACTCACGCCTCCTAGCACAAGACGCACACCCACTACAGACACACCACAGGCACTCACACAAACACACAAGCTGTTGACTGTGACGGGGTGACGCAAAGCTGGCCGCACCTTGGGGGTTGCAGAGCGGAGGTGAAGGGCGTCCGCAGGGCACGGAGGCCACGCGCCCCTCCCCGCTCAGGGTCAGGCTGGGCCTCCTGGTGCCTAAGGGTTCATCCCTCTTCCTGTCACCCCATGTGATGTCCCCGGCTCCTGGGATCAGGGGCTGTGGGCTGAGCCCAAGGCAGATGCAGGCTGGTGTGTTCAGCAGCTGTGGGGGCGCCCGCTCCCCGCTGCCCTGCGTGGTGAGGCGGGCCAGGCCCTCACCTGCTTGTCCCAGCGCATCTCTGCCCAGCTCCCAGGTGACTCGCTGAGGCAGGGCCTCCCCAGGCCTCTGCAGGCAGCTCCACTTGCATCTGCTCCCCTGCCCCTATGTCCGTGGTCCCTGGGTGCCAGATTGTCCACGCCAGAGCCTTGGCTCCTTGGCGGCCGCCTGTCCCCAACGTCATTACATGCAGCCACTAAGTCCCCAGCCAGTTTCTGATTCAGAGAAACTATGCCCGTGATGAGCCCCTGTGTCTCAGCTGGAGGGTCAGGGACCCCAGGAGGACACCTATGCCAGGGTTACCAGCACCCCGTGAGAGCGGATTCCTGCTCTGAGATAATCAGTAAGAAGACAAAGACAGAAGTTAGATTAAAAGGGGGGCACCTGATGGTCTCCCAGCCCTGAGAGGAGCTGGAACTGGACACCTGGACAAGGCCCCAGTCCTTTATCTAAGGAAGTACATCAGCTTCCAGTGTGGCCGGGACCTTGTGGTGGCAGGTGACGCCCCTCTCGGCGGCAGCGGTGTTTGATCCTGGGGCTGTGAGCTGAGGCAGGGCCAGCGTGACCTGGGCTTTCTCCAGCCAGGAATCTCACCCAGGAGTTCCCAGAAAAGCAGCCCCCTGCCTTCATGGCTCAAGCAAGCCCATAATTTATACATGGCTCCCAACAGACACCTGGAGCCCAGAGGGTCCAGACACCAAGGGCCCCCTCAAGGAGACCCCAGCTCCCACTTGCCCACTGAGTGCCAGGAGTGGCTTCTGGAAGAAGCAGCCAGGGGTTTAGCGACTCCAGCCAGGGGCCTCGAGCCCCAGGCATCAGCTTAAAATAGTCCAGGAGGAATCCTTTTGCAGAGGGCAATGGGCCACATGGCCCACGATTGCCACGTTACAGGTGCCGTCTGACGTGGGCACATCAGTGGTATTGTGCCGTTCTCAGCCTGGCACGGGGATGTGCTGCCTGCAGGTGACAGCACGTCATGGGTGACTCCACCCCAAAAGTGCATCAGCACCAAGTGGAAGGCTGGGCAAGCTCGGGTTGGGCAGGTGGTGGCAGGGCCATGCAGGAGGCCCCCGCCCTGCAGCCTGGGCAGCAGTCATCTGGCACAGGTCATGGGGAAGACCGCTTCCTTTTTCTGTGCAGCTTCACACAGAACAAACGAGGGGAGGAAGAAGGGGGGGGGAGGAAAGCTCTCTTCCAAATTCCCATGGAATGAAGCTTCCTCAGGGCTCCCGGGGCTGCACCCAGGGGCCCTGGAGACCCCTGTCTCTTCCTCACAGCCCCACGGCCCCCATCTCCAGGTTCCCACGTGGCCTGCCCACATTGTCCCCACATCCTTCCACTGACCTCTGTCCATCCCTTCCTCACTGAATTGTGTCACCTGAGAAGCAGGTTGTGTGACCCTTGTCCTGGCTCCCACCTGTGAGTGCGACCCCCTGGGGAAAGAGGTCTATGCAGACATAGTCACCTTAGGACGAGGCCATCCTGAAGTAGGGTGGCCCTTCCTGCTGTCCACTGGTGTCCCAGGAAGAGGGCAGCTGGCACAGGACCCAAGACAGACCAGAAAGAGGCTGTGTGAAGATGGAGGCAGGGGGCGTGGGCAAGCCCTGGGGTGCCCGCAGCACCAGCAGCTGGGAAGGAGGGCGCTTCCCTGCAGCCTCAGAACCCACCGCCCCAGCCTCCACTGAGACGCCTGGCCTCCAGAACTGGAGAACCAGCCTCTCGTTTACCCTACCAGCTGGGTGGTTTGTTTCAGCAGCCACGGGAATTTCACTCAGCTGCGTGTGCCACCACACTCTGGCCTTCCCAGGGTCTGGTCCAGCTCTTAAGGGACCCTCCAAACTGTCCTGTGCCCCCTCCAGCAGCCCCTGTCCACACCCGGCCCAAGGCAGCTCCCAGCAGCCCCTGCCCACTGCTGCCCAGGGTTCCCACAGGCCTAGGCAGGCTCTGACTGGCAGCTGTGCACCTGCCAGCTTTGTGCCCTAACACCTTTGCCATCGGTGCCCTGTATCTGCTTCCCTGAGCCATGGCACCTACTCAAATGTCCACTCCCAGGAAGCCCCGTGTATGGACAGACTTGTCATTTCCTGCCACTCTGGCCTTGTCCTCTGGCCCTGGAGCTGGGTCATGTCTCACCTCAGCCCTGCACCTGCCATGGGCAGTGGATGGATGGATTCTTAGCTCACCTCTGGGAAAGGAATTCTGCAGCGTGCATTTTCCGCTTATCTGGGACAGGAGGCATGGGGGCTCCTACCTCTGGGACTGCACGTGGCCCCAGAGAGGAGCATACGGGGGACTCAGGCTCTGAGAGCTAGAGATGACTTTTCCAAAGAAGGGAGTGAGTCCAAGGTGGTGCCCTTCCTACCCAGGAGGGTCCCAGGACAGACAGAGTGTCTCCTTGGCCCCTTCCCAGGGTGAGGAATAGGGGACCAGTGGCTGGTCTCTGCCTGAACCCACCTCTGATACTCTGAGGAGGGGGCCGTGGGGTTCAGTGGCCCAGAGTGTAGAGCAGGTTCCAGAAAGTGCCAAGGACTGACTGGAATTCAATGGTCTCAGCCTTCTGAGGACTTGTTCACCTGGCACCGGTCAGCCCGGGCTGCAGGAGCAATATCCACAGACCTAGGCCTTCACATGAGTCTTGGGGAACATTCCAAACCACGGCACATGCCAAGATGTTCGCACCCTGGGCCCCAGGTGGGAGGAGGGTCTGCCCTCCCCACCTCCCAGGCTGGAGCCTCCCCTCCTCACCCTAACCCTAACCTATACCATTCCCATGTGCCACCTTGAAGCCTGGCTTACAGGCGCTGCTGCCCAGGGCCCCAGAACCTCCTCTGTCCTCGACCCTGGCCAGATGCCAAGGAGCCCAGAAAGGCTCTGATTAAGTTAAGCCAAAGAGCAGGGCGGAGAGAGGGAAGCCGCCTTCTGGCTGGGGTGGCGGAAGGTAAAGGGGGTGGCCACCAGAGAAGCCTCCAGAAGCGCCCCCGGGAGCGTTCCTTTGGGTCCTCACTCTGCAGTTTCCGTCCCCTGTGACCCTGCATTTACAACAGTGGAGGTTGGCCTCAGCCATCAGGAGGGAAAATGCAGGAGCGAAGCAGCCAGAGAGTGACCAGTGAGGAGTGGATTGACCATGACGAATGAACGGGCTCCTGCAGCAGAGGCCTGGCGCGCAGGCGCGGTCGGGAAATGGGCCCTGAAGTCGCGCAGAGTCGGGCGGCCCTAACGGAGCCCTGGGGGTTGGACAGTCTGATAGCTGTCCTTGTCACTGGGGGAGGACGTGCCCACAAGTGCCAGAACCCTCCACCCCGTCCTGCCCTGACCCAGGCTCACCACAGCTCTCAGGGAAGGGCTGTGACAGTCTCCCTGTAGCCCATCAGGGACCCGCCACCTCAGAAAAGATTCCCATCTACTTAGAATGGAGGCTCCAGCTCTAGCCAGGTCCCTGTGGCTCCTGTAACATGGCCAGAGCAACACGGCTTAAAACAACAGCGGCTGGGCTGGGCTGTGGCTCGGTGGTACAGCATGGCCGAGCACGTGCCAGGCCCTGGGTCGGATCCTCAGCACCGCATAATAATAAATAAAGGTACCGTGTCCATCTACAACTAAAAATATTGTAGAAAGAAAGAAAGAAACAGAAGTTGATTCTGGGTGTCCCTGGGCCCACGTGAGGCACAGCAGGGCTGCGCCCAGGACCTCCCGGCCTCTCCCAGCTCTGCGGCTGTGCCCCTCCAGCATCGCAGGCCCTTTCAGCTGTGTGCTCCGGCTGCACCTCTGCTTCTCTCCTTTACCCAGTCTCCCTCCTCCTCCCTTGTAAAGGACACTTGTGATTGCATTTAGGGCTCACCTAAATAATCCAGGATTATCTCCTTTCAAAATCATTCGTTTAGTTCCATCTGCAGAGACTTGAGCACATAGGGCATTGTCCACGGGGTGCAGGGTGGCAACGGGGATATCTTCAGGGGTGGGAGGTCTTTCAGCTGCTGCAGGCCGTTGGCCAGGTAGGTGTAAATCCCCTCCTGGCCCGCCTTGCACCTGGCCACCACCCGAGGCTGCAGCCTCACATGCTGCAGGCCCCTTGGGCTGCAGGGCAGAGCAGGCCTGAGGAGACCGTGCCTTGCTTTCTCCTCCAGCTCGCTTCCACCCTGTCCCTGTGTTCTGACCTCCTCGGGGCCTGCCTCTTCTGCACGTCCACCCCTATTCCTGTGTGTATGGCTGGCACCTCTGCCCTCCCTCACTGCTTCCTGTTAACCCTGCCGGGTTTCACTGAACTCACTCACGATGTGCTAAGCAAACCTGCCTCTTGATAAGGGCTTGGTTACAGCCCGTGGCACTGTGGGGGAGGGTGGGCCCTTTAAGAGGTGGAGCCTGGGGAGGTCCACTGGGGAGGTCCACTGGGCATGGACCCCTTCGCATCCAGCCGTGAGGTGAGCAGCCCGCTCCACCCACACTCCACCAAGGTGTGCTGCCTCGGGGCCGGGCCACTGACTGTGGACTACACCAGGAGCCAGCCTTCCTGTTCCTCGGTCCGTCATCTCAGGTGTGGGCAAGGTGGCTTGTTCAGTGGGTCATCTCATGGTGACCGTCGAGCTCTGCCAGGGCAGCAAGGGTGGGGCTCAGGGGCCTCCATCAGATCTCCTCAGACCGCCTCTCCATGACGCCAGGAGGCTCTGGACACGTGCCACCTGCCCTCTGCCCGCCATCCATGCCTTCCCCTGGCCACCTCACGGTGGTTTGTCCCCACAGGTGGCGTGCTCTCCAGCCTTTGTAATGAGTCAGCCCCTGAGGACACGGGCATCGGCCTTCCCTCCCCTGTCGTGAGGCCTTACTAACTCTGTGAGCCTCGCTACCTGCAAAGCCCCAGCATCGTAGATGTCCACCTTGAAGGGTGGACACAAAGAAAGTGTGTTTCAACAAATAAACGGCAAGAAAAGGAAAGAGGACCCCCCCATCTGTTAGCCAGGACCCTAACAAGGCCCACACGTCGCCCTGGGTGGGTGCTTCATTTTGTTTTGGGGCGTGTCTCCTGATCTTTCATCCCCTTTTCATACCATTGACTTATTGAAGAGCATGTGTTATCTTTGATCTCAAAGCATGGCTCCAAGGTGTGCGTGTAGACAGGTGGATGTCACCCAACCTGAGACGTGAGGAGGGACGGTGGCTTCCTTCCTGGGTTCTGATCACACTGTGGTTATCTTAGACCAGGGGAGGAATGCTGGCGTTACAGACCCCACTGAGATACACATGGAATAACATACCATCTAGAGTGAGCTTAAAAATCTCCCCTGGGGAGCACCGGACGGGAGCAAGAGGGGAAGGGTAGTGCTGAGCCGCGGGATGGGGCCAGGTTGTGCCGCACTGTCCTTGTAATGTGGGTGTCTGAGTGCTTCCCAGAGGACCAGGGCTGTCTTTTAAAGAAAGGGTCAGGGACGCTTAGTAATAAGTGGAGAATTTCGTAATTATTTTTATATTCTTTTTCAAACATGACCTGAAAAATATTTCCTACTTTGGAAGTGAATATGAGGCCTAATACAGATTTTATTTTACCAACCAAGAAAGTGTGGTTACCTGTGTTCAGTGTTAGCCCATTCTGAATGGGACGGTATCATAAGTATTCTGGAAGCAAGAGGCAGAATCATGTATCATTATATGTAATTCATAATTAGAGGTAAGTTGCAGAATACATAGATGGATGTGTCAGTGCAGATAGAGATCGATGAGGGATGCATAGGTACCAGGAAGATGGATGGTAGCTGTGAACCTTTCTTAAGTGAACATGTACGTTTGTGGGGAAGGAATAAGTAAAACAGTAGGATGTAGAATTTTGGTCCTAATCTCTTTTGAGCTTATTTTTTTATTAAATGGTTTTAATTCTCAGATGCTGAAAAGAAAATGGAAGATTTGCACCCTGGGTTGGAGTTTGGTGGTCCCTGAGGGTGGGTCTGGCCAAGTCCTCACTCCAGGCCTCTGTGTGGATCCAGGAGTCAGTCTGAACTGTGTGACTGCTCTGGGGACGGAGGAAGCCTCTCAGAAGTCCCCGGCAGCTTATGTAAAAACTTAGTAGCTCAGAAAAGATATAAGAGATGAATCACAGTCTACGAGAGGCAGACTAAAAGCAACTTGAGTTGGTTTAGTTTCCTTGAGGGGGGGGAGGAACTAAATCCATATTCATTCTGAGTACAGTTAAGAATACCCTAATTTGAGAACATGAAAATTCTCAAACAGAAGGTGCATATTCTGCTTCTGGGGAGGGACAATAGCAGAGGCCAGGAGGCCACCACTGCTCCATCCAGACTGGTGCAGAGTCTGATCTCAGGTGCAAGGGTGTCCTACGCCTTGGGCTCAGAACCAGGTGAGTCCGGGTTTGCATCAGGATCCAGTGCCCGGGCCAGGCTGGGTTCTTCAGTCTCCCCAGTGCCCTTAGCTGTTAAGATGATGATGACGTTGAGCTGTGGGGTCCCCATGAGGACCCAGGGCTTCTGAGGTGCGTGGCTTTGCTTCTGGCCTGATGGTGAGTCAGCCCTGGTTGTTTGGTGGCAATGGTGGTAAGGGCAGCGTTGGCACAGTTATCACAGGGCATAAACCACAGACCACAAAACCCACCCTCACCGAGTGCTCACAGGAGGACACTCTAGCACCAGCACTCCCCGCTCACCACGATGGACAGGCCCGGCATGGAAGGGTGCCGAGGGCTGACCTGGGTCCAGCAATAGGACCTTCTCTCCCCAAGACTCCTGTCCTGTCTAAGGAAGAAGAGACCAGCACTAATGGGATGAGGTCACCGATCCTTTACCCTATCAGGCTTTGGGTTCAGCTACTCCTGCGTGGCTGATCCTAGGGACCAGAGGCCTGGAGGCCAGCTGGAGCAATCAGCCTCTTCCTGCAGCATTCCCAGTCGAGGTGGCCTCCATGTTTATGCCAAGAAGAAAACCCAGAAGAGCTGACCAGTCGAGGCTAGGCCTCCTCCCTGCCCTTGCTGGTGAGGTGGCCTCTGCAGGAGGAAGCGGGAGGAAGGTGACCCACAAGTTTGCTGCCACTTTGCTGAGAACTTCCCATGTACCAGGCCCTCCATCTGCCGGGGTGGATCCTCCCAGCACTGCCGTAGGCCAGGTGGGATGACCCCACCTCACAGCTGAAGGTTCAGAGCCTCAGAAAGGTTGAGAACTCTCCCCTGGGTCAGGCTGGCGAGGGGAGGGGCTGCAGCTCAGCTCACGCCCGACCCCTCCTTACCTGCTCCTCTGCCCTCCCTGCACCTGTGTTGAGAGTCAACACACCTGGATCAGTGCACAGCCCAGGGCCATCCTGAAGGTGTGAGACAGCCAGAACATGGATCTGGCCAGCCCTGGGCCGCTCAGTTGGGACAGCCAGCCAAGTACCCCCTGCGCATGGTCAGAGGAAGATCCCCCTGGGCTGCTGTGCAGGTGCAGCAAGGCCCGAGTGCTGGCAGTGCGGCCCCTGACTCACTAAGCCGTAGGACGCTCGGGTCTCAGACCCGCCTGGGCCTTCCCACCCTGCGGACGGTGCTCAGTTGAGGTTCTGAGAGGCAGAAGTGCACTCAGAGAGAAGGAACGAGCCTGAATTCCAAGCCCTGGCCCAGAGCCGCAGGGGCCAGCAGGAGCCACACCCTTCCTCATTCCAGGTGTACGTGGGCTCAGTGGTCCCAGGATGGCTGCAGCTTTAGGAAGGGAGGGTTCTGTGGAGTCCTGGCCCCTGGGCAGAGAGGCCTGGCTGCAGGGCTTTGGCTCAGGATTCAGTGCAACTGTTGGGAAGGAAGACTGGTGGGACAGCTTCTCTTGCCCTTCCTGCATGCCCTTGGGGTCACCAGGCACATGGGCCTCTCAAGCCCTTGGTTTTTGTGAAATCGCTCCACCTATACTCCTGACCAGGGCACAACCTCGGAACTTCTCCTCCCCATCCCAGGAGCCCGGCCTCCTCCTCTGATCGGATTCTTGTTCCTCCACCCTCGGCCCCTCTGCGTCTTCCCACCTCTCTGATTTTCCCCTGGCGCCTCCCTCTCACACCAGTCCCCCCACACTCCCAGCTCTATGCTATTTAAGTTCTGATTCCCATCCTTTGGCTAACGGTCGTTTAATTTCCTTATGTGTTTGGCTTAATGCCGAAGAGTATTCTTTCCCAATAAAAACGGTAAAGACCTTTCATTTTCTCAGGAGGATCTTATGTAAATGCAGCAGTGCATTTCATAAGCTGGTTCTGTTTCCTGCGGCTCCCTTGGCTTGGGGAGCTCTGTGACTTTTTCCTTGGTTATAAAAGTCCTACATATTCATCATAGGAAATGAGAAAAATGGAGACTGATACCAGGAAGAGATTACAACATTACCCCAGCACCCGGAGGAAGCTGATGCTATGGTCTCAGGGCCGGGCCTGCTGCTATTTCTCGTGCAGGTGTGCATGCATCTGTGCGTCTGTGCATGTGTGAACGTGCGTGTGTGGCTTGCTCTTAGAGTTTTGTGCCCTACTGTTTTCATTTGGGTACGTTGGAGCAGCTCCCAAAGCAGCACTGAACGGTCTTAAGAACATGATTCCACAGCCTCCATTATCTCGTGGAGACGTCCTAAACCATCACTGTCTCCTGCGTATGAAGACAGCGTCCCCCATTTCCCTGCGGTAGGCCAGGCACCATGCGCAGGGGCAGCCCTCGCTGTGCCTCTGCTGGTGCAGCGGCTGCACCCGGCAGGGTTCCGGCAGGAGCCTGACGTGACCTGCTTGTTGTGAAATCTAGAGAGGATTCCGAGGAGGCACCAGGCAGCACCTGGCACCTCACGGACACTCGTGCCACCATGCTGGTTCTTGCTGCTTCCCTAAGAGCAGTTCTGGAGATGGGGCTGTGGCCCCCAGGGTGCACACGTCACCCCCCGCCCTTCTCAGGGTCGTGTGGAGGCCCATTCCCAGTGTCCTCTTCACAACCAGGCAGCCAAGCTGTCCCTTGTTCACATAAACTCCTGGGCACACTGGGGCAGTAGGGAGAACGGGGAGCCCAGGGTGCCCGTGCTCCCGGGGAGTGTTGCAGGATGCAGCTCCACACGGTGTCCTGGCGTGGCCATGGGCCCCGCCTGCAGGTCCAGAGCCCTCTTGTTGCCCTCCTTGGTTCTACACATGGTGACGTCTGTGCGGGTTCTTCTCTTCATCTGCCTAGTCACTAGACCTGTTCGTTACTCTGGGGGTCCCTTTTCCACCCGCTCCCGCCAGACTCCTAGAGGACGTTCATCTCTGTGGCTGAATTTTGGTCATTTTAAAACTGTTATACACATGGAATTTGCAGAATGTGACCTTTGGGGATGGGCGTGGTTCACTTAGCATAGTTCTCTCCAGACCCATGCACCTTTCCATGTGTCAATGGCCCCATTTCCTTGCTAGGTAGTGTTCTGGGGCATGGAGGTGGCCGTTGGCCTAACGTTTCCCCACAGTAGGGCGCTGGGCCGTTTCCAGTATTTGCTGCCCATGGCCAGTCCCCAGTATTTGCCTTCAGTTTCTCGGAGGCCGTGTGGCTGTTTTGGAATCAGTACCCTTATTCTGGTTGGTTGGAATACCTCTAGTGTCAACTTGACATTTATAATTAACCAGCACCCTCAAGGTACTCAGTAAATCCAAACATGAGATTCCCAAAGGGCTGAGATCAATGGCCACTTCAAATCTAGCCAGAGAGCGGGCAGTGAAGGTGGCAGGGTGGGGTGTCCAGCCAGCCTCACAGGGCCAGGTCCCTGTGAGGGACCTCTCCCGCCTTGGGCGGGGCTTTGAGGAGGAGGGATCCCTTCTTCCCTCTACCCGCCAGGGGCTCCGCATCAGATACCACATGCCCTGGCCCTCATCTGCAACAGTGGCCATTTAAAATCCTCGGAGGAGAGACCACAGAAGAATTGAAACGAGGGAATTTTGCTGGAGATGTGTTACTCCAAGTTCAAAGAAGCTCCCTGAAAACTGTTGCTAAGGCAGTTGAATAAAAAAATTGCACAGTTGGAGTAAGCAATAACCACGAGATGGTGAACGTAATTGTGTGTTTTACAACAGCCAACCCCAAAGCGCGACTTGCCCGACATGTTTTTAATGATTTGAGAGGTGACATGTGTTTTCAGGGATGTGGAAAGAAAACTCACGCTGTCTGGTTCCCCAGCCTTGTAGGACCATCTCCTTGGTGAGGATGTGACCGTCCTCCCAGGGCACCCTGGCCATGGCTGCTCCCGCAGGGCTGGGTTGGGTGTTCTCACCCCTGCAGCCTGCCGGGCTGAACCCAAACCCTAACTGCCACGTGCTGGTGTATCTGTCCAGGATTTGGAGCATTTCCTAACGTAGAATCAACGGTGCCTGTGTAGGAAGCCACGGTTCCTGGTCGTCCTTGACTTTGTGCCAGTCCAAACCTGACAGAGCAGCAAGAAATTCCCGAGGCAGCTGTAGGACTGTGCCTCCAACAGAACTAGGAAATGGAACTCCCTCCCGGGACAGGAGATGATCAGCTCAGAGCATGGAGAGCCAGGGGCTTGGCTGCCTCCATCTGCTCTGTGATTTCCAGCCCTTCTGCCCAGCTCCTCATTGCCCAGAAGAGGGAACAGTCTCCTGGCAGCCATTACCAACCCCATTTGCATTGAATAGAAGCCGCAGTGTCTAGGGTGAATAGGGCAGAGACAACAGAGTCCTTCTTATATCTCACACCCACATCCAAGGGCACTGTGCCAGGCGTCCTCAGCGTCCTGCCTGCCCTGCACCCAGCAGGAATGCCTCCCTGAGCTGCCCTTCCTGGGAAGCAGGCTGGGTCCGCAGATGGCCTCCAAGGGTCCTGGGTCAGCCACCTTGAGAAGGGAACAGGGAGAAGCAGAAGGAAAGCCAGCGATGGAATTAAACCAGCTCTCCACAAAATTTTTAAAAAAACCTTCCCACGTGTGTGAATATTCATGCAGATTTCACGTAGTATGCGTAGGGGGCGGGCATCCTTGAACGCACACCTCCAAATTTCGGAGCTGAGCTGGACAAATGGAACAGGACTCCTGATGTACAGCCAGCGTCTCCCAGGAGCCATACCCGGCCTCCGTGTCTAGACACAGATGTAGCTGCCAGGACCACGTGGCAAGGGCCACACGAGCCCGGCAGGTGCTGGGCCTGCCACAGAGCCAGATGCAGATGAGGTGCTGGAGCCAGGTCCAGAGATGGGGGGGTTTAAAAAGGTGGTGCGCACCAGCCCCTCTCCCGAGTGCCGGGCTCAGAGCCTGATGTGTGCTCCTCCAAACCTGGGCCTGTCACTGTCCTCAGCCCCGCTGCTGGGTCTGCTCCTGGGCTGAAGAACTGTAGCAGAGGAACCTCGCTGGGCTGGCCCGCTCCAAGCCCCCAAAAGGCAGCTCGGCCTTAACTGCACCCTTCACATCCCTAAAACCAAGCTGAGCCATGAAGCTCAGGTCACCTGTGACCTTAGAGACCCCAACCAGCAGGAGGTTCAGCCCTGGTCGTGGTGTGGACCCCAGGGTGCACCCTGGCCTTTTCCCGAGGTCCTCCCTGCAGGTGCACAGGGCTCTCATCTGTGTGGCTGCCTCTCGTCTGTCCTGTTTGCCATTCCGGGCATGTCATCCAGCCTGAATTGCGCTCCACCACCAGCGCCTCCTTACTCTGTCTCCTCTACCCTCACGGCGCCCTTCCCAATCTTGCCGCACTGCGTACTGAGATCACAGCCGCATTTACAGGGTGGGAGGCTGGCGAGAAGCCTTCGGAGGAACGCGGGAACCCTTTGTTCTGTGCTCTGGTTTTACAGTAAGACCGGAGCACCCGGAGCTGGAGTGTAGCCAGGATCCACCTCCCTTAGCTGAACGGATGGGAAACCTGGCCATCTGGGGCTTCTGCCTTGTGGAGTGCAGATGCACCTAGTGGGCCTCGGAATGGGAACCCGAGAGGTCCCTTACTGCGTCCCCTTGCGCAGTCTTTGGATGGGGTGTGCAGAGACCAAAGGGAGCCCCAAACCACTCAGCATTCTGTCAGCAGAACCGTGTCCCCAGAAGAGGCCTCTGGACCCAGCCTCAAAGCCAGTTCAGAAACTCATTCCTTCTTCCTGTGTCTCCAGCCAGAGGCCACCTGGAGGTCCCTGCCCTGCTCAGGGTTCTGGTTGAGACACTCTGAACTGCAGGCAGCGTCTCTCCTGTGCCAGTTGCAGGTGGCCTGAGCTCAGGTGCAGCGAGGTGGGCGCGGGATGATCAGTCTCCCATGGCGGCCAGCCGTCCACTTCCCTTCCTCTGCAGCCTCCCCTGCCCTCTGCGCCCTCGGCTCCTGCCCTGTCCCTCCCTGGGCGCTGCTCCTTCCTACTCTTCCCTCAGGTGGCCACTTGTGAACATCCCAGCAAGGAGGCCCTGTGACACTGAGCTCGCCCCCAGCTCCAACTCTCAGTAAGAGTCTCTTGGGGGAAGTGAGATTGGTCACCAGCTGGGTAGTGGTAGGTCAAGGGGGCAGGGCAGGATCACCAGGAGCCACGGTGTCCTGTCCAGGGCTCTAGGGAGCAGGCTGGATGCCACTCAGTGAGACTCCATGTGCCATGGTGGGTGCAGGCTCCCCACTGCAGTCCCCTGGCTCTTGCTCCTAAGTCTTCACTTGAAAGGAGAAGCTCAGGGGATGCTTGTCACATAGGTCCCCCATCCAGCCAACCTGACAGGGCCATGCCATGACAACCCACCCAGGGACTGGGCAGAGATATAGTCCTGGATCGCCCTTTGCCTTCCTGGCCCACAGGAGCCCTGCACACCCAAGAAACTCTGAGTTGGCCCAGAGCGCCCAGGTGTGCTCAGCCACAGCCACTCTTGCCCTGGACTGACTGCCACAGGACCCTGGCTGCGAGCATGCCCCTGGGGGCCTCTCCTGCCTTCCCAAGGGCAAGGGGGCAACTTTTCCCGGACAAGCCCTGGGAACGGAGGAGCTGAGCCACACACCATTGCTCCCCAGTGCAGGGGATCTGCAGGTGGGAGTGTGGCCTCCCACTAAAATAGTCAGGTGGTGAAAGATCACGGTGGGCATTTGGCCACTTGGAGAGCGCGAGACTGCGAGAGCCTTGCGCCACTATCAGAGCACTTCAGAGCCACCTGGGCAGTCAACAGGCATGAAGTTGAATTTTGTACTCAGCCCGGTGGGCTTTTGAGTCATTTTTTTCTGTTGTTCTAGAGATTAAACCCAGGGGTGCTCTACCACCAAGCTGCATCCCCAGCCCTTTGTATTTTTTAATTTTGAGATAGGGTCTAAGTTGCTGAGGCTGGCCTTGAACTTGCGGTCCTCCTGCCTTGGCCTCCTGAGTAGCTGGGATCGGAGGTGTGCACCACCCTGTCTGGCTGAGTAATTCTCTCACATGCCCCCTGCACGCTTGCTCCCCCCGCCCTGAGAGGCAGGTGGTACTAATACTGCAGTTGTTTACAGATTGGTGAACTGAGGTTCCTGTGGTCACAGTCTTGCCCCTAGGGTGCAGGAGGAGACAGCAGGTGAAGGGGTGATGTTAAGGGCAGAACTTCAACCCCAAATCCACCGCTCTGAGTGAAGAGCATCCTCAGGCAGCCCCTGGGGGTCAGCAGACACCCACCCCTGGCTGGCTGGGCCTGAGCAGCTCGGGCATCTCTGTGTGCCTCAGTTTCCTGTTTCCCCACTTTCAAGTGGCTCCTGGCTTGTGGTTGGTGCCCGGCGAGTACAGGATCCTCCCCCGCGGGCATCCCAAGGCTCCCAGACACCGCAGTTCCCCGACTCGCAGAGGGCTCAGCTGAACATGGAGAAGGATCAATATCCGGCCGAGAGCAGGGCTCTGTCTTCTCATTTATCTCCCATCTCGTTCTGGTATCACAGCATGCCAATCAAACCACATGGAAGGTTCGGGGTGACTTGCCACGCTTGCTTATGACCTCCAGTGCTGATATGCCCCCAAGCTGGATGGCTACACCAAATTCTTGGTGCCTCTGTGTCTCCTGCTTACATTTCAGCTCATTAGCTGTGTGTGTGTGTGTGTGTGTGTGTGTGTTCGTTCTCTGTTTCTGGATGAAGGACAGAAGGTTTACAGAGCTGTTCAGCATGTGGCTGTGCATCCCTGTGCCTCCTGACACGCGGCCCTGGGGCCTTCTGGGGCCATGAGTGGTGGCGGGCAGGGGTCCCAGTTGGTAACAGCTGGTCGAGGCTGGGTGCTTCCCTGACACAGCCCCATCCTCGGGGCTCCTGTGAGCTTCCTGCTCAGTCTCCCTTGGCCCTGCTGCAGGCTAATTCACAAGGACAAAAGATATGTAATGACCCCACGTCACAGATCTTCCCTTGGCTCCTTAATTGAATGAGGGAACTGGTAAGATGTCACGACCAGTTCCAGAGAGCCATGGAAACCAAACCCGTCCTGGAGTAGAGGAGGAGGAGGAGGGATGTACCATAGACAAGGATCCTTCTCCCCTGGAGGCCTCCAGTGAAATCTTTCTTGCTTATTCCAAATTTCCTTGCAACCTCCCGCCTTTTGCCCAAAAGAGTCTCAAAGAAGCACCATTCTCAGTAACAGTGGGGCTGGGCTGGCGAGGTGGCAGGATTGTTGCGCAGAGGTGGCAGGAGTGTTGGGTGCCCCAGTGGCCTCTTTTGAGTTTGGCTTGCTGGGAGACTTCATAATTAGTCTTTTAAAAGCCTCCATTATACGCTGTCCTGAGGCCAGGAAGCCAAGCTCAGAAAAATCAAGGCTCTTCCTTTGGATTTCACTTGTAGTCCTTTGTCATAAATCTGGGTGATTCCTGGGGCCCCACCTGGACCCACTGTGTGGGAATCCCAGAGCTGGGCTCGCCCAGAGCCGCAACGCTGTTGCTGAGTAATGGTAGACCCTATCCTATTGGGAGATGGTATTAAAACCATATCAATCCTTGAAACAGGCCCAGCCAGCAAGCCCTCAGCAGCTATGGACTGGACACTCTCTGGGTTGGCCTTGCTCTGCAGGACCTGTCCCCCTTCTCCAGAAGTCTTAGGCAAATCAAATATTCAAAAAAAGAGGCTTCCTGCCCTCCTCTTCTGCAGCTTCCAGCCTGGAGTCTGTGAGCCCACAAAGTACATCGGCCCAAGGAGAATGAGCTGCTCAGAGGACCAAATGGGAAAGCTAGAACCTGGCCCACCTTGGTGGGTCAGCAGCCAGGACCCCAGACTCAGCCCTGCTGGGCTCTGGCAGAAAGGCTGGGCGTGAACTGAGCCCATGCTGCAGACGGGCACGGTGGAACGAGGCCGGGTTTGGGGGCCGGTAAAGGCAGGCCTCCTCTGACGGTGAGGTCGGGGCACCTGCCACTCATGAGGAGAAGGCAGGACCAAGAGCCAGGGGTGGGGGACAGGGAGGGCTTAGCCAGGACACAGGCTACAGGGAACACACCCTGGAACCTCCCGTACCCTGTGGGCAGGAGGAGCCAGCACAGGCCTTGCAAGGCAAAGTGGCCATCAGGGGAGGGGACAGAGATGAGGCCAGAGGACCAGGGTGACCAGGGCTGAGCTGGGCCAGCAGCCAGACTGGGCACCAGGGCTGACCAGCAGTACTGGTGGTGCAGCTCCGAGGGTGGACACAGGTGTGAGCAGGTGTGCTCTTTGCCTTGTTGCTACCGGAATAGTGGCACTCAGGAAGTGTCACTGGCCATAGGAAGGCTGTTTAGGGAGGAAAGTCTGTTTTCCATATCTCTCTGTTTCCAAGAAAAGGAAAAGCAAACTAAGCTAAGTAATAATAATAATAATAATGTGACAGGCACCAAAAAATAGCCATCTTCTCAGGCTTGCTCCTCACCCACCCCCGGGGGCTCATGCTGTTTAGCAAAAGACCAGGGACAGCAGTAGCCAGGGAACATGTTGAAGGAACACAGCCATTATGAGGAAATGGGGCCTGGTGTGGACTGTCCCTGGAGGAGTCACCCCCAATACCCCCAGTGGAGGCCAAGAGCTGGAGGGGTCACCTGTAGATACCTTTTTTTTCTGTACACACATATATAACTACGATAAAGTTTAATTTATAAATTAGGCACAGACAGAGATTAGCAACTAAAAAAATACATCAATTACTGCATCACGTAAAACAAGGGTCACTTGCACACAAACACTGTGATGCCTCCATAGTCAGCCTGATAAGCAAGACAGCCAGGTGATAACAGGCAGGTAGTGCATACTGTGTGGATACTCTGGACAGAGAGATGATACCTGTTGTAGGCAGGATGGAGCATGTAATCTAAAACTTATGAACTGTTTATTCCTGGAATTTTCCATTTAATAATTGCAGACCCTGGTTGACCACAGGTAACTGGAAGGTGACATCATGGATAAGGGAGGGCACTGTTGTACTTGAAATCCCCCCTCCCCAAGAGGGCTGCGCAGGACCAAAACTCAGTCTGGACCTGCTGGACAAGAAATACCAATGTACACTGGGGTTTTTCTCCTCCCAGCCTAGCACAGGCGGTGTGTGCTGTAATGTTACATGCAATTCATGTTTTACACCAACTATTCCCAGCTGCTTTGTTGAGATTCTGATCCCCCCTCTTTGATTTAGTCATTCAGTCTCAGTCCCTCGGTTCCCCAGATCTGAAAAGGCAATCTTTTTAAAGGTAATGAGCTTAAATTTGCTTTTTTAATGTCAGAGACCCACGAGATAATTGGAGACTCTCTGGGATGCAGCAGCTCTAAGCCTCGCAGGCACTGATTCTGTACCAGGCGTTGGCGAGGTCACTGGCCGCAGGCAGGGTCCCTTATCTTTCACACCCCAACAAAAGAATGAAGTTTTCACAACCTGTATGAATCACCCAAGTGAGGAGACATGCGTGGGACATCCCAGAGCCCAGCATCAAGGTTTTTCTTTTTAAAATAAGCCTCAGGTCAGAACAGAGAGGAAGCACAGGGAATCTGACGTCGCCATGGAAACCGGCTGCCCGCCGTGCCTCACCGCCCGGGCTTCTGTTTTGTAGGTGGTTTTCAGCAAGTACTGCAACTCCAGCGACATCATGGACCTGTTCTGCATCGCCACGGGCCTGCCGCGGTGAGTGCTGCCAGTGGGCTGAGATGGGCAGCCCCCGCACGGCCGCTCTTCCAAGTCAGCCAAGCAAGCCCACAGAGGACGGGCACACCTCTGCCACCGCCCCAGCAGGTGTTGGCTTGTGTCCACGTGGAGAGGAGTGCCACTGGACCAGACGAGGCACCAGTGCCCTCCCCAGGCTGGTTCCCCTTCCGGTTGTTCACCTGCTGTGGGAGAAAGGAGGGCGATGTGTGTGTGGGGGGGTGTTCCCAGCCCCTCACCCTCCTAGGTGGCCTTTCTGTCCCAGGGGTCAACATTCAACACAATGCTCCTCTTGAGGGGGAAAGAACAAGACAACCCTCCTCCTTCCTAGTCCCGCCCGCACTCCCCATTCCCGCGTGGAATTCAGACTTTCCTGCAGCAGTCAATTAAAAAAGAACACAGGTCCGTGGTTTTCTAAATTGACCGTTGCAGGAAAGTCTGAATTCAGAACCGGTTCAGAAGGATAAGCGGCAGCTCGTCTCACTCCTGACAGTCCACACCACGTGGAGGGACTAATAGAGTCCTTGGGATTCCCCAGGAGTTATTTTCCTAAATCAAGTTCATTCAACAAGCTAGTGAATTTCTAATTACGGGTTGAGCATCTCTAATCCAAAAATCTGAAATCCATAATTCTCCAAAACCTAAACTGCTTTGAGTGCCACTGTGAGGCCGCAGTGACACACAGGGACACTAGAAACACTGCACCGCAGTGTCTTCAGGCTGCCTGTGGGGAAGCACGTGGATTCCTGTTGAGACTTGGGTCCTGTCCCCAGCATACCGCATTAAGTAGACACAAGCTTCACGAAATCCGACCAAGTCCCAAATCCAAAATGCTCCGGTCTCCCGCGTTTAGTAACAGATGCTCAGCCTGCACCCCACCTTTCTGATCATAAAGGGCCATCAGGAGTGGTGCTGGCATAGTAACCCTCAAGTTAGGGTCAGGGTCAAAGAAGAGGGGTCAGGAGGACAGTGGAAGCTTTTCACAGACAGGTAAGGAGAGGGAGACTCGATGAGGTCATGGGCCTGAAATCGTGGCAGATGGCCGTTCCTGGCAACAAAAACAGCTCACCGTTGGGGGTATCTTGGGGTACAGTGTACTAAGCACTGTGCTGAGAAATGTGTGCACGTCATCACAACTCTGGTATTCACGGCACCTCTGACACCTTCATTGCCTGGGATTTAAAAATCCACAACTGGAGCAGAGAGCCTCAGTAACTCGGTGGCGGTAGCACAGCTCTAAGAGGCCTCCAAAGATGGGAGGCTGGCGGAGACTCCCCATACCATGTCAGGAGGAGGGCGAGCTCTGTGCAGTTCAGGTGGCCCTGGAGTAGGAGGGTGAGCCCGAGCCCTCCTCTGCAGACCCGCAGGTCCGCGCAGACCACAGGTCAGATCTTTGACCCAGGGTTTTCCAGTCCCCGTCTCTGTCAGTCAGACGCGCTCCAGTTCCTGTTCTGAATTGTTTAGGTCTCTCCTGCCCCAGGCTGCACTCAGCCACCAGCTTCATCCGGGGTGGGTGAGTGTGTCGAGGACCACCTGCCGCCCCTTGGCCCTCGCCAGCTGCCCTTGGGACGCCTGCCCCTCCTCTCCTTGTGTCCTGGTTCTTTCTGCACCTGTCCGTGGGGGCAGCGGGCAGGTGCATGACTCTGGGGGAAAGGCTGACGTGGGTGTCTTTCAGGAACACAACCATCTCCCTCCTGACCACAGACGACGCCATGGTCTCCATCGACCCCACCATGCCGGCAAATTCAGAACGGTAAGGGGCGGCTCGGCTGCTCTGCAGCTCACTCCAGACCCGGCCGCACCACGTGAGCCGCGGTTTTAACTGACTCTACGCAGGGTGGGCGGGGTGAGGGAGCAGGACGGGGGCAGGGGGATTCTCTTGTTTTCTTGCATGAATCCGTGTTTCCTCCCCGACCGGAGCCTGTGAGGAGGTGTGTGCAGACCGGAAACTGAGGCACATGGCAGCACTTACGTGGCAGTGCCAGGCCCTGGGGTCCCTGCACTAACTCAGGAAGGGCTCTAGGAGAGTCCTCGAGACCCTGAGCACTGACCTACTCGGGGCAATGCTGGAACGTTCTGGGCACAGAAGGGAGAGGTGGCTGGGGCCTAGAAAGTGAGAAACAGTCGGCTACCGTGCCTCTGTGAAAATCTGCAGAACGTAGCCCAAGGAGGACACGGAGCAGGAACCCTCAAGCCAGTGACGGGTCCCTTCACCAGGTAGCCTGGAAGTCCCCAGTCATCTGCACCTCGTTTGCCACCAAGCAAGGCAAAGTCCACACCCTGCTCTCTCCAGGGGTGGGGTGAGTTGGTGAGTCATTGGTGCAGGCCGCCCCTCAGGGCCGGCTCTGGGTCCCCTGCTCCTCACTGACCAGCCTCCAAGGACTCATTACAGGTTATGGAGCCTGTTGGTCTGGTCATCAGCGTCTAGCCCAGTTGTCCATGGGCAGCTCTGAGCCCACACAGGAAGCACACACCAGGCAGGCCCTTGCACATAATGACAATGTCAAGATACTCAGGCTCCAGTGACAGGGTGGGCTGAGCTCTCCATCTGGGCCCCACTGGCCCCCGCAGGCATGTGGACCTGAGTGTCCGGCACCTGGCAAACCTCCTTCCTCCTGCTTGTGGAAGGCTGTGGTCCTGGTCAGCAAGGTCTCAGTGGACATGGCCAGCACTGTCCCCGTCACCTCAAGGCCTCAGCCAGGCCTCCTCCATCCAGCCATGCCCATCAGCTCTCCTGTCTGGAGGACAGTCTCTGGTCACTCCTCTTGCTTTGACTCTCAGTTTTAAGACTCCCCAGAGCCACCACTAACGGACTCCCCAAAGACCCCAGCGGGGCACACACATCTCCACTCCAGCCCACCTGCCCAGATCCCCTCCCAGGGGAGGGCTGCCGACCGACCCATGACCCCGACACCCCTGACCCCCTCAGGCCTGAAGTCACCTCAGTGGCGGGGGTCTCGCAGTGCAAGCCGACTGCAAAGCTGCTCTTTTCTCCTGCACTGAGTTCAAGCAGGTGTCTGCAGAGGCAGGTGGACTGCACAGGACATTGGGGCAGCACACCTTGGCCAGCCTGCCACCCTGGCCCTGGGGCCTCCTGAAGGAGGAAAGCCTCAGACACACCAGAAAAAAAGCCCTCCAGAGCCTACACTCTGAACAAGTGCTTGGCCCGGCTCTGCTCAGCTCGACTCTGCTCACGGGATCTGGATAAATGCCTTTCTAATGCAGATGGAGACAGAGATGCCACAGTGTGAGGACCCTGCCGTTACCTGGACGCAGTCTCCTCCTGGGCTCCGCAGCCTCGGACTGAGGCACTACCTCTGGGCAGGGAGTCTGCTCAGGTGCCTGGTGTCCACATACCTGGATTCTTTGAGCTGCATGTTCACGGGGGCTTTTCACGAGATCATCTCCAGATCCCAGAGCTCCTGACCTCCCTCCATCCCCGTCAGGGGGTGGTCCCGCTGCACTGTCCCTGCAGCTGAATGCTCGTTGGCCCTCTCTGTCTCCGTTCCCGCCCCTAGACCGTGGTCTTCTGGTCCTTCCATGAGAGCACGCCTCTCCCTGAGGCCTTCCTCCAGAGGGTAGGGCCAGCTCCCAGCTCAGACCCTGGGTCTCATGGAGGGAGTGTCCTCTGCTCCCCATCAAGGACCCCCACTCCAGTCCTGCTTTCCAGCAAACTCAGCCCTCACCTGCTTGCTCCCCGCACAGAGTTCTTGGAGACCTGTGGAGTGTGGTCCAGACCTTGCATTGGGAACACTGGCCCCAGTCCACCTTCATGTCCTTGTCCCCAGCCCAGCGGGCCCCTCCCCTCTGCATACATCCCTGCACTTCCCCACCCTGTGCTCCCTCTGTGCCCCTCCCCCTCTGCCAGTCCAGAGCCCACCCTTCCTGTGGCTGGGAACCCAGCTGCTGGGATGTTGGGTTCACCCAGGGAGCCTGCGGAGCAGCGTGTGCAATCACCCCGCAGCCACAGGCCAGCTGCAGGACCCCAGGGTGATTGGCTCCTGCTCTTGTTTGGAGCTGGCAAGAAAGCAGACTGACTCCCGAGCAACCCTGGATTCCTAACGACCAACAGAAACATAAAGACACATCCTTACTCCAGTTGGACAACCCCAGAGCTCTCCCCCAGGGAGGGGCCCTGGACGCAGTGCTGTCCAGCTCACCCAGGGGTCCTCTTACTCTCGGCCCCCCTCTGTTTCTGTCACTGCGGCCTCCGGCCCCTTGGTGAAGGACAGACGCTGGCATCACGGGCAGAGACATCAGGGCGGGAGAGATCTTATGGAGAGGGAGGGCAGAGCAGCCCACACAGACAGAACGCAGGCGCTCCTGCTGGCTCTGGGGTCAGCCACCTGTGAGCAACACAGCTGTCTGCCACACACATGCAGGGTGGCCCAGTGGCCGTCCCACTGCTGGGGTCAATGCCTCTGGGTTCTGGGCTGGCTCCAAGCCTCTTCGTCCAGCTCAGACACCACAGAAGCTCAAGGCAAGCTTATCCTCCAAAGAGGGAGTGGCTTCCCCTGTTGCTGGGGAAGGATGAGGATGGGACTTGACCCAGAACCAGGAGCTTCTCCAGCCCAGAGGCGCTGCAGCTGGCTCAAAGCATCACTTCTGTGAGAGGATCAGGGAACCAGCAGTCAAGATAATCCCCAGCGTCAAGAAATGCAGCCCTGGGAGCCTGGCCCCAGCGCCTGGGAGGTCCACAGCTGCCCGGAGTCCATGTCCAGGTCCACACCCGCCTTTGCCTCTGCGACTGGCCCGTTGTTCTCGTTGCTCAGCTCACCCAAGCTGGTGGGGTGCTTGAGCAGGTCACATGGCCCTTGGGCCAGCAGCCCCAGGGCACTGCAGCCACAGAGGGTCTGGACAAGCCTGCCGCACATCAGGGCCACGGGGCATCCTCAGCATCCTGCCCAGAGATGCCCCCTCCTGCTCTGTCCCAGCCCCACCAAAGTGCAATCATCCACCCCAGCCCCTGGACTCTTCTCTCCTGGTCCTAGTCACCACCCCTGCCACCTCCAGCATTGATTTCAGGGGCCAAGAAGAAGGACAAGGAGGAAAGAAAAGCCTTTGCTCCCTCTCAGGGGAGGGCAGAGGAAGCCCCTTCCTGTGTCCACTAGGACCCAGGCTCCCCTGACCACCGATGCCCGTCCTGTGTGCCACTCACAGCAGAGGCTGCCACCCCTCTCCTCACGGCCCCTTCGCTCCCATCCTCCAGCCCTGGGGCAGCCTCTCTCCTGCCTGAGCAGTGCTGACCCAGGGACCCCACAGGGGCCCTGGTCCCAAGGCCGGCCCTGGCCCCCAACTTGTCCCACGTGGCTATCAGTGAGGTCCCTAACCTCCCCAGGCTTCAAGCTCCGCCCGCCACTTGGACCTCTCTTCAAGCCCACGTGGGTCTACCAACCCTGCTTATCTGACCTGGGCCAGACAGCGTTGATGACACAGCCTCTGCCGAGGAAGGAGCAGGCTGGGAGATGTGCAGGTGTGGACTCACCTCTGGAAGGGGACCCGCTCCTGAGAGGGTAGAGCCCTTGTGCCCACGCAGAGTGCCAGCACTTCATGCCCCACGGGTGCTGAGACTGAAGGCTCGCCACGCCACACAGGTGTCAGGCCAGGTGCTGCTCGCGCTGCAGTTTGGAGCCGTGACCCTCATTTTCTGTGCTGTCCTCTTCTGGAAGTGAGGTCGCTGTATGTGACAGTGACCTGATGGACCCCTGCAGTCGATAACAACTGCACGAGACGTTGAGTGTCACTGTGACACAGACCAGATGCGCAGCTCAGGCAATAGGCAGGAAGCCGAGATGGGGGTCCCCGGGAGGGCCTCCTGCTCCTCGGACAGCAGCCTTCTTGTTTTCTGCTCCTCACATGGCACAGAGAGGGACTTCTGTTCCCTCTGTCCACTTAGGAGGACGAAAATTCCATCCATGGGGCCCCTTCCTCATGACTTCACCCAAACCCGATGACCTCCCAGAGTCCCCACCTCCTGTCACTGTCACCTTGGGGTGAGGACTTCAACGTGGCCTGGGGGCTGGGATTGCCTGTGTTCAGACTGCTGGACGTGCATGTGTCCTCCACCCCTGGTGGCTCTGAGCCCTGCGTGGTAGCACCTGCCTGTCAGCCTAGTCTGACCTGCAGTGTCAGTGCCTAGGGGCGGGAGCCTCTGGGTCCCTGACGTCACCAGCACTGACTGCGTGGGCCCCACAGAGCAGGGAACGAATGAACAAGCAAGTGAGTGACGTGACAGATGACATCTGCCGGTCCCGGGTCTGACGTTTAATCTAGACCCGTGGTGCCTCAGCTCTCTCACCAGGCGAGGATTGCACAGTCTGATCTGTGCAGCTGGGCTGCTTGTCAAGGTCACGCCGTCACACCCACCCGCTGTCCCCAGGCCCTTTCAGCCTCCTGCCATCAGGTTTAAATGCTGCTAGACTGCTGGGTAGAGATGGCCTCTCCCGGGGCTGGCTCCTTAGTGTGCTTTTCCAGTCCCTCCTGGCTGGAGTCTGTTCTTTGCCCAGTGTCCACTGGCTTCAGGCCCTTTCCCAGCCCTTGGCTAAACGTCCCTGCAACGGTGACAGTACACTGTCGTCTGTCACATGGACTGCCGATGTCATCTGCCCAGCCTCTCTGGGTCTCGTGATCACTGGGGTGACCTTACCATGGAGCTGGTACGTTCACTCTTGTCCATGTGGGGTACCGTTGCTCAGAGATCCCGCTGTGCAGACAGGAGGGAGCCTGCCTGCCTCGGCCAGGCGCTGGGGGGTTCAGGCCATGGCGTCCCAACTTGGAACTGCATCCCCCATCAGTAGTGGTTGTGATGTCCACGTTTGTTTCAGTGACCAAATATGAACCTTATAAAGAAAGTTCATCACCTGAATGTATACTTAAAATGTTTAGAATTTACCTGTATGAGGTGGTTGGAACAGCCAAAGAACCTAATTTTAAAAAACAGCGATGGGTCTGGGATGTGGCTCAGTGGTGGAGCCTGTGCTCAGGGTACACAAGGCCCTGGGTTCCTTTTTGAGCACACACAAAGCCCTAATCTGCTGATCCCAGTGCTCTAGCGTGCTTATCTCTCACAGCAGATGTGCAGCGCCCTGGACGGCTTCTCAGTGTAACTGTCATCTGTTTTGCAGAACTCCCTACAAAGTGAGACCAGTGGCCGTCAAGCAACTGTCTGGTAAGGCCCTGCTATCGTTTTTTAAATCAAAAGGAAAAAGAAAGTTGGAGATAAACTACTTAAGTGTGTGCATGTGCAGTCTGATGCTGTCACAGAATCTGAGACCCTCTGCTGCTGTGGAGACGGCCCATCCAAGTCCCTACCCTGACCCTGAGGACTCAGCAGGTGCCAGGTGACATTCCCCTGTATCTCCAGGAGCCTGGTGCCTGTCCCCCATTGTCCACGGGCGGCAAAGGCAGGCTTCCGACCCACAGGGCTTCTCAGGGTGCCTCAGCCAGTCAGCCGTGGTATTTCGTTACAACTCCATTTCCTTTTAGGTTTTTAAATCACTTTTATTTATGTACTAGTGATGCGTAATAAAATGGCCCCATTTAAGTGCATAATTTGATGAGTTTTTAAAACTTTGTATGTCCGTGTCTCCCGTCACCAAAATCAGGCTGCAGAATGTGGACACTACCTGGAAAGGTTCTCTGTGCCCTGCCCCGATCATCTCAGTCACCACGTGACCTGTGTTTGGATGCCATCGTTAGGTTGGTCTTGGGAGAATCTGCCCTCTTTTGGACTCCGCGTGGTTCTGAGACCCCTCCTGGCTACAGTGTGCACAGACAGTTCTCTTTTTTTGTTGCTGAGTAGTTTCCACGCTGTGGGATGCGCCAAGCGTGTTTTCCCTTCGTTCACGGACGGACGTTCACACTACTTCCTCCTGGGGGCTTTGGGAACAAAGCTGCCCTGGGCACTCCAGGCAAGCCTTCATGGGGCAGTTGGTAAATGCCCACGAGCAGGCTTGCTGGGGTACGTGGAGCGGCGCCCGCTCAGTGAGCACCATCCGCAGGGTCTTTCAAAGTGTGGGGCCACTGCACGTCCTCCCAGTGCTGGGTGTCCCCAGGCTGTTTCTGTTCAGCTGCCTCAGAATTTATTGGCATATGAAGGTTGAAATATGACCTTGTCATCCTTCTCATGTCTGTAAGTTTTAGTGAAATCCTCCCTCATCCGGACAACAGTGCCGTCATTAGTCGCCTGACCTGGGGGACATCCTGAGAAATGTGACATTGGGTGATTCTGTTGTACAAACACCAAAGCAAGCTCATTAAGATGCTGCAGCATGCTGGCCGTGGTGGCTCTCGCCTGTGATCCCAGTGGCTCCTGTGGCTAAGGCAGGAGTTCAAAGCCAACCTCAGCAAAAGCAAGGCACTAAGCAACTCAATTTAGAGACCCTGTCTCTAAATAAAATACAAAATAGGGCTGGGATGGGGCTCAGTGGTCGAGTGCCCCTGGGTTCAATCCCTGGTACCAAAAAAACAAAAAAAAAGTGCCGCAGCATCATCAGGCCATGCAAGGCCTTGGGCCACCCTCGTGCATGCAGGCCACCTTGACCAAAACACCGCTGTGTGATGCGCGAATGTCATTTGTATCTTCTACCTTTAAAAATTAATCTGTGTAACTAGTTATGATTTTATTGGCTTGTGATTTCCAAGAGCCGGCTTTGGGTTGCATTGGTCATCTCCATTTCTGTTGTATCGATCCTTCTCTTTCTTATTTACTTCCTTCTACGCTCTCCAGGTATTTTTCCCACTAGCTTCTAAAGGTAGAAGCTCTATTGATTTTAGAACTATGTGATGAGAATGGCGGAAAGCTGAGGATTTCCATGTGAGCATGATCTCATAAACGTTCTGGTGTTGCGTTTCTTTTTCAGTTTACCTGTGGTTTCCCCTCTGACCCACTGGTATTTAGAGATGTATTGTTTGAACTTGGGGTACTTGAGTCCTACCCAGGATCTTCCTATCGTGGATGTCCGAGTGAATCCCACTGTGGTCAGCGAATGCACTGCCCTGGTCCCGAGGTCATGCAGCTGTGGCCTGCCCTGGCGGCTCCTCCCTGAGCGCCGGAAGGAAGGCCCGCTCCACAGCTGGGCAGGACATCCTGAGGGTCTGTGGGCAGGTCGATGGGGGGATCCAGGTCCTCTGGGTCTCTGCTTCCTTGGGGCAGACGGTCCTGCGAGCACCAAGAGCAGAGTCTGGGAATGCCCGACCCGGGCTGTGGAATCCTTTCCCTGTCCCCAGCACCTTCAGTTCTCTGCTCTGGGAGAGGAGAGGTCAGCCTCTGTATTCCAGTGGCCTTGCCCTTTGTCCCCGGTGCTCTCAGGCTGTGTGCTTTGCCACCTGTCCTACGTCTCTGTGTGTAGGTTTGGAGTGACCTCCATGGGCAGCATCTTCCGTTCTGCATCTCAGCCTTGACCTTGACCTTGACCCCTCTAGACCCTTCACACTCAGTGTAACTTTGGGTATTTAAATCTACTGTCTTGCTGCCTGTTTTCTGCTCCGTTCTTTTTCATGCTCTCCCCTTCTCCTGCTCCTCTGTGAGAGTGAGCAGGTGGAATCGAGGCCCCCGCCCCTGGCCTGGAGCCGTTCTCGTGTCCTTCTTCACGTGGACTGCGCTCCCCGGCAGTGAGCATGCCACCAACTCTGCTTCCAGGTGTTCGGGTCTGCGTCCTTTCTTCATGTGGACGCTGGTTTGCATGTGAGCCGTCCTCCTCCTCCTCCTCCTGCACTCTGGGCTCCGTGGCTCGGCCTCCTCGGGACACACGCCCAGCTCTCGCGGTCTGAGAAGCTTCGGTTTGGAGGTCCTCCCTGCCACACGAGGTTTTGCACCACAGCTTTGTCTTTTGGCTGGCTGGCTTCTCTCAAGAGCGCTGGGGCCAGGGTCTCGACCTCGTGGTGCTTAACATTTTCCCTGTCACTGGCGTCTGGGACTTTATTTGGATGGCTTGCATGTGGCTTTCTCTGTGTTTGCCCCCTGGGGTCACTGAGGAGTCTTGGGGTCAGGGTTTGCATCAAGTGTGTGTTCTGCTCCCTTCCTGCCTTCTCTGCTGGGACCCTCGTCCCCTGAGCAGGGGGCGGCCTGCCTGGCCCCACCTCAGGATGGTGCACCTTGGTTCCAGTCTTTTTTCTGTTTGTTTTAATTTTCTCAGGATTTTTTTTGTTTTGTCTTCAATCTCACTGAATCCTTCCTCTGGGGCATCTGATCCACTGATGATCTCATCCAGTGAACTTTTCATTCCCAATCTGTGCCCTTCCTGCCCAGGACTTTGGTTGCTACTCGGTGGATTCTGACTTGAGGTCTTCCCTGTTCCTTGTCACACCCTCGGGTCTTTTAGATCTTCCACTGGGGTATAATTCTGTGTTAGTGTCATTGCTGGGCTCGCCCTCTGTCTACCCGAGGCTACTTCCCTGGACTGACTCTTCTCCTGGGAACAGGACATAGTTTTCTGATTCTTGAGAACCCGGTGAGTCCTGGTTGTACTGAAAGCTAGGCTGTCGACCATCTGGATTTTGTTTTCCCCCACTGAAGCCTGTTGGGCCGACAAGAGTTGGGGGACTGCCATCTATCTGTTGATGCCTTCGAGGCCTGTTTTTGAGCTTTGGGATGGCTCCAGGGGCTGTGCCTCTGTTCCCACTCCAGCTCTTTGGAGCAAAGCCATTTAGGTGCGGTGCAGAAATGCCAGGGGCAGCTCATGTTGTCCTCAAAGATCATTGTAAGGACTTACGCCCTCTATGAGTGACGCAGGGAGCTATGAGAAGGTTTTGAGCCAAGAAATTACATAACCAGATCTATATGCACTTAACAGACTTGACCTTCACATTATTTATCCACAGCGAGCACGTAGCACCGAAATTACAGTGTATAAGACAGGCCTTCCCCTGGGGAGCAGCAGTGTAGGGCATCTGTGTCCCCGACTCTCAGAGTGCTTGATGTGACCAGGCCACTCTGCGAGGACACCACCCTGCAGCCCCACGCTGCGTCTGTGGGACGGCACGTCTCCCTTTGGCCAGCTGAGTGCTGAGGGGCCGGTTCTCTTTACCTCCCGTCTCGAGGCCCCCATGTGCACCTGTGTGGAGGCAAAAGCCCTCCCAGACTCCCCGTCTCAGGCAGAAGCCCCAGCGTCGCATCTCCTCGCCATGTTTGTTCTCTGGGGTTTTGTTGCCCTTTGGTTTGAACCCAGGGGCACCTACCACTGAGCTCCATCCCAGCCCTGTATTTATTTATCCAGGGGTGCGAGGGGCCCAGCCCTTGCCCTTTTACTTTGAGCCTGGGTCTTGCCATCCTGCTGCCTCGGCTTCCTAGGGGCGGGGATCACTGGCGTGTGCATGTCCTGGCGTGTGCCTCGTCCTGGCGTGTGCCTCGTCCTGGCGTGTGCATGTCCTGGCGTGTGCATGTCCTGGCGTGTGCATGTCCTGGTGTGTGCATGTCCTGGCGTGTGCCTCGTCCTGGCGTGTGCATGTCCTGGCGTGTGCCTCGTCCTGGCATGTGCATGTCCTGGCGTGTGCATGTCCTGGCGTGTGCATGTCCTGGCGTGTGCCTCGTCCTGGCGTGTGCCTCGTCCTGGCGTGTGCCTCGTCCTGGCGTGTGCATGTCCTGGCGTGTGCATGTCCTGGCGTGTGCATGTCTGCTGTGCTCCCTAAGGAGAAGGGAGGCAGGCAGCAGAGGAGGCAGCAGAGCGACCCTGAGGCCTAGGAGGCCTCTCTCTCTGTCCTGTGGGAGGACCATGCCTGGGCTCGCTGGACAGCAGGCTCTGGGGTGCTCTGAGGAAGGGCAGAGTGCTTTCCTGACTGAGTGGAGGACTCTGAGAAGCATCTGAGTCCACCCCAAGCCCCGAAAGCCTCCACCTGAGGTGGAGCAGGCCCAGGGAGGAGGAAGCCCGCCTGGGGATCCGCAGGGCTGCTGGGCATGGTGAGGCGAGGAGCACACGGAGAGGGAGCCTGGTGCTGCCTTTCAGCTGGCATGTGGTGCTGGCAGCTGGCAGCTTGGGGGCAGGCGGGAAGAGAGCCAGAACCGCCAGGAGGCAGCAGCCCGAGAGGAGGGCCGGGCTGAGACACCAGACAGGAGTCACCTGAGAAGGACGCCAGGATCCGTCTGGTCCAGAGCAGAGGGACGGACAGCAAAGACCAGCAGAATGAAGAAACGAGACAGGCCAGCCCGAGCGGAGGGAGACCAGGGGAGGTGGCAGCAGTGCTCAGATACTTACAAGAAAGAGGGAATTTTGAGTAGCTTTAGGGCAACCTGGTCCAGTGGAAGACGGTGGGCTCTTCAAGGAAAAGGACTTAACGAAGCTGGAGCCCATCGTAAAGAGGACCAGCAGCCTGAGGGCTGAGCACCCCCACGGAGGCTCTGCCAAAGGCCTGGTGGCCATGTGCCTGTGAGTCACCTGTGCCTGCAGCAGCCCCCCAGGCCCGGGATCCCCAGAGCCCCCGAGAAGTTTGGGGAACACACTGAACTGTAAAGCACAAGGGCTGTGTTGACATCTGAGCGGCATGGTGTCTGCAGAGAAGGAACAGAGGGGACGTCTCTCCCAAACATGCCAAGAGGAGACGAAAAGCAGAAAACTCCTGTGGCGTCTCCAGGATTGCACTCTGCAAAGAGCGGGAGGGGGCCGCTCTCGAGGCTGGCCTGGGGCCTCCTTGGGAGTTCCCAGGCCCTCACAGGCTGAGCGGACGCTGAGTGGCCTGTGGGGCAGCATGCGCTGTGGCCTTCAAGAGGCCAGGGGCTGCGTGCATTCCTGCAGGACAGCACAGGACTTTGCTCTCCAGAGATAAGCAGCCCTGGGAGAGCCCGTGCTGGCCCTGGGTCTGCCGTGTCCCTCGGGCCCAGCTCAGAGCTGGTACCACATTACTCTGCCCAAGAAGCCTCCCAGCCTCCAAAGGCGCCCTGCTTCCCCAGCACGGCCAACACCTCCCTCGAGGTCCGCACCCTTTCCTTGCTCACATTCCTGGTCAGACTGACACTCTCAGCTCTGGGTGTCCGGGGCCTCTTCTCTTCCTCTGTGTCCATATTCCAGGCTTTCTTAGGGGACAGAGTAGATGTTCTGTGGACCCCCATGGCCTGGGCTTTCCTGAGACCAGCCAGGAAAGGGCACGTGATGGGTACATTTGGAAAATACCTTTTCGTTTTGGAGCTCATTCTTGGTCATGACCTTCCACCTCCCTTCCATCTGGCCTTGCTTCCCGGAGCTTTGTGCCTTTGCCCAAGGTCCTGGCCACGCAGGCCTGAGTTGGGCCTGAGCAACCCCCTTTGTCCTTGAACCAACCAGCCACATTACAGTGGCAATAAAGAGAGCCCCAGGAGAGGAAGCAGGGTTCTGGTTCTGGACTGGCCTGGCTGCCGAGGCCCAGCTCCACGCTGCCTGCACCAGCCCTCCCTGCAGTCCTGTCCTCAGCAGATCTGCGTTCCCTTCAGCGAGGACCCGGGCTGGCCCTGCAGGGCTGTGCCAGGCAGAGATGCCCAGTGCTTGGCTGTTTTGCCACTAGGTTTTCAGGAATCAGTTAAGAGGAGAGCAGTTCAGGAGCAGGCCTTTTAAGAGAAAAGGAGAGGCCAGCCTGAGCCAGGCCCACCGCAGGCCACAGGGGCCACAGCAGCCCCATGTCTCCAGCCGAGAACAAACGTGAGGACCTTCCTAAACACGACCCTTCTGTCTGCCAAAGGCTTCTTCTAGAGAAATGTCCTTTTACAGCAGCAAACACTGGCTGTCCCAGCTGCTCGGGAAGCTGAGGCAGAGACCCCTGAGTCCACGCGCTGGGGGCAGCCTGGGCAGCAGTGATGCCTTGTCTAAAACATGAAATACAATTAGGAAAAATATCCCGCTTGCCTTGTCCTGGAAGATAATCCTGTGGCTAGACTACTTTTCCCTTTTGTGAATGAAATAAAATTCACAGAAACTACAAAACCACAGGGCACACTTCTATGCATCTTTTTACAGCAGGGCTCCTGATTCTTTTGAAAGCCTTTGAATCATCATTTTTATTTGATTGAAGCAGTTCAAACTCAAATAGGGGTGTTTTCAAATTGTAAAAGGTGGGATTACAGCTGTGGCCTGTCTCCGTGTGCCTGCTGCTTGCCCTCAGCCTGCCCAGGGCTCTCGGGACAGATGCCTGTCACAGAAACAATCGCTGGCTAATTAACCGCCAGGACCTCAGCCCCTGCAGGAGGGGTCCACCCTGCCTGAAGCCCCTGAGCACCAGGCAGGCGATGCCAGCCCCGCAGTGTCCACTGTCTCACTGCACCAAGGCCCCGCTCCTGCACTTGACCTCGCAGTGTCCACTGTCTCACTGCACCAAGGCCCCGCTCCTGCACTTGACCTCGCAGTGTCCACTGTCTCACTGCACCAAGGCCCCGCTCCTGCACTTGACCGGATGTGCCTGCTGGATGACAAGGCGTGCTCCGCTTTCGAAAGCCACAGAGCTCGCCATGCCTCTGTGTTCCTCGGGAAGGCTAGTGCACTAACGGTGCTCTCGGGGAGCTGTAGCTGTCAGCCATTGAGTCATGCCCTACCTGGGGACAGAGCCTTCAGCTTCAGAGCCAGACACAGGCCTGTGGTGGGACGTGGGCTCTGTTTGTCCTCCATTTCCGTGACTGCCATCGACTCAGGATAGGGCCTCTTGTCACAACACCCTGCCCAGCCACCCGTCTCCAGACCCTGCATCTGGCCCAGTCAGTGAGGACACCCCATGGAGCCCCCGAGGGCAGGGCAGGTGACCCCCAGACTCACATGTTCTGTTGACACTGCTTCCAAAGGACAATGAAAGGCAAGCCACCAAGACACATCAAGATGCAGATGCCGACAGAGTACACGCCAGTGCTCCCATAAGTCACAGGTGACGGGCAGCCGGTGGGGGGGGACAGCTGGCAGGCTCCACATTGGACACTGCTCAGAATTCCAGCAGGGCCGGGCAGCCTGCCCCCAGCCACACACCTGTGTCTCTTCCTCAGGGAGAGGGCTCCCACTGTTCTGCAGATGCCCAGATTTTAAGGTGGTCAAGACCCGGCAAAGCTATGCCAGGGGACCCATCTGATCTTACTGTGTGTGCTGCTGGCACCATTGGGCAGCGAGACTCACCCAGGCCTGCTCCCAACGGTTCAGGAAACAGACCTGGCTGTGGATGCCCAAAGGGAGGCTCAGGACCTCTGGGGCTCAAAACACTGTATGTGAAGGGGTCTGGGGGGGAAGCAATGGAAGGCCAGAGCTGCCCGTCTGGACATTCGGCCAGGAGGGCCCCACAGGCTCTCTGAGTGTAGAACACACTGAGCTTTGAAGACTTAGCATAAAAAAAGGGTGGAGATACGCCATGATTGTTGACTCTGGTTTTTTATTTCTTAGACATGATCTGCATAACAGAGAAGCCACCTTTGTACGTACTCAGTAGTTTTTAGTATATTCACTTTTTTCCATCACCTCTAAAAGAAGGCCTCCACCCATTAACAGCGACGCCCGTCACCTTTGCCCCAGTTCCCCCGCCCCCACTGCCATCTCTGGATTTCCTCTTCTGCACATTCCGTCCAGCACAAGCTGCAAGCTGGGCCCTCTGTGGCAGCTCCTCCCACGCCTGGTGTTTTCAAGGCTCATCGAGTAGCGCCTGCAGCGTCTTCCCTTCCCGTTTATGGCTGACGGATGCTTCATAGCGGCTGTGTCACTTGGTCCTCGTCACTCTTCAGCTGATGGGCATTTGGGCTGTTTCCATGGGGAGCCATTGTGAATGACGCTGCTGTGGACATTAGTGTGCAGATCTTTGTGCGAACAGTACACGCTGAAAATGAAATGTTTTGAGATGTATTGGGTTAAGTAAGATATCAATTTTTTTCAAGTCCAGCCACAGAGAAGGGAAGGGCTGGAGGCTCACAGCTGGCATTCAAGATGCTGTTGATCCCATCCTGAGGTCCCTGAGCTTGGGGAGACAGTCCCCATATCCCCCTGTGGCTCCCTCCTCCACCCGAGTCCCCTGCTGATGACTTCCTCAGGACAAACCAGAAGTCTGGGCAGTTACTGCCCCTACACAGATGTCCCCAGGGGGAGGAGCTGATGGACAAACACTTGGTCTCCCATCTCGAGGGGTACGGTTCTCTGATGTCATCTGTGCAGGTGCTCAGAGGAACCCTGGAGCAATGGGCTGTCACCTGTGCGTTCACTGCCTCCTGGGTCTCTTCCCTCCTTGTCCCAGTGCCCACCCCTCCCAGGGCTTCCTGGGGGTGCCTCCAGATACACTCACTTCCCAGCTGCCTGTCTCCAGGTCGGCTTTTGAGGAAGCCAAAGTAGAGCTTAGACTTGGAAAGGGGATGGAAGAGCAAAGGGTGCCCCCAGAGGCTCGTGGCTTCATCAGCTGGATGGAACGGCCTCAGGAAAGCGACTTCTCTGCTCGGAGTTTCAATCTCCCTTGTAAAATAGGAATCATAATACACTCACTGTGTGTTCTTAAGAGGACAAATGAAGTAATTTATGCAAAATGCTTAGCAAGGGCCTGCCACTTGGTAAGTGCTAATAAATGGTGGCTATCATTTCAGGTGACCCAGGGGGCATTATTGAATGGCTAAAATTATGTCTCTCTGGAATTGCAGGATTTTAATAGGGAGGAGCTTGCTAGGGTCTCAACCAACACATGCAGTGTGGGCTGTTTTCGCTTGAAAGTCAAGTTAAGGCTTGGATTTGAGCACAGATGTGTTGTTTATGAGAAATAATAATGTTTCTTAATAATGTTTTCTATATTTAGACCAATGTCGTTCCAAAGCTTTGAAGCCTGGAAGCTTCATAAGCATATACTTAGTCATCCATGCTTGCATTATTTTTAAAACAAATGGGGTGCAGTGTACACAATGAAAACAGCCATTTCTGGAATTGTGTGTTTTCACTTCCCTTAGGGTGGTCTAGCCAGCAAAGACGGCACTCTCAGCACACTGCTGCCAAGATGTGGGTGGCACCCAGCAGCCAGGGTTCCTGGAATTGGTGTCTCAGTCTGGTGACAATGATGACATCCAAACTTCAATCCACCCATAGTCCAGCTGTTCTCTCTGCCCCTGGTCATTCTTGAGGTCCAGGTGGGATGCCCACACGTGCATCCTGTCCAGCTGAAGTGACATGCCTAGGTCCCAGGGTGATGCACGTAGCCACCACCCCAGTCAAGACAGCACAACACATCACCCTAGAAAGCTTCCCCGAACCTCCCCAAGTCAGTCCACATCACCCCAGACTCCTCCCTCCTGGCCTGTCACCACAGGTGGTTCTGATGCTCTTGAACTTGCAGACGTGGAACCCTCCCATGGGTGCACTCTGGTGTTGGGGTCTGGAGTCTTTGCCTAGCATCATGGTGTTAATTCATCCATTCGAATTGCTCATTCTCGTGTGGATGGACCTTCCAGTCACGTCCATTTGGGTTCTACTGCCAGACTCACCTTACAAGCCTCACTGTGGACGCCCTTGATCTTGGGTGCTACCTAGGAGTGAGACTGCGGGTGCATAGGGCAAGGATGTGTCCAACCTCATAAGAAACTGCCAGACTGTTTCCCAAATGGCTGTACCACTTCATGTCCCACCAGCAGTACCTGAGTGAGGATGCTGTTCTGCAACCCTCAACACAGGATATCTCGGTTTTTTAATTTAAAACTTCCAGTAGGGGGCTGGGCTGTAGCTCAGAGGGAGCACTTGCCTAGCATGTGTGAGGCACTGGGTTCAATTCTCAGCACCACATATAAATAAATAGATAAAGTCCTATCGACGACTAATATATATATTAGCTGGGGACAGTTTGACACATGCCTGTAATCCCAGTGGCTCTGAAGGCTGAGGCAGGAGGATCGCGAGTTCAAATCCAGCCTCAGCAACGGTGAGGTGCTAAGCAACTCAGTGAGAGCCTCTCTCTAAATAAAATACAAAATAGGGCTGGGGATGTGGCTTAGTGGTCAAGCGCCCCTGAGTTCAATCCCCCATACCAAAAAAAAAAAAAGCAACAATCTTTCAGTAGGTGCAAGATTAATACCTTGTTGCATTTTAATTTGCTTTCCCCAAATGACTTAATGATTTTGAGCATGATTTTTTAGGGTTATTGGCCATTCAGAGGTCTTATTTGTGAAGTGTCTGTTGTAAATACTTGGCTCCTTTTTTGTAACACTTTTCATCACTGGTTTGTGGAAGCTCTGGTTATGATTCGTTTGTCAGACATACATAAATAGCACCTATTTTTCCTAGTTTCTGACTTGCCTTTTCCTTGTTCTTAATGAGGTCACTGGATAAGCAGAGGATTTTAATTGGTCGACATGTTTTTCTTTTATGCTTAGAAGATGCAACTTCTCTCAAACCACTTTTTCTACCCCAAGCACATTTTTAGAAGACTTAGAGTTATAGGCTGTTGTATTTTAATCCGTAATCACTTCAAGTCACTTGAGTGTGTTGTGAATAGGGGTCTCATTCCTTCTCCCCCGGGTATATCCGGTGTTAACACACCACTTGCTAAGAGATTTCCCTGTCCTGTTGAATACCTCCGGCACCTTTGTGAAAACTGGTGGTCTCTCCTGGGTGGGTCTCTTTGGGGACCCTGTGTCCCGTCTCCTCCATTCACCAGTTCCACGTTGGCTCCATCTCTGGGCTGCTGTAAGTCTAGTACATTTGTCTCTCTTTTCTGTTGCTTTGGGTTAAATGGACCCTTTTCTGTTCACTCTGAAGTCAGAACACTCTCATCGACTTCTGGGGGAGTGAGGGTGCTCTGTGGCTTTGCCACCCATGACCTGCAACGTGCCTGGGTTTGGGGTGACAGCATCCTAGAGACCCCCAGTTCATGAGCACAGTGCCACCTCCCTCGTCTGGTCTTATTTCGCTTCTCCCAGCTTTCTGATTTTAGGATAGTTGTCTTGTATATCCTTCATTAAAGTTATTCCCAAGAATTATCTGCTTTCTGGTTTTATTGTAGATGGGATCTTGTCAATTTTCCACTATTGCTGCCAGATTATGAAAGTAGAATAGACGTGCATATTCACATAGTCTTGTGATCTTTGCCTGATTCCTGTGAGCTCTAGTGGTGTTCTAGAGACTCCTGGGTTTCCCATGGAGACAACCTTATCTTCTGGAAACAACGGCAGTTGTCATCCTTGCATTCCAATCTTCGCGGCGTGTGTTTCTTGTTGACTGTGGCTCCTGCCCAGACGCCAGTGACTCGGGGCCGTGAGAGCAGACACCTGCCTGCTGCCTTCCTGGGGCTGCACTTGTCCTCCACCCTGACGAACGGCGTTGGCCTCCGGTCCTCTCGCCAACTGGGAGTGTTCCTCGACTCCGGTTCTCTGCACGTGTTCAGATGCTGAGGACGTGTCCTTCCGCCCTGGTTGGCTAGTGGTCTTTGTCATTGCAGGTGTTGGACTCTGTTTGTACGTTCTTTCTGCGTCCACTGGGATGGTCACTGGTTTTCTCCTTCATTCTATTGATGCAGTGAGTTGATCATATGGTTTGATTTTCAGATATTAAAACTCTCTGCTTTCCCGGGGTACACACACCTGTATTTCCAGGAACTCCCCCAGGGAAACCCTGGGGGGTGCAGCCCTCTTCCCCGGGGAGCTGGCTGTCTGGTCCACGCTTGCTTGCCCTGCCTGCCTCATCTCTTGGGGATTTGGCCATGTCTGTGTTTAAGGGGGTATGGGTTTGTAACCCTATTTTTCTGCCCCATTTCGATATTGGAGATATGGGGCCTCATAAGACGCTGGGGGTGGTGTCCTTCTCGACTTCCTAAAAGAGCTCACGTAATCCTGGTACTGCTTCTCCCGCGTCCCTTGGCAGGTCGTCAGGGCTACTGTGTCCTTAGGCGTTTTTGTCCCCCTCAGGTGTCACCTCTTGGCTGCGCCTGGGCTCTCCCGTGTGTTGATGAGCAGTTTTCCGTATTCCATTCCCTTCCTTGGGTTGGGGTTCTGGCCACACCTTCTAGCTCTGATTTTAGTTGCTCGTCCCAGCACTAAAATTCATATCTGTGAATTTATTTAAATTGATAGACTTCATTTTTTAGATTTACAGTGAAAGTTCAGGGCGTTCCCACAGTTTGCCTCCCCACAGGGGACTCAGTGCCGGCCACCGGTATCTGCAGTTGAGTGACATAGGTCACAGTCACTGGGCAGCAATGATACCCTGGCCCACGGAGTCCACAGTCCACGAAGGGCTCACATCCTATGTCCTCTGGGCTTGGGCAAGTGCCCAGCACCACGTGTCCTTCGCAGCATCAGAGAGAGAGCCGTGCTGCCGGGAAGTGCCCCGTGCTGCCGGGAAGTGCCCCGTGCTGCCGGGAAGTGCCCCGTGCTGTCCTGTGCCTCCTTCCTCCTGGCCTCCCTGCTGCCTCCAAGTGCAGCCTTCTCCAGATCATCACGCAGTCGGAACCACACGGGATGCAGCCTTTGGTGGGCTTTCCCCCTTCCTGCTGTGCGCTTAAGGACTTTCTAGGCTTTTTTGTAGCTTTTTGGTGTCAAGTAGCGTCCCACTGTCTGTGTGTGTCACAGGTTATCTGGTCACCTCGTGCAGGGCGTCTCGGTGCTCCCAGGTTTTGTCCCTTAAGAATCAAGCCTCTGTTCACATCTGTGTGACCTGTTTTCAGCTCCCTGAACCCCAACGGGCATCACTGCTGGAGCCTGTGGCCAGGGCAGGGCGTTTGGCTTCATAGGACGCTGCCAGACTGACTTCCAAAGGGGCCGCCGGGAGCTGGCTCCCACACAAGGAGCCAGAGTCCCGGAGGCTGCACACCGACCCCCCGATGTGCCTCAGTGGTCTGGATTTTGGCCGTGGTAAAATCGCCTGTTGTTTCCATTTGCGGTTCCCTGATGGCATTTGCCGCCTCTGGATTCTCTTCGTTGGCAGTGTCTGTTCAGACCGTCGCCCACTTGAGTCGGTGTCTGTTTGGAGTTAAAGTTGTGCCATCTCGTATAATACGGACATGGCAGTGGGGGTCCCGCCGCCCTCTCCCCCCAGTCGCTGACCCCATAGTCTGAGTCCACCCACACCTAAGCCCTGGAGGACGGCATCACAAGTCTGCTTTAGTCTTTTGAATAAGTTATGGAAAGAGATACTTTTTAACCCTTCCCTGCGAGCTCGCCATTTCCGGTGCTTTATTTCTTCCTGTCCGTCTGGCTCCCAGGCCCCCCAGCGTCGCCTGTTCCTTTTCTCTCCGCGTTTCTCAAGGATCTGCTGTGACGGGCCCGCAGCGTCGGCTCTGCCTTGCTCTGCAGGACTGCTTCCCGGTGTCTGGTTTCCTGATGTGTGCAGGCGGTGCCCTTCTTGGCCTCCTTGTCCCTGGGGAGCGGGCAGCTGTCCCTGTCCCTGTTCCCGTCAGGGCGTGTCTCTTCCCACGGGTCTCCTTCTCCCACCTACCCCAGGGCCCCAGCTGTCTTGCACCTGGTCCCTCTCCCTTCCCCTCTGGGTGTTCGCCGAGTGGCCGAGGTCTACAAATCTGTGTTTTCCCAAACTTGTGAATTTCCAGGCTTGTTTATTTGACCTGTCCGGCACCCTTCCCTCCGCCCTTTCCCTCTGTGGCTCTACCACAGGCACTTAGAAGCCTGCTGCCACCACTCTGTCACTGTGGCTCTGGTTTTGTGGGGGTTTTCTTTTGTTTTTATTAATTTTTTTCCTCTCTGCTCTTCGGATTTGGCGATTTCCACTGCTCTGTCCTCTACTTCCCCGATTCTTCTGCTGACTCCAAACTGCTGTCAGCACATCTGTGGGTTTTTTCATTTCAGATATTCTGTTTTAAAATCCTAAAACATTTTGCCGGATTCTTATTCATAGGTTTCTCTCGGTAACGTCATCTGTTTAGTTTATTACATCTTCTGTCTGGGTCTGTGGACACATTTATAACTGCTGCATTAAACTCTCTGCCTGCTAATTTCAACCTCGGGGTCGTCTGGAGTTTCTGTCGGGTGACTTTCTGGTGACCGTGGGTCACGTTTCCCATTTCTTTGCGTGTCTGTTGTGTTGTACACCAACATTATGAGTAGCCCTGGAGAGACGAGGTTTTGCCCTCTTTCTCTGAAGGATGTGGGTTTTGTTCTAGACTCATTATTTTTGACTGCTCATCCTGAGCTTGTGGGGGCTGGTCTTATCCTCTTTGGGGGAGATCTCTAAAATGACACTTCTGGGGTTCCACCGGTTGAGCCCCTCTAACAGGACTGCACTAACTGTGATTTTTGTCACCATACAGTGGCAGCAGCTGAAATCTCTGAGCTCCCTGCTCCTGGGCAGCTCAGGGTTTGGCCCTCCCAGCTTCCTCCTTTGGAGATTCCCCTTTCGGACAACCTACAACTCCCCTCCGACTCCTCAGCCCACCAGCCTGTGGCTTCCTGCTTGAGTTCCACAGCTGACAGGCCGCCCTACGCCGCCGCGCCAGGCTTCACCTGCGCACGAGCGTGTGCTTAGTGGGTGGCCGGCTGCCTCCGTCATTGTTATGACAGTGATCAGTGGTTACTTCTTAGAATTTCTCATGCTGTAGATGTCACAACCGTGTGCAGCCTGTTCAGGGGCACAGGTGTCCAGTGGCCTCTGGTTTGCACCGCAGACTCAGTCCTTCGTACGTTTTGGCAAACGGCCTGTCATTTGCATGGCGATCGATTCATTTATTGGGTTGGTTATCCCGACAGAATGCTTCCTGAACTAGACCTGGAGGGTCATCTGACAGGAGGTCAAAGCCCCAGACGCAGGAGGTGAGCTGAGTTGATTCCTTTGGCCTCACAGCAATTAAACTTTCCCACAGTGTGACAGCTGACAGTGGCACACGAGTCCCACCTGCATGGATGGCCGGCTGCTGGTCACCAAAGTCAGAGTCCTCTGGGAAAGGCTCCAGGGCACGTTAGACCCACATCTTCTGCCCCAGAAGGTCATCGCACTGTGGGCCACAGAGAAAGGTGCCCTGCGTCCCCTGAAGAGGAGGATGGTGCACAGATAGCGCCCTGGCCCAGCTCTGTAGCCCAGAGGGGAGAAGGACAGTTGTGACTTGGCCTTCTCTGAATGTCCCGCAGCCACTGCAGGACAAGGACGTCTAACTGAGTCAGCACACACAGACCACCTAGAACGACATTGGTACAGAGGGCTGGGCAGAGAGCTCGGGCTGCGGTGGGTAAGTCAGTGATGGGGAATGCGTGCTGGCTCTGCCCAGCCCCTGAGCTGCCTGGGACTGCCCCTCAGGAGTGGAGGGGCTTGGAGAAACTGCCCCCACCCAGCCTGAAATCAGATGAGGCTGTGCAGAACCCGAAAGTCCCCTCTCCAAGAACACAAGGAGACATTGGCCCAGCGCTGCCCCGAGGCCGGGGAGTCTGAACAACAGGCAGCTGCAGGTGAATCTCACGGGAACCTCACGGAGGGGCGTCCGGGGCCGAGGGGCCTCCTGCCTGCCTCCTTGTCTCTGTGTGGCTGCAATATGGACCATCTGAGGTCATCCTTGGGCTGCTGACCAACCTGGTGACTTCTCAGCAGGACAGACCGGACGGAGGCCTGTGCCTTTAAGAAACAGGCAAGGTCACTGTTGATCATATAACTTTATTGTGCTCCCGGGCTGTAAAGGAAACGTCCTCCTCCTGCTCTGAATGTCCATTTTATGACATCCATAAACAGTGAGCTGCCCATGACTGTCCCCGCACTCGAACGTCCTCACCCCGCTGGCTCGAGGGCGCTGCAGGGCCCGGGAGAGAGCAGTCGTGGATGGGAGGTGAGTCCAGCCCCTCTTGGCTCCCAGGAAGAGGGTGACACCCCCAGCCCCACCCACAGGAGGCCACCAGCCATCCTCGGTAGTGCCCTGGTTCTTGGGCTGGGCTGGCAAGAGCAGAAATAGGTGACCTGTCTGCAGGGACTCTGAAGAGCTAGTCTCTTTGGGGCCAGGTACATGGGGGTTTTCCCCTAATGCAAAAATAATCGTAGGACACCCTTTCTAAAGGGGCCGTGGGTTTTCTGCGTTGCTCCTGTCTTTTTGCTGCTGTGGGAAGCGTGTTGAGCTTGGATCACGAGGGGAATATTGGTGTCCACTCTGCTGCTTCAGGTGGAGACAGCGGGTGAAGCCTGGTGCTTTGTGTTATCTCCGCAGGGTGTGGACTTGAGCCCAGTGGGTCAGGCCACGGTCGCCAGCCGCCTGAAGACGGGCATGGGCGTGCAGGGCGCCGGGCAGCAGCCCCAGGCCATGGAGTGCTGTTCTTGCCCTGCTGCGGGGCCAAAGGCTCGCATGTGCGTGCCCACGCTGGCACCCCCGGGTCTCCAGCCCTCAGGCCCAGGCTGGGGTCAGTGCATCCCCAGAGCCGGGTTTGTTTTCGCTTGTCCAGGGGAGGAGGTAAATGTCCAAACAGCTTGGCGAGCAGAGCACAGAACAACTGAGGTGGCTGTCCCTGTCCTCAGTGGCACAGGACAGAAAGGTGAGCCACCGTCAGCTGGCCGGCCCACCAGGGAGCACCTCCGGCCACGGTCTCTGGTGGGAAGGGCAGGCTTTCCCGTTGATCCCTCAGAGCAGACCCGTGGGTCATTCTGCGCTGGGCAGACTCAGGATGGTAAACAATTCCTGGAAGAAGTGGGTGAGGCAGGGCAGGTTCCTTGAAATCCAGGAGGCCAAGGCGGAGTCAGACACTCCGTGGGCATTGCAGGGGGCAGGGCAGACTCTGCCGGTCACACCACTGGGGAAGCACCGTGGGCAGAGTGCCCTTCCCGCTGCCCCCACAGGCTGAATCCTGTCCAGGAACCTCAGCTGACAGCCCCAAGAGACCCCTCCTCAGAGTGGCCAGGGACTCAGTTGGCTCCACCTGCCTTGGTCCTTTTCTGTGCCCAGGTGCTGGGCTGAGTGGCAGCGTCCTCAAGCCAGGACCCCAACTCGCCACCCCCAAGGTTGCCCTGAGCTAACTCAGCTCTCCTGTAGCACGGGGAGCCCTGCTGCCACTGCCCTCCCAGTGGGCACTCCTCACAGGAGGGGACAGGTGGCTAAGACATAAGCAGAAGGGAGGCCAGACTCGTGAGGCTGTGCACGAGCCTCCCTCAGCCTGTGCCGTGATGGATTGTCTGGAAGGTCACATCTCACCCTTGTTACAGTCACTGGTGCCTAGCGGTCCATCCTGGAAGTCCACAGGACACCCCGACTCCAGGCCACTTTCAGACTGTACGCTGCCTGATCTCCTGGGATGGTTTCCTTTGGAAGCATGAGTCACCACGAGCGTCAGCTTGCTCTTCCTTGGTGTTTATCTGCCTGACCAGGGCCAGTTAAGGCTGACTCCCTGACCCCAGGCTCTTTTTTCTTCTCTCCCCATTTACTTAAAACCCTTGAGACTGAGAGGAACTCCAAAGACCAGTCTTTCCCAGCTGCGAATTACCAAAATCTCTGGCTTTTGCTGATTATTCTGAAACCTGCTAAGAAATTCTCAAAGCCAAGTCACTTGAATATGCTTTGATTTAAAAAAAAAAAAAGAAAAAAAATCAGTACACATCATGCAGCATTTAGGAAACAGCACTAGGCATCATACACAATAGCAAATTTTGCTGGCAGGGTGTAGTTTTGCCAAGAAGGTGGCAAATGACTAGCAATTGCAATTGAAACCTGCTGCCCCCATATTCAGGGGTTTCAGGCTCCTGAGGGTTCCCAGGTGCTGGAGAGGGCAAGAGCACTTTCAGGACATTGCCGGCAGGATCTGGGCCTCTCAGCCCCCCACCCCCATCATCCCAAGGACCACAGCACACCAGGGTGGGTGGCACAAGCAAGAGGGGATGTGGTGGAGAACTGTGACTGTCAGCAAGCCTTAGAGAGATGGCCGTCAGGACGCCACGGCGGGGAAGGTCACGTTGCTTCCCGTGGGCCAGGGCCTGTCCTGAGCACTTCACACACGTCCAGTCACAGCTCATTTGTAAGTTCTGAAATCCACCGGGAGGAAATAGTGGCCACTGCAGGAATTCCAGCGACTGGGGGAGGGAGGCACCCACTTCCGGACCAGGCTCTGTTTATGGATGTGTGGGTGGTTGGTCTTTGTGCACACCAGCATTTTCCCCCTCCTTTCTCCTGGAAAAAGATGCAGATTTTGCAGTCTGGAAAGAGACAGCCCAGGGAGCTCGTTGTGCGGAGCTGCGGTGGCCTCTGGGGGGTGTTCCCACTGGCTTTATTTCTGGGCCCTTGCAGAGAACCAGAACATTAACACTTCCCCCAGCGCTGAGCTGGGGAGGAAGGCACCAGATGAAGGGCACGATGCATGACGGCACTTGAGATGGAAGTTGAAATTGGGCATCAGAATGATGGAACACGGAAGGGTCCCACCTCCAGAGTCCTAGGGGAAGTCCCTTCTGTTCTGAGGACTTGTTTGGAGGTAGTTGCAGGTTTGCATGCGGCCAGGAGAACAAACACGTGGCTAGTGCTTTCTTTCTTGGAAGGCTGTTTATTATTCACCTAGCCCATCCGTCTTTGCCCAGTTTCCTCTGGGGTAACATCGGGCACAGCTGTGGCCCGGTGACACCAACTCTGGACACTGACAGTTCTGACATAGATGGCTCCCTCCTCTCAGGACCCCTCCTGCTGCGCGCTGAGGCCACACCACTTCCTTTCTATGCCCCACCTGCTCCTTAACCCCGGCAGCCACTGATCACGGATCCTGATTGTGTCATTCCAAGAATGCCCTGTGAGTACAGTCCTGCAGGGGATCCCTGGGGACAGGCTGGGTCCCCCACCATGATCCTCACGGGCATGCCGGCCGCTGTTTCTGTATTGATAATTCACTTCTTTTTATGGCTGAGCCGTGTTCTATGGGTGGACCACAGTTCACTTAGCCTTTCACCCTTGAAGAGTCTCTGGCTTCTGTCCAGTCGGGGTTATTACAAATCAAGCTGCTGGGAATGTGGTGTTCAGGTGTTAATGTGAACATAAATTTTTATCTCTGCAACCGCAGGAGTGAATTGTGAGGTCATAGGGTGGTTGCCTGCTTGGCTTTCTAAGAAGCTACCCAACTTTTCTGGGGCAGCCGCACCACGCTCCTGCCCAGCAGCAGAGCATGAGTGGCCCCCCCGCCCCTGGGTCTTCCTCGCCACGGGGGCTGGTGCTGGTTTTGTCTTAGCATTTTGATGAGTGTGCAGTGGCAGCGTGCTGCAGGTGCAGTGTGCGTTTCCTCGTGGCATCTTGCCTGATTGCTCTGGTGGACCCTCCAGCACTGTGTGGAACAATGGTGGGGTAGGCCCTGGGCCCTGCCACCCTCAGAGGCAGGCCGCCTGCCCCACCCCACGTCACGCCAGCTGAGTGGGGTGTGGTTGGCGCCTCTTTACCAACTTAAGGAAGTCCCTCTCTGACCCTAGTTCTCTGAGAGTCATAACCATGGGTGGAACGTGGTGGAAGTTGGTTTATGAGTTAACTGGTGTCACTGTGCCTTTCTGTGGTGACACACTCACTGGTGTTCCAACGCTGAGCCAGGCTTGCACACCTGCACTGATTGCCCCTGAGCCTGCATGGTGCTTTTGAAGTGCTGAATTGTGTTTTCTAAAATGTCACCATTTTTGTGGTTGTGTCCTTATGTCCTTGTGTCCGTGTGTCCACGGAGGAATTGGTTTGAAGTCGTCCTTTCGCTGTTGTCGGTCTTTGTGGATTTGGAATCAGGCTAATACTAGCTTCATAAGATGAATCTGGAAGTGTTCCCTCCTTTTTATTTTTTCCTGGAACAGATTGTTTAGAACTGTGTTAATTCTTTAAACATTTGGTAGAATTCACCAGTGAAATCTCTGGGCCTGGGAATTTCTTTTTTAGGAGCTTTTCAATTATGAATCCGATTCCATTAATAGTTGCAGGCTGCTCAGATTACCTTTCTTCTTGGCTAAGTTGTACTTGTGCCTTTTGGGGAGCCGGCCCACTCTGTCTGTGGAGGTTTGTGTGCTCCCTTACAGTCCTCACCGTGTCGGGGTCGGCCGTGATGCCCCTTTCGTCCCTCGATGTCTGACTTGCGAGGATTTTGTCGATTTGTTGATCTTCCCAGTGAACCCAGGCTTTGGCTCATGGCCGTGAGCTTCACGTGCTCTTCTCTCTGTGGGTTCTCGGGGGTCTTGGGGTGCCGGCTGGAGATTTCCCGTGCTCTCAGGACCCCTCCCAGCACTGCTCCGGTGTGTCCCGCGGCAAAGGCTTGATGCTTGTGTCCCCCTGAGACTTCCTCTTTGGCCCATGGATCATTTAGAGTGTGTTTAGTTTCTGTTTGGAGACTGTCCTCTTATCTCAATGCTCCTGGGGTCAGAGAGTCCACTCTGAACGGTTTCGGTTCTTTTAAGTTTGTGGAGCTTGTCCTCACGGCCTGGATCCTGGCCCACCCTGGCATGTGCCCAACAGACACCTGACAAGAACGGTGGCTGGGGAGGGTCCATGAATGCCCGTCGCTGGAGGGACTTCCTAGTCTATCTTGACTTGGAGGTGGTTGATCTTAACGTCTGTGACACGTTGCTCTTCCTGTAATAAGTGATACAAATCCATGCTCAGCTCACCCCGGGGGCAGTGGATCTCTATGTGATCCTTGCTGAGGTCGCCACTCTTCTTCTCTGGCAGGTGTGGGACTTTTTGAAGGCCAAGTCCTTGGACCGGCCAGCAGCCCAACCTGTGGCTCTAGAAGTGTTTCCTGAATGGGGTTTTTACTCTTGTAATTTCAAGAGACTTTTTCCTCTTCTCTTTTAGTCACGGAATGCTAAATCTGGAGAGACCCGGGCTATCTCACCCACCCACGTATTGGGCACCCATTCTGGGGTTGGGAGACACACATGGAAGTAAAGATCTTGATACTTAGAGGTCTGGGATGCCCAGAGGGCACAACCATGCAGGCCAGGGAGCATGTGGAGACAGGGCCAGCAGCTTCACTGGGTCCTGGCACTATCCAAACAGGTTTCCCGAGGGGCGTTTGCACTGTGAGTGTAAACTCAGTGCCAGGAGGTCACACTGTAACTGAGAGACAGTCACTGCGACATAGGTCTGCACAGTCCTCTCAGGGTGTGGGATCATACAACTGAGAGTCTACTGTAGGCAGGTGAAGCAATGGAGTCTCAAGAGGTGAATTTAAGTTGATTGGTTTAATTTTTTTTCTTTAAAGAGAGAGTGAGAGAGGAGAGAGAGAGAGAATTTTAATATTTATTTTTAGTTATCGGCGGATACAACATCTTTGTTTGTATGTGGTGCTGAGGATCAAACCCAGGCCACACGCGTGCCAGGCGAGCGTGCTACCACTTGAGCCACATCCCCAGCCCCTAATTTTTTTTTCTTTTTGTGAAATTAACATGCTCATTATACAAAATGTAGAAGATATAGGGAAGCAAAAATAAGAATGAACTTTGTAACAACTCCTACAACCGAAGGGTAACCACTTTGGAATGTATCCTCCCCAGTATATTTTGAAAAATAGGATCATTCTCTATTACCACGTTAATTTTTAAGACTCCAATAATAGGAACATTTTCCAAGATCTTCCCTTCCATTCATGTCACGATTACACAATCCCATTTGATGGACATATAAGTCCTTCTGGTTTTCACTGTTTAAATAGCATTGGGATGTGGACATTCATGATTACTTCCTACATATGAGACACTGGGTCACAGCATAGGAACCCCATTGCCAAATTGGGGTATTAGGTCTTGTTCGTTTGGAGCGGTTTTGTTTTCTCTTGTTTTGTTTACACGGAGAGGTTAAGCATCAAGCCAACAAAGGAGTTTACCTGGACTCAGGACTGAGCCCCAGAGGCTGTTAGTGCTCAGGGTACACAGGAATGGCACACTTGGACCAGGAAGAGACCTCTCCCTGCCCGAGAACCCAGAGTTGCTGAAAAGAACAGTCCTGTGGGCACCTAGTCCTGGCCGTGAGTCTCCAGCATGGCACTGGTCAAGAAACAGGAAAAGAGGAAGGTTACTGGCATCCCAGGACCTGAGCCCTGTAAAACCAGCCACCCAGCCCAGTTTTACAGACCAGGCGGCCGGGGGACAAATCACTCCACCCTCCTACTTCCTCTCTGCAGGCCAGCCAGGAGAACACCACGCTTTACACTTGAGCTTGCATTTGAACTTGCTTCGTCAGAGTGATTGCCCCCATAAATGGGCCTGGGCACTCAGGAAAGCCTCCCGTTACAGAGCCCCATGGTGCCTGCCTCTGTGGCTGGTGCTGACACCTGGAGACAGCCTGGACTCCACCGAGGACCAGTGGGAGCAGGCTGGGCCTGGGGCAGTCCAGGAGGAAGGGGATCCCCAGGCCCAGAGAGGCCTGCCTGGGTTGCTGGCCGGGAGGCCCCGCGTCTCAGCAGCTTGCCCGGCAGCCCCTGGCCACAGTGCCAGGCCTGGCCCGTGGTGACTTCCAGCTCCCTGTGCCCGTGTTCCATCTGCCTTTCTTCTTTGGTTTTCAGAGAGAGAAGAGCTAACCCAGAGCGTGCTGGCCCAGGTGGCAGAGCAGTTCTCCAGGTGCACAGCCCTCCACACACGCGCTGTCCCGACGGGCCGTCTGCTTCCGTGGCACAGGAGGCCCTTGTCTGAGGCTGGCCTAGGCCAGCAGGACTCCCTCTGTGACTTCTGTCCCTAAGCAGCTTGGCACACCCCGGGAATGCTCACCTTATCCCAAAGACCAGGTCCCACGGTCACTTCTAGAATGTGAGCTCCAACTGCAGAGAATGTTCTCGACTGGTTCTTCTGGACTAGAAGACAGTCTGTACTTTTTTTTTTAAAGCACCATTTTAAAAATGAGCTTCCTCACTGAGGTCCTCCTAGAGGGGGCTTCATCTTCATCCTGAGCTGCCCACTAATTCTAAGTGGGCGTTTAGTTTCTCAGACTGATTTCTCTGCAGTGTCTTACTATCCCAGAGTGATTAAAATGGGGGAAAGGACAGACGGGCGGTGTATTTTAAAGCCCATGAATTATTGAACTGACTGGTCAGGGCCTCCCGAGGTTACACCAGTCCCCTGAAGGTGACTGTTCCCAGTGGGTGGGGTGCTTGGTGACCTGAGGACCTTGTAAACTTCTGTTCACTGCCCAGGTCAGAGGAAGTCAGTCCACCACCTGGGGACATTGAGTTCCTTAAAAGCATCTCCGAGTGTCTTGGTCTCCACCCCACACCAGCCACCTGGAGGCCTCGCCCCTGACAGGGATCATAGAGTTTGCTGGACCACGTTTAGCTTTGAGGATTTTATGAGTTACGTTTTGTATTTTTTTCCATTTTATTTCTAGAGCATTTAAGATCAATGAACTGAAAGCTGAAGTTGCAGACCACCTGGCGGTACTGGAGAAACGCGTGGAATGTGAGTGGGGTTGTTTCCTTTCTGCTTCTGCCTTCTAACTACCCTTAGAGCTAACCACTTGGACGGGGTGAAGTTAGTGCCACTGGTAAGCGAGGCTGTTTTCCTTATGAAATGCTTGGGGCTCCTGTGACCTCACCAGGGCTGGAAGGGTAAGCCATCTGAGCATGTCAGTCCTGCTTTAAAGCACCGCGGCACAGGACACAGGCCTTCTGCGCACAGAGCAGAGGGAAGACACCTCACACTCGGCCCCGGAGCCTCTGCTTCAGGCCTCGCCTGTGGCTTCAGCAGAATGAGGACATTCTCGGCACACCCACCCGCACGCTCTGGTTTTTTGGAATAGGTCTACAAAGTTGTTATCTCTTGGTTTCCAATTATCACAAAAGCAAAGCAGAAAAGCAAAGTGAGCAAAGGAGAGTTGATTCCAGTCTTGATTCAGTTACCGGAACTCCACATTCTGGGAGGAAGACAGCTTCGAGTCGCCCACGTCTCGCACCCTCGGCAATAATGGCAGGATCGGGGCTTGACTTCCACCCGCCTGACGTTCCGCATCCGGCTCACAGCCCAGCACGGGAGGTGCTTTGTCAGTGTCCCGGAGGAGGTTAATGGTTAATGGGCAATTTATTTATTAACAGGATTAAGCAAACAATATCCAAACAAGAGGCCATTAGGGGCCTGGCTTGCTCCCCAAAACATCTGGCAGATCTGTGCTTGTAAGATTGACAGAATGTCACTTTTCCTATCATGTTTGAATTGCTTACAATTTTAAAAAAATGAAAAAATCAGCACTACACCAGGACTGATTCATCTAAACAAGTTGAATCATGAGCTCCATGGACATGTGCAAACTTTTCAAAGAAAATGTGTTAGCGTTTTAAAACTCACCTGCTCATTGGACCTTCGGTTTTCTTTAACCCGTGGAGGATGAGGATGCCACAAGGGTTAGGTGCGGATCAACAGGACTGGGACCAGGGCAGGGAGTCCGGGCCAGGCTGCTCTCAACTCCTGCCCCTGCCTGATGGGGCGAGCACTAGCTGAAGAGGAACAGCCCCAGGAGGGTTCCCATACCCAGGGCAGAGACACGACGGGCTGCTTCAAGCAGAGCACGACTCTTCCGGAAGAACTCCAGGCAGCCCCTGCTGGCCTGGAGGCTGGGCACAGGGCTGCAGGCTGTGCTGTGGAACAGCACTGATGCTCTCGGTGCCAGCGCTGCCATTCCCAAGCCCAGGCACTGCACCCTCGCCCTGGACCCCGGGTCTCCAGGGTCCTGACGGCCTCCCCTGCAGACATCAGGTTGCTTCTTCACATCACCAAGCACAGACTCAGAGCCTGCAGAGCTGGACCCTGTGCCCACCTCAACTGCAGGGGAAGCCAGAGAACCACTGTGTTCACGTCCTGGGGCCACCTGACAAAGTTCCACGAAGTAGGGGCTGAACAACAGAAATGCCTTCTCTCACGATGCTGCAGGCCCCAAGTTCAAAGTTAAGGTGTCAACAGGGTGGGCTCCTCAGGGTCCCTGAGGGAGACCGTGTCCCGGCCTCTCCCTGGCATTCCCTGGCTGGGATGCTCGTCACTGCCATTGGCCTCTGTCTTCACCTGACATCCTCCCTGTGTCCCAAATCTCCCTCAGACACTGGACCTCTGGATCCACAATGGTCTCACCTCAGTATCTCTAACTGGTTACTCCTGTCCAGGACCTTTGCCCAAACAAGGTCATGTTCGCAGGTTCCAGGGGCCTGGTGCAACCTCCGCAGTGAGCCTCGGGCATGTCCAGCTTCACAGCGCGAGGCCGGCTCAGCCTCCCACCAGCCCCATTGAGCAGGGACTCTCAGGAAGGGCTTTCAGCCAAGAGCGCAGGGAAGGTTTGCCACCGAGTCACCACCCACACCTGCAGGTGCACAGAGCCAGTCTTGGCTCGGCCTGTACATGCCCCACAGCGGGCGCCCTGCTTCTCTGCTCCTCAGCACCACCACCCTTCCCCGCCTCCTCTCTCCCCCCACCCCGCGTGGAAGCTCCAGCCCCTGCTCCCACTCCTCCTGGCATCTCCCCATCCTCCTGGCTCCTCGCCCTCCTCCGCCATGCAGGTGAACCCTGGAAGAGCCCTGATCTCGCAGGTTCTCCGCCCAGAGGACCCCACCTGGCTCTGGGCTCACCTTCTCCTGGTGCATCTGGCTGGCCAGTCCCAGTCTCCTGGCCTGTCCTCCAGTGGATGTGGCCAGGGATGCCCACTGGTGCTGAGCCCTGGGGAGTGTGAGCCCCAGAGGGAAGGCCCAGAGACACAGGCCTGAACCCAGAGATGAGCATAGGCCCACATCAGGAAGGGAGAGGGAGGTCCTTTGGAGAAGGGGCCTGCAGCTGACCTCCCATGCTGGCCACGAGGGAGCTGCTCCATCCAGTCAGTCCTGACCCTGCACAGCTGCTAGGAGCCAGCTGGCCTGAGCTGCTGGACCAGAAGGCCACTGGCATGCTGCTCCATGTAGACCCTCTCATGTGACTCTCTCTCTCTCACACACACACACACACGCACGCACGCACTCAAGTGTGCTATGCACATGGCTCTGTCAGCCTGCAGGGCGGCCCTCTGCTTCTCAGTCAGGGGGCATCTGCTGGAGTCCACTGCCCAGGACCTGTTCTAGTGGAATCTCCTGCTTACTCTTCGACCTTCTTGAACACATAATCTTCTGAATCAAATAACAATTTCTCCTAATTGACTTTACAGCTTTTCTCCTTTTGTGTGTGAATGTCTAGGCTTCTTCAGGGAGTCAGGGCTTCTCTGAGATCAATGATGAATTCATAAACAAGCACTCGCAGGCTCTGGTGCGCTGGGCTCAGCATGGCCCGCCCTGCCCCTCCTACCTACTGGTGCCTGGGCTTGAACCAAAACCTAAACCTAGCTTGTGCCACTGTCCGAGCTGACCCCTGGGGCAAAATCCATGCAGATCACCAGAAGACTCCTGCTTTTCTCTGTCGTGCGGGAAGTACTTCAGGCAGATCTGGGGACAGTGCTGAAGGGCTCTGCTCAAACCCCTTCTCGAACAGCCCCATTAGCTCTGTGTCCGCCAGGCCCCCACCAGCCTCTCGCCAACAGCCAGGGGGAGAAGGAAGAGCAGCAGAGCCTCACTGCCTGCTCAGACCTTGTATGCACCAAAGCCCTTCCCCGAGGCAGCATCTCTCTTAGGATATATCTAAAAAGAGCAGATAATTAAAAAAAAAAAAACAGTGCTAATGATTAAAAATAAAATTTGGGAGGCAGGGACTTGCAGAAGGCCCCAGAAACCCTTCTGAAGTCTGAGAAGACAGCCCAAGGTTCCAGACCTGCTAAGCCTGCTGGTCAGCCTGTCTGAGGGCCCAGGCCAGCCAGGGGACATGATGGGCCAGTTCTGGGCTGGACTCCAGGGCCCTGTGAGTGCTGGGAGGGGAGCTTCTACTTTTGGGATGCTTGGTCTCTGCAAACCTGTGCCTGCAGTTTGAGGAACTGATGGACAGTATTTGTGTCTGGCCTCGACTCCAGTGTCCTCCTGCCACTGCCTGTGCATCCCCTTCCCGGCCCTGCTCCTGGAGCTGAAATGAGCCATGGAGGGGAGCTGCGGACTCTCCCGAAGGGAGCCTGGTGTTTAGACGATGGTATTTAATCTGAGCAACCCTGGACCTCCTGTGCCAGACACGTGATGAATTCATAAACAAGCGCTCGCGGGCTGTGGTGCGCTGGGCTACCCTGTTTGGCTGCATCAGGCCTGTCTCTCCCCTAGATCTACTAACTTTCCGGAACTTTCTGCCTTTCAAGTGTTGGCAAGATGGAGCTGCTGCTTGCTGCCAATGCTGATCTACTGTTGGTCCTGCCAGTGTCCTCATGGCGAGCCCACAGGCGGGCAGGGGGGGACACTGAGGTCTGTAAGGCCCTGGGAGGCCACCTCATCTCAGCAGAGGACCGTGACATTCAGCAACTTCTTAAGGGGCCCACAAGGCAGAAAGCAGGAGGAATCCCTCCAAAGGGTGGTGTGGCTGTCCAGCCTCTAGTGCTCCTGTGGCCACCACCCTGGCTCCATGCATGGCCTCAACCTGAGTGTCTGTCCCCAGTCTGCCCACCGTGGTGGTATAGAGGGGGACAGAAGCTTCCCTGGCCCGGGAGCCCGTCACCAGGACCAGAGCTGAGCTCGCCCCTTTGGGCAGAAGAATCAGGTTCCTGAGTGCGGCCAGGCTGCCTCTGGACCCAGGTGGCCTGGTGGGAGGGTCACCAGGAAGCCCCTCCCTTTGCTTTTCCCTTCAGAAACTGTTCCTGTTTTACCTTTAGCGGTTACTCAGGGCCGAGCTTGATGGGGAGCAGGATAGCCTGACGGCGGAGGTGGGATTACAAAGTGACAAAGCTGACCTCTCCTTCCTCCAGGCCCACTCTGCCCTGGAAGCCTCCTGCAGGCCACGCGGGGAGCATGGGGGCAGTGGGCTGGGAGCGCCCAGACCCAGCTCTGCTAACCCTTAGCTGGGCCTCTTGATGGCTGTCTGGGTGAGGTCAAGGTTTTCTCCTGGTTAACTGCTCTGGGAGCTTAAAGAGAAGCTTCTATCTTAATGAGGTCTCAGTGCTTGCCGAGGAAGCGTGGCCCCGCTGCATTTCAGTGCCCAGGGCCACTGTCCCCGTTCCTTCTTTGGGGGAATAAAAGACTCTCATACCCTCAGCTGGCACTAGGCAGTGAAGAGGAGCGGACGTGGGCAAGGGTGGGGACATGGGGCGGGGGTGGGGCTGCCACGCTGTAGATACAGCACAGACAGGCGTGGCTCCAGCTTGCCGGGAACATGCCTGGGGTGACAGAGTCCCTGTGGCCGAGCCGGGCAGGTGGGGCCATCCTACTGTCAGCAGAGTGGGCCAGAGCGGGAGCCTCTGCCAAGAGCCCGTCCTCCCCGGGGCCCCCGTGTTACCAGGTCCTCCCAGTCTCTCTGCGGTAACCCCCTGCTGTGTCTCTTTGTCACTAGTGGAAGGACTGAAAGTGTTGGAGATCGAGAAATGCAAGAGTGACATCAAAAAGATGAGGGAAGAACTGGCGGCCAGAAACAGCAGGTAAGGTCCGCGCTGGGGGCGCTGCAGGCCGCTGGCCTGGGCCTAGGCAGAGCCTATCTGGGGCGGTGGACTTGGTGTCCCCAGAAGAAGGGCTCGTGTGACTCGCTCCAGCTCCGGCTTTGGCCACACGGGCTGGAGGGAGCCCCACTCTCCTGGGACCTACTGTTGGAGCCCGAGGCTTTCCTACCATAAAGGGTGTTCATGGCTGATAGAGGCGGGAAGGTGACTTCGCGTAAGAGGACCCTCCTGCAGACCCAGTGTGCACAGGAGTCCACTTGGCTTGAAAGGTGTGGACGCCGATTTTTAAAGAAAAAGAACAATAAGAATGCACAGATATTTGGCTTACCAGGCACAACATCTAGGTGTCCCCATCCTCATCCCCAGGCCAGGGGACATCCCCACAACACAGGCATCAGGGAACAATATGGGGAGAGCACCAGCCATCACGGACAGAGGGACACCGGGGGGACCAGTGAACCGTAGTTCAGACAAAACATGCCTGAGGTTCATCAGTGCCTCCTCAAAAGTCTATCAGAAGGACCCTCCTCCAAAGCTGTGGTCACCGTAAGCATGGGCCAGCCACGCACGGCCTGAGGACAGAGCCACACGGTAACAATGTGGCAATGACGGGCAAGCACGTGCCCGAGCCCACACAGCACTAAGGCTCTGGCTGATCCACTGAGGGACCCCTTCACCTCCCACGTGGTCTCCACCCAGGAGGCTGAGCCACTGAGGAATAGCTGAAGGCCATACTATGACCACGGCTTTGGCAGAGGGTCCTTCAGATGGACTTCTGAGTAACTGCTGTGGGGCCTCACAGGGACCAGTGAGCGGGGGAGCAGCCCTGGGCAAAGGCACACTTTTTCTCAGGGCCTCCTGACGTGTTGAGAACCATGCCCGAGCATAGGGGGCCGAGGGCCACCCACTCAGTGAGGAGGGCAGACCTGCAACAGGTGCAGGAGACCTGTCACGGCCAGCACCTGGCCTCTTGGGGAGGACGCCGAGCAGCTCACCTCCTGAATCACACCCACCACGGTCACCATACTGACCTGGTGACTGATTGGCCTTGGGAATGTCTCGTGCCGTTTGATTTGGAGAATGTCAAGGTAAAGGAGTTTGTGACCACAGGAAATACGAGTTAGCGGTTTGTCTCTGTTGTCCCCATGCTAGAGGCTCCTCAGGGATGGGAGTCCCTCCTGGGTGGCCTTGGGAAGAGACTGGAGTTGCTCAGCGCACAGCTGGGCCGGCGAGGCTAGGACCCGGCTGGGCAGTCTGAGGCCCAAGGCACAACCCAGCCTTGGCATCACCCATTTCCCCTGGCCCAGGTGAGGGCAGGTGGCCTTGGGCAGGGATCATGGGTTGGCAGGTCTCCTCGAGAGCCCAGCCAACAGCCTCAGGGCAGTCAGGCTGCAGCAGGTGCCTGGGCTCCTTCGACCTCCTCCGCACTCTGCAGGAAGTGCATTCTTAGAGCTCCCAGCGCCACAGCCTGAGGGGGCGCCTTCCCAGGGCCTGTGAGCCTTCTAGGCACAGAGTCCTTAACTCTCCGTTCCGGCACGTCCCAAGTAGGTGAGGCAGATACGGGGACTCCAATCCGGAACCAGAGGGGGTCAAACCCATTAGGAAAACAAACCCAGGGCCCAGTCCACCTGGTGCTGGAGCCCACAGCCCCTGGGGTACCCCCCAAAGCAGCCCCTCCCTGCTCTCTAGAATAGTGGGCTCAGAGCAGGAGCCATGAGCGGTGGAGGGAAGGGTCCATGTAATCATGAGTGAGTCTTGTAGCACCTCCGGCCCTGGGTGCTGGGCCCTTGGAGCGCGGCTTCACCTTCCTGGTCTGCAGGGAGAGGCTGTGTCCTTGCTGAGCAGCCCTTCCTCGTGAGCCCACACAGCACTAAGCTCTGGGCTGATCCACTGAGGGACCCCTTCAGTGGATGTCGGCCCAGCCCAGGGCCAAGGTTTTGCTTTATGGGGACACAGAGGGGAGAACAAGGGCACCAGGAGGGGCAGAGCCCACCTGACGCCCACAGGGTGGCAGATGCGCCTGACAGGCTGACCTACGTTCACCCACACACAAGCACATCCCACAGGGCTCCAAGCCTGGAGCCTGGAGCCAGAGCAGAGCCCGCCCGGGGACAGTGGGGCTCTGCATGGTCCCCTGGCACCCCTGAGCAGGCTGCCCACTCTGAGCTCCCTGGGTTTCTCGAGGTTGTTTCAAGAGGACAGAGGTTCAGAGGGTTCTCTGGCCGCAGCTGCCCTGGCTCCAACACCGCTCAGGCAGAGAGCCGGCGGGAGAGGGCTGGAGACCTGGGATCGCTGCTTTCACCCCAAAACAAAGGCCTTGACCACTGGACTGAGCCCCAGGGGAGGGGAGGATGGGACGGCAGGGAAATGAAAGCAGATAAGCTCCAAGTGGAATGAAATGGAAAGGCACCCTGCCAGCTGCCCCACGTGTTCCCGTGGCAACGGGGCTCAAAGAGGGCTTCTGGCCCCGGATCGGCTGGCACCCAGCAGTCTCTGCTCCCACGGCTGCCTGCCGTTGCCAGGAGGGAGCCAGGTTCTGGCAGTCAAGCCATCCTGCCTGCTGGGGGCCTGCAGGACCCTCCTGGGGACGCAAGATCTTGAGGAAGCATGGGTTGGAAAGGCAAAAGGGGGCAGCAGTGCACCCCAGTTTTCCCACTGCACAGGTCAGTCTCCCCTGCTCAGAACGAATGAATAGGTTTCCTGTGTACAGGGCAACGTGGAAACGCTCTGATTGGCACGTTTGGTCCTTTTGTTATTGTTTTGCTAGGTCCAGATTAGAATGCGCTCTGTACATCAGCGTGCTGTAGCAGCTCTGATGATTTGTCAAGTGTGGACTCTGAGCGAGGCCCAGCAGCTGGCCAAGACAATAACATAGACAGCTCTGTTTCACAAATGAAGACGTTTGTTATTCTGAGCTTGAAAATAGCTTAGGCTCTTGGCAAAGCCCCAGACTACCCGGACGGGGACTGCGGTGGTCACCAGTAGCCACAGCAGCCAGCAAATGCCCCCAGCAGCCAGCAAATGCCCCCAGCTTAAATCTGGACGTGAAGCTTCCCAGGAGTTTCCATGTATATTTATCCTGTTTTGAAAAACAACTAAAATGTACTGTTTCATGATAGTTTTTCACTCATTATGAACGATTAATGGATCAATTTTATCCAACATGCAGCTCATGGATGTTTCTAGAAGGCCATGACCCAGCACTTTGTTAACCACCAAACGTGCCCTGCCCTGGCCTCCCTACTGTGGGTGGCTTTCACTTTCCCCTCACCTGAGCCTCCCTTGCTTCAAATCATAGCCACAATCACCTTGATAATGACGTAGCCGTCCTCCAATTGGATGAGCCAAAGTGGCTTGAATCATTTCCCACTGGAGGCCTTGAGGTGGCCCCTGGGGTGTTCTGCGTTGTAACAGCAGACAACACTGCACGAATCTCGTTGTGCACGGAGCTATTTACTCGTGTCCAATTCTTTCTTCTCAAGATCAATCTCCCTAAGCAGAAGTACAGACTTAAAGGCTGTGCATTCCTCTGTAGCTCTTACTGCACAGGATAAATGGCTTTTCCAGAAGATAGAGCTTTGTTTACTGATGTACTGGCCCCTGCACACCGCAGGGTGACTCCAGGCTGCCCAGGGGTCCCACCTCTGCAGCCCTCCTCTGGACGAGTGGGGAGCATGCTCACTTCTAAGGTGGTTGAGTTCCAACCCTGATTCCTGGTCTGCCCAGCCCCCTGGCCAGGGCCGCCAGAGCTCCTGGGGCCACCTCTACAGGAGCCCCGGGGACAGCCCTGCAGGCCAGCACACTCCAAAACATACCTAGCTCATTTCCTTCTCATGTTGAGTGGGGAAGAAAAACTAAGAAATTTCAGCCTTCAACACTATATGCAGGGGAAACTGCCAACACTGAAGGCCCAGCTCTGGGGCCTGGACTGGCAGCAGTTGCTGCAGACACACTCGGAGGACCGCACAAGTGCTTCTCGTCCACTGGAAAATGAGTCCAGCTTGTGAAGCCACAGGGACTAAGCCCCTGACGTCAGGTGGAAGTAGCAAGTTGCCGCACAGTGAATTTGGTCCAGTTCCCTCTTTGTTCAGAGGTACAAGTGGCTCTCCATGGGGTCCATGCCCAGGTGTGCTCTGCAAGGACACACCAAACTGCTCACAGACGGGACCCCCCCGGGAGTGGGCGCAGGGGAAGGAGCGAGTCATTGAGGACGTGGGGGTGTTTCCTCTGCACTCCTGTGTTGTCTGGACTTGTTAAAATAAGGAAGTTCTGCCTATATCATTAAAACGAAGAGGAACTTTTAGGGCTGGGGAGGGAGCCCAGTGGTAGAGGAGCTGCCTCGCATGTGAGGCCCTGGGTTTGATGCCCAGCACTGGGGGGCAGAGGAGTGTCACCATGGACAGAAGGTGTGACTTCTGCAGTCGAGGGGAGAGATGAAGAATGTCCATGCACTTCTGCCCTTGTCAATGCTCTGTTCACTTAAATCACTCAATACAATTTCACTCTATAGGTTCTTATGGAATGACAATCCTTAACTCTGGGCATGGCAATAGACATAAACAATTCACAGCAAACGATTCTGGATTAATTCCAAGCACTGCAAACACTCTTCATCATGACAGGCTCATGACAGGCATTCCCTCTGCATGCAAAGCTCAAGTGTCAGATCAGAAGTCTCAAGTCTTAGGCTTCAAGTCCAGCAGATGCACACTCACTCAGACCACGGTGATCAGGTCAGGAACCAAGGCAGGCTTCTCCTGGGATAGAGCTCACGGCTGGCTGAGGAGGTGGTCACAGGGAGAAGTTCCTTTCTCACCAGAGTCCAGAGGCTGCTGTAGAGTTTGAGGGTGGTGAGAACAATGCCGAGGATCAGGCACATGGGAAGCGTTGGGATGTCAGTCTTGTGTACGTGGGTGTCGGCTGGCTGAATGTCTGCTCATTTGCTCCAATATTTATACTAAATTTTGGGGCTACTGACCCCCTTTCAACCCCTATCAGCTGCCACCAGGTTTGTCAGTGACGTCATTTGCCCTGGGTTAAAGCATCTGGTCTGGTGGTTCCCACCCTGATTTTCTTGCCTTTCCCCCTTATTGAGGTGAGGAAAACGTAACAGAGACTTCACTCTGAGCTTGTCAGGGTGGGGGAAGTGATCTATTGGTGCCTGAGGGCCACACTGGAGGGTTCTGTGGGTGTGCCTGGTGAGACTGCAGGTTTCAAACTGGAGTTTTAAGATGGAGTTGCTTAGGCTCAGGCCTCAGGCCATCCTTACAAGGGGGTGGGTGGAGGAGGAGATTTAGAAGCTTGTCTAAAGCTGGAAAGAGACTCCTCACCTGACTCTGGTGTTTTCCAAGAGCCGGTATGACAGCCCAGGTCCAGCCAGGGTCCACCAGCCCCGTGCCCCTGCCTTCAGGACTCCACTGCAATGAGACCAAGTGTCTGGGGCCCGGGGGCTGGCTTTGGGGTTCCGTTCGCTCTTGCTCTGATGGGGTGCCGGTGCCCTGCACAGGTGAGCCCCAGGCCTGAGGCAGTGCTGCCACTGACGTCCACCTTTTCTCCTCAGGACAAGCTGTCCCTGTAAGTATAGCTTTTTGGATAACAACAAGAAGTTGGCTCCTCGAAGAGATGTCCCCACCTATCCCAAGGTGAGCTGGAAGTCCAGCCTGGGGAAGGCGGCAGCTCTGTGTGCAAACCCACCCCCCCGGCCCAAGAGCCCCACGGACATTGATAAAAACAGGTCCCTGGCTGCTCAAGGATGGGTCACTCTCTGGCAGAAGGTTTTTCTCTTTGATGTCTGTTTGGCAGAAGTGAAGGCAGACCTCCTGACCGCTGGCCGAGTCTCTCAGCACACTGGGCTGACTCTGTAAGAGGTGTTTGCACTCAAGAGAGGTTGAGCTTGAGGGCTGGGCTGTGGCTCGGTGGTAGAGCACTTGTCTGGCATGTATAAGGCCCTGGGTTCGATTCTCAGCACTGCATCTCAATCAGTAAAGTAAAGGTCCATTGACAACTAAATTTTTTTTTAAAAAAAGTAGGTTGACCTTGAATATTTGAATTTTCTAAAATGCTCTTGGTTGGCTCTCCTGTCCCTGAACAATCCACAGTTTTAATGGAGAGTCTCCTCAGGTTATAAAAGCAGCCAGGCCCTTGGTTCAGTCGCCCGGCGCTGGGACTGGGCTGTTAAGGAAGGTCGCCTTCGCAGCTGTGGCCTTGGGTGGTGGGCCAGCAAACTCCTGGCTCCTACTCTTAGCTGAGACTGAGGCACTGGGCCCCTCAGACAGGTCCTCCCACTGCCCACAGTCCGAGTGGCGGCCAAGGCCTCCAGGAGCCTCCGCGTGGGCCGGGGTGGGGGCGGTGAGTGGTTTTCTGGCGAGGTTTGAGCCATGCGCTGAATGTGATTGGAGACTTTCCTTTGGAGACCAGTGTCTCTCTGCAGGAAAACAGGACCCACATCCCTAGTAACCCTGTCCCAGGACTCACCACGCACGGCCCAGGCCAGTCCTCCATGCCAGTCCCTTCTTAAGAAAACCAACAAAAGACCTGGGAGAAGGCCACAGCAGATGCCACAGGCCGTATCTTCCTATGTGTAAAAGACAATTCACCCTGAACATGGGGTGTGCCAGGGAGCCGGCCTGAGGCTCAGCCCCATCAGCAAGTGTGTGGCTTAGCCCACAGCTGAACCCGGGTGGATCCCAGCATCTGAGTCGCTATTGCCCGTGTGCTGAGGGCCCGTTCCCCTGGGCTTCTCTTTCCTGTGTTTTTATTGTCGGCGTGTGACACCTGATTGACGATGGGTACAGCTCATCTTCCCTAGATGCAGAGTGCTGTGAGTGTTGACAGACGTCTACACACACCAGACCTCTGCCATGGTCAAGATAGGGAACACTTCCATTGCCCAGGGTCCCAGGCCTTTGCCCTCCTCTGGCCACCATGATACAAGTCCATTCAGTTGTCTGCCCTCTCCAGAGGAAGGCACCGTGGGTCTGTGCTCAGTATCTGTGAAGGGGATCAAGGAGCACATGCCACCATCTGCATCAGAGGCCACTGGCCTCTGTCTGCACACGCCTCAGGGCCCGGTTAACTTGGAGCTCCTGTCCTCCTAGTACCTGCTCTCTCCAGAGACCATCGAAGCCCTGCGGAAGCCCACCTTTGACGTCTGGCTGTGGGAGCCCAATGAGGTAGGTGAGGGCACCATGGGTGCCAGGGTCACTGGGGGAGGCTGCTCAGGACCGTGGACCCTCACCAGGGATGTCACAACTGCTTGTCCGCCTCTGTGCTTTCTCTTGTCTGCTCTTCTCTATAGAAGAAAACCCTGGGTCTCCAGGTTTTAGTTCAAACCAGTACTTCATAGGCTCAGGAGGGCAGGAGATGGGACGGCTGTGGTGGGGAGCTTCCACACCTGGAGTCCTGACCCAGGCGGCTGCACGGCCACAGACACATGGACTCGTGGGATTCGGGGAAAGAGGAGTCACTTCTGGAGCCAGCTGTTTCTTCAAAACTTCCCGTTGCCTGAGGAACACAAAAAAGGAGACTTTTTTTTTTCATTTGAGTCTATTTCTCTAATTATATCAGATATGCCCTTCTCTGTCCACACCCCAAGAAAAGAAAGTCCCCTCATCTTGGATGGACATCAGACCCAGCAATTTTCAACCCACCAAAATCTGAGGACTCTGTGGCTTGTCAGCAACACAGAAGCATGGGGACCCAGCCCGAGTGTGCTCACCTGCAGCCACAGAGGCTCCCGCAGTGAGACTTGGCACCGTTAGGATTCATGACTCAAGGTCACCAGTACCAGGCTCCCCACGCCAGTTCACCCAGGAGAGCAGCCCACAGATGTCTTCACCCAGCACTCGGGCTGCAGGACTGGGGCAGAAATCACAGGAGCAGGATGGGTTGTAAGTGGGCAGCCCTCCTGGCCCTGAGCGTGGAGGCCCAGGGAGCGGAGGCAGAGCCTGAGGAGAGGTGGCACGCAGCTCCCCTGAGGCTGGGCACAGCAAGTCCAAGGCAAGTCACCCCACAACAGAGCGCCCAGAGCACCAGGGCTCCTGCTCCAACAGGGGCCAGCACGGTTCTGGCCCTTCCTCTAGGAAAGCCACAGTCATGTGAGTTCAGCCCACTGCAGTGCCACAGAGCCAGGGCGAGGGATGGACAGCCTCACCGTCCCTTCGGCCACCTTCCTCCTCATGGAGCCTCTGAGCATAGAGCTGCCCGTGGCTGGAGGGGTGGAAGCTTCGCCCCATGAGTTGAAGGGCTCATGCGCCCATGAGAAAGCCCACCGTCTTTGTCCTCCAATTTGCAGAGTGTTTACAGCCGTCCTCAGGGCTGCCAGGTGGCCAGTTCCTGCACCTTGACCAGCCGCTGTGTGGTGTCTCCACTGCCCATGGCTTTGGCCAGGGAAACTGGCAAGGAACTTCCAGAGGTATCCAGCTGCCTGCTGTGACAAACCAGGGGTTCCCAAAGCCTGGGGGCTTGGCCTCTGGTGAATCGGGCGATGCCGGGAATTTGTGAATAGCAAGAATGACAACCGGCGGGACAGACCAAGAGCCCGTGAAACTGCCTCTGACCATCAATAAGCCTCACTCCCTTCCAGTGGGGCAGTCCTGCCACCCCGCAGCTGGGCACAGTGTCCCACCCATCCCAAACCAGACAGAACAGACCTCAGGCTGCCCTGGTGCCTCGGATCTGTCAGGGCTTCCTCCTGGGCTGGGACAGCAGGCATGGTGGCTCTGTCCTGCTGCTGGGCCCCTTATGATTCTGCCCCTCGCAGTCACGCAGCCCACTCAGCCCAGCACCACCACAGTGTCTGGGAGCTGCGCTCGCTCGGGGACAGGGTTCAGGCCTGCAAGCAGGGAGCAGATGGGCCGTCCCTGCACCATGTTGGCACCAGATGGTTTGTCTGCCAGCTGCCTTTGTCTCCAGACTCTGATTTCACAGCAAACACTTCAGTTCTTCAGGGCTGATTTGAGCAGAGTCTGGGCTAGTGGGGCGGGAGCAAGGGGTCTGCAGGCCCCGTGGTCCTGAGGCTGACATCCAGGACAGTGGGAACACTGGCAGCTCTGGACAGCGAGGCCCCCGGCTGGGTGACCTGGGTAGTTGCTGTGCAGCAACCTGGAGCCAGCCCTCTGTAAGGGGCTCCTTAGGGGCCACCATCTCCCAAACCTGGCCCCTTCACATTAACCACACCTGTACAGTCCTATCAGGGAAGATGAGCCTGCGGATAGCACGCTTCAAGGACGTCCCAGGTGTGACATCTCAAGCTGCCATATGTGGCCCGTGTGTGCGGTAGTGTCCAGCCTTCCAAATGGACTGACTCTCCGTGATGCACAGAATTTGTTCCCTATCCTGAAGGCACTAAGAGATCAGCGTTACGCGAATCTGTCTTCCCTGCCGCGCCCACTTCTCCTGCACTGCTTACCACGCGAGAGTGTGTGTCAGTGGCACGCCTGCGTCCTTCGCTCAGATGGCCAAGGCCAAGTGCACACACTGGACAGCCTACACTATGGGAACTTACTGTCTCACATTCTGGAGGCTGAAGTTGGCCAAGGTCAAGGTGCCTCCAGGCGGGTTCCTCCTGTGGCTCATAGATGGCATCTTCCTGCAGGGCAGTCCGCTGTGTGTGTCTGCATCCCGATTTCACAAGGACGGGTCCTGGTGGATCAGGGCCACCTCAGTGACCTGTTGCCCTCCCACCTCTGTAAAGGCCCTGTCTCCTCATGTGGTCAGGCCGGCTGTCAGGCTTTGACGCGCCTGGTGGACACAATTCAGCCCCGGATGTGACCTTCCCACATGGTGCACCCAGGGGAGAAGCGTGCTGGGCTCCAGCAGGGACAGCCACTGCCGCGTGCAAGCACCAAGCCATGGGTGGACAGACAGAGGCAGGCGCCGTCACTGGGTCCTGCCACATGCCCTCGGGAGCTGCCTCGGTATCCCCATTCTGCAGATCTCCATCTCCCTAGGCTCTGCTCCGAGACCTGCTTTCCCCGGGAAACAGCCGGCTCTTGTCGAGCTCCCTGATTTAGAATCGCCTGTCTCTTCCTCCCTGGCTTAATGGACTCCGGGACAACAGGGCTAAACAAACCGTTTCACCTTGAACAGGGGTCTGTAGACAGCAGAGTTCCCTGAAATCACCTTTAGGAGGAGCCCTTGCCCCAGCGGGGCCCACACTGCAGACTCTGTGACTAGGACATTAGAAGACGTCCCTGGTCCCATTATGCTCCTCAAAGGAGCATAATTTAGCACTTTTTATATGTAAACCATCAAACTCCTTTGATCCCTGAGCCACAGTCAAGTGAAGGGCTTCCGCTCCAGGAGGTGCCCGTCCCCAGGTGTGCACTGGGTGAACTGCACTAAACTATGCTATTGACCTGCGTGCTTTCCAGTGTAGGTGTTAATAAAGTGATTTCTGTAGTCGTTGGGAGTGGGGGACCCCCACCCAGCCGCTGTTCCTTCTTGTGTGAACCTCAATAGCTTCTGCACTGGCTTCCCCAATCCAGGAGACCTGTCTGTGCTCCCAGACCCCACACCCCACTTGGGTGATCCTGGAGGCACACCCGCTGATCAGGACCCACTCTGAGGATAAGAGCTCACTCTCCCTGGGACAGGCCTGGTCACACCACTGGGTCACCCTGGTGGCGTTTCCCAGGACAGTGCAGGCAGCTGGAGTGGGCAGCTGGCCTCCCTTCTCCCAGTGCTGACCGCCTGGCCCTTTGCCCACAGATGCTGAGCTGCTTGGAGCACATGTACCATGATCTCGGCCTGGTGAGGGACTTCAGCATCAACCCCATCACGCTCAGGCGGTGGCTGGTAAGTGTCCCGTCCACTCTGTCCTCAGGCAGACCCTCCAGCCACACTGGAGTGGGGGCTGCACACCTCCCGGGGGACTGCTACCAAGGGAGGCGTCATTTCTGTGCAAGTTCTGCAAGGACTTTAGGGCATTGGGCCCATCTCTGTCCTCCCACCTGCCCTGGGCCCCCCAAGCTCCCGCTTGGAGGAGCAAAGAAATAGCTGAAATCAGAGTCAGAGAGGCAAGTGAGGTGGGATGGGCTCCGGCAGAGCGTGTGTGTGTGTGTGTGTGTGTGTGTAAAAAGTTAGACAATTGCTCAGAACTGAGCATTAAAGACCTGTGGGATGGTGAGGGGACCTAGTGCCCCTCATGTACTGTCCCCTGCCCGCACCCAACTTTGCTTCCCAGCAAGGCTTATCACACACCCCCGTGGACACCCCAGTCCATGCCCCAGGGAGCCAGGGCAGGGCCCATGGACGTTCTCAGGCTCCAAGGGCCCCTGGTTTCTACAGCAGCAAATGCAGGAGCGCTCTGGCCTCGATTCGGGTGGAGCACCCCTGGTCCTCCTTGGGGCCCTCTGGGGGCAGGGTAGGCAGGGTGGGCAGGCCAGGCACAGGGCGGCCCTGACTCTCTGGCCTCCGCAGCTCTGTGTGCACGACAACTACAGAAACAACCCGTTCCATAACTTCCGGCACTGCTTCTGCGTGACCCAGATGATGTACAGCATGATCTGCCTCTGTGGGCTCCAGGTGCGTCCCCCCACGGCCACCCAGCTGTCTCCCAGCAGGGGAGCAGCAGCACCATCCCCAGAGACAGCCACAGGCCTGGGGTCCCAGCTGTTCCACCTGTGTGAGGCCACTCCCAGGATCGAAAGTCGCTGGGTCCCACCCCACCCCCCCACCCCCCGCCCCAGCCAGGGTCTGGGTCCTCCCTCCCCCGGCCTAGGGGCTCATGTTGGCTGGAGGGCAGCGTGTCCTGCCTGTCACTGTCTCCCACCACCCCACCCCTCCTCGGCCAGCCCTGCTCCCTGTGAAAAGGGCAGAAACTAAACGCTGTCCCTCATCCAGGAAAAGTTTCCCCAAGTGGATATCATGGTCCTGATGACAGCGGCCGTCTGCCACGACCTGGATCACCCAGGGTACAACAACACGTGTGTACAGGTTTCTTTCTCCTTTTCTCTTAAACATGACCCTGGCTATCAGGGAACCCTCCAGCCTGACCCCCAGACGGTTCCTAGCCGGGGATGTGGAGGAAGGCCCCCCAGCCTCCCCACCTTGTCCAGGGCCCTGGGCCTCCCCTGAGGGGAGCCTTCAGAGTCACCAGCAGAGGAGGGTGGCCACTCCCAGAGCCCTGCACGCAGGCCCCTCGCCTCCCCCTTCAGGAGCACAGGAGCAGGCCAAGGGCAAGGGCAGAAGGGAGCCTGAGAAGGGCTGGGAAGAGGGGCAGACGTGGCCCAGGGTGGGGCTGTGGGGCCAGGAGGATGGGCAGAGCCCTGAGTCCCTCCTGCTGCGGGGCAGAGTGCTGCCCACACAGCCAGCAGGGCCCAGCATGTGGCAGGGGCCTGCGTTCACGGTGACATGTGGGTCCTTCCTCATGAACCTGTGTGTCTGTGCAATGACACTACGTGTCCTGAGAGCCATGCCGCCGTCCGCCAGGACTCCAGGGTGTGGCCATCTTGCTCCTCAAAGGAGGCTGGTCTCCAGGCAGCCACCGGTTCCCTTCGTGCTGGCACAGGCCAGCGGGGAGGGCCGACCCTCTGCATCTGACCCAGAACGCAGCTGGTCCCTCTCCCACACCTGCCTTCGCACAGGCTGACGGTTTTTGCCACAATGCTTGGGGCTCTCTGCCAGGGAGAAGCCCGAGCTCGTGGGTGGGACCTGGCCGGTGGGGTTTTTTAAACGTGGGTTACCCAGTTACGAGAGCAGCTGGGAGCCAGGGGCGCTGACAGAGTGGGCTCCTGGCAAGGCAGACGGCACCCCCTCCAGGCCGTGTCGCCTCCCGCAGGCCACTTGCACCTGAGCTCCTCTGCTCTGCCCTCGCACCCCAGGTACCAGATCAATGCCCGCACAGAGCTGGCCGTCCGCTACAATGACATCTCGCCCCTGGAGAACCACCACTGTGCCGTGGCCTTCCAGATCCTGGCCCAGCCCGAGTGCAACATTTTCTCCAACGTGCCTGCAGACGGGTTCAAGCAGATCAGACAGGTGCGTGGGCCAGGGTCCTCTGCGTGCAGGGAGGCTGTGGGGACAGCAGAACCCTACTGTCCATGGCTGGAGGCCCCAGAGAGTCCTGGTCACAGCAAAGCCACCTGGGACTCTGGGAACCTGCCCTCCTTCCCTGCCTTCTCCAGGACCCCGAATGGAGAGGGGACCCATGCCGTGGGCACCTGATGTCCACTGGCCTGCATATCACAGCCACTCAATTCAACCCCCACCAGCTCTTTGAGATGAGCCCTGTGTCCATCTTGTAGTTCAGGACACTGAGGCTTAGACAGCTTGGATCCCTTGCCCAAGGGGGTGCACTCCATGGACAGGCACGTCTGCTCCAACCTGCTGAGCTGACCCCTGCGCCCATAGCTCCAGCTGGGTCATCTGACCATGGCATGGTCAGCCCCACTGCCACCGGCACAAGAAGACCATCTCACCCAGCAGCCCCTGCCCGGGCACCCAGAGAGATGGCTTCCTCCCACAGGTCCCCATGGAGCTCCACCTGCTGACACTGCAGGGGAGGGACAATCCCAAAGTGAACCAGGGAGGGCCGGGTGGGCCCGATGACAGCCGGCCCAGAACGTGTGCCCGTGACTTTATCTGGAAAAAGGTCTTTGCAGAAGTACTTAAGTTCGTTTCCAGATGCCAGGGTGGAGGCCCAGCTGGGCCCTGAACCAACAAGTGTCCTCCTCAGGGACAGAGGAGGACAGGGCACACACAGGAGGCAGAGACCAGAGTGATGTGGACACCAGCCAGGGAAGGCCTAGGCCCACCTGCAGCTGGACAGGCAGGAGGAACCCTTCCAGAGCCTGGGAGACCCTGTCGACAGCTCTCTGGACTCCGGCCTCCAGTCGTGTGCTGCCCGCGTGTGGGGGCCTCTGCAGGCAGGCCAGGACACAGGCTCGGAGAGCAGCTGCTGCCCTCCATCCCACGGGACTTGCCCTCTGTCTCAGGCCCCTCACCCCGCAGCCAGCACAGCGGGGGAAGCACGGGCCCCTCACTCCAATAGAGAGCCGTGGCCTGCGCGCCACCAGGCCCCTCTGTCCACAGCCGAAGTGCAGAGCCGGCCCTGGGCTTGGTCAGGTCCCTGCTGCACCACGACCCCTGGCCCCACATTCCCGTAGGCTGTCTGCCCTCTCCTCCGTGGTCGTGGACCAGCTGCAAGCTCGTGCCATGGTGGTGATGGCGGGCTCTGGCCGGCCTCCCCCTGAAGGGGCTAGCTGTGAGGGGACGCCCACCGTATGGCGGCTGCTGCCTGGGCCTGCCCAGCAGGGCTCCTCCAGTAAGAGGGCCTGGTGTTTGGCTGGGGGGCCTGCTAGGCAGCACGCGGAGAGGGCTCGCCTGACCCCACACAGGCTCTTCCCCCTGGCGGCCACCCAGGGACCTACAAGGACCGTCCTGCTTCAAAACCTTACTGGGGTGAAGACTTTCTCTAGGAGTAAAATCCAGTTGTTCCAATTTAAAAAAAAAAAAATCTTATCATTGAAGATTCTGAGGATAACTGGACAAATCCTTTAGAATAACAGATTTTTACATCGATATTACATAATTCAAAATGCAGGTGATGCCCCCTCCCAAATGTATATTTGATGTTGCCTATATTGATTGTATTTGATGCTGGTGGTTTTATTTTCTTGGAAAAGTAGAACACCCCACCTGGCAGAGAGGCTCTGTAAATGTCTGTGGGAGGGATGGAAGGATGGATGCATGATAGTGATTTTGACTTGTGTGACTTTTCCTGATCCAATATTTGGTTAGCAAAGTAGTCATTTTGTACATTTTCTGTTGCTGTAACAAAATACCATAGGTTAGGTGATTTATCCAGGTGAAGTTTCTTTCTGCTTACAGTTCTGGAGGCTGAAAGTCCGAGAGCATGGCTCCTGCCTCTGCTCAGCTTCTGGTGGGGGCTGCTCGGCTGAGTGCTTCACCAGGACATGACAGGAGTTTAAAGGGCAAGTGAGCGTGAGAACTCACTCACTCCTTGGACAGTTATCGCAGTCCCCAGAGGGTGGAGTCCTGGACCCAGACTCCTCAAAGGCCCCAGCACCTCTCACACAGTTACCCTGGGGACCCCATTTCAACATGAGGTTTGGAGGGGCCAACCACGTTCAAACCACAGCAATAATGAAAACATGTATGTTAAAAAAACTCACTGCCTCCTCATTTACAAATTGGTTAAAAGGTTATTAAATATATTTTTATAATTTCCAAATAATATGTACACATAGATGAGATGATAGAAAAAATACCCTCAGAAAATCAGTTCTCGACTTCAACAAGGTCTGGAAGGAACAGACCTATCTAGACGGCCAAACGTGGGGGAAAGGTCCTTGGTGGAAATTGCTAGATTTCACAAGTCCACCTGTGAGCCTGAGTCAGTCAGTGTCCCTCGGCCTGCCCGGTGGTGCATGGACCAGGCCTCACGGCAGAAGCCATGCCAACCTGAGCGGGTCCCCAGGCCTCCCACCAGCTGTGGCCTGGGCGAGTCCCTCTGCTCGTCACATTGCCGTCTCCGTGTCTGCAGAGTGAGGACAGTGGTTCTTAGACCACAGGGAACCACATCGGGGGGCTCAGTGACCGTCCAGGTGGTGCCCCTGCTAACACTTTCTTCTCTCGCGACTCAGGGGATGATCACGCTGATCTTGGCCACTGACATGGCACGGCACGCAGAGATTATGGATTCTTTCAAAGAAAAAATGGAGAACTTTGACTACAGCAACGAGGAGCACATGACCCTGGTGCGTGGTCTTGCTCTGCCCCCCGGGGACTGCCGCCCAGGATCACAGCAGCCAGCACAGGCGGGAGACCCAGACACTAAACCCATAGCCTGGCCTTGGCGTGAGGGCCCCATACCGCTGGCACCCAGGGTCACAACTTACAAGGCCAGCTGTGGCAGGGCTGCCCCCCCAAAGGGCCCTCCTGCGTGGCTAGGACATGTTTCCCCATGGGCCAGCAGGGCTGGGCTGGGTTCCCAGAGTTCCGAGGCACCCCGCCCTCGGTGCTTTAAATAGGGGTTTCCTTCCTCGCCCTTTCTTGAAAGACATCTCGTTCTCACACTCCCAGCCTCGGGTCTCTTCTTGGCACCCTGTCCATCGTAGCCTCCTGACAGGGCCTCCTCTCTTAGCCCCCTGACAGGGCCTCCTCTCTTAGCCCCCTGACAGGGCCTCCTCTCTTAGCCTCCTGACAAGGCCTCCTCTCTTAGCCTCCTGGCAGGACCTCCTCTCTTTCTCCTGCCTTGACAACCAGGAAATGATGTTTGAACTTGCAGTTTACAGTTGGTATCACAAGTGTCAGTGTCGGATGCCGTGGGGGGGCTGGCGCTCCCAGTCTCCTGGCGGGGGGAGCATGTCCCTCCAGGTGGCACAGCTGTTTCCCCTCACTGGCCTTGGGGCCAGTTCCCACCTGGGAGGTCACCTTCCCATGCCGCAGCAGTGGTCTACACTCTGATTCTCTTTCAGCTGAAGATGATCTTGATCAAGTGCTGCGACATCTCTAACGAGGTGCGGCCCATGGAGGTGGCGGAGCCCTGGGTGGACTGTTTGTTAGAAGAGTATTTTATGCAGGTAAGAGACTCACGAGGCCCACGGCTCTTAGCGGCCTGCGACATGGGGTCGGGGTGTGCTGGTGTGCCCAGCCCCCACCCCCAGCCTGCAGAACGCCTTCCCAGCAGCAGCCGAACTGAGGCCCACCTGTCACCACCGTGGAGCTGCCTTTAGGGGCAGCTCCTCAAGTGAACTGCAGAAAGGTCGAGAAGCGAGAGCCAGAGAGGCAGGGGGAGCCCAGGGAAGGGGAGCCTGGGCGGGTCACCTCACGAGGACAGCACAGGGTGCTGGGGACAGATGGCTGCACAGCCCTGCGATGCCCTGGCGAGGGCGGCCTGGGGCCAGGGCTCCACTGCCCCCCCCCGGCCACGGCTCCGCACACCTGCTGAGGCGCCTCCCCCTCCCCACACGCAGTGTTGGCCCCACAGCTGCTTCCCCGCTTCCTATGTGGACAGTGACGCTCAGGGGTCCCAGGTCCCACAGCGCCTCTGTCTACCACACTCCCACAGAGCGACCGTGAGAAGTCAGAAGGCCTCCCTGTGGCCCCGTTCATGGACCGAGACAAAGTGACCAAAGCTACAGCCCAAATTGGGTTCATCGAGTTTGTCCTGATCCCAATGTTCGAAACGGTGACCAAGGTGAGTGGCCGTCACCACAGACTGATGGTGCACCAGTGAGAAATGCACACGTCTGTGCACATGAGCACACACACACCTGCAAATGGGCATTCACACATTCATGCACGCACATCAGCGCACACACGTGCACGTGGCCACAGAGCACAGGCGCCTCACCGTCTTGCTGTCATGGAGACGGCTGCTGGGGAGCCACTGCACCCTGCTGGGCCCAGCCGCCTTCCGGCTCTCTGGGTGCTGGCCTCCCCTGCACTGTGGGGTCCCACCTGCTGCCCGTCACCACTGGCCCAAAACCCAGCCTGCAGTTCTGGCGCCTGGCTCTCCTGACCCCCAGGCCTCACCCCTAAGGAAGCAACCAGAATTGGTGCCTATGGCCACTCCCCAAGGCCTCCACCTCGAGTCCCCCATGTCCAAGACAGAGTCATCTTCCCCACCCCCATCACCCACCCCCTGTTCTGCCAACCCTCTGGGCCGGGGTGTCTCTCAGGGCTGCCATTCCTGTTCCAGGACCACCAGCCAGGGGGCTTTTGGCAGCCGTCACCTGTGTGTGTCAGCACAGGAACTTTCCGGCCCGTTCCCCACCTGTGACTCCTGGGGGCAGGGGAAGGGAGAGGGCTTGGGGGGTCCCCCAAGGAGCAGCGGAAGGGGATGGCGCTGGAGCCTGGTAACAGTCCCAGGTACTGGGCTGACCACAGGCTTCCCACCACTGTCACCTAGATCTCCCTGAAGGCCCCCACCCAGGAGGGCCAGGAGGGCCACCTGGGGGAAGTGGCTCCTGTGGGATCTGGGAAACTGCAGGCCTGACAGCTCTCTTCCTGAGCATGTACCATTGCCCAAGAGCGGTGGACAGACACAGGGCCGTCTCTCTCCACAGCTGTTCCCCGTGGTGAAGGAGATCATGCTACAGCCCCTCTGGGAATCCAGAGACCACTACGAGGAGCTGAAACAGCTGGACGACGCCATGCAGGAGGTGAAGGCCACTCGAGGGCTCAGGCAGGCCACGCGAGGGCTCAGGCAGGCCACGTGGAGGGGTCAGGCAGGCCACGCGAGGGGTCAGACAGGCCACGCGGAGGGGTCAGGCAGGCCACGCGCAAGCGTTAGGCTCTGCTGTCACCCAGCCCAAGCCCTGTATGTGCTGGACAGGCAGCACCCAGGCTACCAAGCCACGGGGAGGCCGGGCATCTGGACACTCGGGGAAACACCTGGCCTGTACACGCAGGCCCCGAGGAGCGCTGGGGTGAACTGGCTCCTCTGAGGGGTTGGCCACCATGCGTCATAGAGAACCTGGGGTGGGGGGTGGTCGCACAGCCTTAGAGCACTGGTCCCTGTCAGGGGCTCTGGCCTGGGGAGGTCCCTCGCTTCCTGGCCCCAGCTGTCCATGCAGGGCAGCAGAGAGACCAGGACAGAGTGACCACCCACACTGGGCTCCCAGCACAGAGCACACACCAGGCGGCCCAGCTCCTCTGTGGTCAGGGAGCCTGTCTGGCTTCAGGCTGCACTGGCTGATGCTGGCTCTCAGGAAAGGTCAAGGTCACAGGTTCAGGGAAGGTCATGTCTCCACAAACCCAGGAGCTGGCACAGCTGCCTCAGTACTCCCTGGTGCACGTGTCCCCTCCAAAGCCCTTGCTGCTCGGGACCCACAGGGTCTCCAGCCTGACACCAGCTTCCCACGAGGCCTCTCTCTGTCCATCCTCCTGCTCAGGGCCCAGGACATCTAGAGCGGTCTCAGGCCCCTCATGCTCCTCCCAGACCTGGCCTTGGCCACCACTGCCCCCTCCCTTCCTGGCCCGCTCAGTGCTTACCTCAGCCAGGGCTCCCCATGACGGTGCGCCAAGCCCCACCCACTGGGTGCCAAGTGTCCTCCAGGGCATCACCCACCTCCGGGCAGAGCTGGGCACACGGGGCTCAGCCAACGCTGACGAGGCAGCCGAGAAGCCAGACCTGCCGTCCTGGTTCTGCTAGTTGGTCCTTCACCACAAAGTCAGGGGGGGCTCTGAAGTCCTGAGGGGACATGATGTCCACAGAGGGGTCAGGCAGGCCACACGGAGGGGTCAGCTTCTGCCTCTCTGCAGGGCCATCCCACGAGCTGCTGCTGGGAAGGTCTTGAGTCTCAAGTCCTTTGCCCTGCTGCCCAGGGGGGACACCAGGACTCCCCACAGTGCCATCATGTCCCCAAAAAGGAGACACCAGAGCAGTGACAGGGCCATGCCTGAGCCACAGACCCTGCACCCACTGCCAGCCCCCAGCTGTGGGATGCAGCCGGCCCAGCTCCTGTCCAGGTGCTGGTCATGGTCTGCCAGGCGAGGCACAGGACAGGGCAGTGCGCTCCGGCATGAGGAAGCCGCGGACAGCAGGCTCACGGTTCAGCCCTTGCCGCCCTGGCCCTGACTCTGGCCTGCTCTGCTCTGTCCCAGTTACAGAAGACGACGGAGCGCCTGGCACCAGGGAGCACGGAGAGGTGCTGCAGGAAGAGCAGAGATGGGCAGGAAAGTGCAGGTAGCCTTCCCCGGGGCGGGCGGGTGGCTCCCACTCGCGCCCTGCGCGGGCCGCTTAGACAGAGTGGGAGGGGGTTGGGACCCCTGTGTGTGCGTGTGTGTGTGCACGTACACATTTGTGTGCTGGTCTCCCCCTGTTCTTGTAAGGCGCAACCTCGGGGCTCCACCCCACGGCCTGTCTAATCCCTGACTTCCCACAGGCCCCACCCAGACACCTCCTCGGGCCTCACAATGGGGTTTAAACGTCACCTCATGAACCCTTGAGGGTCACTCAAGCCATGGTGCACAGCGTGTTTAATTCCTTGAATAAAAATATAGTAATTAGAACTGGGCTCTGAGAAAAGGAGAGCACACTTCAGTTAGTAGAAAAGATCCATAATTAGGACATATATAGGGCGTTGATCCACGAGGGGCAGGCACAGGGCCTGGGCAGGGTGGTGAGGCGGCGCAGGCTGTGTGGGAGCACCACGGGAGGCAGGTGCACACCTCGGGGAGCCAAGTCTGGCTCTCAGGGAGCTGGGGAGGGGTCTCCATCACAGCAGGAAAGATTCCCTTTCTATGGTGCCTGTTTTGGGGACAGGCGTTACAGGCATTCTGAGTAGTCCTGTGCCCATCCAGAAAAAAATGTTTTTAAAGTGAAATTGAAGTACTTAAAAGTTTTCCAAAATAAAGCATTTGTGTATTTCGCCTAGGCATTTTCCCCCGCACCTGCTGACACTGGTCATTCACTTAACCCGCATGGTGGCAGAAGCGGTCCATGCAGCCACCCCGCAATAAGGTCACACCAGTCACGTGTCTGTCGGGTGACTTGAGAGCTCCTCAGTTTATAAAGCGTTTGGAGCACAGGGCCTGAGAACTGGGGCTGGGCCTGCCAGAGGGCCAGCGACAGCCGCAGGCCGTGGACTCCCGCACGCCCTAGCCTCGCTGCACACAGGCCGAGCGTCTCCACCTCAGACCTCTAAACCGGGGTAGCACCCGTGTCACTGTGGCTTTAGCAATTAAATGAGCAGCGCACTGGTCCTCGCCAGGTGCCCAGCCAACTGCAGCATCCATCTTCTTTGATGGCTTCGGGTTCTTCCATGGCTCAGAAGAGGGATGGTGCTTTCTTTGCCCACGTGTGTTCAACAGGACGTCCCATGACCTCAATCTTTTAATACAGTCCTGTGGTCCTGCGCGCGTGACCTGCCCGCCTGCCCGCCAGGCCCCACGGCTCACCAGGAGCCCTTTCCTTTTCCCAGCAGACTGTTCCTGAAGGAAGCGGAAGAGCTGCGGTACTGTCCAGGGCAGCGGAGCTCCACAGGATGTCTGGGTCAGGGTCGCGCCCTGCGCCGGGCACCTCCAGGCCACGTTTTCTAAGCACCATTTTGTTCACTGATCAAAAAAAAAAGGAATTCATGATGCTGTACAGAATTTTTATTTTTAAACTGTCTTTTAAATAATATATTCTTATACAGAAATGGGTACAGTACTTTTTCTTTGGTAGAGTTGTGTATCCGGGCTGCTTCCCAAGTGTTCACGTGGAGACAAAGGACACTGCTTTTTCAACAGATGTATCTCAGACCCATTGACCAGTGTGATGTAATGCAAACGTCCGTGTAAATTCTGCATTAAATGTCAGACCGGTGCCAGAGTGCGGGGCCGTGCACATTCCTGTGTTCACGAGCAGAGGGCCGTTGATCCACGAGGGGCAGGCACAGGGCCTGGGCAAGGTGGGGAGGCGGCACAGGCTGTGTGGGAGCACCACGGGAGGCAGGTGCACACCTCGGGAGCCAAGTCTGGCTCTCACTCACAGGGAGCTGGGGAGGGGTCTCCATCACAGCAGGAAAGATTCCCTTTCCATGGTACCTGTTTTGGGGACAGGCGTTGGAGGCATTCTGGGTAGCCCTGTGCCCATCCAGGACAGCCAACCCCCTGGGACACACATGGTGACCTTTCTCAGACTCACTACCCCCATGTGACTCACCACAGACTCACCAGTCCATGCCTGGACTACTGGACTCTGTGAAAAGCAAACAGAGGTTTCTAACCCCCACCCGCGGGGCTGTGTGCCCAGCTCTGCTCCCCTGGAGGAGGGACAAAATCACCCCAAGAGCCTCCATTCTAAAGAACTGACCTTAAAAGGCCACTTGCATAAGCCGAGCTTTGGGCACCCCTAAACGGCTAGTAACACCTGACACATTGCGAATGCCACATCTGTGGAGGAAGAGAAAACGTACATAGTCAGTACGGATGTGAGTTTTTTCTAAATGTTTCTTTTTTTAATATTTATTTTTTAGCTTTAGGTGGACACAATATCTTTATTTTATTTTTTTGTGGTGCTGAGGATCGAACCCAGTGCCTCATACACGCCAGGCAAGCACGCAACTTGAGCCATATCCCAGCCCCAATGAGTTTCTTTTAAAAAACTTAACATTGGGGCTAGCATTATGGCTCAGTGGTAGAGCACTCGCCTAGCAAGCGTGAGGCACTGGGTTCGATCCTCAGCACCACAAAAAAACAAATAAAGGTATTGTGTCCAACTACAACTAAAAAAAAAAAAAAAAAAAACCTTTAACCTTTGTTTGTTTTTATGTGGTTCTGAGGATTGAACCCAGGGCCTCACCTGTGCCAGGCAAGCGCTCTACCACCGAGCCACAGCCCCAGCCACCCAAATATTTTTTAAATATTTATTTTTCAGTTGTACTTGGACATAAGACCTTTATTCTATCCATTCATTCATTTTTTTGTGGTGCTGAGGATCAAACCCAGGGCCCTGCATGTGCTAGGCGAGCACTGTACCGCTGAGCCACAACCCCAGCGCCTCCCAAATGTATTTTATACAAGAATATGGATGCTGTCGATGCAGAGGGCAGGATGCACACCATCACATGTGCACATGTGCATCCACACAGGCAATGCGTGTGCACTCCCAGACAAGCCACACGTGAGCTCCGAGGAGCTGCCCCTGCAGGGCCGCACACTTCCTCTGGGCTCAGCCTCTACCACGTCCCAGTACACAAAACCCGCAGACGGCAAGTTGGCAGGGAGAGGAGCTCTTGGCAGAGTCTGCAGAGGGTCAGGTTCTTGGTTGACAGTGTGGCCTTAGGAACTGGCACGGGGGCATCGGGCTCCCCACGAGTGCTCCCCCGAGGCCTCTGCTTTACGTGTTTACACGCGGGGCAGTTCCTGCCCCATCAGCTGAGCCTGTGGGGACAAGGAGCCTGAGTCACTGCTCCCAGGGCAGGTCCCCAACCTTCACGTTGCAGAGAAAGCCCACCAGGAACAATCCATGGCAGAGCATCTCCACAATCCCCAAGGACAGAGGCCCATCCTCCCTGGTCGTCTGCACACCCAGAGACCCAGAGCCTGGTCCCCCAGATACCCACACGTGCAGGGGAGTCCACGGCCACACTCAGCAGTTGAGGTGAGGGAACTCTTGGTACAGCAGAGGAGGTGCACAGGTCAGGGCAGCCCCCAGCCCCGGGGGGACAGGTCCAGCAGGAGGAGCCAGTGTGCAGACAGGCAGGCTCAGGGAAGACGGGCTCCTGGAGGGCCCGTTCCCAGGGAGCACTGCCCACTAAACAAGCTGCTCCTGAGTGGCCGGCGCCAACCTGCCCTGCACGGTGGACTTCCTGCCCCACACTGGCATTCAGCCAGCACAAGGGGACAGGTGCCCAGACCAAGGTGCACATCAGGGCACAAGCAGCAAGGGCACAAGCAGCAAAGCAGCCAGGAGAGCACCGCTGCCGGGCTGCTGTCCAGCCACAGCCTGTCACAGCCGGACTCTCGCCCTGCAGGAGCTTGTCGCCAGTGCTGGTGTGACCACCACACCTGCATGGCCTTGGGTCCCTGCCAGCAGCAGGGAGACGCTGTTTCCAATGCTTTGCCCCCAGAGACTCGGGAAATGCTGCGCATGTCCAAGACTGAATCTGACCAATCCCAACGAATCTGCCTCTGCAGCGTCACCCTCCGAGTCGGGCCCTGCCACGTGCTGCCCTGGGAAGGCAGGGCCCGGCCACCTGTTCCCCTCTTCTGTCGAGAGCAGCCTCATCCCGGCCAGCATCCCGGGGCCAGCGCCCGCCCTGCTCCTGTGCTCACCCTGCCCAGCTCCCTTTGCCTGTGAGAGCTGAGCCCGGGTCCTCTTCACTTGCTGTCACTGGCCACCACGTCACATGGGGACACGACACAGAAACGGTGCCCTGAGGTCGGGCGCACACTGGACACACAGAACACCCACTCCAGGTAAATGTGGGGCGTGGGACCTGCTCCAGGTTGCCGTGGTACAGGACGGCAGCTGCTTCGTGTGGCCAGCCGCCCAGCTGCCTGCCTGGCCCACCGCCACAGGAGACCCGTAAGACTGGAACCAGTCTGTCTAGGGAGAGATGGAGCCACGGCTCAGATGGCGAGGGCTGCTCCCCCGACGAGCCGAGCCGTGGGCGAGGGCGCAGGGGCCAGTGTCCCCCTGGGTCCTCAGGCAGGTGTTCCAGAGTCCACCGTGGGAGCTCCAATCCTTCCAAGGGGAGGTAGAGTGGGCAGCAGCAGGTCCCACAGGCCCCTGCAGCCGGGGTCAGAAGCTCTCCTCCGCCTTTGGCAGAACTCCTCACGGTGAGAACACACGATGCAGGAGCTCGCCTGGGACAGAGCCCGGCCCTGAGGGGAGGAGCCCCTTGTCACGGGCTGCACGGTCCCCCTCAAAGTTCCCTTGGTCCTGCACGGTCCCCCTCAAAGTTCCCTTGGTCCTGCACAGTGAACCCACGGGCACTTTTAAAATTTTGACACAGAGCCTCCTAAGTTGGCCAGGCCACTTTCAAACTTATGATCCTCCTGACTCAGCCTCTGGAGTCACTGGGGTCACCGTGTGCTTCAGCCCACCCACCCCCAAAATTCATACGTGAAAGTCGACCCATAGTCCCTCAGAATGTGACTGTACTTGGAGTCAGGGTCTTTAAAGGTAAAATGGGGTCCTTGGGACAGCCCTGAGCCAATGAGACTGTGTCCTCACAGGAAGGGGATTGGGACACACACACACACGCACACAGGATGGCCCTGTGAGGACACAAGTAGAGCACGCCAACCACCAGCCACAGAGAGGGGCCCCAGGAGGAACCAGCGTGGAGAACCTTGACCTGGGTCTCCAGCCTCCTGGAGGATGTCTGCTGCTTAGTCCTGGCTGGGGTACTTGGTTATGGCCACCCAAGCAGACTGATCACGAACCACTGCCTACGCTGGCCTCCAGGCTGTCCTCTCTCTGGGACTTGCCTGCCATGGGGAGATGGCCCCATCCTGGGGAGCCCTTGAAGGTCTTAGGCAAGGGCACCCTGACACCCTAGCCCCCATGCAGCCCCCAAAGTCACCCCTCCATCTCAAGGGCCGTGAGGCCAGGAGGGGAACCCAGGAAACGCCCAGGGCTTCACCCTCCTCCCCAAGGGCAGGCCCGTGGCTTCCTCCCCGGCAGATACCAGCAGCAAGTGGCAGTGGAAGAAGTGGCAGAAGTCATGACCTTGAGCACTGGCCACCTGAGGACCGCTGACTTGGCCGGCCCAGCACATGAGGTCGGGTCACTAAGCCAAGCTCTGGGCCCTCTGAGCCCAGGTCCTCAGCTCTGCGGTCAAGCTGGGCCTAAAACACCACTAGGGAGTGTCACTGCCCACTTCTCCTCTAGTGTCTAAATTTCCTAAGATTTTCCTTTAATGAGTAAGTAAATGTTATTTTATTTTAAAGATGGGCATGAGCCTGGCAGGAGTTTCAGTCCACAGGAGAAGGCTGTGGAAGGTGGGGGCAGAGACGAGTCCAGATACACACCATCAGAGGCTGAGGGTCACCTGCGTCCACCGGCCACTCATCGGATACCACACGCTGTGCGGCTCACAAACAACAGCATGTGTGGCTCACAGTTCTGGAGGCTGGACGTCCAAACCCCAGGTGCCCACAGGCTCAGTGTCTGGTGAGGCTGCTTCCTGGTCACATGGTGCAGAGCGAGGCCGCCTCTGGGGCCTCCTTCAGAAGGACACTATCCTCACCACGAAGCCTCCACCCTCATGACCTGGTCCCCTCCCACAGGCTCACCTCCTAAAACTGTCACACCAGGGTTGATTTCAATGCATGAATGAGGGCAGGGGTCACAGACATCTGGACTGTAGCTGCTGGTGACCCCTGGAACCTGGGAGAGGCGGGAAGGGTCCTTTTCTGAAGCCTCAGAAGAAGTAGCCCTGCCGTGTGACACCTTGATCCCAGACTTGTACCTCCAGAAGGACAGGGAACCCCTCCCCTCCGCACCAGAAAGACGGGGGACAGGGAGGCTTACCTGGGGTCACTAATGGAACCACAGATGCCAGTTTTTGTTCAGCAGTGCTTTTTGGCATTAGGGATGCTTTAAAGCACCAAATGAACGATTCACAGCAGTGACAACCGTCCTGCCACAACCAGGCTGACCCCACTTGCTTAGTTACTGCCCCCACCCTCCCGCCGTCGCTCAGCTCTCAGATCTGCCCATTGCTCCCCACCTAGCATGGGACTTCCACTCTGCCAGGCTGTGAGGACTGGCACCACGTGCTGCCCTTCCACCAACCACTGCTACCAGCCGGCCCACGGCTCCGCGTCCCCCGTGCCTCTGCGATGGTCAGTTTGCATTGTGTTGCTGCCCAGGAGGACAGGTGTCCTGTGAATGCCTGGCGGCCCTTTAGCTCCCCTGTTCTGAAGCTCCGACCTCTGCTCACTTTCCTCCTGGAAGCCTGTCTTTTCTGCTGACCCTGGAGCTCCTTCCGTGCTGACCCTGAGCTCTGTGTGCTGGCTCCCAGCTGGTCCCCTGGGATGCCGCTGTGACGGAATGTGTCTCCCACGAGGTGAGGCCCTGGAGGGGCTTCGCCTCGGGGATGGCATCAGTGCCAGGGAGCTGCCTCGGCCTCTGCTACCAGGAGGACACAGAGGGAGGAAGGCAGCTTGGAAAAGGAGGCCCACCCGCAGCCAGAGCCGCTGGCCCATCTCCAGCTGCAGCCTCTAGAGCCGCGAGAGGCACACGCTGTGGCCTGGGGTCCCCGTGCTGGGCTCTGTGACAGCCCACACCCATGCGGCCAGTGACTCCCTCACCCTGCCCACATCCCCACGCTGGCTGCCCACAGTGGACTCTCCTACAGACGTGGGCTCAGAATTCCAGGTGCCGCTCGGCTGGGCTGGAGGCAGCAGAGGAAGTTCACGTCCGAGCCCTTGTCTGCGTCCAGAGGCCACCCACGTTCCCTGGCTCGTGGCCCCTCTCCCCATTCCAAGCACACCACTCCAACCTCTGCTTGTGGCCTTCCATCTCCTCCTTCTCCCGGGCCCCCGTCTGGCTTCCCACCCCACCTTCTCTGCATCCCCTGCACAGGGGCCCTGCCCTGACACTGGACCCTCATGGGCAATGTGGTACAACCCCCTTCTCTGGGTCCTGAAGTGACACATGGCAAAGCCCTCTGCTGTACACGCTCACGGCCAAGCTTCCAGGGGAGGACAGGGTCATCTCACTGCGTCCCACACACGGCTCAAGTGCTGGGTTGCGGGAGGGGCCTTTCCTTACCCCGTCATCGTCGGCACTGCAAGACCAGCGCCCCTGAGGCCCCTCCCCTTCTGGGTTTTAGCTTCCTCCTCACACTCTAAGGTAAGTGGCCAACCCCTTAGCCCAAGGCCAAGGAGGTGGCCCTGTCCAGGGCTTTTACTACCAGAACTGGGAGCGCTGCCCACCGGCCAGCTGCCACCCTACACTGGCTTTCCTGCTGTTGAGGTCCCTCCAGCTCCTGCTGTGCCCTGCAAGGGCTGCCCTTGGTGCCCTTGCAGGTGTGCGCACTGGTGGGTGTGTGGGCACATGGGCACATGGGTACATTTACATGCACACCTTACTCCCTGAGCCATGCTCCCAGTGGAGAGAAAGGAAACCAAAAAAATAAAAGTATGGAGAGTGTTCATCCTTGGCACGGTGAGCAGTGAAAACAAGGAACACCTGGGCTTTGTTTAAGAGCAAAGGCACTGGCGCCCAGGGAGACTGGGCGGGCAGGCAGTTGGGTGGTTTGTGGAGCAGTGAGACCAGGCAAAAACACCTTGAGCAAGTTCTGAGGATGGGCTGAGGCATCATGATTTCTGGACTTTCTGTAGTTTTTATTAAAACTAATTTTTTTCCACCGCCCCCAATCCAAGTGCATTGGCTCTGCCAGCTGCCAGGTGACACAACAAAAGGCCCACCAACTGGACCACTGCCCAGACCTGCTCTAACTGCTGCTGCAGGCTGGGGCCCCGACCTAGCCCACGTACCCCTCCTGCACCAAAGCCAGGCCCACAGCCCCTGACACGCACTGTCTGGGGCTCCACGGGCTCCATCTCTGCAGGCCACGCATTGCGGGAGTGACAGAGGCAGCGTGCCGAGCACTGCAGAAACGTGCCGAGCCTTCCTCCGTTCACACTCCACCTGCTGCCCCCGGACAGGCCCCGCCAGCCTCGGAAGAAGCACCGGGAAGCCTGCGGGGCCCAAGCCGGCCTCCCCGACTTCCCCAGCCACTCCCCTCCGACTTCCAGGCCACACTCATCATTTGTGGGCTGGGTCAGCTTGGCCTCCAGGACAGAGGGTCACCCAGAAGCCACCTGTCCTGCAACAGCCCGGCAGGCTGAGCTTGAATCCTCACGGGTTTCTCATGACTCGTGTGGCCCGTGCACCTCCCGTGTTGGCATCCAGGGCTGCCAGGATCAAGGGACCGCAGGCCCACGCTCCCTCTGCAGGCTCCAGGGAAGGATCCTCCCCACTCTTCTAGCTCCCAAGAAGTTCCCAGCAATCTAGGGGCATCCCTCGGCAAAGGCAGCACCACTCCAGTCTCTGCCTGCCACTCCAGGGCCTTCTGACTGTGTGTCTGTCCAACTTTCCTCTTACAAGGACGCCAGCCCTGCTCCAGGCTGACTTGCCTCAACTTGACTGCATCTGCAAAGACCCTCTTCCCACAGGAGGTCCCTTCCTTGGGTCTGACGGTTGACAGGCCTCAGGTCTGTTCCCTACACTCTCTAGGTCTTAGCCTCCCACACCAGCTTCCACCTCTTCAAGTTTTGTAAACTAAAATCACATCTGCCGTGAGCTCCACGCAGGTCTGCAGCTAGCTCTCCCTCCTGGTCAGGCTTCCCCAAACAAGCAGGATGCACCCGTGACAAACCATGAGTGACAGGCCCAGGGATAATCAGCAGGTGCAGAGAGCAGCCACAAATTCTGTCTGATAGGACCAGGGTAGCTGCAGCGTTCTGGGACACAGAGAGGGGTTAGACGCTGGTGTGACTACAGAACGGGGGCGGGCTGTGCTCTCCTCCTTGGACCAGGTCAACAGTAAACCCAGCTCTCTCACAGCCATAGGTCATGTGATCCAACTATGTGGGACAAACAGCAGGACTTACACAGAGGGCCTGGAAGTGACCTTGGTTTCTTGAATTCCAGCCACCTGAGCCTCCCTGGAGAGTGCAGCAGCCCCCACAGGACATAAGGCCCGTGGCTCAAATCTTGCCTGTTCTCCAGATCATGAGGGCTTGGGCCAAACGGCCCTGGGGAGATGCCTGGACCGAACATCCTCATCTGTCAGTCTGGGATTTCTGCTGAGCACAGCCCCAGGGCGATGGCCACCCACAGGGGACAGAATGGGCTCCTCACTCTCCACTACTGCTGACCACTGCCAACAAGCATGGGCTCCCTCCCTGGGGAGGCAGAAAGAGCCCGGATGCAGAGCAGAGAGACAGGGTCAGGTCCAGCCTGGATCATAGGGCACTTTGAGCAACCTGCCACAGCCTCCTATGGTGTCCAGGGTGGGCTGGGAGACCCTCAACATCACAGCTGAGGGTACCATGACCACCTGCATTCAGGCTGTGTCCAGCACCCAGGATACCTGCAGCCCACACTGTCCCCACCACCCCAGGACACTTCCAGCCCTGACTGCCCCACCAACCCATGGTGACCTCTTATACAACATCCGCAGCACAACGTCACAACCACTAATATGACACAGCACTCGTCCCTGCAGGATCCCCTCTGCCCTCCACAGCCTCACCTCTTCATACCCTTCCCACCCCAGCAACTGACCTGCTCTCCCTCTCTAACTTTGTTGTTCTGGGACTGTGACATAAGTGCAGCCACAGCATTCGGAATGTCTGGCCTGGCCTTCCCTCAGCATAGTTCCCTGCAGGCTCGCCCAGGTCACTGTGAACACCCAGCATTTATCCCTTCCTCCTGCTCGGCACGAGTCATAGTGGATTGACAGTCTGTGTAATCATTCACTAGCTCAGGGACATCTGGGCTAATTCCAGTCTGGGGCTATGATGAACACAGCTGCTTTAAATGTTCACCCACTAGGTTTGTGCAAATATGAGTCAGTGTTTCTCTGCAATGAATACCCAGGAAAGGGAAAACTGTCAGTGCTTCAAAATGGACCACTGGTGTCCAACCTGTCACAGAGAGTGGGAGGAGACCATGAGGCATGACCACGAGGCCAGAACCTCACCTTTGCACAAACAGTACACGGGAAGCACTTCTGCAAGGACGTCTGCCCACCCGCGGCTCGGGCCACCCTTGCTGTTGGTCCTGTAGCCAGGGGGCACTGACTCCAGCAACCCCCCTCCCTTTGCCTTTACAGACTCCCCCTGGCTTCAACCTGCTTCGTGCACACATAGCTACCGTGGTGCCTGCCTCACACTGCAATGGTGAGCTCACTGTCTTCAGGAATCTGGGTCACCTGTCAGCAGTCCTTAGATCACACTGTAGTTGATGTTTCATTTCCTAAGATGCTGCCCAACTGTGGTCCAGAGTGGCTGCCCACCTCACATTCCTGCCAGCAATGCACGAGGATCTTCACATTTGCATCAGTGTTTGGTTTTGCCCCACCACGTCTTAGCCACCCTGCTGGGTGTCCAGCACTGCGGCTGTGATCTACCTGTTGTGGTGGCTGAGTGGGCGAGCACCTGGACGGCTTCTCTAAGCTCCCCCTACATTCATGTGCTTGGTCTTTTGCTCAATTTTTGATTGACAGTTTAATTCATCGTCTTTCCTGTTGAGTTTCTAAAGCTCTCTGTATGACATTCTGTGTCCTGGACCTCTGCTGGATAAGGGGTTTGCAAACCCCTTCTCCCAGGCCGAGGCTTGGCTTTCCGTCCTCTAGTGTGTGTGCTGCTCGGGGTGGACCTAGGGTGCTGTCCAACACCTGTGTCTTCCATTGAGTAGCACCTCCTCTCAACCTCCAAACAGCATCTTCAGAGCAGCAAACATTTTTTATTTTTGATGAAGTTCAATTTTGCTTTTTCTTTTACCAATCTTGTTGTCAAGTCTAAAAATGCTCTGCCTAACGCTAAATTCTGATGATTATTTTTCCTCAAATTTTTATAGTTCTGCATTTCACCCACTGTCCCTCCAGGATGATTGGTTTGTGAATGCAGTCTGAGGTTAAGTTCAAGTTGAATTTTTGCCTCCAAATCTCCAATGACTCCAGCACCTATTTTTGAAAACCCATTTTTTTCTCTACTGATTGCTTTTATGCCTTTCTCAAAATCAGCTGGGCATATTTGTTGGGGTCTACTTTTGAATTTTCTTTTCTATTCCATTGATCTCTGTATCTATTTCTCCTCTAATCATTATAATGATTATAAATCTTAAAATTGGGTAGCCTAATTCCTCCCACTTTCTCTTTTAGCTATTCTAGCTTCTTTACTTTTACATATAAGTTTACAATTACCTTCCCTGTATTTATAAAAATTTGATTTTCACATGTATTAAATTAAACGCATATTTCGTTTTGTGGAGAATTAACATCTTTACTATATTGAATCTTTCAATCCATGAACATGGTATGTCTCTTCATTTATTTAGACATTTTTAAATTTCTTTCATCTGCATTTTCTAGTTTCTGGCATACACGTCTTGTTTTGTTGATTACTCCTAAGTATGTCTGCTTTCTTTTGAGTGATCTTAAATGTTACTAGACTTTGCATTTCAGTGTCCACAAGTTCATTGCTAGTCTATAGTAATACTATTGGTCTTTGTGTATTTCTTGTATCCTATGACCTTGCTGAACTCACTTATGTTCTGGGAGGGCTGGGGATTTGTTTTTGTTTAGGGGTTTCTGTACATTCTTTGGTATTCTTGGGTAGACAATCACATCATTGGAAAATAAGGATAGATTTCTTTTTTCCTTTCTGACTTGTGTGTTTTGTAACAGGTTAAAGAAGAAAAAAAATCACATGGTCATGTTGATCAAAGCAGATCAACTTTTTTTTTTTTTTTCGCCTTCTTGTACAGGCTAGAACTCCCAGCACTATGTTGAATAAAAGTGGGCAGAGCAGTTACTTGCTCTGTTTCTGATCTTTGGGGGAGAGTATTCAGTCTTTAAAGCATTTAACTTTTGTTTTGAATCTGTAGACGTTCTTCATCAACATTAGAAAGTTCCCCTCTATCCCCACTTTTCTGAGAGTTTTTACTATGAATGCATGTTGTATTTTGTCAGATGCTTTTTCTACTTTGATCAACGTGACCATGTGATTTTTTTTCTTCTTTAACCTGTTACAAAAGCGATGGTTTACACTGATTAGGTTTTGACTATTTAACCAGTCGTGCATACCCAAAATATTCTCCTCCTTGTCATAATGATTCATTCTTCTTATATATTGTTGAATTCCATTTGGGAAAATTTCATTAAGGATTTTTCTTCTATATTAATATTGATCTTTAGTTTGCTTTTTGTACCATCTGGCTGGTTTTAGTATCAGGGTGATACTAGTTTCATAAAATTGAGAAGTTGTCCTCCCTCTTCTATTATCTGCAAAAGATTGTGTAGAAATGACACTAATTCCTCATTAAATGCCTAAAATAATTCTCCAATGAAAACTCAGGTATAGGAATTTCTTTTTAATCATTAATTCAATTTCCTTACTAGCTATGGAGCTATTCAAATGGTCTATCTCATAATGGGTGAATTTTCTATCTTGTTGTTTCAAAGAACTTGTCCTTTTCATCTAAGTTGCCAAATTTATGTGTGTAGAATTATTTCTAGTGATCTCCTACTACCCTTTGATGCCTGCAGGGTCTGTAGTGATACTTCCTTTCATTCCTGATATTAGTAACTTGTCTGTTCCTTTGTCAGTCTTGCTAGAGGTTTATTGATCTTTTCAAAGAACCAACCCTTTGTCTGATTTTCTGCATTGTTTTTCTGTTTCAATTTCATGATTTCTTATCTTTGTTATTTCTTTCCTTTGGCTTTCGCCTTTTAGTTAGATTATTGATTTGAGCTTACTTCCTCTCTTCTAACATAAGCATTTAGTGCTATAAATTTCCTTCTTGACCCTGCCATAGCTGTGCCCCACAGCTAAATTTCATATGTTGTCTTTTCAATTTCACTCAGTTCAATGTCTTTTTTACATTTCCCTAGAGAATTCCTCCTTGACCCATGGATCATTTAAAACAGGGTTACTTAGGCCCCAACTGCTGGAAGATTTTCCTGCCATCTTTCTGTTACTGATATCTAATTTGATTGCACTGTGGTCAAAGAACACACTCTGGGCCTGGGGCTGTAGCTCAGCGATAGAGCACTGGCCAAGCCAAGCAAGGCCCAGATTCGGTCCTCAGACCTGGGTGGGGCGGGGCACACACTCCACATGCTTTCAGTTTGTTGAGGTCTGTTTTCTGCTTTCTGATGCAATCTATCTTGGTATGTGTGACATAATGTGTTTCATGCTGAGGTTTGGATGGTACGTTCTATGAACATGGAGCAGATGGTGCTGGTGGATAGTTTTGTTGAATTCTTCTACATCCTGGCTTGTTTTATGTCTGGCCACAAATTGGCTGTGGTCATTTATTAAGGGTCACTGCTATTTTTTATCCATACTATCTAAAAAAAGCCCACCTTAAATACTCAGATACTGATAGATTAAGAAGAAAAGGGTGGTAGAGGCTGAGAGCACAGCACAGCACGTGTGTGCTCAGCATGCACCAGTTCAGTCCTGGCTGGAATTCAAGAAAGCAAGGTTCCCTGCAGGCCCTCTGTTCAGTCAGCTTGTTCTGCCATTGTGCAGGGTGCAGAGTTGGGCAGTCCTCGCCTCAGCCTCCCGAGCCTTCTAAGACCCTCCCACTCAAGGAAAGCCCCTTTCTTAAGGAAACTGGAAGGATGACTTCCCTCCCCTGTTTACCTGGACTTTGGTCCTAACTCATTTCTTCCTCTGGCCAGTTGCTAAATGCTAGTTCTCTGCAGAGCTAACTTACCAAATGACCAATTCCCCAATTTTTTATTGTTTCCTAGAACTTGATACTTTACTGTTACTGATACTTTACACTGATACTTCACTGCTCTGGATTCCAGTAAGTTTCCTCTCTTGCTCTTTCAGACCTCAGAGAAGCAAAACCTACCTGTTTCACTTGCCTTGGAACACTGGGTTCTCTAAGCTCTGCCCACTGCTTTGTAAATGGTCTCATTACTAAACTTTTCTCAGTGACCCAGTTTTCTGTGCCATCTGTTTCCCACTGTGGTCTTATCAAACAATGTACAGCCCAGGGAGCTACTGCCATTACCCAGGACCCCCACAGAGGGAATCTATCAGGCTCTTTCTGCAATAAAATGCAGATACAGACTTCTGTCTCCTCTTAAACATAGAATGCTGCAGAGAACATAGCTCCCCACAAATAGTGAAAAAAGACAGATGACCCTCAAAACCATCAGAGGCGAGTCACAGGGAACAAAGCAAACTGGATTCTGAAAAGGAATGGGCCCATCGATAAGGGAGAGAAAACACCAGGTGCTTCATTTTGACAGGTGTTAAAGTGATTCAGCGATGCTTGTCAAAGCACAGAAAGGAAGAGCTCATTCACCACCACTGGACAGATGTAAGGCCCAGGCAGAGGGGCTCTGCAGTGGGGGAGGGACTGGGCTCTACTCCAAATACAGTGCCGGCAATGGGGGCCAATTGCTAAGGACAAGAGAGGCCAGTGGGTGGAAAGCCACAAGGGATTTCAAGGTGAAGCAGGCCCTGGCTAAATCGACTTAATAGGGTTCTTGCTGAAGGCAGGTCAGGTGACCAGACGTACCCTGGGAGGCGGGAGGGTGGGGAGCAGGCCAGGTATCAGTGATATTGAGGGTAGGACTACCTTGCTGGTTGCCTTAGCAGGTTTCTTGTCAAGACTGAATTTTACAAGCACACTGAGGAGCCTAGGAGAGGGTGAGAAGACTGGCAGAAGATGGGTTGAGCAGAGACTCTTTGCCACAGGGCACAGAAGAAAGAGGTGGCTGCCACACAGACGGCAAGAATGATCTGGCTAAATGCTGAGCTGAGCGATTCCTACAGGTCAGTTAGGTGGCAAATGGGAAGGAGAGCCCATTCACAACAGGTGTGTCAAAGTGGTCAGCACACCCTAGGACAGGTACAAGCCCCACAAACTCTGGACTCTTCAACCAGCAAAAGACAAGCTGTCCAGGGAGGGGTGGTCAACCCTGGTCCTCAAGGCAAAAGCAAAGATCCACTGGTTCTCAGAGAAGAAAGAACCAACCCCTCTCCCTAAGGGGCAGAAAATGCCATCCATCAGCAAGGATAGAGATCCTCTGCCCTGAGGGAGGGAGGCCCTGGGTTGGAGTCTGCTGCCATAGGCACAGAACCACTGGCCAGCTCCTGCCTGGGTCATCTCAGCTCCGTACCAGGGGCTGAAGGTGGGCAGACCCCTTCTGGGCCATCATGCTACTTGATCCAGTAACTACTGAGACAGCAACCGGAAGCCTGCAGCTGGGGTGTGCCTCCACTTCACCTTCGGTTCTTTGTGTACCTTGAAGCAAGGTGTCAGGTGCACACATGTGGGACCGTCAAAAGACAAAATCACAGCAGATGTGAAGACCTAGTTGGCTTCTGTGCATGACTCTAGCATCAGGCAGCACTTCGTTCTGTATAAAATGAGTGTTCCAAAGAGCTGAGCAAGTGGGGACCAGGAGCAGATGGCCCCTGAAGGTTAAAGTCACAAAGGTTAAAGCAGAGACTTCCTTACGGCACTGACGTGGGTGGGCCAGAATCTCCTGGCTTTTTGAAAACTGGTCTGTTTCAAACTTGAGCCCGATGCTGTGGCACCTCACACACACGACTCCACACTGGGCTGCCCTGGGCTGCAGGGCCCAGGCAGGAGACTTGTCCAAAACAACAGCCTCCCATCAACTGTGACGGGACTGTGCTGACCTACTGTAATACCCTCTTTATTCCTTGTGTTGAAATCAGCTTCATGGGTATTATTTCCAGGCCGGGGCCTTCCAGGAAACTGAGGCAGTGTAAAGACCCACCTCCCCCAAACAGTTCTTGTGACATGTCCATCCAAGTAACAGGCATGTTTATGGAAGGAGTAGGAAAAGGGAAAGAGGACAGTCTCAAGAGTGTGCCCCACCCCACCCCCCCCCCCAGAGGAGAGGGACAGTGCTCCTCTCCTGACCTCCAGTTTTACTGGAGTCCCAGGGAAGTTTCCAGAGGCCTGCCTAGGTCCACCTCTTGACTTTTGATGACAGCAGGATGACATGGCAACTCTAGATCACTTTGGCCCACGCTGACCAGTTCTAATTGGAGCCTGTTTTACAGAACTTACGGCTGGGGAATTATCCTTATCTCCCCGATTCCAGGATCTAGTCTGCGTCAGGGTCACAAAGTCTCCCCTCGGGGTTCTTATCAGCACTCGGGGGCCTCCATTTCCCCTGCAGATGGCAGGTGGCTTTCTGAGGACTGACTTATCCTGTGGACTTAAGCCAGGCAGGGATGCAGGGAGATGGCTTTTTAAAAGTGAAAGCACATGGATCAGCACAGGGAGCCATTTATTTATTTATTTTTAGTTGCTGATGGATCTTTCTTTACATGTGGTGCTGAGAACTGAACCTCACACATGCCAGGCAAGCACTCTATCACTGAGCCACAGCCACAGCCCAGGGGGCCCATTTTATAGAATTATTCCCTTAACCCTGTGTGTATTCCCACCACTCTCATCTGTCCATTCCCTACTGACATCACCATTTCACTCCAGCTGTTTTTATAATTTACGTGTCTGGGGCATAGCTTTTCCGACCCTCTCTACCTATTCACTGGGGTGCTTAGGACTGAACTGGTGCATGCTGAGCACACACGTGGCCCTGAGCTGCATTCCCAGCCTTTACCCCCCTTTCCTTCTTAATCTATTAGTATCTGTGTATTTAAGGTAGGCTTATTTTAGATAGAATGGATAAAAAATAGCATTTATGAACCATGAAACAAGATATCATTTTTAAAAGAATTTTTAAGTGAATAGAAATGTGAGCTAGGTTTATTATGATTCATGGACATAAGGATTGTACAGCAGACCAGAAACAGCTGAAGAGGGAACTAATGAGCCGGAAGCTCCATCTGTAGCACAGGGAAATGAAACATAAGACAAGACAGAATACGCAGCTCATGTCTGTCCTCTAAGAAAAGAAACAGAAAGAGAAAGGACAACATTCAAAGAGAAAGTTCCAGGCTGTTTTCTTTGGGGGAAAAAACCTCAAAACTGTGCACTGGCTGGATGTCCTGTTTGGGTTCTGGCTACTGGAAAACCATACACGAGTGTCTCACCCCGACACAACTTGCATCTCCTCCTATTGGCCGTGGGCATCACATGGGCAGCCAAACGCCTGGCAGCCCTGACTCAGGATCGTCTCTGGGTGTCCTGGGAGGAGACAGGCCTCACCAGGGGGCCACAGACTCCACACTGCACGTCCTTGCCCAGCGTAAAGACATGGTGAGCTGAGCACACCTGACCCGGAACCTACCCAGACGCAGCTGTGGGGCCTGCCATCCTTGCAGTTCCTGGAGAGGCTGCGACGTGTGCCGAGTTCTCAACAATGCTCATTTGATAATGTTTTCTTTCTCTCCTGACTTCGTGGAGAGGTTTTTTCAGGCTGGGAGACTTTGTTTGATTCAATTTCTGGGGCAGTCTGGGCTAGGACAGCAGGCCCCTTCCACCTGCGATCGGAATCCCTAGTTTCTGCTTCACCATCAATAAGGAGCTCAGCAGCCTGCTCCGTGTCTGGCAGAGACTTGAGGCTGGGGGTAAGGGAGCTCCACAGTGGACACGGGAAGGCGCCAGGGCTTGGGCGCGCATGGGCGGCCCTGGTAGGGTGCTGCGCACGTCTTCTGGCTTTGGTGCAGACTGGGCTTTTTCTATACAGTGCAAAATTGGAAGCGGGATCAAAAAGCAAGGAAGCGGACAGTTATCAATCAAGTCCTGGACGTTTTGAGCCAATTATTATGGGCTTATCATTTGGTGGCTTTCTGAACCAGTTACTAGAAGCACCGGTTTGAATTCCTACAAATCTAAATTGTAGATACCAAGCAGGCTTCCTGGGCTGTTGCTATGGATGGTGAGTTGGTGATTGAGGCTGGCTGCTGCAGGCTGTGGGACCGAGTTCTTTTTGTATTATTCTACTTATTTGTTGGGATGGGTCTATGTTGCCCAGGTTGACCTTGAACTTCTGGTCCTCCTGCCTCATCCTCCTAAGAAGCTGGGACTAGAGGCTTGTGTCCCTGCACCTGGTCCTCATCTAACTGCACTGGCTACACCCCCGGTACAGTGGCAAGCGGCTGGTGAGCATTCTTGCTTGTCCATGGTCCTAAGGGAAATGGCACTGGTCTTTAAGAAGGAAGAACTGACTTTGGGGTATACGCAGTCTACTGCATGGAGAACGCAGCCAGCAAGTGCCTAATAGTGAAGAACACAGCCAGCAAGTGCCTAATAGCAAGAGAGTCTCTCATTCACTCTGTTATGTGATAAATGGCTTTTCAAGATATTTTGAAGTCTTTAAATCTTATTAAGGTTGGAAGGAAATGACATCCTCGGGGACAAGGTGGCTGCACAGGGGCCTTGACCATACAGTGCCACAGAGCCGGCTGGAGTGGAGTCAAGCTGGTGGCAGGCTAGTGCGTGGCCACCTGCCATCTCCCCTCCTGGAGCCAGATTTGGTCTTAAGACAAAGCAAAGCCAGCCGGGTCTGTCATGGTACAACCCACTGTGATAACAGCACAAGACCTCGACAAGACAGCTGTAAACCCACTCTGTCGTCTTTTACTAGAGCATTTCCTAAAAGGAGGCGGAGTCCTGAGCTGGGCTGCTGATGGCAGAGGTGCAGCTCCACCTGATCTGTCTGAGTGATGGTCTGGATGACTAGGCTGAGCTCACAGGCACTCTCAGCGGCTCTGTGGCCCTCCTGGCTCTCAGGACCCAGCCCATCGCCGGGGAACACGCCCCTGAGGGACCCACAGCTCCGCTGCCAGCTCTTCTACCTCCCAACAATCCCTGTCCCCGTGTCGAGCCAGCAAAGAACAGCTCAGAGGAACCATGAAGACACCTTCATTATTTCAGTTCTTTCCTTTCTTTGCTATGAACTTGGAACCAGCAAAACTCAACACCAAATGTACAGCTTGCAATTTTCTGTTTCAAAAACTGGCAAAGCTTACTGTGAATCCTCGACAGCCACTCTGCTTCCACAGCACAGGAAAGAAGTCGGGCTTCAGAGAGACTGGGGGGCGGGGGAACCTCACCAGCTTCTAAGGTGGACTCCGTCTTCGCACTCCTCTTCCTGTCAGCCCGTCGCCCCATCAGGATCTTGTTCTGCCCTCAGCCTCACATTCCCGCCTCCTTCCAAACATGCCGCTCTAAAGGCAGCTAAGAAAGCCCTTCTAAACACTCTGCGGAGAGATCATGAGGAGAAGTGCTGGCATGCGTGGCTGCAAGAAAGTCTGTATTAAAAAGAAAGTACTGTGGGAGTGCAGCTCAAGAGCGCTTGCCCAGCATGTGCAAGGCCCAGGCTCAAGCCCCAGCATCACCAAGAAACAAATAAATAAGTGAGAAAATTTACAAAGCCAAAAGTCAAACTGGGAAAAAAACTGCCAAGTCACAGAAAGGTCACCTTCAAATCAGTCCCCGTGTCCCATAGGCTGTGCCAACTGGACAAAGATGTTCACGGATCCTTGAGAGAAACACGCTGCAGGATGGGTAGACAGCCACACTGTCTCAGGCACCTGGATCACCCTGCACAACCAACTGGACAACGGGCAGCACAGGCCTGTGGTCCCTGAAGACAGGGAGCCACCTGCTCCCAATCTGGTGCCCGGCAGCAGGGAGGGCCCCGAAATGCACCATCCATCAGAGACAGAGATGGACTCTCCCAGCCAAGGCGGCCGGGGCTGGGCAGAGCACCTGAACAGAGGGAGCACAGTGGTACAGGAGACGTGCTTTTTAGGGGTCTGCAGACCTTGGTCTGAATGCAACCTGCACACAAGGAACCTCCCTCCCAGGCCAGAAAGAGCAACTTTTAACTATACAGGCCAGGCAGACATCCCTGAGCACGAGGGACATTCAGTGGGGAGCAGCACGGCCACCCTTGAGAAGGGGACTGACTGTCCCCTGGGAAAGTCTACTCCAGTCCCACCCCAATGAGCTTACACACAAACCCTGCGACAGACCAACCATCAGGCAGCTCACTGCCTGCCGGGGGGGGGGGGGCACACAGGAAACTCCGTGCCCTGCGAGAAGCCCGCGTCAGACCCCACACACTCTCAGCAGTGGGAAAGCGCATCCTGGAAACGCAACAGACTAGCAGAAACTGACCTAGATACGACACAGACTACGAGTGAGCAGAAAAGGAGACCATTACCTTATACATGCTCCATGTGCTCAGGAATGCGTGAAAGCATGGCTACGACAGGAAGAGAAAGGGACACAAACCAATCTCCCAGGGAAACCCTCAGGCTGAAGATGCAGAAGCGGAATCCACCAAAATGAACACTTGCAGAAAAAAGCCTGAGGAAGCTGAGAGATCCACTAACGAGGAAGTAGGTCAGATCAAGCCGTCTACACAGGGGCTGGAACTGTGGGAGTGGGGGTGGGGGGCACTGGCAGCCGAATCACTGGAAGTTTTCTAAGTTTCATAAAAATAATAAACTTAACAAATTTCACCAACCCCCAAGTAAGATACACACACACTCAAGGCTTATAGATCAAATCACAGTTAGGCAGGGAGGAAGAGAAAACATCTTACAAGTGGCCAGGATCAAAGACACGATGGCAGAACAAAGAAGGCGTGGGCATCAGAAGAAGGGACGAGTCTGGAGGGAGGACTCGGTGCTGCAGCCTCTCCGTCAGGGGGGGTGGCGTGCTCACCTCGCTGTGCAGCTGTGCTCCCTGGAACCAGGCCCTCCTGCAGCTCCTCCAGCTCACTCTGGTGACAGACTTGGCAGTGCACCGACAGGCAAAGTGCACCAGGGCTGGCTCCAGGACACCAGAGCAGGGCAAAAAGGACGCACAGGAGCCGAAAGCAAGGCACCGGCAGAGCAGAGGCTGCTGCAGACACTGAGCAGGGCAGAGGCAGGGGAGCAATGAAACGTCTTACACCATCAATCCAGAATCACATCCACGAGGTGTCTTTCCAAAAGAGAGGCCAGCCACAAAAGCAGCTTCCTGCTGGTCCTGGTGGATGTCAGAAGTCAGAGAAGGACAGACAGAGCCTCAGAACTTACACAGATCAACTCAGGACGGATGGGGGCTTACGTAAGACATACAAAACATGAAACTTTAAGAAAAACAATAACAGAACTTCTGTAATAGAACTTCTGTGCCACACAGGGCTAGGAAGAGTCCTTACCCTTGACATCAAAAGCACAACTCATTACAAGAGAAATTAATGAACTACTGAATCAAAATCCACAATGCATGCTTGGCAAAGACCCTGGGTTAGAAGGGTTACGGAGCAAACTGTTTACTGGCAGAAAACATGTGCACACCAGAGGCCTGACAAAGGGCCTGAAGACGACCCTCAAAACCCAAGAGCAAGGTCCACTCCAGACAGAACACTGAAAGACACGAGGAGACACAAGGAGAACAGACACAGCAAGTAAGCTCCTGAGAAGACGGTCCCCGTCGCGCCACCATGGAAACGAGAGTCACCACAGCCATAGGACACGCGCATCAGAAAGACCAAATAAAAGGTGATGACCTCGGACCCTGGCAAGGACGCAGAGCAGCTGCGACGAGGGCAGGCCATGGGGTGGTGGAAAAGGGTGCAGCTGCTCAGCACCCACCACCTGAGAGACGAGGACCTGCTCCCTCACACCCAACCAATGGGCACAGGAACGTCCTCAACCGCTCCTCGAGCAGCAGCCAAACCCCCGACGCAGCTGGGCGCCACAGCCGCCCTGGAACCAAGTGCTGAGGCTGACCAACGAAACAGCACATCCTCACAGACCCCTGCATGCTGCACAGGGCCACTCACAAGGCCACCCTGCAAGGCCCCACTCAGACAGCATCCCTACAGTAGGATCACAGAGAAGGAGAAAGACGCTGGCTGTGGGGGCAGGGCAGAGGGAGGGAAGCGTCCGCAGCCCTGTGGCAGAACCAGGGACCTGTGACGAGCCGCTGTGCATCTTGACGGCGGCAACACCTCACCACTCTACACGTGAAAACAGCACATGGGACCAGAATCACACACAGGTGCAACCCTGAGAAGCAGGACAGCGCAGCCACACAAATCACTCCCAAGGACACGGGCTCAGAGACACGGCCCTTCCGTGCATGTAGAAGCACCAGCACCTCAATGGCTTTACCATCCTAGACAAAGTATTTTTAGAAAGAAAAAAAAGTCAAGAAGACTCCTAACAGCTGACCTGCACCACAACAGACACAAAACACTCCCAGACAGGGAGACCCAGGTCCACGCAAGGGGAAGGCAGGCGCTGGGAACGGCAATGTGAGGGGGTGTGAATTCTCCCCACTTCCCCCTCTTTAAAGGTCAAAGACTAAGACATGGCTGTCTAGTAGAACCTTCCATGATGATCAAAATGTCCTCCATCCGACTTGGCAGCAGTCACCAGTGTGACAGAGAAGTCGAATTTCAAACTCCATTTAAAGATTCTAACTTGGGCTGGGGTTGTAGCTCAGTGGTAGAGCGCTTGCCTTGCACACATGGGGCCCAGGGTTCGATCCTCAGCACCACATAAAGACAAATAAATAAAAATAAAGATACTGGGTCCATCTACAACTAAAATTTTTAAAAAATAAATTTCTAAATGTAATCATTTAAAAAAAAGTGATTCTAACTTAAACGCCAGGTGTGGCAATGCCTGTGGTCTGGGATAGCACTGGAAACAAGAAACAAAACGAGTCCTAAGTCCTAAACACCCAGAAAAGCAAAATGTGTGCCTGAGTCAGAGTCCTGGACCACCTGGCTCAGGGAGGTGCTGGGACTCACAGGGTCCTCACAGTCACACACGGCGCCTTTCAGGGAAACGAGGCGGAACAGCCAGCGGGAAAGGCACATAAGGAGAGCCTGGGGGAACCAGACACGGCCTCCAGTGTCCTCTCCTGACGAAGTCAAAGGAAGTGCCCAGGTCCCCCAGCGAGGAGTCACCACACAGGTGGGACATGGTCTGCCAGGGAGTGGTCAGGCTGTCACAGGGAGTCCTGGAGTGTTGCAGATTTCATATGTGGCTCAGATTGCCATTCCACTGAAATCCAATATTGGGGACAAGAAAAATGCACTTACCCAAACCAGGAAAAACCCACATTAAATACGCAGACATGAAAGTAAAGGGATAAAGAAGGAAACCCCCGCTGAGCAAGCACAGGCGAGCTGCAGCGGGGACACGCACTCCAGAAGGACATCCGAGCCGAGTCACAGGCTGCTTCGTGATGGGTGAGCAGACACACAAGGCCTGCGTGCACCCAGTGTCAGGAGAACTGCTCACACGGTGGAACAGCACCCAAATCCAAACCCAGACCAGGACAGTAAGCAAGGCTTCTGTAACTGACAGCTGTGAACACACCAAGCGCCAAGCACGTTCTTCAGGCAGATGTGGCCAATCCTACCTTCCCGCTGCTAGAAGCCTCCAGCCGCGACGAGACAGGGGAACCCTCCTCTCACACACTCGTGCAGTGACCAGCGTGGCCAGCCTCCGAGGCTGCCGAGTCTGAAAGAAGCACGGGGTGAGGCCCACTCTGAGCTTATAACGCAGACAGAACAGAGAGAAGTGGGAAACCAAACGACTGGCTGGTAAGCCACACCTCCAAAGACCCACACACCAAAGAAGCCATAGGGAATCAGGACAGCACGTGCCTGTGCACAGGGGACGGCAGAGACAGGCTGTGGGAGACCGCAGGAGCCCCTGCCAACGGTGGCCTCCCGGCTGGGTGCCAGCAAGGGCCTCAAATCCTCACACAGAGACCTCTTTGTAGACCACTGGAGTGTCCTTGTGACCTCAAGGCTGACTTCCCTCAGGTGAGTAACCCAAACTGAATGACACAGCAGAGAACCCAAGCTCAAGTCTAGACTCCGCGGGGCTCCGCCCACCAGTCCATAATTCCACATCTGTGCTTTGGTAAAAGAACACTTCAGCACACGGAACTTCAAGGCCCATCTCGCATCGTCAACCTCAAAAGCTGAGTGTGAGCATACCTGACTCTACGTTCTGTGGTCAGGATGTGAACTAGCACAGGTGGATTGTCTTCTAAACCACACACGTGAGTGACCACAGCCAGCGAGTCCACTCCTAGGTGCAGTCGTCCTCCACACCCACAGGCTCTGCAGACAGGGTCAGCCAGTGTGGACTCAAAACTACGTGGTAGGGAGTAACTGCCAGTAACGCACCTGCACAGGGTCCTGCCTATCGTCGCTCCCCAACCCACACGGTAGAGCAACTGCATACCCACACGGGCACTGCATGGGCACTGTGAGTAAGGTAAAGGTGCCTTGGGCACAGGAGGACGTGTGGGGCTGTGTGCAAATACCATCGTACACACAGGATTCGTGCATCTACAGACTGTGGGGTTTTGGTGGGCAGGGGACGGGGTCCTAGAACCAATCTCCCACAGATACCAGTGGAAACGCTTATGTGTGCCAAATGACAGGTACTAGAGCGTGCACCACAGCACTTCACCAGACTAAACTGGGAAACCGTCCTAACGTCCCTCAACAGAATGGACACACCATAGCATCTGCACCCAGCACAACACTTAACTAGCAGGAAGAACAACCCATGACCACTGTGGCACCGTGGATGACTCCCAGAGAGGGCCAGCAGAGAAATCAGAGCGGCAGAAGGGGATGACCCACCGGCCACAGGCCTTGTACGTGTCAGGGCAGTGACCAGAGGGGACATGGGGGTCTCAGCATTTGTGTTTCCTGCACACTTTTCAGTTGTACACCCCACACACTCCACAGTCAAAATGAAAACACAAGCCAAGTGTGCAGGGCTCAATATGATAACCACATTTTTTTTTAATCAATGAAAGGGGTTGTCCCCAAAAGTAAACACATACCAACTAAAAAACAGAAATGGGCTGGGGCTGGGGCTGAGTGGCAGAGCACTTGTCTACCATGTGTGAGGCACTGGGTTTGATCCTCAGCAACACAAAAAAAATAAATAAAACAAAGATCCACTGATAAACAATTTTTAAAAAAATAGGAACGATGAAACAAAGATAAAATTCTGAGGGGGCGTAAGGGCAAATCTTCACACAATAGTGACACTGATGAAGCAGCGGTCGGGTGGCAGGGCAGGATCTGAGCGAGCAGCCCAGCAAGCAGGCACCAGGGGAGGGCACAGTAGGTGGGGTGCTACTGTGAGGTGAGGGGTTAAAGAGAGCATGTGCACTGGGTGCAGCCGACCTTCCACAGGAGAAACTCCTGGGACATCTGGGAGCACCTGAGCGTAGCCCCCCAGTCTGCTAGGAATTAGGGGCCCTAAAGGCAGGGAGCAAGCACAGGACCCCACAGGATATGAGGTCCAGCTGGAAGCCACTCCTGGCCAAGGGGCCAGGTGGACAGCCCCGTGAGAGGGAAAGGCAGTGCCACGAGGGCACGTGGCCACACCCACCTGGAAACCAGGCAGCAAGCGCTGGGCAAAGGCGCACTCGGATCCTCGTGAGCACGTGGACAGCGCCACTCAAGTGTGTGTACAGCAACTTCTGTGAGAGTGACCCAGTGAGTGGACCCTGGGGGTCACTTGGGTGTCGGGCAGGGAATACCACCAACCACCATGGCCTCTGGAGAAAGAAACAAGGTCAGGAAGCACGGGAGGGGAGACAGCAGGCCACAGGTGCCCTTTGGCCCATCACCTACGTGCATGACCTTGGTGAGGGTAAGAGTGATTTAGAGCGAGCACTGGGAAGACGGGTGGTCCCGCCGACTGCGGCCTCTCCTCACACCATGCCCGTGGCTCTGCAGCCTGCCCTGAAGCCGTGTCTGTGAGCCTCCTCACCACACACCGAAGGGCCCTGGCCACCACCTGGAGCGCTGGCTGGAACAACGTGGACGGAGGACCGTGTCTACTCTGGCTCGGAGGAGGAGCCAGGTGAACAGGAAAGGTGTTTCCCAAGAAGCAAACCAGTTCATTTTTTAAACATACAACTTAAACAGGATCTCAAGGGGAGCGAGAATCGTCCGCTAGCGCTCCTGGTCCTACCACACCTGCTGCCACAGCACCAAGCAGAGCCCAGGTATTAACAGCCGAGACAGGAGGATCGTAGTCTGAGGCCAGCCTCAGAAACCTGGCAAGACCCTGAATCAAAATAAAACGTAAAAGGTGGGGGGCCAGCGAGAAGGGAGGCTGCAAGCTCAGAGGGTTCCCAAAACACCGGCATGAAGGAGACCAAACCTGAGTTTCTCCTACACCAAGAACTCCACACCACTGAGGACAGGCCTGTTCAGAGGGCCTGCAGCACACAGGACATGGCCCCTCCGCCCAGCAGCCCCTCCTCAACACTGCTGCTTCCAGGCTGGGGTCCAAGGACACCAGGGCCCTGGGAGAGAAGCCAAAGCTCCGTAACTGCTGGTGCACAGCAGAAATCTGCTTAAATGGCCACGTCCTCACCCACACACGCTGGGCCTGGGTCTGAGACAGAATCACGGAAAGTGGGCAGAAGCTGGGTTCAGTGGTCAGGCTGGCACAGCCACGACCTGCACTGAGAAACACGACTTCCACACGCTGCCCCACACACTTGCAGGAAGCCACAAAAAGCTCCCCTTCATTAGAACCCCCTGCCACTCCACAGAGTGAGCAGAGTCCAAGTCAAAGGCACAAAAACACCTGTCACCAATCACTTCCCTGTGAAATGAGGTCCTCGCCAGGGCCACATCCACAGACGCCTTCAACAAAGTCCCCTCCTGTGCCAGTGCCATCCAGCTCCCCCAGGGACACATCACTGCTGCGCTGCGCAGAGCCACTCACCACCCAGCTACTGCACACGTGAATCAGGGACAGCACCCCAGAGGAGCTGCACGGCAGCACCCAGGAGGAGGCACTGTGAGGGCAGAAAGCCAGGCTGTGCCCGATTTCCCAGGAGGAAGACGCACCCGGCAGACAGCACTGAGGACACAGCAAGAAAGTAGCCGCCAGCGCCACGGGTAGTATATTTCCTCCAGAAGGAAGACACAGTGCTCAAGACACTCCCACCACCCTGTGCAGGCTCTGCAGCTCAGCTGTCACTGCATGGCTTCCCCTCACCGGGGAGGAACGGACTCCAGGCAAGAGCCTGCACCCAGCAGTGAGGACACTCTAGAGCCTGGCGACCACAGACTGTCCACTGAGCCAGTGGGACCTGGCTGCCACCTCTTTCCTCTAAAGGGAGGTGCTGGGCCAAGAGCTGCTTGTACTGTCAGTGGGGAGCCCCGCCAAGACAGAGGTCAGCAGCCCAAGGCTGCCGGCCCTGAGCGGGCCCTTTTGGTCCCTGCAGGGGGCCCTGGCGGAGGGCTCTTCCGGTGCTGCTGCTTCTCCAGCTGCTGCAGCAGTCTCTCCTCCTTCTTCTTCAGGTAGGAGGTCATGTTGTCAAAGGTGGCCTTGTACAGGCTGCGGAAGCCATCTGCAGCACCAACAGAGCCTGTCATGGGGACAAAAACAGACACCGGTCAGGACTCGGCAGTTGAAGGCAAAGAGCCAGAACTCAGAATTCTGAAAGGGCCACCTTGATGCCTGCCTCCTGGTGTCTGTACCCTGGGGACATGCTTCTAACAGAGTGAGGCAAAAAGGAAAGGGATGGACGTGGGAAACCAGGGCACAAAGGCACTTTCCTGCAGGCTGTGTGCTGTCTGGCAAAGGCCAAAGGGCAGGGAACGGTGGGCCACCAGCTGTGAGAACCCAACTGCACTCACAGAAAGGAAGCGAGCAGGGTGGGCCTGTCGGGGCAGACTCAAGACAGCGGCTCCTTGACTGTAGCCTACAAGGCCTCTCTTGAGTTGTGCCCCTGACCCACAGAAAGACGACTGGGACACATGGTGTTAGGGAGGCGAGTGTGGAATGCTCTGCTATGCAGCCACAGATGTCCAAGGCCTGCCGTGGTCCAGAGGCCTGAGGGAAGCCATAGATGTAGCCTGGCAGGCATGGTCTCTCCTGGCCAGGAGACACCCAGGGCACTCAGTGACTGTAACCAGTGGCTGTTCTGCCTCACCCTGCACTAGGCATGGCTGCTAGCGTCCTGTGGCAACACCACTGCTCTGGGGATGCTCAGGCCGAGGTGGGCCTCCCCAACACCACTCTCACCCCTACCCGGCAAACAGGCCATTTTTGTCTGCAGAACACCTTAGAAAGTGATGGCAGGCTTTGGCCTGAGTCCATGTGAGGTGATCCTCAGCAGGACAGGACTGAGCCAGCTAAGGCCCCTGAACAACGAGAGGGCAAGGGGGCAGTAGGTGTTGGGCGTTGAGCTGCGCCTGGGGGTCCCCTCACAGTTAGCCACAGGGCCCATTGAAGATGCTCCTAAAGTAGATCCAGACCACGCCAGGGTCCACACCTCAACTTCCAGCCAGGATGGGAAAGAGCAAAGGAAAGGTGGAGAGACAGCACACAAGCCACCCACAAAGCTTCAGAGAGGACACTTCAGGGCACTGCCACACAAATACCTCCAAAGCCATGTTTAAGTTCAAACCCTTTAGACTATAAGGAACTTCAACTGGAAAAGACTGATTTTGGAGGATTTCTTCTGAGCAACAGAGGCTGGGTCTGAACAGTCCTGCAGACATGGCCACCTTCAGTCTCTGGTCCACAAAAGCATGAGGGAACACCGGTAGGTGAGGCAGCAGGTTCTGCGCCTCGGGGCAGACAGAGGTGGCCAACACTGTGGCAGTGTCCTCTACACCTGGGCCCCAGGCCAACCAGCAAACGTGGCTCCCACAGCCTTGAGCGCCCTGCTGCATCTGCAGAGGCATGGGCCAGCGGCCTGCAGCCTCTTCACCAGCACAGGGCCTCCTGCTGTCAGCACAGCGCTGCCCCACACCTGCCTGGTGTGCGGAAGCCTGCCTGCGTGTGGCGTCCACTGCAGTGAGCCTGTCCTGAACTCTGGTCTAGGGCCTAGTGAGCACCCCCTGCAGATTCTTACCTTCCAACATGGCCCAGTGTCCACGGAGATGACTGGCCAGCCTCTGTAACACAGCACTTTCAGGAACAGACTAGAGGTGACAAAGGCCCCAATAAGAAGGTGGGAGACACCGGCGGCAGCAAGGAGGCGGCCAGGAAGCTCCCTGTGAAGCCAGTGAGGCAGGACCTAGGCGGGGTGCGGACGGGCCACCCGGCAGCACTGGGCCTCCCAGTCAGCTTCTTTCAGACAAAGACCCCTGCGGGCTCACTTCCAGCACAGGCCAGGGGCTTTGGCAAAGCGTGGAGTTTGCCAAGGACATGATTCCCCTCCTCCCGGTCCCTGGCATGACAGGGTAAGGAGGCGGCTAGGCCTACTGCCCACGCCCCGTCCTCTGCCCCAGGGGCTCCACGTGTCCAAGTGCCCACCAACAGCAATAACTGAGCCTGCACACACAAGGCACAGACAATGCTATCCCAGCTTCATGAGTGAAGTACGTGTGGGACAGGATGTGGAATCCCAGGGAAAACCCCTGATGGCAACCCCTGTCCCAAGAACATGCCCACACCATAGCGGGGACAGCAGGGCTGGCCCTCTGCTCCCTTCACCCTGGGACACAGCCTGGGACTCAGACATGATCAGGCTCAAAGGGCTCAGGGCAATGAGAAAATCATGGCTGCCCCACAGCCCCAGTCTTACAGGAGAGAGGGCCCTGGACACAGGCTGCTCAGTCTCACCTGCCACTGGCCACGCACAGGCCTCCAGAGCACCAGGGGGCTTTCATGGCAGTCCTGCAGAACCCACAGGCCCTGGGTCTCCTCAAACGCCACATCCCACACCCGGTGTGGAAAAGTCAACTGCTGTCTGAACGCCAGCTGCTGTCCGCTGGCCTCAAGATGGAAGACGAGGACCACGGGGAGGCTTTCCAGGAGAGAGAGGATGGTTATGACCACACCGCAGGCCGGTGGGGCCTGACACGGCTGCAGCTCAGCCCTCGCCCGGCAGCACCACCCTCAAGACCAACACTGGGAGATGCCCCAACCAGCAGCACCAACTGAGGTACCCGAGCACCTGCGAGGTGACAGGCGTTTGCTGTCCATGCCCCTGAGTTCTGGGGCAACTTCTTACACAGCAAGCACTAACCAACACAGGACAAAGAACAAAGAATGGGGATGGCCACCCCACCCACAGAGCCGTACACAGAAGCCTGGGCTCTGGACAGTACTTCCCGCCTCTCCAAACCTACACCCTCATTCCCAAGATGAGCCAGGACTGCCTCCCCAGACTTGTCACAGGGTGAAATACAGAACATAGAAAGCACCAGAAGACCTGTCCTAGCTCCACAAGTGTCTGTGATGTCTCCACCCTAGCATGGCAGGCTCCACTGGGACCAGCTGAGTGGCGGTGACTGGAGACCACAGAGGCCACGGTGACCTGTGAGCTCCAAGGTGGAAAGCCCACCAAGAGCTCCAGGACCCTCGCGCCACAGGGAGCTCAAGGGGCGGGGCTGCACCAGCAGCACTGCCCACCCCTCCACAAGGACACAGGCAGGACCACTGAGCAATCCATCTGCCTCCCCTCCTAATGGGCTTGTGGGACGGAGAAGCCACTGTGGCTTACCTGTCACACAGAAGTGCCACACAGCTCTCCTGGGCCCAGAATGCAATCCTGGATGCGGCAAACCTCTGCAGAGAAAAGCGGCTCTGAGTCAGTGCCGCCCCGCGGGCTGCACACTCCTCACAGGAAGGCAGAGCCCCGGTGCCGCGTCCCCAGCCTCACCAGGCAAGGCACGGTGGGCACCCAGAACACTGTGGAAATCAGTGGGAAAGAAGGAACAGCTGGCTCCCCGTCCTCTCAACTCCAAGCAAGGGGACAGCAGGAGCTTCTCCCTGCAGGCCTGTGCAATGCCTTCAAAGCCCAAGGATGGCTGCAAAAGCTAGGGGAGCAGGAGCGGGGGACCCGACTCCACAACCACCGCCCCTCAGGCTCTACTCTTCCCAGCACAGGAGACGACAGAAACAAAGGCGGCTCACAGAACCCCGAGGCTCGCAAAGCAGAGGACAGGGCTTACTACTCTCCTGGCCAGCAGAGCAGAGGGCAGAGGCCACGCCACCCTGTTCTCACGCAGAGCAACTGGCCCAGTGGGGAACGTGATCTACATCCCAGGGAGCGCCTGGGTGCAGCCCAGGTGCCAAGACACACCATAAAGGACAGAGCACTGTGGTGGGCTACCTGTCCTGCCCAGACGAAGCCGAGGTGAGGGCCCTCACTAAGCACCACCGTCTTCTCCACTTACAAGTGGGACTAGAGGCTTTTCTCTAATTTGCTGTCCGAATGTGTTGAGAGCCACAGCCGAAGGGGCCCCAGCAAACTTCCAGCTGCCAGCAAACTTCCAGCTGCTGGCTGATGATTGGCTCACAGCGGCCCCAGCAACATCTAGCTGATTGGCTCCTCGGCCCCAGCAACATCTAGCTGATTGGCTCCTCGGCCCCAGCAACATCTAGCTGATTGGCTCCTCTGCGGTGATGCTCATTGGGCTGTTTCCCTGCCCTTTTAGACCACGGAGCTGCTCATTGGGGGACTTTTTTGGCTCCGCCCACGTGACCCAGCCAATCGGCCTCAAGAGCAGGAGGATTGTGGGAGGGGGAGAGAAGCTTGTGTGGGAGAGAGAGGCTTGTGGAAAGCCGGTGGTGGCAGTTGAGGCTCTGAGGGTTTTTCCTGAGAGGCTGTTTTGTTTGGTGTGTGTGGTTCTAAAAATAAAGTTAGTTTCTTTTGACAAGTGGCTCCTGATTGTGCCCAGCCAGACTGCGGCACGAATGCACAAAGTAAGACAATTTGTTTTCCACCTATGTGACTGCACGTGTTCAGAATCAGAAACGCTGTACACGATTTCTCCCAAACTGGAAGAACGCTGGCACCGACAGCAAAGATGTGTCTGACAGATAACTCTTTGCACACAATGCAGGCACCTGGAGAGATGCCCTGCACACACCCAATCACCCAGACCAGTGCTGCAGCTACCTTGGGGCCCTGAGGCTCCACCGGCTCCTGCAGGCTGGCCAAGTCACAGCATTGCAGCTGGCGGCCACTTCTGTACTCCCAGAGCCGCAGGGTGCAGTCCTGCAAAAAAAGACAGTTTAGCCGACAGGGTCGCAACAGGCCTCCAGCTCCACAAGAGCCAGTCATGTGTTGGGCGGGGAGGGAGATGGGGATGGGGGGTTACACTGAAGACAGCTGGGTGTGGTCAGGGGGTCAGGGCTGCCCTTGTGAGCTAAAGGTTCTCTGTAAAGATGCAAATGTCCCAGCAGCACTGTGGGTATGGTGTCTCCTACCACTTGGGAAGCTGAGGCAAGAAGACTGCAAGTTCAAAGCCAACCTCAGCAACTTATCAAGGCCCTACCTCGAGATAAAAATAAAAAGGGCTGGGGATTGGCTCAGTGTTGAAGTGCCCCTGGGTTCAATCCTTAGTACCAAAAAAGAAAAAGAGGTGAATGTCCAGAAGACATTAGCATGATGGGATAGGAATCCGAGGCAGCCAGACGCCATGTGCCGGGAGGTCCTAACCCACACCTGCTGTGCTGGGGCCAGGTGTGCACACATGCAGATGCTCACACACCACAGCCACACACACACCTCACACACTACACCAACCAGACTACACACACACATGCACAGATGGCACACACACCACACGTGCCACAGACTGCACCCAGCCCCGAATGAGCGACTGTGGGCAAGGAGCAACCCTGGGCAGTTTAAGATGCAGAAAGCAAGTGCCATCTAGTGGACACCATGGGGGAGCAGGGATGCATGGACCACAGACAGAGACAAATTCCTCTGCTCCCATGGCTCTCCACCTTCCCCAAGCAGCAGCCAGTGGCGGGCACCTGCTGAGCACTGGCACTCACCCCTGAGGAGGACAGCAGCAACTCAGGATGGCTGGGCACCACGAGGATCCGGCTCACAAACCTACAGTGGGATGAGAGGCCACCTTTCACCTCAGGAAGGGAACCCTCCCTCAGCCCCCAAGAACTGGCCAGTGCTGCGGAGAGCCAGGTGATAGCCCCTGGCATCATAACATGACACCATGTCCTTCGGGGTCCCACAATGCAACGACCTCCACCTCGTGTCCCTCTGCAGCGGCTCTGACTGGCAGCACCCCAACCAGCTCCCTGAGCACCTGCCTCTACCCAAAATGCCTGCACCCTTGGGGGGCCAGACAGCAGAACCACACCACAGATCAGACCCTGAGGGTCCCCGACATAAGCAGCCAGGGATCAGAACCCTGGGCGGCCCGGCCAGTCACCATGCTCACCCTGCACCAGCAGACGACTCACTGCGGCAGCCACTCTCCCATCCAAAGAGCCACTGGGGGCCCTGAGCGACCTGGCTGGCCAGGAAGCCCCTCTGCTGGCAAACACAGGCCGACAGCTCCCTGCTCTTCCCCACCTCTAATGCAGTGCCCTCCAGTGATCGCTGGGGCAAGGGCTCCCAGGCGCTTCCTTGTCCCCATCAGACAAAGCCTCTCCAAGTGTCACCCTGGCCTGGGCCCAGGGGCGCCATCTGCCAGGGAACCCAGTTCCTAGACTCAGGTCCTCCAAGAAGAAAAAGCCCACTGGCATGCATCCCATAAGCACTCATGTCCCAATGCACACGTCCCACCAACACGCATCCCCCAGGCCCTCACGTCCCACAGGCACACATGTCCCACCAACACGCGTCCGACAGGCACTCAGCAGCAAAGAGCAGGACTAGCTTCCACGGGCTGGAAGTCAAGCTCAAGGCCAACTGCTGTTCACTTATTAAGGCACTGAAAACGCATCGAGATCCATCAAGCAGCTCCTGCACACCACACACTGCACTACAGGCTGGCACCACGAGGATGCTGGAATATGGGGTGACAATTACCCATGGCCACAGAGCTCGGGACGGCTCCGTCCAACAGAAAGAACGCAAGCCATCCAGGCAGTCAGCTAAATGCTTTCCTCTCATGAAACTGTAACCAGCCTCTGGCCTGCACTCACTCTGTGTGCCCCAATTAATCCTGGAACTTCCAAATCCAACCCTATTCCACCCACCCCAACCTCCACAACCCCCCCACCTTCCAGACCACCTACCTTCCTCTCACCTGTCCCCACATCTATGGTACCAAGTCCTAGTGAGTGCCCCTTCACACCCTCCCACAATGTCCTGCTTGGGTCCACCCAAGGCAAGACAGGCTGGTCCTCGTCCCCTAACACACCCAGCTCTTAATGGCCAACATGGGCACTGACCAAGGAAAGAGCTCTCCAAACAAGGCCCCTCACCAGCAGTGTGGACACCGGGTGAGGGACAGCACACAAGGCGGCAGTCAATGCCTCTCACACGTCCCTTCGCTCTGGGCATCCATGGGCCCCCTCACTGGGTGAGTGCCAGGACAGCCACGAGCTGGGCAGGGCCAGCCGAGGAAGAACTCGTTCCTTTGGCAAAGGGGTTTCGGTGGTTCCAGGTGTGGGGCCCTGCTGTTCTGCCACCAGGTCCCCACTTATCTGCCTTAAGCCCGAGGTCCCTGCACTCACTCTGTGTGCCCCAGGCAGAAGGCCTCAATGCTGTGTGGTGCAGCGGCCCAGCTGACGCGGATCTTCTCATCCCGGTCAGCAGTAAGCACGAAGCGGTCATCAGGACTCACAGCCTTGCGTCACCAGGGGTCAGAGAACAAAGAGACACTCGCTGGCCACTCCGCAGTACCACAGGACCCCCGATCTTCTCCCACTAGTCCCCTATGGAAGGCCACCTCTGAGGCCTGCATAAAACTGTGCCCCACACCAGCCACCAAGGCCTGGAGCTAGACAGGGGGTCCTGCCCCTCCTCTCACCTCTGTGAAATCACTGGGGCTCCCCCTGCCCCCCATGGGTCTCCAGTGTCCCCAGCCCTTCTTCTTCAGCCCAGACAAGGGCAATTAATCCTGGAACATCCAAACCCAACCCTTATTCAACCCACCCCAACCTCCACAACCTCCCACTTCCAGACCACCTACCTTCCTCTCAACTGTCCCCACATCTACTAGTCACCAAGTCCTAGTGAGTGCCCCTTCACACCCTCCCGCAATGTCCCTGCTTGGGTCCACCCCAGCTCCACCACTCTCCAGATGGCTGGGAAACACCAGGTTGGGGCTGAGTCCTGGGAGAAGGCCTCAGAGCACATGGCGCTGCTCTGCTTCCCACCTCCCTCCCCTCTGTCATCCCAAGCTGGAGTCCCCCAGGAAGCTGTCCTTCACGTCTAGAACCACACAACCCTCTCCTAACTCACCGGTCCCCTTCCATCCTGCTGACCACTCCACCTACCTCGATTCCATTCTAAGCTCCTCCTGCTCTGGGGGAGCCCCGGCTCCTCCCCTTAGACCCTTCAGCCTCTGCCCTACCAGGGCGTCAGCTGGAGCGAACAACAAATCAGCGTGCCCCTACATACCACGTCCAGCAGCATGGACAGGTGCCCGAGCTCCAGCCTGCCACCTCCATGGGGCTCCAGCACTGAGAAGGAGTAAACGTCTCCAGACTTGTCGGCCACCAAGACCCTCTCCTCAGAGGCTGTGAAGGTCAGAGCTGTGCACCTCCTCACCACTACCCTGAAGAGCAGAGACACACGGGTTAGCAGCCACAGGTCAGCTCAGCTGCAGGCCTTCACACCTATGCTGCCGGCCCCTGGCCCAGCTATCCTGGTTCAGCTTGGAGCTGTCCACTTTACAACTGTGTGAAAGCACACCCCTACAGTCACTCTTTGTTTCCTTCTGTAGAATATTCAATGCCTTACACAAGATGTTCAACACCCTGCAGCAGAACCAGGCTTCAGTGCATGATTTTACCAGCTATAGGCTCAGGAAAGCATCCTTAGCATTTAAAGCAGGTGAGGCCAACCCAGGATGCTCTATAGATTCGGTGTAACACATGTATTTTCAGCCTAAGGAGTTTACTGGGACGTGATCCCATTCTAAGTCAGGGGCCTCTGTGCCCTGTTGCCTATGGCAACACATGTGCCCGTCCAGCCAGGGAAGATGATGCCAAAATAACAAAGCAATGCTGAGAACCACATCACAGCCAGTGCCCTAGGCTGAGTGCAGCTCAGTGGCAGAGCACTTGCCTGGCACGCACCAGACCCTGGGTTCCTCCCCAGCACGCACACACAAAGCCCATGCCTTGGACTAATTTTACTTCAATAATTTTTCCTCAAGAAAATTGCTCCTGCCCAGATGTGGAAGTGCACACCTGTAATCCCAGTGGCTTGGGAGGCTGAGGCAGGAAGATCAAGATTGCAAAGTTCAAAGCCAGCCTCAACAACTTAGCAAGGCCTTAAGCAACTTAGCGAGACCCTGACTCAAAGTAAAACATAAAAGGACTGGAGATGTGGCTCACTGGTGAAGCACTCCTGGGTTCCACCCCTGGTATCAAAAAAAGAAAACTACTCCGAAAGGAAGGAAGGGAGGGAGGGAGGGAGGGAGGAAATAAATTATTCTTGGTGATAAGACCGGGGTGGCAGATACAGGAGTATGTGATGTAAAGTCCTCTCAGCTCAGCTGTATGTTTGAAACCTGTCGTGACGTAATGCTGAGGAAACTGCCTGTGGCCCCAGAACCTTTGCCATGCCTGTGCAGGAAATGTGGGTGGGCTTCACCAATATGAGAGGGCCACTATCAGGGACAAAAGCAAAGGCCACCATCTGGGGCCCATGGTCCTTGACTCTCCACACCCACGGGCCCATCTGACCTCCCACTGTTCTCCACAGCCTCCATGAAAAGCTGCTGGTGCTGCTACATCCCACACATATTGCAGGGGTGTCTCACTCCTGCAGGTGCCAGGGCACCATCCCTCACCCAACACAGGGCAGCAGCGAAAATGGCCCTGAGTCCCCACAAGTCCCTGGCTGGAAGGCCATAGTACAGCAGGGAGCTCGGGAGCGGGTGGGGCACCACTCAGTTGGCACTGAATTCAGTACACTCATAAAAACCTTTGATCTGGGTTGCCACGGCCTGCCACATCTGCCAGCTGGTTCTATACGAGATGCAGCTACATTCAAGCCTCTGCTTAACCAGGGTCAGCACTCTGAGTAGCAAGATGCCCATCACTCTCCAGGCAAGGCATCTGGGGTTCCACCCCCCACAGCACAGGCTGCTCTCCACAGCATGCTCCACCTGCACTTCATCACAGCCCGCCCTGCTGAGCCCACGCCCTGCTGAGCCCATGCCCCAGAAGGGCGAACTCCAGCAAAACAGGCTCCCTGCAGCTGGGCCTCCAGAAGGGAGCCGCAGAAGGGGGGTGCAGAAGGGGGGTGTAGCGGGGTAAACACAGAGGAAACAAAGAACAACAGAAAGATAATTAGGCTCTGGGGCAGGATTAATCAAAATTCTCTCTCAGAGCACAGCCACAATGTCAACAAACAGCCTGCACTGTGCCAACAAGGAGCCAAGCAGGCAGCTCCAACAAAGCCCTACCTGGACACCAGGACACACCTACCAGGAGTCTCCACCCCAGGACAGCGGCACAGATGCAGCCCCCAGCTCCACAGAATGCTCTGCCTTGTGCCAGCTGGGAGCTCTCTGCCTCTCAGTTAAGTCTGTCCCCACAGTGACTAGGATGCAGCTCAGCTGCAGGGAGTGGACTTAAGACTCCAAGGGAGTTAGGTGGCACAATGGGACAGATGTCGCCATGTTAAATATCCCAGTTCCCAGGACCCCAGAGAACTGAGGCAGCGGCCCCAATAACCTTCTGATCCTGTCGGGGCCTGGTCTGGGCACTTCCCCTTCCCCGAGTCATTGGATTCTTATTAGAGCCCTACACAACAGAGCAAATGCTCGGCTCTGCAGTGTCTCTCAGAGCTAACCTGGCTCAGCCTGAACTGGCACTGCCCTGAGCCTATCTCCAGAGCTGCCATCCCAGGCCCTGCCAGGGCTCCGAGGGCTTCAGATGCCATACCCACACTGGCCCCAGTTCCCCAAACTCACATTCCCAACCACCAGACTCTCCACCATCCCAACACCTGCAGGCAGAGCAAACCCAGATGTGACTTCCTGGGGCTCTGCCCTCTGGGTGCCAGTACCAATCTCTAATGGGTACTCTCTGGAATGAGGTGATTTCACGTTCATAAATGCACATCAAAGAATACAAAAGAGGGCTCGGGTTGTGGCTCAGAGGTAGAGCACTCTTGCCTAGCATACGTGAGGCACTGGGTTCGATCCTCAGCACCACATAAAAATAAAGATGTTGTGTCCACCTATAACTAAAAAATAAAACACAAAAGACAAAAAAAAGTAAAAAGCAAATGTGCATGTCAAAATTGAAGGTACCATGTGTCACCCGATGCCCTCATCTTCAATTCCTTGGCCTCAGTTCCAGGGCAGGAGAGGGTCTCCTGATCTGCCCAGGTCCCAGGTCCTCTGATCTCCTGTCACTCTAAATTGCCACCTGAAGAAGAACCACTGTTGCCCACAATTTCCACCTTGGCTTTGCTTCAAACACCCCCAATGTAAGTCTGAAAGCAGCAGCATGCCAACATGGGAGTGACAGTCTGGTCCCAACTCAATTGAGCCCCCAGCAGCATATGACCTCAGCCAGTCAACTGCACATAAACTGCAGGTGTGTGGAACCCCAAAACTTAAACTGCACTTCAAATACATTAAAGATAGGCATTTTTACCAGGCACAGCAGCAGCACACGCCTATCATTCCAGCTATTCAAGAAGCTGAAGCATGAGGATTGCAAGTTCACTGCCAACCTGAGGGACTTTGCTAGGTGCTGTCTCAAAATAAAATAGAAAGGGTTAGGGATGTACAGGTTACATTCAACTTGCACTCAGTACCATCAAAAAAAAAAAAAAAAAAAAGATGGACATTTTTTTTTTGAGGAGGGGATCCATCAGAAGGGTCTGTGCTCCCAATAAAATGTCACTAGGCAGACCCCCCTCAGTGTGACTGGACTGGCCCCCGCACACCAGTCAGCTGCTCACTCCATGCATGTGGTTCTGCGCTCTCATGTCTTAGCGCACAGTAGCTCCCACTGTCTGATGAAACCACCTCATCTTGCTCTCCCTTCCCATCCTCATCCTTGCCCCAGAAATCTCTCCTTAGACCTACAAAGAGAGGGTAAAGACCCAGCACCGGAAATTCACAAACACTGAATTTTAAAGGAATTTAAAAAGAAGAAAGCTGAAGAATCTGCCAGTAGGTCTTAGGAGGAAGGTAGCAATGATTACACATCTGTCCACTACCACACACACCCCAAAGGGCCATTCACCCTACAGTTCCATCCAGAGACGGTGACAAAGTGCCTCGTGCTGGGCTCAGGGGAATGCCAGAGAAGAAGCCATATGAGGGCGACCCCAGGCCCTTAATGGCTCAAGGCCGCCAAGCCACAGCACAGGGTACCCAGGGCTCACCAGCTCCCAGGCAAGTGCTAGCACCTGCCCCATGTCCACAGCAGAGCTTGGGCTTTGCCACCCACTGTCCCCACTGCATCCATCACACCATCTGCCCTCCACACCACCTCATGCCTACATACACAAAGTCACCCACCGGTGTCAGTTTAAAACCAGAAGCAAACCTGTAATTAAAGGGAAAAACGATCAGGTGCCAACTGGTGTGCTCTGCCAAGGTAGTACTGCCCACCTCAGAACCTCAGAGTTCATCCGGTCTTTAAGGGATCACTGACACACTAACTTCAAAAAGAAGACCCAAAGCACCTCTCCACAGACAACTGCAAACAGCATGAAGAACGACTGGCCTTGTTCTCGTCACTAATGAGGTCCACACACTGCCCGCGGGACTGACTGGCACTGCAGGAGTCCTGCCCCTGAGTTATCCCATCTTATCAGCCCCACAGTCACACGGAACCCCCCTCGAGAATCCTTGTCCCAACACAGGTGCAGGGACCCAGACTCCCAGAGTGGCCCGATCCCTGCGAGGCCCAGGCGCTGGCTCTTTCATCACAGAGTATGGTCCAACAGCAGGGAAGACACATCCCCATATGGCTGTGTGGGGAGAGAGGGGCCCCTAGCCACCCCGTGCTGAACACATCAGCACACCATGTGCAAGCCTCGCACTTGAGAGAAACAGGAGGAGCACACCAGTGTTCCTGCACAGGGACGCCACCAATGCTGAGCTCAAGGGGATCGCTTTCTGTTCTCATCTTGCACTTCTCTGTGGTTTCCAATTGTCTGAATGAACCAAAATCAAAGGGAAAACATGGTAAAAGCTATGTGGTAGCCTATATTCCAGGGGAGCCAGGCAGAATCAAGAACTCACTCTGCACTTCCACAATTAAGCCTACAACTTTATCACAGCTCAGGGCTCGGGAGACCATGTTGCTAGGGTCCCAGACAGTGCTAACCACAGGGCAGCTCAAGAATCACACATCCACACCAATTCTCAAGCCAGGCCTTTGAGTTTAGCAACCAAAGCAAGTGTACTGAAGACACCATCCAGTCCCCACAGCTATCAGCATATCATACCCTGCGTCGCACCAGCACTGCCGAAAGGCCCAATGAACCTTCTGTCAGGAAACTCACTGAAACCACCAGGAAAAAAACTGTTTCCTAACAGAAACAGGGCTCCTCACATTGTGATGAAACAAAGGCACTTCCTTGTGTGTGGTGCTGGGAATCAAACCCAGGGCCTTGAATATGCTCAAGTGCAATGCTCTGAACCTGAACCCCGGCCCCAGCGGCGCTCTAGACTCTGGAGTTAGGTATAGCTCGCCCATTCACCAGGTCTATGAGGCAGCGGGTTGGGGCAATCTGAGCTCTACAACATCCTGCTGCTCAAAGTGTGGCCTGGCAGTGCTGCCATCACCCAGGAGCACCTGAAATCAAACTGGGGGCTGGAGACTGGCTGAGCAACAAAGCACAGGCTTGGCATGCACCAGGCCCTGCGTTCATGAAAGCCCCAGTGCAAAAATACATACACAAGCAAACCATAGCTGGTCCAGCCCAGACCAGTGCATGTCCAGCCTGCATGATCACAAGGACTAGGTGACAGCGTCTCCCTTACATAGCCAAAGAACTGCCCTTGGCTTGTTTAGATCATCTCATTTATAATATCTTTTTGAGACCAAAGCCCCTTGGAGACTCCGTAGGGGTCACAAATAAACTTAGCAGTCAGTATTAGGAAAACAAGATCAACTGTTATGGGCTCAACCTTCCCCCACACCCCTGTGTTGAAGCCCTGACCTACCCAGTACCTCAGAATGTGCCTCTATTTGAGTAGGGCCTTTACAGAGCCATACAGATTCAACTGAGCCCTGTTCCAACCTGACTGCCTCCTTATAGGAGCTCGAAACACAGAAACACACAGGACAGATGACCGCGTGAGGACACAGGAAGAAGCTATGTGAAAACCAGGCCAGGGGATCCAGGAAGGACCAACCCTGAGACACCTTGATCTCCAACTCCAGCTTCCAGGACGGAGAACAAACGTCCATGGTTTCAGCTGCCTGATGAGAGTCACCTTGCTAAGGAGCACGAGCAGACTGCACACCAACCTTCTGCCTTGCCTCCCAGGTCCCCACAGGTGGTCAGAGACCCAAAGTCAAGACCAGCCAGCTGCAAAGCCCCACTAGGCCGGCAGGAGCCCCGTGGGAGGGACTCACGGCCAGGTCGCAGTGTTCACCTGGAGACACTTCACTCTGTCACTCTGTGGGAAGGGAGATGAGGGACCCTGGCACATCACTGGATATCTGGGTATCCTTTTGTTTAATTTTGATATGTTGTTAAATTTCCAAATTATGTACATCTACACATAAAAATGTGCATCTGCCACACAAAAACACACACTGTGAACACTAACGATGAAGCAATATTCAACAGGCCTATAGTTTTAATCTGACAAGAAAAGAGGGCAGGGTGAATACTCTTGCTTTTGATGCTACCTGGAATATGGCTTCTTACTCTTACCTTAGAAAATCAGATAAAATAAATATCTAAAAATGTTGAATCCAATATTTTGGTATGAGCCAGTTACAAAGGGAAATCCCTGAACCTTAGTAGCTGAAGCATGACAACCTACATGTTTACCTCTGATTCTCAAGGGAGTCTCAGGGAGGACAAGGAGGGGCCCAGGCCTGACTCTGTCCATGTGTTTGTGAGTCACAGAAAAAGCAGAATGATAGAGCTCTCACTCTCAAGAACAGACACCAGGAGAAGTCAGAGATCTGCCCATGCACCAGTGACATCCACCTCCTCTCACAAGGACACAGTGGCAGCAAACAATAGTGGTGGCTTGGGAAGCAGATTCACAGCACTGCAGGGTCACCCCCTCACAAGTGGCAATGATGCTTTGAAGAAGGGGCACAGCTGCACTTAGGCAGGGTGCTCCCGGAGTGGCTTGGCGAGAGCGCACGGGAGCACACCGCACTCCTGCCTGGGGCACAGGCTACACTGGCCCCTTCCTCTCTTCCAGCAAACAGAAAGACCGCTCTGGACCCACCCAGCCCCAAGTGCCCAGCAGGACTCACTCGAAGCCCTGACCCGGCTGAAAGCCTTTGCCTCTAGCAGACCCAGGGCTGGGGAATACTGTGTGGGAGGTAGGATGGCACAGTAGCTGGGGCAGCAACACTGCCACAGGAGGAACCAGCAGGGACAGCCCTGCCAAGCCTCCTGACCTGAAAGCAGCCAATCCTCACCACCGAGACCATGCCAACCCCACAGGAATCTAGGATCCTATCAGTTAATACCATAAATCCCTAGATCAGTGTCTACCCCACAGCTGGGACGCCATCTTGGGTGCTTATTACTATGGTAACTGTCACTATTGCTACTGACATGCAAGAACAAGGTGTGAATAAGACATCTTAATGATTCGACGTTAACATTTCATACCTGACACTCAGACATTGCCATGGTTTTGTACGGAAAAGAATCAGACGCTTACTGTCATCAGTTAAAGCAAAATAGCTGCCAGACGTGGAGAAGGTGGACGCTAGAATCATGTCACTCCCCTGATCCATGGGCCGGCCATCCTCCCTGGGAAAAAGGAAGAAACAGTCAGCCTTGCTGGGATTTGGGCGAGGGTACCTGAGGAGCAGGTGCTAAAGGCACGGTCCCACCATGGTGCTACTGGGAGTGGTAGCCCTTAGAGACAGGATCTTGCCAAGCCCACAGTCCCAGTACTCGGGGAGCTGAGACAGGGTGCTTCAGCTCAAGTTCAAAGCTAGTCTGGGCAACACAGCAAGATCCTGTCTCAAAAAGAAGAAAAAAGAGGTAGGAGGTATTTACATCAACAGAGGGCATGTCCTTTAAGGGGAACGTGGGACCCTGGCCACTTCCTCTCTTTCACTTCCTGGCAACAACATGAATAGTTTGGCTCTGCCATATGCTCCTGCCATAAAGTGCTGTCTCAGCACAGGCCCAAAGCAACAGGGCCAACTGCTTTCAGGCTAGAACCTTAAAAAACTGTGAACTAAAATAAACCTTTTCTCCTTATAGACTATTAATTTCAAGTATTTGTTACAGCAACAGAATCCTAGCTAATAAAGGAAAATAAGATTGCATTCCTGGATGGCTAGCCTTGCCAATTTATAAAACAGGCAGAGGCAGAAAATGCTAATAGTTAAGTGGTTCATGTAGTCAGAACATAAAGACGTATTAAAGGGACATGAGAAGGTTCAAAAAAAATGCTGTACTGTTACAATAGTTACATCTAACTAACTAGACTGTCTCTTAGCAAACATGCTAGAACCCAAAGAGCTGGACTGGAAAGACCCTCAGAGATCATAGAGCCCACACACTCGTACACATGGACTAATCCAAGACAAGACACAGCGGTTAAATCAAACTGAAAATAATTAAGGACAAGTTGAGCCAGAAGACCGAGTGAACTAAAGAAAGCCACCATGCAAAACAACTGCACACTCTGCTTTCCTTATCTTTGAATTAGGTGACATTAATGTCCTGCACATGACCTCTACAGATTTCAAACTATTATTTCATAGGAACCAATACTGACAGAAACTAATTAAATTTCCTTAATACCTAACTTGAAAGTTAATTTCATGTTTCTTTCCTAAGGTGAAACTTAAGCTTATCCACAAAACCAGGTGACAGAAGTTAAGAATTCAGCAAGACAACAATTACTTCTTCATCTAATAGTTCCCCCCCAACTCAATCCATCAGGCCCTGAACACTCTTCCCCATCACCTCACCCTTTATTTTCTTCTGGCTTCTTTTCTGCGGTACTGCAATCATATGTGAAGAGGCTGTCTTCATCACTAAAAAAAAAAAAAAAAAAACATAATAAACACTTCTAACAAAGATGCAGGGTTTGAGGTGTTTTTACCCTTGGAACAAAAAAGTTTGTACGTTTGCATATTCATTAAATTCTGAGTCTTATCAATGAGAAAAAAAAAAAAAAACTACTGGTACTACACAGCACAAAAGAGTTCAGGAGCTCTGTTTGCTTAACCTTCTGTTTGGATATGTCATACACAATCCACAAGATTCTGTCCAAAAAAAAAACAACCAATTCACTCAAAGTTAAAAACTCAACCAGAATTAATATACTGTTCTTTCAGGCACTAGAAAATCAACAAAACGTGATTACAAGAAGAAATTGTGGGGCTGGGGTTGTGGCTCTGCCGTAGGTAGAGTGCTCACGTACCATGTGGGAGGCCCTGGGTTCAATCCTCAGCACCACATAAAAGTGAATAAATAAAGATATTGTGTCCAACTACAACTAAAAAATAAATATTTTTTAAAGGAAGAATTGTGTTCTGATACTGCAGTTATTCAGTGTGATTTTGCACCCAAATGTAAAATAGCCATTACTTGTTCAGAAAAATGTCTCCTACCGGAAAAAAGCTGCAGTGACGCCGAAGCACCTACCAATATAGAAATCACCCATCTTCCCTACCAGACCCTGAGCTTTCTTGGGTACCACCCCCACTCCCTGCACACAGAAGGGATCTTGTAGATGCTGATAACGTTTAAAGTGACAGCACCCAAACGATTTTCTCATGGAACACTGCATTGCTGCAGAAAGAGAAACTGTCTTCAAAGTCGAAAACTCTGCCAGTCAATAAGATTCCTCCAAAGGCTAAGCAGCGGGTCGTGTCTGGCACACCGTCGGTTCACAATGCCACGTATCTGGGGCTCTGAGCCCCAAACTAACTGGAACACGTCACAGGTTCGTGTGCAAACTTTTTGCGCAATCTAAATGTGGCATCGAACTGCAGAGCGTACACTTTACAGACAGGCTGTCCGTTTCAAGTATAAAAGAATCAAACCCACCCCGGAAAGGACACTGGAGACCCGAACCACAGCACTAAAGCCCCGGGCGCGCACGCCCACGTGACCCGGGCCGGCCCGCCCTCTGGCCGCGCAGCCGCAGCAGAACCCGGAAGCAAGCGTGCGCGAGGTCCGACGCCGCCCGGCGCCCGCGGCTCCACGTCGGCTTGCGGTGGGCTCGCGGGCCGCGGCAGGGCTCCTGGAGTCACCCCCAGCGGACGCGACCACGGAGGCCGGGAAGTAGGGTATCCAGGGCCGCCGCGCCCGCACTCCCCGCCCACTCCCTCACCTGCTCGCAGTGGAGACGGCCAGGAACCGGCTGCCGCCCCGCACCACCAGCGCCTGCCCGCACACCGCCAGCGCCGCGCAGCTCGCCATGTGCCCGCCCGCCGCTCCGCCACCCACGTGTGCCGCAGGGCGCTCCTTTCTACCGGCGCCGGCCAGTTACATCACGCGCAGACGCCGCGAGCTGACGTAATCCCCGAGCGCCCGTTCTTGAGCGTGCGCAGTAGGTGCGGTCTCCTTCCCAGTGGTGATGAGCCCGCGCCCCTCTCCGCGCAGCTGGCCCGACCTGCTGCGTTCTGGGGTTTTCCTCCAGACCGACAGGGCGATTCTGGACCTTTGATGGGAGCCCGGTACCTACTTGGTGCTGGTTCGAGTTAGTGCCAGCGCCCGGGATGGGGCCGCGGGTGTGGGTGTCGCCTTCGGTGTCGCCATAGAGTCGAAGGTACTCCCCCTCCCACAGTCGAAATCAAGCCAAAGACGCCTTAAACTCGACGTCTTCAAACTGGAAGCGATGTTTTAAGTATGAACCGCTATTTCCCAGTGTCCCAAGATGCCTTAAAGTCTCGTCGGATGCCAGCATGAAGCCCGAAGTCGGAAATGGCGTGGTCCCTCCTAGGTTGTCTGTGGCTCCTCTGAGGCAGGTCCTCCACGTCCCAAGACCTACCAGACTAAAAAGGTGGTCCTCGACACGTGGGTGCTGACCTCACTATGGTGAAGGATAACCACAGTCATACTCACATGGAGAAAGGCAGGGAGTGGAAACGCAGAATCTCTGTCCAAAGCAATTCTGGAAGCCCAGGGAAGAGTTTTCAGGCCCCACAGCAGTAGTGTACTCCTTGGCAGTATTAGGTTGCGGTAGGGACTTTCTCAGAACAAAGAAGATATACACCCTCAGTATCAATGTGCACCCTCCACAAGCTCAATTCACAATAGCTAAACTATGGAACCAACCTAGGGGCCCTTCAACAGATGAACAGATGAAGAAATTGTGGTGTATATACACATTGGAATTTTCCTCATCCATAAAGAAGAATGAAATTATGGCATTTGCCAGTAAATGGGTGGAACTGGAGAATATTATGCTAAACCAAAATAAGCCAGTCCTGAAGAACCAAAGACTGAACATTGTCTCTGATATGCAGATAATCATTCATAATAAGAGGGGTTGGCTAGGGACAAATAGAAGCACTTAGGATTAGACGGGGGGGGGGGGGGGGGGGGAGTATGGGGGTAGGAATGAGTAGAATTAATCATACCCTATATGTATATATGATTGCACTATCTGAGTAACTCTACATCATACATTTCATTTCATCAAGAATGAAAAGTTATACTACATTCATGTATGAAAAAATTTTTTAAAAGAAACACTGTTGCATAGAAATAGAATGCCAGCCAGACTGTGTATGACCTTATATGGGAGACAAAGAGCTGGCAAGTAAAAGAGGAACTAACAAGAGTCCTCAGCTTTTGGATACAAATCCGCTGGCACTAATAAACACTGCTTCCTGCTGAACACCCAGTGCCCTGTCCTGTCTCGGAGAATCCCACAAGGTAGCTACTCAACCATGAGTGGGTGAGCAAGTAAGGACAATAAGAGACCACTGAAAGCCACAGGGAGCCTTATCTGACAGATAAGCACCTATGGGGGTCCTTGTATGTTAAAACCTATGCCTGCCTTACTTAAGAAACATTACCATTTCTGGACCATGTCATCATTATCTCTTGTAACCAAGTCTCCAGAACCCTGCCTTATCGCTCTCCAATTGCCCTATTAGCCAAAACATCAAGACCCTCATAATGCCTGATCTATTCAAAGGTAATGAGTAGGTTAAGGGGGTAGGAACTTTAGGCAAAAACAGGAATATTCAGTTTCCATAAAAGCTTCTACACTATGAGCACCACACCATGATCTGTTGGATTTTGCTGTCAGTCAAAAGTCAGAAGGTGGGGTTGGGTGGGACTCTGAAAATTTCCCTGGGCTCCCAATAAAAGTAGAGGGTAGGAGAGGCATGCAGCCCCCCACCCCTCTGAGAGCACTCACTCTCTCCCTTGAGAGTGTCCTCCTTTCCCAACCCTTCTACTCTGAGCCTCGTGTGAAATCTTTTTGACTTGATGACAAGAGTCAGGGTTTGCACTGCTTCAGTTTCCCAGAAGCCCAGCCCTGTCCCAGTGGGACCAGAAATTTGCCCCAAGATACACCTTAGCATGCTTCTTTCTTCTGCCCTCTTGGGTGTCCCTTCTTTCCCAGCTTATGATTGTTACCGGTTCTCTGAGATTTGCACACTTCCTTCACACTCAGCATGTGAAGTGTGTCAATATTCTGAACAGACAATAGGGATGAAATTCTTTTCACATCTTTTGGTGACGGTGCCTATGTTAACTAATACTTGCACTTAAATTGGTTTTCACCCATCTTAAAAACATACATTATATACATTCAAACATGAACAAAAATTTTCTCATAAAATTAACCTGAATAAAATGCTAGATGTATGAAAATTAAAGAGAAAACTTTGTTTTATTTGATTATCATTGTGGATTCATGGCTTTGTCACAGCCTAAAGTGCCTTAATGAACTGTCACTATTATCTCTTCAAGCTCAGGCAGTGGAAGCTCCTTGTGGCTGTCTCCTGAGTCCCACTAACATCCATCTTTTGAAGGATCCCTGCTCCCAGGCAGCAAGAACCCCAGGCTCACCTTGATTTCCTGTTCTACCAACCAAGATAACAGTAATTTTCCAAAGACAGCTGAATTAAAGCCTAAAGTCTAGGAACTGCTCTGCACTCCTGGATATCACTGCTCATAGGACAGGGGTGAAGAGTGCAAAAAGAGATTGTTTCTGAAAGGCTCAGAGCCACTTCAGGAGTTCTGTTTTACTTTCACCATTATGTTGTGACATACTTGCTGAAATTGTTAGTCCTCGATCCACATTGTAATTCCTTTTTAAATTCTTTTTTTCTTGTATCATGTTAGAATTTGAACATCTGTGACCACTCCAAAATTCCTGTTGGAAATGGCCCCCAGTGCAGCAGTATGAACTCATCCAGGAGATGACTAGGCCATGAGGGCTCTGCTCCTTGAACAGGTTGGTGCCTTACCAAGGGGCCTTGGGGGCAGGTCTGTCCCTTCTATCATGTGGGGACAGTCAGTCCATCTCCTCCAGAGGATGCGGCACTCAAAGCGCAGCACTGGAAACAGAGATCAGCCCTCTCCAGACACAGAAGTCATGAGGGGCTCATCTTGGTCTTCCCAACTGCAGAACGGGGGAAGTACGTTTTCATGATGATAAGTGAGCCCGCCGTCTGTATTTTATCATGCCAGCTCACATGATCTATGACCCGCTGTGGGGTCGCTCTCTTCCTCCAGCCTCACTGAGCTGTTATACATCAGATAAAATCTTTTACCCGGGTGAGTCATTCCAGTGATTTCTAGTACCTTCAGAGTTGTGCTTCCATCACTCCTGCCAATTTCAGAACATTTGTGTCACCCCCAAAGCAACCCTAAGTAGTGACTCTAATCCTCCCCACCCTCTCCAGCCCCTGGCAACCACTCACCTCTTTTCTGTCCTACAGACCTCGCTATTCCAGGCATTTCATCAGACATGGGGTGAATTTTGTGATGACCTCCTTCACCAAGTTTGATATTTTCAAGGTCTCACAAGGCACTTCACTCTGTGTGGCTAAATCATAATCCATTGAGTGGGAATCAAACATTGTTAGTTCATCAATGGGTATGTATCTTTGGTATTTCCACTTTGGGGCTATTTTGAATAGTGCTGTTACAAACATTCCTCTAGGGAGACAAGTGCAGGGTCTATGGTAACTCTGTTTAACTTCTTGTGGGGTTGAACCCGAGGTTCTTTACTACTAACCCACACCCCAGCCCTTTTTATTTTATATTTTCAGACAGGGCTTCACTAAGCTGCTGAGGGTCTCACTACGTTGCCCAGGCTGGCCTTGATCTTGAAGTCCTTTTGCCTTATCTTCCTGAGCGGCTGGTATTACAGGCATGCATCACTGGGCCCAGATGTGTTTGAAGTTTAGAGGAACTGACAGACTTTTCCAAAGTTTCTACACACTTTACATTCTCAGCAGCACTATTTAAGGGTTCAAGTTTCCCACTCCCTCACCCACACTTGCTATTAACTGTTTTTGTGGTTAGTCAGCTTTTTGTTGCTATGACAAATACCTAAGAAAAACAATGTTGTGGAGGGAAGATTTATTTTGGCTTATGATTTTGGAGTTCTCAGTCCATGGTTGGCTGACTCCATTCCTTTGGATCTGAAGTGAGGCAGAACATCATGGAGAAAGGGCATGGCATTTTAGGCCACCCAATTTGGGGTACTTTGTTATGGCAACCCAATCTGACTCATACAACTTACATTTTCATATGCTAAAACCAAATCCCCAAGGTGAAGGTATTAAGAAGTGGGACCATTGGGAAATGAGGGAGCCCTCAGGAATGGGATTATGATGGTGTTAGTCGGTCTTCTTTCACTGTCTCCAGAATGCCACTAGGCTATTTTCTTGGTTGATTTGTTTTTCTTCTTACTTAGGAAACCAACTTAGAGGAGGAAAAGTTTCCTCTGATACATGGTTTCAGAAGTTCAGCCCTTGGTCAGCTGAATCCAATGCTCTGGGCCCAAGTGAGGTGGAGCATCATGCAGAAGGGCTGAAAAGGAGAGCTGTCCTCCTTATGGTGGCCCACAAGTAGAGACAGGGGAAGGGGTCACAGGGAAAATGCTCCCTTCCAGGGCATACCTCCTCCAGCCTTGTCCCACCTGGCTACAGTTATCACTCAGCCAGTCAATTCAAACTAGGCTGGACCAATTGGGTTACAGCTCTCACAATCCAGTCATTTCACCTCCAAACATTCCTGCATTAACACAGAAGCTTTGAGGGGACACCTCACACGCAACCACAATATTCTACCCTTGGTCCCCCAAAACGCACATTTATCTCACCATGAAAAAATGCATGTAGTCCCATCTCCAAGAGTTCCCATGGTCATAACAGTTCCAGAATGCCCCAAAGCCCAAGCACAAAGTCTCCTCTGAGACTCACGTGAGCTCCTATAAAACTCAAAAGCAAGTTACATGTATCTAAACCACATCTTAAGCAATAAACACCCAACAGACCACAGCCCTGAGGGCCCCTCTATTTGGATCTCTCTCCATTCCCCCACAGGGAGCCACTAGGCTATTTTCTTGGTTGATTTGTCTTTCTTCTTTCTTAGGAAACCATGTGTTCTGGATACTAATTTCATATTGGTTAATAGTTCCCAGTACATGATTGGTCTTTTCAGTTTTTATAGTGCCTTGTGCAGACATTTTGATTTTAACTTCAATAGACATTTTAATTGCTCTCATAGTTTGGACTTTTTATGTCCATAATCAATTGCTGTTTTGTTTTAGAACTTTAATTTAGCTAGAAATAATTTTTATGTAAAAAGTATAAGGAAGGAGTTATGTTTTCCATTTTCTTTTCTTTCTTTCTTTTTTCTTTTTTTTTTTTTTTTTTTTTAGTATTGGGGATTGAGCCAAGTACTTTACCACTGAGCCACATCCCCAGCCCTTTATATTTTTTATTTTGAGACAGGGTCTTACTAAGTTGCTTAAGGCCTCATTAAATTGCTGAGGATGGCCTCAAACTTTCGATCCTCCTGCTTCAACCTCCTGAGTTGCTGGGATCACAAGTGTGTACCACCACCTGGCCTTTCCATTTTCATCATCACTTATATCAACACAACTGACGGAATGGTGCAGCCTTTCCTGAATGATCCACGGTGATCATTTTGGATCCATGACCTCCCATCTCTCTTAGAGCCACGACTGTTGACTAAAGAAATACCAGAAACATGTGGGCAATGAAGAATTAAGAAAAACACAAACAGACACACATAGGGAGAAAAAGCTGGGTCCCAGTGGGAAAGCTATGCCTTGGAGAGGCTTGGCTGACCTGAAGCTACTTCAGAAAGTCTATATTGTATAGGTTTCATGATCAAAGGTAAAGTTCTGAAGGACTCGAGTCTGGCGAGACGTTAGGGCCATCTTGTTTGCCCAGAATTCACTATCCCTGGGTGCTGAACTTAAGGCCTCAACTAATAACAGCTCTGTACTTGGCCACAGAGACTTCTCAGGGCAACGTTACCATAGCAACTGGGGCATCTGGAGTTGCACCTATGCACAGGCAGCTCCCAGTGCAAACACAGCCACGAGAGAGTCAGAGGATCTGATTCAAATCACCACTCTCCACAACATGAGGTTTCCACATGGGTCCCCCTGGACCCTGCTGTGTTCCACTGTCAGACAGTGCATCCCTGAATCACTGGCACCTGACCTAACCACAAGAGCAGCATATTGAGTTTGGTATCTACTGAGACAAGGCTTCTCACTCCCCACGTCATCACTGCCCTCACTATTCATGGCCTTTTTCCTTCCACATAAATATTATAATTAGATTGTAAAATTCCCCCAAAGAAACCCTATGGGATATTGATCAGAGTGTAATTGAATGCTAGATTGTTTTGAGGAAACTCCAATGTCCACCATACTCCAAAGTACCTTGGCTCTTCATTTATTAATAAGGTCCTTCTCATGTCTCTCAAGAAAATTTGTCATGTTTTCACTTAAAGTATATGTGCAAAACTTCAAATTTTATTTTCAGCAAAAAATGTGGGGTTTACTAATGTATTGGAATCCTTTTAAAATTCTGGGGTTTTTTTGTTTGTTTTTTTTGAGTTGGGCACAGTGGCATACACCTGTGATCCCAGCTACTCAGGAGGGAAGTGGATCAAAATTATGAAGACAATTTTGGCAAATAACAAAAAGGCTTTTTTTAAATGAAATTTTAAAAATTTAAAAAGTGGGGGACATGGCTCAATGGTAGAGTAGTTGGCTAGCATGCCTGAGGCCCTGGACTCAATTCCCAGTACTGCAAAAAAAAAAAAAAAAAAAACACCAACTCTCTGTCTTCTCTGCTTCTCACCTCCTCCACCACAGGGTGCCATGTGGTGTGCACATTCCCACCAAGACTGAAAGAACAATCAAGGCTTGCCGTCAGAGAAAATGCCCGTTTATTGAGGAACAGCTCTGCATATTTATGGAGCCGGGGTGGTTTGACAGTTGGCAGGGGTGCTTTTTATTGGTGGGTAAGGATCAGGTGAGCCAGCTGGGCTAGTCTGATTGATGGGTAAGGATCATGTGAGCCAGCAGGGCTCACCATTGGACGGCAGGATCATGTGAGCCAGCAGGGCTCACCACTGGATAGCTCTTCATGGGGGATGGGGAAGTTAGTCTTTGGAGCCAGGGTGACTCCCAACACTCCCCCCTCTTTGTTATTAAATGAGAGTGGACGTTGACTCATTCTGGCTGCTTCCTGCTGTGATGGGGCGGCGTGGGAGAATCAGAAAGAAGGGAAGTAAGGAGCCCCCACAGGAGGGCAGAGAGGACTGGTATAACTTCAGGAACCAGATCAACAAAGGTTCCTTGCCATCACAGATCCATGGTGATGTCAGTCCATTCAGCATAGGTCTCAACTGGAGGTATCATCAGTAGCCAGGAGTTGGTAATTCCTGAGGAGAAGCTGATAAAAACTTGATTAGAAATTTTTTACCCACCTGAGTCTGAACAAACTTTATGATAAAGGGAAGGAACAGGCACAGGGAGTTTTTATAGCCCAAATCTAATGGGGTCTCTGGGTCTGCAAGCTGCCTTGTTGGCACAAGGGGGGTTAAGTGTTCAGCCTTGAGCGGGGGCTTGGGCATTTGGGCTTGAAGCAAACAGGTGATAAACAACCAGACAGAGGGTTTAAGAAGCCAGGTCATCCTGCAGCTAACTTTGTTTGGCATGACCTGCAGACCAGCCTGTCCTGCACCTAACACCCTCAATTCCACTCTTCATTCCTAGTCCAATCTAGCTCCCTCCCCTCTCTATTAAGGCTGCTCTTCAAACTTTCTCCTAACTGGGTGTACCAGCTTGCTTCTCTCTTTGCCTTTTTTGAAGGCGGCCAAGGGAGGACGGTGGCCCATTGTTACCATATTTCCCTTTGAGAGCAGTCAAATCTCTCCAGGTTTTATGTGAAACACCTCAACTTTAAATACTGATACTTGAAATTCTTACGAAACTGGGAAGGTAAACAAAACACATGTTTCTCCTTAGGCCCAGAAGGCAACAGGTAAAGTGCTCTCTTATGATCACACTTATTCAGGGGTCACCATGCTCTGGACACCTAAGTGGTTTGTCAGAAGGACAACACACAACGGTCCCACTACTGGCCAGATTCAAGCAAGTGTGTGTGTGGGGGGGGTCTGGCTGGAGGGGGCCCTTAGGGTCACTTGCCTTGAATCTTCAGACATAGGGCAAAGAGAGGACCCAAGAAGGGCCAGAAATGAGGAGGAGCATTGACAAGAGTATTCAATGACAGGTGACGATCCTTGGCTCTTCTGATGAAGTTGTAGGAGTGCCAGGATAAAGCCTAGAAATGTGAATCCATGGAGTAAGTTGGTTATTAGACAGCTTGAGTTTGGCCACCAAGGGAGTGCACATAATCACCTGAGCAGGACCCTCCCATTTTGGTTTTAAAGGGGGCTTTTCCCCCGGTGGGCAATAATAAACAAGTTGACCAGGTGTTAAGGAGGTAGGGTTTTGAGAGAGACTGGGGTCAGGAGGGAGCCAGTCTTGATAGCGCCAGAGTTCAGAGTGTAGATGGAAGAGGAGGGGCAAGGCATCTGTAGGCAATCTGGGAAGAATGAGGGGACATATGACTTCAAAAGGTGAGAGATTAGAAGGCTTCTTTGGCAAGGACTTAATGCGCAATAAAGCCAAAGGGAGCACCTTTACCCAGTCCAGGCTTAATTCCATGGTGAGCTTGGTGAGGGTCTCTTTAAGGGATCGATTGGTCCTTTCAACCTTTCTGGAAGCCTGGGGGCTGTAAGGGCAATGGAAATGCCAAGGAGTGATAGCACGTGAGCCAGTCCCTGAGTTATCTGTGAGGTGAATTCTGGGCCATTGTCTGATTAGATAGAAGTGGACATCCCGAAATGGGAGATTTATGTGAGTAAGCAATAGATCAACTACTGTAGAGGGCTGTTTGTTAGAAGTGAGAAAGGCTTCAACCCATCCTGAAAAAGTATCTACCAATACAAGAAGATATTTTATGTTTTTTACACAGGGCATGTTGGTGAAATCAATTTGCCAGTCTGCAGCTGGGGTATGACCTCGGGCCTGATGAGAAGGGAAAGGTTTAGGTTTTAATGGAGTATTGGTATTGGTTCTCTGGCAGATATGACAAGCGGAAGTGATCTGTTGTAAGAGGGTCTTATCCCACGGGGAAAGGGTGAAAAGGGAGCGAAGGAAAGTAGTGAGACTTGCCGCAGTCTGTCTGGGCACAATTCAGGAGCCACTTGTCAAAAGAAATGAACTTTATTTTTAGAACACACACACCGCACCACACAGCTCTTCAGGAATTCCCTCGGAGCCCAACTGCCACCACCAGCTTCCCCAAGCATCTCCACCTCCCCCACTCCTCCTGCTCTTGAGGCCGATTGGCTGGGTCACGTGGGGGGAGCCAAAAAAAGTCCCCCAATGAGCAGCTCCGTGGTCTGAAAGGGCGGGGAAACAGCCCAAAGAGCATCACCACAGAGGAGCCAATCAGTTGGCAGCTAGAAGTTTGCTGGGGCCGCTGTGAGCCAATCATCAGCTGGCAGCTGAAGTTTGCTGGGGCGGCTGTGAGCCAATCATCAGCTGGCAGCTGGAAGTTTGCTGGCAGCTGGAAGTTTACTGGGGCCCCTTCGGCTGTGGCTCTCAACATCTCCCCCTCTCTGTTTAAACAACAAGCATGTGGCTTAGGGACCGTGCCTGCCTTAGGTTGTCCAATACTACATATGGTCCTTACCCGTCATCAGATGAGCTGACCTCAAGTCATTAGCCCCCTGTCTTAGGTTGGTACCATTGCAATTAGATCTTACCCGTCATTGACTACCAGCCCAGCATACAGCCACACCTGTGGATAGGTCTTTGTACCAGCAGGGGGTGAGGTTTTTTGCCTCACCTCTGTTGACCCCCAAATTTTAACTGAACAACCATCACAAGCAGAAGGGAGGAAGATACACCAAGCCAATTGACGGCTCCTTTTGGAAAAATTGTACCACCGATGACCCCATCAGCAAAAATACCCCAACACTACCACAAGTCGCTGCACCAACAGATAGTTCACAATGCATACAAGTGAGTTCCCAATGCATACAAGTGATACATAGTCCAGGCAAGTTCTGCAAGAAGTTCAGTGATAGCTATTGCAGAAGCTGTAGATTGGTTTTATCTTTGTCTTCACTGGCACTGGGATGAAGATACGAACTCTGGCAATAATGGCTAAAGAAAAAATTATGTAACATTCCAGAAGGCACTAAAAGAAAACAATTTTCTTAACAATTTACATTATCTTGAACAGAATTATTAAATACAATGAAAAGGAAAGGTGAAAGTAAACAAACAGATGTGTTAACCTCCTTTCTTGTTCACATATTAAAACAATCCTCAACAGCTGTTTACCCAATTTAAATTAAACCATTTAAATCATGTGAATAAAAAAAAAAATTTGGATCCATTTTTTCATGAGTGATTTGAGTTGATCTACTCGTATTTGAATTTTTGGTGGACGGACCATGGTTGAGGATAATAGAACTCCTAAATAATTAATTGGAAAATTTAATTGTACTTTATCTATTGCTATCTCTAGATTATAATTTTTTAAAAAGTTTGTAAGTGTGGCATAACATTCTAGCAATGTGTTTTTATCTTTGTGTGCTAACAATACATCATCCATATAGTGAAATATTTGTAGTTCAGGATTTTGATTTCTAAGTGGCTGGATTGCTTTGTTAACATAAATTTGACACATAGTTGGGCTGTTAGCCATCTCTTGAGGGAGTACTTTCCATTCATATCTCTGATCAGAACCTTCATGATTCAGTGCAGGGATAGTAAATGCAAAACTTGGACTATCCTCAGGATGAATTGGAATTGAAAAAAAAGCAATCTTTAATATCTATAGCTAAAACCTACCAGGTTTTTGGCAAAGCAGACAATTGGGGAATCCCCGATTGAGCAGGTCCCATAATAACCATCTCATTATTAATGGCTCTTAAATCTTGCAATAATCTCCATTTACCAGATTTCTTTTTGATGACAAAAATGGGAGTATTATGGGGGAGATACAGAAGATTGTATATGTCCCTCCGCTAATTGTTGTTTGACCAGGTCATGGGCTACTTGTATCTTTTCTTTAGTCAGGGGCCACTGAGGAATCCATACTGGTCTTTCTGATTTCCAAGTAATTTTGATTGCCTCAGTGACCCCTTCTGAAAACCCAATCCATGTCTATTTATTCCTTTATCTATTTGAATTGGTGCTGCTATACCTTGTTCTTGTTTTTCTAATTTTTTTCCTTTCCTAAAACCTTGTCTAGCCCTAGTAGTGGGCACATTAGGATTGATGTTATTTGTTAATGTCAAACCTAATTGATCTAGGACATCTCGTCCCCATAAATTTACAGGAAGAAGATCCAATACATATGGCTGTATAGTTCCTTCACATCCTTGAGGATCCTTCCAATCTAATACCATTGCACTTCTATGGGGATTAGTCGCCACTCCTAGGCCTCGAAGCGTTTGAGTGGCTTGTTGTAATGGCCAATGTTTTGGCTATTCTTGACGAGAGATGATGCTAAGGTCTGCACCTGTATCCAGTAGCGCATTAAATTCATGTCCTTGAATATTTAGTTTTAGCATGGGGCGAGAATCTAAATTTAAAGAAAGCATAGCCCAATCTACACCTGTAGAGCCTAATCCCTTGGAACCTCTTTCTACAGTACGACTGGAAAATTTATCATGCAGGCTGGGTATTATTAGTAACTGTGCTATTCTATCTCCTGGTGAAATTACTGATATACCTCTTGGAGAACTGGCTATAATTTTTATTTCACCTTCATAATCGGGATCAATTACCCCAGGACTTATCATAAGTCCTTTTAGAGTAGAAGAGCTGCGTCCCAATAATAAGCCTACTGTTCCTTGGGGAAGAGGTCCTTTTACCCCTGTGGGAATGATTTGAACTCCCATCTCTGGAGTTAGTACTGCTCTGGCGGAGGCGCAGATGTCCAACCCTGCACTCCCTCTGGTTTGTCTGATGAGGGATCTAATGGACAGTGTGTCCTGGGCACTAACCTGATGGGGTTGCTGGGTTCCTCCAGTGCTCCATATATTTGTGGTCTTGGGCCCCGGAGCATTGGGCCCCCCTATCCATTTTTTGGCAATGGAGCCCAATGCCTTTCTCCACGATATCGTGGATACACACCTGATCCTTGGTTGTTTTTTTTTTTTGTTTTGTTTTGATAACGGAGTACCCTCTATGGTAGTTTGAGAACGGCATTCATTAGCCCAGTGTCTCCCTCTACGGCATCATGGGCAAATACCCAGTATTCTACTCCTTTGATACCTAGTTTTGTTAAACCCTCCTCCTATGGGGCAATTCCTTTTAAAATGTCCTGTTTGTTCACAATTGTAGCATGTTTTTGGCCTGGCATCTAAAGCCTGTTGTACTGCAGCTGCCAAGGCTTGCCCCTGTTCATTAATGTCTCTACATAATTTAATATATGTGTTTAAATCTTCATGTTTCCATGGTCTAATGACTTCTCTGCACCAACGATTCGCTTGGTCATAAGCCAGTTGTATTAATGGCATTGCTTGTTCTGTATTCTCAAAAACTCTGGTAGCTGTTTGAATAAGCCTATCTACAAATTCAGCGTAAAGTTCATTAGCTCCTTGTATTACCTTAGATAATTGACCTTGTAAACCTCCATGTCCTTGTAAAGTTTTCCATGCTCTAACCACATCTACAGCAATTTGTGTGTATATGCCAGGATCATATGCAATTTGTTGCTGCTGATCCTCATAAGGTCCCTCTCCTAACAACATATCTAGATTTCTTTGAGGGTAACCAGATGCTGCATTTTGCCTAGCCGTCTCCTTGCAAAATTCCTCATTGGCAACCTTCCATAACAGGTATTGTCCTCCATTTAGCACAGCTTTACACATATTAGCCCAATCTGCTGGTGTCATGTTCAAGTTGGTAATGGATTTGACCATGCTTACAGTGAAGGGTGCTTGGGGACCATAGGTTGTTACAGCCTCTTTTAGCTGCTTCACTGTTTTGAAATCTAAAGCACAGTGAATTCATTGCCCTCCTGCCTCAAATACAGGGCATGTTAATTTTTGAGGTCCTGTCTCAGGATCCCATCTATCAACTACGGGGGTTGGGGGCCCCCCAGCATATGTTGTCTCTATAGGTGGCGCTGTTGGTTGGACACTTCCGCCCTCTGGTGGTAGAAAGGTGTTAGTAGCAGTCTCCTGTTGTAACTTTCCCCCTGATGGCTTTTTCTGCTCTAAACTTTCTTTCTCTGTCTGACTAGCTCGAGAGACCTTCTCTTTTACTTGAATATTTCTACTATAACTATAATACAACCCAACAAGATAACACCAAACAAAACCGAAACAGAGTGAAACAAAATTGGAACAACAGAAAATCATTATGGCCTTTCTATCCTCCTGAAATGTGCATCCGTCCTTTCTCCCTATCTGTTCCTCAGACGTAAATAGTTTTTCCTCAGATGTGAGCGGTTTTTCTTCCGTCTCACTCCAGGGACAGGCAACTTAAAACAGAAGTGAAGCAAAACAAAATAGGAATCTTAAAATGGCTACCCATCCTCTCGCCCTGCCCTCAGGGGCGAGCAGTTTACCTTATCACTTACCCTCAGTCGTTCCCCGTGGGAGCCACCAAATGCCGCAGTCTGGCTGGGCACAATTCAGGAGCCACTTGTCAAAAGAAACGAACTTTATTTTTAGAACCACACACACCGCACCACACAGCTCCTCAGGAAAAACCCTCAGAGCCCAACTGCCACCACCAGCTTCCCCAAGCATCTCCACCTCCCCCACTCCTCCTGCTCTTGAGGACGATTGGCTGGGTCACGTGGGCGGAGCCAAAAAAAGTCCCCCAATGAGCAGCACCGTGGTCTGAAAGGGCAGGGAAACAGCCCAATGAGCATCACCGCAGAGGAGCCAATCAGTTGGCAGCTAGAAAGTTTGCTGGAGGCGCTGTGAGCCAATCATCAGCTGGCAGCTGGAAGTTTGCTGGGGCCCCTTTGGCTGTGGCTCTCAACAGAGGTCACCTCTGGAACCATCCCTAAAAACAGGGGCAGGCACAGCACATTCCAATCAGGGCAGGGGACAGAGTGACTGGAGTCTACCTTACAGGAAATGCGACTCAGGCAAGAGAGGAAAGGAAACCAGGCGGTGACTTGAGGGTGTTCAAGGAAGAAGTACAACAAGGTGTCAGTCTGTCCTTTGTGTATTCATAGGAAGTTGTCATCACACCTCGTTGAACTGGGGGAGCAAACCAGATGTTCTCCTCTAGTCTTTTTATTCACATAAGGGGGTGGTGACGTCTCCATTTTCCTTTATGATTGAATCTTGGTTTCTTTTCAGTTCAGCTACAAGTTTGTCAATTATATTGCTCTTTTCAAAGAACCAACTTTGCTTTCACTGATTCTCTTATTGGTTTCTCTGTTCTCTATTTATCTGGCCCCTAATCACTTCTGTAATACTAGTGTTTAGTGGGGTGATCTTTAAAGGGTTATTCTGCTATCTTTGGAGTTAGTTTTCTGTTTTTACAGTTTCTTACTGTGTGAAATCACTGATTTGTTATTTATATTTTTATTTATTTTTTACCATTTACAAATATTTTTATTTTTTATTATTTTTTAAAAAGATTTTGTAGTTGTAGATGGACAAATGCCCCCCTTTTTTAATGTGGTGCTGAGGAGTGAACCCAGTCGCTCTGCCGCTGAGCCCAGCCCCAGCCCCACAGATGTTTTTATTTCATTTGTTCTCTTGAGTCCCCTGATGGTGGGATTTCGGGTGTGTGGCACAGGCGTGGGGCGTACTTACTCTATGAGGACTGTGCAGTTTATTTCTCAGGTCTGCGTTCAGAGCCTTTCCCTTCACAGGGCTCCACGACACCTCCTAGGTTTGGGCTTGTGCTCCCTCCCGCTCATCCCAAGGCATCCTTTTCCCTCCGAGGTCCCTGTGACTCCTTCAGTGCTGTGGCCTGACTGACCGTTTTGGTCAGTTCCATTTTCTTCCCACTTCCATGTCACTGTGGTCACAGAGGACAGTCTGTGTGACTTCAGTCTCTTTACGTCATTGAGAGCAGCTTTGTGGCTGGCAGGTGGGTGGCTCTGGAGGATGGTGTCACGCCCTCTGGGGAGAAGGCGTGTCCTGTGGCTGAGAGTGTCCCTGGTCTGTCGCTGCTTGCCTTAGGGGCCGTCCAGCCTCCCCCTCCCTCTGGACGTGCATCTAGCTCTGGGAGTCAGTTTTTCAGTGAGGTTCAGTGCCTTATTGAAGTCTCCACTCTTATTGTAGGACTGGAACTGCCTGCTTCTTCAATCTGCCTGTTTCTTCATTATTTTGGGGTCCCATGTCAGGTGTGACATGTTTATGGTTGCTGTACCTCTGGGTGGGGCGGCATTTTGTGACATGCTGAGGTCCTCCTGCTGGTCAGTCTGTACCAGCTTGTGTATACCACCTGCTCCCTTCCAACCTCCATCCCTGGCCACGCTCCCCGCGGGCCTCCACGTCCCTGGGTCACACCCTTGTGGCCTCTCAGCTGCTCTCCGTGGACACCAAGACTTCAGGCCCAGTCCCCAGGGCTGCCACTCCAGCAGCCTCATGAGGTAGCTGAGGAGTGTTGGAGAGCCAACAGTCTCCCTCCCCATTGTCTGGAGAATCCACTGGGGAAGCGTTGTCTGTGATGTCCTTTGTAGGATGTCTTCTAATCCTAGAGTCTACTCTTTAGTAGATTGGGACACTCTGATTTTTCTTTTGTGCTCACTGTGGACACCTGGGCCTGGTGTGCCAGCAGCACCATCCATCTGCAGACTCCCATCACCCCACGGCTCTCCCTGCCCTGTGCGGTCAGTTCACCCCCGACCCAGCCTCTTACCCCACTGATCCTCACTTGATCCCTTTATCACCACCTTTTCCAAAATGCCAGATTCACAGAGTCACACAGAGTTTAAAATGTTACTTTTATGGTTTGGATGTGGGGGTCCCCCAAAGCTCTTTGTTAATGCAGAAATGTTCAGAGGTGGAGTGACTGGATCATGGGAGCTGTGGCCTGGTCAGTCCACCCTACTTTGAATGGACTGACCGGGTGGTAACCATAGGTAGGTGGGTGTGGTGGCAGGAGTGGCCACTGCCCTAGGAGTGTGTGTCCTCTGCAGCCTCCCCCCGCCCCCCCATTCCCGTGGTGCCAGGAGGGGCGCAGCCTCATCTACTGTCCCCTTTACCCTTGGTCCACTGCCTCACCTTGGGTCCAAAGCAGTGGAGACCTCTGAATCCATGAGCCCCAGCAAACTTTTCCTCCTCTAAGTTGTTCAGCTATTTTGGTCACAGCTGAAACATAGGCCAGGTGGCAAATGACCTGAAAAGACCCCATGAAAGAAGAGCACAGATGGCGTCCAAAGAGGTGAAAATGGCTGGACACAGGAGCAAACACTGAGGTGCAGAACTGACCCCAGCGGCCAGCTCTGCACACCTGGGTCACCTAGTGACCGTTGCATCTGACCCAATCAGCCAGCTCTGCACACTTGGTCACCTAGTGACTGTGCGTCTGTGTGAAGAGCTTTGGAGGGGGTGGGCTTCGGGGGCACATTGGAGCTAGTGCCTGCATCTGACCTTGCTTTTTGTTCAGGACAAATAATTGACCCCCTCATCCCTTGTTTGAGTGTTTTGGTTGAGTGCATTGAAATGTCTTTCCTCTTTTGCCTCCATTTGAATAGTCTCTTGGGCGGCCCACCAACACGCCACAGGAGAGTGATTGAGACGGCAGATTCACGCTCGTGCAGTTCCAGAGACTAAGCCGTGAAGGCACAGTGACAGCAGGGACATGCTTCTCTGAGCTCTGAGGGAGAGCCTTTCCTTGCCTCTTGGAGCGTCTCGTGGCTCCCGGCAAACCCTGGCCCTTGGCCTGTGGCTGCTCCCTTCAGTGTATGCCCACGTCATGCCTCCTACCATGCGTCGGGGCTTCCTTCGACGTCCTCCTATAGAGACACTAACCATTGTACTTACGGCTCTGACCCAATATGACTTCCTCTTTACCCACTGCATCTGCAAGGTCACACTGTGAGGTCCTTGGTGGACCTGAATTTGGGGCAGCTGCCGTTCATCCACCATGTTCACCCACTTGCCCCTTGGTCATATTTTCTTCTGTCGTCTGTGTAGTTAACCCAGGAATCTGTGACGTTGGAACTCTAGGATCTGATCCTATAAACCAGCTCCAGGTACACCGAGAACCTGTAACCCCATGGAGCTCTCCTCTGAATCTGTGACCTGTTCCCAAGTCCTTCATTTCTGTAAATGTTGACAGACTCATAGGACATTCACAGAGTCACGTTCATTTGTACTCACCGGCATGTGCCTGCCTCTGTGGCCCCTTCTCTATCAGTTTCCTTGCTTTTCATCATTTCCTTTCTACCTTAAAACTTCTTTAAGTATTTTCTCCAGCTTTGATGCTGCCGTCGGCATATGCTCTCGGTGTCCACCACCTGAGGCTGTCCTCATCTGTGAGCACTTTGTCAGCAGGTGTAGACCTCGGGCTTGTGGCCGACGTCAGGTGACAGAGGCACAATTCCAGTGTATTCTGGACTCCAACATGCCCACCGAGAAGTCATCTGTCAGTCTCGTTGTTACTTCTTTAAAGTTACTTTGTCTCTCCTTCTCCCTGACCTCTTAGATTTCTCTCTTTACATTTCAGCACCAGCAGGGCCAGGGTGGTTGTATGTACCCTGCCTTGCTTAGGATTCTCAGTGTGTTTTTAATCTATGGTTAATAGCTTTCATCAATTAAAGTTCTGACAATACTTCACTACCTCTACGCACTCATCTCTCCTTGTAGGATTAAACCTATTTTTTCTACTGAGTCCTGTATGTTTGTTTCTCTATTTTAATCTTTTTTCTGTGGCTCCATTTTGATTTCTTCACCTCCCTTCATTCTCTGAACTTCTCTTTGACTTTGTCGAATATGGTATTAAACTCTCAATTTCTCAATGCAGTTATTATGTTCTTCATCCATAAATTCATGTTGGATTCCTTTATAGAATTCTGCCACTGAAATTCTCCTTCTTTCCCCCATTGTCTTAAAAAAAATTGTCACAGTTACTTTAAGCCCGTGATTGACATTCAGATCTCTGGAGCATCTGTGGACCTGTATGGTCTTCGTCTCTCCTCTTGGTCTTAAGAATTCTTTAAGTATTTTCTCCAGCTTTGATGCTGCTGTCAGCATGTTTGGTCTTTGTTTTTCCTCTTGGTCTGTTTGGTTTTCATTTTTACTCTTGGTCTGTTTGGTCTTTGTTTTTCCTCTTGGTCTGTTTGGTTTTCGTTTCTCCTCTTGGTCTGTTTGGTTTTCATTTTTCCTCTTGGTCTGTTTGGTCTTTGTTTTTCCTCTTGGTCTGTTTGGTCTTTGTTTTTCCTCTTGGTCTGTTTGGTCTTTGTTTTTCCTCTTGGTCTGTTTGGTCTTTGTTTTTCCTCTTGGTCTGTTTTGTTTTCATTTTTCCTCTTGGTCTGTTTGGTTTTCGATTTTCCTCTTGGTCTGTTTGGTCTTTGTTTTTCCTCTTGGTCTGTTTGGTTTTCGTTTTTCCTCTTGGTCTATTTGGTTTTCGATTTTCCTCTTGGTTCTTTGGTCAATTGATCTTGTCGATTGTTAGGCCTGATACTTTTTGAATAAAAATAAGATGTTGTGAGTGAAAATGTGAAGGTCCTTTTCATCATGAAGCCCCTGTCTCGCAGTGGGCTGACCTTCACTCTGACACCTGTTGACTCCGGCAGAACACCTGAGTTCAGTCTGAGCTGGTTCAGGTGGGGCCGGTCTTACTTCTGCTTCTGCTAGGGAGCAGCCTCACTTAGACCCAGCGTTTGCCACAAAAGCCTGAGTGCCTGGCCAGAGTCCCTTCCCCTCTCAGCTTGTGAGCTGACTTGGCTTCACTTCATGTTGGTGGTCAGTCCCCAAGACCACTGAAATCTCTCTCCACTTTCCCAACCTCTCGTCTGTGACCTGTGAACTGGCAAATGCCTCAGGAAGAAACTCCAAGAAAGTAGTGGTCCCTGCTGTGTCCCCTGTGATGGGTGATGGGGACTTGGTCCCTCAGCCTCAGCTCCTGGTGCGTCCTCTGGCCCTCCAGTGGAGATTGCATTTGTTAACCAGGTTCCTCATTTTTCTCAGACAGATGGTCAGTCTGATAAGAGCCCACTCCCCCCATGAAGAAGCAGAACTCGACAGAGCATTTTATATGGTCTAAGGAAAAGTGTGAAACTGGGCCCACAGGGGGTTGGTAGGAAAACAGGTGCCCAGGACAGCGGCTGGCAGGGAAATGGAGAGGCGGCCCAAGGAGGGCTAAGGCCAACGGGCAGTCCTGGCTCTGCAGGTTCAGAACCTGGACCCGCGGCCCAGGAGGCTGCCTGGTGCCCCAGCGGGGAGAGCACAGCCCTCCATCCTGGCCTGAGGATGGAGGCCTGCTGCCCTCAGGCACAGGGACAGGATGGACAGGGCCACAGGGAGGAGGTAGGGAGAGGTGGAGGGATAAGGACCTGTGCAGGGCTCAGGGCAGGCTCAGGCTGTCCAGCTCCACACAGCCATGAGGCCCCGGGCAGGGCACCAGGCACCCTGGACTCTGGGTGCTCAGTACAGGTGCCAAGCATCCTGCAGTGGTGACGGGTCCTGGGGAGGGGTGTGAACCTCAGGTGACACCTCTGTGCCCAGGCTTCCCTCCAAGGGAGACGAGGCCCTGAGGCTGCTGTCCAGTGGCTGGAGGGTGCCCCAGCAGCCCAGGGTGGCCAGGCTCCTCCCACACACAACACCCCAGCACTCAGTGCTCCCGGAACCCACTCCCGCTCCAGGGGCCCCGACGCTGGCAGGACATTAACGAGCTGGACAGCCTCCCAGGTAAACAAGCATCCCCAATGACGGCCAGGAGCCGGCCCAGCAACCCGGAAGGAGAGGCTGTGGGCTGGGGACCAGAGGGACCAGGCGGGTATAAAAGCCAGAGCCCAGAGCTCCCCACACACACCCACACACTCACCCACCCACCCTCCTCCAGCACACCCACCATGGCCACCTCCACCATGTCCGTCTGCTCCAGCTCTTGCCCCGAGTCCTCCTGGCAGGTGGACGACTGCCCAGAGAGCTGCTGCGAGCCCCCCTGCTGCGCCCCCAGCTGCTGCCAGCCCAGCTGCTGCGCCCCAGCCCCCCGCCTGACCCTCCTCTGCACCCCAGTGAGCTGTGTGTCCAGACCCTGCTGCCAATCAGTCTGCACCAGCTCCTGCACCTCCTCCTGCTGCCAGCAGTCTAGCTGCCAGTCTGATTGCTCCAGCTGTTCCCCCTGCCAGCCGTCCTGCTGTGTGTCCCTCTGCTGTAAGCCTGTGTGCTGCAAGCCTGTGTGCTGTGTGCCCGTCTGCTCTGAGGCTTCCTCTTCCTGCTGCCAGCAGTCTAGCTGTGAGCCCTCTTGCTGCTCCTCTTCCCCCTGCCAGCAGTCCTGCTGTGAGCCCTCTTGCTGCTCATCCTCCCCCTGCCAGCCGTCCTGCTGTGTGTCCCTCTGCTGCAAGCCCGTCTGCTGCAAGCCCGTGTGCTGTGTGCCCGTCTGCTCTGGAGCCTCCTCCTCCTGCTGCCAGCAGTCTAGCTGCCAGTCTGACTGCTGCAGCTCCTCCCCCTGCCAGCCGTCCTGCTGCGTGCCCGTCTGCTGCAAGCCCGTCTGCTGCTACAGACCCTCCTCCTGCGTGTCCCTGCTCTGCCGCCCCGTGTGCAGGCCCGCCTGCTGCGTGCCCGTCTCCTCCTGCTGTGCCTCCTCCTGCCAGCCCAGCTGCTGCCGCCCGGCCTCCTGCGTGTCCCTGCTCTGCCGCCCCACCTGCTCCCGCCCGGCCTGCTGTGGTGTCTCCTTGGGCCAGAAGTCCTGCTGCTGACCAGCCATATCCCCAGGGCCACTGGGCTCAGGTCCCTCCATAGCTGGGCCCCTCACCACCCACAGTCTGCTCCTGAGCTCCCCATTGGCTCTCTCATGTGTCCACTATGCTAACCTGACCTCCCAGGAGCCCCACCACCTTCAGTCCCCTGTGTGTCCCTCTAGTTCCTTGCTCTGGGTCACCTGCCTCATCTTCCATCTGCCAGCCCCTCTCAAGGCTCAATAAACTCACCCTGATCACGTGATTCTTCTTTCTCTCATGACTGTGGGGACACAGGGTGGGAGGGAGTAGGAGCATTCCTAGGAGTGAGTGGCTTGGCCTGGAGATCACAAGGGACAGCGGCTATGTCCCCCGGGTGCAACTCTGGTGGGAGTCATGTCTCCAGAGGGGAAGTCTCTCCTGGGAGAGTCCCCAGCTCTGCAGGTTCTGTCCAGTGTCCAGCAAACAGGCTTGGGCCTAGGTCGGGAGCAGCACTGGGGGTGGGACTTCCCGGTCAGTCGGCATGGCCGGGAGGAGTGTCTGCTGCGTCCTGCTGGGTGGAGCACACTGCAGACTTCTTAGGAGAGCGTCCCCCACAGTGGGGGTGACATTAACCCGCAGGGACCCCTGTCTAGTCCTGCCTGGCCACGTTTGTTGAGCCTCAGAAGCCGTCTTCCCAAGGAGCTCAACCTCACCTCAGAGCAAAACTCAAGGAGCTTCACAGGGGTTCAAGTGTCCCTCCCCCTGCAAAGTGAGACCCCATGCTGAGCAGACCCCAGCCCTCACCAGGCAGGCAGCGCGGAGGAAGGGGACCCCCCAGGGGACGTGAAGGGAGAGAAACAGAAACTGAGGCCCCATCGACCAGGAGCCGAGCAGCCCGCAGTCCAGATCTTAGAGGTCAGAGGGTGAGCTTAGACCAGAAACCACGGGGCGCCGCCGCTGGACTGTGAGAGCGCGTGGCCCATCAAAGGCCACCAGGTCCTCTCCCACGGTGCTGGTGCCATTCGCCTTCCCTCCAGCAGGCAACGAGGGTCCGTGCAGCTCCACACCCGCGTGGCTCCACACCTGCGCTGACTCTTGGGGCCGACATTCTGGGGTCTTTGTGGTTTTGGGGGTCTTGGTGGGTCTTGGCAGCACTTGGTGGGTCTTGGTGATCTTGGGGGTCTTGGTAGGTCTTGGTGGTCTTGGTGGTCTTGGTAGGACTTGGGGGTCTTGGTAGGTCTTGGTGGTCTTGGTAGGTCTTGGGGGTCTTGGTGATCTTGGGGGTCTTGGTGGTCTTGGTAGGTCTTGTTGGTCTTGGTAGGTTTTGGTGGTCTTGGTAGGTCTTGGGGGTCTTGGTGGTCTTGGTAGGTCTTGTTGGTCTTGGTAGGTCATGCGGGTCTTGGTGATCTTGGGGGTCTTGGTGGGTCTTGGCGGCACTTGGTGGGTCTTGGTGATCTTGGGGGTCTTGGCAGGTCTTGGGGGTCTTGGTGATCTTGGAGGTCTTGGTGGTCTTGCGGGTCTTAGTGATCTTGGTGGTCTTGGTAGGTCTTGGTGATCTTGGTGGTCTTGGTGGGTCTTAGTGACCTTGGTGATCTTGGCGGGTCTTGGTGGGTCTTGGTGATCTTGTAGGTCTTGGTGGTCTTGGTGGGTCTTGGTGGGTCTTGGTGATCTTGGAGGTCTTGGTGGTCTTGCGGGTCTTAGTGATCTTGGTGGTCTTGGTGATCTTGGTGGTCTTGTGGGTCTTAGTGATCTTGGTGGTCTTGGTGGGTCTTGGTGGTCTTGGCGGGTCTTGGTGGTCTTGCAGAATGGAGGGATCCAGGGACCCAAAAAGGGGCCATCTGCTTTGGTTGTCTAAGGGATAAGTGGGCCAGGCCTGGGTGCTATATTTGATCCAAGAGGCATTGTAGGGGAGAGTCAACCAGCAAGCAGAGAGGACACATTACCATGTAAGGAGGAGGGAAGAGGATGCAGAGAAGGAGGAAACTGATTTATTGGCAAAAGGGGTGTCCCCGCTAGAGCCAAAAAATCAGGAGTGCCTAAGTGGCAGGTTCGAGCTACAGAGATTGGTCGTCACCGAATCCTGACAGTCGAAGCTCTCGTCCTGGATGGAGCCGGAGTCATGGGAGACCTTGGCCAAGGCTTTTCGGGACCCCTCCTGGAGAGGCCGGATACTCCCAGGGCTGGAAAGAGGGGAGAGGAAGGGGAGAGTAAGTGTCTCTCTAGTGACTGAGTCTTAAGGTAAGAGGACTAGGACTTTCGAATCTACAGTGGCCCAAGGAAGGAGTCCCTGAGGGCCACCGTAGCCTTAAAGGCTGTGGTGGGGTGCTTTCCTCCCCACAGGTGAGCAAAGAGATTTGCCTGACCATAATCAACATATTGCAAGAGGGTGGATTCGGGGCACTGGGGGTGAAAAGATTAAAGGTCGGAGGCCAAGGTTTGTCCAAAGAGGTGTGGGCTATCTCGAAATCCCTGAGGAAGGGCAGTCCAGGTTAAAGGCAAAAAGATATCCTTAAATTTATGACCGAGACATGGGTGGCAGTGTGGGGGATCTGAGACAGCAGATTGTATGGGATGGGAACCAAAGGATGTATGGGCCTAACGGAGGTGTTGATGAATCGTAGGTAGGAAATGTTGGGCTTTTCTACCGCTAGTATGGGAGTATTATAAGGGGAATGAGCAGGACGGAGGTACCCCTTGATAAGAAGGTCCTTAATAATAGGTTGTAGGCCCAGAAGAGCTTTTGTGGACAGGGGGTATTGAGCCTGATTTGAGAAGGTGTTAGGATCTTTGAGATGAATGTTAACTGGTGGACAGGAAATGGTGGAGGGGGTGTGGGTATCCCATACAATCGGGTCAACCAGGTTAGTATGTTTATTTCATGTCAGCCTCACAAGTGGAGCAGAATGGCCAGTCTTCTGCCAAAGGGGCCAGAAAAGATGAACAGGCCGATTCTGGGGCCTGACTGATGCCAGGAGCCCGGATGTTGATTGTTGTATTGAATTTAGAGAGAATATCTCAGCCAAGCAAAGGAACTGGATACTGGGGCATAACTAGGAACGTCTGAGAGAATGGGAATTTGTCTATGGAACAGAGTAATAGGGGAGTGTTTTTTGGGTAGATGGTCTTTCCTCCTACCCCGATAATAGGAGAGGTGGACGGCACTGTTTGCCCCCAGAGTTCTGTCAGGACTGAGAAGGTAGCCCCGGTGTCAAGGAGAAAATCAATCTTGTGTCCATCCACCTGAATTCGCACCCTGGGTTCCTGTCTATTGATCATTATGGCCGGGGACAAGGACCCAAGGCACCATCAATCGATTGCCATGCCCAGAAGGTCAGAGGATTCCCTGGCCATAGGCCTCCTCTCCTACGGGATCTAGGACAGTCAGAGCCCCAATGACCTTGTTGTTGACATTTAGGGCATGGGGTAAGTGGAGTGCATGGTGCGGGGCATGCCCTGGCCCAATGTCCCTCCTTGCCACACTTGAATCAGGCATGGGGGTGGGGGGTGGGGGGGTTCGGTGATGCGCGGCGACCTGAGGAAGCACCCTGCAGGGCCTGAGCGAGCATAAAAACCTTAAAGGCTACCGCCAAGATCTCAGTCTGGGGGGTGGCAGGGCCTCGTTTGAGCTTTTGTAGTTTGCCCAGATGTCGGGGTAGCTCTGCGAGAGGAAATATGTCATAAGGACATGACGGCCATCTGAGGCTTCGGGAGTTTGATCTGTGGCAGCAAGTGGCCCCAGAGGGTGATTGGGATTGACTCGGTGAGTTTCATCCGCATGGGCTTTGGCAAGTTCCCAGACTCTGGTACGTTCCTCAGGAAGAAGAGTATTAGCCAATAACATAGAAGTGAGGCTATAAGCCTGGAGGACCCACTGAAACTCTCTTATGTAAGTAGTGGGATCTGTGGGAATGAGCCCAACCTTCACTCGAGTTGCATGGGGTCATTCATAGAGAATGGGACATGTACTCAGATAATGCCCTCAGGTCCAGCAACCTCTCTTAAAGGGGCCATGGTTTGTGGTACTAGGAATGGGACCTAGTTTGGGGGGAACTAAAGGTGTCAGCTGAGTCAGGGGGAGCACCTGAGGGGCTGGACGGAGCTGACGGGGGAGGTCGGTAGGGAGGGGGTTCATCGCCGGATAGGTAGGGGTGAGAATGAAGAAGAGAAAAAGCCTCAACATCTCCTTCCACTTTTTCAAGCACTCGCAGAAGTTAAACAGATCTCTGAGAATTGTGGGATCTAGGGATCCTCCTAGGGGCCATTGACTTTGATTGTCTAATTGATAGTAAGGCCAATATTGTGTGCAGAATTTAATAAGAGGGAGTATGCTGGGAGGGAAGAAAGGCCCCCATAGGTCAGGAGAGGGACAAGGGTGGTTAAGAGGGAGAGGGGTGGGGAGAGGGGAGTGCCTGTTCTTCCACCCCTCAGGACCTCTCGCTCATGAACCGGGTTCCAGAGAGTCCACCGTGACCGTGAAGGTCGTAGTGGGGTGCGTTCTCTCCTCCAGATTGGGCGTCAGACGTTTGCTGGATGATCACGGTAACAGCCCCTGTGTAGCCCATCTGAAGTTGGATACCTGATAGGGGAACTCACCTACTGAAGGGCCGGTGTTGTGTGAGTAGCAGCAGTGCTCGAAAGAGTGGACGAGGACAGCAAGCCTTGAGAGAGGGGCCCTCGAGCAGCGAGGCATTCCTCCTCCCGGGTTTCAGCACCAATGAAAGAATGATCAAGGCTTGCCATCGGAGAAAATGCCCGTTTATTGAGGAAAGCTCTGCATATTTATAGAGCCGGGGGTGGTTTGGCAGTTGGCATAAGGTGCTTTTTTATTGGTGGGTAAGGATCAGGTGAGCCAGCAGGTCTAGTCTGATTGGTGGGTAAGGATCAGGTGAGCCAGCAGGGCTCACCTTTGGACAGCTCTTCTTGCGGGATGGGGAAGTTAGTCTTTGGAGCCTGGGCGACTCCCAACAAAGACCACATTGAATTGAATCCCCGTTACGAGCTACAAGGAGGTATGACTAGGTGGGACAATTAAGAGGCAAAAGGTATGTGAAGGTTCTGCCCCCATGAACGGATTAGGGATTAGATGAGTCTGTTACAAAACCCAAGTTGCCTATGTGTCTTGGATATTCACCTCTCATCCTGGGAGCCCTGAGCTGCCTCTAGACTCTGCATGTTCTCACCAGCAAGAATCTCTCACCAGATGTAGACCCACCACCTTGGACCTCCCAGCATCCAGAGCTGTGAACTGAATGGATCTTTATTCTTTGTAACTTTCCCAGTCTCTGGTATTGCGTTACAGTAGCAGAAAACAGACTAAAACCATGCTAATAACTTCTTGCACTAAATTCCCTGTCATAAATACCTGCAAGGACTTCTATTTTCCTGATTAGCTCTATCTACTACACCCACCCAATCCCTGTTCAAAGTCCTTCCTCATTTGCAGCAAGTAGGGGAGTTCCTTAGAACCCAGTTCCTTCCAATGAGGTGAAAGCAGAAGATGGGACTAATAAGACTTCTGTTTTCCTTGGAAAAAGAGATAGCAGGATAAAATGACCTCTGAGAGTTGGCAGCCAGGACGTACTTTGTGAGTGTGTGTGTGTGTGTGTGTGTGTTCATTCAATGTAAATTCTGATAGATTTTTCTTTTCTTTTTCTGTTACCTATGAACTGAAATTTTTCATTCCCCAAATTTGGGGCGTTAGTTTTTCAAATATGTATTCTTCTTTATCATCTTTTCCTTCTCCTTCCGGAACTCCAAAGAAATAGGTATTAAACCTTTCAATATTGTCCTGCTGATTCCTAAGAGTCTTCTCTCACTTTCTTCACCTTCTTTCTCTCTAGTCTTCAGAATGAGTTATTTCTATTGACTTATCGTCATGTTATCTAAATCTTCCTTCTGTTGTCTCCAATCTCTAGTAAACCCATCCAGTGCAGGGTGTGTGTGTGTGTGTGTGTGTGTGTGTGTGATTTTAGATTTTGTGTTTTTCAGTCCTAGACTTTTCACTTGGTGCACTTATATTCTGTTTCTTTAATGAGATTTCTTACCTGTTCATTCATTGTGAGCAAAATTTCCTTTGCATTCTCTGTTGTTTTTTTTTTTTTTTTTTTTTGGTAGGTGGGTACTGGGGAATGAACTCAGGGCACTCGACCACTGAGCCCATCCCCAGCCCTATTTTATATTTTATTTAGAGTCAGGGTCTCACTGAGTTACTTAGCACCTCACTGTTGATGAGGCTGTCTTTGAACCCCCAATCTTCCTGTCTCAGCTTCTCAAACCACTGGGATTACAGGTGTGAGCCTCCGTGCCTAGCCTGCATTCTTTATCTTACTTTATCAAAGTTCTTCTCTGCAACCTGAGAAAGCATCTCACTGACTATGATGAATTTTATGTGTCAACTTGACTGGGCAAAGGGAAGTCCAGAGAACTAGTAAAACATTATTTCTGAATGTGTCCATGAAGCTGTTCCTGGGAAAGATTTAGCACTTGAATTAGTTATGCTAATTTTACTAACTTCTTGGTCATATAGTAGGCAACCTCTTTATTATCTAGAAACAAGAAGTCCCAAATGAGGCTCATTTGTCCACTACATATACAGCAAAGCAAAATGCACAGACACATGGAAAACTGGTATCTGGGAATGTCCAGGAATGGATGCACTAGCATATCACCTTTTGCAATCACTTGGCCCCCACCTCTTCCCCGGCACTGAACAAGTACAGAAGACATCGTCCTGCTCACAGAGGTGGGTCAACATCTCCATTCCCCAAAGACAATATTTCATATGGATTTTAGCAAAAACATATTTACAAGTGGTATTTCACTACCTCTACATTTAACGTACATCAGGACTTCGAAACATCTGGATAGGCTAGGTGTTTCAAGTAAGAATGTGATTTGTCCACTGTGTACACGACAATCTTGAACAAACTGCACACATGTAACAATAGTTCTAATTTGAAAATGTCTTCAAAATATGAGTGTTCTGGCTCTTCATGAATCTAGTGGTCTACAGTGCTCAAATTTTCAGAGGACAATCTTACCTAATAAATTTAACACAAAATGTACCAAATTTATGTTTACTAATTCTACTTTTGTCTTACACTGGCAACCTCTTTAACATCTAGAAACACCAGGTGTAGATTAGGACTCGTTTGTCCTTTATGGACACTAGGTTCACAGCAATGAGAAACATATGCAGTCGTGAAGCTACTTGTGCCTCCTTGTAAGCTCGCTGGTGGGGCACTCCTTGTCTTTCCTCCTCCTCTGGAGAACCAGTACACAATGTGTACCAGTCAACTGAACAGGGATGTAGCTATTTCCCCCAAAACAACATTTCATAGGATTTTAATTTTTTTTTGCTATGCTGTGGACAGAACTCAGGGCCTCACACCAAGCACTGTATCACTGAGCTACCTCCCTAGGCCTTCATAGGAGTTTTAACAGAAAGAAATTCACAAAATGTGTTACATTTTATTAATTCTACTTTTAACATCTATTGGGTTCTTCAGAACATCTAGAAATACCAGATGATTCAAAAAAGCACTTAGCATTGCCAACCTTATACAGCAATGGAGAAAATACAGACGCAAAACGATGGCTACGAGGGCAAAACGTCCCTTACACATGACTCATATGGCACAGGACCTTCTCTCCTCAAGGCTCCATGTCACCCATTGAACAAGTGTGGAGGAGTGTTATTCCTGGTGCCACTCCTAGAGGGGGTCTCAAACTCCATTTCAAAGTCACCTGCAGAAGACACTTGTGTTCTGTTTTTTTACCAAATGGGCATTTATCTTCTAACTCTATCACACGTTGGCAACCTCTTCACTTCTAGAATGGCCAGATGTAGCAAAAGCTGAAAGCAGCTTTTTCATATTATATACACACAGCTGTGGAGAGCAGGCTGTGCCCTACTCAGGATTCAGAATGGCGGTTTTACCTTCTTTCTGTTATTGGTGGTTTTAGTCAATTTCTGCATCCCTGTGACCAAAACACCTGACAAGAACAACTTTGAGGAGGAAAAGTTTGCTCAGGTCGCACGGTCTCAGAAGTGCAGCCCACAGATGGCCACTCCATTCCTCTGGGCTCAAGGTGAGGCAGCACATCATGGGGGAAGGGCCCAGTGGAGAAAAGTAGTTTAGCCCATGGTGGGGTCAGAAAGCAGAGAGGGAGAAGGAAACGGGCCCAGGGCAGACGCACTGGTCCAGGACTCACTCCCAGTGGCCCGCCTCCTCCAGCCACGTGCCCGCTGCCTACAGCTACCACCCAGTCAGTCCAGCCAAGTGAGGGTGACCTGATTAGCTCACGGCTCTCCAAATCCAGCCATTTCACCTCTGAACACTCCTGCATCCACAGGGGCGGTGGGGCACACCTTATATCCAAACCCTAACATCTGTATGTTTCTTTTGCCAACCAATCCCTCGTGGGACGAGACCCCGTATATTATAGGGAATTTGCCTTCCCAGCTCCCCAGTCTTTCACCCTCAATCTGAGAGGGGGGCACACCTTCTAGCATCCAAGTTGGGTTTCATTCCAAATGATTTGCTCCATGGCATAAGCCAGACTGTGGCAGAGTAAGCGTTTAGTCTCTGTTCACAAGTCTTTGATATGAACGCTGAATTTTATCTATATTGCCAAATGGCTTAATCTATTTGAAAAAAAAATTGTATATTCCCAATTATTTTGCTAATTGTCCTTTTACTCATTGAATTCCTTATTTAATGAATGGAATCCTGCTGACTATGCCAATTATTGTGAGCAAGCTATGTCATTAACATAGACCAAACACATCTGTATATTCCACGGTGTCAGAATTTATCAAATAATAGTAAATTTACATACCACACCACTTTCATGATGGCAGTCCACAGGACCCTCATGGGCCACCTGGCAGTCACAGGCTGGGCAAACACAGGCTCTTTCCCTCCAGTCTCCATCTCCAGGATCTATGTCACTCGAGTCACACATCGTACTTTGCACAGTGATATATAAATAGGTCACAGGAGACCAGAGGGTTAAGGCAGTTGGGGTTTGCAGACTCTGAGCCAAGAGCCCAGGCAGAGAGAAAGGTAACTGCAGAGTCAGGGTCCCTACAGGTGGTCAGACTCTAACAAGCCAGTTCCACAGAGTTGTCAAAGCAGAGGGTCTAGGCGGACGGCAGTTTCAGTTTCAGGGCATCAGCTTGGAGGGGGTCGTGTGTGGCTGTCACAGATAGGAGAAACGGCTCTATGCTGAAACCCAAGGACAAAGATTCAAAGGTTCAACACTGTGGCAATTTCCTGGGCAAGGCCTATGACAAGTGACAAGGTTACACGGTCAGAGTCCTACTGTGTCATCTTGAGGGGTTCCTCCTTTTGTGGGTCTTAGGAGAGGTTGATAAGCACCCGTGTCTGGAGTTCCTGCTATGATTTGGGATGACCACCTGTCCAGGTGCTCCTGATTCAGTTTGATAAGTTGGTACATATTAGTTATTTATCAACTTGTGCCTTTTGGTAGTGCCAGGCAGATGGTGGTTTTTACTTGTACAAACAAGGTGTGGAGTCACCCTACCTTGGCCCTGATACTCAAGATGGAGTAGCTGATGGCAAACTACTGTTTTACAGAATGGAGTGACTCAGCATTAGGCCCAACCTGAAAATTGCTGTTCTATAGGTTACGGAGTAGCTCAGAGCAGGGCCTGGCCCACTGTCCACACAGACCTGCTACAGATGGCCAACAAATCTTCCCATAGGATGGGGGTACTTCCACTTGGCCAAATGTCATATGTTTCTCTAGCATTTCTCTCTATGGTAGAAGGAAGAGCAGTCCCATGATGGCCACCTGTTGCCAACTGGTCTACCTGTGCTCCTCTGGGCTTCGCTCACCTCCAGTAATAGGGACAGACCGATGCAAGTGGTGGGAGCACGAGGTAAGGGAATGATTCTATGAAATGGCCCACTGTGCTGACCCCATACACTTTCTTTTCCAAGCAGCAACTTACCTGCAGCCCTGTCTGGCTTATGTGGACAGGATATGTCACGTTCCTTAGAAAACTCCCTGTTAGGACTCAGGATATAGCTCAGTTAGTAGAGTGTTTGCCTCACATGCACAAGGCTCCAGGTTCGATTCTCAACGCCACATACACACATGCACACAAACTACCTGTTATATGCAGGCTGGAAATAATGTCAAAATGTCAACAAGAGGAACCCAAGTTACTCTGAATGGGGAGAATTTTGTGACCCTTTTCATAGACCAGATCCTGAAACTCAGGGATATAAGGATAATTCCTCCTAGCTGTAAAGCTGTAACAATATGTGGTTAAGAATCCACGTAGAACCAGACATGGGTCAGCATAACCTAGAGTGATCATGGCAGTGTGGACTTGAGAGTCTGATGTCACCTTGCTGTCAGCCAAAAGTCAAGAGGTGGACCTGGGCAGGACTCTCTAAAAACTTTTCTGGGATCGCCCAAAAACTGGAGTGCAGGAAAAGCATATCATCCCTCTCTTCTCTGAGAGTACCCACTCTCTCCCCCGAGAGTGTCCCTTTTCCCTTTGATAAACTCATGCCTGTTACTCTAAGTGACATGTCTGAAACCTTTCTGACTTGACCACAAGCATGGTGTTTGAAGGTAGGGGTGGGCAGTCTTTGTGTTTCCTCAGTATCCTAGAAGGCCCCAGCCCCATAACACTGGACCTTCATTCCTTGCTGTGGGACAAGGTAAGGTCTTGTCCTTGACAGAGCAGACACTACAGGGCCCTGGTCTACGCAGCTCAGGTGTCTAAAATGGCTGGCCTTTGGGCATCCATGAGCCTTCTGTGTCCACCTGCTGTCCTGGTCCATTCTTTGCCCCACACACTGTGGCCACTGGGGGTGCCTTGTCCTTGGCTCCCCTAGGCCAGAGATCCAGCAGCCTACAGGGTCTGGGCTCCAACATCCTTGTCACGAGGGTCAGGATGGACTGAACTGGGCCTGGTGGGTGAGTAGCCACAGAAACCTAGAGTGTGCAGGGCCACCTTGTCCCTGCCCAGCTCCCCAGGAAGCCTAAGGCCAGGGGATCAGGCCACACTTTCTTACTGTACTCTACCAGGACTCATTCCATGTGTTTTAGAACAGTTTTAGGTACATGGAATTTAACTTTCCTCATTTTTAACTTGACCTGAAAAATCTTCTAAATTTATATTCTCTGCTGAGATACCCATTTAAAAAAAATGTAGTCGTGGATGGACAACATGTCTTTATTCTGTTTATTTTTATGTGGTGCTAAGGATCAAACCCAGTGCCTCCCATGTGCTAGTCAAGCACTCTGCCACTGAGCCACAATCCCAGCCTGAGACACCCATTTTTATTCTACCTAAAAAAAAAAATCATACTCAGTAAGGCATAATATATCTGTCTACCCTAGACAATATTCCCCTGACAGTGCTGGGGTCAGGCAAGTCAAGAAAGTACTCTACCACTGAGTTGCACTCACAGCCCAGAGCTGATATCTTAAAATCACAGTGTGATTGAAAGCACTAAAGAGATCTTAATTTAAGATACATAATTAAATGCTTTTCATTTACATAAGATAATGCCATGCCATATCTCCTTTGAGGCTTAACAAGAATTCATGCATTTGAGGGGTGCAGAACTGAGGCCTGAGGGTAGACAGGGTGATATCTAGTGTTTTTACTTCTCTCTTTGGCTCCACAGCTTGAAGTTAAATGGTCAGGGTATAGACCCGGTGATCCTCCAGTTATACAGTTATTTTAAAAAGAAACTTAAGCTGGGCATGATAGTACAAGCCTGTAATCCCAGCTACTTCGGAAGCAAGGCCGGAGGATCCCAAATTTGAGACCAGTCTTAGCAACTAAGCAACGCCCTAAGCAACTTAGTGAAACCCTGTCTCAAAATCAAAAATTAAAAGAGGGCTGGGGTTGTGGCTCAGTGTTAGAGTGCTCATATAGCACATTCGAGGCGCTGGGTTCGATCCTCAGCACCACATTAAATAAATAAATAAATAAACAAAATAGATTGTATCCAACTACAACTAAAAAATATAATAAAAAAATTAAAAGAGCTGGTTATGTGGCTCAGTGGTAAAGTGCCCCTGAGGTTAACCCCCAGTACCCATCCGTATTTTTTTTAATTTACCCTTAGGAGACATGAGAAGGCATTTGTGATTTATAAAGCAATGAATATGTATATTTTTATCTAAAAATCCTGGGTCCATTGCTTGCTAGTGCTCCAAGGAAAGAAGATGGTGCCTACAGGAGCTCTGGGCAGAGAACTAACAACTGCAGGAGTGCCTCTGGGGCAGCACAATCTCGTCCAGTCTTCTGATGATTGGAACTTACAAAGTCATCCTCCACAAACACTCGTGAACCACCCACTGGCCTCTGCTACTTTGATTTTTCTGCAGTAACTTTAATCTGACTCTTGAAGCTGACCTTGACCTTCCCACTCTCTCTGGCTACTGTGGTTTGGATCTGGAAGGTCTCCAGCAAAACTCACGTGTCAGGAACGCAGTAAGGTCAGAGGTAAGTGAGCAGATCAGGAAGGCTGGGATCGCCTCAGAGGACTAACCCACGTGATGCGCATGATCTGACTGGACCACTGAGCGGGAACAGTCGGCAGGTGGGGCACGGCTGCAGGAATTAGGTCACTGGGAGTGGCCTTGGGGACTGTATCTGTCCCTGGCCTATATCTTCTCTCTCCCCCACTCCTCTTCCTCTCTCTTCTTTCTCTTCTCTACTCCTGTCCCCTACCCCCGCCTTCCAGGCTGCCATGACCTGAGAAGCTTTCCTCTTCCCTCCACCATGCCCTTCTGCCATGATGCTCTGCCTCACCTCAGGCCCAGAGCACTGGAGTCAGCTGACCATTGACTGAGATCTCTGAAACCATAAGCTCAAAGTCATCTTCTCCCCCTCTAAGTTTTTCTTATCAGGTGCATGGGCCACAGTGATGCAAAGCTGATGAACACTTGGCCAGATGCTGCATGGGCCCACATCAGCCTCCCCAGAATGCTGGTTTAGCATCCTCGTAGGACCAGCTCCCACCAGTCTCAGGCACTGGTCTTACACACTGTTGTCATGGTTACCTTCACAGTGTTAATCACAAGCCTTCTTCAAAAACCATCAAGACAGCTCCCTATGCTCACTCTGCCTCTTCCTCCCCAGGGCTCCTCCTCAACTGTATGCACCCTTCTCAAGCCAGCCTGGCTGGTGACCGCATCCCTTATCTATCAATCTGTCCATTTTCTGTTGCTGTTTAAGAAACCTTATGGCTGGATGACTTATATAGAAAGATGTCTGTGCAGCTCCCAGTTTTGGAGGCTGAAACTCCAAGTGGCATGGTGCCAGCTCTGGCAAGGACCCCTCATTATGTCACATCATGGTGGATGGCATCACCATGGGAACACAAGCTAGAGGGCAAGACCACATGGTAAGGCAGGAAACCAGAGAGCAGGGAGGAACCAGTCTCACTCCTTTAAAAAAAAAAAAAAAACCCTCTCGTGACTAACCAGAGTCCCATGAGAACTATATTAATTCCTGCCAAGGACAGCACCCCCCAGTGACCTAATAACTTCCCACTAGGACTCACCCCTTAAAGGTCCCATCACTCCCACATCACCATGCCAGGACAAAGCTTCTAACACACAACCCTCAGGACAAACCACATACAAACCATGCACAATTCCGACAGGCAAAGTGTCGGGGGCTGTCATGCTGAGTGACCAGCATTTTCCTTCCCATGATCGGTAGAGGCTCTGTTGGTCACTTTCGTAGTGATCTGGCCACATTCATAGTGGCCCTAGACGGCTGCCCCGATCCTCAAAGTAGCAGAATGTGTCTTCATGCATAGGCGCGCCTTCCTGCATCCCCATGGATCGAGCTACGCTCACCCGCTCCTTTGTGATATTACCCGCTTGCCCTATTTGGGATAGAATGTTCCATGGAAACTCCCTTTGTGTGTCCCCTTCTCTTACTCTGCCCTTGGGTGTGGCCTTCCTAGATGTCAGTCCAACCTGCTAACAGCAGACATCATGAAGTGTGGAGAGCCATTCTCACACGTGACTGGGCGACTCCCGGTTTGGGTCTGAGGCGTTCTGGCTGTGTCGGAACTTTCCCGGCCCTCTCCTAATGAGAGAACCCGTCCGTGTGGGGGTGTGACTGACCACTGACCCCGGGGGCCCAATCACTGACCCTGACCTTGGAGTGCGGCCCCCCCTCAACCTTCATTGGATGGAATTTACCCTGAATTTCTTGTTCCCCAATAAAAGGCTACTCCCTGGCGTGCTCGCTCTCTCTCTCTCCTGCTTGCCCTGAGTAATCCTTGCTGCCCTACGGGTGGTTCGAGGTTGGAGCCAGAGAGGGGAGCCGTCTTGGACCTGGTCATAGAAAAAGGTAACCGAGTCTGTGTGTTTTATTTCGATCTCTGCTAGCTAACTTTTATGCCAAGAACCTCATTAATGAAACCAATGTGCAGGCTGCATGGTGGAATGAAGCTAGACTCAGCCCCCCGAATCCTCACCCCTTGCCTCATTTGAATGGCTTCTCTTCAATAAAAGGGGTCAGCACACACTCCCTCTCTTTTTCTACAGACCCTTAAGGTCAGAGGAGCTTTAGAGGACCCCAAAGAAAAAGGTATCTCTGTCTCTGTGTGGTTATTTTGTGCAGCCCAGTTCCCCTGAAGTGACCCTGAGTGTTTTAGTCACGAGGAATGCGACAGGCAAAGTCTTTATTTGTTCTTGAGTCTTACATCTCTAGAAAGATGTCTAACTGGGGCTGGATGTGTCCTCCTGGTGGTGGTGTGGGAAGTGGGGCCTCCAGTTACCACAGAGAAGGTGATGTGGGTCTTCCAATTCCAGTTACAGGTTCCCCAAGTGAAAGCTGTGGCTGTCACCTTCAGGTTTTGTTTATTTTTGGGTACTGGGGACTGAACTCAGGGGCACTCGACCACTGAGCCCCATCCCCAGCCCTATTTTGTATTTTATTTAGAGACAAGGTCTCACTGAGTTGCTTAGCACCTCGCTATTGCTGAGGTTGGCTTTGAACTCGTGATTGAAAGGAAAGTGACCACAACACTCGGAGCGACCAAGAGATCTTTTTGCAGCAGTGCAACAGAGGAGAAAAGAGAGAGAGAGAGAGAGAGAGGAGAGCATGCGTGCAAGGGAGACAGATCAAGAGAGAGAGACAGAGCAAGAGAGCAAGAGAGAGAGGGGCCCAGCAGGAGGGAGTTTTTATAGCCCAAATCTAACGGGGCCTCTGGATCTGCAAGCTGCCTTGTTGGCACAAGGGGGGTTGAGTGTTGAGCCTTGAGTCGGGGTTGAATGTTCAGCTTTGACGCAAACAGGTGATAAAGGACCAGACAGAGGGGGGTTTGAGTGCGTGGGCCATCCTGCAGCTAACATTTGTTCAGCCTGCCCTGCAGATAACATAGTTTAGCCTGTTCTGCACCTAACAGTGATCCTCCTGCCTCAGCTTCCCAGCCGCTGGGATTAAAGGCCTGAGTCACCACACCCAGCTTATCACCTTCAGTTTTGTTATTCACTGGTCAAATGAGCACACCACACATAGACAAGCAGGAACTGTCCCTGGAGACAGCGGAATTAGTCTGGTTTTGAGAAGGAGTCAATCCTTGTGTTAGCATGTTTTACTTTGTTTTCTTCTTAAGAACAAAGGACTGTCTTCTGATGGTGACCCTAAGTTTGTTCTCTTTGCCTTCCAGGATGGCCACTATTGCATTTACTCCAATCCAGATTCTGCTTGGATGCAGGTCTGGGTCTAGGGACCTCTGTTTGCCAGTATATCTTGCCACGGGCAAAACAAATCTCCAGCTTTGTCAGGGATCCCTTTTCAATTGAATTGTTGGTGGAAGGGCTTCTTCCCCCGTGGAAGTTGGAGGTGTGACAACATTCATCTTCCGTGAAATATTTATGGGGCACTGGACATGGAGTAGGGGAGATGAGGCAGGAGACCACTACTCAATGAAACATGAAGGAAGCTGATAACTAATAACACCTACTCCACAACTAAACTATGCCCAATGGGTGGTGGGATGTTTGCACTAATAAATTTTGAGGTAAACTAAAGCATCAATTTCCAATCTAATTCTGGTGTTAGCATTGTCTTGGGCCAAAAGCAGGCCTGTTCGTGCAGGGTGGACGATGACTGGTGACCACCTTGATGGTGTCTGATCAGTTGTAGCTATGGAAGGAGACCGGGCACGTGGTATGGACCCAGAGATATGGTGCTGAGGAGCTTTAAAACCCACAAAACGTTCGACCTGGTGATGTGAACCTGTAATCCCAGCAACTCCGGAGGCTGAAGCAGGAGGATCACAAGTTCAAAGCCAGCCTCCGCAATTTAGCCAGGCCTTAAGCAACTTAGATAGCCTCTGTCTCAAAATTTAAAATAAAAGGGCTAGGGATGTGGCTCATTGGTTAAGCCCGGCTGTGTTCAATCCCAGTGCCAAATAAATGAGTCCCACAAAACACAAAGGACTTTCAAATAGGACCATTAATGCTACTAAGGGCAGAACTGATGAGGCTGTGCACCTGGGAAAGTTTTCAGATTTAAGACAGGAAATTGGCAACGTAGTGAGTTAAAGGGGAAAGCCAGATCCGTTCTCCGCATACAGCGAGAAGAGGGGCGCAACTCCCCCCAAACACTTCGGATCTTCACCGGGCCCCAACAGCTGCGCGAAGGGCACCTTGCACCGCGGGAGCCTGCTCACCCGATCCTACCGGGTCCACGTCTGCCCGGGGAGGGCCGCTTTGCGCTGAGGCCTGCGATTGGTAGACTCTGGCCGGGGGTGTGGCCTAGCCGGCGGCTGGAGATGCGCGCGCAGGCCCTCGCCCCTCGCCCCGCTCCTCCTGCCCTGGGATTGGCGAGCTCGGGATCAGGGGCGGTTTGGGGGCGGTGGGGGCGCGCGCGGGGCGTGTCTCCCGTGCGACCTCGGCCTGCGCGTCTCCGCCATGGCTGCTTCGCTGGTGCTGCGGCGAGGACGAGCTGGGCCGCTGAAGGTACGGAGGAGTTCGCCGCTGCGCGGCCCGGAGCGCGCAGGGACCCGGCGAGGGCGCGCGCCGGCCGCACCTGCGGACCCTCGTGCCGGGCGGTCTGGGCTCCGACGCCGCCCGGGTCACCTGGGGAGCTGCGGGCAGGTGTGCATCTCCCCGGGCGTCCCCGCTGCGCTCCGGCGTGGAGAACCGCTGTCCGACGGTGACTTGTGCCACCCGCGCGGCTCCCTTAAGGACAGGGCCCATATTTAGCCGAAAACCAACCAACCACGGGATCTTCTGGGCTGTTCGGTTGCACCCGAGGTTAAGTGAAATGGGGGCACTGGCTGACCCGGTAACTACCTGGTGTCCACTGAGGAGTCGCCGCCTCTCCCGGCCGTGAAAGAAGGGCTCGCCTTCTCTGTGAAAAGCTAAGGCCGCTAGTTTAATTTTAAAATGGATCTTATTATGAAAGCGGTATTTGCCTTTCCCCCTCTTGGAGCTGGGATTGAACCCAGGCCTCAAGCGTGCGTTCCCTGTCACTGCGCCACACGCCCAGTCCCCAGAAGCAGTAAGTAGTCACTGCTAAGTAAAGTACAGGTGAGGGAGGAAACCATCGTCGTGTCCACTGTTTATTTACTCCTTTAAGTTCCCAACGTTTTTTTCAGTTTTTGCGTGTGCATATACTTTCCCTGCTTACAGTCAGGAGCACAGATGTTTTCACGTCTTGTTCTATGGCCAGGATCTAGAGCATCGACTGTTTAGTATGCAGGCCTTATTGACTACCTGCTGAGTGAATTCACATGGTATTTTTCATTTCCATTGTAAGTACTTCTGAAGCAATTATTTATGTACATCATTTTAAATTGCAGATTGTATTTTTGTTTCTAAGTATATGAAAACAGTTTATAAAAAGAACAAAATGTATTTTGAAAGTTAACAGAGTCGGAGATGACAAGAGTGTACACAGGAGGACATCCTTCATTATTAACTCAGATGCTAACAGTGATTGTCCTTGAACCTGGGCATTTTCTTGTTGCAACTTTTTTGTATTTTCTAACGTTTCCATGATATACATTTATTATGGAAATTGGAATAACCTCTAGTTACTTGAACATTCATGTGTAGTGGTAATATGTAGTATTTATATGTTGAAATAACTGTTATAAATGATAATACTCTAAATATCCATATTTATTAACTCTCTTGTCAGAGTATGCTCCTAGAAGCACGAGTATTTCGAGGATTTGCCTCTACAGCTTCTCTCTGTGCGGAATCAGGGAAGAATGAAAAGGGACATTCACTAAATCCCAAGAAGCAAAGTCCACCAAAAAGTAAGATTTTTAATGATAATCATAAGGGACAGAGAATGCCAAGTAAATACCTAGTCAGCCTTCCATGCATGCAAATGAGGTTTATTAGCTACATGACTTATGGCTTTTCATCCTTGCCATGTTCAGATCTTAGTCAGATATGAGGTCTGTGACAGATAGACCAAACACATGAGAAACGGTGCTTTGACTCACATCAACCCTGAACTGATCTTTTTGTTTTCTAAACACCCACCTCCAACAAGTGGTACCAAGCATTAGTCCTCTGAAGCACTTCTATGGCCTCACCATGGACCTCACTAGTGTGAGGTAGAGCGACTACACCCTCATTTTCCTCCCCAATTTTGATGGACCTTTTTTTTTTTTTTTTTTTCAATTTATTTATATGCAGTGCTAAGAATCGAACCCAGTGCCTCACACATGCTAAGCAAGCACTCTACCACTGAGCTGCAACTCCAGCCCCTTTCCTCCCCAATTTTGACTTTCTTCGCTCTCTTTGAAACCCTGTGCTGGTTCCCCAGTTTGCTCCGTCACAGACCAGGATTGTGGGTATCATTTTAGGACTGTGGAGAAGGAATTAATAAGAGCAGGTAGTTTTCCACTGTGACTCATTCTGCTAAGGCACAATGTCTGACCTGTTTCCAGCTCTTTACACAATCCTTTTGACTTTTACCACTAGTTTTTAATTTTTTTTCTCCTCCCTGAGTACTAATGTAACATGTCCTCATTGGAGAGCAAAAAGAAATGCAGCAGTGAATTTTAAATGCTTCTCTTCTGGGATTACTTTTATTTTCCATTCTCTACTCCCCCCCCCCCCTTTTCCTTTCTGCAGTGCTGGAGTTGGAACCCAGGGCCTCGTGGATGCTTGGCAGGCACTCTGCCACTGAGCTATATTCCCAGCCCCTTGTTCATCATTGACGATTGATTATGATCTAGGTCCACTTAATTTAGCTTTTATTGATGAAAACTTAGTTTACTCTAGAAAGACTATGCAGTATTACTCTCTTTGCAGGTCTTTGATCCTCATATGGGGTTGTAGGATGATAATTGAATTTGGTCTTCCTTTACCAAAATACCATTTCTTCAGTTTGAGTGTCTGAAAATGTCTAGATTCTTTTGCTTGTGGTCTCTTGACCTGCTCATAGAACATTGGTGGGTTTTAAAAGTTTGCACCTGTAGAGAGTGCCAGCCCCACTTTCACACTGCCCACCTGGGCCGGGGAGCCTCACCATCTTGGTAGTTTCTGCATGTCCTGTTGACCTGAGGCCTGTATTGCACAGGAACTTTTTTAAATTCTATCCTATACCAGCCTCATTTTTAAATCTGATGTTCTTTTCCATCTGAATGCATTTTTAAAAATGTATGTGTTAAACATAAGAACTCTTCTTTTAGTAAAAATAATCTCAACACCAGTACCACGCCTAAAAAATGTTTGTGACAAGTATGTCAGTTATGACACATGCCTATAATCCCAGCAATTTAAGAGGTTGAGGAAAGAGGACCTCAAGTTCAAGGCCAGCCTGATCAACTTAGTGAGACTCTGTCTTAAGATAAAAAATTAAAAAGGGATAGGGATGCAGTTCAGAGGTGTAGTGCTCCTGGCTTCAATTCTCAGTACTTAAAAAAAGAAAGTTACATTCTGTAGTACACTTTTTGTTTGTGCAAACCCAGGGCCTCATGCAACCTGGCACATTTTTTACTTATGTCAGTACCATCATCCTTTCCTTTGGTGAATTTTAACCTTGTGTCAGTAATCCTACCTTAGTTCAGATTTATGAATCTGAACTAAGTGAATTTGAAAATATCATGGCAGAGCCCAGAGCCTCCTATTTAGAAATGTGCTTCCACATTGTCAGTGGGAACCGTGTGCTCTGTCCTGGGACAGTTGGGGTGCCATCATGGGATGGGAATGCTGAGCTGGGAGTTGGCCTTGGGCCCCTGTGGAGCTTTTGTCGCTAGCTGTGGCATCCTTGCCGGTGTCTGGGCCTGGGTCCTTCCGGCTTGAGTGTCCAGTGTGCTCCCTCCCTGGGTGTTAGGCTCATGGGCATGTGATAACTGTGTACTTCATAAATGACAGGGGGCTTTTGGGTGGGAAGACAGCTTTCAATTGTTTGGGGTGCATTTACATTACATTTACATCTCATAAAGCAATCTCTGTACAAAGAAAAAGAAAGAATGCTTCTAAACTGACGCATGGAGCCTGCATTTCCCATGAAGTGTCAGTGGTAGGAAAGTGTAAGGTTCAGACATTCTCTTCCCCACCATGGTACATTGCCATCTTAAACCCTCCTACCCCAAGCTGGCTTTAGAAGTTCTGGTGGAAGTTTTCTGCGTGCAGATGGGGACCCTAAGTACTCACCCTGGGGTCACATCTCTAGCCAAAGGGTCTGGATGGGCTTGCCTCAGGCTACAGAAGTTGCTCTGCCTTGTTCTGGAAGTTTTTAGCTGCTTTTTGCACATACTTCCTGAGGGAAGCAGTAGGTGAGTGTCAGTCCAGGGTATCCTCCCAGGGCCCCTCTTGGGGAATGTCTGGCTCTGCAGGTTTGTCATCTGCTGGATCCTTTCACCAAGCTGAACTTTGAGTCAGTATAAACAGTTGGCTGGGTAATTTCCGTGTGGCTTTTTAAAGAGTATGCTGAGAAACCAAAGTTGATTGGCCTTTCCAAGTCCTATCTCAGGTTTAAAAGTGAGGATATTTGGAAATACAGATTTGATGTATTTATTTTATAGCCATAATACCAAGTGCTCTTCTGAGCACTTTCCCCTTATTATCTGTGTGTCCACAGACAAGCCTGTGTGTGGATGCTGCTGTCACCCTGTGTCACCAGTGAGGCTGAGATGTCAGAGACAGCGGCAGGGAGTCTAGGATTGCCCCCAGGCATTGTGATTCATAGTCTATATCTTATTCACTGTACTATATTGCTGCTGAAAAATCTCCATTCTCATGCATTTGTTAAAAGACAAACTTTTTATGTCAAACACCATATAATTACCCTATAAAACCTAAGTAACTTCAGCCTTCTATGTCATGTTTAGATGACCTTTGCTTCTGAATGTGCTTTGTATGCTGAATTAGTTTTGTGATCTGTTGAAAAGATTTGGAAGTGTTTTAAGGTGACTAATCTGTTTGAAATACTATAGTCATCCTTGCTTTTGCTAAAAACCTGAAGGTCATGCCCTCACTTTCCAACCAAGTCAAAGAGAGAATCAAGAAGCTTAAGTTCTGTTTTGAGAAGAGAAGTGTGAGGAGAACTGCTCACTGGTGACCGCAGACCTTTATCTCATGCGGCTTCGTGGTCTTGAGAGGCAGGAAGTGCCCACTGGTGCCCGAGTGAGCTATGAGATGGACCTGCCCCGTGAGGCTTATTTAGCAGCCAGGCATTCTGTTACTTTGTCTTCGAGGAAAGCCACTGTCGCATTGTCAGAGGTTATCACAGTCTGTCTCTGGACATTGAATGAGAGCAAGCACTGGGGTGAAGTACTTCTGTTCAGAGCAAAGACCACTTTTCCTTGATGTGATAGAACTGTCTTCTAGGCGACATCAGCTCTGTACTGTGAAACTCAGACCTGGTGGGGACCCTGGGCTTGCTAGTTAGTGATGCAGGCAGCTACGGATCAGCAGACAGGTTTCCTATTGAGCCATGCAGAGGAGGCTGGCCTTGTGCTGTGGCAGGGCAGAAACTGGCTCTTGGTAAAAAGCAAAATCTGTTCCTGTCCTCTGTTAGCCTTTCCCTGGGGTGTTCTCAATAGTTAGCACAGACAAAAGAAACTTGAATGCCTTTTGTTTCTTATAATGAAATTTCCTTTTTTTGTCTTTGGGGTTTTTTTTGTTTTGTTTTGTTTTGTTTTGTTTTGCAGTGCCAGGGATTAAACCCAGGGCCTCAGGCATACTAGGTGATCACTCTACCACTGAGCTACATCCAAGCCCTTAAGGTTTCCTTTTCAAATAAAATATCTAAGTTGTATCATTGTCAGTCCCATCTGAAATGTTCTTTCCATTTTCTGTAGGTAATAAATCAATTTATAATGTAGGTTGGGTTGTTTTTGCTTTGTTTTGTTTTTTCTGCTAAGGACTGAGCCTAGGACCTTGTGCTAGGCTGGCACTCTTATCACTGAGCTCTACTCTCAGCCCCAGTGGAACCCAAGTTTTGGGATGAAACTTAATTCCCCCCTTCTGCTGGCAGGTGGCGCTGGCAGGTGGGGTTTGGGCAAGGCTGCGGTCCCCTGCAGCTCTCATTGGCCGGCCCCGCCCTCCAGTGTTGCAGCGACCCCAGCAGGGCACCGTCAATTTCTTCTTTCTGGGTTTTTATCTTGTGAATTCAAAGAATGAAATCCATAGGCCAAGATGAGTGAGTGTAAGAGCAGCATTTTTAGAGAATAGAAACAGGAACAGAACTCTTGCAGTGTCACCATTAGTCTGGTTTAATAACATTACAATTTTTAATATATGCAAGGGATAGGGAAATAGCTCAGTGGTAGAGTACTTTCCTAGCGTACACAAGGCCCTGAGTTCAAACCTCAGCACCTCGAATACGCACAAAGGTCTCGGTAGATTTTGAAAGATTCGATCCTTACCATCTTTCTATTCAAAACAGCCCATGTAAGATAGCCTTATTTTTAATTTAATTTTTCATACTTGGAAAATTCATTCAAGTCAAAATAGAGATGAATCAGTAATCCAGGTGAGTGGCTGGCAGGGTTTGAAGTCCGGAGCATCTTAGACACAGCTGTTAGGAATTTCTGAGCTGGGCAGCTGGGTTCAGAGACACAGCAGAAGCCAGTGTGCACTACCCCTTTGTTCACCTTCCGTTCAGCGTGACCTGCAGCTGTGTGTGCACTCTGGAAGTCCCCTGCACCTGCATCAACACCTGCTGGGGTGGGGTTCCGAGTGCAGGGTCTGAGTCCGAGGTCCCTACGTGGCTTGGTGGGCATGGTGGTGGTGGGCTGGGGTGATTACAACAGTCACCCACACTAGTCCTCGGGTCGTCTTTCCTCACAGTGCTGTCCCCCTCTGGCTGGCCCACGTCCAGTGGCTTGTTCTTTTTTCATTTTTGTTTGTTTGTTTTTAATATCTACCTTTTAGTTGTAGTTGGACACAATACCTTTATTTTATTTACTTATTTTTATGTGGTGCTGAGGATCGAACCCAGGGCCTCGCATGGGCTAGGAGAGCGCTCTACCATTGAGCCCCAGCCCTAGCCCTCTTTCTTTTCTTTGATCTCACCATATCAGTCTATTAGTCATTGGTTCCTGAGCTCAGAAAACCCTGCTGGGTACTGCTAAGCCAGAGTGGTTGGGAGGACGGGTTTTACCCTAGAGAAGTAGGATAGAGCTGTTTTCAGTACAAAATAGGTGCCTGGCCTCCAGGACTCTGGATATAAGTCTGCTCACCTGTAATAGTTTTCAAAGTTTTGTTTTAAGTTTGAAAGGTAATTTTAAGAATGTGTCTTATACTTTTCTTCTGATTTATGTGGTTAGAAAACATTTATTACTAGCTGACAAAATTAAATTAAATTAGCTCTAATCGATATATTACTTGATTTCATTTTTTCATCAATGACCATGAAATATAAGACTACTTTTATTATATTAGTACTTATCTTTTTTTTTTAGAATTTAAAATCCATTCCAAGTGATACCTATGATATTACATTATTTAGACCTTTTCAGTATCATAGTACTTTTTTTTTTTTTGGCTCAAGAAATCCCCAAATGACCTGTGTGACTGTGAAGGACTTTTCTTCCTTTTCAGGGCAGTTTTACTTGAACTGTACCATCCTCTCCCACCACCCCCACTCTCACACACATGCATGTGGGAACCCCAGTCCCTGCCGGGCTCCTGTATGTACCTTCACTGTTTGGTTGTGGGTTTTTTTTTTTTGTTGTTGTTGTTGTTTTGTCTTTTGTGTGTGTGTGTGGTGGTGGTAGGGGTTAAACCCAGGGCCTTGTGCATGCGAGGCCAGCTGAGCCAGATCCCCGGCCCTACTTTCACAGTTTGGTTTTTTTGTTTTTTAATATTGGAGAAACATCAAATATTTGCTTGATTATAGGGATTCAAGGAATTATGTAATTATAAAACTTCAGTAATCATCTAAAAATATCTTTATTGGATGAAATAGTTTAAAAATAACCATAACCAGAGAAGCCATCAGTGTAGAAAATGCATGCAGTTTGTTATTCCTGTTGGTTTAAAAAAAAAGAAATCTCCATCTTTAATGTTTTCAGCAGGAGAGGGAAGTATCTCCAGTTCTTAGCTGCCAAGCACACAGCTTGGTTGTGTCACTGGAGAGCCTTTCCGGGGGACTTGTCTTCAGTTGGTCACACTGAAGGTGTTATAAGTAATGGGTTGATATGCAGTGAAATGTCGATGACTTTGACTAATGAGTTTAAGTTGTTTCATTAAATAGTAAAAATAACCTTCCTCTTTATGCCGTTTCCTAGATGTAGTGGAACCAAAGGAGAGGGTCAAGCCACTAACCCCCCAGACAGCAGCTGCGCCGCCTGACAGCCTGTCTCCACCCCGTTCTCCCCTGCCATGTGGGAGCAGAGGCGGGACACTAGCTAGCCCCCACCCCAGTGGCAGCATGCTGCTCTCAGAGGAAGGGCCCCTGCAGCGGTTTTCGAGGAAGACTTTGGTAGAATTTCCTCAAAAGGTCCTGCCTCCATTCCAAGAACAGGGTTCTGACTCCAAGGTTCACCAGGTTCCTGGGAACCAGAGGGATGATTCGTCGTCGTCCTCCTCCTCCTCCTCCACATCCAGCTCCTCCGATTCAGAGTCTGACGAGGAGGGGGATGTCCCAGAAGTTGGTCCCCAAGGGGTGAGCAAAGGCAAGGGACGATTTTCAAAGCCAGAGGCCACCCGCCCCTTTGAGAAGAAAGACCCCAAAGCCACGGCATCTGCAAAAGAGAATACTGGGGTGCAGAGGCCACCCATGGATGTCACCTACCCAGGGCAGCCCCGTCCGCTGAAGAAGACGGGGCCCTCCACCAAGTCAGTAAAGGACAGAAAAGAAGCCAAACCAAAACCCACCACACCCAGCTCACAGGCCAGTGAAGAGATCTTGAAGAAAAATGTAAAGAAAGAAGAACTGCAGAAAATATTTAGTGCCCATGAGACAGATGAAGAAAGCCAAAAGCCATTTGATGTTCAGGACACCTTATCTGGCCACACAAAAGCTGGATCTTCGACACAGCAGAGTGGCGGCCTAGTGTTCGCAGCGCAGACAGAAGAGGCCAGGGCGCGGGATCAGCTGCCAGCTGCCGCCCCTGGGGCCCAAGGCCTAGAACCTCAGGTGCCTGGGCCTGGTTGGAAAGCCTCTTCTCCCCTAGCCAGAGAAGAAGACGTGGGGAAACAGGTAACGGAAAGACACTCAAAGGCCAAAGGGGGCATCTTGGAAGATCAGGTACCAGTGAGAGACGTGAAGAAGGCAGACGTCTCTGGAGAGAAGGCCTCAGGACCACAGCCTGAGGAGAGGGGCCAGGCCGAGGCCGCCGAAGACGCAGCGCCCTGCGGGGAAGCCCAGGGCCACACACAGGGTACACCTCGCCTTGTTAGACTCTTATCCTTTGGGGTGGCTAGACTCTAACACACTATTCTGAATTTCTGCTTGCTTAGAAAGAAATATTATGTTAATCAGCGTCTAGTAGAAACTAGGCCTGCAATGCTGTCCAGCTAGGCAGAGAAGTACATATTGATTACAGATAATGCACATCTTTATACAAAATCCTAAAATATTTTACTTTTTCTGATATCAGCATTTTAAAAATTTTTTATTGGTGCATTATAATTATACTTAACAGTGGGATTCATTGTTACATATTTGTACATGCACACAATATGACAATATCTATTTTTTTTTAATGAAAGAGTGTGCCCTTGGCACTCTGGACAACCTCTTTTTTTTTTTTTTGTGGTGCTGGGGATTGAACCCAGGGCCTTGTGCATGCAAGGTAAGCACTCTACCAACTGAGCTACAACCCCAGCCCTGGACAACCTCTTAATCAGCATAATTTTTGCAGACTGTCAGTTTAGAATGGCCACCCTTAACCTTCCAGGGCATCCAGATGTCTATTTTGTGACCTTGTGAGCATCCTTGGTCTCCCATCTAGCTTGAGTAGGCAGGAGTGAGAGTCATAAGGGAGTGATAGTCTTCAAGTTCAGGGGATTGCCCTGAGCACCCTCGGGCATGAGGGAAGGTTCGCAGTTAGGGACTGAAGCAGTGAGTGTCACGCGAAGGCAGCTGGGGACTGCAGGGTTTTCTTTTCACAGGACATTGCCTTTTCTGATTTACCTAAGAAACACAACAGGCTTCCTAGGAAAGCAGTGCATCCCTTAAATGTTACATTTTGTGAGCATCAGACCTTGTAGGATATGATGTGCTGTGGGGGTGCGGCCAGATGCTAGCAGGAGGGCCTCAGTTTTAGGATCTGTGGTTCAGCAGGTTCTTTAAAACAGAGCATCACTAGCAACGCCTTCTTCTTCCTGTTTCTGTTTCATCCTTCTGGAAGCCTCCCTGCCTCACGTGCATCGCCTGGTGCGCTCCTGATGCGGTCTCAGGATGAGTCTCTGCTTCCCCTTCCACCAGCCCTCTTACGTGAGCTCTAGTGCCCCGCTTGCCAGGCTTCTCCTGACCTCGGGCCCTGCCTCTCCTCGCGCTCCTGCTTTCATTCCTCCCCTCTCAGATGGAGGTGCCAAAATCCTCAGGGTGAAAATAGGACGTTGGGATTTTCAGACTGCAAACCAACTTGCCAACCTGGGGTATAGCTCAGTGGCAGAGTGCCTACCTGGCACAAGCCAGGCCCTGGGTTCATCTCTAGCAGTGGGGTGGGGGGAATCTCTTTGCCCTCAGAGGCAGCTATAACCCAGTATCACTGTGGTCATCCCCTCGCGTTAGCCAAAGGTGTGTGTACAGCACACTGAAGGGCTTCGGCTTGCTGAGGTTGGAAGGATGTCAGTCCTTTAAGACTTTTTTTTTTTTGTTTAGTCCAGCAAAATTGTGAGAAACAGAGCTTTTGGCATTGATTAGAATAGTAAAAAGTTTGTGTGCATTATGTTTGGTGAAGCACAAATAGAAGTTGAGATGGCCCAACCTCTGATTCCCAGGAATTTTATTAGAGTCCATGGAAGTTCCAGCCCAAACCTTGCCTGCAAGGTTTATCCTGTCCTGTTGCATGTTGTGTGGCAGAGGAGCAGTGTTCTTGTGCTTCAGCCAACACTTCCAGTTTTAAGGTCACCAAATGCCAGAATTCTCCTAATCTAACAGAGACTGGAAGGCTCACTTAGTTCTGCTTAGGGAAGTGCTACAAATCGTTTATTTCTAGTACAGACAGATTTCTGATAAGAGGTAGTGTTCTTTCCCATGCAAACTGAAAGTCCTTCTGTAATGGTTCTAGGCATTTTTAAACTTAAAATCTGGGGCCTGGAAGTACACAGAGTGAGATGTTAAGTCGTTATTATTTTATTACCAGGACAGAGCAGCGTGGTCCCCTCCTCTAGTGGGCTTGTGATGTAAACCTGGGGCAGTTTTCAATGGTGAGGTCAGGGAGAGGTGAACATTTTATATGGCCCAGTGACAGCTTTGTCCCTAGGTGGTCGTGTAATAATTATCACTCCTGAATTGTTAGGGCCACAGTTTTAGAATAACTTTTCAACTAACATCCTTGTCTTGCTTTTGAAGGTGTGGTACCTCCGTGGGCTTTCCTTTCTAAGTAGACAGTTCCTTCATCACAGGTAGGATTGGTGGAAGCTGCTGGGATGAGTCTCCGAAAGCCCCTCTTGTCCTGTGCTTCCTCCACAGAGCCCGCCCAGGCTCCAGTGCCCCCCGAGCTGAATGACACCACCACCTACAAGAACCTGCAGCATCACGACTACAACACGTACACATTCCTAGACCTGAACCGGGACCTCTCCCAGTTCAGGATGCCTCAGCCCTCTTCTGGACGTGAGTCCCCTCGGCACTGAGCACTCTTCTGGACGTGAGTCCCCTCGGCACTGAGCCCTCTTCTGGAGTGACCCGGCCTCGTCTTGGCTGCAAAAATAAAAAATCACTTGAGTCACAAACCCAGAGTGTGTCCTTGGTTCCCTTTTACACTCCCCAGTGAATGGTACACAGACAACACTGCTGGTGACTCATTCCCTCGTAGGACATACTCAGGAATGTCCACTGTGTGCAAGGAATTCTTCATTGTAAGGCGAGGGCCAACAGGACAAGTCCACGGAACTGGAGAGTGCTGGGTGAGCTGGCAGTAAGCTGATTGACATGGAGGTGTTGGTAATGGCAGTAGTGACTTCGAAATTTATAGGCCTGGTTTTGATAAATTAGAAATAATCTTAAAATTTAAACTACTGCATTGCTAAGAGCTGTGGTATTAGATTATAGCATCTTATTATCAGAAAAGGAGCAGACTGATTTTGTTCTGTTGGGACGTTTTCAGTGGTTAGATTAGAGCAAGGTGGATGTTTTGTATTGTCCAGGGCAGCTGTGCCCCCAAGTGGCCATGGGCCGGCTCTGAGCTGCTGTAGCTCTTCAGGACTCTGCTGCTCGTGAGGCCCTCGCTATGCACCAAAAAGCGCTGGTCACTGCTCTCTGGAGGCCAGGTGAGTCACACAGGTGGGCCGCTTACCCACGTTTTGCTTTGCTTTCCTTTTATGGTCTTGTGTTGAGTCCAAATTGGGGTTTATTTCATTTGGATTCTGGTCCTTGGCCTCTAGGCCACCTATAGCAAACTCAGTACAGTGACGTGCTCACAGTCCACATTTCTGTAATCCTATGTTTCTTAAGGTTAGTCGGGGATTCCAAAATAGAAAACAGTGTTGACAGCGGGTATTGAGATCATCTACCTCAGACTTTATGACCACCCTAGAGGCTTAGCAACTCAACAAGTTTGTAATAATCACCTTTTTATTATAAAGTAATAAAACCACATTCCCAAAAGGAGAGCTGACTCTTGAATCAGAAGAAGGCTAACTTTGGAAACTGCCTGCTGGCCTGACTGTTGCCGCCCCCCCTGCGGTGGCTGCACTGGACGCAACCTCTTAGACATCCAGTCCCTTCTGGGGGGGTTGTGGCTGGCTTAATGGCTTGCTTCTGGGGCCAAGACCCCTGGAATCCTGGCACACTGTGCTTCCCTGGGTATGCAACCCTGGGGTGGACGAGGAGGAGGTCTGCACATGCTTGGAAGAGGAAGATTGAGGCGTGAGCAGTTCTCCCCTTGGAACTGGCCCTGGCTCATCCCGGCCTCCCTGGGTCACACCCTCGCAGTTCACCCTCCTGGACGCTCTTGTGGTGGCCCAAGAAGCCTATGTTCCCCAGAAGTGCTGCCAGAAACACCTGTGAAATGCAACTCATTTTGTGTCTTGAATTTTGAGACAGAATCTCTCTAGATTGTCCAGGCTGACCTCAAACTCAGTCCTCCTGCCTTGGCCTCCTGTCACTGGGATCACATTGGCCTTAAATTAGTGTTGTATTATTTTCTTAAGGTGGATTCCAGAAACTGATCTGATAAACCAGAGTGTAGACACTATTATTTCCTGCTGGATTTTTAAACCACTTTGAACAAGGTCATTATTTTGCCTCTGTATATTTCCCTGTCACCTAGACGTCTGCTCTCATGCCTAGTACAGATGCCCGTGCTCCAGAGGAGGCAAACCTCTGCCAAGGACAGGTTCCTGCCCTAGTGACTCCCCAGGCACTGAGAGCCTCAGCTTTTTTTTTTTTTGGGGGGGGGGAAGGCAGGTACCAGGGACTGAACTCAGGGACGCTCAACCACTGAGCCACATCCCCAGCCCTATCTGGTATTTTATTTAGAGACAGGGTCTCACTGAGTTGCTTAGTGCCTTGCCATTGCCGAGGCTGGCTTTGAACTCTCGATCCTCCTGCCTCAGCCTCCCGAGCGCTGGGATCCTAGGTGTGTGCCACTGCGCTCGGCCAGCCTCAGCTTTTCTGATCCTGCGTCAAGCCTTGTGTTTGTATACTTTGTTCTGCTGCTGGTCCCCGCTCAGTTCTGAAGCCAGGCAAGGTTCACTGGGTCACAGCACCCCTGGCAGAATCTGACCTGGCAGGTGCTGTGCACACAGGAAGCAGGAAAGGTCTGTGAGGTGAGTTCAGCACCACAAAGCTGGTTACCCCAGAGAAATTGTAGAGACTGACTGGTTCTGTTGGAGCTTTCTCTAAGGGCTGGATGGGGAACATCCCTGGCTCTGGGGGCCCTCACAGTCTCAGCTACCTAGTCTTGTCACAACCTTTTAAGAGTGTGAAGACCATCCTTAGCTTCTAAGACAGGGCAGTGGACGAGGCTTGTCTTTGAGGCTAGTGTGTCAACCCCACTAGTAAAGGGGTTGCTGTGGATCATTTAGGGAAAGGGCTGATGGAGGGTGAGGCCGACCAGCAGGCTCTTCCCGTGCTCAGCGCCTCCTGTTACCAGCCTTTTCTCCCCCACCGTCTCCTCTCCCCCTCCCCCTTATTCTAGAAGGAATTAGAAACACTGTGGCATAAAAAGTTAGCAGCTAAAGCACGGCAGTTGTCGCCCTTCAGGGCCTGTAAGAAACTTCAAGTGGAAGTTCCTTCCGGGTCACGAGAGAAGTGTCAACACCTGGGGCCGGGGGCAGGAGGGGGGACCTCTCTGGTCATCCCTGCAACTTTTTAGGTACACCCCACTTGAGGTGGTTGTGGTTTTGGGGCTGAGTTCCCAGGAAGGCAACGTGGCGGGTTCCAGGCCTCAGAAGCACCAGGATACATTTAGTTTAAAAAATGACAAGTTTGAAAAGAGTGCTCAGACCAAGTGTTCAATGTCCACAGCACACGGTGAAGGATTCCTGCCACAGGATGCATAGATCACGGGCCTCGGATCTATGCAAAGTTTGAGCAAAATGTGGAAAGAAAGAAGACATTGTTATTCCATTTAATGAAGATCCAGAAAAGACAGGAAATTTTGAAAATAATGCAGGTTACAACCATATAAGAAACTGCAAAAGCTAAAGTTAAAGAATAGGGAATTTTGACCAACTTTTGCCTTTGAGGGGCTCACAAAAAAATATTGTGACATCCTAATGAAATCAGAAGAAACTATAGAAAAACATGTAAAATATATACATGAACAATATAAATTGTTTAAAATGTTTGGATAATTATCAAACTTTCATCCAGAGTTTCCTTAGAACAAATTTTTTAGGTTGCATATACTAGAATAATATCTGCCAAAACACATATTGAAGTATCCTGTTACAGTTTGTGAGAATTATTTAAAAGAATGTTTTACCTAAATACATAAATGTATTTGTTATCAAAGTAAGCAAGACTCAGAATTGGTGATCACATAAGAACTCTCATGTAAAAATAAGATGATATTATTGTAACTAGTATTAAAAATCAGTAAACTACCCTCCTGGCAAAAGTCCCTCACTTATATTTGCTTATTACAAAGCAATAATGGTTTATTCTTTTATAATCATGTATACCAATTTTCTTTCCAAAGTATTTTTATAGACCTCTTCACACTGTTGTACCTTTTCCTCTTATGAAATATACATCCATAAAAATGCATGGATTTTTTAAAAATTTTTATTCTAATTTGTTATATATGACAGCAGAATGCAAAAATGCATGGAATTTCTCTGACAGTTTGCCAAATAATTATGAGAGTTTTTACACTTACACTGGGATGCAGAAACTGCTGGGACAGGAAGCTCTCCCTCATCACAACTTCATCCTTCTTCCCAGAGTTGGCACTAACCTGAATTTTTTTTTTTTTTTTTGTACCAGAGATTGAACTCAGAGGCACTTGAACACTGAGTCACGTCCCCAGCCCTATTTTGTATTTTATTATAGACAGGGTCTCAATGAGTTGCTTAGCACCTCACTAAATTCCTGAGGCTGGCTTTGAACTTGAAATCCTCCTGCCTCCACCTCCCAAGCCACTGGAATTACAGGCATGCGCCACTGCACCCAGCTCTAATCTGAATTTTAATAATTATTCACTTTATCATTTTCTACTCCTAAACACTATAAATTCACTTTGTCTGATTTTTAAACTTTCCTATATTTTTATTTTGAAACATCTCAAACCCACAGAAAGGTAACAAAGTAGTATAACGAACCTTTGTATAGTCTTCACCTAGATTCCAAATGTTAACATCTTACCATGTTTTCTTTATAGCTCCATAAGTGGGTGTATATTTATTTTTAATTTGCAGAACCACTTGAAAATAAGTGCTTTTGATTTTGAACTTTATATGAACAGACTTGCACTATGCATATTATTTTTATCTTTTTTTCATTTTTTATAAAATTTGGGAGATTGATTCATGTTGTTACAAAGTTATAATTTGTTCATTTTATATTATTTTATGAATTACATAGTGTAGTTTCTTTATCCTTTTTATGTTAAGACATTTGAGTTAACTCACATTTTTCCTATTGTAAGCAATATTGGTATAAGCACTGTTATATGTGTCTCTTGATATATATATGCATTTCTGTTACTATATATCAGTGTAGAAGAAATCAAGTGTATGCATGCTCAGTTTTACTATATAGCATGAAACTTTTTCCAGAGGTACAGTTATTCTCCCTTCTCTCAGCAACATATTACTGTTTCTGTGCTCTGCATCCTTTCTGATGCTTAGTATCAAAAATTTAAATTTATGCCAATTTCATATGTATATAATAATATCTCCTTGTATATATTATATACATATGAAATTGGCATAAATTAGTATTTCCCAAATTAGTATTTCCCAAATTACTAACCCTGATCCCCTTTTTATGTTTATTAGTGATTTTTTTTGGTAATAGACAGTACTAAGAAATAACTTTGTTAAGTGTAATAATGTCATTTTAAAGAGGTATATGAACTACGTAAGAGTGCAACTGGGGAGGAGGGCAGGGAGGCACGGCACTTCCCTGTCACCTGGGCTCCCAGGACAGTGGCCTCCAGAAAGCTCCAAGGGCGCCAGAGTAGCTTCCTGGGCCAGTACTCTGTCCCACGGTGCCAGAGGACCAACACTTGGGGGGAAAAGTCGCACTTCATGAGTTTGTACTTGCTGGTCTTTTTTCCCCCCCGGCTCTGAGGTCAGGAAATCCAGACAATGGAGCCCAGGTTAACAAGCATATCTTGATGTTTTAGCTCATCAGAGCCTTACCAAGGTTGTTATTAGTTTTTGCAGGCTTGGGGATCGAATCCAGGGCCTAGAGAGTGCAAAGTAGGTGCTCTGCCACGGAGCTACACCCGTTCCAGCTACTATTTGTGAATGTTGAGCTTAACACACATCCTCCTCAGTTCTGAGCCAGCCAGAGGGCCAGAAGGAGGATCCGTCTCCCCAGAATGTGCAGAGTGTTGCTGCTGCAGCCATCAAAAGAAATTCTAGAAAGGGCATTCTCATACCAGGGCAAATCTTCTGGTCACCAGAGCCATTTTCAGGGACTGGGGTCCAGCTCAGCAGCCAAGCACATATGTAGCAGGCTTGAGGCCCTGGGTTCACCCAAGACAGGATTAAAGCTATATTCAGGAGGATTTTAAACTATGGAATTCACAGGAGAAAATAAAGACGGGAAAGAGGTGTAAGCCCCAGGGGTCTGAGTGTTCCCCCCCCCTGGTGCCCAGGAGGGCAGGGGAGGCAGGGAGGCTAAGCTGGGGGAGGGGTTCACCAGACACACTGGGCGGCCCTTCTCAGCCTGCCGGCCTTGCAAGAAGGGCCTCCTCTTCCCCTCACGTTTGGTTTCCACCTTCCTCCCTTTTCATTGTGCCTCTGGGTCCTTTAAAATGTGGTTAGACACCAAGGACATGTGCAGGCAGGAGGCAGCTTATATAGCTCTTTTAATGTGTTTAAGGTTTATTTTCCAGTATCTAGTGGTGTTTGCTGTATTTTTTTAAAATTAGTTATTTAATCTAAACTGTATAATTTTCTTTCCATGATTTTAACTTTCAGGGGATTCCCACTTCTCTTTCCCCTCGCAGCAAATGATGTGTTTATTAACATTATAGTTAAAGATTTGACAATTGAGTAGAAAATTTTAGGTAGTGTTAGTAGATATTCAAAGTTTCAGATTTTTAAATTTATTGTTGAAGTTAGTGTGTCCTTAGAAAAACCACATAAAACAAAAAGGGGCTGTTGGCAGAGTAACTGTGGAGCACCCGGTTAATACATAATGAATGAGTCTGCGTAATGGATAGTTTTTACTCATAAAATTTTTAAGTGACTCACAGATGTGTGGCCTTGCAGCTGTTCCTCCCTGGCTGATTGTGACTCAGAGAGAAGCCTGTGCCAGGGAATCCTGGCAGCAGCCCTGGTCCTTGTGATGCTCCCCTGCGGGAGCCATTCCTTGTTGGGGGTGACGGTGACCAGGCCGTAAGAGGCCACAGGGTGAGGCTGGTGGAGAAAGAGCTATCTGCCAGCAGCTGAGAGGGCAGCCTCCAGAGCCCTTTCCAAAAGACACGCCCCAGCCTCAGAATTCCTGCTACTTATTGACTTAAGTCCTTCTATTTACAATGACAACCCCAAATAATTCCCCAGCCCATTGTCCACCAGGCCCCGCCCCTGCTAATGTAGAAAGAGTGTTAGCCCTTGTGACTTTCCTGGGTCACCCTGGCCTGCAGGGTGCTATTGCTCAAACCTGACCAGGCATAGGAGCCGCCCACTGGCACTAGCTACAGAGCTGATCTCTGATTTAGAAGGCCTGGGTCAGGCGTGGGGGAGCTTTCAGAGACAAAGCCAAGGCCTGGGGTGCACTTCAGGGGTAGAGTGTGTGCTTAGCATGTGCAAGGCCCTGGGGTCCAAACCCCAGCACTCAAAATGCCAAGCATGAGATTGATTTTATTCATGCCACTACAATAGGGAGAAGCCCCAGAATCGAGATCAGAGGTCTCTGACCACACCATCCTGCCCTTGGCCACTGAGTCCATAAGTTTGAGGCCAGCCTGGTCAAAATAGAGATCCCCATCTAAAAACAAACAAACGGATGAAAAGAATTGTTCCCCTGAAACCAGCCAGACCCAGACACAAACATTTCCTGTTCAGTGATGGGTGGCTCCCTCCATTGGTCCTAGCATAATCATCCAGGTACAGCTGTGTGTCCCTCCTGCTCAGCCTTTGGAATAGCTGGGACACCAGGGGCATGCTCCTGCACCCAGCAGGGGACAAACAATTCCAATCTCAGTAATCATCTGTGGACAAAGAGCGTGAAGGTGCAGGGTCAGGTCTGGCATGTCACAGTGCACAGGGGTGAAGCTGGTGGGGAAGATGGCAGGAAAAGGGAGGACCTGTGGAGGTGGGGCTTTGCGGAGCCCAGGCGCATTCTGTTGCCGGCAGTGCCAGGAACCTCCATTTCTGGCAATGACGAGGTTCAGGAACAGGTGCAGCTGGTCACACCTCAAGATGCCCTTCACGGCAGCCTGTGAAGCCGAAGGAACCCTTTGACTCTGTGCAGCGCTGGGGATGGAACCCAGGCCCTTGCTCATGCTGGACATGCGCTCTACCGCTGGACTGCACCCGGCCCCACTCCTGGCGTTTCTTGGTTGTGTTGCCATCATGGGATAGATAACCAGATGAACTGAGAGGCTGAGATGTGGCTCAGGCAAGACCAGGACATCGAGGAGCCGCTAGCCCTTCTCCAGCTTTGCTGTCTCCTCTGCTCACGGGGCAATACATTCCATGATGAGAGAAGAGACTCTTGGCAGATGACACACAGAGGGCCCATAGCATGGATGGCCCAGCCTGCCCTGTTGAGGGAGCTTGACCTTGGTGACCTTTGCAGGTTCCTGTCCCCTTTCACCTGGAGTTGGTCTGGCTGGAACCACCTGGGACAGCTCCAAGTCAAACCCTAGTGCTGAGCAGGTGACAGGCAGCTCCCAAGGAAACTGGGCCTCCTCTTCCCTGGCCCAGACGGCCTTCTGCTGCTTGTCCCCACCCCGGCTCAGGTCAGGGGCCAGTGAGGTACAGAATGCACGTGTAGAACAGGCAACCTGAGGGCACTCTTACAGGCACTGTCTCCAGACTAAGGCTGAGGGATGTGGCAGTGTCCCTCAGCAGGGGCAGCAGGGGAACGGGGGAAGCTGGGGCTATGAGCACAGGGCTACTGCGGCCACGGGAAGCCCACCATGGACCCTGCCTCACCCTCCTCTTACCCTCTGAATTCTGACTCCACTTGGCCAGACCCAGTGGGAGCCAGGAAAGGAGGGAGGCTCCGTTTCGGCCTGTGCAGGTGGCCCCTCAGAGCACGGGCAGAGGCAGAAGGTCAGGCACAGCCATGAGGAACGCCCGCCTTGGGTCCTCCCTGTGGGAAGCAAAGCCAGCCTCGGAATGGTTGGTGTTCCTTGAAAGCATGGAAAGAACACCTTCCAGAGGACAGTAGTTGCCTCTGGGGACACTGAATGTATGCTCATTTATTGAGTTCTCTGTTTTTACCTATTTACCTCTATAGGGGAGGGAGGAAATTTCTCCTCCACCATCTGAAGTTTAGCTGGAATGAATGAACAATTTGTTGAATAGAAGAAAAGACAAACTTGTTAATGCACAGAAGGGAAAAGTCACAGTGAGGGGGAGTTACAGGAGTGTGATCACCCACATCCCCAGTGTGACCTGGAAATGGACACACCCTTTCTTGACAGGGGGTGTGAAGAGGAGCAAATGGTTTGGGGGACTCAGTGGGTCTGGAGAGCACACCATGGCCTGGGACAAAGTCTGTTGGAACAGGCAGTGGCCTCTGCAGGAGTCACAGTAGGACAGAGAGCGGGGACAATGGTGTGTGGCCGAGGCGGTCCAGGGGTGTGACAGACTCCAGCCTTTCTTCCTGCAGTGAGTTCAGTTGTCTCGGGTCAGTGATGTTGCAGAGAGGCCTGGAGGCCACTGTGCTTCTCTTTTGGCAATCCCTGATCCCTCAGTGGATAGGGGACTTTGCAGAAGTTCTCTTCCCTCCCCTGGTGGGACAGGGAGGCAGGGAAGGTGCCAGAGTCCTGGCTTCTAGGAGGTGCCCTGGGCCTCTCTTGGGTAGGGTTTCCTGAACCTGAGAACTTGTGTAGCTGAACTTCAACAATGTTGTGTTGCTCAATAACGAAACCTGACACAACCGTCTGAACTCGTGAGTCAATGCCTGGTGACAGGAAGCAGCACCGGAGCAGGCAGCTCAGAAAACCCTCCGTGTCCCTGAGAAGGGTGCCTTGGGACCCTGCCTAGCCTGAGTGGTTGAGGGGAGAGGAGCCCAGGTCCTTGGATGCTGGGATGGCACCTGGGGTGGTGGCAGGACTGAGAGGGACCAGGTAACCCAGGAAGGTGACCAACAAGGAAGCTCATGTACGAGCTGCGGTTTGGGGTCCACTTCTAGGCAGGATGGGTGACTTGAAGTAGAACGAACAGATATAAAGAGACAGGTAGAATGGGGAGGAGAGGACAGACACCTCCACCTAAAACCTCCCACTGAGTTCCCCATCCCTCCACTCCCAGGCCAGTCTGGAATTTCTGGGAAATCTAAAAATCTTCACTAACAATCTGAAAGTTATTGGAAATTTACCCACTTATGAAATTTGCCCTGTGCGCTGCTCATTAACCCACTAATACTTTTTTTTTTTTGGAGGGGGATACTAGGGATTGAACCCAGAGGCACTTAACCACTGAGCCACATCCCCAGCTCTTTTTCATATTTTATTTAGAGACAGGGTCTTGCTGAGTTGCTTAGGGCCTTGCTAAGTTGCTGAGGCTGGCTTTGAACTCACGATCCTCCTGTCTCAGCCTCCCAGTCACTGGCTTAACACCTATATTTTTAAAATGGATTGAGCAAAGGGAGATACGCAACCTACAACGTGGTGCTTCCCCAGGTTATCTAACCATCACCTGAGGACCCTGAGAACTGCCAGACCACCACCAGCCATCCTGGGATCACCCATGCCCAGCCCATGCCCAGCCCTCGCCAAGCTGCCTTTAGAAGAAAAGCCGGGAACCCGAGCGTGTGCCTCTCGTGGTGGCCAGGTTCCCCCTGGACGTGTACTCCTTGCTTCAATATCCGACACGTGCTGAAATTCTCCTCCATCACCTGCATCAGGGACCCATCATCCTGGGTTGAGGTCCTCCTCTCTGGGACCGCCTAGGACTGCTTCAGCTGGCAGACTCCCTGGGCACCTGACTGAATTCCACCTACAGCCTTCCTCCTGGGAGCTCACATGATAACACGGGGCTCATGCTCTTTCTAATGTGACCACCCCCATCCTGAAAGCATGGGTCCACCCTGTAACAAGACACTCAGGGAGTCCAGGAACTTCGGGGCTCCCTTGCAGGAACAAAAGTGGACAAATATTTTGTTATTCAACAGCTCCCCAGGACAGTGCAAGGGACCAAAGACACCCTCCCTTTCTGCCTCCTCTCCTCTGAGCAGCCACGCAGAGAGCCACACTCTGAGAAGGCCTCTCATGCTGACCTGTCTCCCTGGCCATGTCTCCAACCCTCAAACAAGGACCAGGAGAAACCCGCAGGAAGCTACAGTGCTTTTATGGGGAGGGGACATGTTCACTGAAAGTCGTACCACCAGACGCCACGGGGCCCCACGCAACTGCTAAAAGAACAACCAGGAGTACTTTCAGGATCCCAGCTGGCCAGCGGGGCAGGCACTCAGGCCTCGCGTCTCCTCGTGTGTGGCTTTTAAAGAACATTCCTGTAGGTGGATGTAACTTGGGGCTCAGTTTCCTATTCATTCTTTAAAGGTGAGATAGGATAGGAGGAATAAAAATAGGTAGAAAAGAGACTTAAGGGAAGAACAGTAACAAGACTGATTCAGAAGTCTCTCAGACTTTTCCAGGCCTGCTACCCCTACGCCAGTCTCTAGGCCTGTACTTCCAAATTTCAGGGAGATTTGTAAATCTACCTGTGCACTATTATTTAACGCCCATAAAGAGATTAAGCAAAGAGAAACATTATCTTGAGAAACCTATAATTTAGGGGTTTTTCCAGCACTATCTATTGATCAGATAATGAAAACCATATCCATCTGAGGATCCTGACACTGACCAGACCACCCCAAGTCGGCCTGGGATCACCAGACTGATATCATTCCTATATACCTTCCATGGTTTCCTTTAAAAGAAGAGCTGAGAACCTCCGAACTGAGTCTCTCGCTCTGGAGATGACCCCTGCTTCCCCTTGAATGTATCTGCTGCTGTGAGCAGACCGTGCTGTCAACATGGACCAAACACCTCTCCACAGTGTCGGAATGGATTGGATAACAATGGATTCGCAGGCTGCATCACCTTTAGTGGTCAGTTCACCAGATACTTGTGAGTCACCCGACCGTCATAAGATGGGCAGATAGTCTCCATCTCTCCTATCTATAACACCAAGTCACACAGCACACTTCACACAGAGATGTCTGTCACAGGAATACAAAGAAAGGTTAAGGCAGGGTACAGGCTGCAGAGCCAAGAGCCCAGGCAGAGGGACATGTGACTTCAGAGTCAGAGTCACTGTAGGTGGTCAGAAAAGAATTCTAACAAACCAGTTCCACAGAGTTGTCAAAGCAGAGGGTCTGGATGGACGGATGGACAGCAGTTTCAGAAGTCAGCTTAGAGTGTCGGCTCAAGGTATCAGCTTGGCGTGGGCCTTCATGGTTGTCATGGGCAGAAGAAACCTTGCTCTGCTAAAGCCCAATAGAGCAGGAAAATGCAGGTTTGTCACTGTAGAGATTTCTTGGGGAAAAAAAATACCACTCATGATCTGGAAAATGACCAGGCCCACCGGACAACTCAATAAGATCTCACCTTTGCATGGTTCCCAGAGCAGCCTGATCTCCCTCTTGGTGCCATCTCCCTCTCCTGGAGCTAAGCCCCCAACCAAAGCTGGGCCTGCATGTCCTGCTCCTAGGCTCAGTTTCCTTGCCACTGTCATGAGTCAGAAGTCCCTGTACCCAGCATCAAACTCCCAATCTACTTGAACACTCATGACTAAAGCAAATAAATCTGTGTAATTAATGTGTTTGAATTGTTGTAGCATGTGACATGTTTATACACGTAACTGCATAACTAAGTGCTAAAATGGTAATGAAGTAGCTGGGCATGGTGGTACATGCTTGTGATCCAGGCCATTTAGGAACCCGAGGCAGGAGGATGGCAAGATTGAGGGCGGTCTGGGCAACTTAGCAAGACCTTCAGCAACTTTGCAAGACTGTCTCAAAATAAAAAAATAAAAAGGGCTAGGGATGAGGCTCAGTGGCTGAACGTTCCTGGGATCAATCCCCAGTACCATCAAAATAAACAACAACAACAAAAAAAAACAGGTAACTAAGTAAAATATTTTTTAGAGATGTCTTCTTTCTTTTTCTTTGTTTTACATTGCTGGGGACAGAACCCAGGGCCTCAGATGTGCTAGCTGAGTGCTCTATCACTAAGCATATCTCCAGCCCGGGGTGGGGGGTGTCTTATACGAGCACCGTATTGGATGGAAAGAAATTCACTTTGACATCTAGTTTTCCTATAGACTCTGTATCATTTCAAGTGAAATTCTTAATTTTTCAGTGCCTATTTTCTCCCCAAATTGAATTAATAATAGGTGTCCCTACTTCAGTAAAATAACATGATGTCTGGGGTTTGCTTTAAAATACCTGAGGTTTGGACTGGGGCTGTAGCTTAGTGGTAGAGCGCCCACCTTGCATGTTTGAGGCACTGGGTTTGATCCTCAGCACTACATAAAATAAATAAAAGATATTGTGTCCAGCTACAACTAAAAAATAACAATTAAAAAAATACCTAAGGTTTACTAAAAAGAACAAGTAAAAAAAAAATTAAATAAAATACCCAAGGCAGGGCAGCTGGGGTGTGCTCAGTGGTTAGGTGCTCCCTGCACATGTGAGGCCCTGATATGCACTCCAGCAACACGACAAAAAGGGTGGGTGAGGAATAGATATAAGATTGACACATGCTATCATTTGTGCCTGTGTGCTGATGATAGAACCCAGGGCCTCACGCATGCTGAACATATACCCTATCTCTGAGCCTCGTCCCTAATTTATAGCTGAATGCTGAGCATGTGGAGTCTCATATCCTGCCCTTCTTTCTACCACCATGCTTGTGAAAATTTCTAAAATAAAATGTTAAAAAAAAAAATGCCTGGCCTTGCCTAACACATGACATCACCATAGCTTTGAACAGTGTCTTTGAAGCACTTTTTATTTCTTAGAGAAGGCTGCTGCCTGAACACCAGATCAAGTTTTACACAGCAGCCCTAAAATTGTTGCATCACACTGTGAGGTCCTGTCGACAGGGAGACAAAAAATACACTAGAACCCAGGGGAAGCACAGCTATGCAATATGAAGATACAACTTTCAACGATGAAATGCTCTGTGGAAGATCTGACCTAGTGTAAAAAGTGGGATCCCATCTGGGAAGACTGGTGATGCAGGAAATAAATGTGCAATACATCAAAAATATGTTGTCCAGTCACTGACAATTCATTTCTAGAATTCCATTTGTGTAACGCTTCCAGTCTCATAAATGATAAATAGTAAGGTTTTACTTATAACTCGTTGGTCCCAGAGGCAGGTGAGCAGGGAATGGAAGGGGCTTTGAGGAGGCGGGTTAACCCTCACCCCGGTCCTGCTGACGCTCGGCTCTGTGGGTCGAGGGAGTTTGCGTGCCAGCAGGAGAATCCAATAAATGTAGGAAGCCAAGCCTATTAAAACACAGACATGACTGTGAGATGCGCAGTATGGGCCATGTAGAAGGAAAAGCATTGACATCCGTTCTGTAACAAATTATCAAAAATCATTAACAACATGGAGGGAAGTTATACTTGAGAACAAATTCTTGTTGGCTCCTTTGAAACCCCTGAGTTTTCTGTTATCATACAAAGGGAATTTTCTAGAGACAAGTAATAAGTCTACTTTGAAACCTGGGAGGGAAGCCTGCCTGCTCCTGCACCAGAGATGGGGTGTCTGTTGGTCCACACCATGAACCGGGCAAGCCGGGAGCAGGGAACTCCAGGTCCCCCGGATGGCGAGGAACCCTGACTATTCTGAGACGACAAACATGAAGAAAGGCAACATGTATCTCGCTGAAATTGAAAAAAAAAAAGGGACCCCAAATTACTCAGTAGCAGCTCCATGGCTGGATGCTGTGAGCCCATCTCAGTGAGCGCAAAGCAGCTCGGCTGGTCCAGGAGATGCATCAGCAGAGGTTTATTACTTGTCTCAAGCAAGACGCACACTGGAGTTGATTTGCAAAGCAGTGTTCTCACCACACAAAGACAGCCCGGGATTTTAGTGGGGAGGCTTACACATATTCACAGAGGGAAGATGCACTGTCACATGTCCAGGCAGCCACATTCCTGAGCACTTTCAGTTCAAGGTCAGAGTCACATGTTCACACAGAGTCGGTGGGCACATTCCTTGAGCATAGAATTTAGTCCTTGTAAGTTTTCCAAAGAGCCTTAGCTGAAACAAAAAGGAAAACAACTTTGAAAACCCATTAGCAGTCTTTTAACTGGGCAGCAGCTTCCCCCATAAGTATCAGAGCCTGGCCCCACACAGTGTCAACCTTGCCTAGCTAGCTGCTCAAAGTTGCCCCAATTTTTTAAATCATTAAACACCCCCATCATTGCCAAAACAAAAACAAACAAACAAACAAAAAAACCCACAAAACAAACATGAGTTACAGAACTCTTTGGCAATACAGGATCACTGATGGTCCAAAGAGTTGTCTCCAAATAAGACAGAAGTTGTTTATTGTTTAGCAAACCCTTTGGTCCTGGGAAAAGATAGTATAGAGAAGGCCTGTGGGAGAATCTGAGTAAGGTTCTTAAGGGACTTTGATAACTTTTACATAACCTTAGCCAACACGAAGTTAATTACACACTATTTCCATCTAGCTATTAAAAAAGTACACATCTTTTAAAAATATTTTTCTAGTTGTGGATGGACATAATACCTTTATTTATTTATTAATAATTTATTAGTTGTATCTGATGGACCTTCATTTATTTTTTATTTATTTATTTTTTTTAAAGAGAGAGTGAGAGACAGACAGAGAGAGAGAGAGAGAATTTTTTTTTTAATATTTATTTTTTAGTTTTCGGCGGACACAACATCTTTGTTTGTATGTGGTGCTGAGGATCGAACCCGGGCCACACGCATGCCAGGCGAGCGCGCTACCACTTGAGCCACATCCCCAGCCCAAGGACCTTCATTTATTTATATGTGGTGCTGAGAATCGAACTCAGTGCCTCACAAATGCTAGGCAAGCACTCTACCACTGAGCCACAACCCCAGCCCTATTTTGTGTTTTATTTACAGACAGGATCTCACTGAGTTGCTTAGCACCTTGCTTTTGCTGAGGCTGGCTTTGAACTCATGGTCCCCCTGCCTCAGCCTCCCAAGCCATTGGGATTACAGGTGTGTGCCACCATGGCCAACTAAGATTTCTTATTTGAATTGAAAGTAGTGAAGAAAGCCAGACATGGTAGTGCACCCCTGCAATCCCAGCAGCTCAGGAAGCTTAGGCAGGAGGAATGCAAGTTTGAGACCAGCCTCAGCAACTTACCAAGACCCTGTCTCAAAATAAAAAAATAAAAAGGGCTGGGGATGTGGCTCAGTGGTTAGGCACCCCTGGGTTCAATGCCTGGTACCAGGAAGAAAAAAAAAAAAGTGAAAGAGACACCCATTTGCAGGACATCAGAATATATCATCCAAATGTGCCTCGTGGGTATAAGCTGATTATTTTGAAAACCAGCAGACATTAAAGCAGTTCTGAAAAGGGAGCACAGGGTATTTTGTAAGGGAAATGCACATTCATCAAAGAAATCATCATTTGTAAGAGTGGACTCTCACTCTCTCTCTCTCTCTCTCTCTCTCTCTCTCTCTCTCTCTCTCTCTCTGAAAGATGACTACATCACAGGAGACTGAGATCTGCAGAAGGAGTGCTACCTAGGTTTACCTGGCCACCTCTCCCTTCCCGCCTCCCACAGCCTCCCTTCCTTTACCTGAAGGAGGTATCTAGGCTCAGTTCTGCAGCCTCTTGGAGTTCACTCATCCCTGAGTTCCTCCTCCTACGTAGAAGAGACACGTGTCACCACACCCCCATTGGTCTGTCCCTGTTTATATCCCTTTTCTAACAGGGGCCCAGGGAGACCTAGAAGGGAAGAAGGAAAAGAGAGATTTTTCTGAGTGTGAAGAGCCCTGGGCAGGAGGAGGCCAGCAGGGCCTGGAGCCAGCCTCCAGTTTGTCCAATAGTGTCCTCCTGTAGAAGGACCGGGCAAGGGTCCTCCTGGGCTTGGAACTGCATGAGCTTGTTCTCTTCCCGTTTAACAATGCTGATCACTAATCTTCCACTGATGCTGACTGATACTTGCACATTTACAGAGGTGCCTTTATTTGCAGGTGTGCAAGGTACATGGAAACAGCCTGAGAAGAGAGCTGTCCCGACGCGGAGGCAGGGGAGAGGCGCTAGCCCAGCCACGGAGGAGGGCCACCTTGCGCTGAGGTCTTTCTTTGTTACTGTCATTGGAAATATGTTGCAGATGCAGAAACTGTGTTCTTTGATGTCTCAGGACATCCAATGGCAGATGCTCATTTCAGCATCATGAGGAGGACAGGCAAGAAGTAAAAACCCTTTTTTCAGTTTGATGCTCCCTTTTGGGCAGACTGTGCCATGCTGGGCCCAGGAAGGTGGTGGGCCAGTCACCTCCCCTCCCCTCAGGGTGTTTACCCTCAGCCTCCCCAGATGTGCCACGGCAGTCTGAGCCCCTGGAAAGGTCAGCTCTGGGCAAGGAGGTGGGCAGGGCCTTCAGCCAGGCGGTCACTCTTCCTCCCCTCCCTTCGTCCCTCCCTCTCGGCTCCATTCTCCCCACTGATGGCCCAGGCTGAGAGGAGCCTGAGCTCCTCCAGCTAAGGGTGTCTGCACCTGGGGCTCTGTGCTGGCAGAAGAGCAATGGTCCAGGTGACACTGCTGTGGCCAGAGAGGAGAGGAAATGGGAATCTGAAAGCATCTTTCTGTGGCTGGTCCTCAGCTGCACCATCCTTCAAGAAAGTCCGAGGGAGAGTGGCCAGCCAGGACCATGGGCCTTCCAGGGTCTTCCTATGGTGGCCTTGACCATCCAGAGGTCCAGGGAGAATGTGCAACAGACCTGTGAAGCCTGTGCTGCTTATCACCCAAGGGCCCCGCAGAGAGAGCACTGGGCCCTGGATTCTGCAGAGAGACAGAACCACCAGGACAGATGGCTGCAGCTCTATGTCTGTCTCTATCTATGGAGAGAGACGGATTTTAAGGAATTGGGGACTGGCACGTCTGCAGTTTCGTAGGGAGGTTCAGACTTGCCCTGTGCAGTTTTGGAAACTAAAGTGTGCTGAATCAGATGGACACAGACTGTCAGCAGCAGGAAGGATTTCTGCACGTTCACCTGTGCACAGGAGCCTCACTGAGTAGTAAGCTCAAAGGAGGGCCAGGGGTGAAGACCAAGCACCCTCTTCATGGAGTTGGGAAAGGGGGACCTGGAGGCCGTTTTAGAGGGCAATGCTTTTTTAGAGAAATCAGTGGGTCTGAAGGACAGCAGCCTGAGACAGCGTTCCTCTGGGAGAGGAGGTAGCAACAAGTAGGAAGGGGAGGTGAGACTGTGCTGGAACAAAGGTGCTCTCCTGCAGGAGGAGGACCTGTGTGTCCCCAGGGAGATGACCAGCACAGGACAAACTGGTGTGCGCCTCCTAGCCTCCTTTGCTGGGAGTTCAGGGAGGGAACTAGCCAATCACACTTTTTTGGAAGACCTTTCTTCAGTCAGCAAAAGAGGCTTCATGGAGCCTTCCCCATCCCTGTGCCAGAGCGGGGAAGTCCCTGGTTTCCTCTAGTTCTAAATGTTCTGAAGCATCATTTTCCAAGTTTGGACACAGGGCAAGCTGCAGGCGGGAATTCTAGCAAGATGTGAGGTTGCAGCGGGAGACCCAGGGCAGCCGGGAGGCAGGAGCCCTTCCTTACTGGGCCCTCGGGCTCTTCTCTGAGGCCTTAACATATGAAAGAGACCCCTCAACGTTGTGGAGGGTCATCTCCTTCACTCAGATCTCCTTATCAAAGTGTCAGCCTTGCTGGGCATGGTGGTGCCCAGCTGTAAGTAAGCCAGATACTTGGGTGGCTGGGCAGGAAGATCTTAAGTTTAAGGCCAGCCTAGAAAACTTAGCAAGACCCCGTCTCCAAACAAACAAACAAAAAAAAAATGGCTGAAGGTGTATCTCAGTGGTAAGGTATCCCTGATTCAATCTCCTGTGCCAAAACATAAAATAATTGAATTTTTAAAGTTCAAAATATAAAATGTTAGTCTTATCTAAAACTTCTCCTTCACAGAAACGTCTCATCTACCTTTCACCATTTAATTGGGCACCACGGCTAGCCTTGTTGACACCCATAACCAACTATTGTTACAGGGCAGTGAAAGGACACTCCCAGAGTCCTCACAAAGTCCAAGGACCACGCCACACACCGGAATCCCATGCAAGAGATTTACTGTCAGTAACAGGAGGCAAACCGACAAGGCCGTCCCTGGGAGGAGAGCAGCAGCCTGTGGCACTCACAGAGCAGCTCCATAGCCTGCAGGAGGAATCTCGTAAACTGCTTAGGAGCCTAAGCTGGGAGGGGTCGATCCTTCAGCAGGCACACATCTTACGGGAAGTTGGAAGTCATGCAGTTTTGCCTCAGAATCCAAACTTTGGAACCTCTAGGTAAAATGGCTCCCGACCTCAGATGGTGAATCTGATGCCAATAGCCAGGCTATATGGACAAGGACCAAACCAACTCCATTTTTCCCCGAGACTCCACGTCATGTAAGAAATGCTTCTGCCATGGAAAGCCCACCTCTGTGCCCACCAACAGTTGCTTGGCACAGCAAGGTTGGCAACAGAAAATGGCGATCCTTATACAATGTGGAAGTGTTCTCTCTTTGGTTTCTGCTTCTCTTGGACAATGTATCCAATCTCTGAGTGTCTACATGTTAGTAACCATTCTGTAACTTACACACAACTAGGGACGTTTTGGCCCACTCTCTTTTCTGCTTATGATTTTAGATCTCATGACATTTGTGCTTTTGAATCAGCAACAGCCACTTGTGCTTTAATATGGTTTTGGACTATAAAAGGTGTACTCAACAGGAGGGGGTCAAAGGATGTAGACTTGCAGCCTCCCTCTTAGCCCACCAGCTGATGGATCAGGACGGCCAACTGGTGAATAAATTTGTCTCCTGTTTTAAGATTGACTCGGTGATTTATTGCTATCTTGCCTTAACACTGTCATAGGCACCTGTCCTTATGTAGCAGAGACAGTGCCGGGTGGGTGCACTGGTGACTTTCACAGTGTTTTCTCAATGAGCTTGCTCCTGCTGTGGTCTGTTACCTTCCTGGAAACAGAAAGCACACTGGGCTCAGGCACAGTCCACTGTCTGTCCAGGAGCCCATTTTTGTCTGTAATCTTAGGTTTCCAGGAGGCTGAAGCCAGAATATTGCTTGAGTCCAAGAGTCTTGGGCCAGCCTGGACAATGTGATGAGAAAAAAATTTTTTTAATTGAGCAAAGCAGGCTTGTCACTTCAACCATGATGTCATTTGCCATGAGGGATAGAATCAATGCTTTCAAGCTGAAGTTAGAATTCTGGAGAGCTTATGTTTGTCATTATAAACTTGACCAATACTAACTGATTTTTTTCTGTGTCTGTGTCAGTGTGTGTGTACACTAAGGATTGAATCCAGGGGTGCTCTACCACTGAGCTATACCCCCAGTGCTTTCTGTTTTTTTGAGAACTTGCCTTAAAAAAACCTGCAACCCTCCTGCCTCAGCCTCCCAAGTAGCACAGATATGTGCCAGCATGCCCAGCACTTACTGACTTGTCTGATGAGGCTGAAAGTAATATTTTTATTTATTTATTTTTTTAATTTTTATTTTATTTCATTTTTTTTGAGTTGTTGATAGACCTTTTATTTTATTTTACGTGGTGCTGAGAATTGAACCCAGTGCTTCACAATGCCAGGCAAGTGTGATACCGCTGAACCCCAGACCCAGCCTCTGAAAGTAATATTATCAACTGTGATTTTTAAATTTTGTTTGGAGAAATGGACCAACATTTGGAAGAGCCACATAACTCAATGAATTAATATTTCCCAAAAGGTCATGTTACAAAATCACTTGTGGGTAGTGACCCATTAGCTGTGCCAGGAAGAACAATGGCTTTCGGTCTAAGAGAGCAACAGTTCATTGATGTGGAACCTGCATCCACACCAACAGTCCTGTAAGAAGGTCCATGTGTCCAGCTTAGCTAAGTACCACATTACCTGCAAAGGCTGCAGGAAAGCCCCTCTGTTCTCCAAGTATAAACCTCCGCAAGTTCAAATTTTCTTCATACAACCTTTCATGTTGGGCGCAATATCACATGCCTATAAACCCAGTATTCCGGAGGCTGAAGCAGGAGGATTACAAGTTCCAGGCCAGCCTCAGCAATTTAACAAGACCATCTCAGAAAAAATAAAAAGAGATGGGGGTTGTGGCTCAGTGGTAAAGCATCCCTGGGTTCAATCCCTGGAACACCCTCCCCCCCCCAAAAAAAAAAAAACTCACAAAAGAAACGTTACAAGTCACTGAATTCAGAGACAGACAAAAGCACTCTAGTGTTCTTTGGTCCAGTCAGACGTAAAGAAGATTCCCAAAAACATAAAACAGTAACTCCCTTTTCATTCTTTTCCCCTTTTTTCTTTTGGGAAATAGTTATTTTTCACAAAACATGTAGTTCAGGTCATCACAGAATAACATGGAATAGGCTTCGTTTTCATAGGTTGATAACCTTTTAGAAAAGCCACTTGAGTTACCGTCTAGTGTCATGTGCTTTCATGAGCTCCAAGGCTCCTGTGAAGGGACACCTCTCGGCCTCTGGCCAGGAGAGTTTGGACTGGTGTGAGCGGACCCACCCCAAAGGCTCTGTGGAATCTACATTCAGTCTTCTTAGTTCCTTTACACAAGTTAAACTTCTTGCACATTTGAGAAGATGAGAGGGGAGAGAGAGGGCATTAGAGAGATTTGGTAACAAAGGGACCTTAAAAATCATGATACCACCCATACCCATTAGCACAGCTACAACCAGAAAGCCAGAAAATGGGAAGCGTTGGTGAGACTGGAGAGAGCAGAGCTCTCCTGCAGGGCTGATGGGAAGGCAGAAGGGGTGGCCCCACAGAGAGCAAGGGGCTTCTCCTCGTGACCGGCAGCCCCTCCTAGGACTATGCCCCAAGCACTGAGAGCAGGGTCTGCAAGAGGTACCTGCACATCATGATCATAACAGCCTGTTTACAGCAGCACACAGAAGGACCCGCCCAAGCGTCCATCGACAGAAGAGGATACGTACCAGGTGGCCATCTGTACCATGGAATTTTGGTCAACCTTGAAAAGAAGGACCTTTTGGCACCTGCTCCAACAGGAACCTAAGCCTGGGGCTCTGAGGAATGGTTAAAATGGATCAGAATTCATAGCAAACACAGACAGAAGCTCGACTACTTACTGATTCTGTTTCTCAGACCAGTGAGCGGGCCCACCAGGCTGCAGGCTGCAAGCAGAGGGTGACTTTGACCACCCTGACACTGGTGGCGGGGAAACAGAGCAAAGTCTTGGCGGCCCTGTGAGCTGTGATTTCCATGAGAAAAACATCATCCACAATCTCCTTGACTATAGATCTAATTTAGAAACGGGCCCAGTCTTAAAAGAAATTGAAGCTACGGCCTGTTTCACAAGGTTGCTGCTTTCTAGAAAGCAGAGGGGGCCCTTGGCAGTGGCCTGGGGAGACCTGCCCTGTCTGGCCCAAAATAAATCTCCACTCCTGCCTCACTTTCTCCACCAAGCATCAGAATGTCACAGCCCAGTTCCAGAGTCTGTCCTCTAGGGGAGGTTTGGACAGCCATGGTGGGTGTGATCTGGGGTTGAGGCCAGCAAGGTATGGGAGACCCAGAGAAGTTTCCAGCATCAGCGCAGATGTTCCAGGACAACAGTGGGACAAGGGCCTGGAAAGCTGTCCAAAGCCTCATGTCATCAAGGAAACACAGGGACTATAGAAGCAGAGCCATGTGTTGTCTGTGTGACTGGTTAAAATTCCAGGTAGGTAGGCCCTGAGACTAGTGGCCACCACAGGACTCTCGCCAGGGTGGACTTTCTGCACACTTTTAAGTGATGAACAGATTTTATGTAACCCACCAAGATGGGAAGGCATGCTCATGTGTAAGAAGTGTCACTGTGGTGCCAGGGTTGGAGCTCAATGTATGGTGGACCTTTGATGTGGACAGGTGTGATCAATTATGGCTGTGTGGTGTCCAGCCATGAAACAGGTGATGGGATCCTGCTGACCCATCAATAGTGAAGGGACGGGATGAGAACCTCACAGAGCAGGGTCTTGGTGCCTCTGATGCAGCAGTCAGCGCTCAGGTCCCAGCCTCCCAACAGCTCTGCCTGGACAGGTTTGCAGGTTGGGGTTTCCTGATGGTGGGTGACATGTCCCGAGGAGAAAGAGCAGCACACAGCCACTGTTTGTCCTACCACACATGCTGGAAGCAGAGCACTTCCATGACCTTGCAAGTGGACTCTTCTCAGACAGCAGATCCCTGGTGGACAACTTAGCTTGGTTTTGACACTGTCCACCTGGAGACAGTATCAGATCCTATAAGTCAAGGGCTCAGTCCCTGAGACAACCCCTCCTCCGACACCAGTCTCAAGTTGATTGGGATCTGTGCTTCTGACTGACCTTCTGTGAACTGGAGTTTCCCCCATACCCCACCCATCTGCCCCAGACCAGGTTTGACCGTTTGTTAGCAAGACTCACAGAACTCTGAAAGACTCACAGAAACACTGTCCTCATGTTTACCCACTTTTATGAAGGGTACAACTTGGGTTGTGGCCAGCCCCCATCCAGGAGCCCACCAGGAACCACCTCACTGGGACAAAAGATGATCCTGTCACTCTGGAAACTCCCAGGGATTAGGCACTCTGGACTGAACAAGGGTCAAAGGACAAATATTAAGACAAAAGATGTTACCAGCACCCCTATTGCTCAGGAAATAGCAAGGATTTTAAGGAGTTCGGTGCCAGTCACCAAAGACAAAGATCAAAGTGTATATTTTTTACTATGAATCACAATTTCACAAATTATGTCCCCCCCCAAATTCATAGGTTGATGTCCTAATCCGTGGTACCTGAGAATGTGTCCTCACTTGTAGATTTTTAAATTTACCAAGTTAAAATGAGGTTTTAGGTTGGGCTCTAATCCAACATGACAAAAATTGATACATATTTATGGGACACACAGACACAGGTGCAGGGAGAGGACTGTGTGACTGCACAGGGTAAGATTGTGGTGATACTTCTACAAACAAAGGGACATCAGAGATGGTCAACAAGCTACCAGAAGCTAGGTAATGCCAAATTCTGCCTCACAGTCTCTAGGGAATGTGGCACATCTTGAGACTGGACTTCTGGCCTCTTGCACTGTAAGAGAAAACATGTCTGTTATTTAAGCCACTCAGTTTGCAGTACTTGGTGACAGCAGCCCTATGAAATGGACACTCCTGGTGTAAAGAGACTTGGAATCAGCAAAAGTAAAAAAATAACTAACCCCACTGGGAAACTACACATTCTGTCTAGCTCTCCCTTCTGGGTTACCCCAGGCTAGTTTTTTATTGCCTTTGGACGATTTTCAAGTTTGAGTTTTAGATGAGAAATGATAATAGAAATGACTTTTTTTTTTCCTTTGGTACTAGAGATTGAACCCAGGGGTTAAACTCTGAGCCATATCCCCATCCCTTTTTATATTTCAGAGACAGGGTCTTGCTGATTTGCTTAGGGCCTTGCTATGTTGCTTGGGCTGGCTTTGAACTCACAATCCTCCCTCCTCAGCCTCCTGAACTGCTGGGATTACAAGTGTGCACCACTGCACACCACTGGAAATGATTTTTGTCTGTGTACAAGCTAATGCATTCTGTGTAGTGGAGGGACAACCTTGAGTCCCCCAAACTGTTCCACTCAAAAGCACAATTTTGCACAATTTAAAGCTCATTTAAATATACCTAAACATTAAATGTGTATGTTCTTCACATTCTCCCTTGAACTGGTTCTAACATCTTACCAGTTCCCTATTCAATTAACAAATTCAAAAGCATATTTGCCACATGCCAGGGCATAGCTATATGACAATATGGTTCTTCTCCTTTTTTTGGTCAAAATTATTATTTTTTTTAACATTGGAAAGCCTCAAATTGGGCTGTGGCTGGCATTTCTCTGCTGCATTATGCTGGGATCTTTGTGGGGGAAGCGGGTGGTGGGGACAGCAGCCCTACCCTGATCTCTTTAGGACTTCATTGTTGGAATTGCTTTCTTGAGAAAATGTGAGGCTTGGGAATGGAGAACTGAGGGTCCTCAGAGCCTCACTGCAATTCATTCTTCTTGGCTCAGAGGCCTTACGATGCAGGAGGTGCTGGTTTCCTCTTCTGCACTCCACGAGAGATCCACTGTTGTCCTGCTGGAAGATAGAGGGAACTGGTTCCCAGAAGTGGTTCACCCCGTTTAAACCACAAGGCAAGTGGCAAAGCCACTGAACATCCAGGACTCCAAGGATAACACTATTCCTGCCTCCTGTGGGCAGGCCTGAGGTCGTCTCCAAAGATCCCCTCTCCCCTTGAGTGTGGGCAGGACTTCAACTTGCTTCTGTTCTGCCAAGGGGATGGGATGTCACCATTTTCATGATTACATAAGATTGTAAGTTCTGTCTTCCAAGCAGAAGTTTTGACACCCCAGCTGCCATGGGTGAGCTGCCTATGGCAAGATCCACATGGCCAGAAATCAGGGGAACTCTAGCCAACACTCAGCAAGGAGCTGAGGCCTTCAGTCCATCCATCCCCACAGAAGAGCTTCAGCCTGCCAACATCCAGACCCTTCCCCAAGGGACCTTCAGATGAGACCCTGCCCTGGCTGATACTCCCACTGCAGAGAGAGGCAAGGAAGCAGAGGACACACTGTGCCATGCCCAGACTCCCGACTCACAGAAATGGAGAACATGATGGGCGCTGTTTTAAGCCACTACGTTTGAAATGATTTCTAGGCCAGCAGTAGATAGTGAAGCAGCATGCTCTAGAAACATTCACCCACCATTCACCATCTCAGGTGCGCGATGCACATCTATCTGTAAAAGAAATAGAGCAAAATTCCTGCTCTGATGGATCATGGATTCTAGAGTTGGATGTGTGTGTGTTAGGCAACAGATGTAAGAAATAAGTGATACAGGGCGTTAGCCAGGGTTCTCCCCAGAGACAGAACCAACAGGCTACCCGGCTGGAGACAGGATGCACAGAGTGAATGTACTGGCTTGCATGAGTATGGCAGCAGTGAGAGCCTCACAGCAGGCTGAGTACAGGCTGGCGACTCTGGGATGGCCCCTCCATCCTCGTCCTAAGGCCTCCAAACCAGGGAAGCTGATGGTGTAATTTCCAGTTAAAGGACGAAGACCTGGGAACCTGGAGAAGGGCAAACCTGGAATTCTGGTGCCCAAGCAGGAGGTGGGCATGTCCCAGCTCTGTGGGGTGAGGGGACTCCATTTCGCCTTCTGTGTTTGTTCTCCTTGAGGGCCCTCGGCTGATTGGGTGGTGCTCACCCATACAGAGGGTGGATCTTCCCCACCTGGTCCACATGCTAAACTCTGGAAACACCCCAGCATCCACACCCAAAGTAATGCCTTGCCAGATTTCTGGGGATTCCTTTGTCCAGCCAAGGTGGCATGTAAAATTGGCCATTGAAAGTGTCCTAGTCTGTTCAGGCTGTTAGAACACCGCAGACCAGTGGCGTATCAACTCATTTTTTCCCTCATAGTTTTGGAGGTTGAGAGTCTGACATAAGCTGGCCAGCATGGCTGGGTCCCTGGCGAGGGCTCTTCTGATCTGGGGATGGCTGCCTCCATGCTGTGTCCTCACATGGTGGCAACAGGGTGCTCTGGTTCCTTCCTCTCCTTGCAAGGGCACTAATCCCATCATGGGGCACACCCATGATCTCATCTAAGCCTAATCACCTTGGAGGCTGCATGCTGGTAGCAGGCCCGCCCTGGCCCCTGGGGACTCAACCCCCAGTTCTTTGTTATGCATGTCAATGTGGTTCCCTGTTTATCTGCCTGGAGCACATGTGTCTCTCGGGAACATCTTGACCTGTTCGAGCCTCCTGATAGGGGACGACGTGAAGGTAACCCAAGGACGCAGTTATTACTCTTCCCTCCTCACTTTTGAGTAATTTCCCGCAGCTGTTAAAAAGATATATAAGGGGAACAAATTTGGCAATAAAGCGCGCACATGCTCCCTCCTGGATGAAGAACCTTGGTGTCCTGTGTATTTTTAACCCCGCCGTCCCTCGCCGGACTCGGCTCTGTTAGCCGGACGCGGCAGCTGCACATTGGGGATTAGGGCTCAATATCACCAGAGCTACTTAACATAGCACATGCTATTGTTCAATGGTTACAAAGTGTGTTAGAAGTGCCTACACAACACAGGAAGGCAGTGTGAGGAAGGTGGGGAGTGGGCTGGGTAGGAGTCTGCTATTTTAAGCCTCTCCTGGGAGAGTGATTGGAGCAAAGACTGCAAGAGGGAGATGGCCATGCAGATACATTGGGGAGGAGCACTTCATGCAGAGGAACACTTCATACAAAGGCCCTGAGACTGACTCACCCCTGGAGTGACAGAGGAGAAGCCAGAGGCCCTGACTAGAGCAGATGAAGGGCAGGGTGGGTGGAGTGCAGGTCAGAGGTACAGGGGCAGAGGGAAGATCTTGCACGTCCTCAGGGGTCACTGCAAGAACTTTGCTTTTACCCTTGAAGGAGTGGCATGCTCTAACCACTAAATGCTGGTCACTTCACCTCCTGCCCACTCTTGCAAATTGGAGAATTTATAAATCAGCCAAACTGGGCACCTTAATAAGCAAGATACCTGCCCTGTTCTGAGATAGTTTGTTGATGAAGACTTTCCAGAATCCTAGACATCCTTTGAGGACACCCAAAGCCCTGCCTTCTCCCACCTCCTTTGGCTGTATTCTCAGATCCCAGCAGAGTGGGCTGCATCCATCTGGCTTTGTGCCCTGGGCAGGAAGATGTGCTGGGCAGGGCCTACATCCTACCTTTCTGTTAGGTCCCCTGCTGGTGTGTGCCCAGGAGCTCTCTCCTTCTGGCTTCTCAGCTTCTCTGTTTTGGCAGAGTTCTGCCATTCCTGTGGCTTTCCACCAAGTGCTGCTCCACCAGCCTGCCCTGCAGCTACCATACCTTTTCCTTGCTGCTCCAAGGAGCACAGTCCATGCTCAGTGCCTGTGACCATCTGGCCCTCCCCTTCCCTGTTTCCCCAATGGGGTTTATATATGCTGCAGCCATCAACACTCCAAGGATTAAAATGCCCTATTAATGAGAATGATAGATGAATTTTAAGGAAAGCAATGAGTAAGGGTGTTGGTTTTCTAAATAAGTTCATGTCCAAGTGAAAAAGAGAAAAGCAGATTGCATATTTAAATTCCAGTGTTCTTTTAACATTACAAGTTTTACCCAGTGTCCCTGGCAGTACAAGTGTCCCAGTGTTGTGTTTCTATAAAGAATAACTGTATATGTGATTTTTAATTTTATATACCTAAACAATATCTTTCTGAAAATAGTAACAAATCTTTGGGAAACATACATAAATTCAGATTCTTTTCCTTAAGGAAGGTCTCCTAATGTATGAGTCTCAAGGCCCCTGATGTGTGGGCCCTCTTTGGAGGTGATAAGAGATGGAGATGAATTGGTGGCAGATCCCAGCAGGAAAGGAACAGTGGGACAGACAAAGAAGGCTCAGCTGCTGAGACCGGTTGGAAGGTGGGCAGGCCTCTCAGCTGCTTCTGGACTTTGGGACAGCAGCTTGTACTAGGGGGTGCCAGGTGACTCCTGTTGCCTCTCAGACTGGATGGGACCAAATGAAACTTCAGACAGAGGCCCAGTCTAGGTGAGGGTAGGAAGGCGGGGGGGGGGGGGGGGGGGGCCCTTCATGGGTGTGAACCAGTATCAATTTCAGGGCCTGCTTAGAAGACCCAGTCTTGCTTCACTTTCTGCTGGTGTTGCCCAGGAAATTCTTGATAATTTTTTAAGACCTTACACTTCCATTCTGCACTAGGCCCTGCAAATTTTGTAGTGGTCTTCATTACTGAACTTTCTGTGTCCCCTTGTAATTCTGCCAAGGCAAAAATACACTGGCCTCCCCCTAGTGCCTGCTGGAAGCCTTTCCACCCCAACTACCCTCCAGCCCTGAGTTCTGGCCCTAGGTCTGGTTTCCTCCTGGGGGAGCTTGGGGTCAGCAAAGCTGCCCTCCTTCAAGCTGTGTGTGGACTCAGAGCCCTGACCTCACGGGGTAAGCCACTGCATAAGTGAATGTCAGCAACTGCGTGTGACCTGTCAGACCAACCACGCGTTTCCTTGAGCGCTGTTCCTACATCTTTGAGTGAAACCACGGGTGGGACTCGTGGGTATACTGCGACAGATGATCTGATTAGGACGATTTTCTTAAGTGCAGCATGAAATGGAGACAATGTCCAACCCTCCTTAGGCTGACATTTCCTGGAGCTGGGGTCACCTGGGCAGGAGGGTGCACTCCAGGGGGACCAGGCGGACTAAAAGGCAGCCCACAGTCACAAGTGAACTTCACGCTTGGGGCGCGCCTTGGGGTGGAGTCCTCATACCAAGGGGAGAGAGGGCGCACGGGATTAGGTCCATGGGCAGAGACCCGGGCTTGGGGCACACCCGCCGCCAAAGACTGTTGTGCACATTTGCATCCCCGGCACTGCCCTAGCCCGCACCCACCTGGGCGGCAGAACTCCGGCAACAAGGCGGCGGGAAGGGCGGGAGTCTGCACCCAAAGAGCGTCTAACCGCGCGCGGATAGTCTGCGCCTGACGCCCTGCGCGGCCTGGGCCTCAGATGGTACATTCCTCATCCCCTGCCTAGACCACAGATGGTTCCGACCGGTTCCGCGCACTTCTCCCCGGCCGCCGCGGAGCGCGCAGAGGGACGTGGCCACGCCTCGCTGAATAGTCATGAGGTGGGAAGCTCGGCCTCCGGGGCGGGGCAGGCCACTCCTCGCGCCCCTACGCGACCGGCCGGGGCGGGGCCCGGCTGCGGACGCGAGGGGCGGGGCCGGGGTCCGCTCCGCCCCCGCGCAGGCCCCACCCCGCGCCCGCCGCCGCGCAGGGCAGGGGCGGGGCCCGTCGCCAGCAGGCCCCGCCCCCGCGGTGAATATTGATGCGGCGCGCGTCGGCGTCGCCCTCCTCCCATTGAGCGAGGCTGTGTCGCGTGGCCCGGCGTCGGCGTGACGGTTGGACGCGGGCGCGGCACTGCGGGTCCCGATTGCTGCAGCCGCTTGTCAGTGTGATGAAGATTGGCACCCAGGTAAGCTGTCACTCAACCGCTCCGCCGCCGCCGCCGCCGCTCTCGCCGCCGCCGTCCCTATCAATCACACCGGCCGCGGCGGCCGCTGCCGCACCGCTGCGCCGCCTCGGGTCGGGCGGGCGGCGCCCGGGGCCCGCACTTGCCCCGCCGCCCGGGGCTGGGGGCGGGCGCGGGGGAGGGGAGCGCGGCGGGGGAGGGGGCGCCGTCCGCTCGCGGCGCGGGGGCGCGCCCGGCCTGTTTTCCTGTGTGGGCTCAGGGACGCGGAAATTTCTGGAAGGCGCCGCGGCCGCCGCGCAGGGCCCGCTCGAGGCGCGCGCTGCTAACCGTCCCTTTCGGAGTGCGGCGCGCGCCCCTGCGCGGGCGGCGGGGGTGGCGGGGGCGCGCCGAGCCGCGGGCGGGGTGCGGGCGGGGGCGCGCGGGCCGGGCCGGGGCGGGCCGAGGGTCGGAGCGGGTGCGGCGGGCCGGGCCTGGCCCGGGGACGCGGCGGAAGATGGCGGCGGGGTCCCGGCGCGGTGCGGGGTCCCGGTGCGGTGCGGGGTCGCGTTGCGGGGTCCCCGTGCGGTGCGGGGTGTCGCGGCGAGGTCCCGGGCCGGTGCTGGGTGGCGGGGCCCGGGTCGCGGTGTCGGGCGGCGAGGGTGCCGGGCGCGGCGGAGGGGTCCCGCGGGCGGCCGGTGGGGTTCCGGGAGGGGTTCCAGTGTGCGCTTGACCCAGCCGGTCCGAGTAGCTCCTGGGGAAGAGTTTGGCACGGGTGCCCCCGCGGTGGACCGCACGTTCCTTGTGAGAGAACTCGCCTGCTTGGTTCCGCGGTGCCCTGCGATGCCCGGCTTGGAGAGTGGCCCCGGAGCGACCGCCGGGCCCCGCCTAGGACGCTCGGATCCTCTACCCCGTAGACGGTGCTGTGCGTAGAGCGGTACGAGCCCGGGAGCGGCGCCTGCACTTCGCTAAATTTGATCGCAGACTTGCAGCCGTTCAAGATGGATTTGTCATAGACCAGGGGCTCTAATGTCATCATTTAGGTAGCTTGTGAGAGTGGCTTATTGTAAATGTAACCTAGTTTTTCCTGAAGATGTTGGTACTTTTCGTCAAAGGATAGAAGAAAACCCCAGCTTTAGGCCTCATCTCATGATACTGAAAAAGGAGTGTTCGGTTGGTATTATAAAGATGAGTTTAAGTGAACTGCCAACGTGTTCGCCAGTACAATTACTGGTGATGCAGTCGAACCTGGTTGACTTGGAAGGTGGCACACTGACTCTCATCTTCATCTCTTGTTCTTTAATGTATTTAGGGTGGAGAGTGATGTGTGGATCATCTTGCTGCAATAGTTGATGGAGCTAAAATGTACCCTTTTGTTAGGGACCACTGCTCACAATTCCTATGGATGCACTGCTTTCTTAGTGGGCCAGTTGGAGTTGAAGTATTTAAGAGTTAAGTATGCTTTAGAATTGAGTAAACTTGTCCTGTGGAGGATGGCCAGCTCTAAAAATTAACAATCTCTGTTTATAATTTTAAGTGTCAGCAAGTTACCTGGTTAATGATCTGAGGTTCCTGTTCTCTAGCTTACATTTAGTTACATTTCTGTGACAGTGTAACCTAATTTTAGGGAAGTCCTAATTGTGAATAGCAGAAATGGTCGTTACTTGAGTAGTAACATTCTGTTTACAATTTTCATTTTTGTTTCTAATTGTTAACTGTCTGAAACTTTAAAAGAAAAGCCTGAAGGTGAGAAAGTGATGCAGAGTGTAGACCTCAGGGACCTTGACTCTCCCAGGCCAAAATAAAAATTTCAAGAATAGAACCAATGATTTTGAAATAGTCATCAAAACATCGAACCAAATTATTGATAGAGTCCAATCTAAGCCTTCTGTTAACACAGTACATCACCCATCAGTGGCTCTGGTAAGTCTTTGGAGTAGTAGTGAGATTTCCCTGATAACCTGTGCTTTGTGAACATGTCTGTCACTGACCTGCTGAAACTCCAGGGCTTATTATCTGCTTTCATCATTGAAGAAGTGCTAAATTTCAGCTAGAAGTTATTGCAGATAAATATTTTTTTCCCTTAGGTTCACATAGCAAGTTCTTCAATAGAAGTTCATGTACGCTGAGCCCCTCCTTTATTAGGAATATGGATGGATGTGTTCTTTTTCCCACTTCCTGACACGGTTTTGTTGATGGCAGAGGTGACTAGGAATTCAAATAGCAGGACAAGGGAAACAGCTTAGCTGTGTAGGCTCATGGTGAGGCAAGTCTGTGAGGGTGAGAGAAGTAGCCACAGCTGCAGGAAAGGCTGTCTCCCACTGGTTGTACTGACTGAGCAGCTGTTATGGGTCTGTCCTCAGCTGTTTAAGAAGAAATGTAAAATGGATGTATGGTGTGCAAAAAGTTCAGTCTGGAGATGGATGAACATTTGAGGACTAGAAGGCATGGTCATTTGTTGAGAAGTGTCTGTAGGCCTGGCCACCAAAGGTGGCCAAGTGTCCTGCAGATGCGAGTGAGTGCCAGTTACCTAGCTTGCTGCCTGCTCTCTGCAGGTGGGTGTCAGTCGCTGCCAGTTTATTGTTTCTGAAAAATTCACACAGAGAGCAAGCAGTGTGATATTATAGCAAATAAGTTGTTAAATCTGTATTTAAAAACTGTTGTTCCTTTGATGCCTTAGGGACTTGCGAAGAGGATGGAGCAGGCTCTTAATTCTAAGAAATTTTTGGGATAAAGGTCTACAGCTTAATCTTGAAAACTGCCAATCTGCCAGGTTGAGAGACTGAGGGTCTGTGAACTAGTACAGCATTTGGATTTATTGTGCCTGGGGTGTTGCTTGGTGGCAGAGTGCATGCTCAGCAGGCGCAAAGCCCCAGGTTTGATCCCACATACATACTCAAATGGGATTCATTTTACCATCTGAGGCCTTTCCCTAAAATGATGTGGGGTGATCATGCTGACAGGTCAAGCCATGAGGCTGTACCTTTCTTCCCTCCTTGGGTTAAGCTGCTCAGCATGAATTGTTAGTGTCCCTGCCTGAGGGAGATTATTTGTGCCCAGGGTGATATTGCTATTCTAAAGGTCTGTGTTCCTTAGCTTATCCTCTAGCAAGCATAAAGCTGTCTCTAGGTGAGGCTACAGAGGGAGGTCTGCTGTGGTCACCAGGAGTAAGCATAAAGAAACCTAGTGGGACCCCTGGAATCAACATATTGCTGAATGTCTGGGCAAGTGGAGCCATGGTTCAGCTCTGTGTTAGCTTTTCATCACTGTGACCAAAATACCTTACGACAACTTAGAGGTGGAAAAGTATTTGGGGCTCACAGTTTCAGAGGTTTAGTCCATGGTTGGCAGATTCCTTTGTCCCGGACCTGAGGTGAGGCAGACCTTATGGTGAAAGAGTGTGGGAGGCAAGCTGCTTAACTCTTGACAGCCAGGAAACAGAGTTGTGGGGTGGGGAGAAGATATGCTAGGGACAAAATATAAACCCCAAAGGCACACCCCTACTTCCTCAAGCCATGTACCACCTATCTATAGTTGCCACCCTATTAGTCCATTCAAATTATTAATCCACCAGATAGATTAATCCACCAAAAGGATTAATCCACTGTTAGATTACAGCTTTCATAATTTAATCATTTCTCTGCTGAACATTCCTGCATTAACACAGCAGGAGCTTTGGGGAACACCTTATACAAGTCATAATAGGCTCTGATGGGATCCACCTGCCCACCAGGGATCTTGGCAGCCTTCAGGAAATTAGACTATTACTCTCAGCTCTGTCCTCCTTTCTGCACACTTGACTTCCTCTAGCTTGGGCCCCACCCAGCTCTACCTTGCAGCCTCTCAGTCCCCAGTGCTACCTGCCTGATCCTCTTCCCTTTCCCAGCACACCTCAGAGAGAGACTGACCAAGCTCTTTTCTCTAACATCCCACACTCAGGCGCTGACCTGTGAGCAGGGGGCTGCCTGGTGCAGTGAGGAATGTTGGGCTTCTGCATCTGCACAGTGCCCCTCCTTACAACAGGGCCTACAGTTGGGGTGGGTCGCTCAGGTTGTGGATTGCTAGGTACCATGATTGCAATTTCTAAAACAGTCTGATCAGATTTGTGCAAAAACAATGCCTTTATGAGAGCTTAGTAGACTCTCAATATATTTAGTTATATGTTCTCCAAGATGTTTTATTAAGATTTGCATTTTTGTGTGTGTGCTAGAATAAATTAAGGTTATAACTATAGGAAAAAGGAAAATTATAAACATTAAATGGTCAAACTTCACATTTAAAAAAATTCAGTTATATGTTTATGGGTACTTTCCCCAAACTTCTGTTGTAGAGCTCTCTCTATTTGTATAGTTATATATACAGATTTTACTGTCTTAATTAATTTTAAGTGCACGGCTCAGTGGCATTTAGTTCATTCATGTTCTGCATCCATCTACCTCCAGAACTGTTTTCGTCTTCTTAAACTGAAACTCCTCATGGTTAAACAAACTCCTCTTTCACCCTCTCCCCAGCCCCTTGGCAACCACCATTCTACTGTCTCTCGGAATTTGCCTGTTGTAGGTACTTCAGATAAGTGTAATCACATAATACTTGTCTTTTTGTGATTAACTGTTTCACTTAGCAAATGTTCATCCATATTTCAGCATGTGTCAGAATTTCCACATTTTAAAAAGCTGACCAATCTTCCATTATATGTACCACATTTTGTTTATTCATCCATTGTCTGGGTACTTGAGTTCTTCCACTGTTTGGTTATTGTGAATAATGTGGCTACAAACACAGGTGTGCAAATAACTAAGTTCCTCTGGGTGTAGATTAAGAATTAGAATTCTATATCATATATTAGTTATATGTTTAACTTATTCCCCGCCACGCCCTCCCCACACCCTCCCACCCCCAGTACTGGGGATTGAACCCAGGGTGTTCTACCACTGAGCTCCATCCCCACCCCTTTTTATTTTATTTCAAGACTGGGTCTTGCTAAGTTGCTGGGGCTGGCCTTGAACTTGGCTTTCTTACCTCAGTCTCCTGAGTTGCCAGAATTATAGGTATGTGCCACTACACATTGCTCTATTTAATTTTTTGAGGAACTACCATACTGTTTTCCTATAGTGTTTGTTCCATTTTATATTCTTATCAACAATGCATGGAGGTTCCAGTTTGTTCAGATCCTTGACATCACCATCACCATCATCATCATTATTATTTATGGTGCTAGTGGTCAAACCTAGGTCTCCCGCAGTCTAAAGGCAGGTGATCTACTATTGAGCTACATCCCCAGCTCCAATTTTCTATTTTTTGATAGTAGCCACTAGTGGGTGTGAAATTGTTTTGATTTGCATTTCCCTATGATCAGTGTGAAGTTGAGCATCAAGTCCTTTGTCCATTTTTGAAGCCAGTGGTTTATGTGCATACATTTTGCAAATTGATCTGTTAAGGTATTTCATGTTGTATTACTAGCCCACATTATGTTTTTCTGTGTATATTTACATAAATATTTCTCATTAAACATTTAAGATCTTAACAATTTTGCAATTGTTTTTATGTATGTGTATACACACACATATATTTTATTTATAGTCATGTCCAGTATGTCAAAGTCTTTAGCATTCTCTGTTTTGCCGTCTGAAAGCTGACTTGCTGGTAGTCAGGTTGAAAGGGAGTATGGATCTGAAGGGCAGCAACTGCTGGAAAGAGGGCCCGATAGGGCCATTTCTATACTACTGCATCCCTGAGCACAGGCAATGCAATGGGAGAAAGACTGCCTTTGAAGGGTTAAGGTTCCTATTTTCTTTCCTTTTTGGTGGTGGGGATTGAACTTAGGGCTTCATGCCTGCTAAGCACATGCTCTACCACTGAGCCATATCCCCAGCTCCCTAGTTCTCATAAAAAACTGATGCATTGATCCTTAATAATTAGGACGTATGAAAGTGTTGCATGTCAGTTTGTAATGATGTGAGAGTCAAAAGTTTTGATGTGAATGTAAATTTACTGTAATAGGTGTCATCTAAAACAAATTATAAAACCAATAAAATGTTTTTATTAAATTTTGCTTTGTCTTCACTGGACATATATGGACTTTTGGATTAGAGATACTTTTTTTGTGCAAGTTTTCAAACAATTTAATATCTGTGATTTTATTTGGTGTTAAATTTCAGGTGGGACCTCTCCAAGCCTTGTTTGAAAAATAAAGTGATTTCTTGGCAAATGTTTTTCCTTGAATGAATTATTTGATTGAACATCTCTCTGGGGTGGGAAATGAAGGGCTTTTGTCTTTTGAACCCTGATTGGCTAAAACTTGTGAAAGACATGAAAACTCCCTGAACTGTATGATGGATAATTAATGTCCCAAAAGGGAGGTTAGAGAAGGTGTCCTTTATGAGTATGGAATTTGGGCAATTTTCTTGGTGCCTTGATAGTTTCTGTAGGTTTGTTAATAGACAGGTTTAGTTTGGAAAAAGATCATCAATTAAGTGTTTTAGGGAAAAATAATGAGAAAAAAATCTAGAGAGGTAGCCCCAGAACTCTTGTCCTTGTTTCTAGTCCTTTTCTGGTTCCATAACTATCTGACTTAATAATCTCTGCAGATACTAGAACTGAGCTTACCCTAGAATCTCCAGTCCTTCTGTGTTGGGATTTTGCCTGCGGGCTTTCAACAGCAGCAGGGAGGTGCACTGCTAGAGTGGTCCTTCCCTGGGTGTGGCAGCTAGAGAGGGGCACAGATGCTTGGACTTATCAGGTGGCAATGCTGACTATTGCAGTGCATGAGATATGTCATCAGAATGAGTCGAGAGCCTTTCCAAAGGGCTGAAAGAAGTCCATTTGATGTTTTTTTTTTTTTGTTTTTTTTTTTTAAGACCTGTTTTTAAATAGCCATACTTGAGGCCAGGGATTGGCAGATGGCAGGCCTATGGATTCAATCTCAGTGCTCTCTGGTTTTATATGCTTACAGCTGAGAATGGCTCATATGTTTTTAAAGAGCTATAAAGAAAGAGAAAGAGTATTTAATAGAAGTAGTATGTGGTCCACAGACTTACAATACTTACTGTCTAGCCCTAGTTCACAGGACTACTCCATGCCCCACCCCTACCCTGGCCATAGATCTCAATGGAAATACATCAAAGTTGTCTGGATCAAAATGAAATCAAATAGCAATATTGTTGGGGAAATATGAATTAATAAATGAGGAATAGGCAAGATGTTTCCCCTCACTGGACTCCTGACTTAATATGGTGGGTTTATAGGTCATCTGTAAAAAGAGAGCATAAAGAAATAGCCCTTAAATCATTTAGGATCATAAAAGTACATGTTACTAGGTGCTAGGACTTGACTCCAGAACTCTGCCTTAGTGACCAATTCCCTTTGAGCATGGAACACTTTGCTTATGTGTAGTTGATGATACACAGTTATGGAAACCAGTTGGGATGGGGTGTTCCTGTTGATTTGGGGTGGTATGAAAGTAGCTACTAGATGCCTGAAGATCGGATGTGTAACTCCCAAAGTGCAGAGGGGGAAAATACAACAAAGAAAAACCTTAACAAAAGATACTAAAGGGAAAAATCCCAAGAAAGCATGCTTGGGATATTTTTTAGAAAACAAAACTAAGATGATGTGAATATGCCAGATATATCAGGAACCACACCTAATGTTGAAAGGGTAAATCTCAGGTGATAAAATTCCAGATTTAGTACAAAAAAGATATCTAGCCAAGTTTTCTACATAAGTCAGACATCTAAAACTAACAAGTAGAAGAGAAATAAGGGATGGAGATGTATCAGTGCAATGAGAAAAGGAGTAGAGCACTGTCACCATCAGATGAGGCTAAGGTATGCACAGGAGAGAGGAGCAGTCGAGGGTTATTAACATCATAACAGAGACCTCACTGCACAGTTGATCCTGATGGGATGGGGGCTTGACAGCTCTGCACACAGGGAGGGACTTCCGTAACCCAGGGTTGAAATGGAGTTCTCAGCCTGGCACCAGGAACATGGGCCAGATCACGCTCCATCGAGATCACCCTCAGTAATCTCCAGAAATTCCTCCATCTGAGAACTGCTGATATGAGGGATTTAAGTAATATTGATATGGTGGCTATGTGGAACTAATGGACATATGCAGAAGTTTGTGCCCAGTAAACATAAAATGTCGATTCTCATCAGTCTCATAAGACACTGAACAAAATCGTCTGTATTTTAGACCATAAAGAAAAATTATCCCAAGTTTTCAAAAGTAAATCCTAGGTCAAAATCTCAGACTGCAGTGACACAAGCTGCTTGGAATTTCAGAGTAAAAGGATAGCTTGCAGGGTGCGGTGTCCATGCCTATTGAGAGACTCGGAGTCTGAGGCAGGCTGGCAACTTAGCAAGATCCTGTCTCAATAATTAAAAAGGGGCTGAGGATGTAGCCCAGTGGTAGAGCACACCTGGCTTCAATCCCCAGTACCACAAAGAGTGAACAGACATCTAAAGGTGTCTATTCTACCTGGACATTTTAAGATCGATCTATGGATTAAAGGGGGAACTATCACAAACTGTTTTCTGACTATAAGTGGATGACAGTAAAGGTTTTATATCCTGACCAGTGGGGTGAGGCACAAACGGCTTTCAGGGAAAGAAACTCTGGAGCCTAGAGTACATTTATTAGAGAACAAGAAAGTAAGTGAATTTTTGAGTGTTCAGCATAAAACACTAGAAAAATAAAATCACCCCCCAAAGAAGACAGGCAAATAGATGAAGAAGGAGCAAGGACACAGTATTTTTAAAGGAATGTAATGGCAGATTGAAAGGTACACGTAAGAAGGTGCCATGTATGGGCTGGGGCTGGGGCTCAGCAGTAGACCGTTCACCTAGCACCACATAAAAATAAAATAAAGGTGTTGTGTCCAGTTAAAAATCAAAATATATAAAAAAGAAGTGCCTTGTACAGTTTGATGACTTAAGGAGTTCTGGGTAGTTTATGACTGGGCTATAATTAGTCAGAGTTGACCTTGAGGTAGAACACCTGTATAGACCAGAAGTTTGAGACAGCATTGAGAAGGGGGTCAAGACGTAGCTCCTCCAGAAGTCTCTAGGCACAGATGGGTGAGTGAGATTGAATTTTCATGAAACAGGTAATTCCTGTGTTGTACAGATTGTAGCAAGGATTTGCTAAACCAAAAATCTTGAGCACCTGCTAAATTTGAGCACCCCACATTGTGATAGTGGCTGGGTATAATGGTAAACAAAAACAGGGATAAGGTTTCTGCCTGGTCAGGGGTAGTAAAGGCTCTCAGAGATCCCTCAGAATAATGGTTGTTCACAGCTGTGCTGAGGACTGAAAGGGAGGCCAGTTTGCAGTGAGCTGTGGGTCAGAGGTCAAGGATGTTTCCTCCTTGGGATGGGGGGGAGTGAAGCCATTCCAGAGAGAGGTGGGAGCTGGAGCTCAGAGGGACCCCAAGAGGCTGGTGTGACTATGGTGCCGCAAGGGGCTGCTATTCCTGCATAGGGGACTGGCTAGGTAGACAGTGGTCAGTTTAGGTGCAGCTGAGCTCGCTGCAGCTCTAAGCAGGTGTGAAGGTGATCTCCACCTGCCAAGAGGCATCCATAGGCCAAGTGAGGAGATCAAGGCTCAGGGTGTAGGACTATGCCCTTTACCTAGAGGCCCCAGGCCAGTCAACACAAGGTCCTTGCAGAGGAGGCAGCTGGTGGTGGTTTTCCTCCTTCCCACTGTAGGATTATTGCTGGGTCCCCTGGAATCAAGAATAGCAAGAAAAAGGCACACAATTTATTTGATCTAAGTTTTGTGTGACATGGGAACCTTCTCAAGGAAATGAAGACCCGGCGGAGTGTTTAAACCTGAGTGTTTTGGGCTAAGTTTGATTAAGAGTGGGAAGCTGTGGAGAAACACGAGAGGACCAAGGGACTAAATTGTGATCCACTGGGGGAACTGAGCAGGGGCGGTGTACCCAGGTTCCTCTCTGTGTCCCTGCTGTGGGGATAAGGCTGTGCTCTTCCTCCAGTATAGGCAGGGCACCACTCACTGCCCTAGGGGAGACGTGGGGAGGACAGTCAGTAGACTCCCTTACGTGCATTTTCTCAAAATTGCTCAGCTTAAAATAGTCAATATGCCAGGGTGCCACATTTAGGATAGCATAGTATGTCCTGAGCTCTATCAAAGTCATATGATATTTATGTATGGTTCTTTTTTAAAATATTTATTTATTTATTTTTAGTTGTAGTTGGACACAATACTTTTATTTATTTTTATGTGGTGCTGAGAATCGAACCCAGGGCCTTGCACATGCTAGGTGAGCACTCTATCTCTGAGCCACAACTCCAGCCCTATGTATGTATGGTTCTTTAAAAGTTAGAACAAAAAGAACCTAGGCAGTTTTTTAGTACTTATATTTTTAGTAATAATGTTTGTTTTAGTTTGAAATTATATATCATACGATAAATCATTATATTGCTGTCATTAGGAAATAAGAGTTCAAGGGTGGGAGAAAAGACATACAGATATGAAGTTGAAGCAAGAAAATAAATACCCTGTAATCCCAAGTTTGAATTGGAGATATCAGTGTTAACTAATTTTAAAGAATTTTTTATGAGAAATATTTTCTGTCTCTGTTCACTAGAAGCTACTCTAAAGGGGGATATGCTTGGGAATAGTGGCCACCCAGTAGCAAGGAGCACACACAGATGTGGATTGTGCTCTCTGTCTCACCCTGAGGAGTCAGCCTCTGGGGTCAGTGACAGCATCTAAGTTTGGTGCAAGATAAGCCTGGATTATCTCATTTATCTGAAAGCAAGAAAGTTATTAATTACTAGGATTGTGTTAAAGGCTATAGAGGCTGGCTGAAGGGGCTTGTGTTGGCTGTGAGGGGATAATTTGTAGGATTAAAAATTATGTATGTAGCTATGATCTCAGCCACTTGGGAGGCTGAAGCAGGAGGATCCCCAGTTTTAGGCCAGCCTGGGCAACTTGGCAAGATCCTGTCTCAAAATAAAATTAAAAGGGCTGAGGATGTAGCTCAGTGATAAGCACTTGCCTAACATGTATGTGAGGCCCTGAGTTCATCCCCAATACAAAAAGAAAAAAAGAAGAATGTATATATTAAGAAGTTCTATTCATTTAACAAAATGTTCAAAAACCATGAGATCATAACGTGCTAAAAACAGCCTCACTTGTCACTATTTGGAAACATAGGGAACCAGTATATTGTTCTGAAAATCAAAGGGAAATAAACAAGCATTTAAAGACTCCAGTATTGCTGGGCATGGTGGTGCAGGCCTGTAACACCAGCAATGTGGGAGGCTCAGTCATGAGGATTCCAAGTTCAAGACCAGCATCAGCAACTTAGTGAGACTCTGTCTCAAAAAATAGGAAGGGCTGGAGATGTAGCTCAGTGGTAGAGTGCCTCTGGGTTCAATCCCCAGTATTGAAACAAAAGGAACAAACGATCCAAGAAGTCCATTGTTGAGGCTGCCAAGTGGAGAATGGCCTTAGGGGTTGGTGGAGTGGCATGGAAGAAAGGCCAGCAGCTGATCTGGTGTTCAGAGATGGAGAGGTGGTGGGGAGCCTCACCTGCTCTGCAGTGAAGTGATGGGGTGACCAGTAAACTTGGTTATCAAGTCACAGCTGACTCTTCTCTAGAGTGTGAATCTAGAGAATACCCTGTAATTGCAGTCAGGGTCTTGGTCATCCAGAGCAAGCCTTTCTCTTCTCGTGAGCAGTGTCCAGTGTCCTTCGTGGCCATTGGTATTTGGTGCTGCACCTGTGTTTATTATGTGAGCGGGTTAGGTGGAAGGAATGCCCCTTCCTTTTCAGGAACTGTGTTCGGCTGTGGAGATGCCCTACCTCCCGGTTCCAACAGATGAGCCTGTTATTCTCCTCGGAGCAGAATCACATGTGGGTGCAGCGCTGAAAATTCGTCCCGGTCCTGATGGAATCTGAGTCATGTTGTTTACCTGATGGGTCACCTTTAGCTGCTCCCTGTTTATAGATGGAACAGAAGTCAACAGGCACCGAAGTTGTGCTGATAGTTGAATATGCTCCTGATTTTCCTGTGAGTCCCACATACTCTTAGAAGCAAGTCCATCTTATTCTCTGACACAGTGTCGTGTAGGAAAAAGACAGGGCTTTGGTGCTGGCAACCTGAGCTGAGACATCGCTCAGCCTTGGCGCCACTCTCCTCAGCAGAGTGAGTGTGTCTCGGAGCACCTTCTAGAGGGCCCGGTCCTTCCCACTGTGAAACCAATAACCCCATCAGTGGCATAAAACAGCCCTTTTATCTTGTGTGCCTGGAGAAAGGAAAGGATATGAGGAAGTAGCCTTTCTCTCCTCCACCATGTTTGGTTCCTTGGCTGGGAAGACAGGGGCCAGGGTGGCTTGAGGACTGAGGGACAGAATCTTTTTAATTTTTTTTTTGTAGATGAACACAATGCCTTCATTTTATTTACTTATTTTTATGTGGTGGTAAGGATCGAACCCTGCCAGGCAAGCGCTCTGTGCCTGAGCTACAGTGGAGCCCCAGGAGATTAAACCCAGGGGTGTTTAACCACTAAGCCACATCCCCAGCCCTTTTTATTTCTTATTTTGAGACAGGGTCTTGGTAAGTTGTTTAGGGCCTTGCGAAGTTGCTGAGGCTGGCCTTGTACTTGAGATCGTCCTGCCTCACCCTCCTGAGATGCTAGGATTACAGGTGTGGGTCACTGTGCCCAACAAGGGACAGAATCTTTAACAGGCATTTTCTCAAGTTTGGCAGTTGATGGCTATAAGCTGGAAGATGAGTGGGCATGTTGAACAGAGCAACTACTTGTAGATGTTCCACGCGACTTGAGTTTCTCACAGCCTTGGGATCCTCCTTAAGCATTTGGGTATTCCTCAGGGCTTGGGGTCTCCCTCACAGCCTTGGGGGTCTGCTTCATAGCCTGGTGGTCTCCCTCACAGCCAAGAGGGTCTCCCTCACAGCCTGGGGGTCTCCCTCATAGCCTGGGGGTCTCCCTTACAGCCTGGGGGGTCTCCTTCACAGCCTGGGGGGTCTCCCTCACAGCCTGGGGGTCTCCCTCACAGCCTGGGGGTCTTCCTCATAGTCAAGGGCTCTCCCTTACAGCCGGGGGTCTCCCTCACAGCCTGGGGGTCTCCCTCACAGCCTGGGGGTCTCCCTCACAGCCTGGTGGGTCTCCCTCATAGCCTAGGGGTCTTCCTTACAGCCTGGTGGGTCTTCCTCACAGCCTGGGGGTCTTCCTCACAGCCTAGGGGTCTTCCTTACAGCCTGGGGGTCTCCCTCACAGCCTGGGGGTCTTCCTTACAACCCTGTCTCCCTCACAGCATTCTGGGCCTCCTGGCAACTCGATGCCCTCCTCACACTGTACGGCCTGCGTGTGGTCAGCCTTCTTTCCAGGGGTCAAGAAGTGAGTCCTCTTGGTAATAAGGAGCTGCCTCCCCATGTGGCCCAGGTTGGAGTCTCGGCTTGGCCTGGCTTCTGCCGTAGCTGAGTGCCACTGAGCTGGTTTGGAGGAGTGATGTCCTCCAGGGTCCCACATTGACGACTTGGTGCTCAGTGCGTCTGGGCTCCTGGTGAGTCTTTGGGAATCATTGGATTATGTGGATTCTGATCCCCTCGATGGAGTGCCGGAGAAAGGGGGCCTATACAGTAGGCACTCCAACACAGCTCTCCTCATGCTCCCTCCTCCACTCCCTTCACTAAGCCCCCTTCTCCTGACACAGGACACGAAGATGTGGCCTCTTGGGAAACTCCTCTCTGAGTCTGTCATCCACATGAGCTGTGTCACCAAGACTGTGCTGGAGGCCTTTGAGACACGTTTCTTCCGAGCCTCAGGAGTTCACTTCTCGGGCGCCTGGCTGTGCACAGCCGAGGCCAGGACATGGCCGGTATCCATGATTAAAGAGAGGAAGTGGGCCTGGCCTGCTTGGTGCAGGTGCAGACAGCACCAGACCTGTCTCACCAGAGCCTTAGTTGTGCTGGAGTTGGTTGCATTCAATGGGATTTTTTCTAGGGGATGGGGTAGATTGGGGATTGAACTCAGGGCACTTGACCACTGAGCCCCATACCAGCCCTGTTTTGTATTTTATTTACAGACAGGGTCTCACTGAGTTGCTTACTGCCTTGGCATTGCTGAGGCTGGCTTTGAACTTGTGATCCTCCTGCCTCAGCCCACCAAGCTGCTGGGTCAATGGGATTTTTTTATAAAAACAAAAATTTCAAAGTTGTGTGTGTTTTAAATACTTATAAAAACTCTCCCAAGTCCAGTGTCTCATTTCTTCAGTTCTCTTGACTTTTTCTCTGTTCTTATGCTATTACTCTTTTTTGTTGTTACTATGGTCTTATGTTTTGAAATCTGGTGTTTGTAAACTCTTTTTTTAGCAATCTAGCTGCTCACGGATCTTTGCTCTGTTTACATTTGAGAACAGTTGGAGTTTGTCGAATACAACAGGGTTTTTGGGGTGGGGGAGCAGTGCTAGGATGGAGCCAGGGTCCTGGGCATCTTAGGCCAGCAGCAGGAGCGTTGACGGGAAGCACGTCTGCGTGACTTACAGATGATGATATCTACTGAGAAAAACCAGCGGAATGTGCACCTACTGTTAGAATTAAAGGAGAGTCCAAGTGCATTGTCCGTCTGCCAAAAAGTGACATATCTCATCAGTAACCCGCCAAAAAGTGTGATCTCACTGAGGTACTTAAGACAGCCACAAGAAAACTCATAGGTGTTGAGGGACTGAGCATCTCGAAGGCCTCCCTACAGAAGACCTCGGACTTCACAGTGGGGAGGTGGTGGCCCTGAGTAACAGAGAGGACTCTGCGCTCTTGGGGAAGACGACTGGGGTCAAAGACGCCTCTTCTCCCCATGACCCATAAGTAAGTCTCGCAGTGATGCTGTTTCTTGACAGCAGGGACTGCGTCTGTCTGCTGCTCCACGTCAGCTCTAGGATGGACCCTGGCAAGGAGAGAGCTGCAAGAGAGCGGTGGCGTTGACGAGGGCACAGACATGCTCGTGGGGCTACGCACCTGCCTTTCACTTGCAGGCCACCACTTGCTTCTCGGTGCCGCCTATGGGTCTGGCCCTTGCGTGTCGTGACGGCGTGACGATGGTCATTGCCGACTTCACTGTTCCCCCGAGGAGGAGGGTCTACAGGCTCTGGTTCCATTCTTTATTACTGTGAATTAAAAGATATCTGGCATCCAGCTTTTCTTGTCATGGTGTTTCTTGTTTTGCTTTTGGTGCTAAGGGTGGAGCCCAGGGCTTCCAGTGAGCTAAGCACATGCTCTACCACTGAGCTCCATCCCAGCCTCTTGCCATGATTTTTAAATGCCCTTTGGAATGAGGCTTTTAAGCACAGAAAAGATTGCTCTACTTTCAAATCAGTATTTCTTAAGGGTACACTTACAGGCCTGGTGTTTCCCTATGTTTTTATGTAGGTTTTATAAATTTTATAATTTTTGCAAATTCAATAAGTTTGAACTTTTAAGATGACCTTTGAATAACTCAAGTTGATCATATTAGATACTCTCTTTAGAGTGTCATTAGAAAATGATCAGTTCCCTTTACAACTTGAACTTTACACATTTTTTTAATAGAGATTGAGAATTTTTTAATATTTATTTTTTTCTTAGTTTTTGGCGGACACAACATCTTTGTTTTTTGTATGTGGTGCTGAGGATCAAACCCCGACCGTATGCATACCAGGCGAGTGCACTACTGCTTGAGCCACATCCCCAGCCTGAACTTTACACATTTTGAACTATAGTTTTTTTTGTTGTTGTTGTTTTGGTATCAGGAATTGAACTCAGGGGCACTTGACCACTGAGCCACATCCCCAGCCCTATTCTGTATTTTATTTAGAGACAGGGTCTCACTGAGTTGCTTAGTGCCTTACCATTGCTGAGGCTGGTTTTGAATTCGCGATCCTCCTGCCTCAGGCTTCCCAAGCCACTGGGATTGTGCACCATGGTGCCCATCTTGAACTATAGTTTTAAGTTTAGTAGGCCTAATTGTTAAAAAAAAAAAAAAAAAACACCTTAGTATCTGACTAAAGAAAAGTAGATATAATAATTTGGAAATACACGTACAGTGGATCTCAATTCTCAGACTTTGTAAACCCATTTACCAGAAAGTGAGCTCTGTAGAGCCACTTCCTGGCCCTGCCCACTGGGCACCCCCAGTTTGAGAGGAGTGCTTGTCAGTCTTATCAGCTTGGAAAAGTGAGGGGAAGTAAGCAGTCTTAGTAAGTTTCTCTCAAATCTTTTGACTGAAAAAGCTAATTTCTAAAATTTAGTAATACAAGTTCTCTTAGTCTTTTTTTCTATTGCTAAAACAAAGTGCCTGAGATCAGGTAATTTATGAAGAATAGAGAGGGGTTTCTTTGCTTACAGTTCTGAAGGTTAGGAAGTCCAGAGTGTGGCACCTGCCTCAGCTGGGCACTGGCGGGCCCTTCTTGCTGCATCATGACATGGCAGAGGGCGTCACATGGGAGATAGCAGGTGTGCCAACTTGGGTCTCTTCCTCTTCCTATAGAGTCACTGACGCCATTATGGTGCTACCTTCATGACCTCATCTAATCCTAATGGCCTCCCAAATTCCCTCTCCATATACTGTGAAAATATGGATTAGGGATTACTTATAATACATGGACTTTGGGGGAACACATTCAAACTGGAGCGTACCTGCAATACCAAATACATTGACTATTCTGAAACTAAAGACTAAAATGTTAAAATTGAAACCTTCCATCAGAGTTAAAGACACCACTAAGATAATTACTAAATCATTCAGACAAGTAGAGGTTCCCCTCTGAGACTCCCAGCAGGCCCCGTGGTGTAGGGATGAGCAGGGATGGGGCACTGCCACGTCCAGCCTTCCCACCCGTGTTGGGCTTCATCTATCTGGGACTTTATTGCCGGACTTTATTGAGTCAAACCTGAGCAAAGGGCGGACCTCGTGGCTGGACTAAATCAGTCTGGTCACATTTCAGTTCTGGAAAACTTGCTGTGTGCTTCCAGTTGGCTGGACTAGCATGCTTAAAAACAGTAAATGGCAGCCTGCTAGAGCCGGCCCGCATTCCATGTTTCTGTCAGCCTTGAAGGTCACGACCCCAGAGCTCTGTTCTTGGGTGGATTATGAGATGTGCAACATTTTCCATGGCTAAGCATGTAGGTGGTCAGTCTGCTTTCCAAACCAGTGCACCATATGACCTGGGGCCAACTCCCTTGAGTTCCAGGTTTTACTTCAACTTTGCTTTAAGCATATTAATTGGCAGATGAAAAAGGACATGTCTGTATCTGTATCTATAGCACTCTTCCACTGAACTGTATCCCCAGTCCCCAATTCATTCATATTATTCTCTTTCTCTTTTGGGGTGCTGGGGATTGAACCCAGGGATGCTTCACCATTGAGCTTCATCCCTAGTCCTGTTTTTTGAGTCTGGGTCTCTCTAAGTTGCTGAGATCCTCCAGTCTCCCAAATCTCTGAGATTACAGATGTGTACCCCTGCACCTGGCCTCGATTGTCTCTTGATCTGAAATCAGCATTGAGTTTGTTTTTTTAAATAAACATGAGATACTCTTTATATATGTGGTGCTGAGGATCTAACCCAGCGCCTCATACATGCTAGGCAAGTGCGCTACAACTGAGCCACAACCCCAGCCCAGCATTGGGTTTTGACGTAATGCCTGATAGAATAGTTTTTGGTGAAGGTGAGCTGGCTTACCACCTTTGTAGGTTGAGTGCTTTTAGTCCTTTCCCAGTTAATGATAGGTTTCACTTCATGACTCGGGTTCTGTGTTGGGCCCTGCCCTGAGTTGATGGACAGAGGTGATGGCCTGAGCTTAATTAAGATCACGGCCTCTTACAGACTAAGAAGGGGAGCTGCAGCAAGAACTGGGATTCTGCGGGAGCTGTTGGAGCCCGATTGGAGGATGGAGGAACAGGCAGCACTGCTACCAAAAGGTGGTGTGTCATTCTGCTGGGGAGTGGGGTTTAGTGAGCAGTTCCACAAATGATGAACAACTTTGCAAATGGCTTTTATGAGTGGGGCCATCTTGAGTGGGAGGTGCCATCTGCAGGCCCTTTCTCTCTGGCTTCCTTTCTTGGTGCCTAGCAGGAGTGTTGTCCATCTTGGTACTCTGCTCCTCTATATTTACTCACAATATTTGTTATAAGGAGTTGCCTTTAAAAAAAAATTCTTTTCATGGTCTTCTGATGTAGGAGAACACATACTTTCAGAGCTTTTGACACAAATTTCAAAATTTTGCTTTAGAATATTTTAATAACTATATCAAATTTAGAAGATTTTTTAAATATTTATTTTTTAGTTGGACACAACATCTATTTTATTTATTTACTTTTATGTGGTGCTGAGAATTGAACCCAGGGCCTTGTACATGCTAGGCGAGCACTCTACCACTAAGCTACAATCCCAGCCCCAAATTTAGAAATTTTTAACCAGTTTTAAAAGAGAGGATCACAAATATTTAAGCTTTAGAAATAAAATTCTGACTTTCCCTTAATATTTAATATGAACATTTGGAAACAAAACGTTGAAAGAGAAGAAGTGTGATTCCCTGCCGCCTGGAGTCCACCGTGGTTGATGACTGGCCCAAGTGTGCTTAGTTATGTGTGTGTTTTTGTTGACCCAGTTGAAATAAGTTGTGGCTATCATAACCTAAGTCGACATGCCTCAGCCCAACCCCTCAGAGTTAGAGGATCATGCAGTGAACACACAGCATTATCAAACTGTCAAGGTAACACTCTCTAATACCGACTTTATTTCATATCTCCCCAAATGTCCTTAAATTGTCTTTTACAGCATTTTCCTCTCCTTTCTTTTCTTTTGTTATGGTGGGTTGTATGTTTTTGGATTTTTGAGACAGGGTCTTATTATGTTGCCCAGACTGTTGTCCAACTTCTGGACTCAAGTGATCCTCCTCCCTCGGCCTCCTGAGTAGCTGGGACAGGAGGCATGCACCACTGTTTCTGGTCAGCTTTTGTTTTGTTTCTTTAGTTTCTTTTAACCCCAGACACTTCCCATACCTTTTACAGAATTCTAAACTTTAAAAATCTCAGTTTTGAATTTCAGACACACAAAGAAGTCACAGAAATCATACAAAGATTTCCTGTATGCTTTCTCCAAATTGCAGCGTTACCAAACTCTGGCTTTATTGTGCTTGCTTTCTCCATCTCTGATATTCTCTCTCTCTGTATAAACACACTTTGTCTCTCCCTCTCCAACATTTGAGAAGGTGAGGCACAGGCATAATGCCCCTCTTGGCTACATACTTGACCATGCATCCCACAACCAGAAGACTCCACTAACTGACTCTAGTACAGTGGTCAGGTAAGGAAAGTAGCACTAATACAGTACTAAAATCCACTCTGACTTTGTTTGGGGATTCTGCCATTTGTTTTACTAATGAGCTCTACAGAAAGAAAAGGACATTGGGGGCCCAGACCCAGTTCAGAGTCACACTGTGGTGGTGTTTCTCTCTGACCTTTTGTGATCTTGACACTTCTCGGGCCACTGGCTGTCTGCTTTGCAAAATGCCCTTGCTTTCATCAGCTTCTTCACTGCCACGACCAAGAGACCTGACAAGAACAGTTTTAAGGAGGAAAAGTACTTGGGGCCTGAGGTGGTGAGATGGATGTGGTGGAGGAAGGCAGTGAAGACAGGGTGCTGGGAGGAAGAGAGACTAAGCTCAGCTCGCACAGTCGTGCCCAAAGGCACACGCCCAGTGACCCACTCCTCTAGGCACATCCCACCTGTCTGCAGCCACCTGTCAGTAACCCTGTCCTGCAGCTTGGGGTCCCAGGTGATGAGGGTCTCAGGGGTGACGCTGGGCTGGAGTCCACAGGGGTCAGAGGGGCAGGTGGAAGTGAAATTGGAGAGAAGACAGGATTTGAAGGAGGGCCAAGTTTTGATCAAGGAGAAACCGGTAAGAGACACTCAGGGACAAGTTTGCACATGTGTGGTGTCTCTGCCCTGAGAGTGGGATTGAGGGTGGGTGGAGCACAGCGTGGTGACCACACAGTCCGTGGTGCATGAGCCTTTCCCTGTGTCTTCACCGTTACACACACTGCTCCCTAGTGTGAGCGGCTCTTGCTGTTGGTAGGGTTGTTCCCAGGGGCAGAGTTTCAGGTGACAGCGCTTCTTCCCGTCCTGCTCCCGGGGGCTTTGCACTCACCAGCTGTGGTGCTCAGCCACCTTCTCCTTGACCCTCAGCTGTTCTTTGTGTGATTGGTACCCCGCCTCCATGGCTTCAGTGGCGCTGCCTAGTTCTTCTCTTGTCCCACTGGCTGCTGCTCCTCGTCCTCTGCTGCGTCCCGTCTTCCTGACCTCCAGACTGACCTGGCACAGCTGCCTGCTGACTCTTCCTGGTGGTCTTCTCTAGTCTGGGGGCTTTACACACTGCATTTGTTGGCAAGGGCAGCTGTGACAAACTGCCACAAACTGGAAGGCTGAGAGCAGTGTGCTCTCCTGGCAAATGTGAGGCCTCGGATGCCATCCCAGGCCCTGTGAAACCAAACCAGACCAAACCAGGATACAGTTCTGGAGACCGGAAGTCAGGGCTTTGCTGCCCCTGCAGTCTCCAAGGGAGGGTCCTTCCTTCCCTCTTTGACCTTCTGGTGGCGCCAGTCATCTTTACGCTCGTGTTGCTTGCAGATGTCACCTCAGTCCCTGCTTCTGTCTTCTGTGGGGTCCCTGGGTGCCTCAGATCTCCTCCTCTCTTCTAAGGACGGCCAGTCCCTGGACTCTAAACCTGGGATGCTCTCACCTCGAGACCCAAAGTCATCCCATTTGTAGTTCATCTCTTTTTTTTTAATGTTTATTTTTTAGTTTTAGGTGGACACAATATCTTTATTTTATTTTTATGTGGTGCTGAGGATCAAACCTAGTGCCTCACGCATGCCAGACGAATGCGCTACCACTTGAGCCACATCCCCAGCCCCCTATAGTTCATTTCTAAATCAGGTCCCACGTGCAGTTCCTGGGCGTAGGGAGTTAGACATGTCCACACGTACTAGCTGTACTCTGATGGTGACGAAGTGTGTTTCCAGCCCAGATGCCTGTGTGGTTCTGAGAATCCTCTCCAACCTGAAACGTCTCATCTTGTTTTCCTTCCCAGGCTAAGAAGCTGCTCTTTACCTGTCTACTTGTCCTGGGACCTACATCTCTGCTCCTCCAGGTGCTCAGGTGGGAAGCTCAGCCTGTTCTGGTCCCTTCCTTCCACACTCCGGACTGCCCACAGCCCCCTTGGCTCACCTCTGTCTGGATTCCCAGTGCCTACACCCCAACCCCAGCTCTCCTGGGCTCCAAAGGTACACAGTCTGTTTTGCTCATGAAGTCAGAGCTTGAGTCACATCATCAGCTGTGTTTTCCATCCTGTGTGGGGCACCGGCATCCTCACTGTGGCCATAGTCACCTCTCATGCACCTCCCTGCTTCCTCCTCTGCTCTGTCCAGTCACCCTGTTTCCTGCCTTCCTTTGGCCCCGTCACTTTCTGAGTGTACTTGCGTGCACATCAAGGCCTGTCTTGCCATCAGTTTGTGCCTGTGCCCCTGCCTGTGTCTTATTGGCCTATTTGTTTCTGTGCCCCAGTGCCCAGAACTGCCCAACACGACAAGCATTTGCTGAAGGAGGGAAGGAGTGGCCTCATGTGCCTCATGGTTTTCATGAAGTCATGTCTTAGCCCTTCCACCCCCTAGCTCCTCAGCCTGGGACAAGCCCTGTCCCTGTGACAGCTGCAGTGCCATGCTGCTGAGGTTGAGACCAGCAAACCTGTGGCTAGCTCTGTGGGCCTGGCCACATTACTCGGCTGCTCAGCTGTAAGTGGGCAGTATGTGAAGAATCCCTCCTGGGGTAGCATGTCAGGAGCTGGCCTGGCTGCAGCGTTAGTGGTCAGGAGACAGAGACACCTGTCAACTGTCTCCATTAAGGCTGCTGCTGATTCCTTCCCTGGCTTGCTTGGCTCACACTTAGCACCATCCCTGGAGTGCTGCTGGACTTCCCCTGGTGACTTTGTGGTCCTGCTAGTGCACGACAAGTGGCATGACTATGCTTGACTTGTGTGTGGCCTTCTTGGCAAGCCCCAGCCCACCCGACTCTCAGTGGCCACACTGTACCCGAGCAGGTCTCGCTGGCTGGTTGGACCCACACTCCTGCGCAGCTCTGCAGTGCCTCTCGCAGCCCCACTGCAGGTGCTCCTTACAGCCACACATCCTTCCAGCTCATCAGGGTGGAGGTTTTATGTATCTTGAGGCAAGTGGCCATTATTTAAATATTTGTGTTACATGTGAAGCTTTATAGCAGTGCCATTTTGGCCACCTTCATCCTGTCCTTTCATTCCTTGTTCACTGTTCCTCCCTTTCTCAGTGTATCAGGGCTGGTTCAAATGGCCTTCCCTGGGGCCTGCATGAGCACATGGCTGTGAGCCGCTCCCTCCTCTGTGCTTCACCCTGTGCCCCCGTGTCCTTGCTGCCCTCCTGCTGCTCTTCTCCTCCACACCTGTCTACTCCCAGAAGATAAGGGCTCTGAGCCAACTTGCTCCTTGCTGCATCTCAGGCATCCTGTGTTAGTTGGCTTTTGGTCACTGTGACCGAAATACCTGATTAGGACAACTTAGAGGAGGAAACTTTATTTTGGCTCCCAGTTTCAGAGGTTCGCTCCTTAGCTCTGGACTCAAGATGAGGTAGCACATCATGACGGAAGGGCATGGTAGAGAAAAGCAACCCAGGACAGGGCGACCAAGAGGGAAGAGAGAGAGAGGGAGAAAGAAGGTGGGTGGGGGGAGGAGGGAGAAGAGAGAGAGACAGGGAGATTATAAACCCAAAGATATATCCCCAGGCTCCACCTGCCTACAGTTACTGCCCAGTTAATCTATCAGTGGATCAATCCTCTGATTAGGTCAAGCATCTCATAATCTAATCATTTCACTTCTGAAAATTCCCGCATTATCTCACACATGAGCTTTTGGGGGACACCTCATATCTAAACCATAATAGCCCCCAACACTTGTCTTGCACACGAGGCAAGTGCTGTTATCTTTGGGTGGTGGGCCAGCTAGTTGACAATGCAAGGGCAAATCAGGGACCAGTGCAGGTGGTTGATGGCTCAGCAAGTGAAATGCTATCCAGGAGGCTCTTGGTCATAGCAGGGTGTCAGGGTCAGGGTATTTTTTCTATATAAAAATACGTGTGCACAGGTGGTGTAGAATAAAGAACATTAGCTGGGTGTAGTGGCACATGCCTGAAATCCTAGCGGCTTTGGAGGCTGAGGCAGGAGGATCACAAGTTCAAAGCCAGCCTCAGCAAAAGTGAGGTGCTAAGCAACTCAGTGAGACCTTATTTCTAAATAAAATACAAAATACAGCTGGGGATATGGCTCAGTGACCAACTGCCCCTGAGTTCAATCAATCCCTGGTACCAAAATCAAAAACAAAAACAAAAAAACATGTTGCATAACTGTTAATGCTCTTCTCCTTTTGTTTTCCCAGATATCATTTGCTTCTGTCTCAAGATGATTTGATGTCTTAAATAAAACTCTTTTGTCAACCATGATGGCCACACAGACGTTGAGTATAGACAGCTATCAAGATGGGCAGCAAGTGAGAGCTTGAGCTTCATTCTGCATTCTGATTATTGCCAGTCATTCAGTTTCTGTGAGGTTGCACATTCAATTTTAAATATATTATGCATTTATTATATATTGGTGTTCAGAAAGATAAGCCATAGAATTATTCACATTATATCCTTAAGTGATACATTTGGAGTCTCCCTCCATCATATGAATTCTTTGGGAATTTACTTTTTTAAGGTCAGAGTTAATTAGTTATGTGACTTTTAAAGAAAAGCTGGGTGCTTGCCTAGCATATGTGAGGCCTCCACTAACTCCACAAAAATAAAAAGAGAGCTGGATGTGCTGGCATGTGCCTATAATCCCAGCCACTCAGGAGGCTGAGGTAGGAGGATTCCAAGTTCCAGGCCAGCTTCAGCAACTTCGTGAGGCTGTGAGCAACTTAGTGAGACTCTGTCTCAAAATATATTAAAATAAAAGGGTGGGCTGGGGATGTGGCTCAAGCGGTAGCACGCTCACCTGGCATGCGTGCAAGCCCGGGTTTGATCCTCAGCACCACACACAAAGATGTTGTGTCTGCCAAAAACTAGAAATAAATATTAAAAATTCTCTCTCTCTCTCTCTCTCTCTCTTAAAAAAAAAAAAAAGCCTATGGCTTAAGACTTTATAAAATAAAATAAAAGGGCTAGAGATACGGCTCAGTGGCAAAATGCCCCTGGCTTCAATCCCTGGTACCAAAAAATAAAATAATATTAATTAAATAAAAAGAAAAAAGAAAACCCAGGTTTTTTTTGTTGTTGTTTGTTTATAATTCTGGGGATCAAACCCAGGGTCTTCTGAATGTTAGGCAGCTGCTCTGCCATCAAGCTACAGATCCGTTTTGACAGCCGGATTCCTACATTGACAGTCACTAATCTGAGTCTCACTGGATTAACTTCCCTAGTTTCATCTCCCCACTTACAAGTATGGGAGGGCACTGACCCAGTAACCAGCCCTCCCAGCAGAGCTTCAGAGCAGACCCGTTTATCTGGTGCATGCTGCCACGGGCGCTTCTTGACTGTCCTCCCAGTTGGAGGAGTCTTCCCCCTTGGAGCTGCAGTATATGTGTTTGTGTATCTGGTGGTGTGTGCTCTGTGACCAGCAAGGGTTGGGGAGGGGAAGGAGGGCAGCTGAGGCATCGGCTGAGAACTTCCCAAGTGCCCTGCATGCTCCGCATCCTGCTGGGGTTTGGTGCATTCTCCATTGTGTTCCTGCCCATCAGAGGGGAAATGGAATACACGCCCTGGATGCCCCTGCTCCCGACGATGAGGCTCCATGCAGCTGGGGAGGCTTCTGGTGGTGAGGCGAGTCGTGCCTCCCTTACCCTGGTGGCCAGTTTTGTACCATTCTTATTTGGTTCCTGTTGCAGAGACTTTGTTTTTTTTTTTTTTTTAAAGAGAGAGAGAAGAGAGAGAATTTTTTAATATTTATTTTTCAGTTTTCGGTGGACACAACATCTTTATTTTATTTTATGTGGTGCTGAGGATCAAACCCAGTGCCCCGTGCACGCCAGGCGAGCTCGTTACTGCCTGAGCCACATCCCCAGCCCAAGAGACTTTGTTTTTTGTTGCATGTTTTTGCATCTTGCAGGCATCGAGAGAGGGTCATCCTGGATAGAGTTTCAGCCTGCTTAATCTTGACCTGGAAGTCCTTGGATTTTTCCACTTGATTTTTTTTCCCCCCTGAAGTGCAAATCTGACAATATGCCCCCTTCTTAACCCCTCCAGGGACTCCCCATGGATTTTAGGTAAAGTCCAAGCTGCCCCTGACCCACATGGCCTGGTTTCCGTGGACCCTCAGGTCACCCTCAGCCCCCCCTCAGCCCCTCATCCACACTCACCTCTGCCAGGCCCACCTTGGCACCTCTTGCCGGCTGTGGGGCTGGCCCTGGCTATTCCTGGCAGTCTTCCCCTCTCATTCTTCAGTTTGGGCTCAGATGAGCCTTGCCACCTGCCTCCCATTGTGTTTTCTGTCAGAAGGAGCAGTGATGGTCCCCTGACCTGGCCTGGGCACCCTGCTCCATCCTGCCACCACGTTTGGTGCTCTTTCAGTAGCTGAAAGTATCCCCAGGACTTGAAGGGCCTGTCATGAGCATCATTTTAAATAAACATTTCATTGTTTCTAGTATAGACATTTCTTTAAGGTCAAACTCTTAGATTTCTCTTTTTTCATTCATTAATAAGAAAATACTGAGGGCTGGGGTTGTGGTTTAGTGGTAGAGCACTTGCCCAGCAAGTGTTGAGTGCTGGGTTTGATCCTCAGCACCACATAAAAATAAATAAATAAAATAAAGGTATTGTGTCCAGCTACAACTAAAAAAAAAAAAATAAAAAATGGAAGAACAAAAGGGCCGGGGCTGTGGCTCAGTGGAATTGCGCTTCCTGGCCTGATTCTCAGCACCAGTGTAAATAGTACAGGTCTATCAACAACTAAAACAATTAAAAAGAAAAAATATGGAAATAGACCTTTTAAGGCTTTTTATACTACTGTGAGATTGCCCTCCAGAAGGATTGTATTTGATTGTACTTTAGTTGCTTTTTTTTTTTTTAAGAGAAAAATACATTCTCAAGATGTAAACTTATCTTAAAGGCAGCAGAATGGACATCCTAGAGCACCTTTCTGGACTGAGAGAAGAGAGCAAAGGGCCAAAGGGAATTCCAAGGGGGTGGGCATGCCTGGCCACCTTGGAGGGGCAGAAGCCTGGCAGGCTCCTCAGAATTTCTCAGACCCCTGGTCCTGAAGAAGCTAGGTTGGGTAGTCCAAAGTTTACTGCAGCAATTTTGTTTTTTTGTAACGTGGAATTCTTTGAGGATTTAACTATATTTTACGCAAGTGACAAACACATGGCTTGTCTAAAGCAATCTATGTCTCTAAGCTTTCAGTAAGCATGGCTGGTCTTTACTTTCTAAATGCATGACATTTTATAAATTTGCATCATGTGTGTGCGTGCGTGTGTGTGTGTGTGTGTGTGTGTGTGTATGTGTACTTACGTACGTACGTACGTGCTCAGGGATCAAGCATGTGCTCTACCACGGAGCTATACCCAGAGCTTGGGTTAAATTTTCATAGTTTATATATTCCTGAGGGATAGGGTGGACATGAGAAAATTTAGTCCTTTCACAAATATGTAGCATATTGAGTCTCATTCTTGTGAGAAGATAAGAACTTGTACTATTTGTTTATCCCTCTCATTATTTTATTAAATATGGAGATATATATAGTAAGAAGTTACAGAAGAGTAAGGTTGCATATGTACAATTACTTCAATTGTACATGGTCATTATGATTTTTTTTAAATCCTAAGCCTTTCACAGATTTAGAAAATCTCAATTCTTAGGCACTTTGGAAATTTGGCTTTTTATGTTATTCACTTTTAAAGCACTTTAAATTAAAAGGAGTTTTCTTGATGGTATTCTTTATGTATAATTTACCAGTCTGAAAGCATTCCTGTTTGACAATAGAATACTTGGTAGCAGTGTGTTTTGTGTTTGATAACAAAATTCTCCTTTTATAGATGCAAGTGGTAACAGAATTAAAAACGGAGCAAGATCCAAACTGCTCTGAACCCGATGCAGAAGGAGTGAGCCCTCCTCCTGTAGAGTCGCAGACCCCAATGGACACAGACAAGCAGGCCATTTACAGGTAGCACCTGGGCGTGGAGGGGTAGGTTTCCAGAGGACTGAGAGAACACAAACCTGTGAGGTGGAACACCAGAAGTGGGTAGCTGGGCAAAGTGGGGGGCTCCATCCTCATGCTATCACTGCATCAGGAGTGAAATCTTTTCAGTTTAAGATGTCATTTCTTAAAAGAGAACATTTTGTACTATAAATCATTTGGGGTAATCTTGCAAAAAGAAATCTTCAAGCCCAGATGATTTTTGGTAGTCTGTATATACCATATGTTGTTTATCTGTCAGTGGATAGCTGGGTTGCACCTGTAGTTTGACTGTTATTTTGGGAGATTTTTGTTCTTTTGTGGTGCTTGGGATGGAACCTAGAGCCTTACATGCCAGGCAAGCGCTCTACCACTGAGCACATCCCCAGTTGCTAAACATAGGTGTACAAATACCTGTTCAAGTCTATGCTGATGTAAATAGAGTCTTTATTCACAATTGTCAGAAACTATAAACAGCCTAGGAGTTTCTTGGCTGATGAACTGATAGACACACAATGATATATCCATACCATGGAATGTTATTGCAACTGGAAGGAAGGGATATGGGTATTGAACAGCTAAGTCAGTCTAGCTGCAGTGTGCTGAGTGAATGAAGCGTCAGAAGGTCACATACTGCTTTTCATTTGCTTTTATATGGATATAACACTGGTGATGATGACCAGATCAGTCATCTGGGGGTAGGGGCTGGGCTGAATAAAATTATGTAACAGCCAGGTGTGGAGGATCACAGGGTTGAGTCCAGCCTCAGCAACTTAGCAAGACCCTGTCTCAAAAAATAAAAAGGTCTAGGGATGGGGATGTACCTCAGTGGTAGAGCATTCCTGAGTTCAATCCTTAGTATTCAAAAAAGAAAGAAAGAAGTAAATAAGAAGTTTGGAGAAAACATAGAAAGGTATGGAGTAACCTTCAGTCCAGGATACCTTCTTAAATAAGCACAAACTCAGAAGACAAAGCAAAAAAGACTAATAAATTTAATCACCACAAATCAAACCCTGTATGTGAACAAAGATGGCATAATAAATAAGAAAAAGACAAACAACCGAAAGTAAAAATGACAAAGTAGGCAGATTCATAAAGGGGTCAGCAGATGATGAATGTGAAAACAGCCCAACAGTGAGATTTGTCTTTTGGCTCTTGGGTTTACAAATGAAAAGCTGAGTAGCCAGTGGTGACAGCAGGTCTGGGGCGCTGATGATGCCTTGTCACCCCTAGTGAGCAGGTAATTAGGATACTCCTTTTTGGAAATTAGTTGGCCCTTGAATAACTTCTTTTTATGGTTAATTACTGACTTTACTTTTTGTAAAGATTGTAGTTAAAAAAGAAACCAAATACATAACATACAGTTCATTTGTTTTTTGTGTGTGGTGCTGGGAATTGGACTCATACCAAGCACATGCTCTACCACTGAGCTTCGTCCTAAGCCCCTACAGTTTATTTATCATCTTAATTTTTAAGTGTATGGTTTGGTAGTGTGAAGTATATTTGCATTGTTGGGAAACAGATCTTCAGAAATTTTTCATCTTCCAAATCTGAGACTCTACCCATTAAATAACAAATCATCTTTCCCCTGTCTTTGCTTTCAGTCTAGTGATCACCATTCTCCTTTGTTTTTATGAATTTACTTTTGTAAATAACTTACATAATGATGGTAATAGTAACTTTCACAGTGTTAGTGCAGTTCCATTCTAGGCAGCTTCCTAACAGGTGAATGCAAGTGTACCTTAAGGCTCTCCTACACTGCAGATACTGTCAACTGCAAACAACCTAAATGGCCAACTGGCAAGTGGCCACCCTGTTGAGATTTCATATTACAGGTTACCATCTATAATTTAAAGAATAACAAGATTACCATACACTGACATGGATGGTATCTCTTTTAATTTAATTTTAAAATTATTACTATTATTATTACTTTTTTGCAGGACTAGGAATGAAACCCAGGGCCTTGTTCACACTAGACAAGCACTCCACCACTGAGCTACATTCCCAGCCCAGTCCATGGACAGTCTCTTAAGCAACATTGGCTGCATAATTTTTGAGGCTCAGTAAAAAAGAAAACACAGGGCTCCTTGTGTTGGTCATCTTTTTGTCACTGTAATTGTAACACCTGACAAGGACAATTTAGATAGGAAGATTTATTTTGGCTCATAGTTTCAGAGGTTCAGTACATGGTGGGAAAACCTATTATTCTGGACCCAGGTGAGACAGAACATCATGGTGGAAGGTGTAGCGGAGGAGCCTTTCTCTATTCATGGTGGCCAAGAAGCAGAGAGAGACAGACAGACAGATGGCAAGAGGCCACAGGGAAGATGTGCCCTTCCAGGGTATGCCTGCAGTGATCCAGCCATGCCCCAACTACCTGTAGTTACCACCCTGTTAGCCCAGTGAAATCAGAAGGCACTGATCAGGCTACATCTCTCATAATCTCATAGTTCCACCTCGGTAGATTCCTGCGTTAACATAGGAGTTCGGGGGGGGGCACCTCATATCCAAACCACAGCATTCCTTGTTCCAAACTAAGAGTTTTAATCTAGCACTAGCAGGGCATTGAACTAATGGGGCCCTGGGCAGCTGTCCAAACCATATACCCTTGTAGCATTTCTGTTTGTATGACAGATTTCAGAGGTCAAAGCAAGTTCCGGAACCATGTGAGGGTACAGTGTACTCTGAAGAAGGGTACACACCAAAATATCAACACCTTTGGGGAGAGCAAGGAAGGATCACAGTGTCATATCCCAGAGGGCTACGGTTGATCAGGTGGTCTGAATTTTTTCCAATGGGTTGTATTTATTTATTTATTTATTTAACTGGTATTTATTCAGTTATTATGTAATTAAAAATAAATACCAGAGATACACACTTTGCACCCATTAGGATGACTATGATTAAAAAGAAAAACAGAAACTAGAAGGTGTTGATGAGAAGGTAGAGAAATTAGAATCCTCTTACGTTGCTGTCATGTATGCGGTGCAGCTGCTTTGGAAAACTTCGGCAATTCCTCAGAATGTTGAACATAGAGTTCCATTTGACCCAGAAATTTCACTCCTGTGCATATACCCAAGAGAAATGACAGTGTATGTTCCCACAAAATCCTGTACATGAATGTTCATGGCAGCATTATCCATAATAGTCAAAAGGAAGAAACAACCAGATGTCCATCAACTGGAAAAACTAAGTGTGGTATCACCTTACAATGGGATACTATTCAGCCGTGAAGGAATGAAGGACCGATACTTGTTACAACATTGGTAAGTCCTTGAAACATGCTAAGTGACAGACACCAGAGACTTCATGAGTCCCTTTATGTGAAATGTCTAGAATAATCATAGAGATAGAAAGTAGGTTTGTGGTGGGCTGAGGTTTGTAGAAATGGAGCGACTGCTAGTGGGCATCAGATTTCTTTTGGGGATGATGATGCTCTAAAATTGTGGTGATGGTTGTCCTACTCTAGAATATACTAAACCCCACTGAATGGTACACTTTAAATAGCAATTTCTGTGGCATGTGGATTAGGCTCCCCAGAGTCACTCTCTGAGGCTGTGCACCCTGAGAGCCCGAGCATTCTTGTGGAGATGGAGAACGTACCTGTATTCTTTGTTCTTTTCTCCCCTAGGCATCCACTGTTTCCATTATTAGCTTTGTTGTTTGAAAAATGTGAGCAGTCCACACAGGGCTCAGAAGGCACAACTTCTGCCAGTTTTGATGTGGACATTGAGAACTTCGTCAGAAAGCAAGAGAAGGAAGGGAAACCCTTCTTTTGTGAAGATCCAGAAACTGACAACTTAGTAAGTAAAGTGACTGCTTTTTTAAAATTTATTTTTAATAATTTAAAATCAGATCATGAAGTTTTTAACTTCATATTATAGCTTTAAGCTGCTTGTGGTTCCGCTAAAGGGGAGAATGGTATAACTGTGAGGTAGCTTGTCTTCCAGTGTGTGTAACTTGAATGTCCCCAGGTCTTCCCCTCTAGTTACATTTCCTTTAACAAGCCAGTGAAGCAATCCCTGCCTCTGTCCTAAATGCCTGGGGGCCTGTTCTCTCCTGAAGGTCTAAAGGCTCTCCAGAGCTAGGGTGTTCCCTGACATGTCTGTGCCCAACTTCTACTCTTGGCATACTCCTAATCATGGATACAGGACTTGGACTATATCCTTAAGACAACTTTGAGTCTTGAGGCTCATGCCAACTTCCTCCTGTTTCCAGGGCTCCAAAATCCAGGGATTTCCGTACTCTGTAGAGGAAGTGAAGAAGTTCTTGTGGCTAATGTCCCTGGTGCACCCACAGCCAGCCAGCCCTTACAGGATTTGGGTGGTACTGGCAGTCTTTGTTAGGCTCTTGTTCCCTTTGCCTTCTCACCTTAGCATGCTACTTGTTTTCATCCCTCCCAGATTCAGATTGACATGGATCTGGCATCAGAGTACCATTGCTGGGTCACAGATGCCTTCTAGGACCTGTATCAAACCTTAGTCAGGCTCTGAGCATAGAAGGGTCTTTGGAAAACTGCTTCTTTCCTGGGTAAATTGCCCATTCATAGCTTTCCTAAGGTTTTCATTGTGTGTTTCCTCTTTACCACCTCATAGATTCTGTAAGTGGTCAGGCTTTGACCTTTGACCCTGCCTGCTCAACTCTGAAAGGAGACCCATGCCCTTATGGGTAAGGGTCACAGCTCTCTCTGCTCCTGGGACTGAGATGCAGTCATCTCTCTGGCCTGGCTCAGTGAGTGGGGAGTGGGCATCCTCCACACCCCCCTGGCTGCAGGGAACACAGTTTCCCACCCTGTCTTTAGCACTTGCAGAGCTTGTTGCTTGGTAATTACTGGTATTAGTTGATTGATTCTTTTGTTCCATGAATATGTATGAATTATTTTATGTTAGCTTAGCACTGAACTTTGGAGTTGTTGATTCACAGGCAGATAGTACTAATGAAAACAGATTCATTATTGGCATTAATGATCTATTGTTTTGGGGCAGATCACCTCAAAACTTAGTGACTTCATATAAAACTACAAAACTCTTGGAAAAGTCACAAGAGGAAATCTTTGGGATTTAGGGCTAGGAAAGCATTCTTAGACTTGACCCCAGAAATATGATCCAGAAAAGATAGAGTTGATAAGTCTAACTTCAACAAAATTAAAAACTGCTGCTGGGTGTGGTGGCACATGTCTGTCACCCCAGTGACTCAGGAGGCTGAGGCAAGAGGATTGCAAGTTCAAGCCCAGCCTTGGTAACTTAGCAAGACCTTAAGCAACTTTATGAGACCCTGTCTTAAAATTGAAAAATAAGAAAGAAAAAGGGCTGGGGATGTGGCTCAGTGGTAAAGTGTCCCTGGGTTCAATCCCTAGTACCAAAAAAAGAAAAAGAAAAAAAAATTAAACCACTTGTATAGATTTGTCCCTACTTATAGAAATAGAGTGAGGGTAAGAAACCTCCTAGGCCACAGAGTGATCTGGTGGCTGTGAGACAGCCCAGCCATCTTCAGGCAGAGCTTCACTGCCAGCACAGCCTCACCAGCGCCGGTCCAGGGCTCCCTTGTCCCTATACACCAGGATGGCCAAAGCCCAGGTTAGCAGTGCTGTGGCAGTCACCTCTTTGTATGATTTCTGACGTCATTTCACTTCTCTTGCTGTCACTGAAGAGGTTTCTGATAACTAGGAACCAAATATGTATGATAATGATGACTATACTAGTACCTTTTTCTTATATAAGTCTTCATTTTCTCTGTTTCTAGATGGTGAAAGCAATCCAGGTCTTGCGTATTCATCTTCTTGAGCTGGAAAAAGTTAATGAACTCTGCAAAGATTTCTGTAGTCGGTACATTGCTTGTTTGAAGACAAAAATGAACAGTGAGACTCTGTTGAGTGGAGAGCCTGGAAGTCCATACTCGCCCGTGCAATCCCAGGTACCTGCCTTTTGGGGGTCTTTATGCCTTTGGCATCAACCCCAGATCACCAACCCTTTCAGAATTGCTGGGGCTGTCTCGATGGCTGTCTTGCTTGAAGGACCTTCTAGGTCTCTGAAGCTGGCTTATTTTAGGAGTAAATTCAAGCCAGAGAAGAATCTTTCTGGACTTCATGTAGGGAATGGGTGAGTCCTCAGTCTGCATTCTGGCTCCCGCCGTCGCCACCCCATGTTTATGGAGAGTAGAGTACCACTCATTCCTTTTTTTTTTATTGGGGAAAAACACACTGCCGCAGTCTGGCTGGGCACAATCAGGAGCCACTTGTCAAAAGAAACTAACTTTATTTTTAGAACCACACATGCCAAACAAAACAGCCTCTCAGGAAAAACCCTCAGAGCCTCAACTGCCACCACCGGCTTTCCACAAGCCTCTCTCTCCCACACCAGCTTCTCTCCCTCTCCCACAATCCTCCTGCTCTTGAGGCCGATTGGCTGGGTCACGTGGGCGGAGCCAAAAAAGTCCCCCAATGAGCAGCTCCGTGGTCTGAAAGGGCAGGGAAACAGCCCAATGAGCATCACCGCAGAGGAGCCAATCAGCTAGATGTTGCTGGGGCCGCTGTGAGCCAATCATCAGCCGGCAGCTGGAAGTTTGCTGGCAGCTGGAAGTTTGCTGGGGCCCCTTCGGCTGTGGCTCTCAACATCTCCCCCTCTCTGTTTAAACAACAAGTATGTGGCTTAGGGACCGTGTCTGTTAGGCAGTCCAATTCAACATATGGTCCTTACCCGTCATCGGATGAACTGACCTCTAGGCGTCAGCCTCCTGTCTTAGGTTGGTACCACTGCAATTGGATCATACCCGTCACTGACTACCGGTCCAGCATACAGCTACACTTGTGGATAGGCCTTTGCACCAGTGGGGGGGTGAGGTTCTTTGCCTCACCTCTGTTGGCCCCCAAATTTTAGACCATCACTAGTAGAGGAGGATGCAAAATGCCATGACATTAAGCCAATTGAGGGCTCCTTTGAAAAATTGTACCACCGGTGACACCATCAGCAAAAATACTCCAGCACTACCACAATTCGCTGTACCAACAGATAGTTCACAATGCATACAGGTGAGCTCACAATGTGTCCAGGCAAGTTCTGCAAGCAGTTCAGTGATGGCTATTGTAGAAGCTGTAGATTGGTTTTATCTTTGACTTCACCAGCACTGGGATGAAGACAGGAATTCTGGCAATAATGGCTAAAGAAAAAATTATGTAACATTACAGAAGGCACTAAAAGAAAACAATTTTCCTAACAATTTACATTGTCTTCACCGGCACTGGGATGAAGATAGGAATTCTGGCAATAATGGCTAAAGAAAAAATTATGTAACATTACAGAAGGCACTAAAAGAAAACAATTTTCTTAACAATTTACATTGTCTTCACCAGCACTGGGATGAAGATAGGAATTCTGGCAATAATGGCTTAAGAAAAAATTATGTAACATTACAGAAGGCACTAAAAGAAAACAATTTTCTTAACAATTTACATTATCTTTAAGAGAATTATTAAATATAATGAAAAGGAAAGGTGAAAGTAAACAAACAGATCTGTTAACCTTCTTTTTTGTTTACATATTAAAACAATCCTCAACAGTTGTTTACCCAATTTAAATTAAACCATATAAATCACGTGAAAAAAAATATTTGGATCCATTTTATCATGAGCGCTCATCATATATGATATATGGACATACGTACATTCAAACATATAACACAAAACACAAGTGTGCACACATAATATAATACATACAACACATAACATTATAGTAAAGGCCTTATAACTTTTTACAGGTGAAATCTCCATTGCAATGTTTAAAAACTCTATAGTCAAAAAATAGAACTGATCAGCAAAACATTAACCTAGGTCTGTATGAGCTCAAAAAACAAAATAGAACTTCATGATATGGCAAAGGGCAATAATAAAATAGATATTGAAAAAAGCATCCTGGTTCTGTTGCAGATGTAAGAATAGCCAAACTGGAGTTTTGGATATCAGTTGTTATGGATTTGAGCCAAATCATCTTCTTTTTGGTCTGTAGAAATCGCTTTAGTTAATCTTTCTGGAATCCAAATCGGCTGCTGTTCTCCCTGTGGAAACACACAAACAGACCCCCGACTCCAGACAATTACTGGGTCAGGACCTTTCCATTGTCCTGTTAGAATATCCTTCCAAAGTACCTTGGGCTTATGTACATTTTTTGGACACATATGCCTTTCCGCAGCACTAAGTCCTGATGAATCCAAATTTAAAAAGTTTAGAGTAAAAAGCGTTATTTTAAGTTTATCTTTGGGGAATATATACCCCTTCCCAATTCCTTCTTTTTGCTTTAATAAGTACATTTTAATAGTTTGATGAGCTCTTTCAACTATGCCTTGTCCCTGTGGATTGTATGGGATTCCTGTTATATGAGTAATGCCAAATGTTGAGCAAAATTGTTTAAAAGAGGTAGAAGTATAACCAGGGGCATTATCTGTTTTTAACTGTTTTGGAACACCCACAGTGGCAAAATTTTGTAAGCAATGAGCTATAACATCTTTAGTTTTTTCTCCGGCATGAAGGGAGCCCATCAAAAATCCCGAAGAAGTATCAACTGTAACATGCAAATATTTTAATTTTCCAAATTCTGGCAAGTGTGTGACGTCCATCTGCCAAATATGGTTAGGTATCAATCCTCTAGGATTGACTCCAAGATTAACTTGTGGTAAACAGGTCACACAATTTTGACATTGTTTTATTATTTGTCTAGCTTGTTCCTTAGTTATTTTAAAACGCTTTTGTAAAGTATTAGCATTGACATGGAACTTTTTATGAAAATTTATAGCTTCTTCTAGTGTAGAGAAAATATGTATGTCATGTGTAGTTTTATCTGCTAAATCATTGCCCAAACTAAGGGCTCCAGGCAATCCTGTATGTGCCCTGATATGTCCTATAAAGAATGGATCTTTTCTGTCCCAGATTAGACTTTGTATAGTGGAAAGCAAAGAGAAAACAGTAGAAGAAGGGGAAATCCTACCAGCATCTTCAAGAGATACTATAGCATTAACTACATACTGACTATCAGAAAATAAATTAAATACAGAATCTTTAAACATCACAAAAGCTTGTAAAACTGCATTAAGGTCTACCTTTTGAGCTGATTGTTTGGGTACTAAAAATGTAAAAGTTTCATCAGGGGTAACTACTGCTGCTGTACCATTATTTGACCCATCAGTGAATATATTTGGAGCATTCATGATAGGTGTTTTTCTTGTCATTTTTGGAAAAATTACAGGATGCAATGACCAAAAAGACAATAAAGGATTAGATGGTAAGTGGTTATCAAATGAAACATTAGATTTGCACATGATTATTGCCCAAGTATTTAACTCATTAGCTAACTCATCAATTTGATTCATAGTATATGGAGTAATAATTTTATGGGGAGAAATTCCAAACACTCCCTTTGCTGCTTTTATTCCTTTGAGTATTAATTGTCCTACAGCCTCAGGATACCTAGTAAGAATAGTGTTAGGAGAATAAGATAAATGTATCCATAATAATGGACCTTCTTGCCAAAATACTCCTGTAGGAATATTTTTTGTTGGTAGTACAATAAATAATAAAGGCAAACTTATATCAATTCTGTCCAAATGCATATTTTCCATATATGTTTCAATGATTTTTAATGCCTTTCTTGCTTCAGGCGTTAACATTCGGGGTGAATTTGGATCTGATGGACCTTTTAGGATATCAAATAAAGGTCCCAACTCTCCTGTTGGTATACCTAAATAAGGCCTTATCCAATTTATGTCTCCTAATAACTTTTGAAAGTCATTAAGTGGTTTGAGTTGATCTACTCGTATTTGAACTTTTGGTGGACGGACCATGGTTGAGGATAATAGAACTCCTAAATAATTAATTGGAAAATTTAATTGTACTTTATCTATTGCTATCTCTAGATTATAATTTTTTAATAAGTTTGTAAGTGTGGCATAACATTCTAGCAATGTGTTTTTATCTTTGTGTGCTAATAATACATCATCCATATAGTGAAATATTTGTAGTTCAGGATTTTGATTTCTAAGTGCCTGGATTACTTTGTTAACATAAATTTGACACATAGTTGGGCTGTTAGCCATCCCTTGAGGGAGTACTTTCCATTCATATCTCTGATCAGGACCTTCATGATTCAGTGCAGGGATAGTAAATGCAAAACGTGGACTATCCTCAGGATGAATTGGAATTGAAAAAAAACAATCTTTAATATCTATAACTAAAACATACCAGGTTTTTGGCAAAGCAGACAACTGAGGAATCCCTGATTGAGCAGGTCCCATAATAACCATCTCATTATTAATGGCTCTTAAATCTTGCGATAATCTCCATTTACCAGATTTCTTTTTGATGACAAAAATGGGAGTATTATGGGGAGATACAGAAGGTTGTATATGTCCTTCTGCTAATTGTTGTTTGACCAGGTCATGGGCTGCTTGTATCTTTTCTTTAGTCAGGGGCCACTGAGGAACCCATACTGGTCTTTCTGATTTCCAAGTAATTTTTATTGTCTCAATGGCCCTTTCTGAAAATCCAACCCATGTCTGTCTGTTCCTTGATCTATTTGTATTGGTGCTGCTATACCTTGTTCTTGTTTTTCTAATCTTTTTCCTTTCCTAAAACCTTGTCTAGTCATAATAGTGGGTGCATTTTGGTTGATGTTATTTGTTAATGTCAAACCTAATTGATCTAGGACATCTCGTCCCCATAAATTTATAGGAAGATGATCCAATACATATGGCTGTATAGTTCCTTCACACCCTTCAGGATCCTTCCAATCTAATACCATTGCACTAATATGGGGATTAGTCGCCACTCCTAGGCCTCGAAGCGTTTGAGTGGCTTGTTGTAATGGCCAATGTTTTGGCCATTCTTGACGAGAGATGATGCTAAGGTCTGCACCTGTATCCAGTAGTCCATTAAATTCATGTCCTTGAATATTTAGTTTTAGCATGGGGCGAGAATCTAAATTTAAAGAAAGCATAGCCCAATCTACACCTGTGGAGCCTAATCCCTTGGAACCTCTTTCTACAGTACGACTGGAAAATTTATCATGTAGGCTGGGTATTATTAGTAACTGTGCTATTCTATCTCCTGGTGAAATTACTGATATACCCTTTGGAGAACTGGCTATAATTTTTATTTCACCTTCATAATCGGGATCAATTACCCCAGGACTTATCATAAGTCCTTTTAGAGTAGAAGAGCTGCGTCCCAATAATAAGCCTACTGTTCCTTTGGGAAGAGGTCCTTTCACCCCTGTGGGAATGATTTGAACTCCCATCTCTGGAGTTAGTACTGCTCTGGCGGAGGCGCAGATGTCCAACCCTGCGCTCCCTCTGGTTTGTCTGATGAGGGATCTGATGGACAATGTGTCCTGGGCACTACCCTGATGGGGTTGCTGGGTTCCTCCAGTGCTCCGTATATTTGTGGTTTTGGGCCCCGGAGCATTGGGCCCCCCTATCCATTTTTTGGCAATGGAGCCCGATGCCTTTCTCCACGATATCATGGATAAACACCTGGTCCTTGTTCGTTTTTTGATAATGGAGTACCCTCTATGGTGGTTTGAGAACGGCATTCATTAGCCCAATGTCTCCCTCTACGGCATCGTGGGCAAATACCTGGTATTCTACTCCTTTGATACCTAGTTTTGTTAAACCCTCCTCCAATGGGGCAATTCCTTTTAAAATGTCCTGTTTGTTCACAATTGTAGCATGTTCTTGGCCTGGCATCTAAAGCCTGTTTTACTGCAGCTGCCACAATTTGCCCTTGTTCATTTATGTCTCTGGCATCTAAAGCCTGTTTTACTGCAGCTGCCACGACTTGCTCTTGTTCATTAATGTCTCTACATAATTTAATATATGTGTTTAAATCTTCATGTTTCCATGGTCTAATGATATCTCTGCACCAACGATTCGCTTGCTCATAAGCCAGGTGTTTTAGTAATGGCATTGCTTGTTCTGTATTCCCAAAAACTCTGGTAGCTGTTTGAATAAGCCTATCTACAAATTCAGCATAAGGTTCATTAGTTCCTTGTATTACCTTAGATAATTGACCTTGTAAACCTCCATGTCCTTGTAAAGTCTTCCATGCCTTAATTGCATCTGCAGCAATTTGTGCGTATACGCCAGGATCATATGCAATTTGTTGCTGCTGATCCTCATAAGGTCCCTTTCCTAACAACATATCTAGATTTCTCTGAGGATAACCAGCTGCTGCATTTCGCCTAGCCGTCTCCTTGCAAAATTCCTCATTGGCAACCTTCCATAACAGGTATTGTCCTCCATTTAGCACAGCTTTACACATATTAGCCCAATCTGCTGGCGTCATGTTCAAGTTGTTAATGGATTCGACCATGCTTACAGTGAAGGGTGCTTGAGGACCATAGGTTGTTACAGCCTCTTTTAGCTGCTTCACTGTTTTGAAATTTAAAACTTGGTAAAATCGCTGCCCTCCTGCCTCAGATACAGGGCATGTTAATATTTGAGATCTTGTCTCAGGATCCCAACTATCAACTGCGGGGGTTGGGGGCCTCCCAGCATATGGAGGTGGCGCTGTTGGTTGGACACTTACGCCCTCTGGTGATAGAAAGGTGTTAGTAGCAGTCTCCTGTAGAGGTGGTGCTGTTGGTTGGACACTTACGCCCTCTGGTGATAGAAAGGTGTTAGTAGCAGTCTCCTGTTGTAACTTTCCCCCTGATGGCTTTTTCTGTTTTACACTTTCTTTCTCTGTCTGACTAGCTTGAGAGGCCTTCTCTTTTACTTGAATCTTTTCCTCTGTCTGACTAACTTGAGAGACCTTCTCTTTTACTTGAATCATTATGTCTTCTCCTTCCTCTACCATTGTCTGAACTGAAGGCTTTGGACTAAGCAAACAAGATATGAACGTCCACAATGGCAATGTGCCATCTGGCAGAGTCCCTGGGCTTTTCTTTTCTATTCTTTTTAAATCTTCACCATGATGGTTCCATTGTGATATATTTAACAACTCCTCCTTAAAAAGCCATGGGCTACATTTTTGTATTGTATCAACGTATGCCCTGACTGCTCTTGATTTTACTGAGATGCCTCCTTCCTCTAACAATTTACTTAACACTCTTTCAGTTTGTTTTTTACTAATTTCTGATCCCGTATTTCTACTATAATACAACCCAACAAGATGACGCCAAACAAAACCGAGACAGAATGAAATAAAAAGGGAACAACAAAAAGTCATTATAGCCTTTCTATCCTCCTGACATGTCCATCCGTCCTTTCTCCCTATCTGTTCCTCAGACGTAAATAGTTTTTCCTCAGAGGTGAGCGGTTTTTCTTCCGTCTCACTCATCTCCAGGGACAGGCAACTTAAAACAAAAGTGAAGCAAAATAAAAGAGGAATCTTAAAATGGCTACCCATCCTCTCGCCCTGCCCTCAGGGGCGAGCAGTTTCACTTACCCTCAGTCGCTCCCCGTGCGAGCCACCAAATGCCGCAGTCTGGCTGGGCACAATCAGGAGCCACTTGTCAAAAGAAACTAACTTTATTTTTAGAACCACACACGCCAAACCAAACAGCCTCTCAGGAAAAACCCTCAGAGCCTCAACTGCCACCACCGGCTTTCCACAAGCCTCTCTCTCCCACACCAGCTTCTCTCCCCCTCCCACAATCCTCCTGCTCTTGAGGCCGATTGGCTGGGTCACGTGGGCGGAGCCAAAAAAGTCCCCCAATGAGCAGCTCCGTGGTCTGAAAGGGCAGGGAAACAGCCCAATGAGCATCACCGCAGAGGAGCCAATCAGCTAGATGTTGCTGGGGCCGCTGTGAGCCAATCATCAGCCGGCAGCTGGAAGTTTGCTGGCAGCTGGAAGTTTGCTGGGGCCCCTTCGGCTGTGGCTCCCAACAACACACAGTATTTTTTTTTTTTTATAAGTTATAGATGGACACGATGCCTGTATTTTTGCTATATTTTGTTTTTATGTGGTACTGAGGATTGAAGCCAGTGCCTCACATGTGCTAGGCAAGCTCTCTACCACTGAGCCACAACCCTAGCCCAACACATTCTTTTTTGGGGGGTGGGGATAACTGGAAATTGAACTCAGGGGCACTCGACCACTGAGTCATATCCCTAGCCCTATTTTGAATTAGTGACAGGGTCTCACTGAGTTGCTTAGCACCTTGCTTTTGCTGAAGCTGGCTTTGAATTCACAACCCTCCTGTCTCAGCTTCCCGAGCCACTGGGATTATAGGCATGTACCACTGCACCTGGCTCAGCCCAATACACTTTTTTAAAAATTGAATAACATATACATAAATTTTACCATCTTAACCATGTTTTTAATTGCAACCATTTTAAAATGCACATTACAGTGGTTTAGTTCATTCCATTGTTGTGCATCCCTCAGCACCATCCACCTCCAGAACTTCCTCATGTTCCCACCTGAGCTCTGTCCTCAGGAAACCTATCCCTCGTTCTCCTTCCTAGCCCTGGCACCCACCAGCCCACACTTTGTCTCCATGACTTAGACTTCTCTGGGGACCTTGTATCAGTAGAATCATGTAGTATTTTGTCCTTTGTGCCTGGCTCGTTCATTGGGCACAGTGCTCTGAAGGTCTGTGTGTGATGAAGCAGTGTTCTATTTCAGCCACTCTAATGACGTGTAGTGGTAATCCATTGGGGTTTTTATTTCGTGTCCCTGCTGACTAATGGTGTTGATCTGTGTATATCCACCACCTGTTTATCAGCTTTGGTGAAAATGTCTGTTCGTGTCTTTTGCCTATTTTCTAATTTGATTTTCTTTAAACTGCTGTGTTTTGAGAGTCCGGCCCTATTCTAGATACTAGTCCTTTTTTGGATATAGAGTTTGCAAATATATTTTCCAAATCTGTAGCTAAGTGTCCTCTTAACATCCTCTTAACATGTCTTTTGTAGAGCAAACATTTTTAATTTTGATGAAGTTTAATTTTTCAGTACTTCCTTGTATGGACTGTGCTTTGGGTATCAAGTCTAAGAACTCTGCCTACCTTTAGATCCCAAAGATGTTGTCTTTCTTTGTTTTTTTATTTCTGAATGTTTTGTAGTCTTATATTTTACATTTAAATTCATTATCAGTTTGGAGTTAGCTTGTGCAGAAAGTGGGAGATTTAATTGAGGTTTTTTTTGTCGATGATGTTTGTCGGCACCAGGACCTTTGGTTGTAAAGCTTTCCTACTTCCACTACATTGCTTTTTGCACCTGTGTCAAACATCAGTTGGGCATGTTGGGGGGCCTGTCTCCTGTGTTTTCTGTTCTGCTCCATTGATCTGTGTGTCAACTACTACATAGTTTTGATTGCCATATCATATGATAAATCTCCAACTTGAATAGATAGTTTCCTTCCACTTCAGTGTTTCTTCTCAAGATTGTTTTAGTTGTTCTGGTTCCTTTGCCTTTTCATATAAATTTTAGAATGATTTTGTCTAGGTCCATTTTTTTAAAATCTTACTGGGATTTTGGTAGGAATTTCATCAAATCTGTATATTGATTTGGGAAGAATTGACAGCTTTACTATGTTGAGTCCTCCAACCCACACATGTGGTTATGTCTCTCCATTTATTTTACATCTTCTATTGTTTTTTTTTTTTCCCACCAGTTTTCAAATACAGGTCTTGTGTGTGTGCTTTTGGAGTTACGTCTAAGTGTAACCATTTTTTGAGTGATTGTGAATAGATTATTTTTTTAGTTTTTGTTTCCATGTGTTTGCTGGTCTGCAGAAATACAGTTGATTTCTGTATGTTTATTGTATGTGCTGTGACCTTGCTGAACTCATTTATTAGTTCTAGGAGCTTTGCTTTTGTGGGCTATTTGGATTTTCTACCTGTTGAGCAAGTGGCACACCAGCGGGGACAGTGCTGTTTGCCTCCTGTCTGACCCTGTTCTTGTGTCACTGCATTGACTAGACCATCCAGCGCCGTCTTTGGGAGTATGGAGAGCAGACTCCCCAGCCTTTGTCCAGCCTTAGGGAACCTGTCAGTCAGTACCTTGCTCATATTGGTTGAGGTATTTAAAGATGCTCTTACCTATTGGAGGACACTCCCCTCTGAGAGTTGTTTGGCTTTTGTGGGGGATGGAATTCAGGGGCACTCAACCACTGAGCCACATCCCCAGTCCTATTTTATATTTTATTTAGAGACAGGATCTCACTGAGTTCCTTAGTGCCTCACTGTGCTGAGGCTGGCTTTGAACTCACGATCCTCCTGCCTCAGCCTCCCAAGCTGCTGGGATTTCAGGCGTGTACCACTATGCCTGGCTGTTTTTTTTTTTTTTTCTTTCCCCAGTACTGGGGATTGAATCTAGGAGTGCTTAACCACTGAGCCACTTTCCCAGCCCTTTTTTATTTTTTATTTTGAGACAGGGTCTTGCTAAGTTTCTTAAGGCCTCAGTAAGTTGCTGAGGATGTCTCCAACTTGTGATCCTCCTGCCTCAATCTCCTAAATTGCTGGAATTACAGGAATGTGCCACCTTGCCTGGCATTCTGAGAGTTTTTATTAGGTTGAACTTTGTCAGATGCTTTCTCTGTATCAGTTGGTATGGTCGTGTGATTTTCCTTATTGGTCTTGTTGGGAGATTACATGGGTTGGTTTTTCTAATATTGAACAAGTCTTGCATTCTTGGAATAAATTCCATTGGCCGTGGCACATAATTATATATATTCCTCAATTGTGTTTGCTAGTATTTTGTAAAGCATTTTTGTGTCTATTCATAAGGGATTATGGTGTGAGTTTTGTTTCTGTGGTTTCTTTGGCTTTGGTGTCAGGAAAATACAGGGTTCATAAAATGGATTGGGGAGTGTTTGTGGCTCTTGTTTTCTGGGAGATTATAGAAGAGGTGTGGATTTTTCTTTAGATATTTGATAGATAAAAGTCCTTATTGAAAATGCACAAACCTCTAGAATTCTTTTCTGGGAGATTTAAATTACAATTTTAGTTTCCTTAATAGGTGCAGGGCTGCTCAGAAGGTCCCATCCATGCTGGGTGAGCTGTGGTGGCTAAGCTTTGGGCTGCCGGGCTGCCTCCCTTGCACCAGGCTTAGGTGTGAGGCTGTGTTCACTTCTTCTGACCTCTGGCATCTGCAGGATTGTAGCTATCCTACAATCCTACAATCTGGGAATCTGGGTCTCCCCTCCCTTTCCCCCACCCCCTTCTCTCCTTCTCCCTCTCTCTTTTTGTGTCTTACTAAAGGTTTGTTTGCTCTTTTTAATAAGCAAGCATTTCATGTCTTTGATTTTTTTTTTTTTTTTGGTGTAGGTGGGTGTCACCATGGCAAAAGGTGCAACTTACGCAGTCGAGGGGAGAGAGAAAGAATGTCTATGTGCTTCTGCCTTTGTCAATGCTCTATTCACTCAAATCACTCAATACAATTTCATTCTATAGGTTCTTAATCAAGAAAATGACAATCCTTAACTCTGGGCATGGCAATAGCCATAACCAGTTCACAGCAAACAATTCTGGATTAATTCCAAGCACTGCAAACACACTTAATCATGACAGGCTCATGACAGACATTCCCTCTGCATGCTAAGCTCCAGGTCAGATCAGAAGTCTCAAGTCTTAGGCTCTGAGTCCAGCAGATGCACAGTCAGACCACGGTGATCAGGTCAGGCTTCTCCTGGGATGGAGCCAACTGCTGGTTAAGGAGAGGGTTGTGGGGAGAAGTTGTGTTCTCACAGGGTCAATATGTGGCTGTAGAGTTTGAGAGTGGTGAGGAAGATGCCGAGGATCAGGCAGATGGGAAGAGTTGGGATGTCAGTGTCGACTGGCTGAAGGTCTGTTCATCTGCTCCATCGTTTATTCTAAATGTGGGGGCTTTTGACCACCTTTCAGTCCCTATGAGCTGCTACTGGGTTCTCAGTGAGGTCATTTACCCTGGGGTTAAAGCATCTGGTCTGGTGGTCCCCACCCTGATTTTTTTGCCTTTCCCCCTTATGGGGAGAGGTCAACATGCCAGAAACTTCACTCTGAGTTTGTCAGGATGAGGAGAAGTGACTTGTTTGTGCCTGAGGGCCACAATGGAGGGCTCCACTAGATGGTGAGACTGCAGGTTAAGGCCTAAGGCCATCCTTACAGGGGGGTGTGCCAGGGATTGAACTCAGGAGCACTCACCACTGAGCCACATCTCCAGCCCTATTTTGTGTTTTATTTAGAGATAGGATCTCACTGAGTTGCTTAGTGCCTCATTGTTGCTGAGGCTGGCCTTGAAATCTCCATCCTCCTGCCTCAGCCTCCTGAGCCTCTGGGATTACAGGTGTGTGCTATCTTGCCTGGTGGGAGCTTGGGTTATTGATTTTTTTTTTTTTTAATATTTATTTGTTAGTTGTAGTTGGACACAATACCTTTATTTTATTTATTTTTAAGTGATGCTGAGGATTGAACCCAGGGCCTTACACGTGCTAGACAAGTGCTCTACCGCTGAGCCACAACCCCAGCCCTTGTTTTTGTTTTTAATATTTATTTTTTAGTTTTTTAGGTGGATACAATATCTTTTTTTTTTTTTTTAATGTGGTGCTGAGGATTGAACCCAGGGCCTCGCACGTGCTAGGCAAGCACTCTACCACTGAGCCACAACCCCAGCCCTAGGTTATTGATTTGGATGGCTTAACTTCTGTTACGACCAAATTAATGTGTCTAACTTTTAAGTGTACCTGCCAGTTGCTTCCAGTCACCTCTAAGCCCGTGGTATGATCTGATGTGTGCGTCCTGTCTAAGAGGCTTTAGTTTGTGGAGAACTCAGTTATCTTAGCAAGATCTAAGGAAAAAGGTGTGTGATTAGGTAGCAGGGTTTTCCTGGTCCCTCCTGGGGGAATTTAGGGAATGTAGATAAAGGTGATCTTTTGGAAAGCACATTGCTACCTAACGTCTCAGCCTCGGTCTTGTGTGGAACAGTCAGCCTTGCCTCTCTTGGTTTCTGTCTGTGAAAGCCTTGGCATCTGACTGTACTCTGGGGCCCACCCTCCCTTTCCTTTCCCGAGATATCATCGTGCTGCTTGCTTTGAGGTTTTCACAGGGGTTCCCGTTTTCTAATAATTCCCACAACATGTGTGTTCTGATTTCAGCAGATTCAAAGTGCCATCACAGGCACACTCAGCCCACAGGGGATCGTGGTTCCTGCCTCCGCCCTGCAACAGGGAAATGTGACCATGGCGACGGTGGCAGGTAGGGCCATGGCAAAGCAGGTGCTTTCTACATGAGCTTGTGCAGAAAACAGGTCCTATTGTTTTAGAATGAGTATATAATTTTTGAATGTTTAATTTTGTTCTTGATCTCACAGTATTTTTTTTTTTTTTTTTTTTTTTTTTTTAAAGAGAGAATTTTAATATTTATTTTTTAGTTTTCGGCGGACACAACATCTTTGTTTGCATGTGGTGCTGAGGATCGAACCCGGGCCGCACGCATGCCAGGCGAGCGCGCTACCGCTTGAGCCACATCCCCAGCCCCAATCTCACAGTATTTTAACTAATGTTGGTTCCTGATTTGGTAGTGTCAGAATATAGAGCTTCTTGAATGCCTATTTCTTGTTAATTCTCCACAAATACATTATGCAAAATGTGCTTTGGAAAGGAAAAAGGTTTTATATCAGAGTTGGAAATATAAGGAAAAACCAACTATGATTTCCAGATAACATAGTTTTTAATTGTGCTTGTAGCAGCCCCTGGAAAATCCTAAGTTATAGCATGAATTGATGACAGTCAAGTGAAAATTTAGCCTTGATTCAGTATATTTGTATAACAAAAGCATTACAGGAGGGTGCAGATTCCAGCGTTCCCTGGTATGTGTAGGATATTAGAAAAACAAAACATCATGAACATGAAAAGGGCATATAGAAAGAGAGAGCATTGTACTCACAATGGCGTTGTGAAAAACTTCACAGCGCCATTGGTGGGAACCTCTGGGGCAGAGCTAGGATGAAAATGTATTATCGGCACCTTTGGCCAAGTCCTTAATATGTGCAATTATAGGAGACGGCTGCCCGGCAGAGGGAAAGGGTGCCTAGCTGTTCGTCGGCCAGTGCTTCCCGACACTGCAGGACTCAAGGCACCTGAGTGTGGCCTGTCAGTGAACTTGGGTGATCATGTATAGTGACAAGTCAACTTGCAAAGTATTTTTGATTGTTTGGAATGATTACAACCTCCTCAAACTAAAGATTTTATTCCATAAGTTATATTCCATAAGCATATCAATAAAAATGTTTTAAATCCTTAAGACTTGAAAGTAGTTTAACTTTTAAATTTTCTTCTCCCTTTTGAGGAGGCACAGTGTACCAGCCTGTCACAGTCGTGACTCCACAAGGCCAAGTGGTCACACAGGCCTTGTCACCTGGGACAATTAGGATCCAGAACTCCCAGGTATGTCTGCCCTCCTCTGGAGGGTTTGGGGGTAGGTGCTGCCCTGTGTGCCGCATGGTACAGCAGGCTGCGCTGGCCCTTCTGGGTGAGCATCATCCTCCTGGAGCCCTCTCTAGTTGGTCTGCATGTCAGTGTTTCTTTTCATTCCTCATCTCCCTCAGAGGAAAATTTGCAGAACTCAGGAGTCTAAAGAAGCAAGAAAGTCATTCATGACCCCAGAAGCAGCCCGTGGCCGTGCTGAGGCAGACTTGTGTGCGGGTTTACTTTGCATATCTATCTGGGGTCTGAGGCCCAGCAGGTGCATAAGAGCTGGGCAAGGTTTTCACCCCTACAGGGCGTGGCCTACACCTCCAGCAGGGGACCTCCAGTATGAGGCTGCTCCTGTGGTCCCAAGCACAGGAGTTCTTCAGGCCTCCCTGTTGTACATCTTCAGTGTGTCTGATGAGAGATGGGGGGGGGCGCTTCTCGGGTGGCTCTCAACCCCTGCTCTCTCAGGGCTCCTGCCTTCGGGTGTTCAGCTCCCAGAACACTGAAGGTGACTGTGCAAGCAGCGGGGTCAGAGCAGAGATGACTCTGACATAGTGTGACCTTGGGTCATGCTGCCTTTTCCTGTGCCTTTGTGGTAAAGTAAGGAGTTTAGATCTACTAGGCTGAAGTATCCCTTTAAATTCTGCCGATGCATACACATTTTTTACTTTGATCAAGTTAGGTAATCAGAAAGACCAAGTTTAATTTACAGTTCTGATTTTAAGAGCATTGATTCTTTTTCTGTGTTAGATCTTTGTCTGTGACCTGCATGGACATTTTCCACATCCTTGTTAAGAGCTATCTGTGTCTAGCCTTAGGGATGTTGGTGTTTCGTAGGCTGTCTGGGGCTGCCTTCTTGAACTTAACTGGTCTTGTTGGACAGAGTGGACTAGAGCCATAAGCCATGAGACAGGGACCACTGTGAGGCTGGGGGACTTCAGGGACCATCTGGGCTGTGGGGGCTGCGCTGGCCCACACCTGCCTCGGGGAGGAGCTAGATCCCACTGGGGCTGCTCCTTGATTCTCTGGCCAGTCCTCTTTCCCTCTGGTTTTCTTTAAGATGTCTGTGACAATAAAACTGTGTCTGTTTGCAGAATAGTTTCCTAGGATCACATTATTATTTTTTTATTTGTAGATGGACACAATACCTTTATTGTATGTGTTTTTATGTGGTGCTGAGGATCAAACCCCGTGCCTCACACATGCTAAGCGAGCGCACTACCATTGAGCCCCAGCCCCCTGGATCACATTATTTTTTAGAGGAAAACATTTCCAGGTCCAGTGCCTTGTCTTGTTATTTAAGAAGGATGTTTTCTATTTAACTGAGTTTTTTCAGCAACAATTTAAATAGCAAACTGCACAGTGTGTAGTGCTTCAGTAGAACTCTCCGATCTTTCAGCTAGACTTTGGGGACTGTGACTCCCTTTTAGTCCTAATTGCAGAGCCCCTCTGTCCATGACATTGCTTGTCCTCTACTTCTGCTTATACCCCCTTGTTAGTTTTCCACCACTGTGACCAAATACCCAATGAGATCAACTTGAAGGAGGAAAGGTTTATTTTGGTTCCTGGTTTCAGAGATTTTGGTCCATTGTTTGGGCCCCTCACTGAAGCATCTGTCAAGGAAAGCGGCAGGCAGTGAGCAGACCCAATTCAAGAGAGACAGAGCATAAGCCATGAGGGTTTGTGATGAGGCAGAACATCATGGCAGGGAGGGCGTTGAAGAGCTCAGCTGCTTATCTCCTGGCACAGGAAGTACAGAGAGAGACAGGAAGGGGCTGAGGACATAGCATAGTCATAAAAGGCATGCCCCCCAGGACCCACTTCCTTCAGCTGGGCCCCGCCATCTGCCAGGAGTCCATTTGGTTACCAGTCCATCCATGGATTAATTCATTGATGAGCCTCAGGCCCTCATGATCCAGGCACTTCCCAAAAGCCCCACCTCTCAACATGGCTGCACTGGGGACTGGTCTTCAACATCTTTGGAGTCTTTGGGTTGGGGGACATTCCAGGTCAGAAGTATAACATTCTAACCCTGACCCCAAGACTCATTCCTCTCATAATGCAGAATACATTTGATCCATCTCCAAGAGTCCTCAAGTCTCCAGAACAGTTCCAACATTTCTCAGAAAGTCCAAGTTTCAAATCTCCTCTAAGGCTTACAGCAACCTCTTAGCTGTGAACCCCTGTAAAAATCAAAAAGCGAGCTACATGCATCCAGTATACCATGTCACAGTGTAAACATTCTTATTCTGAAAAGTAGGAATAGAATACCTAGGAAACATCAGACCAAGGTAAGAGTGAAACCCAGCGGAACAAACATTAAATCCTCTAGTTCCATCCAGTAACCAGAGCATGTGTTGGTGTAATGTTCTCTCCAAAGGGCTTAGGTAGGCCTGCCCTGTGGACTTCCCTGGGCAGTTCACATGCTCTGTCTCTCTTGAATTGGGTCTGCTCACTGCCTGCCGCTTTCCTTGACAGATGCTGCATGCTCTTGGCGTTTTTTATCTTCTGGGGTCTCCATTGCAGCTCTGACTTTACTCTCATGGCTTTATGCACCATTCTCTCAGGAGCTTATGATAGGGATTCTTACCCTGCCACACATCACTTGTCCCCCAGACATCCCTTTAAAGTCTCAATGGAAGCTTCTGTGATCCCACAACTTGTATTTTATATGCCTGCAAATCCAGCACCACACGGACAGTGCCAAAGACTGCTGCCAGTGAGAGCAGTAGCCAGTCCCACTGGCCCGTAGCTGCAGTGGCCTCTGAGTGCCAGGATGGCTGAACAGAGGAGACAACTTCCTCTGTGGCTCTCTGAGAGCCGGATGCGTTGGCTGTCTCTTCTCAGAGGAAGGTCCTTCTGATCACTTTATACTTTCATGTCCTTTACCCTGCAGTGGTTGGGGCCTGGCCAATTCTGAAATGCCTTCAAGGCTCTTTCCTACAGTCTCTGTGCACAGTACTTGATTTTTCTTTATGGTACTAATCTCTTTAATGGCAACCACATCTTCCTTGGCTCCAATTTTTCATGGATTTTTTTTGGCTAAACTGTAAGTTTTCCACCTATTTCCACTCTGCTTCTTGTTCCTGATTCTTACTACAAACCTGGCTAAAAGCTGCCACCAATACATGTGCCACATCCTAGATGCTGTGCAGATGACCCTGGGACCCTCTTTCCACATTGCTGTCCACTGTCGTACAGGGCTCCCTGCCTGGGGCAGCATGTCCAAGCTTAGGTGGTCTAACATCCTCTGCTCATGTGAGGAGCTGGTGATGTGCGGTGCTGGTCCCCAGGAGGGAGTCATCGCCGTGCAGGACATGCTGGCCTGTTCACACAGGGCCTAGTAGGCAGGCTGCAGTGGATCTGTCCTTGGGTGGTGTGTTCACTGAAATCCTTGGATTATGCTGCTCACAAGGACCCACCTGAAGACGTGCTTGCTAAAGGGAGGAGTGGTCAGGATGAGGTTCTTGTCCGCCCTCCCTTTCTACCGCAGGGTTATTTGCACAGCTCCACTTATCTGCACGGTTGCCCTTTGCCCTCTCGGTTACTTTCAGTGTTTCTGTGGGTCGCAGCTCAGGCCATCCACACCTGCCCCGTAGGTCACCTGCAAACCCTTTGTAGTTTCTTCTGCTGTTTCCTTCTGTTTCTAAGTAAAATCCTATCACGTAACATCCTTTCAAATGCCTGGCTTTGCCTTTCGTCCGGGAAGGGGGCCTCATTCTCGTGCCCTCTTCCTCGCCCTGTCCTCGTGGTATTTGGCACTGTCCGTGTGGTGCTGGATTTGCAGGCATATAAAATACACGGTTGCCCAAGTCCACGTCAGGGTCAGTGTTGTCAGGAGTGGTCCTGCAGAGATAAGTTGGTGGCCATGGTCACAGGCTGTTTTGGTTTGTCCCATGAGTGTCTGGATCGGTGCTGCTAAGATCTCCCTGGAGCTCTCTGGCTGAGGGGCTGTCTTCCAGGCCTGGGCCTCTTCTGCCGTGTGGGCCATTGTGGCTCCCCCTCTGCTCAGCCCGCACATTCCTCTCAAGTGGTACTTTGTAGCATCCCTGTCCATTCTTATTGGTGGCCTGGAATCTCTCCTGGGCCAGGCAGTAGGGTGTTGTCGCTGTTCCCCTGCAGGAGGCACAGGTGGGAACAGGGGTTGGGTGTGGTAGCCCTGGGCTTCACCTACCTGAGGAACACTGGCTCAGGCTCGAAGGCCCCCTTAGCCTCTATCCCCTCTGCCTTCTCAGGCCAGGGGTCCCTGCTGAGCCGAGTCCGCACGTGGAGTGAGGATGTGGAGAACCACGTCCTGGAGACAGAGAAACCAGCTGCTTTCGCTCGGCACTCACACCATAGCAGTCGACACAGAAGGTTCTGGGAGCTCGCAGCAGGGGGTCTTCTCCCCACCAGCAGGCAGTTGATGCCAGCTGGGCATCCTCTTATTCAGTGTAGCTCGGACACAGTCTACCTAGATAGTGGCATCAGATCCCACCGGTCCCCAAGATGGCCCCCACTTCGGAGGCCAATCACAGGTCCCATGTTGTGACCTATGCTTCTGACCAAACAGCTGTAGATTGGGGTGCCCATGACCCCTCCTCAGATTGAATTACGTTGAGTGGCTCCCAGAACTCAGGGGAAAACCTGGGGGCTTATCAGATTATTATAAAGGCCATGAGGAGATGCCACAGATGAAGGCTTCCTGGTGCAGGCTGAGGGAGGGAGGAGCTCCCATGCCCTCTCGGGGTACAGCACCTTCCAGGAGCCTCCACACACCCAGCAACCTGGAAGGACGCAGAGCCCTGTCTTTGGGGTTTCTCGCAGGCCTCATTACATAGGCATAGTTGTTGAATCTCTGGCCATTGGCCATCAGCTTAACCTTCTGCCCAGCCCCTCCCCAGTGGTTGAGGCTGAAAGTCCCTGGGATCCTACCTTGGTCTTTCCCATGCCCACCCCCATCCTGAAGTCCCCCAGGGGCTGCCAGCCAGCAGTCAGCTCACTAGTACACAGAAAGTCTTCACTTACCCCTGGGGAGATGCCAGGGAGGGAGATTACTTCACAACACCTCACAATCTCAGCGTGAATCCTGTTAGTGCGCCCCATCACACAACCTGGAAGGCCTCAGCTGTCCCTCTAGCTGAAGTCGTAGTGTAGCCTGCTTGCGTGTGTCATTGCTTGGTGTCTCTAACATCAGCTTTCAATTGTGCAAAAGCTTCAGTTACAGTTGAACCAAGACCTCGGCATCCTGCACCAAGATGATAGCTCATCCAAGAACAAGAGAGGTGTCCTGCCAAAGCACGCCACCAACGTGATGCGGTCCTGGCTCTTTCAGCACATAGGGGTAAGATCAGTGGGCTGGTGCTGTGGGCAGCTCTCTGAAGTCTTTCCTCCTGGCTGTGTGTCATGGAAAAATTCATGTATGTGTCTCGAAGGCCTGATCCTAAGTATTAGTGTTTTGTTGAGTGTCATAATGGGTTGAGCATAGGGCAGGGGGTTCCCAAAGGACAGGGGGTTCCCAAACAAATGGCTCCAAGAAACTTACAGTAAGGATCTCATAGATGGACAGGAAGTCGAGTACACTTGGGCTGGTTATGTATGTGATGTAGAACTCAACCCACGAGAGGGACGGAGGTGAATGGGTGGAGAAGTGGGCTGAGAAGAGATGCCAGTAGGCCAAACCTCTGGAAGTGGCAGTGCTTTTATGTTGGATTGGAAGGAGGGCAGACAAGGTTGAGGAGCACATGGGCTCCTACTAACAAGGCAGCAGCACACGGGCTCGTGTACCTGGATGTGAGTCTGACCCAGCAGGGAGCACAGCTTGTCCAGTGTTACGTGTGCACCTCATGGCCTCCGAGTCCCCAGGACATCCCAGGAAGCACGGTGACACACCTGTCCAGCTGGCAACATAGTGGGTTGTGGCCAGTCACCTAACCAGGGAGCAGCCAGAGTGACTCCCTGGTCGAGTGCCAGGGGCAGGAGTGATCAGGCTCGGCTCTCTGAGGAGAGTGCATGAGGCCCCCTGTCCTATGAGGGGTGCATATGGCCAGCACACACAGGGAGGAGGGCCAGAGGCGGTGGACACATGGGGAACAGCAGCGAGTGAGGAAGCGCGCCCTGGGGTCCCCACAGCCAGGGTGCGGGCTTGCAACAGCAGCCACAGCTCGGCAGAAGTGGGGGTTGGCACCTTCTTTCCTCAGCGCTTGCCCTGCTCCTGGGAGCCATTAGGGTGATGTTTTGGCTTGCACTGCCTTTCCTGTCCCTTGCCCCTGTTTCTATGGGACGCCTCCTCCCTTGAGCAGCAGTGGGTGCTGTTTGTTTATGGCTGTGTGCTCATGTTTTCTGCCTTATTTCTGTGTAATGAGCTTTTTAAAAAACAGAAAGAATGTTTGTTTCCACAACCTTGAACTCAGAGCCACATACTCATCTGTTGAATCAGCTTGAATTATCCTACTGATCAGTTTCCCAGAAATAAGCTGGCTGCTGAGTGAGTCTGACGTGGATTCATTCCTACCTCAGTGTGCAGGGACTTTTGCAGATTTCATCAAGTGTTTAAAGTCAAACCACAACAAATACCCGTCTCCTACTGTGAGTGCCATTCACGCCTGGGGACCCAGTGGTCCAAAATAAGGGATCTTTGCGTGCAGTTTTAGAAGAAAGTCTTCTTGGTCTCCATGCACAGACACCTATTGGCGAGAAGTACCAAAGGAGAGATTTTTCTCCTTTGGTACTTCTGGGAGTTCTGATATTTGCTCTGGTTTAACTCTGTTTTGTTTTGTCTAGTAAGTGGAGTGTTTCTATCATACCTAAGAGAGGGATGCTGCCTGCAGTGGACCCTCTCAGCCACAGCCCCAGATTTGGTTCTTCATGGACAGCATAGGTGTGTTAGTCAGCTTTCCCTCATTATAAAAGTATACCTGAGATAATCACCTTACAAAGAAGAAAAGGTTTATTCTGGCTCACAGAGGCAGAGGTTCTGAGGCACGACTGAGCAGACCAAGAGCTCTGGGTCTCTGGCAGGAGTGTTGGGTAGCAGACAAAGAATGACTGGCACAGCAAGTGCTCACCTCAGGGCCAGGAAGCAAAGAGAAAGAGCAGGGGGCCGAGGCCCCACAAGCCCCATGACCTTGAGGTTCTCTCCCAGAGGTCCAAAGACCTGCCAGGAGGCCCCATGTCCTGAAGGTTGCACCAGTTCCCAGTAGCACCAGCCTGCAACACACGGCCTTTGTCAACATACAGACTGTGGTGCCAGGTCAGTCCAGCAGGACTGGATCCTGAGAGAGCCTTAGATGACAGCACATCCCCAGTTCATTCTCCTGTCACCTGCCATGTGACAGGCCCTGGAGCAGCCTGCTTCCACCCATCCACAGCTGACGTGTGACAGTGTTTGTCTCAAAGGGTGCCGAGGGGCCTCCAGGAGTGGCAGGGGACGTGCAGGGTCATAGAAGTGTGTGTGTGTGTGTGTGTGCTGTGGCAGGGGACTCATGGGCCCCACTGCCCACTCACCTCTTGTAGTGGATGTGGCTTATTGTTCATAAACAGAGCCTCAGTGGGCTCCCTGCAGGTCTGTGGCAGCAGGGCTGCTGTTCCTGCTGCCTGGTCCTCCCCTGAGCACCCGAGGGCATGTGGCTGGCCATATCTCCGGGCACTGACCAGCGTCTGCAGCCCTGGATGTTCTGGGGCAGCAAGGAGAAATGATTCATTCTGTCCTGGGTTATTTCCAAAAAAAGTTATTTGTAAGTTAGGTTTTGGTTAAAAGCATTGTCAACACCATGTTTTTTTTTAAGAGAGAGAATTTTTTTATTTTTATTTTTTTTTTAGTTTTCAGTGGACACCAACATCTTTATTTTTATGTGGTGCTGAGGATCGAACCCAGCGCCCCGCTCATGCCAGGCGAGCACACTACCACTTGAGCCACATCCCCAGCCCGACCATTTTTTTTTTAATACTTACTTGCATGCTTGTATTTTGCCTAGATAATCTTGGTTTCCTTTTCAAAAATCAAAGTCCATGGCAATCCTCTTTATTTTTAGCACCCTTACCCAACAGAAGATGAGAAGAAGCAGATTGCCGCTCAGACAAACTTGACACTACTCCAAGTCAACAACTGGTAAGACGCACCACTTTCTGAAATTGCCTTTACCACCAGAGGGCCTTGGAAGGGCTGGCACTGGTAAATGGGAAACTCTGCTGAACAAGTGTGCGTGCTCGTCACGGGCAGCAGTCTGTCAGCAGTGCTGCAGTCAGTGGCTGGTACCTGGGAATAAGCGAGCCCAGATTTCAACCCTGCTTGTAATTGTCACTTCTCACTGTGAGTACATCCCGCTCTCCTGATTAGAGGGTTTCTCTGTGGTGTTGCTGCCCAGCCCTACATTCCTTCAAAACTGGGATGTTTTAGTGGATGACTTCAATGGCAAGAGTGGTGACAGTGAGGTGTGCTAACCCTGGGGGACCCTCTGTTCTCCTTTTGGAAACTGCTGTCACTTTCCACCTGCAGCTTAAGGACACAGTCCCTCTGCTGTCTGTTCCTGCAGTTGTTCTGTTGCACAGCAGAGCCTAGAGCTGTCCCCAGAGTCACACCCAGTGCAGGGTGGGATCTGTGTTAATGAAAGAAACGTCCCTTCTGATCCTGGGGTCACAGTTGTGGTGGGCAGTGGGGTCCTGGCCACGTTTCCCTCCACAAGAGCTGCCACTCATACCTCCAGGGCTCGCACAGGAGTGTCGCGCCACTCAGGGTCTACTCAGTGGTCTCATTTCTATTGTTCAGCTGTAGGAAGCCATGTCGGCCTCCTACATTTAACCCTATTGTAGCACAAGTGCTGCTTTTTAAAAAGTAGCAACACTACGATTTACTATTTACTTTATGCTGAAATGTAGACTTGTCTAAGTTCCAATATAAACAATTAAATTTTCCTGTTTATACAATCATAGATGCAGAGGAATGCTTTGGTGTTGCGTTAAATATTTCTATTTTCTTGCGTTTGTGCTGTTGTTTTTATTTGAATAGTAATGTAGAACATACTGCTTGAGTCATTTCCTATGAAGTCTCTTAAACAGAGTGCTAACAAAACTGTAAAGGTTTCAAGTGTGTTATTGCTAAGACGCCTGTCACTCGCCAAGCCTGTCTTAGTCATGTCCACGCAGGCGTGCTGGAGCGTCAACCGTTGAGTCTTATCACGGGTGATGGTAGGCGAACGATGCCAGAGGCACTGGGCCTGCCCTAGGGTATTCCCTGCTGTGTGCTCCCTGCTTTCACCCATTTGTGACTTTCTCATGTCCCCCAACATGCTACTGTTGAGTTCCAGGACTGTCCTATTTAGAAGGCCTTATATTAGCTTTTAGTTTTTAAAATTAGTAACATGACTTTTTTAAATTCTAAAAATTCTAAAATACTTTAATATTTGTAGCTATTTTTAGTTTCTGCAGCTTTCTTTCCTTTTATTTACAAAACTTACATTTTGAATGGATGGAACGTGGCCATTATTATCGTGGGCCTCTGCTAGTATCAGTATGAATAGGGAGACAGAAAGGAGGGCTGAGAAGCAACTGGGGGCCTTCCCGCTGAGGCAGGGTTCTAGGACCAAGTGGCACCCTTAGCCAGGTGCCACCCTCAAGTGCTGGTGATGCAGGGACCAGCCATTTCCCCGAGTGCAGTCCAACTCCTGGTGAGAGCATGTCCTCAGATCGTTTTGAGTTGTCCTCATCTTAAAGCCTCAAGTGGAGCAGCCTTGGAGCTGATGCTCTTCTGGCCCTGGTGTTTTACAGATGAGGGCATCTAAAGAGGGAAGCTGGGTCGAAAGCAGTGCTTTAGTTTCTGTGACACCTGCGAATGGCTGCCCCATCTATGACCAGGTCTAGCTCATAGAGGTGGCATGTGTGGATCTAGCAAGGGGTTAACTGCCTGTCCCTCATACCACTGAAACGGAAGCTCATTTACTTTAGCGTTTCTACATTAGATTAGAGACACTGTGTGAACCTGAAGTTCTGGGGAGTGACATTGGCCACATTGTAATTGTGTGCATGTATGAATGCGTAACAACAAATCCCATCATTACGTTCAATTATAATGCACCAATGAGAAAGTGGGGAAAAAAGAAATAGTGTGCAAACCTGAATAGGTTCCGTTTAATTGGGCGTCAATGGTTATCTTTACATTGCAGCTGGCTCTGTAGCCAAGCAGCTCTGTGAGCACTGGGAGCAGCACCAGGAGGGGGTTCAGGAAGGGTCATCTGTCCTCCTGCGCCAGCAGCCCAGGAGGAGGAGTGGTTTGGGGCGAGCTCCTTCTTGCCCTCCCCTTCTCAGATTTGAAGACATAGCTTGGTGCATTTGAGGATGCAGTGGGAAGCAGCAGCCCTTTCTCAGTCGTACTTGGCTTGAGGCCAGGCCCACTGCCTTGCCACCTTGTGGTTTTTGCTGAAGTCTCAGTGGGAGTCCAGCTCGGCTGTGAGGTCTGAGTCTTACAGAGCAGCCAGAGTCCATCAGGGATCGCCCCCCTACCCTGCACAGGTACCTGTCAGGTGGGGTTCAGGGTAGTTGATGAAGAGGGGCTCATCATTTAGAGTCATTTAGAACGGGTCTTTTCGAGAAGATGAAGGTCTGACCTCAGGCTTCTGCTTTATGGACCAGGACACTTCCTGGAGGCTTGACTGGCGGCTGCCAGAGGTACCATGCTGGGAAGGGCAGGCAGATCAGGCTGCCTTGTAGCCTCAGGAGTAAGGAGATGTCAGTTCCTACTGCAGCAGTCTTCCTCCTTAGAGAAAATAATGTCAATTATATCGGATTCACAGACACTAAGCAAAAAAACAAAAAAATGGCCTTCTTTTTTAAATAAGAATAGTAATTTTTAAACCAGCAGGTTTTTTTTTTTTTTCTGGAGATTTAAATAATGAATATGCTTGTCATTCCTCTGACATGTTTATTCTAGTGGGAGATTAGGAGTCAGTCTTTTTGGCATGGTTCATAAAGCTGTGTTTGATGTCAGGTGCAGAGGCCACACCTGTAATCCCAGTGACTTGGGAGGCTGAGGCAAGAGGATCACAGATTCAAGGCCAGTCTGTGCAACGTAGTGAGGCCCTAAGCAACTTAGATTCTGCCTCAAAATAAAAATATAAAAAGGGCTGTGGATGTAGCTGAGTGGTAAAGCAACCCGGGTTCAATCCTAGTACTCCCCACTCCCCAAAAGTACTTGTTGGTTCTGTACAGGTCTTTATAAAGATCACTTTGGCCTAAATTTCATTTTGTCTACACACAGGTTCATCAATGCCAGAAGACGAATTCTCCAGCCAATGTTGGATTCCAGTTGTTCAGAGACCCCCAAAACAAAGAAAAAAACTGCTCAGAACAGGCCAGTCCAAAGGTTCTGGCCCGACTCCATCGCGTCGGGAGTGGCACAGCCAGCGCCGAGCGAGCTCAGCATGTCAGAAGGTGGGCAGCGCCACGGGTAGAGTGAGAGTGCAGAGGGAGAGGCCGGGTGGGCGCCCTCGCTGTGAGGAGGCCACCACCCAGGGAGCTGCCTGCAGAGGTGTGAGGGAGCGGCTCCCGCAGGGCACTTTGGGACATTCGACTTACACATTTGAAACCATTGTGTCTCAAAGACACAGTCGTCGGCAAGGTGTCCTGTCCAAGACGCAGTCGGCAAGGTGCTCTGTCCTGTGCGTCCATCTTTGCTTTTCTTCTCAATTTCAGTGCAGATGGTGGAGTTGATCTTGTTCTCCTCACCAGCCATCTTACCTTTTAGGCCACGTGCCCACCTCTTGCTTCTGTTTATTCCCTTGGACCTCCATCCTCCTCTCCCTGTCACGGGCCACCATGCTCATGCATCATAATATCTTTCTGGTTACCTGAGCTCTTCAAGTTCAGAGTGCATTCATTATTATTATCATCATTGCTGTTTTCTTTCAGTATTGGGGATTGAACCCCGGTGCTGTACCCCTGAGCCACATCTTCAGCATCCCCGCTTCTTTTTTTTTTTTTTTCTCTTTTGAGTCAGAGACCCACTAAGTTGGTGAGGGTCTTCTTCAGTTGCTCACTTTGAACCTGAGATCCTCCCGCCTCAGCCTCTCAGATTGCTGGGACTACAGGTGTGCACTACCACCCTCAGCTCCATTTTTTCTTGAAGTATAAGAACATCAATTGCCCATGTATTAGGTAGTTTAAATTGATTCTCTCTTCAATTTCTTTATTTTATTTTGTACAGTTTTTACTGCTCTCCTTTTACTTCACTAATCTTTCTTCTCCAGTGCTTCATCTGACCTGAATCCCATACAGTTGGGTTATTAAGATGATGATCATCATCATCTTAGACACTGTACTTTTCATCTTTCCACAAGTTCTGCTTGAGCTTTGTGTGGTTTATGTGCCTACTCACTTTTGAACACAGCACGCAGTTGTGGTGCGTGTCAGTGCCTGGTCTACTCCACGTCTGTCGGTTCTGGGTAGGTTTTCTGCCTGTCTGCCTCCTGCTCATCTCTCTGGGTCAGACATCATGCCTTGGTCTGTTTCCCTGTGAGTCTTCCTGGGCTTTGTTCTGGACTCCAGCTAGACTACTTGGGAACAGTTTGATCCTTCTGGGTCTGGCTCTCACGATTTCTATGGTGTCCACAGGAGTTCTCAGTGTAGGGCTGAGCTTCCGGAGTCTCCACCCAGGGCCTGTGGGTGGTTTTCCAGGCTGGGCTCTGTGAGCCCCGAGACTCTTTTCCAGTAATCCCTCAGGTGATTCTTCTGAGGAGTTCCCTGCTGAGTGCTCACGGGGAGTTCCGGTGGTGGTGTGCTAGTCCTGAGGTTAGGATTCCTAACATGTAAAGCTAAGTCTCCCAGATAAAGCTTTGGCTTCCTCATTTAGGTTTTCGTGTATAGGAGTCTTATGTGCACACCTGAAGAATTTTCTATTTGCAGGTGGTTGTTTTTTTCGCCTTCAGCCCAGTAATTAGTTTGAAAGGTATTCTTGGACTAGTTAGCTTTCCATCACCATAATGAAGTACCCAAGGCAGTTAACTTACAAAGACAAAAAGTTGACATGGGTTCATGGTTCTACATCAGGTGGCCCCGTTGGTATAGCCTCTGGAAGTGGTGGCACATCATAGCAGGAGCATGTAATAGAGCCAACCACTGACAGCATGACCCAGGAATTGGAGAGAAAGGAAGAAGAAGAAGAGACCTGGGTCCCACAGTCCTTTTAAGGCATGCCCATGACGTCAGGACCTCCCACAAGGCCCCACCTGTCAAGTGTTCTGCCACCTTCCAGGAGTGTCCCCTGGGGATCATTGAGCACATGGGCCTTTGGGGTGACTCAGCCACACCACAGCGATTATTATTTTTCTCCCCCTCCCCCCCCTCAGAAAAGGCAGCATCTGTCTACTGGGAAAGGCATTTAAATCAAGAATGTCCAGTGAGGAGGAACCTCTTCCACCCTGGTGTCTGGTCTCCAGGATGGCCCGCCCTTCCCGTGCCCTCCAGTGCCTAGACAGGCAGGAACAGCACATCCTTACAGTGTCACCCAGACATGGCGTAGCCATCTTGTCTTCCTTGTGTCGTTACTAGTACATCCTGGGTGCTCGCAGATCACTGAGTGGTGACTACTCGCAGCCCTGTGCCACGGCTGTGGGGCCAGGCGCCCCGGTTCCCTCCGCTGTGTTGGCTGCTTGGCGAGGATGTGCTTGTCCCAAGGTCCCTCCTCCCTTCCCAGTCACCCTTTTGCTGCTCTGCTCTTCCCACTTGCCTCCTGTCTGTCGTCTCCTCGTGTACCTTTCTCCTCGTTTCCGGCTCCTGTTGCTCTCCTTCAATACATTTTTGCTGTGGAAATCTGCTCCCAATTGTCCTGAGCCCCACCGAGACCGTCTTCAGATCAACATCTTACTAGCAGCTGGGCATTAGTACTTGTAGATTCACTGTGGCATGGTTACCCACAGCCTCAGGTCCCACTGCTGACTGTGTGTCATTTGGGTCCTATTCATGCATATTTGGGACTTGGGAGGCTAAGGCAGGAAGACCACCAGTTTGAGGCCAGCCTCAGCAACTTAGCGAGGCCCTAAGCAATTCAGCAAGACTTTGTCTCAAAATAAAAAAATAAATAAAAAGGGCTGGGGATGTGGCTCAGTGGTTAGGCATCCCCAGGTTCAATCCCTAGTACCAAAAAAAAAAAAAAAAAGGTTGTTCCTCCCCAGGTTTCTAAATTCCTGTGGAACTTTTCCTAAATATACGTAGGTGTCTTGACTTTAGGTCATAAAGCTAGCAGCGCCCAACTAATTCATAAAGTGCTTCTCCCCGAGTGTGGGCTGGAACAGTGACACACTGTGCTCTGCCCCAGGTGCCGTTGTGACCATCACCACCCCTGTGAACATGAACGTGGACAGCCTCCAGTCCCTGTCCTCAGATGGGGCCACCCTGGCCGTGCAACAGGTCATGATGGCCGGGCAGAGTGAGGACGAGTCTGTGGACAGCACAGAGGACGACGGGGGTGCCCTGGCGCCCACCCACATCGGCGGGCTGGTGCTGGAGAACAGCGACTCCCTGCAGTAGGAGCAGGCGCACCAGCTGGGAGCCGGCACACCTGACTTTTTATAGTTTGCACAGCAAACATTTTACACAGTTTTATTCCTAATATGTTTTATATGTAGATATAGAAGAGTGCACTTTTGTATTTCATAGTAAGCTTAAAGAGCGTCTTTGCCAGTGCAGCAACTTCTTTCAGATGTGTGTGTGGGTTTTTAAAGAAATTCTTTAAAGGTTTAACGCTAGAAATGTGATGAATGACCCCCTGCCCCGAGTTTCTGATTAGATTAAGGAGTAGTGCTGCCATTTTCTAAAAGAATTCTTCAGTTGTAATTCCGTTCTGTGGTTAATAGCAGGTCTTGGGGGCTGCTCCGTTTGTGCAGCCCACGGACCTGAGAGAAGCTCTGCCTGAGACTGCCTTGTGCGGAGCAAGAACACTCAGCCGACTACGTGTGGTTTCATAGTGAGTGGATGGCAATTTCAGCAAGTTTAAGTTCTCTCATGGTCAGCGAGCCTGTTTCATTTGCTATATATAAAAAGAAACTCCTATTTTTACCTTGCTGGAATTATTGGATAAAAAGCTATTTTTATAAATTCGTTATGAATTGGATTATGACTATATTGAGGATAAAATTTCTAGAGAAGGAACGATATGTGATTATATTTCGATTTCGAATGTTCTGAATTGCCCAAATTTAATGACCTGCCCACAGCTAGCTACCGTTGCACGGTCTCCTGCTCCCCAGGGGGTTTACGTTTACTGCTGAAAAGAAACAGCTCTAGTGGGATTTTGATATCTCCAGATTTGTGCTGATATGTAATGCTCAGATTGCGTCTTACACTTGACCTACACAAGTGTCTAAAGGTGTGTGCTAAGTAGGACTTCAGGTAAGTGAGGTGGAGTGTAGCCCTAATCAGTTGAAAGCTCTCACCCACGTACTCCAGTCTGATTTGAATCTGGCTTCAGTTACATGGTTCCTTTACTGTGTTAACTGTATTGTTTTAGAACTTTTTTAGTCAAAATATGTTATGCATAGAACGTGTAATGTAAACTAGTGTAAAAAGTGCTCGACCCCACGGCTCAGAGCTGGGGTGCATAGGAAACATCCAGGCCGCCTTATGCAATTGGCAACATCCGCAAAGCCACGCAGTGACCTGAATTGTGACGGGTCGGGACAGCGCACCCCGTGGCTCACACCTGTGGGCCTTGGTCCCTGTTGTTGGCATCCTGTCGTTGTGCGTTGCTTCAGAGTTCCCAGAGCCCTCCCACCTCACCTGATCACATGGGTGTGGGATGATTTGGGGACTTCCATTTCCTGGTGATGAGAAATTAAGAGTTGGTGGCTTTTGTTCTTTGGCATGATTTGGTTTGACTTAGAAATGGAGACTTTTCCTTAGAGAGAACCAGCCACCTGCTTCATGTAGTGTCTTCTTGTCATCCTAGATGGGTGCCCAGAGTGCATCTGCTGGCCAGGGCAGCTGCAGCTGGCACCGCCTCCAGTTCTTGAGATCCAGCAATGTGATTGGTTAAGGACCAAGACTACACTGAGGACACTTTTAGCTAATGCAGATTTTCCTAGAACTGACCACCCCCACTCCGCCACCCAGTTGTGTTAGAGTCAGCCATGGGGGAGTATGTCCTGGACAACCTACATCAGCAAGAAGCACAGAGGTTTCTTTAAAACTTTTTTAAGAGCTTCAACTAAAAGAAAAACTTGATTATCAACTCTTTTGGGGAGAATAACATTTTAAAGCTGCCATGGAATTCTTTATTTTCCTTTTATAGTATTTTAAGTCAGGTCTGCACACACTTAAGAGATCATTTTAACTTTCCTTAAGTGCCAACTTTGTTGGACTTGGTACAACTTGGACCTGTGGGAACCACCAGCCCTTCTTCCTTCCTCCTGCCCTGACTCCCTGAGGCCCTCAGCTGCCCCGCTCTTTGGCAGAACAGGGGACATATTCACAGAATGTGGACCCCTGCAGAGGGCATTGTTTCTTCCCCACAGAAATCATGGTCCCACACGTGGTGGGTTGTGTCTGGGGTGAGCCATGTCTGCGCGCGCGGAGGCCTCATGTCAGGCTGCTCTAGCTGAGGGCTGAATATCCCGCTGAAGGACACCGTATACATTCTGTCCAGCTGAAATTGGTTTTCTTAACCCCTAAGCTTCCACTTGCTAAGTTCAGAGGATTAGAAAGAGGGCACTTAAGGTTGTAACCTGGGTTTCCTTCACCCTTTTCATAAGAACTGAGGTTGTTTCGAGTAACTTCCACCTGGCAAGCTGTTCTGGTTCCTAAAATCACCACCCAGCTTTATGTGTTATCAGTTTGCACCTTAAAAACACTGGTTTCCTAGCCCTCGGTTGGTGGAGAGTATCTGAAAGTGCATCCACTCGAGCTTTCATTTTAAATGGTCAGACTGGATCCCAACTTGGTTCTTGTTAAATTCCTCACTGTGGTGGAGCCTTTGGAATGTGCCCGAGACATGCAATAAGCCTGCCGATCCTGCTGTCGCTGCTGAGCAGAAGCTGGACTGGCTGCTGTACAGCAAGCTCCATCTGGCGGGCTCAGCGCTCCATTTTTAAGTCCCAGATGGTCAAATCAGTATGAGCACCTGTCCAGCACTCGGAGTGGCCGTTATGGCCAAGGCCGCAGGGTGTTCTCTGGGTAACCTTGTGTGGGGGAGCAAGGGAGCTTCCTCCTATGGACAAGTGCGGCGTGCCAGCAGGTGTGCACTGTCCCCAAGGACATCTCTGGCTGTCGGTGACACCACTAACTCAGCAACCTGCCTTTTTTAGTTATGTTCGGTCTTTGAAACTGACAATCTTTAAAATGTGAATACTGTAACAATATGTTTTCTTGGATTGTTGTCTTTAAAAAGGATTTTTGTGAAGCAATTGATTTATCAAAGCAAAAAATTAAAAATAGAAACATGCCTTATGGATGTTTTATTTTTATAGGGTTCATGTCACCAAGAGCTGCTTCTCACACATGGTCATGTGCTGTGTAGTGATGTTCAGGGTCCGTGGTGACGCCTGCACATCTTGAAACCCAGGCTGGCTCTGACGGCCCAGGTCTGTTTACATTCGCAGGCATCTTTTCTCAAATTGCTTACTTCTGCCAACCATTGTTTTCCAGGAGAAAAGCAAATAGGTTTTTTGTTGTCATTTTCCAAACACTATTTTGATGTTAATGAGGAGAAAATGATTTATCCAAGAGGCAGCATGTAGCCTTCAGTCACGCACGTTGTCAAACTTCACAGTGAGGCGGCTCCTGGCCACGTTCACAGGTGCATAATGACACCTGATGGTTCTTCTCTCTTTTCCATAGTGTTGTGACTTCCAGTAGCTGCTGTGCTTAGAAGCTAAAGCATGTCAGCAGATTGAGGGATTTTAAAAAGTGCATCCCAAATTGTGGTGTTGGTAGTGATCAAAGCAAGAGCTGAGTGTGTTGTTTCAGGAAATGTTTTGATGGATTTATAGGAAATGGAGGCACTGGGTTGCTCCAGCTCCCCAGGTGAGAGCAAGGGCATGACCACAGGCCAGCCCCACGCCCTCAAGCTGCACAGGCTTTGCTTATAAAGAAGGAGAGTTTGGCTTTTGAGGTTTATTGTAGTACTGAAATGATGTGGATGATTAATGAGACTCTGCCTGAGTAGACAGAGATGAGGAATGGTCTAGCAAATCCTAAGAATAAGAAATACATTTGGTTTAAAAGTTCAGTGTTTTGCATTTGGCTGAATTATGCAGACATCATAAACAACATATTAGGTTTAGCATGCGGCCCTTCTGTGTACTCCAGGAAGCCCTTGGTACAAAGCACCTTCGCCCTCAGTTAGGTCTTTCCGCCTGCACCAAGACCTGGGGTCAGTATGCCACCTTATACTATGACATACACATCCACAGAGCAGGCACCCCGGCACCGTGCTGAGAGGGACATGCTGGCCTGAAGGCCAACTGCCCACTAGAGTCTAAGCTAATGTTTCTGCCTCCTCCACAGAGTGGCTCCAACTGCTCCTCCCGCCAGGCCTCTTCCAGCTCTGAGGGACAAGCTCGGCCTGGCTGTCCCCTGGTGAGTGCTTGGTGTACAGTGATCAGAATCTGTCCTCTGGCCATCATTACCACTCTCTGTCTTGTTCTTTGAATGGACCCAAGAATTCTGCCATGTACAAACCAACAGTGGCTTTAATATAAGTTAGAGATTCTTCCAGCATGTTTGGAGAGGACCATTTTAAGGGTAGTAATGGCTTTAATTGCCACTTTCAGAAAATGCTCATAGAAAAATCATTGTAATGGAAGAGGAACTTTACAATAGGTTGCTGGTGTTAACTCCGTTTTCTTCTGTTGTCTAGCAGTCCGTCCAGAGATAAGCTGTGATCCTCTTCCTAGATTCTGCTGCCTCGTCTGTTAGTGGAGGCTGCCCTGTCAGTAGAGCTGGAGGAGGGCTCAGCTCGATTGTGCCCTGAAGCCAAGATAGGAGTGGCCCGCAGGAGGACCTGGGTACGGGCACTGTGCTGGGAGGCCAGAGAGGCGACTTAGGCTTAGGTCGAGCAGGTTCAGAGAAAGGGCTAGGGCAGAAGCCAGGTGCCATGGGTTCCCTGGGGAGTGACTGGAGCTAGTGGGAAATGATAGGGGAGGTCACCTCTGTTACCCAGGGCAAGGAGGACCTTCTTTAAGACCCCAGATGCACATGTGCCAGGACAAGCCTTGGTAGTTGGGGCCAAATCAGATCTAAGGATTGTTCTGTGCACTGAAGGACTCCATGGGTTGACAGGTGAGAATCAAAAAAGGCATCTTTCTCTTCCTTCCTTTTTTTTGTGCTTATTTTTTTTATTTGTTCTTTTTGGATCTCTTTCTTCCTTTTTTAATATGTAAATCTGGCAATTAGTTATGGGAGGATTCCCCCAAATCAGTAAGCAGAAGATTAGAAATGGGTAGTAAAACAGCGGGCTGTTACTAGACGGCACTGAAGGGAAAGCGGATGGCAGCGTGCAGAGTGCCGTCCCCACCAGCGCCCTGGACGCCCAGATGGGAACCGCAGCACACCACGGCCTCTGTCAGGCAGCTTCTGGCCCAGCGCACGGGTGGAGCTTCGCCAGGTGAGAACTGCAGCATGGGACAGCCAGAGGGGCTGCGTGCCGTGGTCCTAACCCTTGGCCGCCGTCATGCAGAGATCTGAGAGAGGCGCAGATGCGGCAGCCAGGCACCGTGCCCCATAGAGTGTAAGCAAAGTCGGTGCTGCTGCAGATGACCTTTGGCTTCTGGGTTGGGGCACCTGGGTGACAGGGCAGCTATTCTTGGGTCTAGTTCTGTTGGCGGCTCTATTCCTTGGTCGTGGGTCGACTTTTCTTTGTCACGTGCCTCATGCCTCTTGAGGGCTAGATATTTTTTTGTAGGATGGTGCAGAGACCAAGGTAAATGGTCCTCACGCCCAGCAGTGGTCACGCCCCTCTGGGCAGGCGCGAGTGGGCCTGTTTGCCGGTTGGTTGCTGGCTGTAGGTCTGGGTGTTGTTTTCCTCACTTGCAGCACCAGGTCCTCCAGTCCTCCAGCTGTGGCCACAACTGGCCTATGCTCAGTCTGGGGCCCCAGGGGATTTTTCCATGTTGCTGCCCTGCTCCAGAAGGGCATACACGTGCCACCATGTGGCATCTCTGTTCTTGGCCCCACCCCAGCAGAAGGGTGACACAGTTCTGGGTTCTCTTTGGCCTCAGTCATAGACAGGCTTCGTCTCCGTGGGGCGAAGCTCATGCCCACTCCTGCCTTTGCTCCCACAGCTTGCCTGACATCTGGGCAACACTAGAGCTGGGAAGTACCTGGGGCAGGACGGCCTGTGGGTCTGACGGGTGCTGTTCCTCCGGGGCGATGCACCCTGAGTGGGGTTCCTGGGCCCCCGCGAGCTCCCCGCCTCACCCACAGCCACCAGCACTCACTGTTGAGCACTTCTTGGTGTCTGCTGCCCTTCCTCCCTTGTTCTGCCCTGCGGCAGCTGAGTCCCCTCTCTCCTAGGAGGAGCTCGTTCTCTCTGGGATTTAGTCCATCAGTGGTCTTGCAGCTGTGACTGGCCATGTCTGTCCTTGCTAAGGGGAGGTGGTGTTCTGGTGACCTTGTGCGTTACGGTGGAAGCGGAGCTGCAACAGTGGTAATTAGGTTTGAGCAGAGCAAAAAGCCGCAGGGGCAGACAGCACCCTCCTGTGGAGCTGCCAAGGCTGGGCCAGCACAGGCTTCCTCCAGGATGCACAGAGCTGTGCAGGCTGGGGTCCCTGCAGGATGACTCTATAGTGGGGTGCAGCCTTGGCCTGGACCCCAGGGCGCACCTGGCTCTGTGCCTCATATCCAGGAACTGAGCCTCAGGAATGTGGAGGGCACAGGTGGGTTCAGAGGCCATTTTCCTCAGGAGGAGGGCAGTGCTCCCTGTCTCTGCCTGACGCCCAAGGCTGTGTGGTGAGTGCCTGCTGAGGTGGCATTCCCAGCGGTGGCCACAAACACAGCTCCAGCCCACACGCCCTTCAGGTGAGGCCCTGCTCTTGACCAGGGCCGTGGGCAGGACCAAGGAGCGTGTGCCCCTGTGGGACCGAGGGCTGAGGGATGCCCAAGCTCGGGCCCCAGCTGTCCAGCTGGCTTCCTTCTTGCTGGAAGGGAGCCCAGGCCAGGTAAGAGGCCGGGCCCCCCTGCCAGGCACACAGGAGTGAGCTTGCCGACCCTGGGTCTGCAGCTGGCGGGAGTCAGGGTGGGGGTGGGGGTAAGCCGTTCAGAGATGGATGTGCCCTTCAGTTCTGGAAGAAAAAGCCTGATTACTGCTGAATCACAGAGGCCAGGTGGAGTCCTGAGAGGACTAACTCTCAAAAGACCCCAGCAGACTGGTGCTCTCATCAACGACCTTGGGAGCCAATTACAGACCAGAGTTCCCAAGGCCCCAGGTCTCCAGGGGCCTGATTTCAAGAAGGGCCCGTTTGTGGTGGTGGCCTGTGTGCCCTGCCGGGCTGCGCTGACGCGTCTTCAAGGTCGAGGTGTCCGAGCAGGCTGTCACCACCTACTTCACTAGACCTGCGCTTGGCGGGCCTCTCATTTCTTTTTTAAACAAACAGCACAGATGCGGACCTTAGCTTGGCTCGTGCCATAACTGCTCATTCTGAACGTAGAGGAGTCGGTCTGGAGAAAGCAAACACAGTGCTCGACGGTGGCCCTGCAAAGCCCTGCCTTGTTTGACGTCACCCTTCCCTGGCTCCTGTCAACCCCAGGACCATTCCCAGGCTCAGAGGAGAGGCAGGGCCTCCCTGACATCTGAACTGGATAGTCCCCAGCTAGGGAGTGAGGCCTGGGTAATGGGGTGGGGTCCCACAGGACTGTGGGATCCTGCGCGATCCACAGCCCTCAGACCAAGGCAGGCAGGCAGGCAGTGCCCGGTGCCCCGCAGGCTGTCCTTGGTGTCTGTGGGCCTCTTGAGTTTCTGGTCCTGCAGCATTGGCCCTCTGGATTCCAGCTGGCCTCCCGTCCTCCCCAGCGTGGAGGTGGGCAGTGTGTTGCTCCCTTTCCTGCTACAGCTGCACGCCGTCCCTCTTTTATGCCTTCAGGTCAGGAACTACGGGTTCAGTAGAGCAGTGCTCCATCCTACCCACTAAGGCGGAAGACGCTGACCTGAGCCCAGTGCGGTGGCACACGCCTCAACGCCAGCTGCCGAAGCAGGAGGACCGCAGCTTAAGGCCAGCCTTGGCAACTTAGCCTCATCTTGTCTTGAAATAAAATGGTGGGCTGGGGACGCAGCTCCGGGGTAAAGTATCCTTGGGTTCCATCTCTAGTACTGCAACAAAACAAAGAAAAACTGACATGTGTTTCTCTTTACATATTGCAGGGATTTTTACTTAATTCTAAAATTAAAAAATTAAAGAACTTAAAATAATCTTGAGGAAATAGCCAGCACCCAGCCCTCCACCCACTGTCCACCCTCCTGCAGTATTGGTCTCTGTAGGAGCTGGCCAGGTCCTGGGATGCCAGATGGGCTTGTGCACTGCAGGGCCCTGTTTGGCTACCTCCCAGGGAGCCTGGGGGTCCAGCAGTTCAGATAGAGCCTCCAGTTTTGATCCCATTTGAGACCAAACCTCCACCAGAGCTGGCTGTGTGCAGCCCCACCCTGCCTCCCGTAAGCCCTTCCAGAGCCAGGTACAGGCCTGACTCCTCCACTCCCAGCCCCCCACTGTCCTGGTCCCTGCTCTTGGGCACTGTCACAGAGTTGCTGCCAGTGTGCCTTTCTTCTCGGGATTTCAAGACTTGGTGACCCCATTCTGAAGGACCCTTGAAGCTCAGGAGATGGGTGTCCCTTCCCTCTTGATCAAGAGCCTGCCAACTGGTCCAGACCCCACTGGGCTGGAGTCTCGTTGGGAGGTATCCAGACTGGGTCCCAAGCTAGCAGCGTGCTCCTGCAGGGGCGCACCTAACTGAATGAGCACCTGCCCCTGGAAGGGATCGTCACCAGCCACAAGGATACTTACAGTGGATAAAGTGAAATTTAACTAGAGATTGGTCCTGAGGCTTCCTTCCCATGAACAATTGTTACGTTTTCTAAACCATCTAGTTATTACTTAACAGGGATACAGGAAGAGAGTGGTTTATTCAGGCCCAGATTTAAGTAAAGTCTCTGTTAACATTGGTTTTATGTTGTATTCAATAGGCATCAGGAGGCTTGTAGCAGAAAATCCATAGAATGATTTAATCTCCCACAAATTGAGAATTTAAGTAAGTGACAGAAGTTTTATACTTTTGAATATACACCTGTGTAGCTTTTCTGCTTGGTTGCAAACAACAGCAAGGTGATTTCTGACTTGAAACATTGGACTTATTCCCTCATAGTTCATCAGCCCCAGTCTTTTCATGCAAAATAGCAAAGGGGGTGCTTCTAAAAAGTGGTATCAGTAAGAAATTTTCATTTCATTTTATTCATTCATTCATTGAGCCCAGGTTCTCAAGCATGAGAGTTAAATGCTCTACCACTGAGCTCCAGGCCCAGCCCTATATATCTGGAATATCACCATTGTGGGGTGCCGCGCTGAAAGACCCCGCCTTCCAGCCGTAAGCACAAGGCTCTGACCAGTTACTACATTTCGTAGTGACTTGGGGCATTGTCCCCACTCGGACGACAGCAAGGCATGTCTTCAGGTGTAGGCATCACTGCGGGGCGGGGGGGGGGGGGGGTTGCTGAGCTACACTTCTCTGTTCCTTTGTAACCCTACTTCTTTTCTCATTTGAATGACTTCTTCCCAGTAAAAGGGTTCAGCACGTGCACCTCTCTCTTTCCACAGACCCCTAAGGTCAGAGCAGCCGTTGTCACAGGACCCAAAGAAAAAGGTATTTCTCTGTCTCTGTGCCATTATTTTGTGCCAGCCCAGTTCACCTAGAGTGCCCTGAGTGTTTAGTCGTGGGACGCGACATACCGTGTTGCCCAGATTGGTCTCAAACTCTGGGGTACAAGTGATCTTCTTGCCTCAGTCTCCTGAGTAGCTAGACCTACCACCCAGCTCTAATTTTCATTTTCTTTTTCAGGGTGGTGCCAAAGGTCAATTATAGAGTTTTACAACCAGGTGGTGCAACGTAAGTAGTTGCAGAGGTTTGGGGAGGACACATGCAGTGACCACCCTCTCCAATCGGGAATCAGCTGCTGTGAGTGGGTGGACAGGTTGTGGACTGCGCGATTCGATTCCTCCATGCCCATCAGAGTCCACACCTGGATGGGCACATGGATCGCCCTGTGGGAACTTTCTCGGTTTCCCTTCACTTCAGTGTTCCCAGCTGACCAGGGCAAGCAGACCCTGCAGGCGGAGATCCTCCTCCCTGGGATCTGATGTTCCTGCTCCGCTCTGTACTCTTCACTTGACCCCTGGGACTCCTTCCACCTGCCCTCCTGCCGTACCCCGGCCTAGGGCCTTTGCACAGCTGTGCCTTCAGCCTGGAACACGGCTACCACTGGGCAGCTCCTGCTTCTGTCTGGTCTCTGCCCCAAGGTCGTTGTCTTGGTGAGCTCACCCTCACCTGCCTGAGGAAAAGGGCTGCTCCACCCCCAGCACACATCCCCCTTTTATCTTATCTTGGGGATCTAACCCAGGGGTGTTTGTTCTTTTTAACCACTGAGCTACATCTGCAGTCCTTCGTTACTTTGTTTTGTTTTTTGAGACAGGGTCTTACTAAGTTGCTGAGGCTGGCCTCAAACTTGCCGTCCTGCCGCCTCAGCTTCCCAAGTGGCTGGGATTACTGGCATGTGCCACTGCAGCCGGCAGCACTCAGCCATCTTCTAAGTGCACTGTTCAGCATTAAGTCATTCACACTGTTGTGTGGCTGTCACCTCCAGCCAGCTCCCCAGCTAAAGCTCTGTCCCTAAGCCCTGGCCCTCCAGCCCCTCCCCAGCCGAAGATGTGTCCCTAAGCCCTGGGCCTCCGGCCCCTCCCCAGCCCTGGCTCCCACCTTCTGCTTCTCGTCTCCATGCCTTGGCTCCTCCAGGGACCTGGCAGCCTCTGTCTGGCTCATTTCACTCTGTGACCCTCGAGGTCCTCCATGTCAGGATCCCCTTCCTCCCCAGGGCTGAGTGACCCCGCTGTGGTCCTGCCCAGCATCTTTTTCCTGATGCCCCTTTGCCTTGCCTGCCAGCAGGCCACTCCACTTCCTGTTTTGCTCCACCCGCCTTTGTGGGTCTGTTCATCAGAGTACCAGGCCTGTCCCCAACGTGGCCTCAATGACTCGAGTGAGGGAGGAGTGCTTTAGGCCCTTTGTATGGCCAGACTTCCTTCCCCAAGGTTGTGCCCACGTTCCTTTGCCAGGCTGAGGACAGCACTGGGGGATGCCTCCCAGGGCATGCATGGTGCTGGGGGGTCTCCTTCCTCCTCCTGGTCCTCATGCATGTGGTGGACAAGCAGCAGCTCGCTTTGGACTCGCGTGTCCTTGAGGACAGGTGTCAGGCAGCCTCCCAAGCAGTGAAGCTTTGCAAAGGCGCCTCAAGCCGCGGCGGCAGTCGGCAGCCTGGGAGAGCTGTGGAGCAGGAGTCTTTCCAGCGTTTCCCCAGCTGCTGGTTCCCCCTCCAGCAGACATGGCTCCTAGAAGACTGAGAACCTTCTGGAATCCCGGCTGCATTGGACTGTGACAGAGAATGGGGGAAGGGACTCAAAATGGTTGTCCAGACTATGTGGAGGAAGCGTGTCCACACTCCATCTGTGGCCCACTTTGCAATAATGGACCCTTGGGGAGGCCCTGGGGCAGACTGGATGGTCAGGGGACACCTAACCTGTGGTGGGGTCACCAGGAGGGGTGAAAGCCAGCTCTGCCATCAGCAGTGGACACAATAGTGCCACCTCTACGTGTGGTCCCTTCCTACAGAGACGTTGTCCATGTCGTCTTGGTGGCCAGGGTCTTTGGGGAGAGGGGAATGAGTGCCACCCAGACTGAGGTCGGGGTGACTCTCCCCCCAGGACGTGAACCAAGAGGTGAGGCACTCCCAACCTAGGGACAGTCCTCCCTACCGGGACCAGGGCCTACCCACCACCCCAGCTCAGAGGGAGGGCAACATCTGCCTGCTGTGTGGTCACCCCAGGCTGGACCTGAGGAGACCCCTGGCCTTCCCTGGGGATATTAGTCCTCAGCCACCTCCCTCGCTTGGGGTTGCATCAGGAAGGACGTCCGGGGCTGGTGGGCAGGCTGCCAGCAGAGCTTGGAACCAGCTCCTGAGTTAGGCTGGCTCCCAGCTTCTTGCAGCCGAGGGCATGTCCTGAGTTCAGGTGGAAGTGCTGGCGGCACCTGTGTCAAGTCTGGAAGTGGGTCCGGGAAGCGCAGGAAGCCAGACCTGAGCTCTGCTGGCCCCGCAGGTCCCTGACCCAGAGCTGCCCCTGGGGCCACCTGCAGGAGGGCAGCCGTGGCAAGCTGCACCAAGCCGGGGGCTCTCCTTCAGACTCATGGCAGAGACCCCGGGGGGCTGGCATCTGGGTCAGCCAGTGGGATCCTGAGTGACACCTGTGACTTCAGGAAGTGTCCACAGAGAAGGGGGCTCCTGTCCTTGATCCCGTCCTGTGTGGTGGAGGCCCTGCAGCTGGTCTCAACGCCCCCACCCCCCCATCACTGGTAGGATCGCTGTTGGAGGGAGAGATGGCCAGGTAGAGAGGTGTCAGGTTTCTGCTGTGGTGGAGCTGCCTGTCGGCCTTGTCCTGCAGGCCTCTGGACTGTGACCAGAGAAATGCACTTCTCTAACAAAGGAAGTCCTTGCCCTCGGGGCCTTCTGTCACTTGCAGAGGAACCAAACAGTGTCCAGGCCACGATGCTCTTGCACACTGAAGGCTCTGAGAGGTCCTGCAAATAGGAGCCAAGGATGTTTCACCCAACTGGCAGAAGGAGTCGGCTAGACGGCCCACTGCACCGCTCTTTACTGCCTAGGGGTCCCTTTGTTCAGAGGAGCAGTGTTGGGGGCAACAGCTTCACACAGAAGGAAATTGCTGCTCTTACCAATTATCACATCTCAAAGCACAATTTCTAAAGAACTTAGTTCATAATGGTTGGTTGGAGATTTTCTGGCTTCCTAAACATATTAAATTGTCAGAAATAGATACTGTGAAATCTCACACCCAGTAGCTTTTTAGACAATCTACCTCAAATAGGAATGCTCCCTGCAGAGGTAAACTCTAGTCCAGTCGCAGGATGACTGTCCATGTGGTGCGTGGAGCCTGAGATGCTCGAACCCATGAGGAGGGGCAAGCAGGCAGAAACAGACGGCATGGCGCTGCCAACTGAGGAACTGTCACAGGGCGCTCCTGCTGTCCCTGTGGACGTGGGAACTGGGGCAGCTTGCCTAAGAACCCCCGACTGTGGCCAAGGCAGGATTCAAATCCAGAGCAGACCGGGTCAGGAGTTGCAGCTTCTCTGGGCTATGCCCCAATGCTGGGGGTGGCACTGCTGAAGGAACTCAGATGCTGGGGTGGGCCTGGGGGTTGCTACTGGCTGAATTGTGCCCCTCAATTTGTACGTTGGATTACTAGCCCCGAGGACCTCAGAATGTGACTGACTCGGAGACAGGGTCTTGGGTGACTTGTGTTAACAGGCCGTCGAGAGTGGGTCCTGACAGTGAGCATCCTCACCCAGAGGAGTAACTGGTACATGGTGGGAGCAGAGGGAGGTCCCCAGGTAAGACCAAAGCCAAGGTGGAGGAATGCCGGAGGCGGCCGGCAAGCCACCTGCAGCCGGGACAGGGTCTCCTGGCAGCCACAGGAGCCTGCCCTGCTCACACCCGATGGTGGACTTCTTGGGATTCCTGTTGGCCGAGCCCCTCGGTTTGTGTGCGCTGCTGCTGCAGCAGCCCTAGCCAACTCGCGTGCAGAGACCCCGCAGCCTGCTGGGGCAAGTGGAGAGCCTCCCCAGCCAGGGTCCTGTCTCACACAGGCAAAGACCTTTCCAAGGTAACCACAGGAATGGGACATGAGGCCTGTGGGGCCATTATCTGCAACCCCCACTGTTCTAATTGAATGCCCCACACTCAGTCGAAGTGTCAAATAGCACCAACGAAACTGCACTTCTCAGGGGTCTTATACCCTTCTCCCCTCTCAGCAGGCCCTGGTTTGGGGTGAGGCCTGCTTTTTTCTGAGATCTGAAGAGCCTCTAGCCTTCAGGAGGCCAGGAACTGGGCAGGGACCTCTGAAACCCCCACAGCAGGTGGACACCAGGACCAGTGGGGCCTGCCCTGCCTGCAGGCCTCTGTTGAGACTGAGGGACAGCAGGGGCATGGCTGGTGCCAGGGAGTGGGAACCAAGTCATCAGGAAATGGCAGCGCTTCCTGGGTCTTGCTCTCGTGAAACAGATGAGACAGGAGGTGGGAGAGAAGCCCAGGAACACAGTAGAGGCACGTGGTGATCCCAGGACCTGCACCATGGTCTGCCTAGCCAGGGGGCCTGTGGAGAGCCCCACTGTGCGCTGCCACAGGCTGTGTCCTCAGAGGTGGCGCTGTATGAATGAGGGCTTCCCAGGTCTGCAGCCTGCATGGGCAGAGGGGCAGCCCGTCCCCAAGATGCTCCAGGGCCCCAGGAAGGCTTGTCCTCCCAGCCTTCGTGTGCAAAACCTGAGGTGGAGCCCAGGCTCGGAGGGCATGGAGAGTGACTCTGGGCTGCCCGGTGACTACACCATCACGGGGACAGTGATCTCCGAGGTGCCGAGGCTGGACCACAAAACTGTTAAGGATGTCAGATACCAGCATGACAGCCAGGCTGCTGGAGGTGCAGGACTGTGCGCTCCCAGATCAGAGTGCTGCCACCACAGGGTCCTGTCCAGCCCCTGTCCCGTTTCCTCCATTTGGCCAGTGGCTCACGGGAACCTAATATCAATCCCTGAGCTTTCAAAAAAGTGTCACCAAGTCATTTCTACCCCATTCTCCATAGACTGTTTTACTGGGTTTGTGTAAACTACTACTTTCTTAGCTGTCAATGGGCCTTTACTTGCTTACATGCTGAGAACTGAACCCAGTGCCTCGTACATGCTGGGCCAGCGCTCCATCACTGATGCAAACTATTTTTAAAGATGGTCACAACACCACCCTCTGCCCCCAACTCTTCCTCCCAAAGGCAGCTCAGTCCTTCCAGCTGGATCTTGGGGAGTCTGCCCATATCTCCAAACACTTGCTTATGGTGCTTGTTTGAGGCACAGATGCGAAGGGGGCACACCCTTCCATGGAAGTGCAGATTCGTCTCCCCCACATGTAGGAATCCACTTCTACTCTGACCGCTCCAGTGTAGTAGCTTAAGCCAATCCTACAAGCTTGGGAAGCGGAGGCAGGAGGATCGTGAGTTCAAAGCCAGCCTCGCCAACTTAGCAAGGCCCTTAGCAAGTCTAAATAAAATATAAAAAAGGATGTGGCTCAGCGGTTAAGTGCCCCTGGGTTTAATCCCCAGTACCAAAAAAAATATAATAATGTCCTGAGATAAATGGACCATCTTCAGAAGAATGATAACTCCCTCATTCTCTCATCTACAGAAGTAGATGGATCAGGGAGCTAAAGCCATAAAACTCTTGGTGAAAATTCACACCTGTTTTTTCTAAGAGTGACATCTTAGATGTCACAGTGTAACACCAAAAGTAAGAGCAACAGGAAGAAACACCTTGGCTTTGCCAAAATTAAAAATCGTGCCTCAAAGAACTTCAGGAACTGTTTCAGTATTCAGAGTGTGTAAAGAATCTACAACTCAACAAAAAAGAAAACCGAGGTGCTAGAGCGCTTGCCTAATGGGTAAGGGCTTCCCAGAGCTGCCGGCTGACCAGCAAATACTGGACAGACGTCCAACGCCAGCAGTCATCAAATGCAGACCCAAACCAGTGAGGGGCTGGGGACGGATAGCATGGCTGCGACTCAACTCGGCAGTGACAAGTGAAGACTACTGGCGCGGACCCTGCGCCCTGGGGGACCAGGAGCAGGGCGGCTCCTCCAGGTTAAGGCAAGGCTGCCCCACGACCCCACAGCTCTTCTCCTGGGCATGCACCCCAGAAAAGTGTGGGTGATGCTGGGACACGCGCACCTGTGTCACAGGCGGAAACAAGCGTCCACGCCGTGTGGAGACCCATGCACACTGCCGGGGACTCGAGACACACCAGGAAGACAGGAGGCCAGACTGCAGTTCCACTTTTATGAATCGTCCAGACCAGGGGGATCTGCTTAGCATCTGGAAAAGCAGAGGGAGGGTGGGAGCAAGGCGCGGACTCGCAGGATCATTTCCCGTCCTCCTCGTGAGCTGCCACGAAGTTCAGCAGGTCAATGGCCGTGACAACCCCAAACACCATCTGCCGCTCGCTGGACTCGCCATTGCTGTGGTCTGGGGAAGAAGACAGGGCCCCTGGTCAGGAGGCACCTGGCACAAAGCGGATCTGAGGCAGCACGCCACCCCAGGGCTGCTGCAGGCCGGCCAGCAAGGAGGCTGTGCTAGCCCTCCCCAGCCTCCTGTGCGTGGGCAGCACTGGGCAACCCAAACAGCCCAGGGCCACATTGTCTCCCTCCAACCGGAGCATGTGGGCAGAGCCAGACTGCAGGCTGACCTAATCCAGGCCCCCAGAAGGGACGGTCTGGGGGGCAGCACTGTCTCACCACCTCAGGACAAGCCTTGGTCCTCTCTACGCCAAGGCACCCTAGCAGGAGGCTCAGGCCATTGGTGCCCCGAGCGACACCTGCTCAGCCTCTGCCTGATTCTGTCAGCAGACGCAGTCCTTTCTCTGGGGCTCAGTCTTCAAATCAGTGCCAGCCCAGCCCCACACCACATAGCCAGCAGGCAGAGGGTGCTCCCGGTGGTTGGTGCTCATCGTCGGCTTGGCTGGGTCCTCCGGAATCTCGAGGTCTGCCCAGATAGTACTGGGATGTGTCTGTGAGTGTTTTGGATGAGCTCAGCATCTGAGTTAAGAACCCTGGAGGGCAGATGCCCTAGCCGGTGTGGTGGGCCTTGTCCAGTAAGTGGAGGGTCTGGACCAGCAAGGCCCCATCTCCCAGAGGAAGGGGTTTCCTGATTTTGGACTTAATTGACACATCACCTCTCCTGGGCTCCAGGCTGCTCTGGGGATCGAAACCTCCAAAACCACAGGCCAGTTCCTCACGACTCCTCTCTTTCTACAGATACATACCCTGTCAGCCCTGTTCTCTGGAGTCCCCTCATTCATTGGCAAGAGTCACCTCCAGGCACACAGAGGGCAGGCAGGGCAGAAGGGACGACTACCCAGACCCTGCTTCCTGCCTGAGCAGAGACCCTCGGGACTAGAGAGGCCCACAGTGGGCAGGGACCTTGGTGCCCCAGTAGGAGCCTCAGAAAAATAGAATCCAGAACAGAACCTGTGACCTGTGCTGCCTTTGCCCTATGGACCCCCTAAAACCTGTCTCCACGGAGGACCAGTGGTCAGTATTTGAGGTCTGCAGATCATGCAGTCTGTCACAGCCATTCAACTCTTCCAATGTCACATGATGGAGCCCAGAATGGGGACAAGCAGGACAAGTTCCAACAAAGCCTTCTCTGTGGGGCTGGGGTGCGCTCAGTGCGGAACACTGGCTCCCATGCCCAAGGCCCTGGGTTCCATCCCCAGCACCATAGGAAAAAATAAAAACACTTTGTGGACTCTGACGTTGGCACCCACTGTTTTCTGAGGTATTCAGATGTAAGTAAACGTGGGATCAGAGGAGAACCCCCACCCATGCTCAGGGTGGGACCCTGGATGCCTGCCTGTTGCCTCAGGAGGCTCTGGTTCTGAGTGGAGGGCTATTTTTTTGAGGGGTGGGATGGACGTACATACCTGCAGGCCCCCCCACCACTCCTGACCAGGCCTGGTCCCGTGCTGCAGAGCCAAGGACGGGAGAGGGTTAGATTGTGGTCGCCCCAGGCCCTCACTGACCAGCCTTGGCTGGGCCCCAGGGCCCTCTGCTTCCTAGGCACTTAAATCCTGGGCTCTTAGAAGGCGAGGAGGACCCTGCTGGCCTTCCGATGCCCAGGAAGCAGCTGTGTGAGCAGGGACCACAGTGCCCCAGAGCTGGCTGGAAGCAGACACCAAGGTACGGCCACAAACAGTCCCTCAGGGCCAGCGCCCAAGGGCAGGAGGCTGTCAAGTCAATGTGGCCTCTCCTGGGGACGCAGGACATTACCAGCAGCCAAGATTGCAACTGTTCCAGGTTTTCCTGGGATTGTCCCTTACAGTCCCAGAGACAGGCTAGGTGTGGTGGCAGACCCCTGTAATCCTCACTACTCACAAGGTAAACTTGAGCTGGGGATGTGGCTCAGTGGTAGGGTCCTAGCATGAGGCCCTGGGTTCAATGGCCAGTACAGCAAAAAAACAAGCATCCCTGTGACTGCCTGCCACCTAGGGCCAAGGGCCCACTGAGCCTGAGCCCCTGCACTGCAGCAGAGGAGCCCCTGCCCAGGTAACAGCGGGGTTTGCCAAGCACCGCCTACCCTGCACATCCCTGGAGACAAGGCTGGGATCACGGGCTCCCATGGCCGAGAGCCTGGGGTGGGGAATACACAAGTCAGTACCACCCACTCCCCGTCACCCGTGAAGGACGGGGTGTCTTCTGCACACAGCAGGACTGTGCACGTGGAGGCCCAGGCCAATCGGCACCCCACCCTGAGGACAGAGCGCTGTGTGGACCCACTTACACTGGATCTGCTCATGGACCACCAGGGCAAAGTGGTCAATCTCCAGGACGTGCGAGAGGGTGCCCAGCGTGTCCGTCAGGCGGATCTGGAAGGGAACCGTGGAGCACTCACTGGAGACAGAAGGCTGCTGCCTGCAGCATAGCCACCCACAGTCCCTCCACGGAAAGGATGTGGGGTGGGGGGAGGGCTGGCAGGGCACTGCCACGCCAGTCAGAGGGTGGCGCAGCACTCAAGAAACACACTCAGATGAGCTGCCAATCAGGGTAAGGGGGCCAGCAGATGCTGTTGGGAGGGGGTCAGCATGGCAGCCAGCTTTGTGAGCCCAGATCAGGGGTTGCGGGGCTGAGGAGGGAGGGATTGGTTATGGGATTCCTAGGGCCATACACACTGGGGTCTGTGACACTGTGATGACTCCCACTGGAGGCAAGCTCACACCTTGGAGGCATCTGTGGGACACAGGTGCCGGGCCAGGAAGCCCCCTGTCCTCAGAAGGGCCCACCCTACAGCCCTCACACCCTTCCCAGGGCCTGGTGGGGAATTCTCATCTTTTCCCAGTCCCACAACACACTGGGCGCAGCCACCTGACCCCACCTCCAGTGGGAAAATGGGCAGCAGCCCAAACAGAGATGCAAGCCAGCCCGGGCGGAGGGCTAGCAGCAGAAGTGGCCCCCCTGCAGGCTGGAGAGCGCTCCCACGCCTGGCACAGACGAGAACATGCACAGGAGGCCAAAGAGCAATGGACACACTCCCCATGAGGAAGGAGTCGGAGGTCAGCGCGTGGCTTCCATGAACAGCCACAGGCAGGTCCGTCTTGCTGGTGGGGAGGCGAGTGGGGCAGGAAGAAGCGCTGGGGCTGATGGACGTGGGTGGGTGAGGGTTTCCCGGGGGCATTTTACATCAAATCATGGAACTACATGCTCAGCACCCACTGTGTGCAACCACACCTCACTTAGGAACAGAAGAGGTGTGAAGGAAGGAAACTTCCAGAACTAGTCGGCAATGGGGAAGGCTGATCAGGAGGTCAAAGCCAGCCTCCGCAACTTAGTGAGGCCGTGAACAACTCAGTGAGACTTTGTCTCCAAGTAAAATACCCCAGAGGGGCTGTGAATGTGGCTCGGTGGTTGAGTGCCCCGGGGCTCAGTCCACAGTGTTAAAAGAACAAGACAGACCAAGGCTGGGACAAACACCCGCCCTCTGCAGAGGGGCCCGTGGTCAGGGAGGCCCAGGAGGCCATGTGAACAGCAGGAGAGCCAGGCTGGGAGGCCTCACCATGTGAGGGGACAGGGAGGGGCAGGGATTTCGGTTTTAACTCCAGGTGGGCTGGCTTTGTGGGGGTTAGAGGCCCAAGGGCCCTGTGAGGACCACAAAGGAGGCCGTGACAGGTGACGGGAAGGGGGAGGGCCGATCTGGCAGTGTCCGTGGGTATGCGAGACGCGGGAGAGGAGAGGTCAGGTCTGCAGCCTGCTCTGGGCGGAGCCCCTCAGCTCAGCAGCCTGCACAGCCAACACTCCCTGTTCCAGCTCATAGGGTCTGTGTGGAGAGCCAGGCTCTGCCCGGGGCCAGCAGAAGCAACGCCAGGCGCTGCCCTGGCAGCCACGACCTGGCCAGCACAGGGCCTGCTCTGGCCTGTCCCTGAAGAGCTGGGTTCTTACGAGGGGACCAGGTACACTAGGTGTTCTCCCACGGAAGCAGACACAACAAAGATGAAGGGTTGAGAGAAAGACCACCTGCGGAGGCCCTTGGGACTGCATTGGTGGTCCCCAGGCTGCTGCTGACCCCAGGCCCCACCACACAGCACCTGAGGGGAAGCGACCCTGGCCAGAGCTGCCCTTCTTGGCTCTGCACTTGAACCCTGGGCTTTGATGGGGTACAGGTGGCACCTGAGTGGGGTTACACCAGGGACCTGGTCCCCTTCCTCAGGAAGCACTTGTGCCCTGCTCTGAGGACAAACCAAGGCTGGAATAAATACCCGCCCTCTGCAGGTGCCCTGGAGAGAGGCAGAGGGTCCTGTGGGCAGGGGCTGCTCTACTCAGGGCGTACCAACCGGTTTGAACTGCTTGTAGAGGACTTTGCAGACTTGGTCTGACGGCTGCACCTTCCCAGCAAGCAGGGACGACAGCATGTTGCCAAGAGTCACCATCCCCAGGATGGCCCTGCAGGGGATAGAGAATGGGTGGGGGAAGGCAGGGGTCAGACTTGCCCACAGCTACACTGGGGGTCTCCGGCCTCCACCTGGCAGGAACACAGAGATCCCCCAGGACATGGTGAACTCAAGTCCTGGACTATTTCTGTTCTCACAGCTGTGGAGACTCCCAGGACTTTAAATGCTAGACGTGGGACAGCTGGTCACCTGGGCATGGCTGCCATGGACCTCTCCTGTGAGACACACCCCAAGGTACCTGCCACCTGCCACCTGCCTCCTGGGCAGAGGCCCAGGGCAAAAGTGTGTACGTGAGCAATGAGGCAGGAGCTCGGAGGCCCCGGCCGGAAGAACCCCCCATCGCACCTGCTGCCGCTCCAGGGGCTGACCAGCGGGTAGCCAAGGTTCTGAACACTATGCACAGTGACCACACCCTAGCAGCATGGGCCTCGGCTACCTCGTCTGGTGACACCACACATAGGGGCCAGGGGCTGCTTGTAGGGCCCAGAGGACGGAGCTCTGCACTGGGGTGGGGGTGGGGGGAAGCGGGGACTGACCCCGACTCCTCAACCACAGGCGCCTGGTCGAAGCCCTTCTCGCGGAGGATGGTGATGGTGTGCTCACAGGTGACGGTGGGCAGCACAGTCAGCGGGGCCGACAGGCTCAGCTCCTGAACTCGCAGGTGCCACCACCTAGGGAAAGGGAAGGCCGGGGACCGGTGCTTCACAGCAGGCCTCACCGCAGGGGCTACGGGGACCATGCACCCTGCCCAGGCGCTGTGTCCCTGCTCAGGCGTCCTTACCACGGCCTCTTCACCAAGAGGTCCTCCTCCTTCAAAAAGCCCTTCTGCAGCATCCACTTGTCACTCAGGAACTTGGACCTGCAGGGATTGTGGTGTCACCAAGGCCAAGGCCCCCACCACAGCCTCTGCACACGCCAGGTGCACACCCTGTGCACTCAGGGACGTGGTTCCTGGACCTTACTAGTCCAGGGGACAGTGAGAGCCTGGCAGAAGGTCCAGGGTTCAGGAGGACCTGGGCCAGGAACTGCAGGAGGAAGGGGCATCTGGTCAGCCAGGGCACCATGCTTGGGCTGATGGGCTCAGAGCCTTGGGTGAGGCTGTTTTCTGGGGCCTCTGTGCTCACAGCCCCTCAGGGGCCCCTAGGTAGCCCCCTCCTTGGCCTCCAGGTCTGCCCCAACAGAGGAAGTCCACCCTGCTCAAAGGACAGCAGAGGAAGCCACACAGCTGCTGCCACCTCCTAAGAGGCAGCCAAGTACCACCACACACGCACACTGACCCCTCACACTTCCTGCCCCACGCACACACCGTTACCACTCTCACAGACCAGGCTGCTCGCCAGCTCACACGTAGGCACAGCAGCCCACCCAAGTGCTCAGGGAGACGCGCTGCCGGGGCAGGCAGGAGCCCTGCTTAGGGCAACCTGGCAGTGGGCACCCAGGTATGAATCATCCCATGTCTGGGAACCCACCTGGGAGTGCCCACCCACTATGCCTGCCCAGCAAGGGCAGCAGGGTCATGCAGAGGCTCAGGCCAGGAGGAAGCCCTGTGTATAAGGGAGGGAATGGGGGATGGATGGCCTGTCCCAGCCTTGCTGCTCCACTGATCACAAGGCCTGCTGCAGGGCAGCTTCCCCCTGCTTCAGCGGGACCTGGGGTGAGGCACTACCCCATCGAAAGGAGCTGGAAGCCGAATGGCCACTCAGGGGGGCCAGGTCTGTCCTGCAAGTCGAAGGCCATGGCAAGCCACAGCAAGTTCTAAGGAACCCCGCCAGGACTGGTCCTGCCCAGGCTCTCTCAGGTTCAGGTCAGCAGGCGCCTGGATGGCAGGGGCAGCAGGCTCTCCCTTAAGGACACTGGTGCCACACACTGGCCCATGGAGCTGAGGCCTTGAGCCATGATAGGGGCAGAGACGGGGCCCCAGAGCTCCTGGGGCCCCGCCACCTCCAGATTCCTGCTGTCGGTTCCCTGGTGAGGCAGCGCAGGGCGGGGACAGCAGCCAGGCGGTGTCGAGGACAGGGGCAGGGCTGGAGGACAAGGGAGCAGGGCTCACATGTAGTTCCGCACGGAGTCGGGCAGGATGACCACACAGCGCTGACCCTCCTGCAGATCCTGGGCCGCCTTCACAGCCACAGCCATGGCGCTGCCGGAGCTGCCACCTGCCAAGGACCACGCAGCTGGCCATCTACACGCCTGGGTACATGCACACCCACACGCATGCCCAGGTACCCTCAGAGGCCCTGTGGGACGCTGGCACCGTGTGTGTGCTCCCTGCCCGTGAGTGCCTGTAGCACACCTGACCTACTCTGGGCAGAGCTGTGGGCAGAGGAGCAGGGCCTGCAAGGACCCACACATGCTTGACATTCCCGCTGAGGGCGAGTAAGAAGGCCCAGGAGGAGGTGAGACTTTCTGATCGGCCAGGGCAAGGCTGGTGACAGGGGATGCCCAAGGTGGGCTCTGGGTCCCACGCAAGCACCCCTGGTCCCGTTTGAGTGCCAGGGATAGCCTGCCGTCTCAGCGGCTGCTCACGGTCACCCCACGAGGAGGTGGGTGACACCAGGTCCTACCAACTGTGCCAGACCCTAGGAGCCTGAATCCAGGGGCTGCAGCTGCACCTCCAGCTGGGGCACATCTGGACTTGGCTCTAAGTGGCCACAAGAGCGTGGCCTGCAGGGAGACCCTCTTCTCCAGGGAGGCAGAGGGCCTGCTGCCTGCTCCCAGGGCCCAAGGCCAGGGAGCAAGTCGCCTTTCCCGCAGCGCTTGGCAGGTTCTTGTCATCAGCAGGGGCTTGGTCCCAGTCGTCAAGGTGGGACTGGGTGGCAGGGACTGGCTGCACGGAGGGCAGTTCCCACACATGGTGCTTCAAGTGGTAAACCCTGAGGTTTCACCAAACTGGCCCTGCTGTCCTGCATGGTATGGTCCCCAGTGCTGCTCTGTCCACCCTGAGCAGGCGGCCGAGGGCTCAGGTGAGGCTGGTGAGCCTAGTCCTGGACGGGCCTCTGGGCCACAGAGAAGGGAGCCACAAAGGTGGAGGGAGACCCAGCCCAGCCTCTCCAGGGCCCTGGGGGCACCCTGTCCTGGCTCTGGACCCCGCTGACGAGGAGCCCAACCATAGACAGGGCTGGTCTTGACTGAGTACCCCGAGAGCTCTGCCAAGAGCCCTGCCCCGCCCACCCTCACCTGCGCAGGTGAGCATGAGCTACAGCAAGAGCAAGCAACTGCTGCAGAGGAAGGCCAGGGCAGATGGCCCCCAAGCAGTGCACCGCTGCGGGCACACTGCCCCAGAGAGCCTAGGAGCTGGCAGAGGGCATGGCCCCCACTGCGCCTGCCCCACCACCCCAGGGGCGCCGCCGCTCACCACACAGCAGTCCTTCCTGTGCAATCAGCATGCGCGCAAAGGCGAAGGACTCCTCGTCGTTGCTCTTGAACCACTTGTCCACCACCTGTGGCCAGACGCCATGGAAGTCAGCTGGAGCAGGGACCACCTAAGACTTCTCTGGGTGGCTGTGGCCCCCAAAGAACCCAGCACCCCCGCCTGCAAACCTGGCGCTCTCTGCCCTTCCTGTTCCAACACGCTTCTCAACTACAGCCTCCGCCAGGACCGGGGGCTGCTGCAGGGCCTGGCATCTTACTTGGCCTGTGCCCTCACCACCCAGCCGCAGTGAGCCGTGGAGGCAGTGCCAGAGCGTGAACTTGGATCTGGTAGTGCCCCTTCCCAGGAGTTAACCCTGAGGACACCTGCTTTCATTTATTTTTTTGAGTCGAGGTCTTACTAAGTTGCTGAGGCTGGCCTAGAACCTGCGACCCTCCTGCCCCAGCCTGCCGTCACTGACCCCGATACCAGAAGCCCTCAAACTCCCTATGCTGGTGCTTATTCTTCCGTCCCACTCAGTGGAAAGCCAGTGCCCAGGCACCAGGCTGCAGCTGCCTGGCCGGGCAGTGCTCTGGCCCAACCTACCGCCCTGTCCAGCACCGTGGGGATGAAGTCGTAGCCAATCCCTTCCACCTCGTAGAAGGTCTGGTCTGTCTGGTTCAGCTCTTCGGGCTCCGCAAGGATGGACCCTTCCGGGTCCACCCCGATGATCTGCAGAGTGGGTGGTTTTAGTGTTCAAGCTGGGGACCAAACCTCATCTGGACTTACTGGAGGAGCCACCCCCACTGCTAACACGTGACTCTTAATGACCCATCCACAGGGCACACATGCTGTCTGGGGCTCAGAGGCAGGAAGAATGTCCAGAACCAGGCCCAGAGTAGGAGCTGTGACAACCCATCTGAAGCAGTGTCCTGAGTAGGACCCTCAGAGGTGACCTCCCACGGTTCCTCTGGAAAGGACCCCCCAGTACTGGGGCAGCCAGAGCCTTAAGGGACACAGGGAAGCTCTGGACATTGACCTCTTCCAGGTTGGTGGGCAATACCATCCAGAAAGAGTAGCCAGCCAGGTATTGCTGCAAGCCATCCTCAGACCAGCCCTGAACCCCAAATCCAGGGCCTGTCTCAACTCCACCCCCAGGCTGACCCTCATCTCCACTTAGCACAGCAGACCCTGGGTCATGGCAGGAGGAGACCCCACCCCTGAAGCACACTTGACAAACATCCCCCGGGGTGCAGATGGCAGTGCTCTGCGGCCCACGCCCAGGAACAGCTCGGGGCCCGGTGAGAAAGGCCAGTGGACCAGGCCACAGGCCCAGCAGTGCCAACCCGCCCCTGGCGCTACTCACTCTGCACCCAGGACACTTCTCCTTCAGCTTCCTGGCGATGCCTGTGATCGTGCCCCCCGTGCCCACAGTAGCCACCAGCATGTCCAGCTTCCCTGGTGGAGGGAGAAGGTCTCAGGCCAGTGTGGCCAGCCCCCACTCCTCGCCAATACCCAGAGCACGCAGCCCAGTGATCAAGTGCCCCAAGGAAAGTCCAGCCTCAAGTGCAAACGGAGCTCACGGCCTTCACGGGTCTGAGCAAGAAGACAGGGATGATGGCTTTTGCCCTGGCTCTGCTCAGAGACCCTCGGCCCTCAAAGCCCCCCATGGATGAGTCTGGAGCTGATGCCCACTGGGTGCAGGTGGCAGGACCGTGTCCCTTGTTGGTGATGGGAATAGTCCACTGAATTTTAAAAGGAAACGGGCAGACTGCTCAGGCTGGGCGCTGGCACGCCTGGGCCACCCCAGACCCTCCGGGCGAGTCTGAGCACAGGCAGGCCCAGGCGCCGGCCGCAACCCCCCGCCAGCCAGGCCTCTGTTGCCAAGTGAGAGGAGGCTGGCTCATAAAATGGGGCAAGCAAAGGCTTGGGCCAGCCTGTCACCTGGGCCAGTGCCAACGGGCGGCCGAGGCTCCCGCCTCCCAGCTCTTTCCCACAGGGATCTGCTGGCACAGCATCTCCCTGACCCCCAGGACTTGGCACTCGTGAGTGGACACGGTTCCAGGAGCCACATGCCTGTACGGACAATAAGCTAATTGTGGCCCTCAGCACCCAGCCTGGAGGTGGGGGAACAAGGCTGAGTTCACTGCCCGCTGCAGCTCGTCCCGCTGCCCTGGAGGCCATTTTAGAGAGGAACATTTCAGAGGGGTTCTGCAGGGTGAACAGGAGTTGGCCAGGAAGAGGACACGTGATCTGTACACTCCAGGCAACCAGGGACAAAGGAAACCGAGACCCACGGGGAGCACACACCATCACACTGCTGCAGGATCTCCTCCGCGGTGGCATCATAGTGGGCCAGGGGGTTGCTGGCATTGCGGTACTGTGCAGAGAGAGCCGAGGGCCAGGAGCGTGAAGGCCTCCGCCACACCAGCCACAGCCGGCTGGCCCCCAGCTCAGTGGAGGGCCAGGGAGGAGCCCAAGGCCCGGGACAGAGGGGCCGGTGGCGCAGGCAACCGCCGGCCCCCCAGAACACACAGCTCCTGTTCAGCCAGACACACGTCCAAGAGGAGTCGAGTCTGCCACCCGCAGAGCGCTCCGGGGCCTCGCTGAGCCACAGCTGGCAGCATGCAGGGCCGCAGGCCTGTGGCTCCATGGGCAGGAGCACGGCAGGCCCAGCGCCCACCACACTGCCCGAAGCCCGCAGAGCCCCGGGGATCTCTCGGATGGGCGCAGGACCAACCCCGGACGCCCGGGCTGCAGCACCTCACCTGGTCCAGGATGTGGGAATTGGGGATCTCGTTCTTCAGCCGCCACGCCACACCCACATGGGACTCGGGGGAGTCGAACCTGGCGTTGGTGGGCGTCCTCACGATCTCCGCCCCCAGGGCCCGCAGGACATCCACCTGCAGGTGGAGAGCCACACCTCGTCCTCCCGTCAGGCCTGAGCCGGGGCCCGCCGCGCCCCGCACCCAGCACCCAGCACCCACCTTCTCCATGCTCATCTTCTCAGGCATCACGATGATGCAGCGATAGCCCTTCACGGCCGCAGCCAGCGCCAGCCCGATCCCTGAGGGCAGCACGGAGGGTGTGAGGGGCCCGGGGGCTGGCCCTGCCCGTCCCTGTCAGGACACCAGGGACAAGCTCCAAGTCCAGCTGCCCTGCCAGGAAGGCCCTGGGCAGAGTACTGAGGACGTCCAAAACCCACCTCGGCACCTGCCACCCCCACGTGGGGCCAAGGGAACGCAGAGGCAGAACCACAGGCACCTCTGCTCACGAGGAAGAGCCCGGGGTCAGGATGGGATAGCAGCTGCAACAGCCAGTGCAGAGCCCAGCTGTGTTCACCCAAGAGATGCTGAGTGGGAAGGGTGGCCAGCACCGGCCACCCTCCTGCTGCTCCCTGCACCAACCTGTGTTCCCAGATGTCGGCTCAATGATCGTGTCCCCGGGTTTCAGGGTCCCATCGCGCTCGGCGTCCTCAATCATGCGCAGGCTGATGCGGTCCTTCACACTCCCGCCCGCGTTGAAGAACTCACACTTGGCCACTGGGAGCCAGAGATGGTTCAGGAGGGAGAAGACCCCGACCCCGATGGACTCCTGCTTACCCTCCGGTTACCAGACGCACCCCAGCGTGGCCCCAGGTTTGGGCTTATCCACTCTGGAAGTCGCCCCTCCACGCCCCTGCACCTGGGTGCTGGCGGATCAGGGCTTTCCCACTGCAGGCCACGCACACACCCCTACAGGGCACAGGGCGACTCTGCGAGAGTGAGGAAAAGACACCCAGGAGCCCCCACCAGGTGGACAGGCCACAATGTGTCCCTCTGAGGCAGGCAGTCCCACTGCAGCATGTAGGACTGCAGCAGGGCTGGCTGTGAGTCCCACACCTGAGGCCAGCTGAACTGGCAGGCCCTGCTGACCATCACCTTGATTGTCCTCCAGCCACGGCTGGGGTCACTCCCCTGCCCGAAGCCCCTCCCAACTGCGCTCTGAGGCCAGGGGCCTAGCCTGGGCTCTTCTTCCTTTAGGGAAGGCCTCTCTCCCCAGCTCTCAAAGTATTTAGTTTTCCAAGGGGGTGGGTATTAGTCTGCACCAATACGGTTTGAAGGAACCTGGACTGACCTGCAACACCCACAGCCACCCGCCTGACTCATCCGTGTTTCTGAAAACCACAACCAAACACTTCACCCCAGAACCAGGTGGAGGCGCTGTGGTTTGGGGTGGGGGTGGGGTGACGTGTGGCCGAGAGAGGCCTGCATCCCAGAGAGTCACTGGAGGATGCCTCTCACAGCTGGGGACGGCCCTGCTTGGGAATCCAGCTGCCGGGCCAGGCTGGCCCACCTTGGAGGCCACTACCAAGTGCAGACGTGGTCTGAGCAGCTTGGCTGGTGCCCTAGCCACCTCTGTACCGCCTGACAAAGGGACACAGCCCTGGTCTCCTGAAGGGGGCTGTTCTGGAGCAGTCTAGGTGCCTGGCAGTGCTCAGGGAGCAGGTCCGCATCTCTGGGGAACCCCACCCCTAGGGGGCGGGCAGGAGGCAGGCCCCCAGGCCCTCCACTCCCAGTGCCTCCAGCTGTCTCAGGACACCCCGTGGCAGGGACATCTCCTCTCCATGCAGCAGGGACCTTGGAGTCACAAGCTAGACACCTGGTCCCCAGCCTGTCCCCAGGCTCCTGGCCCTTCCGGCTGCCCTACTACTGGTTCCGAACCCAGACCCCGCTCCCTGGGGCTCAGGTGTGCAGGCCTCTCCCCCGGGAGGGTGCCCCTGCCCCTTCTGCTCTGGGAGCAGCTCCTTTACCCAGCAAAGGCTGAGGTAAGGTCCAGTGTTCGCTGCGGCTGCTGACCCTCCCAGGCCCCTTCTGCCTCGTCAGGGATTGGCTGAGCTCGGTCCCCACTACCGACACGGAAAATGAAAACCCCAAACACTGAGGCCTGGGAGAAAGAAATAGGAAGAGCCATACCACCTACCACCCAAGGTAAGTCCTTCCCACATGCCAGCCACAGGGGGAGACAGTGTCCCCTCCAACCCACAAGTGACACTCTCTAGGAAACCCTGATCTCTTCCAAGGCGACTGCTCCCAGGCACTGGCCACCGGCCCCCTGCTCGCGGCCCCACTTTCCGAGTGCACAAAGCGACGTGTTTAGCGGCTCATTTTCCACCAGGGAAGTGGGCCCATTCCCGTGGGGTCCCATTCCTGAATAAAGGCTGAAATGACCTGTGACGTGTGTCTGGCCGTCTCTCTGTTCTAACACTCACGAGCCAGCTGGACACAGAGATGGACCCCTCCTGTCCACTGATGGCCACACCCCTACCTAGGACTTGCCCACTTCCCCTGAAGTGGCCCCAGGGAAGCCCTGGGCACAATCTGCTCCGCTCTGCCTTGGGGTCTTCACCTCGCTCCTCACTCAAGGTCAGCTCCCCGCTGCCAGCAGCTCCGGGTGGCCCCCCTGCTCACCCTGACGAACCCCTATAGCACTTCCTTCTCGAACTTTACGGATATGACCTCCACCCGAGCCATCAGCAGGCTGCCTGCCCCACAGCCTGCGGCCCAGGGCTTCATCTGGGGTCCATCCCAGGGTCGGGGAGCGCGGGGCGGCACTCACAGAGCTCGCATTTGAGGCCAGCGCTCTTCCCGATCTTGTTGATCCTGACCATCGGGGTGTTCCCAATTTTCCTCAGAATATCTGGCAAGATTTTTGGAGAATTTGTCCTAAAACAAAGAGAGAGTCCACCATTACTCAGACGAACAAGACCAGACACCGACGGTACGGACAGTCCAGCTGCCCTCTTACAAAACGAACCAAGGACCTCGGGGCTGGCTGTGGGGAAGGGTCTGGACGGCCCACCAAGCCACAGGCGGGGAAAAATGACATCGCGACACACACACACACACACACACACACACGCCCTCCTAACACCTGCCAAGCCCAAACACGGTAATGCCCGTGGATTAGCCAAGGGCACTAGAATGTACCACATTTGTGTCCTGATCTGAACATGTCCTTTGGTCACCTAAGACCTTTATTATTTTTGCAACTTCTTGTGAGTTTTAAAATAATTTTCCAGTAAAAAAAAGTTAACAGCCAGGTGTGGTGGCACATGACTATAATCCCAGTGACCTGGGAGGCTGAGGCAGGAGGATGGCAAGTTTGAAGCCAGCCTCAGCAATTTAGAGAAACCCTGTCCCTCAAAATCAAAAGGGCTGAGGTGTAGTTCAGAGGAAGAGCACCTGCCCAGCGGGCACCAGGCTCTGGTTCCCACCCCATATCACAGGAGGGAAAATAGGTTAGAAACAACCTTGACTTTGAAACAACAAATCGGAGTCCCTGTTTCTAGGACACCTCTGCTGGGAATTCCAATCCCCCATCCCAGGGTCTGACTGCTAGGGTAGCTCTACTCCTCAGACCTCTGGCCAGCAAGGAGGACCGCAGGACCACAAGAAATGCCAGGCTTCTACCTGCTCTGGGCCCAGGACAATGCCAACAGTTCTACCTGACAAGATGGTGACAGGGACAGGGAGGCTGTGAGGCCAGCGGCTGTCCAGCAGCTCTGTGTGCACAAAGTGTGGCCCAGGCAGGTTCCCAAATGACCTTCCTGTGGCTCCCTCCACCCCAGGGAGGGGTGTGTCCCACCACCAGCCAAAACCTCCTGAGAAGACTCCGCAGAGGGCCTGAGGGGGCCAGCTCCCGTCAGCGTAAGAGGGCAAGGAGCGCAGCACCCCAGTGGTCGGGCACAGCTGCCTGCCCTGCAGGCCGGAACCCAGGACGGGGAGTGGGCAGCACCTGCGGGGCGGGGGAGGGGGTGTTGGGCTGGGCAGGATCAGGCTCGGCCCCCAGGGCAGGTGACAAGTTTGCTCACTCAGCAGGCCACAGTCTGCAGGTGACGGGGCTGAGAGGTCCTGATTCACCTTATCTGAAGGGCTTGTACTTTCAGCCAGGAGGCTGCGGGGCATCCCAGACCTTAGCTTAGACCCCAACCTGTCACAGGGCCACCTGTCTGCCCTCCCCTGAGGCTCCCACAGGCCCTCTTCATAAGCCCACACCATCTTGGAAACCTCTGCAACTGGCCCCAGGCACCTGACCCCACCTGCCTGCTCTGTCTCTGGCCCCATGGGTCTCCCTGCCATTACCCCAGGGACTGTGTCTCCCTCTAGCGGACCCGGGTCCAGTGGGGGCCTCTACCACAACTCCCTCCTGACTGTGGGGACTGGGGACAGGGCTATTTCGGGACAAGACTTCCCTGAGGCCAGTGTGCTCAAGCAGCAGCCAGGGACCTGCTCTCCCCCCCCCCAGGCCCTGCAGCCACACCCAGCCTCCCCCACCTGGCCCCGCTGCTCTGGGCTGTGTGGGCAGCAAGGACTCATCCCTCTGGCCAGCTGCCTGAGTGGCCTCCTGGGCTCCCAGCACGAGGCTCCTGCAGAACCTGCAGGTGAGTGAATTTCGCTCTTCCTGTGGCCGCTGAGACCCCCGCACACTCCTGCTGACTGTTCAATCTGTGACCACTGGTGCGGCACGCAGCAGGGGAGGACAGGCACTTTGGAAGCCCGCTCTCCATCGGGAGGACTGTGCACTAAGGTCACCTGCAGCCTCAAACAGCAAGCTTGGCGTGTCCTTGCCGGGACAGGGATCGCTGGTCTAGGCTGTCCTACCGCAGAGCATCGAGAACACCGCACCAGCGCAGGGCTGGAGAGCCCCCCACCAGGCCGGGCTCAGACGAGGCCGTCCTCCCAGCGGCTGCGGAGGCGAGGACCGAGAGGTCAAAGCCAGCCTCAGCAACTTAGCAAGGCGCTAAGCAACTCAGGGAGACCCTGTCTCTAAATAAAACACGAAATAGGGCTGGGTGTGGCTCAGCGGCCGAGTGCCCCTGGTTCAATCAACAGTACCAAAAAAAAAAAGGCCTCCACTGACCCTGGAACTCCATAAAAGGGGCCCACGACAGGAGCCTGGCAAGAGGCACAGACACCTGGCGGGGACACCTCTCCCAGCTACTCCCAGCACCGACCTGGGCAGGCTGACCTAGGTGTGCTGACACATTTGTCCAGCTCAGTGTGCCCAGCTCAGCTGGGCAGCGGCCTGCCCGAACTCAGTGCTCCCCCCCCCCCAGCCCAGCCCTTTGTCACCCACCGTGATCACGAAGGGCACCCCCACCCCAGGTCCTCCTGGATGTAGCTTCCAGGTAATAAGCGGCTCCAGCCAGGGTAAGGGAGCACCCATCTGGTTGTCAGACACTCACAGAGCCTCCAGGTGAGACGCGTGGTGGTGCGGGGAGTCCGTGCTGGGCCTGCCCAGCTGCCAGGTGCACCTGCTGGGGATGTCAGGCCGGGTCCACAGATGTTCCTTGGCCTCCTTGTCCCCTGGAGGCCCCCTCTCTGGGCTCCCTTTCCCCAGGTGGTGGGGGCACCCTGCAGACCCCTCTTTCACCTGGGGTGTCTCCGAAGGCATGCTGGGATCTGCAAGGGAAGGGAGAGACGTCAGTTCAGGTTCCAGTGCTGGGGCATTCCGGCAAATCGGGCGCCTCAGGGCCTTGGAGCCCACTCACATCAGTGCACCAAGAAGAGCGTAAAGCAAGCCTCCAGCTGCCACAGATGACACTCTGGCTCCTCAGAAAGTTAGACAGAACTACCATAGGACCAGCAATTCGATTCCCAGGCACCAATCCAGAAAATGGGAATAGGTGTTTGCACACCCGTGTGCACAGCAATGTTGTTTACAGGAGCTCCCAGGTGGGAGGAAGCTGCAAGAGTCCACCAACAGATGAACGGATAAAACACAATGGGGCCCATCCAGCAATGGAGTAGTATTCAGCCACAAAGAGGAAGGAATTCTGACCCCTGCTACGACATGGTGGACCCTGAAGATATCATGCGGAGTAAAAAGAAGCCAGATGAAGAGAAGACAGACACAGCTGATTCCACCGCGAGGTCCCCCCACAAAGGCAACCCAGAGGGCGGAAGAGGCCAGCAGAGCCATGGGAGGGAGGACTCATCACATGGTGAAGGAGGGGACACGTAGAAACGATCAGACAATAACCAGCCAGCCCTCGGGAAACCAACTGCAGAGTAAGAGCGCTCAGAGGACGGGGACGGGGAGTGGCTGGGGACAGAGCCTGTGCCTGGCACACTCCAGGCTGGCTCCACCTCCAGCACCAGAGAAAGGGGCAAATCAGGCAAAGCCGGGCGTGGGGGCACTTCCGGTCAGCACTGAAGAACACCCTGTGACAGCGACCTGCGGGACAGGTACGGGGCGTCACCGCCCACTGCAGATGACAGGCCACGGGAGGACGCAGGGCAGTGGGGGTCCGGGGAAGACGGAGGTGTGATGTGCGCCCCACCCGCCATTTACAGAAGGGTCAGCTCCCCAGGGCCCCTGCCCCTCCTGCGGAGGTGACTCTGGGTTCCCAGGGCCAGGTGGGCACTCGGGGGCACCCGAGCGGCCCAGGGGACCCCACAGCCCCTGCCGGTGCTCTGCCTTGCCCCTGGGGACACTTCAGCCAACCACAACAAGCACCTTCAAGTAAATGAACCCAAACAAGAAAACGGGGAGGAGCCGGCACCCCGGTGAAGCCCTGCCGCTGCTGGCCACCTCCCGCCTCGGCATCCCCAGAGGGACCAGCCTGGACACGCCTCTCCGCGGCCTCCTCCTCGACTGTCCCCAGGCCACAGCCAAGGCCAGCTCATGACTGCTCAAGTGACCACACTGAAGCTCTGAGCCCCTTCTCCTGGGACAGAGGCAGGGTGGGGGACCCTCAGCCCCGGGGGGGGTCACTGCCCGAGAAAGTAACTGGCCCCTTTTGTAACAGAGGCACCATGTTAATTTAAGATGTTGATAACTGGGAAACCGGGTGAGGGGAGGTAAGTGGGAACCTGTTCTGCTCAATTTTCCTCTCAATCTAAAGCTGTTTAAAAAAACTAAAAAGTCAGCCGTGGCGCCTGCCTATAACCAGCGGCTCAGGAGGTGAGCAGGAGGAGGGCAAGGTCAACCGCTCAGCAATGGCCAGGCGCTAAGCAGCTCAGTGAGACTCTGTTTCTAAATAAAATACAAAATAGGACTGGGGGTGGGGCTCAGTGGCCCAGTGCAACTGAGTTCAACCCCTGGTACCCCCCAATTGTATTATGGGTGCAAAACGTCCTTTAAGGAGCATGTGGCAGGGGCTGAGGCTCAGATGTCTCCCCCAGAACCCAGCCTGGCTCCTCCCCTGCTCCCCAGGCCATTTTGCCCTCAAGTCAGAACGGGGGAGGCCTCCTCACTCACTGTAATTGGAGGCTCCCCCCTTGCCCGCTGCCCTTCCTCCAGCGCCGCACAGGCTGCGGCTGAGTCTCTCAGGAAAGCTGTGCCTGGGTTCAGAGGTTGGGCTCTCCCTTCCACCCGGGCCACCCGCGCTGTGCCACATTCTTCCCAACATTGCAGAAAGACCCCACTCCGAACAGCATCGTCCCTTCAGGGGCCATCTGTGCCTACAGGCAGGTGATTCTCTCTCCTGGCCCAAGATCCCTGCTCTACACTGGTGTCCCCCACAGAGGCCAACAGCTGGCCTGGGGACCCCGGCTGTGGGACTAGCCACATGGCCCTGCAGACCAGGGCCCTGCCGAGGCACCATCCTGTGGGCAGAGTCCCCACAGAACCCAAAGCCACAGAAGTTGGCTCTGAGGAGCAGGTGGGACGCCCAGCTCCCACCTGCTTGGGTGTCACCTCCACGTGGCCAGATGCAGAAGCATCCTGGGGAGGAGGGCCATCCAGTTCCAGCCCCTGTGGACACCCTGCTGCAGCCCTGCTGGCACACACCAGCCAGTCCAGAGGGGCCCAGTTTGGGCCAAATGAGGGGACCACAGCAAAGCCCTCTTAATGTGGGAATTGTCAAGTGGGACCATGAGCCCTCAGGCCATGTGGCTTCCAGAAGGGGCCCTCAGGGGACAAGTTGTGGGAGTACTATACCCAGAAAATCCGAGGGACGTCCCGCTGCTTTCCCTTGGCATTGGGGGACTCAGCAATCCGCCTCGCCTGGGGTGAGGCCAAGGACAAGGCCCCACGCCCTCTAACAGGGTCTACTTCACGCTCTGACTTGGCCCTTGCTGCTCAGCCACTGCAACTGGTTTTTAAATGCACAGGTTTCTTTCTCTTCCTCTCCTCCTCCTCCCAAATCTCCAGGGAAAGAGGGTCACCTTTGTTCCCCACCCTAGGCAGAGTTATCTGAGCACACGCCCTCTGTGGGGAGGGCACCAGAAGACCTCAGAAAGGACAATCCCAAATTAACAGGTGAGTTACAGCCCCGGATGGAGAGCGCCCGGAAGGTAGCCTGAGTCACCTCTTTAACAGCCCCTGCTCCTGCTGAGGGGCAGAATCACAGCCTCTGGGACAGGATCCCCTGTGTTTCTCCTTTGCTAGAAAAGCAATAAAACTTCTTTTTCCTTTTTCTCAAACCTGTGTCCTTGTTATCGGATTGGCATCAGGGACAAGGACTAGCTTTTGGTAACAAATGTGGTACCCCAGTGGCCCCTCTCCAGCTTTCTGGAGCAGGCCTGGCTCTCCAGGAAGCCACTCCCATGCCCAGGATGCCAGGTGGCGGGCACACGGTTGACAGCCAGTTGCAGGCGAGTTAGGAGACAGGAGAGTTGCCTGGGGTTGAACCAGAGGAGCTGTTCCCATGAGTAAAAGGAGGGATTAAGGGACATCCTAGCAGTCCTAAAGCTCCTTTTGCTTTGGGGACTCCTGCCTTCTCCCCCTGAGTGGTACAGGTGGCTCCATCATGGTCCAGTTTGAGAAAGAGGAAACTGAACTCAGGAAAGTCGAGACAGCCTTGGCATCTAGTAGGTCCCCGGGTGCACACAGTGAGACCCTTGATTCACATCTAGTCCCTCTTTCTGGGGACATCTGTGGGGCCATCGGTGTAGGAGTCCTGGTTAAGCAGGACTCTAGAACCTAGGGATCTAGAACCTTCTGATCTGTTCTAGGTTCTCATCGGTTTGTTGGCCTTGTCTTGGGAATTCCCTCCGGTTGCTGGTCTGTTTGCCTCTGTTACTGCCCTTTTAGACATGGCCAGAATTGCATCGATCCTGTAGGGAGCCTCTTGGGGAAGACCTTGGCAGGTCAATATGAAGGTGCCCGTCCGTCAGCCGTGGTTTGGGGGCTCCTCTCTGGTTGTCTGTCTCTGTTTCTTTCTGTTCCATCGTCAAGTGAGCTGAAGAAAGGGTCAGCTCCAGTAGAAGCCTAAGGTTTTACTATAACGTCCGGCTTTTGGTTAGCTTTTGGGATCATTGTACCCTCTTGCATTGGGGTTGGTCTCTCAGAGGTAAAGTGAGTGGAAGAAGTGTGTGCGTGGGTATGCTGTCCGCAGGCGCAGGTCTGCTGTCCACAGGGGCAGGTCTGCTGTCCGCAGGCTCTCGCCTGCCCGTCTGCAGGCTCCCGCCTGCCAGCCCTGGTCTCAGTGGTCCTCTCTGTCCTGTTACTGGCCCTTTAATACACGGCTGCTGCCTCCATCTTTCTGGTAGTCTCTTGAGCACAGAGACCTTGGCTGCATGGGCCACCTTTAGGGATGAGCCTCTCTAAGAGAAAAAGGGTCCCTGTAACACAATCGGCCTGTCAAGGGTCTTTCTGGATTACTGAGGTTGGTCTTTCCGAGTAAAGTAGGAGAGAGACTCTGCACAGCCTTGATGGGGTGCAGGAGGGGTGGAGCCCGCAGGAAGGGAGCCCAAGTGCCACAAGGCACTGCTCTGTGTGCAAGGACAGCAGGACACCAGAAGAATGGGTTAAAGGGATCTCAGTCTTTCAAACCCAGTGCTGCACCCCCAGCACCACCGCTCAGCCTGGCCCCAGCAGCCAGCCAGAGGTCATCTCAGTGCGGTCAAGGTCACCAGCCCTAAACTGGGAAAAAACAAAAACAGAACAGAAAACAGCAGCCAGGGCTGTGGAGAGGGGGACAGAACCTGCCCTGGGGGTGGGGGCTACTGGCCGCAAGGGATGTGGCAGGAGGTTCCAGCTCTGTTAGCTTAGGACCTGGGGACAGAAGCTGGGTGTGGTGGGGCTCGCCTCTAATCCAGTGGCTCAGGAGGCTGAGGCAGGAGGATCTGAGTTCAAAGCCAGCCTCAGCAACAGTGAGGTGATAAGAAACTCAGTTGAGACCCTGTCTCTGAATGAAATGTAGAATAGGGCTGGGGATGGGGCTTGGTGGTTGAGTGCCCCTGAGTCCAATCCCTGGAACCCAACTCCCACCCCCAAAAACAGATCTGATAGGAGACCCTATTTGTTCATCACTGGGGCAAAGCAATTCTTGCTATGACAGTATCCCACCAAACTGAATGCCCGGGGAGACGGGCAGAATGAATAACTGCACCCAGAAAAGAAAAATAGAGAAACTAAGGCAGACCAATTTTGTTGGCAGCCTCTTCAAAGGGACCTTCAAGAAGCCTAAAGAAAAAGGGTGGAATGGCCTATCAATATGCTTAGTGTAAGGCCCCAAAGAAGCCTCGGGTACAACTGACAGCGGAGCTCACTTAGAGATGATGGCATGTGACAATAGGGAGACAGGTCAGACTCCAATACATGCTGTGCTCCAACCCTTTGACTGCAACCTGGGAGAAAAAAGATTAAGGCACAGTAGCAGACTGTCCAACCCTCTCCTGAGATGAAATATGTGGTGTGTAAATCAAATGCACAGATAAAACGCAAAAGGATTGTTTCAGAATGAGTTGAAGAAAGAATCCAAAACTAGAAAATATTTTTTTTTTAAAGTCATAGGCATGGAAATATATTTCAGTACAGAAAATTAGAAGATAAAAGGAATGTTTCTGGATGAGAAAATATTTTGTCTGGTAAAGTAATATTCTTGTGCTAAAGTCCAAGATGAAAGAGAACAAACTAAGGATACAAAGAAGTTGTGAATGTTTAGCAAGTTGTAGAAGGTAGATCTCAAAAAGTCTGTGTTTGTGATTACGTGGATATAATTAGTATTCATTCAAAATTATCTGAACTTTAAAGCACTGGTGTGGAGCAAAGCCTGAAACATTAATCTGCTTTTACCTATCAATATGATTTTCTTATATCCATTAGGTTTTAAGTCTTAAAGGAATTAGGGTTTGTACCTTTTAAAGTCTTTTTGGGTAGGGTAGTGGGAATTGAATCCGGGGAGCAATACTCCCAGCCCTTTTTAATATTTTATTTAGAGACAAGGTCTCGCTGAGTTTCTTAGGGCCTTGTTAAGTTCCTGAGGCTGGCTTTGAACTAAAAATCCTCCTGCCTCAGGCTCCCAAACTGCTGGGATTATAGGTGTGTGCCACAGCACCCAGCTTAAAGTCTTAAATGATTACTTTGTACCTGGCTAAACCAACAACTATCATTTTAAGTTATAACAATATAGTTGACACCCTAAATAGGTGACTAGATATATGTATGCCTCTGAGAACTCTACCTGAGCCTTGTCTAAGTGTTATGTAAATGTTTACAAAATGAAGTTTATCTAGGTTTTCTGGCAAGGTAACCAATAAGCACTCTCTTTTTTGAACCTGAAATAGAAGGGCCACACTGTTCTTTGAAGACCTGTCTTATACCTGTATGCTTTGAGTTAGTCAATTTGTGATCATTAATACTGTTTCCTAAATGGATGAGATTTAAGGCTATCTTTTGATTTTTGCTAGTACTGCTAACCCATTCAGATTATTGTTACCACACACTACAGATTCTAAGTTGTACTTTAAAAGTTAAGCTTAGGGGAGCACTTTACGAAGTTGGTGTTCTCTAACTATCTGTAATGCCAGGTATGGTGGCGCATGCCTGTAATCCCAGGGGCTCAGGAGCATAGACAGGAGGATCTGGGGTTCAAAGCCAGCCTCAGCAACAGAGGTGCTAAGCAACTCATTGGGACCCTGTCTCTGAATAAAATACAAAATAGGGCTGGGTATGTGGCTCAGTGGTCAAGTGGCCCTGAGTTCAACCCTGGTACCAAAATAAAAAGATTACTGTGATCTCAAAATTAACAAGATATAATGCACAAGGCTTAAAATTATTAAAATCGTTTTTTTGGGCTCATAGCTATTACACAAACTGAATGTTTTTGCTTTGTCAATTTCATTTTTTATTTTCCTTGTAAACTTTATAACTGTTGCTGGTTAGTGCTTTGCAGAGATACTGCTTCTAATCAAACAACCTGGGCTGGTATTCGATAATAAGTCACCACCTACAGAGCAGAGTATATAATGCTGACTTGCAGACCAATACTGATCCTAATTAAATGAAGAGGGTGTCTGTAAAATCATACTGAAGTTATATCCTGTTACTCCCTTTTTAAGACTGGTGGAATTGGCTTGCTGGGTGTTTAAAATCAAAAACCTGGGAGACCCAAGTCAAGGGAGTGAAAGGGCCAAGGAAAAGCAGCCAACACTTTGGCCCTTGCCCTCTAAGGTCAGCCAGGACCCGAGAACGATAGGACCCCTCTCTGGGCCCTGCAACTCTAGTGAGTCACCTGATCTGGGGATGGGGAGACCAAGAGGACCCAGAGAACAGGAAGCCAACCAGTGCACACTCGTAAAGAGGAGGGTTACTGGAGAGGGAAGTGTCCCTGATGCTTCCAAGAGAAGCCACTTGGGTCAACCAGACCTGGACCCATCCTGGCAAGTGGCACCACTTGGTAGAGGAAAGCTAAGGGAGCCAGGAGGCTTTATCACCAAGAGTGATCCCTGAGGCATCTCGGTGGACTCTTAAGAGTAGATAGGAACGGGGTCAGTTTTGGCAGGAGAGGCAGTATGGCCTAAAGCACAGTCCTACAGGGACTTTTAAAAGGAAAAACAATGTTTTGTTTTTAAATGTAACTTAAGATGGTGACAGCCCTACCCAAAGTAAGTAAAGGTGTTGGCTATATAGGAAGGGTTCTGTGTGACAGTGCCCAAAAGTGATGTTCTAAAGGACTCTAGGCTGCAGTCTGTCCTGAGTTAATTTGGGCCTGCTGTCCTAGATCTACAAATCTTCCTAACCTCATACATTGTAAACTGGATCTGTTTTTCACAGATCAGATTATGAGTTACTGTCTTCACGGTTTTCAGAGACTGGTTGAAATACTAACTGCTTCTGCGCTAATTGTGTACAAAAAAGGAAAGCTTTGCTGTCTCTATTGTTGTCTTCGGACGACCCCCGCCCTGTGGATGCCTTGACTGCTCTGATGCTGAATGCCCTTCACTGTCCATGCCCCACCTGATAGAGAACAAAAACTTCCGGTTATTTCCCCCAATTTGCCCTCTTTCAACAGGTAATTGCTTGGAGATGTTGTCACCGATTTTTCCATTGAAATGAAGTGTAAAACTGTCAGTGGGGAAATGTAACAGGGTCCACTTTAGGCTTTGACTTGGCCCTTGCTGCTCTGCCACTGCAACTGATTTTTAAAATGGACCTGTTTCTTTCTTTCTTTTTTTTTGGTGCTGGGGATTGAACCCATGGCCTTGTGCATGCAAGATAAGCACTCTACCAACAGAGCTACATCCCTTTCTCTTCCTCTCTCCCAGCTCCTCCCTAACCTCAGGGAAAAGAGGGTCACTTTTCCTCCCCACCCTAGGCAGAGGTGTCTGCGCACACACCCACCATGGGAATGAAGTGATCCTGACTTTGGGGAAGGAACAGAATATCTCAGAAATGATTATCCCCCAAATTAACAAGTGAATTGCAGCCCGGATGGAGAACACGTGGAAAGTAGCCTTTGAGTCTCGGCTTGAAAAGCCCTAGTCCCCTAATGGGCAGAATCTCAGCCTTTGGGACTGGAGTCTCCCGTGACAAAAGCAATAAACATTCCTTTTCCTTTTTCTCAAAACTGTCCTTGTTATTGGACTGGCATACGGGATAAGAACCCCCAGTAACACGCCGTACCCCGCCAGCACCACCTCACATGCCCACCCCCCTGTACCTGCGGTAAGAGCAATTTGAGAAAGTCTTTTCCCACCCAAATGCACCTTTAAGTCAACCATCTACACCAACACAGTCTCCCCGACATTCCCGCGGTCCGGCTCCACGCTCTGGCGCGCCGGGCCAGCACGGTTCGCTCCGCGGACCCAAGGATTGGGGTGGGGGCCGGGCCAACTGGACACCTATTTCTGAGCTTCAGGGCCCTCTGGACTCGAGGAAAGGGAGGGCTGCCGGGGGCAGAGGGAAGGGCGCTGGAGGCGGGAAGGGACCCACCGCTCAGACCCGGAGCACGGCCGGGCACGTGGGATGGCCTGGCTCCGCGTGTCCCCGTGCAGATGATGCAACTCGGCGCCCACGCGTAGGGGAGTGCGGGTGGGGCGATCGGACCCCTGCGAGGCCCTCGGTCCAAGGCGCCAAGGGTCTCTGCGAGCCGGAGCTCACCTGGATGCAGAAACGGGAAAGCGAGGCGGGCTGGGCGGTCCGGTCCGGTGCGCCTGGGTGAGCTGCAGCCCCGACGGCGGCGAGGAGGAGAAGACCCCGGGGGCTGGCGGGCCTCGGTGGACCCGGCGGCGGACAGTGGGCGGAGGCGATTGGCCCAGCGGCGGGGGCGGAGGGCCGGTGCCGGCCAATCCCTGGGCGCAGAGCGTCCGGCCCTCGCGCGCCGCTCGGCCCCGCCCCCTCCCACCGCCCTGCCCCCACCCCAGCCGGCCCGCCCTGGCCCGCCTCCCCCGACCCCCGCCCGCCCCCATCTTACTCCCCCACCCCCACCTCGGGGCCGTGGCCTCCCGCCCCGCTCCGCCGCCCGCCCGCCCCCTCCCCTGGCCCAGCTCCCTGGACCCCCTCCGTCGGCGGGACAGCGGGTGGCGCTGCCTGAGTCCCCGGGTCCGGGTCTCACCTGGTGAACTTGTCGCACCTGGAGTCTGAGAAGGATTTGCGGCTGAGTTCGGGAAGCGAGCGGTGTCGAGAGTGGGGGTCCTGCTACCCCTGAGGCTGGATCCCAGGTTTGTCGCCGAGTCCACGTCGGCGCCCGGGGCCTAGGACGGTGTCCCCGCGGCGGCTTCCTGTGCCAGCGAGCTGCCGGAGGCCCCTCTGCAGAACGCCCCCTTCCCAGGCTCCGCGGTTCCCGGGCTCGGTGACCGCTCCCGCTGGACGGGGCCACCTGACGCTCGGAAGGCGCTTGACCAAAAGTCACAGGAGCGGTGTGGGACGGAAATGTCCCCGTAGCCCTCCTGGTACCAGGCTCCAGCGATGGCCGGCCCGGAGGGGGCGCTGATCGCGGTGCCCGAACGCTGCGCTCCGGCTGGGGAAGAGGCCGATCTCGGTGCCCCGTCCCCGTTGGCTCAACAGGTGTCCCCGACGGTTGAGTTATCCCGGGACCTAAGATGAGTGACGGGTCTAGGGAGGTGCCTGCAGGCGTTGCCAGGGGCGCCTGCGCTGGCCACCGGCGCCGGCACTGGTTCACCGGGCGCAGGAGCTCAGTCTGGGGAAGGGCGCCTGGTATGACCAGGAGCCCTGGGTGGAGAGCAAGGCGCAGGAATGTGGGAGCTCCCGTTGGACCAGAGGCAGGAGACGTCTCACTGCACAGGTGACGTCTGAGCCCGGAACGGAGGAGCCACATCTTGTTCTGGAGAAGAATGTTCCCTGCTGAAAACTGCATGGGTAATGCCTGGGGCGGGTCGGAGGACATGCTGAAGTCACCGCCGCAGGCAGGGAGGGAAGGGCCGCGGCTTCTGGGGGCCCTGTAGGGCAGAGGCCAGGGTCTGGATTTCAGCAAAGGGTCGTCCCTTAGAGCGTTTCAAGCTAGGAGGTTTTGAACGTGTTCTGATTTTTTTTTTTTAATCTCAGCATTTCTTTTATCATAAAAGTGGCAAGAACAGCACAAAAATCCCGAAGCACCCCCTCCCAGTTTCCCCAATATTAGACTTCCTAACCCTGGGCCCTGTGAGCAAGGCCCTGGAAACAGCTCTGGGGTGGTGGAAGTGGAACCCGGGAACCCTTGTGGGGACTAAATCCCCTGTGACCCGAGTCTTGTGGAAAGAGAAGAATTTGGACACACACACACACACACACACACGCAGGAGAAGGCCATGTAAAAACGTGGAGCTACCCGAGAAGGTGGCTGTGGTGGGAGCTGCCCTCGGGCCTCCCTCGGGCCTCCCTCGGGCCTCCCTCCACTCCAGCCTTCTGGCACTGCCAGACCTCATTTGCGCTTGGAACTGGGAGATGACACATTTATGTTTGTTTTAAGCCAAGTTTCTGGTAATTTGTTGTGGCAGACCAATTTTTTTTTAAAGTCCATATGTATAGATATTTCTGACTGTCAGAAAAGTGGCAAGAACAATACAAAGAATTACCAGAGCCCTTTTGCAAAACTTTCCAAATGTTGATGTTCTTACTAGTCTGCTGGCTCCCCTCCTAGTCCCCTCCTCACACACACTGTCTGGCCACTTGGTAGTTGAGCGGAGTTGCAGACTGTGATGTCCCTGCTCCCCCTGGCTCTGGTGGCCCCCAGGCTTGCAGCAAGTGCCTGAGGGCAGTCTCTTCCACCTCTCCTTCTGTGGAGCAGTTTCTTGGTCACTCCTTGTGTCTCAGGAGGTGGCTTTTTCCTTTGTTGGCTCTGGGGATTGAGCCCAGGATGCTGGACTCCTGAGCCGCATCTCCAGCCCTTCCTGTTCTGGGAAGACTCCTGCCCAGCCAGGCCAGGAGCCTGCTGTCTTCCTGCCTGAGCCTCCGAGTTGCCAGGATCACAGGCTGGGCCTCGCCCAGGGAGGCAGGCAGAGTGTACAGAACAGACCTTTTGCAAGGTGTTTTGACTTGGATGTGCCTCATGTTTCGTTACAGACCCAGGGGACAGCCACCTGGCTGAAGGCCATGGGTGGGATGTACGTCCTGATCCAGACTGAGTGCCAGGTCCTGCTGCCTCCTGTGGTGCTGACAGGGACCTGGGTAAGGAGCCTCCACAGGCTTCTCCACTGCGAAGCTACGGCCTTATCTTGGTCACTAATAAGTGTCTCTCGAGGCATGTTTTATAACGATGTGAATGTTCTGTGAGACTCAGCCATTCCCTAGTTTTAACACTTATTAATGGATTTCGTCTGAATCAGTTCTTATTAAAATATTTGCCAAACCCTGAGTCTTCTAGACTGTGTGTTGTCACTGGGCATCACATGTGTTAAGAGAATCGCCTCCTGCCTAATTCTCTCTTTTATTTAGATTAGTGTGGATGCATAGGTTCGTTTTTTTCCACACAGACATTTAGCTGGGTGTGAGGCTGCGGGCCTGCAGTGCAGCTGCACAGGAGCTGAGGCAGGGGCTGGCAACACAGGGAGACCCCATCTCAAAAGAAAAATGGGAGAAGAAAGCGTGTTTTATTATTGAAAATGCACAATGGATTTTAAAATAAACACAAGTGTTTAGTAGTCAGAGTCGTGAAACTCACTACGATTTAATTTCAACATTTTTGTCACCCCCAAAAGAAATCTTGTACCCATTAACAGTCATCCCTGTTCCCCTTTCCCAATATTCCTTCCCTTACCTATACCTCCAGCTACAGGTAAGCCATCTCTTGCTAAAGAAAAAGAAAAGAAACTGCACGTAAGTGTATAATTTAAAAAATAGTTACAAAGGGGGCTGAATCTGGGTGCAGTAGTACACACCTATAATTCCAGCAACTCAGGAGGCTGAGACAGGAGGATTGCAAGTTAGAGGCCAGTATCAGCAACTTTGCAAGACTCTGTCTCAAAATAAAAAGGGGTAGGGTTGTAGCTCAGTGGAAGTGTGCCCCCAGCGGTTCAAACTCCAGGACCTGGGGATGTAACTTAATGGTGTAATGCTTGCCCAGCACAAAGCTGTGCGTTCCATCCCCAGCACTGACAAAAAAAAAAAAAAAAAAGAAAAATTCTTCCCAAAGATTCCTAAACTTCAGATGTTGTGCTTTGAAACCACAGCAAGATACACCTTCCATTGGGTGTGGGGGTGATTCTTCCTCCGCCACATGCTCTCCACCTTGGGACTTTTTTCTTTTTGTGGTGTGGGGATTGAACCCAGGGCCTTGTGCATATGAAGCAAGCCCTCTACCACCTGAGCCATACCCCAGCCCCGCCTTTGGACTTCTGACGTAACCAGTGGTTGTGCACAGTGGCACATGCCTATAATCCAGCAACTTGGGAGGCTGAGTCAGAAGCATTGCTAATTGGAGACCAACCTCAGCAACTTAGTGGGACCCTGTCTCTAAATAGAAAAATATAAAGGAGCAGCAGATCTGTGGCTTAGTGGTAGAGTGTCCCTGAGTTCAGTGCCCAGTACCATGAAAAAAGAGAAAGTGCTAATCTTTTAGAAATGAATGGAGCTGATGGAGGCAGGTTGTTTTTTTTTCTGTTTTGGTACTGGGGATTGACCCCATGGATGCTCTACAACCGAGCTGTACTCTTAGCCCTTCTTATTTTTTATTTTGAGGTAGGGAGGAGGATAGTAAGTTTGAGGCCAGTCTGACAACTTGGTGAGACCCTGTCTCAAAAATAAAGTTAAAACACAGGAAGGAGACAGACGTAGCTTCGTGGTAGAGCTCTTGCCTAGTACATGCGTGTGAGACCCTGGGTTCAATCCCCAGCAACCTGGCCTCTGCACTTAGTCTTGGCTGCCTAAGGGTGGGGGCAGCAGTCCTTCCTCTCAGTTGACCGTGGCAGTTAGAACCCAGATCAGGCCCCAGATGTGCTCATGGCTACTGGGTGGTCCTCTCTGGACCCTCTTAGTAAATACAGGGAGACCCCCACGTATACACACCGAACCAGTTACTACCCAGAACCAGCTGGAAAGATGGTTCTGGGGGGCTCACATGACTCCTTCAGGTCCAAACCTAGCCGAGGGTTCCTTCACCCTCTGTCTCCCAGGGGAGCCTGGACACACCCTGCACTTTCCCTAGTTTCCAGCTGACCAGCAGCTGAGCAAAGCTTCATCGATCCCACACTGGCTTTGCTCTAGATGTCACCATGATGTGTGGCTTATGATAATGGTGACCTTGGTGACTCTCCAGGGCCTTCGCTGTGTCTTCACATCTGTCTCCTCTGCTGTCTTGTCTCTAGGCAGGTCTCTGCTTGGCTCTGCATACAGCATATTAATCACTGACGGCATATTTTGTCCAGAACAACAATACTGGTTGTTTTGACCTGAACTTACCCAATCTCTCCCCCCACTTTAAGGGCTGAAGACACCCAGATAAGAGTCACCAGGACAACTTCCTGTCAGGCCACCGGGGCAGCAGCTGGAAGTCTCCAGCCGAGTTCTTCCCTGCCTGGTGCCCCTGCTCCTCTCCCGTCCAGCCTGTTGAGTGCCTCAGTGCACTAAGATGGCCTCGATGGCCGTAGCCCCATCCTCTGGGATTCTGGCTTTCCAAAGAAGTCTTCCTCCTAGGCCCGGCTTCTCCTGAGTCAGTAAGGGCACTTGGGTTTGGTAACTGCCACTTCCCCACTTCAGCTCATGCTGTCCGGCCCAACACCCGCTTGCTCAATCTCACAATGTGCGGGGTCAGTGTTGGACTGGAACTCGTGCCTCTGGGTAAAACATTACCATTGCTGAGAGTCAGCTTTGCGTCATTATCTGTGTCTTTAGCTGAAGGCACAAGGTCCAAGTGTTGCCATCAAAGGCCCCAGGAGCAGGGCACTCACCCCCTCAGCGGGGTTCGTTTGTGTTGGTGTTCGGCTTTGGGGTCCCTGCTCCTTCACCTCTTTTGTTTTTACAAGCGTGTGAATTGTTACCATCATTCCAAAAGCTAGACATGTGCGGGAAATGCTGTGCCGTGTGCCCCACCCATCTCCTCGACTCTGGCTCATCCTGCTGGGGCTTCGCACGCTCAGGAGCAGGCTTGTGTCTGTGAGAATTGGCTGTGTGGGGGAAAGGGCTGCCCCTGTCCACTGCTTTAGCAGGTGGCCTTGCTCCAGGCTGGTGAGCAGCATTTGGAAGGCAGAGGCCTGCAGTGTGAGGTCTGCCCAGAAAGGCCAGGAGATGGTGTGCAGGACTACACATGTGGAGTCCCAGCAGCTGGGCACCAAGGGGCAGAGGTGCCCAGTAGCCACCGGGTAAACTAGTCAGTCATTTGGAGAGGAGCCTGAATTTGGAAGGAGTCAGTTAACTGGTGCTACCTGAAGCCACGGGAGAGAAGATGCCACCTGTAGGTGGGGGTGGTAAAGTGAGAGGCCAGAAAACATTCACTTCCTGGAGTGTCGGGGGCCACTGTGGCCAGGCAGGCCGAGTGGATGGCATGCTCAGGGAAAAGGGCGCTCCAGCCGGCCAGGCCCTGCCAGGGCCCAGGAGGGAGGAGCGCTTGGCAGGACGCTGGATTCGATGGTGGGGGCAGCCCTGGCCAGTGTGGTTTCTGTGCCTCAATGGGGTAGAAATCTCAGAGAGGGTTGAGGAGCGGGCAGGTCAGAAGACGAGGACATGTGGCCCCCATGGCCCTAGCCACTTCCCTTTGTCACAAAAGGGGATGCAGAAATGAGACCAGGGCTAGAGGAAGGCAAGGCTCAAGGGACAGTGGGTGCAGGAGGGGGTACCACGTTCTCACCAGGGGAGCCTCCAGCGACAGGGAAGGCCAGAGGGGCAGAGTGCTCTGCAGGTGCAGGGACAGGGGCCTGGGGAGGTCCCTCTGTGGTGGCTCCCATGGAGCCACTGGCCCTCACAAGGACACTGGCATGCTGTTTAGACTTCCCAGCCACCAGGATTGTAACCAAACACATCTATTAATTAATTTGTTTTAAGATGGGGAGTATGTTGTCCAGGCTGGTCTCAAATCCTTGAGACAAGTGGTCCTCTTGCCTCAGCCTCCTAAGAAGCTGGGACTATGGGCACATGCCACCAAGTCTGGGTTAAACCTCTTATATAGTGCCTAGTCCCAGCTATTTTGTTACAGGAACACAAAAAACAGACTAAGCCACTGACCTTTTTCGACCTACAACAAAAGGACACTTCACAGGATCCCAGTTCCCTGAGCAGTGTCCACCAGCCAGTACAGGCAGCGCCTCCACGTTGAAGCTTGGCTGTTGAGGTTGGTATGTGCCCTTTCAGGGTGCTCCTGCCCGGGGAAGCGCACTGCAGACACGGCACTTCTGAGCCAGACTGCTGTCTGTCCCGAGACGAGGGTCCCCACTGGGGACGAGGGATGGGTCACCTTCTCCAGTGACCTCACCACTTAGAAACCACCCCCTTGGACAGGCCCACAGTCCTGCCATGCTCTGAATGCTGGACTCTCTTGAAAGGGCCACGTGGACTTGCAGAGGCTCTGGATTTTTTTGTCCTGCTGTCCTTGGTACAGGGAGGACTGCCACCTGGCTGGTCTCAGGACTATTTGATTGAGATATGGTGGGGGAAAAAAAATAGTTCAAAGACCTCAAACTTCCATATTTTTGAAGATTGAAGAGGGGAAAGGCAATTTCAGGTTTGGAGTCTGTTCTCTCTCAGGGACCCGACAGTGGGAAGGGCCGAATTTTCAATCTCAGGCAGTCTTAGAAGGCCGGCTCATTCTCATGGGGTCTCCTACAAAGCAGCTGGGATGGGAGCCTCATGGACAGCGGGGCCCACTACTACCTGAGCCAGTGGCTGGGGCGGGGAGTTCACTTTGGCTGTAGGTGGTCATTAGTTCACTGGGGCGTGGCTCAAAACCTTCTAGGAGAAGTCAACTGCTAATCCAGAGAACTAGGGGGATCACCGAGGAGTATTGGTGGGTACTAGGGATGTGGCTTTGTGGATGACGAGACTTTTCCTTAGCAGAGGCCTACCCTGAGTGACCACCTTCTTAGCCCAGTGGGCAGAGAGGACACTGAGGAATACTGGGTTACTGTGTTCCCAGGAGACGACATCCACAGTACTGCACCTGGCCTCTCAGCCCCATCTTTCCTAGGACGATTCTTTCCTGAATTGTCCGAATGTGTGGTGACAAGGCCCTGACTCTGCGTGTCACTTTTCTGGGCTGCAGGACACTACCTGTTTAAAAGGTTCACACCCTGGGGACCTAGTCTTTCATCCCTTTCCCAGCCTCGCAACAGGCAGCCGTCCTGGTGACAGCGCACACTCCGCAGACCCATGTCCTCCTTCAGGTGGGCTGTCCCAAGGCCAACACGTGCATGGGGGTGGTCTTACAAGTTTGTTGGCCTTAAAACCTGAATTATTTCTTTAATCAGTGCCATCAGTAATAAAAGTTGATGAAAGTGAAAAACAAATCTACGCAGGTGAAACTCCTTGGAGGCATCTCAGTCCTCTCGTCTTTGCCTGACTGACCATCAGTCCTGCTGGCCCACATCCTGTTTGTCCACAGCACACAGATAAAGGGAAGACCAAGAGAACCCAGAGTCTCCGTGGTCAGTGATTTAGCACACAGAGCCCTGTAGTTCAGTGAGGAAAGTGGCCACATGCAGTGACCCTGATGGAGCAGCTGACCTGAACGCAGGAAAAATCAATCTCACACAAACACAAGAAATGACTGGAGATAATTGGACTTGAACATGGAAAAAAAAAAAAAAAAAAAAAGCTCAGGGTAGAATATCAGCAGGAAGTTGGGAAGGTAAAAATCAATCCGAACACTGGGGCAAGTGTGTGCAGTGTACATCAACAAAGGACTCATCTCCACACTCTGAGGAGGGCCCGAGGAACGAGCCACAAACAGCCAACTCAGTCAACATTTTGTTTGAATAGACAAGACTTAAAGAAGAAGTCCTTCATAATGATATGCAAATGGCCAACAGCGTGAAAAGGTGCAGTGTCACTAGTCACCAGGGATATGCAAATTAAAACAGCACCCACCAGTGCACCCCATCAGAGTGCTAAGAACATGGAGAATCCCCCCCCCACCCTTGCCTGGTCAGGCTTCTCCACTCTTGCCCCTTCTCCGTGTATCACTCCAAACTGCAGCCGGACGCTGCCTCCAACATTCACACACACACTGCAGCGCAATCCCTCCTCCACCAGGCAGGACCCCAGCTAGGTCTTCCCATGGCCCACCAGAGCCATGAGTTCTGTCGCCCTTCAACCTCTCCTCATGTTTTCTGGTCATCTTTAGCACAGTGGAGCACACAGAGGAGCAAGCATACCTTGCTGTATGCATCATGCACTAATCAGACGAGGAAGAAATACAACATAAGCATAACTGGGTGTCTCCAAGAAGCCATGCCCAGGACAGATCAGCCTTGAAAAAGCCCATCCTTTTTTTTTAAATTTTTTATTGTTGGTTGTTCAAAACATTACATAGTTCTTGATATATCATATTTCACACTTTGATTCAAGTGGGTTATGAGCTCCCATTTTTACCCCATATACAGATTGCAGAATTACATCAGTTACACATCCATTGATTTACATATTGCCATACTAGTGTCTGTTGTGTTCTGCTGCCTTTCCTATCCTCTACTATCCCCCCTCCCCTCCCCTCCCCTCCCCTCTTCTCTCTCTGCCCCCTCTACTGACATTCATTTGTCCCCCTTGTATTATTTTTCCCTTTCCCCTCACTTCCTCTTGTATGTACTTTTGTATAACTCTGAGGGTCTCCTTCCATTTCCATGCAATTTCCCTTCTCTCTCCCTTTCCCTCCCACCTCTCATCCCTGTTTAATGTTAATCTTCTTCTCATGCTCTTTGACCCTACTCTGTTCTTAGTTACTCTCCTTATATCAAAGAAGACATTTGGCATTTGTTTTTTAGGGATTGGCTAGCTTGACTTAGCATAATCTGCTCTAATGCCATCCATTTCCCTGTAAATTCTATGATTTTGTCATTTTTTAATGCAGAGTAATACTCCATCGTGTATAAATGCCACATTTTTTTTATCCATTCATCTATTGAAGGGCATCTAGGTTGGTTCCACAGTCTTGCTATTGTGAATTGTGCTGCTATGAACATCGATGTAGCAGTGTCCCTGTAGCATGCTCCCCATCCTTGAATTACTGGAGTGAATCCCACTCTGTTGTGGCACATGTACTATGCTGTGCTGCTAGTCTGTGGTAACTTGTGCTTTTGTGCCACTTTTAGAGCTGGGGTCCCTGCATGTACCTCTGTGCCATGGGTTCTTTCAGTGCCACACTCACTCCATATAAAGGATTTCTGATTAAAAAGGCAGCAATGATTTGGGCAATGAGATGTGAAGCACTGGGTCCTGGCTCTTCCTTGTCAGTGGCCTCATCAGCCACCTTAGCATTCACCTGAGGCAGCTCCATCTCCAGGGGCAGGGCAGGGCAGGGCAGGGCAGGGCAGGCTGGCAGGCTGGAGTCTGAACACCAGCATTGCTGATCACAGACACTATGACAGAACAAGGCACCAGCCTGTCTCTGCTCCTGCAAAGTGAGATTCCGATTCTCAGAAAGGCAAGTGGGTTAATTGGGGTGAAGATCCATCTTCCCGCTTTGTCTTATGTCAACCTCAACTCCCCTTGCCTATGGAGATTTTGAGGGAAGGTAATTCAACACGCATTCCTCATGGCCCAGTTCCAGTTTTGCTATGTCCAAAACCTTTGGAATAATGCTGCCCCACAAAAGGCCTCTCCTAGACCCCTTCCCAAGTTGCTCAAGTGAACCACAGGCAAAAGCCTGTCGTGTAGTTCTGTTCACTATAATAAAACACCCAAGCCAGCTAACTTTAAAAAGAGGAAATATTAGTTCAGTTTTGGAGGTTCAAGGGCATGGTGCTAGCACTGCTCAGTTCTCAACGGCAGCACATCCTGGCAGAGGTATGTGTGGAAGAACTTAACTTACACTGCCAAACAGCAAGTCAGAAAAACTAGGGTCCCACAATCCCCTTAAAGAGCACACCCCAGTTATCCAAGGAACTCCCACTAGAGCCCATCCCCCAAGGGTTCTACCACTCCAGACAGTGCCACCCCAAGGACTAAGCCGTCAATCATAATGGGCACTTGACCATTATGACCACATGCAGACCATGGCAAGGCCCTTGCTATCCCCTGCACCATCAGCTGGAATATCCAAAGTGCTAACCAGGCATTCAGCAGGTCCTTCTCGCGCCATGTCTGGTGTGTACCTAGAATATCACCACACCCTGCTGTGCTAGTGAAGCCCATGAATGCCAAAAAGCCCTGGAGTTGAGGTCGTCAGCTCTCAGAGAGCAAGTTGAGCCTACTCAGGGGCTGTGCCTTCCTCATAGGTAGTGAGAAGTCCCTGTGCACAGAACACAAACCCATGAAGCCTCATTTCCAGAAAAAAAAGAAAAAAAAAAAATATATATATTCTTTTACAAAATTTAGGAGAAATTGATGAAAGGAAGTTAGAAAATCCCATTGGGCAATCTGAGAGTTGGAAACCCTCTGCTGAGCACCACACTTCTGGGGAATTTACACAAACTGTGCTTCCAGCTTGGGAACCAGTAGACTCGAGTGGAACTGAAGAGTAGCCATGGTAGAGTCCTACAAGACATGGCAGTATACAAGACCATCCCCAAGGACGAAGCATTGGAAACTGTAAAAGTATTGTTTCCTGTGTTTTGAATTGTGACTGTAAAATAAATCACTGGTTGTTTTGGCAAACAGGCAATCCTGAACTGAGAAGTATGGCTTCATTTGCCTCTGCACCAGCCTACACTGTTAGGCTGTACTTCACCAACTGGCCAGGCACACGACAGACAGCAGCAACAGTGTTCTGGCGTCTCGGGCCATCTCTTCCAGACAGCTCATCTTCAACAACAATGTCTGAAAACACTTCTAATGACATTTTCCATTTACATTTTAAATAGATGTTTAAAATGGAGGAAAAGCTAATAGCAGGTAGTTATTAGACACAAAGTACAACTTCTGCCACCTTGCCCCTCTCAGATCAGTTGAGGAAACAAGAATCTGCACAATTACATCCGAACGTTAGACCAACTGAAATTCCTGTTCTGACATCCGGGGTCAGGGGGAGTACAGGGATGGGAATGTGACCCCCTACTCACCAGGAGCTGTCACTGACCCCCCCCACACACCTCTGGCCATACCATGAACAGACAAAACTCATTTCCACACACACCAATGTGACAGTACACAACAGCACGTTTAACTGTCACTGTTTCAAACAAGTACTGTTGCTCTTCCAGCAAAACTGAACAAGAGGAAACGACAATGTCTGGGACCCCCTCACCGCAGAGCAGGCTCCTGTGCCCCAGAACATGTGCTGAAAGGGGGTGGCTCCTGACTGGCGAGGACAGACTCCACAGGCTTCGTGACCAGGCGGGAGGAGAAATTCTGGGCCACCTAATAGGCATGTACCTGGAGTTGACTTTCCTGCATGAACGTCTCACCTGGTGTGTTTTGCTTATTTAAGCAAAATATAAAACACTTTCATTTATACCCAAAGCAAGATGTGCACATAATCTTTACCTTGAAAATGAATCACTGGCATAAAGAAAATTTAAATTAAAAACTTTCCAAAAGAAAAAAGTTACACCAGGAATACTGTATCACTACAAATTTTATTCAGAAACCCATCTTTGTGTTTTTTTTTTGTTGTTTTTTAAAAAAAATTCCCATTATGAACTGGTTTGATCAATCAACTACAACACTTTCTAGCAGACATACGGTAAAAATGGCATGGCTCAGAATCGCCCAGATCTTTCACGATCTCTCGATCGCCTCCTGTCACGCTCGCGGCCCCCACCTCCTCCGCCGCCTCCACCGCCACGACCACGGTCTCTGGACCGAGAGCGCCGCTCCCTGGATCGGGACCTGGACCTGTGCCTGCAATCAAGGAAAGGAACATGCAATCAGCACCAACACTCCTGAAAATGCAACAGCCAACAGCCCTTTTGAAGGGAGAAGCGCTTCAGATAGTCTTGGGACAAAGATGTGCATCTTAACATCAATTAAGTATGACCCCGCCACCTTCTACGTCTTCCTCCAGTAACAACTCACATGACCACGGGAAAGCACCATAATACATGATCCTGACACACACCCTGCCCCCAACTCTGAGCAGGCCCTCCCCCCAGGGACACCCACTACTGAGCCCAGGAGGCCTATTTTGGGGCAGGAGAGCAGAGTTCTTTTTCTCCTCTGCTTCCTGTTGTTGGTAGCGACAGAGGATCCCCCACTACTCCATTTCCTGACACATGTTTAACAAGAGAGGGATGAGAACCCTTCTAAGATCAGAATTCAGCCTAACCAAAAGCGTGACTCTTCCTATTCACCCCTAATGCCTTGACTTTCTCTGCTGTGACTTAACTGCTGCACCCAATTTTGTCAGTAGTAGAAACAGAGAACTGACACCCATCAAGAGAAAATGAAGCAACTCCCCCCAAAATCAAAAGGAACCAACAGGCACATGGTATTTAAAGGAAGCTATAATACCTAACTGGAGAGTAAACTATCGCACACACTGAATTTCAGTGGTCTCCTTCTTAACATTTCTGGTGACTAAGGTTTGATTTCCACTTCAGAAATAAAATCGTGAACATCCTTCAAAAAGCATATTTCACATTAAAAAACAGAATACACACACATACACATAAATAATAGGTGCCTTTTGAAGAATGGAATGAAGTCTATTTAGTCTTGGGTGAAATTAAGTTCTACAGCACACATGCTGTTGAGTACTCACTTCTTGCGACGGCGCCCATACAGCTCCCGCCGCAGCTCTCTGGAAATGGGCTTGAGATGCATGAAGTTGCAGAAGCCTCCTCGTGTGCACTCTCTGTGGGTCAAAGCCAGAAGTGTGTCATGCACTGCTAGGGCTGGAGCATGCGCAGCCCACACGCGGCTTTGCTGTCTGCCCTGCACTCACCCCATCTCATACTGGCGGCAGCAGGCTTCCCTGAAGTCGGTCACAGGAGACAGCTCAGCATGGATTGGCTGTCCATTAAACCAGCGGTTATTCAGGTCAATCACAGCCTTTTCTGCATCTTCCTCACGGCGAAACTGGAAAGACAAAAACAAAACTGCTTGCCACTCACCTTAGTAACACATTTTCAGTCATCAATCCTGCTACATGTTACACACTGAGGTGAAATTTCTAGGGTGGTATAGTGGTGCAGAACAACTACTGAGAAGTCAGAAGTCAATGGCTCCTTTTTTTTTTTTAAACAATTAATTTCATTATAGCCCAAGACCATGCTAAATGTTGCATTCATTTTCAAATTCAACATGCTAAGAGCAAAGGTGATTGCATAGGCAATGCATTTTATTAAACAAAAAGGAAAAAGACACAAAACATAAAATTGCCCCTAGTCAAAACAGCTCTAACCCAGTTATGTCCCTTGCCATTGATGACAACCATGGTGCACTGTCCTTCCTCCCAATCCTGTTGACAGGGTGTAGGCTGGCGGCCTCCGATATCAAAGCCACGACTGGGAGTGCTGAGTTACCACATCAAAATTCCTAAGTTCCCACATTCATGATCTTAAGGCCAGCAGCTCAAAGGGCAACAACAGTCCTTGGTCACCAGGCTCAGCCAGCTAACCAGTGTCCTACCTTGACATAAACGTTCCCCACTAGGTGATCTCCTAGGTTGTCACAGACGTTCATTTCCTCGACTTCCCCGTACTTTTCCTCCATCTCTGTAAAAACCTCCTGAAGGGAGAACACAGTGGTTTAAGGACTGTGAAATAGCCAAGCCCGGTGTCACTAACTGCACTCATGTGTGTTCAGGGGGTGAGTGTTAATCCCTCCAAGCAGATACGGTGAGGAGGTGTGCAGTCCATGGTCTCACCTCAAAGAATTCATCATAATGCTCCTGCATCTCCACATCGCTCACGGCACCTACAAACAAGAGAGATCTTGCTGGTTAGAAGGCGGCCGCCCAGAACTCTCCTCTTTAAAGTTCAACTGCTACATTGACACACACGATTGTCTAGAGGAACAGCAGGCCAGCGCTGCACGCTACAGGAGCACCGGCTTGCCAGTGACTTAGAGCGTGCTGAGACTGTGAACGCCCGGCAGTCTCAATTTTGGCTACTAAAAATCACAACCAGTTTTAATCAGCATCAAAGGGCTGTATTTTCAGGAAATGCGAGGGAAGGGTGACTCTCAAATTAAGACTTGAAAATAAGTTTCCTTCCTTTAAGATTTAGAATAGAGGTCAAGTAAGCACACTACTTTTCCCCTTTATTAAAATAAAAGCTGAAATCAGGGCAAACGATTAAGAGCTTATGTGCCTAACTAGTTTTTTCTATACATTATCAGCCACAGAAGGCTAGAAAGTTCTTTCTGATGCGATTAAAACCCAAGCGATCAGAGACTCAGCAGGACCATTAACCAGTTACAACTTCAGTATTTTGGATGCCCCGAGTAAACGTAAAGTCATGATGCTTTACAGAAAAAAGCATTCTTCTTTTATGCCCCAGAACTATTTTTATCAAGTTCACCCTTCACAATTCACATGCACTAAGTGAAATCATACCCATTACATGGATAATTTTGCAAATTTACATTCTATTCCCATCATCATTTTTGCTATCAAATTTTACTATTCTAGAATTCTGGAGTTCTCGTGATCTAAATTTGAGAAATCGTAAAGCTGGCAGGTCAATGAAGTCATGTTCCAAACAGGTAGGTCAGGGCCAAAGGCCCAGCTGGCTTCAAGGCTGGGCTGGCTGGGTCTCCAATTGTTACCTTCCACGGCCACGCTCCTGGATGAGAGGTTAGCTGACAAACCTCGCTACCTCACTTGGCGCAGCCCACCAAGGGCATCTGTGACTGGGGTGTGTGACTACACAGACTGGGCTGCCTTTGAGCTCACTCAAAACCCTTTGTATTCATTCTCAAAGATAATAGCTAACTTATCTTCTATTCTGAGAATAAGTCCTCTTTTTAAATTAATGGAGGCTGTGTTTTAGTTATTTTTGAATTTCCAGAAACTCAGTTTGCCTTACAATCCAAGACTGAATGAATGTGCTAGGCAACACCTATGACTTCTGACAGCCAACCTGCCACTGGAACCACAAAAGGCCCAACTCAGCTGTCAGGAGCACCCGGTCCCTGAGTGGAACTCAAAACAGCAGAAAGCCAGAAGCCCATTCCAGGGGTGGATTTGAACATTATTTACAATCCATTTCCTTTTCCGTATCAGAAAGAATGTGAAAAGAAAAAGAACTTAAAGTTTTAGCAGCTTTGAGAAGTTTTTTGTGGTGGCTCTTTTGAACTACTGGCTACACTCATTTTGCTTAGAATTTTTTAGTGAAAATAACTTGAAAGGCAGAGATCGGTACATAGTAACCAAATGGAAACTACTTAAATGACTCAATATATTTTAAATAATACAAATTTTAATAACACAAATTTGAAAAACAACTAGTTTTCTTAGAAGAGTATCACTCAAAAACTGGGACTCATGTTTAACTTCAATTCCTGCACATGAAGCTAATTATCCTAGGTATGAAAGGGCAGAGCCAGTGATTTCATTTAGGAACTGATTTTCTTTCTAAAACCCAAAATTATAAGTCCATTTAATTTGTACAATCTGGATGGACCCCAGAATTGGAACATTTAATAACAGCTAAACTTTCAGTTTATAGCATATGCAAAATAAGAGTACTGTGAATTGCAAATAAAGACACAAAGAAACTAATGCAACACTATGGTCAATGAAGCATACGAAGTCCCCAAGTGAACAATCAGGGCAGAGATTTATTAATAACTGTTAATCATCTATTTCTCATGTATCTTCACCCCAGGGTTAACAAAAGTCCATACTTAAATGTTTATTTCCCTCCACTACTGGCACCTTATTTCTTTTAAAAAGCAAACAACCAAAAAACAAAACACCAGGTATTTTAAACCAAGGATTACCAAGTAAATCCTGCAACTACCAGATTCAGGGAGAGAAATCTCTATCAAGAGAGTATTAGCATACAAAAACATTTAGCATCTCAGCAGGAAGTTTACAAGAAAATCCCACCTCACATGGAAAGGTGCACCAAGGCACCCCTACTTGAGGGCCAGCTCCAGTGGGCAATGGCCCCCTGCCCCCAGGACCATTTACCCAAGGTAGGTTACCCTACAATGGAGAGGTTCAGGTTTAAGGGTGTGCTTGATTTAGGTCTGTGCTATCCAAGGACAGCTTTATTAATTTTTACTTTAAAATAAACCGGTGAGAGGTCTGACCCTTTGGTTTGGACTCCTTATTCTAATTAGAGTCCAGGAGTTCATTTCAAGTTACCCACAAATGACTAATTCCCAATGGTTCTATTGCTGGACACTTACAAACTTCCACTCTATAAATATTCACAACCTAAACAGAGTTCCCAATACAGGAAGAAACTGGTAATGTTTACTGAATGCCAGTTTAGATCTGTTTCCCCACTAAGTGCCTTTTATTTCCCCAAAGCAGCACTTAACTCCGGCAGTTGGAGATTTTATCTAGGCAAAGCAGGCGGCCCCAAACAGTGTCTTGCGCCTATCTGAATGGAGTACACCACACGGTGTGGTAGGAAAACTGAGAGGTCTACACAAGCTACAGACCTTCACTGGGTAATACAGAACAAGCTCTTGCAATTAAAAGCAAGACCTCCAAAAAGGAGTTTTAGTGAAAAGGCTAATGAGAAAAAAAACCTAAAAAAAATTCAAATCAATTTGTTTTTGAGAGTTCAGAAAGTGAGAAACGTTCAGATACTGCTGCTCTTAAGAGGGAAGAGCAGAACTTGAACTCAATCCCAGGATGACAGTCCAAGTGAGAAAGAAAGAGCAGCAGGTCCGAACTGTTTCAAAGGGTGCCCTTTCCAGTCACTGTTGCTCTGGCACAAAGGGCCGGAGTTCAGATCTCCAACAGAGGCTTCCACGGGATCAGTGGGACACACTCCTGCCACCTCTAGTGAACGTGGTCCTCGACACTAGCACAGCCGACCAGATGGAGTGGGCACTGAGCTCTGACACGCAAGCCCAGGGAACCAGGGAAGGAACTTGTATGAACTTACAGCGCAAACCGTCAGCAGACTGGGAAGAGTTTTGAGGGTTACGGTAAATGTTCAAGAGGGCAATGGTCTGAAATACAAAACGCAACAACTTTATATTACGGAAAATTAAATGTAAACACTTAACCGGTTGCCTTTGGCGATCGCTTCAGGTGAGAGTCAGTGCTGAAAAAAGAGGAGGTTATTTTCTTCAGAAGCAGAGATGTTCCCTTAGTTGGTGGCTGTCTTGATCTACCCTAACACTGCAGTGCAACAGAGATCTCATGAGATGCCAATACTGTACTTCTGTTTACAGAATGTAAAAACGCTCCACTTTAAAATTCCAATCCAAGTAAGAATGCAAATAGCTTGCCAGGTGACTACCAGTGTCCTCAGGTGTGACAGAAAGCTTAACAACTGAGAAAGAAAAGCACCTCTATAAACGGGTGAAAAAATTGCTAATAATTCGAGAAATACAATAATTACATGTCATGAAATCTCCACTTCCTAGAGGAAAAATTATAATGGTGAAATAGAACCCACACTTATTGGGCAACTTACCTTGTTGATTTCCTCAATATTCCTAGCATTTTAAATTTTACAGAAAGAACTTAATAAAGGCCAGGGGTTCAGTCACTGTAAAGACCAATGACCGGCTATTAACATTAAAACCCGTTTCACGTGGACGGACGCTCTCCAGACAGATGTCAGTCAATGGAAGAGGCCGCCAGTGACCCTTCCTAGGAGAGCCTCCTGAACATGGCCCATATCAAGTTCTGGCTGTGTGCGCCACGCTGTTCCAGCACCTTGTCCTGTTTGCAACAGCTCTATGTCAGCAGCTCAGAGCCAACATTATGTCTCAATTAAGAGTGGGCTCTTGAACACCATCGTTTTAAAAAAATTTCTCCAACTGTGGGACTTACAGTGTGAGCCGTCAGCCGTCTGTGCACTGTTTTGGGGATTACGATAGATGTTTTGAATCAAGATGGTCTGCGGGGAAAAAAAAATAAAAAGGGGAATTCTACTGGCTGCTGTGCATATATTAGACAATTGCAAAGAGACAATTTGTTTGCAAATGGCTAAACGTTTGTTGTTCTTTTCCCGCAAGTCAGACACTTTGTCTTGTGCAGAGTACACCAAAACCATCATATTATGAAAACAGAGTTTGAGCAGTGACTTGGGTCAAGTCAGCCAGCAACCAAGAAGAAACTGTAACTGTTGTTTTGTGGTCCCCGTTATCAATAGTAAAGTGCTTTAATACAAGATAAATAATAGAACGCTAACATTTTCTTGTACTTCAAGCCAGCAGACACGAAGATGTCAAAAAACTCACATTATAATCATATTCCCCACACAAAATTATTTTTCTCAACCAAATGCATAACTCAACTGTATGCAGTACATCAAGTTCTCTGGTCTTAGCAAAACAGGCACACCAAGTTGTCATGGATACCTGACTCTTATTTACACTTTCTTGGTGGGATCTCTGTTTACATAATACAATAGTTAAAACATTTGCTCTTTTCCGATCCTTCTTTTAAGGAAAAAAATCCTTTTAGCCCTTGTGCTTTAAAACTGGATCAGGCAGACTTGAAACCTTACACTGTACCGTTCTTCTTAAAATCAAGTTGTCTGAAAAAACAAACCATGTTTGAGTTAGTAAGCTAATATATTACATGAATCTTGTCCACATCACTGTAAGAAGCTTACAAAGAAACCCACCCTGAATTATGCTAGAGATTTACAAGCTGAACCAACACACTGCATGATTTAGAAAAATAAATATTCATTCTTAATAACAGGGGTGTCAAGAAAGCATTTTCCAAGTATTTTAGTCACCCAGTCAGTTCTACTCTGAGCTATCTTTAAAGAGGCATGGTACCAAGGGACGTTCCTGCAGGCCTGAGCTGGAACCCACCTGGAGGAAGGGCTGAACTCAGAACGCACACCCTGAACCATGAGAATAAAACAGCCAACTTCACTCAGGGCCCAGCACCCTCCCTACCCATCAGGGGCTACCCTGAGTCAACTCATCTTGGGCCTTGGAGGTTTCCAAAAAATTGATTCTACACAGCTTCCTCAGGGATCGTGGGTGTGAGCACTGACTACAAGCTAAACAGAGCCTGGATACTCAATGATAAAACTCACTACAGGGCTCCCTCCAGGCAGTGGCTGTTTGCTGCACGAAACTTCAAATAAAGGGGTGAAGTGGTTCCATTAAAATTGGGGGCAACTAGGATTACCTCCAACTAACGAACCAAACCAACACAAGATACTGACCTCATACTGCTGATCCCATCAAATTTTAATGGAAGCACCTCCATGTTCTAATCCACAGTATTCAAATCAACTTCACATTTAACCTCCTGAAGAGATCAATGATTCAGAAAGAAGAAAAATCAAGTGTTCTGGCTCAGTTAAAGGGCATTCTTAAGGAGAAAACAGCCAGATACCTGATGTGTACTTTCCCCAGAATAAAAAACTGGGGTAGATTTCAAAGACTTAGTTACTGCACAATCTATAGCCACTAGTTTAGTTGGGGAGACTTAGCTAATAATTCAAATTAAAACACAATTATAATAGAAAACTTAAAGCAAGTTCTCTGATATTTTGAAATTCACAAAAACAAACAGGGACATGTTTGGTTATTAAAGAGGAGATTTTTGTTACACTAACCATGTAATCATGAGGAATGTTGAGAGGAAAAAGGCATTATGTGCTTCTTTTTTAAAAAACATTATGTGGTAGGGTTTTCCCAGAGACTTAAAACATCAATGTCTCTCTTCCAACTCACTTCTACCGGTTGATTGTCTTATTAAAGAATACATCCAGTCTGTGAGAAGGATAAAACATCAACAGAAAGGTGTGTATTCAAGGCTGAGTCCAGCAGCTTCTGAGAGTTATGCACTGTAGCCACCAAAGGGTCGAAGTGCACCTTGTGTACGGGGTGATGAGAAAGGGGCTCCTCAGTCTCAGTCCAGACAGACTTAATGACACTTTCTGCTACTATTAGAAGTATTTTGTCCTTTCAATCCATCAGTAAGCCCTTGTAGGGCACAGATCCTTGCCTTTTCTTCAATCTGCCAAAAACAAAACAATCACCAACGCCCCCCCCCCCCGCCCCAGATTGAACTCAGCTCAAGATAACAGGCATCTCTCAATTAATTGAACAGGCCTGCTATGGACAAGGTATGCTTATCTTCTACTATTAAGTTTCATCTTAATGGTTCCAACATGGTGCAACTTGCTGCTTGCTCAACTTGGGGTGTAAAAGTGGGAACTTCTCTGGGGTATCAGAGGAACTCAGTAGCACAGTGTGTCGGCCTACTGACAGACAACCACGCCAACATCCCTAGTCCAGTGGCTGAATCACTCTCTAGAGAGAGCAAAGAGCAGAAAGCCCACTCTGCATCCACCACAGCTTGGACAAGAGGTGCAGTCAAAGCTGGCATTTTCCTCACCAAACCATATATATCAGGGGAGGGACGGCAGGGCAGTGAACATCAGTCACAGCCAACACAGATACATTTAACTTATTTTTAAAAAGTTTCTCTAGTAAGAAGAATAAGGGACCTCCCACTATGGGTGGTTCACCTGCTTCATTCTCACTTAAACAAAAGGACACATGAACACAAATACAAAATAAAACTAGAGGAAAAAAGACAACATATGGAAACCATTAAGTGCCTCTGAAAAATACAAAATTTTGGTAAATTTACATGAAAACAGAAAAGAAAAAACAAACAAACCTGGCTAAAGGTCGGTTTATTGTGCAACCGAGAGCATCTGTCTCCATGACGACATGCTCCAATTTTGAAATAAAATGAGCAGTTGACTCTGCAAGGGAAAACAAGAGCTGATTATTTTACTGTGACAATATCAAAAGGGAATATGCCATTAACGTGATATATATACCATCCAACTACTTTCCTTTTACTTCACAAAAGCGCAGGCAGTTTTTCTGGGTGGCACCTTCCTCTTCCTTGCAATATCTTAGGATTACTCCTTTTCACTTTTACTCTTCTGGTTTTTCTTAATTAAATCAAGTATTTAGTATAGGTTAAACCTAAGCCCTATCCTCTATTTTGTCCATGATAAAATTCTGGAGGACACCAGCAGGGTATAGGGAGAAGAGAAACCCCAACTCTACCAGCTGCCTGGCTTGGACAAGTTCGCCACTTCTGCAGGTCACAGATGCTGTCTGTAAAATGAGAAGGAGCCAACCTGATACTGTTCTGAGAATCAGATACAACATGTATGTGCTTCATACACAGGACTCATTTAGTACTACCACCAAGGAAAACAGAAAACAAATTTCAGGTTCTCCTACAACCCATAAGACCAAGAGAAAATTTACAAATAAGTCTGAAGTAAACAGGAAATCAAGGGATCAAGCATGTCTTAGAAACTATCTCAGATTATCTGTCTTTATACATTGATCAACCAGAACAAGTTGCAATCAGCACCTGCACAACGGTAATGCCAAGTAATGTGGCGAATCTGTGAGGAATTATGAAATTGTACTAGATGGACTTCATTCAAGTTTCACCTTGCAGAGTGAAAGTGCTACTCTATAGATGCAATTTTTTAGCGGGACATGTTCAGGAAGTCAACCCCGAATTATGACTAATGGCCTCAACTTTCAAAAAAACATGACTGATTAGCCATGAAGATTGTTAGCTATTACCAGACAGCAATCAAGATGGGAAGGTTTGTGAATTTATCAAGAAAGGAAAATAATCACTATGTATAATTCTCAAACTTAGAAGTAACTCTGACTTTAGAACTTGATCAGATAATAACATATTAACAAACTCAAGTGAAAATAAATACCTTATTTAACAAATATCTCAGAATGAGCAAAATCATTGCTTGAACAATTAATATTCAATTATCCCATAGAGATAAAATAACCCTTGTTCCTGTACTTCCAGTGATGGGCTTTCATTTCAACCAATTCGCTATTTAGAGCTTAGTAAATTAATCAAAACTTTTTTTTTGGGGGGGGTAACTTTAGTGATTTTCTTAGTATAACTCCGAAACGAAATGCCATAAGAAAAAAGGTTTACTACCACAAACAAACCACTAAAAAGGCTGATTTATATTTGAAGCTAGAAAATGGCCATAACTTAATGTGCATAGTTACATATATATTTTTTAAAATTGGTAGAGTAGTCCCACATCTATCTTCTAACTTTAATTAAAAAAGGAAAAAAAAAAGTTAATAGAAACCATAGCTTTCATTTTTTAGGAGCTGATCTTGTTTCCTGAAGTTAAGCCCATGAAACTCCCTGAAATGAGAACATAAGTGACCTAGATAATAAACTTTCTGAATTGAAACCATGACATGTGTGATTCTGCCTTAAGAGGCAGAAATATGCCTAAAGCAGGAATGTAAAAATGTTACTGGAGTAACAAGCCACCCAGGACAGCTTCTCACAACACCCAGTGACAGCACACAGAAATACACATGAAAAGGTGAACTGATGTCCCTGGTTCTGCATGCCTAAGTCCTGCAGCTTCCATGTCCAAGGACATATTAGGCCTGTTTACCAAGCCACCTCCTATACCTCAGAGCATTTAAGGTACACACTCTTCCACAGCATTTCAAATATTTTAAGGTATTTTACTTTAATTAATCTTGACACTCCCTCCCACTACAATCCCTAAAGACAAGACCCAAATTTTATGAATCTCTTGAGTTCCCAGCATGTCCCATAGCTGATATCCAATGTATGTTTCTCCAGTGACTATGACTGCTGATTCTGGCGTGAGATTTCTAGAACGAAATACATCCCCTCTCCCAAACAAGACAGGGGATTCTATCCTGTGTAAAGAAGACATTTGACAGGGCAGCCTCCAGCCTGGAAAACAGAAACATTTCAATAGTATTTGAAAAAGTGGCATCAAATAATATCATCTACGACAAATTTAGGGGCTTACCAGAAAAACCAGATGTTTGCGTAAGCTTTGCATGGCGCTCAAGAATGCCAAGACGGTTACCACTTACTGGGAGTAGATTATGCCAGACGCTTAGGCTTTGGGTTTTCAAAGTAGGAATTATCCTTCAAAGCGTCTGGAGACTTCTCTTTACCCTAAACTTCAGCCAACACACTGAGATTAACACGTGCCAACACGGCAACCAAACACAAGCGAAATTTGATTCTTCACTTTTAACCTAACAGCTGATGAGGGAAGACATGCAGCCTTTACAGGGAGGGAAAAAACCGAACCCCCAAAGAACCCCAAAGCCCCCTCTGCTCGCATCGGAAGCGCGACTCCCGAGCGCTCCGGGAGCAGGGCCTCCGTGGCGGCGGCGCGGCTAATCCGGCGTCTGGCTGCGCTTTCCCACTTCAGGGTCACGCCGCCGGCCCGCCATGGCTGGGGCGGGCAGCAGGCGGGCTCCGCGGACCTGCCCCGACCACCACGACCCCGTGCTGCCGGCGACCGGACGCTGGCGAGGCTGGGGCTGGGGCCGGCGTGCCGCAGGCTGAAAGTTGGAGAAAACGAGTCAGCGCCGGCCGGGCCCGGACCCTCGGCGGCCACGGCGGGCGGGAGTCCGGCGTCCAGGCCGCGGCGCGCCCCACCCGCCCGCTGCGTGGCCCACGAGGCGGCGGCCCAGGCGCGCGAGGCCGGAAGGCCGCGCTCCCGCCCGCCGCGCTCTGCCCGCCGCTCGGCCCCGCGCCCTGCCCGCGCCCAGCCCGAGCGCCGCAGGACGGCCCTCACTCACTTGTCTTTCTCGGTGCCGAAGATGGAGGCCAGGTACTCCGCCATTTCCCACCCGCCGCCGCCGACACGGCTGCCGACGCCGCCAACCCTGCCGACGCCCGCGGGAGACGTCACCGGACGCGACGACGCTCCCGCCCGACGTGGCGGCGCTACCCAATCCGAGAAGGCACCGCCCACGTGTGGGCAGGACTCGGCGCATGCGCACACTTGATCCTTCGCCCCGGGCGCTCGTGCGCCCCCTGCCGGCGCCCTGCGCCCCTCGCGCCCGCGCTCTACCTGGGCCGGGCCTGTGCGCCACGCCGCTTAACCCGCGCTGAGCGGTTTCCGCCAAAGTCGTCTCGGGCTCCGCGCACGGCGCTAAGCTTGCCTTCCGTCTCCGGTCCCCTGCCGCCCGGGGCGACTCCTCCTTTTCGCCCCATACCCTACACTCCTGCTGGCAGGACCCCCAGCCCTCACCCCACTCCCCTCACTCCTGGGGCAGGACCCCCCAGCCCTTGCCCCACTCCCCCCAATCCTGGGGCAGGACCCCCAGTACCTCCCCACTATCCCCGACTCCTGCGGCAGGACCCCCAGTATCTCCCCACTATCCCCGACTCCTGCGGCAGGACCCGCAGCCCTCCCCCACTCCCCCCCACTTCAGCCGCAGGACCCCCACACCTTGCCCCACTTCCCCCAATCCTGGGGCAGGACCCCCCCATCCCTCCCCCACTCTCCCCACTCCTGCGGGCTGGACCCCCCCACTCCCCCCACTCCTGCGACAGGACCCCTAGCCCTCCCCCCACTCCTACCGGCTGGACCCCCAGCCCTCTGCCCAGCCCTTTACTCTTGCCAGATGGGAAACCCGATCCCCCACTCTTGCTGTGGCCTGCCCAAGGCCATCTAGAGGTGTGGCTGGAAGAGCAGTGACCTGCCTCTGGGACACCCTTTCAGACACTCCCCCCACCCCCACCTCTGCCCAGGTTGGAACCTTTAGTTGGAGGGACTCTGTTCCTCCTTTCTTTATTTTATTTTTTAATATTTATTCATTTATTTGTTTGTTTTTAGTTGTAGTTGGACACAAGACCTTTATTTCACTTACTTATTTTTATGTGGTGCTGAGGATCAAACCCAGGGTCACACACATGCGAGGCCAGTGCTCTACTGCTGAGCCACAACCCCAGCCACCTAATTTCCAGGCCTGCTGCCTTCTGTCACTGAGTGGCAAGAGAACCTGGCTGTAGCTAATAGGGGTTCACTGGATGCTTCTACTATGTCCCTGTGGCTCTGAAACTTTACTTCCTTTTTTTTCTTTTTTTTTTTTTTCTGATCTTCTTTTTCCTAAACTTCTCCTCCCTGATCTTTTTCTCTCTTTTTTTTTTTTAATACTTATTTATTTTAGTTTTTGGCGGACACAACATCTTTGTTTGTATGTGGTGCTGAGGATCGAACCCGGGCCACAGGCACACCAGGCGAGCACGCTACCACTTGAGCCACATCCCCAGCCCCCTCCTCCCTGATCTTCTTTTCCCCATTCTCCTCCTTCCTGGTCTCTCCTCCCTGATTTCATTTTCTGTGAATCACCTCTATAAAAGCCCCCAATTCCTGTGGATAGGCTTTGGGACAAGAGTCCATTGTGTTTCTTCTTTGCTAGCAAAGCAATAAATCTTTTTCATTTTTCTCAAAACCGTGTCCTCGTTATGTTATTGGATTGGCATCAGGGACAAGGACCAAGCTTTTAGCAACAGTGGGCAGGACGTGGACCATCTGGGTTTATTGATCTTGCCTGTTAGGGCAGAGTGTAGCAGAGGCACCCCCAACCTAGCGAAGGGCTACATCAGCACAGTGATACGTCTCAGAAGAGCAGGGGCTCAGAGGTGAGACCAGAGAAGTGAAAAGACAGATGCCAGTCCAAGAGGCAGTGCTGTGTCCAGTGTGGGCAGCAGCAGGACACCATGCAGGAAGCGGGTCTCCTGGGGAGCTGGACCTGACAATGGGTCTCTGGTGGAGTCCCTGGAAGAAGGCAGGGTCAGTTCTGTGCATGGGAGCTGAATTGAAATAGAAAGCTCCCACAAGGAGGTAATCACTAGAACCAGGGTAGATGACCAGACCAGGGACACCAGCACCATCTACCCATTTGTCTGTCCTTCCCTCTCTGCATCTGTCCATCTGTCTAGTCCCTCTCACTCACTTATCTGTCCACCCATCCATTTGTCTTTCAGCCACCTGTCTGGCTTTGAATCTGTCCATATGACATTTGAAGTCTGTTATGACAGATTCAGTGGCAGGTTGGCCAGACACCGTGGGAAGACAGATCTACACTTAGAAGTCTAATGGACACCTCGAACTCAACTTGTCTCCTCCTCCCGCTGCCAGACTTCTGCTCTAACATCTAACCCTTCAGCTCGCCAGGGCCATCCTTGGCTATCCAACTCTCTCAGCCATCTCTGCCCACTCTGTCCTCTTGGCTATTTCTCAATACACCTGGGGCACAACAGCAGTGTCTACACTGTTTCTCCCCTTTCCAGGTGACAGTTTGTCCAGCTGATGGAAGATTGGGGAGAATACAGATCGGACACCATACTTCCTTCTGGGGGGCCCTTGTTGTTCCCAAGTCCCTGAGAAGGCAGGCCCCTGTCCACCTGTCTGTCTGTGCTGCTCACCTGCACAGTCTTGTTTATGCTGACCACAGTGCCTCCCTCCTTTCAACAAGACACTTTGGCCTGAGGTCTCCCCAGGAACCTCTCAGGTGAGTGGCTCATTTTGGGTTCTCACAGCCTTCCCTGCTTACTTGTGGGGGTGAAGCTTGCTTTGGCCTATCTCCTGGGACCTTGGCTGTGATCTTCTCTGTTGGGGGGTCGCGTCAGCTGCACCTGCCTTGAAGAGTGTTCTGAGCTGAGCACCCAAGAGGTGCTCCTGCAATTCCAGCTCTCTGTCATAGGTCAACAGTGCTCTGCTGCACATGGTCATCTCTCTCTTGCTGGATTCTAGGTACCTGAAGATCTTCGTTCTTTTTATTCTGATTTCTGATAGAACAGGTTTATGGCCCCTTCTCTGTGATTCCAAAATGCAGAAAGCTCTGGAAGCAGAAAGATTTTGTCCACCTGTAAATTTGATTCCAAAATTCAATTTGCTGCAAAAACTGACCCGCCCTAAGGTGTTGGTAGCATCCCTGTCTGGTCAGGTGCCGCTGCTGTTTTAGTATGACATGCGTGTTTTAATTTAAAAAGCTGACTTGTCCTTTGGCAATTCTAATTGCACTTTGAATACATAGAAGAGTTAAATGCACCCCATTGCTCACTGTGAGAAGGGCACATAGAAGCACTGTCCTTATAATGGGGCAGAAAGTCGCATTGAAGTTGGGAAGCCCCGCCCCGGTCTTAGGAAATCAGAAGACAAGTCGTTGAGGGTTACAGCAACATGATGACCAAGAACCATGGAAACAGAGAACCCAGTGTACACGGGGACTTTGCCAGGAGTGGATGGAGGAGCTGGCGATGGAGGTGCACAGTGTGGGGGGGTGAAACCAGCTGGACTGCGCGGAGGAGCTGCGCTTTAAAGGTGAGCATGAATATTCAACAAGTGCCAAGGTGTGAAACCGTCTGCAGAGCTGAGTCTCCCACAAGCTTCTCTTCAAGGAACAGCCGAAAATCACACGGATGGACTTTTCTGAAATCAGGTCCCATGAAAACTGTGGTCTGAACTAGTGCCTGGAGCTGAGGCGGCAGCTTGGCTGTGCTGGTTTCCAGGAAGGCGGGGCCATGCTGGTGAGGGAGCAGCCGCAGGTGTGCGTGGGCAGGTGTGCGTGGGCAGGTGTGCGTGGGCAGGCACCCCTTTCCCTGTTATGCAGAGGAACACCTGAGAACTACTCTCTGCCTACTTGGCAATCCCTGGCGTCAGTGCCCTGGATTCAGTGCAGATAAGCTGGCCCAGGAGAGAGGAAGCAGTTTGTCATTCGGCCCAGCCCTTCACACTTCTCTTCCTGATTGTCTTTCAGATGGTCCTGAATCTGGCATTTACTTCTCATTTGGAAAGGAGTCTTACACTCCATGAAGATCAAACATAAATGCTTTTTTCGGGGTAGGGGTCATACCATTAACAGTGACCAGGGCTTCCCACACATGTTCTGTGGCTGGGGTGTATCTCAGGGGAGGAGTGCTCCCTTGGCACCCCCAGCACCAGGGATGAGGGGTAGAGATAAAAATGCTCCAAGACTTGGTGGTGAAACAAGACATTCCAGAGCACAGAGCTCTGCTAGTGTGCTCAGCCTGTGACCTCAAACAGTTCTTGAAACTGAACGGTCCAGTGGCAGAAGGAGGCAACAGCAGACCTCATTGTTGACCCCAAAGTCATAAAACAGGAGGAAACATCCCACATGGTGATGAAGCCCTCTGCCTTCTTCCCTTGATGGAGAAATTTCTAGAATGGGGGAGACATTGCAGATGCTGGGGATCCTGCAGACTGTATGGTCATCACATGTTACCTGCTCTTTGCTAGTTTCAGGGACACTTCTCAGCGATCTGGATCAGTAGGTAAAGGAGAAGGCTCCGTCATGGGCCTGGCAACTGGGGTCTCTGTACTGAGGTCAGGACTTGGGGCTCCACCACAGCTGGTTCAATGCTACCTCTAAATCTGACCACAGCATATGACACTGCCAGTCCTTCCCAAGACCCCAGACCAGACATGGCCCTCCGCATGCTCACACACAGGCATGCAGCTTCACTGGAACCTATGTAGAGTTGAAGTTTCCTGGACCACCTTTTCCTTGGGAATGAGAAGTAGTAGAACGTTTACAGTGTGTATTATCTGGTATTTATCAATCACTTTTTTACCTATATAAATCAGAAACATGCTGTAGTACTATTTATGAGGTATTTATCCCACTTAGCAGTGATGAATTTGGTTGTAGAAATATTAATGTATTTAATTTGGGGGTCCTGATCTAGACCCCAGTTGAGGGTTGTGCAATGTGTATTTTCTCCTTTTATTTTTTTCCCCAGTACTGAGGGCTGAACCCGGGGCCTCATGTGTGATAGGTCAAGGGCCTGCCATTGAGCCACAATGTTTGCTCCTATGTGTTAACTGGGCTCTGGATGGTGTATTTGGATATTTTGTTTGCAAAGTGGCTTTAATTGCACTCCTACTGTTTCCTTGCTCCTTAGGAATGTGACTGTGCAGCTCTCCTGATGGTGGTGGTAGTGTCCTCTTTGGGCTGGGCAATGTCCAATGTAGTGGAGTGTGGTGAACATGACTGGTCCAGTTATGAGCCTGGGCTGCCAAAGTGTTGTGGTCTTTCTCTCTCAGAACTTCCAGCTGCTGTGTAAGGGGCCTGGGCCCAGGTGTTTGCCCATGAGGGCCTCCTGCACTGAGGCTGCCCATGGCCACAGGCCCACCTGCTGCTGACTGCAGATGCGTGAGGGTGCCCAGCCGCCAGTGGGCCAGCCACCCAGCTAGGACTGAAGACTAGCTCCGTCACTGTAATGGTGGCAGGCTCCAGTTGACTGGTACCTGCAATTGCTGTGTGTGTCAGCTGGGCCAGAGGGAAGTGGCTCAGGTGCTAAAAGTTCCTGAAGCTGACATCCAGAGCCAGCTGGATGCTACTGTCAGCCATGGATTCCCTCACCTGGGTAGGGATGACCTCTTGGAGGCAGAGAGGCTGCTTGGTCCCTGCAGTGTTTATTCTGGCCAGAGATGTTTTCTGCTGCAAAGCCAGCTTAGTGTGTCTACTCTCTCATTTCATGTGCAAAGGAGAAGAGAAGAAAAGGTGTGTGCACGTGCTGGTGGCACACGTCCTACAGCACAAAGTCTCACAGAGCAAGAAGGGAGGGCTTGCCTTCCTCTGTGGAGGGAAGGTGTGCCTGACAACGTGGGAGAAAGGGCAGAAGTCAGGATCAGCCCGTTAATGGACCAAGCAAAACCCCACAGGCGTGTGCGGGGCAGGTGGTGAATGAGCTGTGGTGCTCTAGGAAGGGAAGCTGCTGGGTGTGGGTCCTGGGAGATTCCAGTCCTCCAGTCTTTGCCTCTTCATCACACGCTTAGGAGCATCTCCTGGGAGTCACATGCCACTCAAGGCCCTGGTAAGGCCAGGTCCCTGCCTGCAGGGAGCCCATGTCCAAGAGAGGAGCAAAGACAAGCAGGAATTGGAATGAGCTGAGCTCAGGCTACACTGAGAGCTGTGCAGAGGACCTGGGCACTCAGAGGACCTCAGCAGCCAAGGTGGTCTGGTGGCGGTTCCTTGTTAGGTTTGGGGGCTGGTGTAAGCTAGTTGCTGGGATTTTTTTCTTTTTTGGTACAGAGGTACTTAACTACTGAGCCACATCCTTAGCTGTCAACACTCAGGGTCACTCCAGGGGAACTGGGCTGCACGAAATAACCACACAAAAGACAGAGATACCTTTTTTTGGGGTTCCTGTGATGGCTCCTCTGACCTTAAGGGTCCACAGAAAAAGAGAGAGCGAGTGTGTGCTGACCCTTTTTATTGAGAAGAAGCCATTAAATGAGGCCAGGGGTCAGGTTTCAGGGGGCTGAGTCTAGCTTCATGATGTCTGCTGTCAGCAGGTTGACTGACATCTAGGAAGGCCACACCCAAAGGCAGAGCAAGAGAAGGGGACACACAAAGGGAGTTTCCGTGGAATATTCTATCCCAAACAGGGCAAGGGGGTAAAATATCACAAAGGAACAGGTGAGTATAGCTCAATCCATGGGGCAACATGCCTACATCTGAAGATGCATCCTCAATCTCCAGGACCAGGGCAATGTCCAGGTCACTATGTAGTGGTGGTCAGAGCCTCTCTGGCTCAGGGAAAGAGAATGTGAATCATTCAGACTGGCTCCCTACACTTAACCCTTTAAAAAATGTTTTTGTTTTGATCAGGGTCTCACTAAATTGCTTAGGGCTTCGCCTAATTGTTAAGGCTGGCTTTGAACTTGCGATCCTCCTGCCTCAGTCTCCCAAGTCACAGGGATTATAGGTGTGCACCACTGCACTTGGTTAGTTGCTGTAGTCTTAATGTACAAAGTCCCATGCATTAAAGCAGAGTCCCCAGTGCAGTGTGTTGGAGGAGAGGCCCTTCAGAGTTGAGTAGATCACTAGGACACTGCCTTGTAAATGGATGAACACTGTTATCCTGGGAGTGGGCTAGTTGTCATGGGATAAATTCCCTGATGGAAGCAAGATTGGCCCTCTCTTGCTTTCTGTCTCACTCTCACCCTCTCTTGCCCATCTGCCTTCCACCATGGGATGAGGCAGCACCAAGGCCCTCATCAGATACTACCACTGTTCTCTTATACTTCCAACCTTAAGAATGAATGGTGGGCCAAACAAATCTGTGTTCTTTATAAATCACCCAATCTCTGAAATTCTGTTATAGCTGCAGAAAATGGGCTAAGACACTGATGGACATCCATGTGAAGAATGGGATTGATCAGTGGCTCTATTCCAGCAGGCAGCGTGGTCAGCACACACAGGTGACCCACATTACAGCTTTCTATAAAGGTGGTTATGCTTTGTGTGTGTGTGTGTGTGTGTGTGTTCTTATGCTTTGTGTTTTTATTTTAATGTCTTATTTTACATGTGGTTAGTACATACTCATGGGTTGAAATTCAAAATGGAGAAATCCCCTGCCAGCTCTGTATCCAGCCTCCTGCAGTCCCCAGGAAGAGTGGCCAGTACTGCCAGTTTCATGGGGGACCCAGAGTCATTTTATGTAGTTATAAACAGTTGATTGTAGGTTTTATGTTTGGTCATGTTAGCATACCATACACATTATTCTCTACATTAGTTTTATGTAATGTATATCACAATGTGAAGAATGTCCTCACTTTTTATTGTGGAAAAAAATATATATATAACCTAAAATTTGCAAAACTCACAACTTTTGGGGGTGGGATACTGAAGATTGAACCCAGGGGTGCATAGTCACTGACCGACATCCCCAGTCCTTTTTATTTTTGAGACAAGGTCTCACTAAAGTTGCTGGGGCTAGCCTTGAACTTGCTTCCCTAGTGGGTGGGGTCATGTGTGTGTATCACCAGCTCAGCATAGTACTAGCACTTTCCAGATGCACAGTTCAGAGGTAGCAAGCACATTCACACTGTTGTGCAGCCATCACCACCTTCATCTCTGGGACTTATTTCATTTTGCAAAACTGAAACTCTGTCCCCAATAAACACTAACTCACAGTTTCCCCCAGCCCCTGGCAATCACCATTTTAATTTTTGTCTCTATTGATTTGAATTCTTTTAAATTCCTCATATAAGGGGAGTTTTACAGTGTGTGTCTATTTGTGTCTGGCTGATTTCACTAAGGAAAATGTCCTTAAGCTTCATTCATGTTGTACCCGTGTCATGATTTCCTTGTTTTCAAGGTTAAATAGTATTCCACTGTTTGCGTAGACCACATTTGGTTTATACCATTGATTGACATTTGGATAATTTCAATCTTTTGGTTCCTGTGAATAATGATGTTTTGAACATGAATTTGTGGACTTTGTCTTTAAGTGGTTGAAGAATATTCCATGCAGCAGAATCTAGTGCCCTGATCTTTACCTAGTGTTGTGGTTGGGATATGAGCTGTCCTCCCCAACTGCAGGAGGTAAAATGATCAGATTATGAGAGCTGTAACCTAACCAGTGGATTGATTCACTTGATGGATTAATCACCTGAATGGATTACTGGGGGTAACTATATAGGCAGGTGAGATGTGGCCCAGGAAGTGGGTCACTGGGGGCATGCCTTGGGGACTATGTTTTTTGCCTGGCTCCTCCCACTCTCTGTCTGCTTCCTGGCCACCAAGAACTGACCAGCTCTGCCACACCCTTCTGCCATGAGGGACCGCCTCACCTCAGGCCCAGAATTGACTGACCATGAACTGAGACCTCTGAAACCATGAATCAAAATCAATTTTTTTCTCCTCAAAGTTGTTCTTGTTCGGTATTTTAGTCACAGAAACAAAAAAACTGACTAACAGAAGTTGATACCAGAAGTGAGACCATTGCTATGACTACCCAACTATGTGATTCAGAAGCCTTTGGAACTGGTCTGTGGGAGGAAATTGGAAAGTTTGGAGGTATGGGCTAGATAAGTCTTAGAATGTTGTAAGCAGAGCTTATTGGCAATTCTGGCAGAAGTTTAGAAGACAAGAATGTGGAATGTGGGGAATGTGGACAGTAAAGACTGTGCTCATGAGGTCTCAGAGGGAACAACTTGGAATTGGGCTAGAGGGCATAAGTATTACATTCTGGCAAAGTGCTTGTCTACATTCTCCCCATGTGCTGAGAATGGTGTGAGGCCAAATTTAAAGGTGACGGACTTATTCTGGCAGAGGAAATCCCAAGGCTACGCAGCATTCAGATGGTGGCATGGGTATGACTGCCAGCTCTTAGCCAGGTTTACTGTTAGAATCAGGAGCAGAAAGCAGAAAGAAAGGATTGAAAAAGTGTGTGGTTTGGCCAGAGAAGCATATGTAAAATCAGGGCCAAGGAAGTTATAGCTTTTGAAGTTTACTACCACTGAAGAGAAGCTAGGTAGTTTTCACAGAGGCAATAGAAAAGATGTCGTGAGGCAGCTCAAGAATTTGAAAGTTGATATCCATTGCAGGCTCTAGTGTGTAAAATGAAAATTCCTCTAACAAACCATGGTGGCACCCTGCTTGCACAAGGGTGCTAGGAAGCCGCTTCCCCAGGATTTGTCTCACCATGCTCAGCTGCTGGGGCATTCAGAGGCTGCTGCAGCCATGGTCCAAGGGGGCCTGGCTACTGCTCGAGCTGGTGACAGAACTTAGCATCATTCACGTAATGCTAGTTCTGCAGAAATGCAGGATGCTGGATTTAGGGGGTCATGGAATCTTCCACCAATGTTTCAAAGGAAGGCCTGGGAGTCCAGACAAAGTATAATGCGGTTGGAATCCCTATGGGCTGCCCCTGCGAGGGCAATGTGTGAGGCTGTGGGAAGGAAGCCAAAGCTCTAGTGGAGACCCCCAGGATAAGGAGATGCCATATCATGGACTGCCTGCCCACGTCAGCTGCCAGGCTGAGAGAGAGGCCACGTGGGCTGCAACTAGCAAGGGCAAAGGGTCAGGACTGCCCAGGCCCTTTGGAGATTATACCTGGGTGCCATGAACCCCAGATGCCAAATGCGGAGGTATAGGACTTGTTTGCGTGGCTGGGTTTCAGTCTTGCTTTGGTCCCATCCCCTCTCTAGGCCCCTTTCCTTCTCTCTGGATTGCGAATGTGTACTCTGTGTCATTGCATTTTGGATACATGGAATTCTAAAATTTTTACAGGGTCTCACAAGTAAGAGCTTGCCTTGAGTCTTTGCCTTTGGACTTGGACTTTTGGGCAATGCTGGGACTGTTAAGACCATGGATACTCGTGGAGATGGACTAAATGCATTTGGTATCGTGAGATGGGCATGAGCTCTTATGGGCCACAGGTGGAATGTTATGCTTCGGATGTGAAAAAGCCCAAAGCCCCCAACACTTTATGTTAGTCAGCTTTTTGTTGCTATGATCAAAAGACCTGCCCAGGACAACTTAGCAGAGGAAGTTTATTTGGGGTTCGTATTTTCAGAGGTTCGGTTCATGGTTGGCTGACCCCCTTACTCTGGGCCCAAGATGAGGCTGACCAAGACATGGCAGAAGAATGCTGCTCAGGATATGACAGTTGGGAAACAGAGAAGGGGAAGGGGTTGCAGGGAGTGACCCCCTCCTCCAGCCATGCCCCTACAATTACCACCCAGTCAGTCTATTCAAACTCGGATGAACTAACAGTTCACAGTCTCATAATCTAACATTCCACCTGACCATGCTGGCATTAACATGGGGACTCTGGGGACACCTCATATCCAAAGCACCCACGTATCCTGATAGTGTCTGCTGTCTGCGAACACCAACACAGCTCCTGTAAGCAGCCTTCTGCCGTTACCTGCACCATGTACTTGCGAGATACATTACCAGAAGCGGAGCTGCTGCCTCAAGTGGGCTGTGCTGTTGTAGTCTGGTAACCCTGTGTCCTGACATCACTTTAGTTCCATGGCTGTTGAAACCTGGTTTCAGATATGCCAACTCTTAGGAGCAGTGCGAGTATTTGTGAAACAATAGTTGTGGATAGAATTTGCAAATTTCAGACTTTTACCGTCTCTGGGGTTACATTTTTGAAAGAACTGTCTTTCATCCTGGAACCAGAAGCCCCCACTTGCTGTGGCAGTGGACACTAGGGGGCGTGAAGCTCCTGTTTTGAGGTGGCAAGATGACAGGCCAGTCCCTCCCTCCTGCAGCCGGGAGGTAATTATTCAGCACTTCTCCCAGGGTGAGCCCAGGCTTCCCAAGAGGTCAAGAGAACTAGAATGGAAGTCAGACGTAGCGGACCTGCAGATTCCAAGTCCTGATGTCCCAGTCAGGCTGACACCTCTCACTCAAGCCTGACATCGTAGGTGCCACAGAACCAGGATCACGGTCTGCTACTGGCAGTTTCTTTAAAACATACATGAAGCAGTGGCATATCTATTTTGTTGTCTAATCCAGTGGGCCTGGAGGGACACAGAGGCCCACGCACTGACATTCAGGAAACGGAGAGGGATGTAAAAGAGGCTGTTTGTAAATGTCTTGTATGGAGCAGCCTCATCTTTGGAGACCAAAACCCAATTCCATGAGGAGCAGATAGCACAGTGATGCCCTGTCCAGCCACCATGCACATTCAGTGGTCCTCAAAAGACCTGTATTCACAGCAGCTATCCTGTTACCTTACTGCCCCCCGAAGCAGTTTAAACTCTGGACACCATGCCATTCCACTCCAACCTGCCTCAGATATTCGTCTAGAAAGTAAATTTTCTTACAGGATCATCTATACAACTCTGCCATCACCATAGCTGACAAAACCAGCGGTAACTTACAAAGAAAAAGTGTGTGTCTGTGTGTGTGTGTGTGTGTGTCTGTGTCCAGATTTTTCCAGTTGTTTAAGAAAAACCTTTTCCCAGTGAGGAGGCCCACAGCTGGCATTGGTAGTAGGTCTTGAAGCCTTTGCAGGAGCCTTCTCCTTTCTCTCCCCACACCCAGAACTCATTGGATTTGGGTCGGTTTTCCCACTGGCCCTTTCTGAGCATGGTGCTCAACTGACCCCAGGATTAGGATCTCCTGAGGGCTTTTTGGACACAGAATCTCAGCCTGACCCGGAGCCCCTGACTCAAGGGCTGCATTTTAAGGGGATCCCCTGGGATTCTGAGGCACCGACAGAGGCCGGCTGCCATTCTGGCTGTCTCTGCTGGCTCCCTGGGCCCCTCGATCCTCTCCCTGCTGCAGCATTTACTGTGGAGTCTAGCTGGAGTTTTGTATACCTTTGGGTTCAGCCTTTTGCCAAGAACCATCATGGATTCTCGGGGTCCTCCCATTGCAGCAATCAGGAGCCCTGGGGGCAAGGACATGGCCGGCCAGAGCTGGAGCCAAAATGCCAGGTGGGCACAGCAGACCTTAGCCCAGCCCTCCTTCAGGCAGCTTCCCAGCGGGTGCTAGCAGCAAAAGCTGGGCCAGCAGCTTGAGAAGTGTGCCAAGGCAAGCCAGCGCTTCCTCACCCTGGGAGCTGTCCATCCAGCCTTGACAGCAAGCCAGCTGTTGAGTCCGGGGAACTTTGCACACCTGTCCCTGGGTGTGTTTCCTCTGTCACCAACACCTGGCATCGGCGTGCATACATGGTCCACTGCCAGGCTTGGCCCTTAGCCTGGGGACCAATGCTTCCAGGCTGCTATAACCAAGGTGGCTCTCTGCGATGCCTGAGGAGAAGCCAGAGGTGGGCGGGCCAGGGCCTGCAGATCTCACTCGCGGGACTGGCAGCAGGCAGTTTTTGCAGGAAGGCACGCTGAGACCTTGGGCAGGACGTCAGGTGCTGGGATGGGCCCCTGTGCTCCACCTGTGGTTCCAGGAATGTCCTGCCATTGCTCCTGTGGAGCCTTAGCTGCTGCCCCTACATACTGGCCCCTAGCTGACCTGACTGGGGAGCTTTGTGGGGAGAAGCAGGTCCATTCCTGGAACAGCAGCAACCTTGGGGACATGTGTTGTCAGGCATGTCCCCAGTGCACACTCCAGGTAGGAGACTACCTGAACTAGGGGTGCCTGCTTCACTTGGTATGCAGTTTTCTGAAGGTCCTCAAACTCCTTTACATCATTTCCTCAGGAATTGTTGGTGCCTTTGAAAGTCGAAGAAGCCCAGGCCCTGAGCACTGCAACCTCTTGGGTGGGGACAAACATGACGAACCTTCAGTCAGCCTCGCTCCATGCTGTCAGCTGAAGTGTTGACCGGGCAGAGTCGCAGCCCCTGTGTGGGGCCACTGCTCAGCTCTGCACAACATGCCGGAGCTCAGGGGCGAACTCCTGAGCACCCAGAACCCGCTGCGCCCACTGTCCACCAAACACCCACCGGCCCAGCAGAGCCTCAGCCTCAGGCTGACCTGTCTGATCCAGAGGGTTCTGGACCCCAGGGGAGAATCAGAAAGCTGGGGAGGTCATTGCTCCGTGGCTGTGACCCAGGTCTGGCTGTGGGAGGAAGTGGCAGCCAGCAGTGCTCTGGAGTGGCAGGCAGCGCGCGGCACCACTGAGTCCTTGCACCCTCAGCCTCCTCAGTTAACTCTACCCTCGGGTCAGCTGCCAACCTCCCAGTGAAGGGCAACACCTGAGCCTTGGTCCAGGCTCAGTTTGGGGACAGCCTAGACTAAGACAACCATTAAGCTGGGCTGGTTGCCTTGATGCAAGATCTGTCTCCCGTGAGAGAATCAATTCGTGCCCTGTGCTCCATCTGCGGGTGGAAGGAACCACGGGCAGCCTTTCAGTAATGCAGAGAAGCCTGAGGGGGGGTCTGCGGAGCAGTGATAGCCGTGAACGAAGTTTTTTGTGGGGGGTCATGATTCTAAAAATTGAAAAAGGATGCATTTGAAATGAGGAGGGAGATTTAGGTAGTGTCTAGTGTTGAGAGGGTGTCAAGTTCTCATAGATCTTGCCAACTGGGAAGTGGAATTTGTGCCTGTTGTTCAGAGAAGAACCTCAAATCTGTGGGGGGCAAGGGCTTTGTCTGCACTTTGCTTTAAAACACTTCAATCCTGGGTGGAGACCAGCAATGGGGGCCGAATTATCCTGATGATTGAACCTGTAGATGCCTCCAGAGCGCCTCCTGTACTGTTGTTTCTTTCTACTTTGGAGACTGTGTGAGCACTTTTGTAATGAAAATAAGCCTGACAAGACAGCTCTTCACTTCCGTGGCCAAACTGTCCACGACGCTAGGTGTAGGCAAGCAGGAGGGAGGGCTGGAAGCGGCGTGTTTTTTGTGACCTCGTGTGTTGGCAGGGATGGGCTTTGTCTCTGAATCCCAAAGAGGGCCACATCACCTGGTGCCACCTTCAGAGCTCTGTGGGGTCTCCCCTTGCACCCAGCCCAGAGGCCGCATTCCTGAGGGGCTGAAGTGAATGGGCCTCTTGCTCCTTTCTGGGGTGTGGTGGGGTCTGCAGCATCCCAGGTCCTGTCTGACCCGCTGACTGGGAGGAGCTGGGGCCAGGGCTTAGCTGGGCGCATTCCTGCTGATCACAACAATGCCCCTCACCCTGGGCGGGGGCGGGGATTTGAGCGTGAGCCGGGGGCCCTGGAGTGCTGGGGCTTTGTGGCCGCGCGGCAGACTGCTGGCTCTGGGAATCCTCTGCCTAAGTCAGTGTGGCCTTTGTGTGGGGGGGAGGCTGGCGCCGAGCGGGCGCAGGAAGTGTGAATGCTGAGGACAGGAGAAAACCGTGGGGACAATGCAGGGACCACAGCAGCACTCAGCGCCCGCCTGCCTGGGCAGGGCCACAGGTCTCTGGATAGCAGAGAAAAGACCCCGAGGTCACGGCTGTCCTCCATCAGACACCGTCACACACAACCACACACACAAAACACACACATGACATGCACACAATATACACACCACATGCACACAGTCACACACCCAGTACGTGCGACACACACAATCACACACACATCAGACACACACATCACAGACACACACACTATACACATGCGCCACGTATGCCACGTGCACAGATATGCACACACTACCGCATACAACACAGACACATGACACCACACACACCCCATACACACACCACACATGCCACACACAGATGCACAAAGCATGCACACGCCATAGACACACACCACCCACCCACATCAGTGGGGTCCTTCCCTGACAGCGACACCCCCTGCCTGGTCCCTGGGCCTTTGGCCCCTCCTCCACCCTGGGTCAGGAGGGAGCAGATGGAGCAGGCGAGAGGTTTCCTCATGCTGCCCAGAACAGTGTGCATTTTTCACTCATGAATTGCTTATTTCTGGAATTTTTCATTTAATATTTTTGGACCATGACTGACTGCAAGCAGTTGAAATGACAGAAAGCCCAACCTCAGATGAGGGGCCCAGGGTGCTACAGAGCGGTCGGCTTAAGCAGAACTTTATTTTTTATTGTTCTGAAGGCTAAAAGTCCAAGGTGAAGACGTGAGAGGGCAGGTTCCTCGTGAGGCCGCTCCGCATGGCTGGCAGGGCGTCTTGTTGCTGAGTCCCCACGTGGTCTTTCCCTGCGTTCCTGTATTCCTGGTGTCTCTCTTGTGTCCAGACTTCCACTGTGAGGACACAGATTGGAGTCAGCTCCACCACATGACCTCGTCTTACCTCAGTTCAAAGTCCCGTCTCCAAATAAGTCACCTTCAGAGGCCCTGGGGCGAGGACGTAGCGTGAGAATTTGGGGATCCAGTTCAGTCCACGGTGCCTGCTTGCTCTCACAATCACACACACTTGCTCAAGTGTACCTGCCCTCCAAGATCGGTGCCGAGTGGCCGAGTCTCCCCCCAGGACGCGTGTTCCCAGCTGAGGCTGACAAGTCAGCTTGTGTCCTTTTGAGGTGTCTTTAGTGCTGTGTGTTTTGCATTTTTGTGTTTGTTTGTTTGGTTTTGGTGATTTTGCTGTTTCAGTGCCCTAAGTACAGTGCTGAAGTGCTATCCTTGTCCTGCACACGAGGAAGCTGTGACGTTTCTTATGGAGAAAACGCATGCGTAAAGAAGTCTCAGTCAGGCTGCCTCATGGTGCTGTCAGAGCAGTCAATATTCATGGATCAGCGACACATAAGAAATCAGGTGTCATCAGAGACGCACGAAGCTAGGCTCTGTCTTGGTGGATCAGGGCCTCGCAGGAGCGTGACCTCGGCTTTCCCCTGTGGCAGGGGCTGAGTCTCTGCTGTGTTTGCTCAGTCGGTGTTCACAGCACCCCAGAGGGTGTGCTCCAATCGTGAGGGTCGCCTGCTGTGTGTGTGATGTGTACAACTTAGGCCCCCGACGGCGAGGGCTGGTCTGTGTGGTTTAGATGGGCAGGACGTGGAGTAATGAGAAGAACCTGACCTTCAGTTCCCAGACACGGCACCTTTGTGGCTGGACCTGCCGCTATACTTGATGGCTTTGAAGTAGTGTTTGTTAGGTGGCTTTCTGTCACTAGAGCAACAAGCGTCAGGCAGGTAACTTGGGAAAGGTTTATTTGGGCCCGTGGTTCTGGAGGGTCCAGTCCAGGACAGGTGGCCTCATAGCTTTGGGTCTCTGGCGGGGGGCAGCACACCATGGCGGGTGCATGGTGGAGCCCACCTCATGATCCAGGAAGCAGGAGAGAGAGGAAGGGACACGGTTCCACAGTCCTCTTCAGGGGCACTGTCAGTGACCTAAAGACCCCCCGCCACGGCTCCACCGCCTCGCAGGAGGGCCTCCCTGAAGACACAGGGGCCTTGGGGGACATTTGACACCCCAACTGTAGTGGGCATCTTCACCCTGATTTCTAGAAGGAACCCAGGCCCACAGCCAGGGGCCTGGCCCAGACCCAGGGTGGGTGGGGACACTGCAAGCGTGTCTGCTGGAAGAGCCCCAGGGTCTCCCCCCTGGTCCTGCTCTGTCCCTGCTGAGCTCTGGATGCCACCTGCTTCTTTGTCTCACCCTCTAGACCGTCGGCTCCACAGAGCAGGCTTTGCCTGACAGTGTATAGTGTGGACAGGGCTCAGCTAGAGTCTGTGCAGGAATGAAGGTGCTCTCAAGCAGCAGACCGAGGCCTGCAGGACCCAGGCCAGTGGGCTGGAGAAGAAACAGGAGCCCCTGATGATAGCCAACTGAGGTTCAGGTTGAGTACAGTCAGAGGCTCCGTGTTGACCCTCACCACTGGCCTTTCTGTGGGCCTGGGTCCTCTTGGTTAGTGGTATAGTAGCCCACCAGTCTGTGCTCCAGGGACACAGGACCAGGGCAGCCCTGGGCCACACCTCACGCTCTTCCCTTGCTAGCAGGAGAAACAAGGCCTCGCTGCCCCAGTTCCCAGAGCTAGTCTATTGCTTACCTGGCAGAGGGAAGAAGGCTGGTTTCCCTGGATTGCTGGCCTAAGGGAGATGATCCTGCCTCATCCAGGGTCAGGGGCAGGAGAGCGACAGCCAGAGGGGTGATGGGAGACCGGACCACCCACGCCTCCCTTGAAGGTGGGAGAAGAGCCGCCAGTCAGAGGAAGCTGGAGGGCGGCTTCACTGAAGCCCCCACCTGTTCTTCTAAGTCCAGCACAGGCACCACCGGGCTCTCCTTGGCTTTAGCTCAGCGAGACACAGTGCAGACTTCTGGCCTCCAGAACCTCAAGATGATGCATTAGTGTGTTTTAAGCTTCCAAGTCTGTGACGCCTCCTAGGGCAGCTGCAGCACACTCACACAGGGCCCCGAACGCAGGTGTGACGTGGCCCTGAGGGCCCTGGCGCTGTAGCTCCCCCGTCTCAATCTTCCTGGTTCAGTTGTGCAGACCCAGGCCTGGCTCACCCTGAAGACTTTGTCTGGCCCTCCATGCCCCAGGGCCCCCAGGACTCTCGGCCCACAGGGGTGGGGGTACGGGAGTGTGAGCACCTGAGACCAGAGGACCTGGCCTTACCCTCGGCAGCTGAGCCATGTGGCCCTTGGGACGAGGCTCAGGCCAGCATCAGGGGGCACTTGTCTCCATCCCTGCTGAGGGCCCCAGCTGTTCACCGCCCACAGGCAGAGCCAGCGCAGGCAGGCAGAGCAACATGCTTCTCTCTGTGCCCAGTGCCAGGGAGGTGCCAAGCACCGTAGCTGCCGATGTGAGTCCTATCTAAAGGCAACGTGAAAAAAATCAAAACGAGCACAGAACATCTGTGTTGAGCAGAGTTTAAGTGGAGACAGAAAGAACGCTTCTGTCCTTGCCTGGGACTACAGGACGGCTCCGCCCAGCCATGACCTGGGGCCTGGCCCCACTGGCCACTCCCCGGAGGACTCACTAGGTTTCCATCTGCCCCCCACACCCCACCCTCTGCACCAGGAACAGGCAGCTGGCACCCCACCCTGTCCATACCCCTGCCACCGCTCAGGTGTGACCCCAGCCCAACAGGCCACCTGAGGCCCCCTTCACTGAAGCCCCCACCTGTTCACACTGCATGGCAAAGGCCCTGGGTCCCCACTTGCAACACCAATTTTGTCCTGGATGTACCATCCTGATGGCCGGGTGTCTATTATCTGATGACCTTCTGAATCCGTGGGCCAGAGAGTTTGCAAAGATCCTGAGAGCCCTGGGGCTAGAGTTTGTTCCACAAACATGGACTGGACGCTGATTAGAAGCTGGGCCAGGAAGCAGGAGGCACAAAGGGGAACCGGCAGCTTCTCACGGTCTGGGTCACGCGTGCCAAAAGCTAGCCCGGGTTGTGGGAGCAGGCTTTGTCCTCTGCTGTAGGGGTGTAGGAAGCAGAAGTATAATGCTGCCCAAGGTCAAGAAACTTCTAGAAGCATTTAAAGTGGGAGTCACTGGAGAGGGCCACGGGCAGGAGCAGAGTACTCACCAGGCCTTGCCAACAGCAGGACCCTGTGGCCAGTGACCCTGGTGATGGGTGGTCAGTTTACAACCACAGTGTGGTCATGCTGAGGCTCCAGGCTTTGCAGGGGGCCATGTCCATGGAGGGTGAGCCGCGCGAAGGGCCTGGAACGCAGGTCCCCTCTCCACACGCTCAATCAGGCCCCTGCAGGAAGCCCACGGTCTTTGGAGTGAGCCTGAAGTTGAACAGGGCTCCTGCCGGCACCCCAAAGCTTGGCTGGCTTGTTCTATTTCCTGTCTTCCTGAGCTTTATGTGAGGAGGCCTCATCTTTGTGACCAGTAAGAAGCAACAGAGGTAATTCTGCTTTGGAGAGACGTGCTGTCACCTGGGAGCTGAGATTTGGGGACAGCTTGTCTAACCTCTGTGCCTCAGTTTCCTTGTCTGTGAAGCAGAGCGATGAGCTTCCCCTCCAAGGGCCGCCGTGAGGAACAGTCAGGACAGAGGTGTGCCAAGAATCAGTGCTGCCCCTGACCCATACAGATGACCTTTCCACAGTCTCCCCGTGGTGAACATGGGGGCACCTGTCCTCCTGGTGGCCCCAAGGTGCCCAGACAGCTCAGGCCTGGGCTCTGGGGCTGGGGCAGCGTGTGCCTCTGGGGTTGGGGTAGCAGGCGTGGGGCCCCCGCGGGGCTCTGCTGACTCTGCAACCTTCCTCCTGAGCTCAGGCATTTCCAGAGAAATCCTTTAATGCCTCCATTCTGTCCAGGCGTATATAGGGAGGGCTGGCCACCCAGCTCCCCACTGCGCTGCCCAGAGGCCTCTGCCCTGCCCTGTCGCCAGCCTCCAGTCCCCGCAGTGCCGAAGCAGAACATGGACGTCACCATCCAGCACCCCTGGTTCAAGCGTGCGCTGGGACCCTTCTACCCCAGCCGGCTGTTCGACCAGTTCTTCGGTGAGGGCCTCTTCGAGTATGACCTGTTGCCCTTCCTGTCTTCCACCATCAGCCCCTACTACCGCCAGTCCCTCTTCCGCACAGTGCTGGACTCTGGCATCTCTGAGGTAAGGTCCTGGGGCCTCTGGCTTCTCCTGGCTGGTCAGAGGAGGGCCCGGCCTGGGCAGAGGACAGCTAGGGATTCCTCAGGGGCCACCTGCTGCCCCTGGTGCACTCATCTTGTTCCCCGGAGCAGGTGGTGGCTGTAGGCCACCGTCCTGCCTCCCCCAGGCTCGTCACCTTCAGAGGCGCCCTGGGGAGGGTTGGAGTAGGAAGCCAACCCAGGCCCAACTGCTGTCTTTTCCTCCCATCAGCTCTTGACCCATATGTGGTTTGTAATGCACCAACCACATGCTGGAAACCCCAAGAACAACCCCGCCAAGGCAAGTCGGAGGGTGGTGTGAGCTTCCCGGGTCGGGCTGTCTTCCCGCTGGCCCTGCAGGTGCGGGAGGGTGTGCTGCCTGAGGCCCAGAGAGAGGGTTACTTCAGCAGAGCAGCTGCCTTTTGCTGCTGGCAAAGCTCAGAGACTGGGCTCTCAGCCCTCTGACCGGTGCGCAGCCATGCCCAGGAAAGGCCTGAGGCCACTTCCCTCTCCCTGCTGAGCTGGGGCAGGTCCAGGCCCAGAGGCCTCCTAAAGGAGGAGGCTCCCAGAGGCCAGGCACTACCAACCACGCCCGGGAGCAGAGTGGCCAGAGGGAGCCGAGGAGCCAGGCCAGGGAGGGGAGAGCAAGGGACAGAGGGCTTTGTGAGCCGGACAGCGTGCCGCGCAGGCTGCAGCAGCAGGTGGACCTGCAAGATGGGCCCGGTGGCTGCTTACGGAGCCCAGATGAAGCTGGGGCAGCCACCTTATTCCAAATGCCGACTCGTGAGCAACCAGCGTTCCAACCCTAAAGAGCCCCCGACCCTCACCAAACAACCATTCAGCCCGTGACCAGCCACCCTGACCATCAGCAGCCAGCAGACTTGTGTACCAGCCAGCCAGCCATGCCAATTAGCCACAGCCAGTTAGCTCACCTGGACCCACACCCCCCGGCGACGCCCCAGGGACCGGCCAGCCCACCTATCGCCCAGCACTGGTCAAACACTCCTACCCCTAAGGTCTGGGGTCAGTGGCGCAGCTGCCCTTGGCCCGGGTGCCGCAGTCCGGCTCCTGTGCACTCCGTTCTGCTGGCCTGTGAGGAGGAGGCCAGCACAGTGTCTGCTCCGGTGGCCGGTGCCAGAGCTGCCAATCGCTCTGGGTGGTGTGTCCGCTCCATCCTGGAGCTGGTGGCCCTCTGGGGAGCTCCACATGCGGGTCTGGGTTTCAGGTCCGATCCGACCGGGACAAGTTTGTCATCCTCCTGGATGTGAAGCACTTCTCTCCCGAGGACCTGACGGTGAAGGTGCTGGAGGACTTCGTGGAGATCCACGGCAAGCACAACGAGCGGCAGGTGAGCTCCGCGCCCGGGACAGCACCTCCACCTGCCCACAGCAGGCCTGCGGGACCCTGGGCACTGTCCCCCTGAGCCCAGCAGGCGGGGCAGCGGTGTGAATGTGGCCTGCGGCTCCATCTTGAGTCCTTGCCTTGGGTGCTGCTCCCGGCTGTCGGGGCTGCTCTGGGTCTTCACGACAGGATGGGATTGGAAAGGACCCGGGCAAGGGCAGTGCCTGTGGTGGGCACCTCTGAGCCAACACGGGTTTTCACAACCTCTCTTTGGAGGGCGAGCCCGTGAGGACGGTACAGCTGGCCTTTAGGGACGTTCACTGAGTCACCTCTCCGGGGCCCTTTTCAACATTGTACTTAGTATCTCAGGGTAACCAGGGTAGGGCCAGAGCCTGAGGAGGTCCCCTGCCTGCCGGATCCCATGGCTAGTACTGGGGGCAGTGGGGGCTTCTCCCCTGCAGTCACCACCCTGCGCCCACTCCTGGTCATATGGAGACCCCGGGGGCTCCCTGTCTGCTGCCCCCCCTGCCCTGGCTAGGGGAGGCCCCCTCCCTGTCCAGTCCCTCTTCGTCCAGTTCCCAGCTCTCAGGTCTTTGCACCTGGAGGAGGAAGCAGGGCCCAGGAGCTGAATCTGGGGTCAGGGCATCCAGAAGCAAAGGCCTTCTGCCTCGCGGCTCCCGACCCGGTCAGGTGGGAGTGAGAGACCCGGCCTGAGCAGTCCTCCTGGGTCACCCTCAGGGGAAAAGCCGATGGAGAGGCCGGGCCAGTGGCATGAGGCATCCCGTTGGGGGCCAACGCCAGGCCAGAGAGGGCCCTGGGCAGTCCCAGCTGCTGTGCTCTGCTCTCGTCAAAGGCCTCTCTCGGAGGTCAGGGGGCCAACAGGCTGGGCCGAGATTCCAGGGCTGGAGAGAGTCTGGACATGAGTCCATACATCTCTGGAGGTCTGGACAGCGGCACTCCAGTTCTTCAGCTCAGCCCCTGCCTCAGGGGGTCTGGGAGGGCCCTTCTCAGCGTGGGGGATGGCAGCTGCCCTGCTGCTTCTGACCGCCCCTCCCCGGCCTCTTCCCAGGATGACCATGGCTACATTTCCCGGGAGTTCCACCGCCGCTACCGCCTGCCCTCCAACGTGGACCAGTCGGCCCTGTCCTGCTCCCTGTCTGCAGACGGCATGCTGACGTTCTCAGGCCCCAAGGTCCAGTCTGGCCTGGATGCTGGCCACAGCGAGAGAGCCATTCCCGTGTCGCGGGAGGAGAAGCCCAGCTCGGCACCCTCGTCCTAAGCAGGCCTCGGCCTCGGCTGCCCCCCTCGGCCCCTGACCCCTCCAGCTGGGGGGACCACAGAACAGGCCTCTGCCTTCCCTTCCTTTCCTTTCCTTCATCCCCCGTCTTCTCAGAGGAATGAGGGTTTGAGAGAGTGGCCGGGAGCTTGGAGCCGTGACCTCAGGGTGTCCCAGGCCCAACACCTGCCCGCCAGGGGAGTGATTGCATCACACACTTCTCTAGATGGGACCTTGTTCTCCAGAGGGACATCAGCTCTGCTCAGAGGGCAGGGGGGGGTGACCAGCCCCAAGGGTGCCCTTGCCCAGCCCTCTGGATGGATCCGGACACCGGTGGCCTCCTCGGCGGCCCCCTCGGCAGCCCAGCCCACTTCCCTGTGGTGCCGTGGGTGCTGCGGGCCCCTGGCTCTGCAGCCTGCTCCTCTCAGACCGTCTTCCTGCACCCTTCCTCTGTGTAGTTCCTCTCCTGGGGACTCCGGTCACCCACGAGAATGCAGCCCATGGCAGCCAATAAAGAGCAGGTGGCACAGCAATTTGCCGTCTGGTGGTCATGCTGTCTGCATTGGGCAACCCTGAGGGCCGGGGAGTCAGCACCCAGAGGGAGGAATGGGTGGCCTCTGCTCCTGCTGGCTCTGCCAAGGGCCTCCAGTGTCCCTTCCTCTCTCCTGTGTCCAGGGCCTCTCTTCAGCGGGCTCTGCGGGAGCAGGAGTGGGAGATGGCCCCTCTCCAGCCTGCCTCCCGGGCTTCTCCCGTCACCTCATCACCTTGTGGGGTGCACAGCCCACTTCCAGTGGGCAGCAGGCCCTGGTCCTGCATTAGAGGCGTGGCTTGCTCAGCCTCCCCATCCCCAGGGCATTCACCAGCCCTCAGGGGTCCTGGGGACCAGCAGTGTCCGGCAGCACCTCCACCCTCCACCCAGAGCAGCTTGGCCCTGATCTCTGCCCTGACCCCAAGGTGGGGAGGGGACTCTCTGGAGAGCCTCAAACTCCACGGGGAGTGGCATAGGTCAGGGGCTTCTAGGGGGCTGCCGACAGTGAGGCCAGAGGTCAGGTGGAGTCCTCGAGAAGCTGTGCCAGGGCCACCAGGGCCTGAGCACTCCAGTCATGCGGGGGGGGGGGGGGGCGGAGGCCACAGGGCTCTGGGACCATGATGGCGCCCAGCAGGCTGGCCATGTGATGGTGCCAGCACCTTCCTCCTGGGAGGAGAGGGGTGTGTATGAGTGACCACTGCTCCCCAGGCAGACAGGACAGCTCACTGCCTCTGCAAAGTAGTGACAAACACACCCCACAGGCAGGCACCAGACACCACACCCACACACAGAGCCCGGTGTGCACTGCACACACCCACACACATGCACACATGCCCCACAAATAGTAGCAAGCACAGCATATTCTCACACACACACCACACACTCACAGGCACCAGAAGTCTCAGATGCCAACATCACACCCCTCACACCACACACACACACACACACACACACATCTACCTAACACACATCACACACGCACTTCACACACAAACACAATACACACATCCCACATCTCACACACAGGCCCCCCACACCACAGGCATATACACACAAGCACACCACACCACACACACACCCCTCACCTCCTGGACATGTGTGTCCTGTGCTCTGGCCTGGCCTCATGTACAGAATGGCTCCCCTGGAAGAGATGCCCAAGACCCTCCTTCCTGCCCTTCCCAAGCACCCCGGCTGTTCTGCCGGTTAGCCCACCTCTGCATGAAGCGGGTGCCCTGTGGTAGGTGCAAAATGGCTACCACACTTTGGGACTTGGGCTAGAAAATCTAAGCTCTGGAACTCCTGCTCCCCTGGTTAAGCCTATGAACTTGAGCCCCCAAGTGCACCCTTGTAGGACACTAGTTCCTCCTGAGCTCTGGCAGGTAATAGCCTGCTGGGTCTGGCTGCACCCCTGCGGGTCTTGCTTGGACCTTGCTATCGGTGACACTGTGACCCTCCACACTTGGTGCTGAAGTCCTAACCCCCAGCCCCTCAGAATGTCACTGCACAGAGACAGGCTCTGCAGCATGAGGTCACCAGGGTGGCCCTGATCTGGCATGGCTGTGTCCTCACCAGAAGATCAGGACACAGACGCACAGAGGGTGACCTGTAGGACCTGGGGGGAAGACAGCACCTGCAAGCCAAGGAGGGAGGCCCCAGGAGGCTCTGGCCCCGAGACACCTTGGGCTAGGTCTTCAGGCAGAGAGCGAGGCCGGGAGCCGGCAGACCTCAGGCAGGTGCAGGCTCCCCCGAGCCCTCGCTCCCACAGGTGCTCTTTCAGCCCCAGAGGCTCAGGCAGGGTACCAGCCCCCTCTCAGGCCTCCCGAGATGTGGCTGTGTGACTGGCCCTCCCCACCGGGCCTCCGATGCTCCCTGTTTCTTAAACTTGGGGACACAAAAGCTGTTTTAGCGATGTCTGGGATTCTGGAGCCGGGTAGGCCCACCGGGACCCTTCAGAGAGGCCTTGGGGGTCCCCTCCTCGGCCAAGGAGCACCAGCCCTGAGACTCTGGATGTCCCTTCCCGTCTAGGCTGGTTGCAGCCCATTCTCCTCCTCACCGAGGGCTTGCGTATCAACAGTCTTCCTACCCTGGGCCCTGGTGGCCTCACTGCCACCACGGCTACTGTGGGGCCAAGGTCACAAGACTCCCACAGACACCAGGCTGACACTGTCTTAAAGAAGGCTTGGAGGGCAGTGTTGTCACCCACTGTCCACACAAGACACAGGCTCATCAGAGATGCAGCAAGGCCCTGGTACATCAAGTGGCAAAGCCTTGAAACCTCTGGCCCTGTATCTTCTCAATGGGCCTAGACTCAGCTCCCCGTCACCACCATCACCGCCAGCAGCACCATCACATGACCACCATCACATGACCACCACCACCACCATCACCACCACTGTCATCACCATCATCACCATCACCACTGTCACCATCATCATCATCATCATCATCACCATCGAATGACAACCATCGCCATCATCACCACCACTGTCATCGTCATCATCATCATCACCACTGTCACCATTACCACCATCATCATCATCACCACCATCACCATCATCACCATTACATGACCACCACCACCATCATCACCATCACCACCATCATCACTGTCACCACCATCATTATCACCACCACCATCATCACCATCACCACTGTCACTGTTACCATCACCACTGTCACCATCACCATCATTACCACCACAGTCACCATCACCATCACCACTGTCATCATCAACAGCAGCAACTGTGGCAAAAGCATTAAAGTGCCTACAGTGTCAGGCATAATGCCAGCCACATGGGTGACTGAGAGTCTTTATGTCACCCGCACAGCATCCTGTAACCCGAGTTCCATTAGATGGAGGAATCTGGCTTGGAGTCCCTTGTCTGAGGCCCCCAGCAGGTGAGGGCTTTGGCTGGAGGCCACACCTGTCTGTTTGACCTCAAAACCAGGACTCAATCCTAGGTGTAAGAGTATTACAGTGTCACGTGTACCCTGAAAGCTGGGAGGCTCTGATGAAGAGAGATGCGAAGCCTGTTCTCCTGGTATCTTCTGTGTGACCATGGGCAGATTTATCAGCCTCTCTGAGCATTAGTTTGCATCCTTACCTGTTAAGGGAAGGTGGTGGACCAAATAAATATCAGATTCTTTCCATTGACCACAGCACATCTCAGAATTTCCACCAGGTGGCAGCAGAGGTCTTGCCTGGGCGCCAAGACCTTGGTGGGCAGGAGACTGGCAGAGCATCAGCCTTAGAGGTCACCTTCACCGGTCTAGACAACAGGGAAGCAGCCGCAACAAACATCTGCAGGGGCCTGGCTCTGGGAGCCTCTGGGCTGTGTGACGTGGGGCTGTAGGAGACCCACCCTGACCCTGGGGAGCCCAACCAGGGACACAGGAAAGCCGTGAGAAACCAGTGGTGTTTCTCGACAGTAAGCATTTTTCAGTTTCATTTGCTTGTTTGCCAAATCATTTGGGAAAGGCTGCAGGTCAGTGCTGAGCTAGGCCAGGCCCTGGTGGGGCTCCTCCCAGACACAGTGATGTCAGTCCGGTAGGGTCCCAGGGGGTCAGGCTCTTCCTAGGAAGACTGGCAGCCACTTAGTGCAGCGTCTTCCTGCCTGCCAGTCACGGAGGCCTGGGGGGAGCAGGGAGGGGCCCTGGCAGGCAGGTGCCATGGGGACTTGTGCTCCCTTGTCAGAGGGCCCCAGTTTGAAAAAAAAAAAAGGGGCAGCCATGGAGCCATGGAGGTTGGGGACAGGACATGCTCCGAGGGCAGACAGCCTTCTCTGCAGGGTAGCACCCATCCCCCAGAACGCTCCTTGCCTTCAGGGTGGGAGTGGGCACTGGGAAAGGGGAGTCCCCCTCAGGCTGGTGGTGCAGGGAAGGGGTGGTTTGGCCAGAGGCCGCAGCGGCCCTGAAGCCTTCCTCGGTGTTAGCGTTGCGGCTGACAGCAGGGATCCCCGCGACTGGGATTTCCTCAAAGACCCCTGGCCAAGGACTGAGCTCGCACAAGAGGCAGGCAGGCCCCAACCAGCGTGCAGCTGCTGTCATTAGCAGAGCAGAACAAAAGATGGATGTACCCGTGCACACAGCACACACAACCCAGCGTACGTGCACAGCATGTGAGCACGGGCACACACACGCACCCAAACAACACACAGGAGCCTGTGCACATGCCCACGCACACCCCCACAGTGGGCCCAGCCCAGCTCGGGTGGTCCCTGCCCTGCACTGCGCTGGCTGCCCTGTCTTGAAAGACACAGCCACACACACTCTGGCCTCCTGCTTCTCCACCTTGAGGAAAAATCTCTGGCCTCACATGCAAGGGCACTCCAAGGGCACCAGGAAGCAGGGCGGTGAGGAGCAGGGTGGCTCCCTGTTCTCTGCCTGAGCCTAGGAGCACCTTGCCTGGCCGCCCCCAGGAGCGGGCAACTGGTTTAAAAGTGTCTGCCTCTGAGCGCAACTTTGCAAAAAACTTGAGTCAGTGGCTTCTGCCTGTGGCCTCTGCCTGCAGCTTCCACAGCATTTCAGACTGAAGGGGTGGGGAGCACCCTCGAGGGAGGGGAAGTCAGACCAGGCGGGAGACCAGATGTCCCAAACTCCATCTGCAGTCTACAGGCAGCCAGGGGTGCCATGGTGGCCCCGCGATCTTCCAGATGGTGGTGAGAGGAATGGCCATTCTTGGAGGCACTCCAGGGTGGCTTATGTCTGTCACCAGCAAGAGTGGCCAAATTTGGGGGGTGTTAGTGTTCAGGGCTGTGCCTATGCTCGGGGGCACAGAGGAGACCCTCCCAGGCGCTGCTGTTCTCTCCTGTTCCCCATTGAAGTGTGAGACCTGAGGACACAGGGCCTTTGCAGGTGCAGGGGAAGAACCCCAGCCGTCTCCTCCGAGACCCCCTACTCCCTCTCTCCACCTGCCCTGCCCTCGCTGCTGTGAGATGTGTGTCTGTGATGGGCCAGCCTGGGTCCTGCAGTGCCACCAGTGTCCTGGGGCTGCCATGACAAGCGCCCACAAGCTGGGTGGCTTAAAACAACAGAAATTCACCAAGAGACCAGAATTCCAAAATCAAGTTGCCTGCAGGGCTCTGTTCCCTCCAGAAGGGCCAGGGTGTCTTCCTGCTTCTCCCAGGTCCCGGCGGCCCGGGGCAGGCCTGGGTTTGTGGAAGCAGGGCTCCAAGCTTGGCTCCATATGCTTGCCTTCCTCGGGGGTCTCCTGCTCACAAGCCTTTCTCCCTGGCTGCAGAGTTCTCTCTTATTAGGACTCAGTCACTGGATGAAGGGCTTGCCCTAATCCAAGGTGATCTCACCCCCTCATTAATTATGTCAGCAACAACTCTTTTTCCAGATGCAGTTACCTTCCAGGTTCTGAAGTTTAGAACTAGATGTGTCTTGGGGACCCTGGACCACCCACAGCGAGTACTGAGGACATCCCCAGTTATCCTGACCCTGCCTTAGGGACGGCTCATGTACATCACTGTGCACCTTCGGCCCAAGAAGCCCCTGAGGTGGGGAAGATGGAGAAACTGAGGCCCAGAAATGTGTAGAGCCAGAGGCAGGAGGCCTGGGGACAGCCCTGGCTCAGACACCAGCTGACCAAGAGGGCAGGCACCAAGACCCTTGACTGGAAGGGCAAGTTTCCTAAGGTCCTTCAGGAGAAAGTCTATGATTAATTGATTTTCGATAAATTAAAATGAAAGGCTTGTAAAACATTGGATGAAAACCAAACCTACAAAGCAACCAACAGAAAGCACCGCAGCCTGCCCTCCCCCACTCCCTTTGAGAGCTGGGTGTGGACACAGCCATTGGAGGCTGTCATGGAAGGGCCACCCACTTCTGACTCCTGAGTGCTGAGCCTGCATTCTAATGTTTGAAAGTCTGTGTTTTTGTTCTAGATGTTTCTATGGCAATCTATGGTGCCTGCCCACAGATGACCCCTGCTAGTGTCCATCAATGAGTCACCCATTAACAGGCTCTGGGGGCAGTCGCTGACCCAGGCCAGGGTGCTACCACTCTCAGGGCCCCAAACACTTGTGCTTGGAACCGGGAAACAACGCGGGAGCCTCCTGGGGGACAGAGCCACTGCGTCATGGGTCAGGTCCGGCTCTGCCAGGAAGACATCAGGACCTCAAACCTCACACAGGGCCTCTGCCCCAAAACCATGTGCAGAGGAGCCTTGGGAGGACCCTGGGTACAGGGGGAGGGTGAGTTTGAGAGAAGGACCTGGGGCTGGAGGGGAGAAGGGGGAGGGAGGTGTGCTGGGGAGCCCACGAGGTGTCTGGTTCCTGCTGAGTCTGTGTGACACATGTGGAGTCCATGGAGTCCGCAGTTAGGGGGAAATGGGAGGAGCTGCCCAAATGCTCCACCCCTGTTGTGAGGCCCCAGGCACTGAAGTCAGGGGGCGAGGGGCGCGGCCATCCACTGATGGGGTGACAGACCCCTCAGGGAACAGAACACGCTGCAGCAGAAAAAACCGGGCTCAGGGCCACAGCAGCCCAGCTGCTCCGAGGGCCAGCTGTGAGTCAGCAGGCCTGGTGCTGCCAGCAGAGGGGGGAGACCCGGAGTGAGGCTCACGGCCTCCTCTTGGTGGGAGATTAGGACCACCCTCCCTCCTTCCCCCAGGGTCCTTTCCCTTCCTGTCCTCCTGCCCCTCGCTGTGCGCTGCAGCACCCTGAGCCACTACATGGTCTGGCCTGGGTCCCATCCCAAGATCAGGACTGACTGGCCTGGGGGTAGCTGTGTGGGGTGGGGAGTGGGGGGTCTGAGAAGGGCCCCAGAGGGTCTCTGTGCTGATGTGAGGACTTTGCTGGGGCATGGGGTGCCTGATCACAGCCTGTCCACACCCCAGGGCCCACATCACTGGGCAGAGGGGTCTCTTTCCTCAAGGTTGCCCAGGGCCCTTCTTGCTAAGCTCCAGCCCCAACCCCTCCCCCCATCCAAAGGACACCTGCTGGAACACCTCTCCCACTCAAGAAGAGTGGCAATGCAGGGCCAGCCACGTGGTCCCTGGAGTCGGAGGCTCTCACAGGAGGATGTCCAGCTTATTCCACAAGAGTGCACACCCTTACCCAGAGCCATGCCTCCTCCACAGGGTGCCCTGCAGGCAGGCAGCCAATGGGGAAAGTGAGGGCACGGAGCCAGGTTCCCTGCGGCTGGGCGGGGGGCAGCTGAACAGGGGCCCACGCGGCGCATGAGTGAAGGACTCCTGAGCCTTCCACCCGAGGCTCTGCCAGCCTCGACCCCACAGGTGGCACAGGGACACAGGCTCCTACTTCTAGCATAGGGACAGGTGTCCTTGAGTTTTGCAGGTGACAGGGATGGAAAAAATACAGCCAGAGCCCCTGTGGTGTCCTGGGTGGGAGATGCACAGAGCTGGCACAAAGGCAGTGTTGAGAGCAACGCCAGCCTGAGCCCCAGCAGCACCCACCAGTGCCATCTCCTCCCCCGGACAGCTGTGCCAGCCTGGGGAAGGCCCAGGCACCGATGGCGGGCAGTGCCATGGCTACCACATCCACACCTCCCCTATGGCTGTCCCCACTGCACCAGGCTGGGTTTGAGCCTGGGAAGGGACCTGCCTCTCCGAGTGGCCAGAGGGGCCTGGACGTAGCCACCAAGTCCAGGCCGTCTCTGCTGTTCCTGTCTCTTCTCTTCCTCGTCCACACGCCTGGACCTGCCCTCCGTGTGCGTCACGGGGGGTCTTCCCTGACTCTGGGTTTGGACCCAGTTGGCAGGGGAGTGGCAGGTGACCCTGTTTCCAGCCAGCTCCTGGGGACACACCGCCATGGGTGACACAGAGGCAGCTAGGAGAGTGTTCTGCTGGGCTGACTGGCAGCCCTCAGGCCTGTGGAGGGACAGGCAGACCTGGTCTCCCCTGCCAGTCTCTAGCCCTAGTTGCCCTGGGCCCATTTCTGCACCTGTGCTGAAGACCATGAGGTTCCTGCCACCTTCCTGCCCTGGGCCCACCCTACCGTGTGGGTCTTATCCTCTTTTTTTTTCCAACAATTTTAGTTTTATTTATAGGTGGACACGACACCTTTACTTATTTATTCATTTTACGTGGTGCTGAGACTTGACCTCAGTATCTCCCGTGCTAGGAGAGTGCTCTACCACAGAGCCACAACCCCAGCCAGATCGTGCCCTCTTTGAACAGGGTGCTGCTAGATGGCCTCGGCTGGCCTTGGAGAGAGATCTCTTGAGGCCCCTCCCCGTGTTGGTGGCAGGCCAGGCTTGCCCTGCATACGGGAGCTACTTGCCCACAGTGAGGGAATGGCCTGAGTCCTCCCAGGGCTGCCAGCTAGGAAAAGTCCAAGGACACACTGGAGCTGGAGTGACTGGCCAGGGCTGGGGGCTCTGCTTCCTCCGACCTCTGGCATCTTCCTCCCCAGTGCCTGTCCCACGAGGGAAGCTGCCAGAAAGGGTGGTGTCCGTAATCTCCTTGACCTGGGGGAGGACCGTCACACAGCAGCCAGCGCACTTCCTGTGGCGGGCAGCCACACTCTCCAGACTCCCCTTCTCCCCCTGACCTCATGTCCATGCAACTGAACTTTGTGACCTATGGGTGGCAATGGGGGACCCTGAGCCAGCAGCTTTGTGTGGGCTCCTCATCTGCCCCTGAACGGGTCAGGGTGGTTGGTGGCTGGGTCAGTCTTTGCCCTTCAGAAGGAGAGGTGGGGTCTGGAGGCAGGACTGGGGCTCCACAGTGAGGACACAGAGAAGCAGGAGAGCCAGGGTCCCTGCTGGGAAGTGTGGTGGCCTTCAGGGGCCTGGGTAGAGTTCCAGGTTGGAGATTTGGGGGTGTAACTTGTTTCCACATCTGTAAAATGGGGGCTGACCACTGACCTTGAAGAGCATCCTTCACCCAGTGGTGGACGGGTCCTCAGGAGCTAGCAAAGTGCCACTTTGGAAACCAGGGGTGAAGCCCCTGGAACCCATCATGCCTAGAAGACCCCAACCCAGGTCGGGGTGCAGGAGAGCTCTTGGAATCTGCAGATGCTGTGCAAGTCTATTAAAGGAATCACTGAGTCCTGCCCAGCCTGAGCGGGGTCGCCCCTTCTGGCCCCTCGGAGGCAGAGGAGAAAGCCTTCCAGCCAGTGAGGTCTGCTCCATCTCCTCCCTGTCGGCAGCAGAGGGCTGCCGGGTCCTCAGTCATTAAGGTCCTCCAACTGAGGACTGGATGCCAGGCCAGGACAAGACAGAGCTGGAATGGAGTCCTCAGGGTGCAGATGCAGGATCACTGTGATGGATGCTGAGCTGGGTCCCCTGGTCCAGGACAGAAGGCTCCGTGCCCATATGGCAGGAGCAATGTGAGGTGTGGGGGAGGGAATGTGCTCATCCTGGTGAGCCCCAGCTTCAACCCAGGTGTGCCCCGCCACTGACCCACATCCCCAGGACTTTTTTTTAATTTTGAAACAGGGCCTCCTTAAGTTGCTAAGACTGGCCTGGACTTTGAGACCGGCCTGCCTTGGCCTCTCCAGTGGCTGCAATTTCAGGTGTGCACCCATTGTGGGCCTAAGCAGCCTCAGACAGCTCGGAGAGGCAGAGTAGAGTGGACATCTTACCATTTTACAGCCCAGCGGACAGGCTCAGATGGGAACCCAGCAGCGCGGGCCCAGGGAAGGCAGCGATGGGGGCCTGCAAAGGGGCGCGGGCGGGGCGGGGCGGCCTTCATTTCTCCCGGGCCTCAGGCCCACCTCTCCCCAGCCGCGTCCAGAGGTGGGGCGGGGGCGCGCACGGCGCTGGTTCGGTTAGTCCAGCGCTCCCTGCTGCGCCACGGCGGCCGCTGCCCGTGTTGCACCGCGGCCTACTTCGCGCCGCCGAGAGGGGGCGCCTTCTACCCTCCTGCCCCGTTCCCCCCGGGAGCCAGGCGGGCTCCCCGACTCCCCCCTCCCCGCCGGGAGCGCGGGCGGCGGCGGGCGTCAGCCGGGCTGGGGCTTACGCACGAAGGTGGGCCGCGGCTGGGGAGGCGCCAGGTGCCCACGACCGACCCATCCCGCAGCCTGGGAGGGGAGGGGAGGAGAGAGGAAGGTAGCAGGGCGCGACCATCTGTCAGTTCTCGCGATGGTGGCACCACCCTCCGGAACCCAGTCCAGTGCGATTCCCGGCGCCCCGTATCTAGAGCCTCTCCACCTCTTCCCCTTCCCTGGGATCTCTGCGACCACCAGGAGGAAAACAGCCCCTTCCCCGTTTGGCCTGGTCCCCCTCCTGGGTAAGGTCACGACCCCACCCTGGAGAAGGGGCCCTCCCGACCGCACCCGCAGCTCTTCAGTGCCCACGCTGTGACTCAAACGTGAGCGGTGGAATGTCATGTGACACCGACATGAATAACTCCGGTTCAAGGATAGGTGACTTCATTTCCCCTCCCCCTCCCCTTGCCAGGCCAAGTTGCCTAGGTGCTCGGGTTTCTTGTCTATCAGGAGTTACAGAACCCAACTGTAGGACTGTTGGGGACCAGATGGGACTCAACCGGCTGCTAGTGATCAACTAAGAAGGGCGGTGGGTATTCCCATGTCCTCCCAGAAGAGGAAAGGGGAGGAGTGCAGACAGACAAGGGGACATTTAGAGGAGTGGATGTGGCATAACTCGTGTGGCCTTTCCTGCTTTGTCCTGCACATGTCCTAGGACACCCTGTCCCTGCCACTCCCTGTCCCCCCAAAAGTGTAGATGCATACAATTCAAGGCCCAAGAGAGAGTGCGCAGTCAGGACCCATTCCCACAGGTGCAAACTCCGTCTCTCCACCTGTGCCCTGTCCTCCCCCTTCTGCCAGCACAACCAGATGAGGAGCGTGCCACGCTCACTGCGTGTGGAGGATGTAAAGGAGGGCCATCCCGCTGGCCTGAGCCCCAGGTTCCAAGTCTTTGCTGAGGGTAGCTCTGCAGAGTCCTCACAGGTCTGCCTTTGGCTCAACAAAGCGGGGGGTGAGAGGCACCCACAGCCACGGACACATGCACCTGCTGGCTACTGCGTGCAGTCCCTGGTGATGGGGATCCTGAGCGTGTGCGTGTACATGTGTGTCACGCTCAACGCATACACATTCATGCACGAGTGTGCATGCGCTGTGTGCATCTCTGCAGCTGTGATCCCACACGTGTGTGCACAGCCCATGGGCAGCAATGCAGAACGTGGGAGCTGTGCCGAGAGTGGCTTAGCTGGATTTTCGTGTGGAGCACCACAGCTCCTGGGTCCCCTGCAGCCGCTCTGGCATTTCTAGGAGTGAAGAAAGGAGGACACGGAGCTGCCAAGCCCTGTTCCTGTCTAATGTGGTGCAGGGTCCTGGGCTGTGTTGCCTTGTGTCCCCAGAGCCCTGGGAGGAGAGTGTCACTGTGACTTTCAGTGAGGGGTCTTGAGCTCAGGGATGTGCTTGAAGATTGGCGGTATGAGCTGGTCAGTTTTGAGAGGGAGATTTGACCTGAGGGCCTCACTGGGTGCTGCTGAGGTTTCCCAGAGGTCTCAGTGGGGAGCTGTGGGCCAGCTGCAGCCTCCTCTGAGGGCAGACCCTCATCAGTGTGGGATGGAGTTCTGTCTTGGCACAGGGCCTACCTGTCTCAGGATGGCTCCTGGACAGCATCAGGCCTGTGGCCGGCAGCCTGTCCTCCCTGGACTGGGCCTCCCTGAAAAGCCCCTTCCTCCGCGCAGGGCCAACTTCCTGAGACCCTGCACAGAAGAGCTGGGGACGAATAGACACGTGGGGCCGGAGGTCCTGGGCTAGTGAGTGGGGAGCCTCTGGCCACAAGGCTACCTACCCTCTGGGGCAGGACAGAAGGGTTGAGCACCTTGCCTGGAGAGGTCCACCAAGATTGGCCCCACCAAGCTGTTACTGAACCCCCAAGCCCGGCTCCTCCTCTGTGAATGGGGACTGCTGAGGGGCACCACCCAGGGCCCAGCACTCAAGGAGGCGCTCCATCTGCTTCAAGGCAAGGGATGGCGTAGGGAAGCACAGGCTTACTTACACAGGAGTGCTACTGCAGAGTCCTCGCTGCAGTCTGCTCCTCGGGTATGCGCCCCTCCCCCTCCCCTCCCCCTCCTCCTTCCCTCCCCTTCCCTTCCCTCCCCCTCCCTTCCCTCCCCCTCCCCTTCCCTTCCCCCTCCCTCCCTTCCCCCTCCCTCCCCTCCTCTCCTCCTCCTCTCCCTCCCCTCCCCTCCCCCTCCCCTCTCTCCCCGCTCCTGTCCCTCTCAGGTAGGGTACTGGGGAGAGGGACCTTATGCTGCCCAAGCCCACAGCCCTACCCTGCCCACGTGCTCACTCATATGCGCACACACACACTCACATGCATAACACACGTGCACTGACACTCATACACCTGGATGCAGGCTCTGGCTCCTGCACACACTCCCACGCCTAGAAGCAGGCCCTTGTCTTCACTCCCATGCACACAGGCTCTCACCAGGCCCCCTGTCCCACACCGTGCCCTGGGCGTGAGCGTCTGGAACCTCCCTCAGGGCTGTGAGGTGGAATGCTCCCATTGCCAGCCCACAGGTTCCCAGCCCTGCCCACCTTTCTAGTGCTCTTGACCTTGGTGCCCAAGGAGGATGGCCTTAGGGAAGGGTGGCTTGGAGAAGCATTGGGGAGGGGTGTGGCTTGGGGCCTCCATCAGGTGTGGCCACTGGACAATGCCACCTAGGTTAGATACAGGGCAGGTGGGAGTGAGGGGCTTCAAGGGGCTCACTGAACTTCCAGCTCGCCCCCGTCTCCTTCAGGGCTGGCTGCTGGGGGCTCCAGGGCCCTGGTCAGCCAGCACATAGGGCCCATAGCTTAGTGGCCAGCAGTAGCATCCGGGTGCCTGGACCTGAGCACATAGAGGGCAGAGGGCATCCCTTGGCACCTTTGTAGCTTCTTGGGGGTCACTGGCCACTGAATTGGAGGTGGCACTGGGGACAGCCATGCAGTGTATGTTCTGGCTCCTCATGTGTGAGCTGGGTTTGCGGTGCCTTCATGCCAACCCCAGGCTGGCAGGGGCCCTTTAAGTGGGCTCCTGCGCAGCCCGCTGGGCCTGGCTGATTGCTTAAGTCGCCTGCTGGAGCTGCACCTGCTCTCAATTGTGATCAGGCTAAATTACATGGAAAACATGCAAATACAGTTGGAGCTTTCTGCAAATTAGCACGCACAGGGTGGAGGGGAGGTCCTCGGAGGGAGCTCTCGCTTGACTCATGAGCCAGGCAGTCCGCTCTCTGGTGGGCTCTCCGCAGTGCGTTTCTAAAGGGGGAATCATTTCAGCTCCAGTTTCTGAGCCTGCCTGAGCAGGCCAGGAGAGGGCGTCCCTGCTGGTTTCCCACCACTGGGTGGGCACAGAGTCGACGGCTCGTCCATCTAAGGCTGTGGATGTACCTGGGCAGCCTCCACTGACCTAGGACAGTTATAGAACCCTAAGTGGGCAGGGGTGGGTCAGTTTGGCTGAGCTTGCCATGAAGCCACGAAGGCCCCTGAATCTGTGTCACCGTCACCGTCTTGTGGGTCCTCGAGTTCTGTTTGTGTGGCGCTGCTTGGCGATGTCTGACAGCTGAGAGTTGTGCTGGATGGTGGTTTGGTGTCAGTGCCAGTGACAGACCACATGGCGGGGGAGGGGGGATGGGGGAGGGGGGTGAACCAGGAAAGAAGCAAGGAGACATGAGGCCAGGCCTGTGGCCTCGTGTACAAGGAGCTGGGCTGCAGGCAGCAGGCCTCCATCTCCTTGCCCAGAGGTTATGACCTACTGTGCAGTCAAGGTCAAAGGCAGGCCTGGGGGGTCAGGTGAGGAGCTGCCCCGTGCTGCCTGCCCTCTGGGCCCTTGCCTCCTCAGCACCAAGGGTGCCCTTTCCCCGTGGGTCCTCGTGAATTTTTCTCGATTCCTCTGCCAGATGAAGGATTGTGGTCTGGGTCCTTCTCCCACTTTCTCTTAAGGCTGCCAGCTGTGAGCTGTGCCATCGGGAGGAGCCTTCAGCTGTGCTCTCTGAATGGCTGAGCAGCAGGAAGGTGTCCTGGTGTCTGGAGGCCTCGTTGGGCAGTGGCCAGTCTGCATGCGGTGGCATCACTATCTGCCTCTGATTTCAGAACTGAGCTAGCATCTGTGACTCACACTTGTGACTCATGGCCATCAGGTGGTGACCCTGTGGGCCTCGGCCTGCACCTGTGTGCCTGTCACAAGCCGGGCCACGGGGATGGGCGAGGTCAACCATCTTGCTGGTGGAGGGTTGGACTGAATTCAAGAAATCTGAGTTTGCTGGGGTGGAACCGAAAGGTGGAAACTTACATAAACTCAGTGCAGCTAGTTAAGACGCACACGGGACCACCTCATTGTCCTGTGTGTCTAGCAGCTCATGAGAAGAGGTGGAAGGAACGGCAACACCAGTCACAAAGGACACCTCCCTGCTGAGGTGCACGTCCTGCCTTCAAGAGCCTGGCGCTTGTAGTTGTCCTCCGAGGCCCTGCTGGGGTGGAGAGGTCACGTTCTCTGTACAGCCAAGAGACAGCTTGGGAGCTGGAAGCCTGGGGAGACTGGACCCCAAGTCCTGGACGAGGAGAAAGAAGCCAGCACACTGATGCCATCTTCTGCTCCTTCAGAGACCAGCCTTGCACGTGCACCTGAGCCCCATGGCCACTGGCTCTGGGCTCCTGAGGCCCTGCGTACGTGGGGCCAAGTGCCACGTCTCTGACCTGGGCAGGGTCGGGTGTTGCTGGAAGCTCCCTGAGGTGTCAAGGAGGAACACACCTTAGCAACTCTGTGTCTCATGGGTCTTGCTTTCTTTACATCAAATGCTGTTTGCATTTTCTGGGTGATGAACTGTTCTCTTCAAGCATTGGCTAAGGAGAGGGAAGCTTCACTGGGGCCTGGAGGTAACTGGTGGTTCCATTTCAGGTTTAATGAACTTGACCAGGCACTTTGTTTCCCCCCAATATTTTTGTCTGCTGATTATAAACTCCAGACAAAAGAGAAACAGTTATTTAAAGGCACTGATTGAAAAGTGACATAAAACATGAAACTCCCCCACCACCACCAAAAAGAAAACAAAAACGAAACGAAACTTTGGGTCATGAGCCATGAGATAAGGGAGCCACCCACCTGACTTTCTTCCCAGGGCCCTCCTGAGACAGCCCAAGGGGGCTGCAGCCAAGCAACACAACAGTCTTGTGTGCAGAGGTCAGAGGTCAGGGCTACCAGAATATCTGGAAATTTAGGGAGAAAGTCTGGAAAAGAGGGAGACATAGCTAGGGGGAACCCTGGATCTAGCAAAACTCCCCGGAATTCTTGGCTTGTCCCTAAAATATGCATGTGCCGGACAAGACTCCAGAAACTCTGGGGAGAGCCACTGCTGGAGGCTGCAGAGCTGAGCAGACATTCTGGCATTGGCCAGTGCCAAGGAGAGTAAGTTCACAGCTCAGTCCTAGGAGTTAGGGGAACCCGGGTGGGGTGCTGGGGCTTTTTATTAAAAAGGAAACCTATGTCCTGAAATAGTCGTCGTTAGTTATACAGGCAGAAGACAGAAACATACTATGTTCAACTGTGGAGAGAAAAAGCCTTGAACCTAAATACCCAGCTAAACTGTCAACTGAGAGTGCTAACAAAATAAAGACATTTAAGATACACAAAACCAAGAGTCTACCAGACTCTCCCTAAGGACTTATTTTTTATACTGAGGATTGAACCCAGGGACAGTTAAGCACTGAACCACATCCCCAGTCCACCCAGCCTCTTAATATTTTATTTAGAGACAGCGTCTCACTGAGTTGCTAAGTGCCTCGCCAAGTTGCTGAGGCTGGCTTTGAAGTCATGATCCTCCTGCCTTAGCCTCCCAAGCTGCTGGAATTATAGGCTCATGCCACGGTGCCCGGCTCCTAAGGACTTCTTTAGATGGTTCTTAAAAAATGTGGCTTTACAATATGGGCCAGGTGGGATTTCAAGTGGACCAGGTACTTGTGTTATTCTGGAGTAGGAGAAAATATTCAGACTTTAAATTAGTGGTGTATGCTGAAATTAAAAAAAAAATGTATATATATATATGCAACTTCCAAAATAGATGTAATAAAGGAATTTTGTAAAGGCTTTAATCAATGCAAAGAGAATGAAGACATAGAAAAAGAGGACAAATTAATCACCCAGACCTGGGAGATGCTCAAATGTGGAACTCTTATAGGAGCCGTAGAGGAGAGCCACCCGACCGTGAGTGGGAACGGTTCTCAGATGCCCACCAGTGTTAGCCCAGCCAGTCATCCTCAGAAGAAGTGAACCTTGGGCAGAGAGTGAGGATTTGAGTGGCAGGTGTTGCCTACAGTGAGGGGCACGCTTGTGGCTTCTGCAAGGTGACATCCTGGGACAGGAAGATGCCTCAGCTCCCGTGAGGTGTGGAAGCAGCTGGTCAGACGGGTGTCCAGCTGCGTCTCGTGGTGGATGTGGCTGTGTGCTGGGATGCCTGTACCATAAGGTCGATACAGACAGGTCAGCCCAGCCATGCAGCTGGGGACTTCTCCTGGCTCTGGAGCCCGCTGCTGTCATTCTGGGATCCTACTGTATCACTCGCCAGTGGCCTGTGTGGAGGAGGGGCAGAGGGTCAAGGGGTTACAACTCTTGACTGAGCTTGGCGAGGGGTGGTGCCATCTGGGGCGGGTGTCATTGGCACCATCCCATCCACAGCACATGGGCTTCTGTTTTGAGATCTGGAACCAGAGGGCTGCTGGGACTGGGCTGACCCTGAGCTCTGCCCCCTGCTGGGCACTGGTCAGCTTCCCCGGCAACCTGACACCCAGGGATCAGGTCGCCAGCACTGCTTTCTGTGAGGCGTGCTGAAACATGGACATGCTTTTGAGCCGTCTCCAAGCCTGGGTCCTTGTGCCTGAGGACCCTCAGGTGGCAGCCTGGCTCTGGGCAAGCCCTCGAACTCCCTGGCCTTGTCCTGAGCGTCACGGTTCTGTAGCTCCATTATCCACAGCCCCCTGGGGGCGCTCTGCATCCTGCTGTCGGGTCTTCTATGGTGGCACAGTTGCTGGCTGAGCAATGACCACAACAAACCCGGTTGGGCCTCGGGCAAGGCTCCTCTGTGCTTTCAGGATGGCCAGGACCTGGCGTGTGAGGCAGTGCCCAGTCCTGGGGCCCGTAGCAGTGCTCAAGAGTCAGAGCCTGGGGACCTGTCCTGCCAGGCAGTGTGTACACAAGGGCAGGTTTCTAGGGGAGACCAAACAGGCCCCTCCCGTGCTGGGTCACGAGGCGGCCACTGCAGTTCCTGCACACATTGGCAGGGACGCTGGCTTCCTGAGCCACAGGGCTGCGCCCTCCACCGGGCCGGACTTGGGAGGTGGGCCCTCTGCCTCAGTTCAGACCTCGGTTTCTTATCTGTGATGTGAAGGTCTGGGGTGGGGTCAGAGGGTCAAGGATGCCTCTGAAACGTGATCTGAAGACGTGGACTCATTTCCAGGAAAAGCCAGCGCAGTGCGTGTGCACACGTGTGTGACTGTGAACACGCCGTGCCATGAACGTGTGCACACAGTGTGCAGAGCTGTGCACACGCTGTGGGCTCGGGGGAGTGCGTCCATGGACACCAGGAGCAAAGCAGTCCAAGCCTTTACGTTGGGGGCTTCTTGAGCCGTGGGCGCACCCCACCAGCAGCGGGTGGACTCCACCAGCACCTTTTCAAAGAGGAAGGAAGGGAGTGGAGGGAGCAGACTTCTGGAGTAGGCTAACGAGAGGAATGACAAAGGGACAAGCAAGGACGGTGCCTTAACAGGAAAGGAAAGGACTTTCCTGTTCATTTGTTTCCTGCCCCGGCCGTGGGCGAGCCTCCCCAGCCAGCTCTGGTGACAAGGGCAGCGTCTGTGGCCAACAGGCTGCCTTCTCGGGGCCTCCGGGAGGAGTCCGACAGGCAGCCTGGCTCTGTGTGTCACCGACTCTGCGACCATGACCCTGGTGAGCTCCCGGGACACCGAGGTCCACTGTGCGTCCTGCAGCTGCGTGTGTGGTGCTGAGGTGCCCAGCCTGGACAGTCCCTCTCTCACGCGCTCCTGCTTCCAGAGCAGCAGGGTTAGCGGGGGCGCCCCACCTCTTTGGTAATTGTGCTAATTAGCGCACTGCTCTGTGCCCCTGTGGGAGGCTTGGCTTGCCAGGGACTCTGCAGGGCAAGGCTCCCGGCCACTGCCGGGTCAGAGGACTTGGCGCCGAGTGGAGGGGGTGTGTGTGCCAGCCGGCCTTGGCACGCCGTGGCGTCTCTCCATACTTGCCAAGAAGTGGAGAACCGTCCAGATCAGTTGCTTGGGCTCTTTTGGGATTCAGAAAAGGAAAAATAATGGTTCTCTCTCTCTCCCCTGAGCTGACTGTATGCAATATTTTCTTCTGACTTATTTGTCTATTTTTGCTCTAAAATCACAATGTTTTAGTGATTCTACATCTATGGTATGTTCTCACAAGTTCTCCCCTCACTATTGTCTTCTAGAACAATCATACTTTCTCACTGTGAACTATATAGTAGATGCAGACCAGCGTAACAACACCTGTGTCCCTGAGCTATGTCTGGCCTCTGTGGGCCAGGGCAGAGGGCCGTGTCCAGGGCCTCGGAGGCCTCCCGTGTGCCCTCAGGTCAGGCCCACTCACCCACCCACCTACAATTCATTCACTTACCCACCCACCCATTCACCCACTTTCTCTCCCACTCACTCACTCCTCACCCACTCACCCACCCACTCACTCTCTCACCTACTCACTTATTCACTCACCCACCTACTCACCCACCCACCCACCCACTCACCTACCCACTCACTTACCCACTTTCTCTCCCACTCACCCACTCACCACCCACCCACTCTGCATCCTCAGTGAGACCCTGCTTGGGGCAGGTGCAGCTCTAAGTGTGGGATAAGCAGCCAAGACAGCAGGCCTGGCCTCCTGCCCGTGTGCCTTCCCTCCCGGGCAGGTGAGAGGTGCCTTGGCTTCTCCGGGTGACGTCCTCTTCTTCACTCAGTGTTTCCATGTCCACGTGCACCCTGCAGCCACATGCCGCTCAGGAAGCTGGATGTGCCTGGTGCATCTCAGAGGCACTGTGTCTCCCTGGCCTTGTGTGGGAGCCTCTGTGGGGTGCATGGCTTTGGGTGCTGTGTAGTGTCCTACTGTGTGACCAGGCCTTCTTCTGTCTTTCCCTCCTGCTGTTGGTGAACTCGTCCTGAGTTTTGGCTATTAGAGAAGACACCACTGTAAGCATTGTACCGGGTCTTCCAGGGTCCCCAGGGTGGCCTGGCATATGGTGGGCCATGTGCTCAGCTGAACTGGGTCCTGGCGACGGCTCTGACGCTTAGCCCATCCCAGTGGCCGAGGCATACGAACAGCCGTTTCCTGATGCTTACCAGGGCTCGGTGCCTGTCGCGGGCCCAGCACCCTCCCTGTTCTCGCTCACCAACTCTTTCGCCCAAGGCTCCCATCGTTGGTCTTTTTCTTGACTTCTTTATACAGGTGGCTCTCATCAGGGACCATTTGGCCTCCCACCAGAGCCATCCCCCCCTGGCCCCAAGTTTGGCTCTTGTGAACAATCACATGCCATCCTGGCCTATGGCTGTGGCTGCCATGGCGCCCAGCCCCTCTCCATGGACGCCTGAGCCATGGTCTTAGCCCTGGGTCATCCTGGTCTGGACCTTCCTCCTGTGTCCTCTTGATAGAGGCCTGGGCTGGGCTCTTACCCCAGCTACAGAGGAGGGGCAGGGGTTCTTTGCTTTTTTCTGGGGTCACTGCACCTGCAGGTGTCCCCTGCCCCAGCTGAGCTGGTTCCCAAGGGGTTACAATATTCACAACCCGTAAAGCCAACACCCACGCTCCCCTTGTTCCCCAGACACCACTGTGGGGGTGCACGGGCAAGGTCCAGGGCCCCCATGTGGGGCCGCAGCCCTAACCCACTCTGTTCAATCAAATTGCTTTTGGAGGGGGACGGGGAGCTCCAGCCACCTAACCAGACTCACAGTGAATGGAAGGATTGTTCTTTGAAACATGGATTTTCTGATGTCATTTTTGCTTGAAATAGAATTTACCTCTCAGGATCCATGAAGGATGAGGGAGAGGGATGTGGCAGGAACGTGGATTTCAAATCCAAGGGGAGTCACACTGCATGAAGAGGGTGGAGTGGGTGGGTGGCCAGCGGGGAAGACGGTGCTCTGGGAGAGGCAGGGGATGGCCGCCCAGGTCACTCTCCATTAGGGAGCACCCCGCAGCCCCCTGGGCTCTCTCCCATCGGAAGCAGGGCAGGGAACCGGCAGGACCTCGGTGCGAGGGGCGTGTTTGTGAAATGCTAGCAGCACCTTCAGCGTTTTCTTTGACGCCTTTGAGTCATTAGCCATCAGTTCCCGCCTGGCGAGTGGCGCTGTGCTCCTGTGGGTCGCACTGGTCTGAAGGGGTGAAATTGCCACCCAACTCCACTTTCTGCAAAGGAGTCAGGCCCGAAGGCTCGCAGGGCGTTCATCTTTGGCTTCTGGAGGGTCCTCCCCACCCCATGTTCTTTCCAGGGTCCCCTGTCCACCGGTCATTCTGCCCTGCTGCCTCCAGAGCCTCCCTCCCAGAGCTCACTGCTCCGCAGCGCTCTCCAGGGTGACCCAGGGTCTGCGGCAGGGGAGGGCAGGGCAGGGGAGGGCCGCAGAGCCCAGGCCCAGGAACTGGCAGCGAGGGCAGGCGCAGGGGCTGTGTCTGGCTGCTGGGCGGTGGCTCTGGGGAGGCAGCACAGTGGGCTTTGTCTTGCTCTGCAGAGGAGGAAAGCAGGCCAGGACACACTCACACTGACCCCCCATTCACACGCACACTGACACACACAGACACCCTCCCACTCCCACACTAACACACTCTCGCACACAGTTACACTAACACATCATCGCGTACACACTCACCCTCTCCCCCACACTCACACATACTAACACACTCACAAGTTTGCACACACACACAACCCCTCCATGCCAACTCACACACATACCCACTCACACCCCCACGATCACACTTACACATGCAACACTCATTCACACACATTCACATATCCATAGTCTCACACACTCACAAACACACAAAACACACACTCACACACACCCCACACCATCACACACTCACACCCCCACTCATACACTCACACAAACTCATAAGCACACTCACACCCCGTACATCACACAACATACATTCTCACACTAACACAGTCACAGCACACACACACCCGCACACACTTATACGCACTCACTCACACAGCACATGCTGGGCACACACACACTCATACACCACTCGCCACACACAGGCCTTCTGCATGGCTTGGAGGGACCCCTCCCTGGCCACGAGCTGCCCTTAGGGTGGGTCCCCTGCAGGAGGCGGCCTGGGCATATCCTGCTGGGTGTCTGGGAACCCTCACCTTCACCCCCTCCCACACAGTGCAGTCTCCCCCATGGTCATGACAACTTGCCATGTCCAGGGGCTTCTCAGGCTGGGGCTGGACTCCAAAGCAAAGGGGCCAGCAGACTGTCCCTGGGAGGGCTCTCCCAGCCTGCAGCTGGCCGCCTCCTCACTGCGTCCTGCACGGGACAGAGACGGAGCATGTGCCCCCTGGACTCTCCTCCTTCTCTTGGAGGACTCCTGTGCTGCAGGGCGAGGACCCACCCTCAGGTACTTCTGAGGCCTCATGCTCCCCAAGGCCCTGTCTCCAAATCCAGCCACATGGGAGGACAGGGCTTCAACACAGGGACGTGGGGGACACACTCTGTCTGCTTGCAGCACAGGGCCCAGGGCCTGCTCCCTCCTCACCCAGCTGCTCTGGCTCCAGGCCCTGGACCACGGAGTTGCCCCCAGGGCTGCCATCCTGGCCTCCACACCTGTGCGAGCCGCCCCAGCCCTGTCCACGCCCCACAGCCCCTGGGGTCCTCCCTTCCTGTGTCCTGCTCCCCCAGGAGAGTCCCCCCTGCTCGCCTTTCAGATGCTGCATACTGAAGGTAGGAGTGTCCTCCCCACGTGACACCCCCTCCCTCAAGGGCAGGACTGACTTCTACTTGACACCTGAAAAGGGCTTCCTCTGTCACCCAGTCAAACAGTTGGAACCCTGGGACCCCTGGGGGAGGCTTCCTCCATGTGGGAATGCGGGGAGGGCAGGATGGGCCTTTCCCACAAGAAGGGTCTGGCAGTGGTGGCCCTCCCCGCAGCATGGACAGAGCCAGGGACACAGCCTCAAGCAGGGTGGTGACATTGATCCTGCTTCACCCTGGATGCTACTGCAGCTCTTCAGGCCCAGCCCCTGGCTTGTGGTAGAGTGAAAGGAATCCAGCAGCCACGCTGTCTCACTGCGGGTGACCGTGAGGGACACACCGGTCCCAGTGCAGACGGAGGCTGGTGGGCTGTGCAGACTTCAGGGGGTGCTCCTCTAAAGAGGGGATGAACCAACAGGCACACCTTCCGGTCTGTTCCGAGGAAACTATTTCTTTGAGAACAAAAGCAGAGCCTGGCCTCCTGGGTGGACCAGTGGCAGATGGGGAACAGGGTGCGGGTCTGTCCATAGTTACTGCGTCCAGGAGAGGGCCGTCACCAGCTGTGTGCCCTTGCACAGCCTGGGCATGCTTTCTGGCCCGGCCAGGCGGAGAACCTGGGCTGGACTCAGGTCACTCTTCCCTTTGGGTGTGCCCCCAGCACGTGGCTGTGACCGAGTGGTGTTTCCATCCCTCCCTGTGGGCAAGTGGAGGATGCCACCCCCTGGGGACAGGCTACTGTCCACCTGCATCCAAGAAATGCCTTGTCAGGGCTGGACAACAAGAGCACCTTGAAACAAGCTCTGGGCAGTGGCCACTTCTCCTGGGGTTTCTGGTGGCCAGGCCTCTGGACGGACAGCTCTGGAATCTTCCCCTTGGTTTGGCCTCCAGCCTGGAGCTGGGGAGGACGAGTGCCTGGGGTGCACTGCGGTCAGCGGCTGGAGACCCGGCAAATGCACGTGACTTTATCAGAAGTCCAAGTACACTCTGGCCACTGCCAAATCCCTGGCTGTCTCAAAGGAAGGGCAGGAGGTTCCTTTGTGTGGAGCAGGATGTCAGGGGCCCAGGAGGCGGTGCTGGAGCGGCCTTGCGGGCGGGTGTTTGGGCTGTGTGGGCACTGGCTGCAGGGCGGGGTGGCCCAGCAGCAAGACGGAAGCGGGGAGGGCAAGGCCGGTGTGGCCACTGTGGCCGGTGTGGCCCGGCACCTCCTTGATGGGGGTCTCAGGGGTAGGAGCAGCCCTTAGCAAGTGTCACCTACAAACCAGGTCAGGATGTCAGGAAGGAGAGACTTTACTGGGAAGGACACTGCACGCAAGGCGGAGTGAGTGGGCAGTTGGGTCTGCCTCTGAAAGGTCGGCAGGGCCTCTCCTCCCGTGCGGAGAAGCCAACAGGAGGAAGAATGGAGTGTGGGAGGCGAGAGGGTGCAGGAGTGGTGGGACAGGAGGGAGGGGCAGAGAGGCTCTCCGTGGACTCAGGCTGGGGCGGGGTGGGCACGATTCAGGGGCCCAGGGGAGGACAGAGAAATTTAACCCAGTTTGGTTGAGGAGGATTTTGTTTCTTTTGATCAATGAGCAACAAAGGATGGGAAGGGGGCCAGGGCCGTCCTTTGTCCTGGGGAAGCTGCGGGCCACGCGTGGGTCTGTATACATCTTGCTGGGAAGGAGTCTCCTTGGAAGAAGCTCTTCCTGACCAGGAAGCATGAGGTCTTCTTCCACCAAGGCCCAGAGGTCAGGTGGCTTGCTGAAGGAGAGCCCAGAGGGGGCCACCAGCTCTCTGACTCTCAGAGCGTGCCTCTCTAGGGGTCCAGTATTCTGCAAGCAGAACAAATGAGCCAAGGGGGAGTGGTAATGAGTGACCCCCCGGGTGTGTGTTCCAGCCCATCGCTGATGGGGACACATGTGCCCCATAGAGACCTTGTCCCATAGGACAGGGGCTGCTGCTCAGCTACAGGCGACTGATGTTTGGGGAATGCAAGCCTAGCCTTACCCCATCTTCTAGATATTTCAAGAGGAGCAGGATATTGGGATTTGCTAGCTTCTATTTTTCAAAAATGCCAAACAAGTCAATCAAAACATGCGTGTAAATCAGATACAGCCCTTTAGCCACCAGTTTGAGACTCCCGCCAAATCTTCCTGACCCTTTACTTTGCCAAGAGTCAACAATTAATTCATATTTTGGAAGTTCACCTGTGTTCAGACTTCGATACTGCAAAGTGATGTGCTCATTTTGTTTTGTGTGAGCTTTCTTTGGCTGTGAATAGCAGAGGCCTTCCCTGGCTCAGAGGTAGGGTGGGACTTGCTCACAAGGTGACAGAGGACTCCCACGTGGGGCCCCGACGGCGCCCTCAGCAGGCTCTGCACCCCTCCCCCCTTGCTTCTTCCCTGTCTTTATGGATCTCACTGACTTGTAACTTCACCCAGGAATGGCCTCTCGTGTCGCTGACCTGTGGAGCCCCAGATGGAGCTCTCAGCTCATTCCTTTAACTGTCCTTTGAGCTTCAGTTCTCCCTGCCAAATGTCGTGTTCGGGTGGTGTCTGTTGATTCATTTCATTAAGGAGAGGAATTTCCCCTCATAGGTCACTCTCTGGTCCTAGGCAAGCACATGGACCAGCTGCTCAGGTCAAATGTCCGTGCTGGTCCAGTCGACTGAGAAGGGAGGACTCAACGGGTGTAAGATGGGAGCCAAGGTCTGCTCACCTGGCACGGTTTGTGGGCTGGACAGAGGTCTTTAGGAAGGGCCACGGCTACAGGCAAATACCAAACACAATTATCTCCAGATCTAATCAACTTGACAGTTTGCTTCACAAGGACCTCTGAAGGTGGAAGAGGATTCTTTAACCTAGGATTGCAAGGTGCTGGGGTGGAGGTTTGGTTGACAATGGGCCTGGGTCCCTCTGCTCAGAAACGTGGCTTACCTAGGGGTGTTATCAGTTAGAAATCCTGAGTCACCCCCCTTTAAGTAAAGTTCTGTGTTTGTAAATTCATTTTAGTTCAGTGTTTTTGAAAGAGGGAGTGACGTTAGTGATGTTCATGTAGAACAACAAACTGTCAGAGTCAGAATTCCAAGGAACACGGTGCTCATCCCTCATTTGTTCTGCTCTGGAGGCCGGCTCAGCTTCCCCTCCGGGGACCACACCCAGCTGTGCCACCTCTTCCCCAGGCCCAGGGGATGCTCACTCATCCTGGCCAGTCTTCTCAGGGTCAGGAACTGCCAGGAGCTTAGTAGGAATCTGTTGCAGTCGATGCAGTCATCCATCGAACCTGCTCAAGTTACAATTCTGAGGAATCTCAAGGAAGGAAGTGGGGTAGAAACACAGAAAATGGTTTTGGGAATTTTTGCAGTCAACCATGAAGGAGCAACTGGTGTGGAACTCATGATAGTTATTATGATTATTTTTTCCTTCCTGAAAGAACTAGAAAATTGGACAAGTATAAGAAACAACTGGATTTGGACATGAGGCTGACAGGCTGTGCAGCGCTGCGATCCAAGGAGAAAGGAAACAACTAAAACAAGCTGTACAATCAGCTCAGCTTCCCCAGAGGCAGTTCTGTACTTCCAGTCGGGTGGGGGTGAGGCAGAGCACGCACATGTTCCGGAGCAGGGAGGAGGTGCCGGACCTTGGGAGGCGGAGGTGGGGCAGAGTGCCAGACAGAGCAAGATACCCAAATGAGGACAGTCAATTCCCAGCATAGGGTCCCCCTTGATCTTTACTGAATATCGATCTGTGCATGTGTGGGGAAATCTCAGGAGCCGGACCAGGAACAGTGAGGTAGAAGCTGAATGATTCCCAGAACTCACACCAGACTAGGAGACGTTTGAATCCCATCTGTCCAGCAAGAGAGCTCATGGAATTCTTGAGGCAATCACCACAGAACACAAGGGATCATGCTTTAGCAGTAGGGACACATCAGTCCCAGAGTAAATGCTACTGCAGATCACCCTAGGAAAACTTAAAAACAAGCCTCGAAAGGGTCAACCTTGTTGGCAAGTAATGTACTGTCTATTGGAATAAATGTCAACACTCTTTAGAGTAAGACAGAAGAGAAAATGCTATACATTTCCCAATGTTACCTTTAAAATGCCTGGCATTCAATAAAAAATTACCATATAGGTGAAGAAGGAGAGGTGGTGGCTCAGAATCAGGAGATTGATAAAAACAGAACCAGCAATGATAGGAATGATAGAATTGGTGAATTTTAAATGGCTACTGTAAATATGGCATATCTGCTCATGACTATAAAAGAAAATCCAAACATAAGTGGGAAAGAAGATGAGGTGTTAACAATAACCAAATGAAATGTCCAGAAATGAAAAGTAATTTTACAAAATGGAAAGTTCACTGATTGATGAGTATCAGATTAAACACTGCAGAAGAGAAAATCAATACACTCAAAGATGGAGATAAAACTTGTCAAGATGGAAATAGATTAAAAAAAAAAACCGAAGAACCTCAGGGCTGTTGTCAAACACGCACATAACTGGATTTCAGGAATGAGCTTGGCGAGGGAGGCAAGAGTGGGCAAAATATTTGGAAAAATAATGGTCCTAAAGCTTCCAAATTCTATGGAAAACAAAACAAATATTGTATAGGATAGACACTAACATGAGCACATGGAGGCACATGGTAATCAAATTGCTGGAAATCTATGAAAACGAGAAGATTTAAGAGCAGCCGGAGGGGAAGAGACCCATGACACTCAGGGAAACAGCAATAGGCTCACTGCAGACTTCTCTTCAGGGAAGTGCCCGCTGGGTGACGGTGGAACAGCAATTCTCAAACACTGAGAGAAGAACACACCCAACTGAAATTCTGTGTGTAGCAGAAACTATTTTTCAATGATGAAGCTGAAACAAAGATTTTCTTCACACACACACACACACACACACACCACACACACACCCTGAAAGAACTTTTCACCAGTGTACCTGTACTTCAATAACTATTAAAAGGACTTCAGGCTGAAAGATGGTGACCCCAGAAATTATTTTACAAAGTAGAGAAGAACACTAGAAAAATGGCAGATATCAAGGGCTTCTCTCTCTTTATAAATATCCTTACCAAGTAATGGCAGTTCTAAGCAAAAGTGATGACAGTGTGCTGTGGGTTTGTGACACACCTGTGTAGAAGTCAAGGTACATCAGGGTGCACCAAGGACAGCAGGAGAGATGCTGGCAGGCCCTCACCTGGGGTGTGGAACGTGTAAGAGTCTGCAGTGCAGGCTGTGGTAAGTTAAAAGCAGTGTGAACCCAAGAGCAGTTGCTAGGAAAACAGAAGAAGTGTTGTTAAAAAGCCAAGAGTGAAAATAAAATTGAAACTCAATCCAAAATAAGCCAGGAATAGAGAAATAAGAGCAAAGAACACAAGAGCCCAATAGAAAACAGCCACCTGGTAGACTTTAACCCAATCAAATCGATAATTACATTAAATGTAAATGTTTTAAACACTCTGATTAAAAGTCAGCGATTGTCCGATTGTATTTAAAAAGCAAGATCCAATTAAATGTTAAGGATAGGAAACAAAATTTAAATAGAAGAGAGAAATTCAAAGTGAAGGATGAGAAATGGTCCCCATGCCAACACTCATTGTGAGAGCCACATTGGCTGTGTCCACCACGCAGGGCAGGCTGTAGGAAAGGGGTGATATTACCAGAGACGAAGGGGACTTCTCCCAATGGTGAAGAACAAGTCCATCTACCAGAAGAAAGAACAACCCTAGATTTTTATGCGATCCCAGGCCCAGGAGCTCAGCCCAGGGAGAAAAGCAACGTTCCAGAGACGAGCCGGAGGGAGAAAGGCTTTCTCAGTGGCCGAGGAATGGAGAAGAGAGGCTGTGCTCCAAGGCAGCCTCCGCACCAGTGTGGAGGGTCACAGATACGGGGCGGGGACAATGGGAGAGCCGCGGTGGTAAGGGAGGAATGTTCGCAGTCTGTTCTGGGGGTAGGTGGGTCTTCACCAGACGGCACCTCTCCCCCTCCCTCCCTGCTCTGCTGTGTCTGGCCATGGCAGCTGGGAGATGAACCAGGGTGGGAGAAGAGGGGGGGGGCCCACTAGGAAACCTGGGCCAAGTCAGCCCTGTGTTATAGTTTTGGGCGAAACCCTTGTCAATGACGACCCCATGGGTGACATCCCCAGCCATTCTGCCCGTGTTCTCCCCGATGGGGCTTCAACTCCTACTCTGGCCGCCGATCTCCTGTCTATCCCCGCACGCCCCTGAGCTTGGGCTGGTCGCCCCTGGTCTAGACGGGCAGCACCTCCTCCACACCCCCGCCGCCTGCGTCTGCCTGGGCCTGCCAGTGGGCTCCTGAGCTGGACCATAGGCCAGGCCCTGGCTGAAGATGTGTGGAGCCTCCTGCTGTCCTCAGGACAGAACCCCGCCCCGGGCCAGCCTTCGTGGCTCTGCCCTGTTACCTGCCTCCCCCTTTCCTCGCCTGGCTCCCCGGCCATCTTGTCCCCAGCGCCTGTCAGCCGCTGTCCATTGCGGCGCCGACACCTGGGGAACCGGCTCACAGGACAGGCTGAGGCCCACTGCAGCCTCAGCAGGGGTCACTTGCCTTGGTCATTTCTGGACTTGGGATGAGGTCCAACGTCCTGAGGGAGTGTGTGCCGGAACAGAGCGGCTCACCTGGTGGCAGGCAGGAGACACAAGCCAGGGGAGGGTCAGGGCCCCAGCACCCCGCAAGGACACACCCGGGTGACCTACTTCCTTCAGCTACCTTTCCCACACCTCCCAGTAACACCACAAGCCGGGGCCACGCCCACCAACACACGGTCAGTAGGGCACCTCCCAGGTCCTAACCACGGCAGCTCCTGGTGGAGGGGACCTGTCGAGGGGGCCCCACGCCTCCTGGTTCTCCTGCTGCAGTCTGTGTGCTGAGCCCTGCCACAGAGCTGGCTCCTCTCTGCTGGGCTGCTGTGACTGTGCCCCATGCCCTGGCCCATGGCCAGCAAGGAGACAGAGCGTTCTTCTGTGGTCTCCGGGGCTGGGTGCAAAGGGAGTCTCAGTAGGTGCAGGAACTTAGTCTCCACCACGTCGCTGGCCCTGGCAGGGGTGGGGACAGGCCACCAGTCAGGGAGTTTCCACTCAGCCAAGGGGGAGGCAGGGAAAGAAATCAACCCAGAGCAGAGGGACACAGGGGATAGGCCTGAAGCACGGGCAGAAGAGCCGGCTCACTGAGAAGGGAGGCTGGGTCCTCAGGGGTTATCATGAGAAGAAAATGAAAGTCGATGCTCACCCAGAGAAAGTCAAACCCAAGCAGCCTCCAGTGACTTCCAGATCAGTGCAAACCCCTTCACTGCAAATACTTCTCCCAGTCAATAGGTTCCCTCCCCAGGACCCTTATTCTCAGGCCTCTCTGTGTGGGTACAGCCTGTTCCCAGGTGTTCAGAAAACACATGTGCACTTGGAAGGAGGAATGCATTATTCATCCACCATCTCCTGGTGTCCCTGCAGCAGGGAAAACAATCTCACAACAAAAAAGAAAAGAAAAAAAGGAAGGCAGGAATACTACGCCGCAGAGTGGTGTCAGAGCACTCAGAAGCACTTAGGGGGGACACTTCCCTTGCTCAGATGGACCCGAGGCCTCACCGACACGTGGAAGACACTTCTCAGATGGGCAGGGGCTGACAGCGGCAGGAGGACGCCCACGCTGGGACGCTCACACCTCTCTGTGTCTCCCGCCCGTTGGCTGGTTGCAGGGCCCGCCGAGAGCAGGGCTGGGTGCAGAGTCTGGGGTGGCTTTAGTGAGTTGTGATAAAGAGTAACGGTTCCAAGGTGACCTTAACATCCTGGGCAAGGCCCTCCCTCCATGGCCGGGCTGGGGGTGACGATTGTCCTGGGCTCTGGAAGGTGGAATTCTCAGTCCCCTGGAGAGAGATCTTCCTCCTGAGTTCAGGTTTAACAGCCATCGTCCAAGAGCACTTAGAAACCTGCGGTCTTTGAATCCTGTTTCCCTGCAGGTCTTCTGTGCACAGGAGGGCACGCTGCTGTTAGCTAGATCTGCTCAGCTCCCCTCAGAAAGGGCCTCCTTCCAAAGCCTCGCTTGGGCCAGGAGCCAGCGTCCACTCTGACCAGGGTGACAGGCTGAAGTCAGATGGCGTAGGAGGTGAGACCTGGAGGGTCCCATGGCCATCAGCTCTCCCGTCCCTGCTTGGGAAAGAGCAGGTGGAATTGTCCCCACAGAAGGGCAAAGGCCAGAGTTCACATCAATGTGCCACCCCTGGGAGGTACTGGATCTTAAACAAAAGAAATTGAGTTTGAAAGGTGGGGTCCCAGACTGAAGGTGGGCCACCAGGTGGGGAAGAACTTTGTTGTAGGGGACAGAACCCATCATGCCTCTTGGGCCTGCCCTGAAATCCAGCCAGACTAGGCTTTTGTGTGCACTACCCAGTTCTGGGCATTGTCAATTTCACACACACAACATCCAAGCGAACTGGAGTAGCCATCAGATGGGCAATAGATTGTGACGTGTGTGCCCCTCGGCTGTGGTTCAGGGGCTCCCCTAGGCAGTCAGCTCAGGTGCATTGTGGGGGGTGTTCAGGTGACTTGCCTAAACAACAGTGCTGAGATTGGTGATGATGATGGTGGAGATGGTGCTAGTGGTGGTCATAGTAGTGCTAGTGCTAGTGGTGGTGGTGGTGGTGGTGGTGGTGGTGGTGGTGGTGGTACTGATGGTTGTGGTGGTGGTAGTAGTAGTAGTAATGATAGTGGTGATGGTGGTGGTGGTAGTAGTAGTAGAGGTAGTGATAGTGGTGATGGTTGTGGTACTGGTGGTGGTGGTAGAAGTATTGATAGTGGTGGTGTTGGTGGTAGTAGTCGTGATAATGATAGTGATGATGGTGGTGGTAGTGGTCGTAGTGGTGGTAGTAATAGTGGTGGTGGTTGTCGTAATGGTGGTGGTAGTAGTGATAGTGGTGGTGGTAGTAGTGGTGTTAGTGATAGTGATGGATAGTTGTGTTACTGATGGTGATGGTGGTGGTAGTAGTAGTGGTGGTAGTGATATGGTGATGGTGGTGGTGGTTGTGGTACTGGTGTTTATGGTGGTGATAGTATCAGTGGCAGTGATAGTGATGATAGTGGTGGTGGTGGTGGTAGTAGTAGTGGTAGTGATGATGGTGATGGTGGTGATGGTGATGATGGTGGTGGTTGTGGTACTGGTGGTGGTGGTAGTAGTGGTGGTAGTGATGGTGGTGGTGGTACTGGTGGTGTTAGTGGTGATAGTAGTGGTGGTAGTGATAGTGGTAGTAGTGATGGTAGTGATGGTGATGGTGGTGATGGTGATGATGGTGGTAGTGGTGGTACTGATGTGGTAGTGGTGGTGGTAGTGATAGTGGTGATGGTGGTGGTAGTGGTGGTACTGATGATGGTAGTGGTATCAGTAGTGGTGGTAGTGATAGTGATGGTGATGGTGGTGGTGGTGGTGGTGGTAATGGTGGTAGTGGTGGTGGTAGCAGTAGTGGTAGTGATAGTGGTGGTGGTAATGGTAGTGGTGATGGTGGTGATGGTGATGGTGGTGGTGGTTGTGGTATTGGTGGTGGTGGTAGTAGTGGTGGTAGTGATGGTGGTGATGGTACTGTTGGTGTTAGTGGTGATAGTAGTGGTGGTAGTGATAGTGGTGATGGTGGTGGTAGTGGTGGTACTGATGGTGGTAGTGGTGGTAGTGATAGTGATGGTGATGGTGGTGGGGGTGGTGGTGGTAATGGTGGTAGTGGTGGTGGTAGCAGTAGTGGTAGTGATAGTGGTGGTGGTAGTGGTGGTAGTGATAGTGATGGTGATGGTGGTGGTGGTGGTGGTGGTAATGGTGGTGGTGGTGGTGGTAGCAGTAGTGGTAGTGATAGTGGTGGTGGTAGTGGTAGTGGTGATGGTGGTGATGGTGATGGTGGTGGTGGTTGTGGTATTGGTGGTGGTGGTAGTAGTGGTAGTAGTGATGGTGGTGATGGTACTGTTGGTGTTAGTGGTGATAGTAGTGGTGGTAGTGATAGTGGTGATGGTGGTGGTAGTGGTGGTACTGATGGTGGTAGTGGTGGTAGTGATAGTGATGGTGATCGTGGTGGGGGTGGTGGTGGTAATGGTAGTGGTGGTGGTAGCAGTAGTGGTAGTGATAGTGGTGGTGGTAGTGGTGGTAGTGATAGTGATGGTGATGGTGGTGGTGGTGATGGTGGTAATGGTGGTGGTGGTGGTGGTAGCAGTAGTGGTAGTGATAGTGGTGGTGGTAGTGGTAGTAGTGATGGTGGTGATGGTGATGGTGGTGATGGTGATGGTGGTGGTGGTTGTGGTATTGGTGGTGGTCGTAGTAGTGGTGGTAGTGATGGTGGTGATGGTGGTGGTAGTGGTGGTACTGATGGTGGTAGTGGTGTCAGTAGTGGTGGTAGTGATAGTGATGGTGATGGGGGTGGGGGTGGTGGTGGTAATGGTGGTGGTGGTGGTGGTAGCAGTAGTGGTAGTGATAGTGGTGGTGGTAGTGGTGGTAGTGATAGTGATGGTGATGGTGGTAGTGGTGTCAGTAATGGTGGTAGTAGTGGTGGTAGTGAAGGTGGTGGTGGTGTGGTGAGTCGACGGATGGTGTAGTGGGCTGCCTTTATGTCCGCTGTGCTCAGGCCTTGACTACTCTTGGTCCTTGACTACTCTGTGGTCAGCCCTGCTGGGGTCACCCATGACCTGCCTTCATGAGGAGCAGAACACAAGCCTGAGGCTCAAGGCCAGGGTCTCTCCCCACCCTCCCGCAGCGGGCGTGGGAGGGCCGTGTAGACCAGGCCCGAGGAAGCCTGCTTCCTGGCTCCCGTGCTCCTGGGATTCTGGTTTGTTCAGGTTTAGGACCAGCGTGTGGCAACAGCAGATGGGCAGGGCTGTCCTCTCCCCCAGCCCTCTGCCTACTGTGCCAAGCCCCCAGCTTTAGTGTCCTTCAGAACCCCCGAGGCCCCTGCCAGGTGGGGATCAGGCTGGTCCTCTTGGTAGCAGTGGACACCCCTTCTGCTGCCCACTCCTGCCCCCTCCCAGGCTCCCAGGGCTTCCTTTCCGCCTGCCTTGGGGCATCTCGAGGGTATTCCCAGGCTCTGCCCACTGTAACGAGTCCTTTGGCAGCTCGGGGACATCCGAGGCCACCCTGGGCTCCCCGGGGCAGGTCACCACGACAAGAAGCCCAGGAGCCCTCTAACCCAGGAGGAAGGTGTTCACTCCCTTCCGTGATTATTTCTGGCTCCACCACGTGGGAGGCTCTTGATCCAAAGCTAGGCCTGCTGCAGGGGACAATTGCATTCCCACAGCGAGGTCCCTGGGCACAGAGGGGTGGCGCTGAGTCCTCAGGCCTCGTGACGAAGCCTCTCAGGGGGAGGCACCTCTCAGAGTTTCAATGGGGACACTTAATTGGCTGCAATTTTCTAACTCGATTCTTCAACTTGTAAGTAAAATGACAAGTCTCTGCCCCGGGCCGGGGGTCAGCTGTGGCCTCTCGGAGACCGTCATTCATTTCTTTTCAGCTGCTGTTGGTTAGGCGCTGCGGGCCCCATTCCCAGGTGCTGGCCTGTCATTATCTGTCACTAGGAGTCGTGCTGGAGCTGGCCGGGGGCCATGCACCTGCCTGGCCCTGCAGCCCACCCCAGGCTGGGTTCTAGGGCGTCCTGAGGACTGGGTGGGGCTCTGCTCCCAGGGCCTCATGGGAAGTGCAGGGGTGGGGACCTGAGGATGTGCTCCGGTGGTCCACGCTCCAGCTGCATCTTCCAGGGCAGCAGGGACATGGGGTCTCTTGCTGTTGTGACCTCATCATCTTAGTGATGGATACCATTTCAGGCAGAAGCTGACATCGGGCGGTGGCTACCTGGGAGAGGAAGGCTTGGAAGTTCTGCTTGGTAGCGCAGCTGCTCGGGCCTGAGAGTGGCACTGGCCAGCATGTGGTCACGCTGAGCACCCGGTCACTCATCATCATAGGGTCAGCCATGAGGTGGGTTGAGCTTTCTCCACATGGAAAGGAGCCAGGGGACGTGGCCAGTACCTGTGGCCCCTCTGTCCCTTCCCCCTGGACAGGTGGATGGGGCTGTCTGCAGAAGCCACCACCATTTGGCTCCAAGAAGGCAGTGGTGAAGACCAAACCCTGCCTGTGAGCCTGAGGTGGCTGCACATACAGCCTCAGGGCAGGAGAGAGTGCAGGACAGGTCGGCAGGGGAGAATTGGCAGTGTGCCCTCCTGAGTGGTGGGGAAGGAGGACAGGTTTAGGAACCCTTGTCAAGACACCAGACCCTCCATAGCATGTCAGAAGGGTTCAAGATCTGGTAGGCCCATCAGGGTAAAGAATGTGCCACTTATGACATGGCCCTTTTTGCTGGAAGGAAACTAGACATGAGGGAAGGAGCTGTGGCAGCCAGCTTGGGCTGTGAGGTGGAAATAGCTGTGAAGATGGCAGAGCAACAAGATGGAAGGGGTCTGGGTCTCCCAGGAATGGGGCCAGTACCAGGACGTTATCTGCGGGGGAGACCTCTGGCTTGCTTTTGTGTGTGGGGATCTTTGTCGCAGCAGCACCACCTGCATCTTCAGCAGTATGCAGCTGATTCCTTCCTGTGGGAGCCTCCTCTTTCCTTGGGCCAACCCCACCCCGAGATAGAGCTACCTTGACATCGGGGTCCCTAGCGCTCCTTTGAGAAGTCCCGCTATTCTCTGCCTCTCTTTCCCGTTGCTCCCTTAGCGTCCAGGCCTCGATTTCCGGGTCCCTTCCCGGCTCTCTGGAGGGCGGCTCCTCCCCCCCCTCGTGGAAGGGGCCAGCTTGTGGGAGGGTGTGGCCGTGTTGGAAAGAAGCCGCCTCAGAATCCTGCTTGTCCCTCGTAGCAGGGCATCTCCTCGGGAGGGAGGAGGCCTTGGGCCTGCTCTGTCCCACGGTTCACAGAGAAAACTGGTGTCGGGTGGGTGGGTTTGGGACCCACCCACCCAGAACCCCAGGCCTCTGCCTTTATTTTGATTTATTTTTTTCTTTTTGGTACAAGGGATAGAACTCAGGGGCACTCACCACTGAGCCACCTCCCCAGCTCTATTTTGTATGTTATTCAGACACAGGGTCTCGCTGAGCTGCTTAGCGCCTTCCCATTGCTGAGGCTGGCTTTGCAATCGAGATCCTCCTGCCTCAGCCTCCCGAGCCTCTGGGATTCCAGGCGTGGGCCACTGCACCCGGCTACTGCCTCTATTTTGAGTGATTGTTTTTTCTTTTAACGTTGGAGACCTGCCGTCCGCCAGCTGCTTGGCCGGCGTTTGCCTCCTCACCTCCATGGAAGCCGCGTTGAGTCTGATGGGATTCCTGATGTGAAGTCCTCGTCCGTCGGATTCCCATTTTATGGACAATGTTGCTTTTCAGAGAGTTTCCTGCTAAGCAGTCGCAGGCGAGGGCCTGGGAGGAGGGACAGAGGCGCGCTGGGTCTCGGGCCAAGTGCAGCGCGGGGGTGGAGGACCCCGCCGGCCACCTGGCCTTTCCTCTCCTGGCTCCAGTGGCCTTGCGACCTGTGGGGAGCCACAGCCAAATTCTTCAGTGAGTGACAGTGATCCTTCCTTTGGCTTCAGGCTTGCCAGAGACTGACCTGTCCTTGTCTTGGGACAAGCAGCCAGTTTACAGTGCCCAGGGCCTCCCGGCCTCCCCAGGGGCCAGTCCTCAGGTCCCCCCTCTCAGAGGGAGCCATGGTGTGTGGAGATCTGCACGGGGCCGAGGGTCCTGCGTGGCCTGTCCTCTCTGCAGGGTGGGTGGCCATGTGTGGTTCCGCCAGGGCCCAGGCCCTCTGTGAGTGCTCTTTGGGCCAGGGGTTCTGGCCAGAGGGTTCTGAGGGGCTGGGAATCCCTCTTTGAAGGTGCGGGTGGCTCTTTCTGTGGTCTCATCCAGGAAGTTGTCACAAGTTTGCAGAGCTAGAGCCTGCCGGCTTCCAGGGTCTGCCCCCTCACGGTACACCCCCAAAGGAGCCGAGGGCTCAGTGGGGGACTGGACCTCAGAGGCCCAAGAGTCATCATGGTCAACAGGCAACATGAAAGGCCAGCAGGGCCCAGACCTACCCTCAGGGGTGCAGAGGAGGGACGGGGCTCTGCTGGGGGGACTTCCGGGCAGAAAGTGAGAGAAGGAATGGATGAGTGGGGCTGCTCCACTGGCCTGGAGCCCTGACCAGAGGTGCATGGGGACCCCCCCACCACAGCACGGCCCAGGCCACCAGGACAGAGCACAGGGCGCACGCCCCACGCCTGGACAGAGCCTTGGGCCAGACTGAGCTTCTGAGGACAGGAACAGTTACTCCCAGGGGCCAAGAGCGGCTCCTGGGCTCAAGGGTCATGGCTCCCCACTGTGTGCGTGGGGTCCAGCTGGCTCCCGAGTGGCCACTGGAGGACCTGCCTGAGCCCTCCCCAACAGAGCCGCAGCTCCATCCTCTGCCACACCTGGAGGGGGCACTGCCAGGCCTCCCGCTGGAGACCAAAGGCAGGGCTGCGAAGGAGGAGCTGGGGTGGTCCCACGTCCCCTTTGAGCCCTGAGGTGGCCGAGGTGGAGGGCAGGTGCTCAGCCCGGCCTTCCTCCCGGCAGCTCTGTGGGTGACGTGGCTCCACCCCGGGAGAGAGCGGCAGGCGTGGTGTGCAGCTGTCTCACGACTCCCCTCCCACCAGCAAGCACCCGGCCTCCCTGCTGTGGGGCAAGGCCGGCCCAGAGGAGGGAGAACAGAGGGAGGCCCAGCGTCCCCTGGGCAGTTGTGAGACGGGCCTGTCACTGGGACAGGCACTAACTGCTGAGCTGGGGCTGAGCACAAGGTCGTGCCTGGGCTGCTTGGTCCCATGAAGGGTCGCCTTCCTCAGGACAGAACTGAGACCCAGGGAAGACGTCACCAGGAGGCTGCGGACAGGCCTGGAGAGGGCAGAGAGGAGACTGACCCTGCGGAGACTCTGCTGGGCAGGGGCAGGAGCAGGGACCTCGCGGAGCCTGGTGGCGGTCCGTGAGGGGGGCTTTGACGTGTTATCCCCTCTCGAGGGTCCAGCACGAACACCAGGCCCTCCCCTGCTCTGCAGGGCTGCAGCCTGTGTTCCCAGGACGCTGGCCCCGGGCCAGTGTCGGAGCTGCTGGCTCCCGTCACCTTCATCAACGATGGGTCCTCCCCTGGGAAGGGGGTGCTGGGTGGGGAGGATGTGGCCAGGAGCTGGTGGACAGTGGGCCTCCCTGGGAAGCCGGGGAGGGGTGCTGAGGGTGAGCAGGAGGGGGCGCCTGGGCTGGGGCGACCATGGGGACACCCGGCTGGGTCCTGAGCAGGGAAGGTGGGGCTGTGAGTCACAGCCGGCTTCCACAGCTGTGGCCCAGGCATGTGTCACCAACGGCCAAAGCCCAGGACGGAGGCCCAGAGTGGCTCTGGCTCCCGTGAGGTCTGTCTGGGTCCATGTTGACAAGGAGCTCGGGCAGCAGCCGTCCTGGAGTGGAGAGGGCTGCCTCTGCTCCCGCGTGTCACGGCCACCTGGGCGGCCGTAGCGAGATAGCATTGAAGTGGCACCCCCTTTCTCCACAGAAAACCCTCTCCACCATGGCTGATATTAGGACTGTTGGCAAAAGAGTCCAAGTAGATAGACTTCCTATTTTCATGTCGCCCTGTTTACTTGGCCACTGGCCTGGGAGACACCAGCGCTCCAGGTGCTGGACACCCCTTACCAGCTTTTCACAAACATGTATCCAGTATAGTAGTTTGTAGAAATGTGCAAACAAGGCTCTGGCCTTGAGCTGGGCTTCACAGAGATGTCTACATTTCTAAGATGAGTTACAATTGGGCTCCATGGTAACAGCTGGCAGGGGAGGAAAGAGAGGGGAGAGGAAGCTCCCCCCTTCTCAGGTGTGGTCCTTGAAGGGTTAACGTGCCCAGAACAGTGAGAGAAAAAGCTGCTTTATGTGAACTTCTGCAGACTGTGAACTTCTGAGCCCCTCCCCTTACACGCTGGGCATAAAACTCTGAAACTCCCTGGTTCAGGGGGTTGATTGATTACAGCAAAAGCTGTGCCCTCTGGACCTGGCTGCAGCCAAGTAAAACTGTCTCCTGCTGTCTTGGGTGCCCTGCCTGTCTGTCCCTTCAACACCATGGACAGGCAGCTTACAGACCACGGTGGGCGGAGCTGGGGACAGGGCAGGTCAGGCTGCGGAGGAGCCCTGGAGAGGGCTGTTTCCTGGGTCACAGACGGCACCTTCTCACTGTGGCCTCCTGAGGTGGACCAGGGATGGGAGCTTTCTGGGGTGGCTTCTGTCAAGGCTGTAACCCCACCTGAGTGCTCCACCCTCCTGGCCTCATTGCCCCAGAGGCCCCCCGTCCCCTGGGTTAGTTACCGACACATGCACTTGGGGAACACACATCCAGACACACCTCCATGGAGGCACCACGCCTCCTTCCTGTTCCAGCCAGTGGCCTCTCGGTCCTCTCCATGCTGAGACTGGAGTCCTGGGGCGGCCATGCAGTCAGGCTGAGGGTGACCGGCACGGAGGACAGGTAGTGTTCCTGGAGGCTGGCTTCAGGGACAGAGGCAAGTGCTACCCATGGCCAGGACGCCATAGCTCTGACCATCCCTGCCTCCCCCATCCACTCTGACAGCCCTGAGGTCCTTCACCAAACAAAGGCACTCTTAGAGTTCCAGGACACAAGGATATCCGAGAACTTCTCTTTTTTTTTTTTGTACTAGGATTGAACCCAGGGCCCTTACCCACTGAGCCACATCTCCAGACCTTTTATGGTATTTTATTTTGAGGCAGGGTCTTGCTAAGTTGTTAGGGACTAGCTAAGTTGCCCAGGCCGGCTTTGAACTTGCAATCCTCCTGACTCAGCCTCGAGTCGCTGGAGTCATAAGCCTGCACCACTGTGCCTGGCTATCAGAGAATTCCGGAGATGGCTCAGGAAAGCAAGCTCTGGTGGCCCTGCAGGATCACACATGGGCCTCAAGGGTGCAGCCTGTGTCCCAGGCCTTTGGGCTCCCAGCCCACTGCCGGCATTTGCAGAGAGCAAGGCCCCGGTGTGATTGGGGAGAGAGGTGAGGTTAGAGCCAGCCGCTGCCTGGTTGGGACGGGCACCCTGCCTTCCCCTGTGGGGAATAGGGCGGCTGGGGCCAGTTCCCATCACAGTGCCCTGGTGCCGCCGTCGAAGGCTGGGCAGCGCTGGTCTCAGGCCCCAGTGCGGCAGGCCTCTGGATCAGCCTGATGGCTCTGGCCGAGCTTCCCCCGATTCTTCCCGGGAAGCATGCGTCCGGCTTGGGGCACCCGGGGTGTGAACGTGCAGGACAGAGAAGGCGATTTTCCTCACGTTCTCTGAAGCTACATAATTTGGGCAGAGATTTCCTGGAAACTGCATTAAGTTTCCCTCTCAGGCAGATGACCTGTAATTACCCCCCAAATTGGTGGCCACAGGCCTTTCCTGGGCTGCCGGCTCAGCCAGACCCCAAGAGCTTGTCTCCACGCCTTCCTGGGGAGGAGAGTCTGGTCCCTGGTGCCCACAGGAGGCCCCTTGCAGGAATGAGTCCTGCCCAGCAGACATGGCTGGTCTGGATTTGTGACCGCCACCAGGGAAGGGGGGTGGCCAAGGGGAATTGCGGTGTCACCTAACCCAGCGCCTCTCTCTGCCGGTGCGTCAGGGGGCAGCTCGGTCAGCTTTTCTTGGTACTGATGCTCACTCTCGGGAATCACTGAGTGTCGTGAGCGAAGCTGCCCCCAAGGTGTGGAGCCCAGCCAGCGAGGACATGGCGAGGCTCAGCCAGACGACAGGACCACCGCGTGTCACGGCCACCTGGGCGGCCGTAGCGAGATAGCATTGAAGTGGCACCCCCTTTCTCCACAGAAAACCCTCTCCACCATGGCTGATATTAGGACTGTTGGCAAAAGAGTCCAAGTAGATAGACTTCCTATTTTCATGTCGCCCTGTTTACTTGGCCACTGGCCTGGGAGACACCAGCGCTCCAGGTGCTGGACACCCCTTACCAGCTTTTCACAAACATGTATCCAGTATAGTAGTTTGTAGAAATGTGCAAACAAGGCTCTGGCCTTGAGCTGGGCTTCACAGAGATGTCTACATTTCTAAGATGAGTTACAATTGGGCTCCATGGTAACAGCTGGCAGGGGAGGAAAGAGAGGGGAGAGGAAGCTCCCCCCTTCTCAGGTGTGGTCCTTGAAGGGTTAACGTGCCCAGAACAGTGAGAGAAAAAGCTGATTTATGTGAACTTCTGCAGACTGTGAACTTCTGAGCCCCTCCCCTTACACGCTGGGTATAAAACTCTGAAACTCCCTGAACTCGGGGTTCAGGGGGTTAATTGATTACAGCGCCCCGCAGCAGCCATGTTCCCAGTGTCAGCTCCAAGTGTCAGCATGAGGTGTCCGCTGGGAATGGGCAGGAGAAACGGGTCTGTCCCCTGAAGGCTGGGGACAGGAGATCTGTTGCTGTGACGATTTTCCTGGGCAAGGCTCGTGTGTGGTGAGTGAGCAGAGGCGTGCGTGCTCCTGGGCTCCACCCCAGGTGACAAGGTCGGTGTGTGCCACCCTAACCAGTCCTGGGGTGCTCCTCCTTACGTGGGTCTCAGGTGAGGGGCTGCTTCCTCTGAAGGTCTGGTGTGTTTGTTAAGCTTGTGGGCCTGGCTCTCCTTCTCCTTCTTATTCTCCTCCTCCTCTTGTTGGTACCAGGGATTGAACCCAGGGGCACTTAACCACTGAGCCACATCCCCGGCCTGTCTTTTTCTTTTCAGTTTTTTAAAATTTTTATTTTGAGACAGGGCCTCGATAAGTTGCTGAGGAGGGCCTTGAACTTGCAATCCTCCTGCCTCGGCCTCCCTAGCCCCTGGGATTATAGGTGTGCGCCCTTTTGCCCAGCTGGGCCTGGCTTTTCTGATATGGAGTTGCTATGCCCATGTATCCATGTGCTTCTGATTTAATCTGAGATGATCACAGGTGGTTGTTTTTATCAGCATGATTAATTTATTTATCAGTCTTTGCCTTACGTTTGTGCTGGGCAGATGGTGGCTGTTTTCTTGTGCAAACGAGGTGTGGAGTCCTTCCACCTTGGCAGTTAAACTCAAAGCTCGTGGCAAACCATTGCTTTACAGAACGGAGTTACTCAGAGCACAGCCTGCTCTCCACAGAACCTGGCCTGGGCCCCTCCAGCAGCTATGGGTCAGCATCTGCTCGGTCGGTGTTTGAAGACCCTTACGGCCCACAGCCACGGCAAATGAGCAGAACAAGCACTCTGCGGGAAACAGAGGACAGGGAGGAAATCGGAACCCAGCTCTCGCCCCGTCGCTAGGGACCCCTGGCTTGCGTTTGTCATGACTTAAAGGGAGACCATGCAGAGCTCTGTCCCCCGCCAGGTAACTGGTGCAGGCATTTTGTCGGTGGCATTTCTGTTGGGCTCCTGCGGCGGCTGAGCCCCTGAGGCCAGAGTGGCCTGCTGCTGTTTGCAGGGCGCTGGTCCCGAGGCTGTTCTGGCTCAGAAGCCCTTGGTGATGTGTGCTGGGGAGATGGGGGCTGGGGAGAGGTCTCCAGCTGGGCCCTTGTTCCCCCTGCACCCTGCTGGACGCAGCAGAGCAGAAGCAGCTCCGACCGCTGACGGCTGAAGTTTTTCACCTGGCAAAGCCAGTTATGCCCTGTGCTGCACACGACAGCCCCACCACACGACGGCTCCCACAGCCCCCCGTACCCATGAACCACCTAGGTGGTTCCAGCCCAGGGCAGCTTGGCCTCAGGGTGCAACACCCCCAGCTGCTCCACAATGGGCGACTTGCTTCACTGTGTCCAGGGGGCGCTGCATCTCTGGATCCCACTGACCACAGTCCAGGAGCCGGACTTCCCGACTCGGATCCTGGCTCGGCGGCTTCCTGGCTGGCTGGAATGTGAGCTAGGACTGCAGGCACTGTGATGGGCTTGGACTGGTGGCCCCAACGCCTGGACCAGGGCTTGACTCATTATAGATACTGGAGAAACATTCTTCACTGTGTGAAGTGACATCCGGGCAAATGCGGGCGGGACACGGGAGGAATGCCCGTCAGCGTGATTGGCCCGGAACCTGCCTGTGGGTGGGTTGGTGGGTCTAGAGACACCCGTGGCCCCGCTTCTGCCTGTCAGGGGTCTCTCATTATAACAAATACCCGAGACAGTTGGCTTATAGAGGAAAGGGTTACCTGCTCACAGTTCGGGAGGTTCCAGTCCACCTCTGACTCGCTCTGCTGTTTGGGCTCTGCTGTGGCGCCAGGGAGCCTGCTCAGCACGGGTGTGAGAGAAAGAGGGTCCCAGAGCCCCTTCAAGGGCGCGCCCCATGACCTAAGACCTCCCAGGAGGCCCCCTCTTAAACGTTCCACCCCCTCCTGACTGTGGCAGGACAGACCAGGCCTTCCCACATGGGTTGAGGTCGTGGGTCGTGGGGGAACACCGCAGATCCTGACCACAGCAGCCGTTTTAGTGTAGTTCCAGTCCTGACCCCTCCCGCAGAGGAAAAGGGGAAACTCGGGGAGGGCCGGGGTCAGGCCCTACAGGGGTTTTGTGTTTCTCAGAGGAATTCTGGGTCTGCTTCCTCTTTGCAGGGGTCCTTCCCTGGAGGAGGGGTGGGTGGCCCTGCCCTCTCTTTGGAAACCCTAGGAGGATCTGGAAGCCCGGGTGGTGGGAGGCTCCTCTGCTCCGGGGTTTCTTTGTTCTGTGATTTGGAGCTGGCAGCCGCCCCACAAGCCGCAGACCGTGAAGGCTGCGGCTGCTCAGACAGGCTGTGGTCAGCACAGACAAGAAGGTCCCGGGCAGCCCGTCTGGCGTCTGGGAGTCAGACCCGCTAGCCTCCGGGGCTGCCTGGGGCAGAGCTGGGGCCGTGAGCCCCCCTTTGAGGCTTGTGTGGCGTGGAGTCTGGTAGCTGGGGGCTGTTTCGGGAGTTTGTGGAGAGCCTTGGGTGCCCACGGGAGCCACTCCAGGCCCATCCCACGAGCTGTGGGCCAGCAGCCTCCTCCACTGCAGGTGCCAGGGCCACCCGGGCACGGAGGCTGGCCTCGCCCCCCACTGGGGGCTGCTTCCTTGACACAGTGAGGTCCTCTCTGAGGTCTGCCCCGTAGGCCTGGGAGTGTGTTACATGAGGCACGGCTATCACCGGGGTGGCCAGTCTCAGGAGGCAAGGGGGTCCTGCCTGCTCTCAGCTGGGCAGGCAGAACCCTCCACCCAGCCACGCCTCCCCACGAGGGTCAGGGCTTGCAGCAGAGGAAGAAGTCCACAGAGAAGCCAAGGTGGCTCTCAGGCCACAGTGCCTTCCCATCTGCCGGAGACCCCCGGAAATACCCCTGGAAATGCCCCTGGATGCCCTCTCAGTGGCAAAGGGACCCCCAGAACGAGGCAGCTCTGCTGGCGGCTGTTACCCGGTTCAGCTTTGCTTCCTCAGGAGCATTCTCAGCCGGGGTGGTGGGGTGGCAGCCGGTCCGCCTGCTCAGCCTGCCCACAGGGTTGTCACCCAGCCAGAACGAGGCCATGTTGGCCAATGTCCTTTCCAAAGTGCAGGTTGTGATGTCCACAACTAGTGGGGCAATTGGAGGCAGCAGAGGACTGAGCTTCAGGAGTGGGCAGAGCTGGCCCCCAAATAAAGTGAAACCGCGAGGCTCCCCGGCCTGCAGCTTCGGGGCCGAAGCCCCAGAGCCCGAATCTTCTGAGCTGTGCTTCTCCTGTGGGGCCATCCATCCGCCAAAGGGTGGACGGAGCGAGGCCTTCCCTGCCCTTCTCCATAAATACTCAATGACAAGCTCCCAGGCCAGTCAGTGCCCGTGTCACCTGGCGGAAGGTAACGGGGCTTGGCGGCAGAGAGGCTTTAGGGCCTCTCACCGACAGGACATGCCAGCCAGAGAAGCAGGGCCCACAGAGGCTATGGCGGCTTCAGCAGCAGCGCTGGGGGGCGGCCAGAGACTGGGGTCCAGAGCTGGAGCCGTGCTGGACCAAATGCAGGGAAGGCAGGCAGGGATGGCACTGAGGGGCCCCGTCACCGGTGTGGGCCACTGGAGGCAGACAGCCTGGGGCTCCAGGGCCCTACGAAGTGACTGTCACTTCTGGCTGGTTGGGACTCACAGTCTAGGAAGTGTGCAGTGGACTGGGACACTCACCTTTAGGTGGCTTTGGTGCAGCGCTGACTGGTGAGCGTCCCTCGGCCCTGCCCCTCACCCTTTGGCTCTTGTGATGAAATTGGAGGCATCTCCGGTTTTTAAATTTTGTCAGTAGTAAGAGATGTGACGAAGGTAAGGATCTTGAGAGGGGGTCTGTCCAGGGGGCCCTGAAGGCTACCACTGCGTCCTTATAAGAGAGGTAGCAGAGATGACCCCACACAGAGGAGCTGGCCATGCAAAAACAGAGGAGGGCCACTGCCAAGGAACGGAGGGAGGGTCCCCCCCTCAGAGCCTGCAGGGGGAGCAAGCCCTGCTGCCGCCTGATTTTGGATTTCTGCCTCTGGAGCAATGCTGCTGTGTGAAGCCACCCGTTTGTGGCACTTGGTCCAGTGCCCCAGGGCTAGGTACAGGAGCTCTGATCTTTGGACTTTGAATTGGTCCTTTCCTACTTAGACGTCACCCTGACCTCCTGTCCCCCTGGCCAAGAGCACTCTAGGAGTGTCTTCCCTGCCTCCCCCAATGTCCCATCTCCCTGGAAGCCCCTTCCCTTGGCCTCAGCAAGCACTGTTACTGGGCCCCCCCTCCAGGGTCAGCTTGAACTATGGGGTGCAGCCTGAGAACCTTACTGGGGCCTGAGCCCAGGCCAGCTACACTTGCCCATGGGAACAGGGAATCCACGGTGGGTGGTCCTTCAGCTCAGAGCGGAGTGCCACCTACCTGGCCTGCGTTTCCCAAGCCTCTGTGCCTCAGCAGGCAGCAGGCACCCATCAGGGGACACTGCGTGCCAGTGAGGAGTTGCTGACGTCGACGCCCATGTTTGATCTTTCTGGACTTTCTGAAGTGCTGCCGAGCCCCTGATCAACTCAAACACACAGAAGATGGGGCCCTCTTCCCTACCTTTGATCTCTAGAAGTGAAAAACCCCTGAGTAGCCAGGAAACACATTTGTTTCATGATTCTCACTTGCGTGTGAGAATCATTGTTTGTCCAAGGAGGGTGACCATGGCTGAGGTCCAGGTAAGATGGCATCGGGCCGCGGAACAAGGCGGAACAAAGCCGCAGCTGGGCCAGCAGCCTCAGGGCCCGAGGCTTTAATCCATTGGCACAGGGAGAATGGCCTCTTCCCCCCTCCCTCCAGCGGTCTGTCTCCCTGAGAGGAGTACATTTGCCACTGGATTCCAGCCGTCCTCGGCTGCTCTGCGTGGGAACACCTTCCTAAGCCAGCTGATCCAGGCGAAGCTTCAGGAGAGAACATCCCCCGGCCCCGGGTCCCGCGTGGGAACAGGCGTACGTTTCCATCGCGCGAGGTTTCCGACGTCACAGCTTACGGTGATCTACAGGAATCAAGACAGAGGGGTATTGGCAGAGAGACAGACGCACGGGTCAGCAGAACAGAACAGAGAACCCAGAAATACGCCCAACTGGTTTTTGACAAAGACGCAAAGCGCTTCAACGTGAGAGTGAGTGATGGTGTCGGAGCCGATACCCCACATGCACAGAACGGCCCTGGACGAAGGGCCGGCTTTTATAGGAGTCTACTCAAGATGGTCGCAGATTGACTGCAAGGCACCAACTAGAAGACTCTGAAAAAATCCACAGACAATCTGCAGGATCTAAGTTGGATGGCCGAGGAGGTGTTATACAACACCAGTTTCCCCAAGAGGAGAGATGGAGGACAGCGCCATTGTTATTAGAAGCCTTTGCTCTGAGAAAACTCCTGTGCAGAGGAGACAGGGTGAGTCACAGACTGAGGGAAAGTGTCCACGCACCACCCCTCCAACAAAGGACAAGGGACTCTCCAAGGCAGCAGCCGAAACCAAACCATCCAGTCAGAACCTGGGCAAGACCCTGAGCTCACTAGAGGGGGAGTTCTGAGGACCACCGTCACCTGGAAAGGCGGTCAATGCCATCAGAGTCGGGAAATCAATACCCGGGGAAATGCTGCCTAGCGGCTCCCGGGACAGCTGACGTGGCAGCAGCAGATGCCCACCGCGTGTGGGGACACGGGATCAGCCTCTGTTGCCAGGGGAAGTGCCTCTGCCCTGGAGTGGAGTTTGGCAGCTTCTCAGAAGACCAGACCTGCGCTTGCCACATGACCTGCTGATTCCTCGGCTGGGCAAGCGTCCCAGGGAAACGCAGAACGTGCTCATATGAAACCTGCATGCACCTGCTCAGAGCAACTGTATTCATGATCACCCCCAACTGGAAGCAGCCCTGATGTCCTTCAAGAAGGTCAACGGTTGACCAAAAGATGGTGGGCCCGTATCTTGGAACACTGAGGGACAGACTATGAAAAATGCCAGGACGTAGGTGAACCCCTGAGGTATATGCAGAGTGGGAAAAAAAAAAAACGTCTCCAAGGCTTCCGCACAGTACTATTCCACTTAGCATTTTTGAAAGGGCGAAATTATAGAGATGGAGAACAGATCAGCGGGTGCCAGAGTCCGGGGGAGGCTCTGTGGCTGGGGCGGGCGGCACCAGGCCTTGTGCTGGAGCCGTGGCGGATCTGACTGGCGGGGTCACACGGTCTGCAATGTGATGGAGTCCCAGAGAGCCCAAGTCACACAGGCAGACACCAGTGCACATGAGGTAGGGGCATCTGTGTAAGACCAGAGAGCTCTGCCCACGTCCACTTCTTCAACCCAGAACCTCTGGGCGCCTCAGGAAGAGAGAGATGACTGCAGATCTCGGAAGATTGCCATCGGGGCCTCGCTGGGATCAGCAGGCCTTCCGGACCCCTGTGCTGCCACTGGGGGTGCTGACAGCTGGGCACAAAGCAAGTGACCCAGAGGAAGTCCACGGGCTTGGCATGGAGGCCTGTGGACAGCCACTGTCCCTGTCACAAGGCTTCACAAAGATGGAGGGAGGAGTGGGGCTGGGAAGGGACTTCACAATGCCTGGTGTGGTCCCAGGAGACCCCAGAGGCCTCAGCTCGGGACTGGAGACTCCGCTAGAGGAGTCAGAGCACTCTTCCCGCCAGGAGGGGAGTCCGAGCTGGGCCCAGTGCAATGCTATTTGCAGGGAGTGGTCACCCGGGGGCAAGGAGAGGGCTGGAGCAGAGGTCCCTGCTTATGCTCCTTCTGTCCTCTCGGTCCAGGGACACCTGCAGTGTGTGCTGAGCACAGAGGCCGGGCAAGCGCAATGGAGAGAGAGGAGGCCAGTCCTCACCATCCAGTGGCTCCTTACAGCCCCACGGTGCTAACAGTTGCTGTGAATGTGGATTTTCTTCCCTGCTTTCCCCCATTGTACCATACACAACGTGGGATTCCTCTTGACATTTCATAAACGCTCCCAGAGGAACGAACCACCCAGACCCCCGCCCCGTTCCCGGGTCCTCTATGCACTGGCCTCCCTTTGCTCTACACAGGACCACTCCCCCTCCCCCTTATTCCTCTTTAGCTTCCACACATGAGAGAAAGCTTCATCCATTTTCCTGCAAATGACACGGTTTCATCGTTCTTTGTGGCTGAATAAAGCTCCATTGTGTATATAGACCATGCTTTTTCTCTTTATCCATTCGTCCACTGAGGGGCCCCTGGCTGGTGGCACAGCCTGGCTGTGGGGAACGTGCTGCTGTCAACCTGGTATGCCTGTGTCACTGGGGCATGCCGACTTTAATTCTTAGGGTAATTACTGAGGAGGGGGTGGCTGGGTCACGTGGTGGTGCCAGGCCTGGCCTTTTGAGGACCCTCTGCACCGGTTCCACAGTGGCTGTGCTGATTCACAGTCCCACCAACATGGACAAGGGTCCCACATCCTCTCCAGCGTCCCTTATTAGTGTATTTTTGGTGGCCGCCATGCTGACTGGTGTGAGATGAAATCTCAGTGTGGTTCTGATTTGCACGTCCCTGATTGCTAATGGTCTTGAAGATTTTTTCATGTATTTGTTGGCCATTTGTATCTCTTCTTTTGAGAAAGGCCTGTTGGGTTCATTGCCCACGTTCTAATTGGATTATTTGGTTTTTGGTGTAAAGGGTTTGAGTTCTTTCCTATTCTGGATATTCATCGTCTGTTAGACGAGCAGCTACGGTGGTTCTCTCCCGTTCTGAGGGTCCTCTCTTCACGTTGTTGATTGTCTCCTTTTCTGTGCGGGGCTTTTTAATTCAGTGCCCTTCCATTTATTCACTCTGGGCCTTATTTCCTCAGCTCTGGGGTCCTTCTGAGAAAGTCCTTTCCTGGCCTTCATGCTGCAGTGTTGATCTCCATTTTCTTCTAGGAATTGCATAGTTTCTGGTCTAATTCCGAGGTCTTTGATCCTTTTGTGGATTTTTTGTGCAGGTGAGAGATAAGGGTCTAGTTTCCTTCTCCTACACAAGCATAACCAGCTGCCCCAGCGCCATTTGTTAAAAGGCCTTCTTTTCTCCAAGGCGTCTTCTTGGCCTCTTTGTCAAGGGTCAGTAGATGTGGGCCGTCTCTGTCTGCCATTCTGTGCTGTTGGTCTGGGTCTGGTTTGAAGCCAGTGCCATGCAGGTTGGTTGCTGTAGCTCCGACACGTAGTCAGGGTGAGGCCTCCAGCATTGCTTTTTTGTCTCAGGAATGCTTTGGCTATTCTGGGTCTTTCTTTTATCCTTAAAATTAATTTTAGGACTATTTTTTTCTAGTTCTGTGAGGAATATAATTGGTATTTTGATGGGGACTGCTTTGAATAGTTCACTTTGGGCAGTATGACCATTTTTTCAACATTAATTTTGCTTTCCATCTTCTTGTGTCTTCTTTGATTTCTTTCTTTAGTGTTCTATTGTTTTCATTGCAGAGGTCTTTCACCTCCTTGCTTAGATTTATTCCTAAATTACTCCTAGATATTTTATTTATTTATTTATTTATTTATTTGTTTGTTTATTTATTTACTTTGAGGCCACTGTGAATGGGATCATTTTCCTGATTTCTTTTTCAGCAGATTCGTTATTGGTGTAAGGAAAGCTGTTGATTTGTTGATTTTGTAGCTTGATTTGGGGTTTTGTTTTGTCTGTCTGTCCATCTAGATGTCTGTCTGCCTGCCTGCACACTTGCATACTCCTTGGCCGGGTGGTACAGGAAGGAAGGCAGGGGACACACAGCCTGGTGTGAACAAGGGTTGGGTGGAGTGCCAAACTCCAGTCTAGGCCCAAAGGTGAGGCTGGTGGGATTGGCTCGTGGGGCCCCCACCTCCCATCTGGCCCCCTCCAGGGTAACATTGGAGAGTCTGTCACCCTCAGAGTCTCACGCCCCCTCCTGCGTAGTTTTCCAACATGGCTGTGGACCTCGGCACCTTCCTTCCCTTCTGCTATGACCCTGCACCTTCCCGGGCTCCCCGAGGCACATGCCATGGGCATCACGTGTCACAGAGGGGAACACAAAGCACAGCGCTGTGGGGCAGGTTCCCAACCAGCTGGGACGTGACCTGGGCATCCTGGCTTTGTCCTTGTAGGGGAGCCTGCCCATTGATAGGAGGCAGACTTTGGGAGTGGGCACCATAGCATGGACCCAGGAGCCCCGGGACCCAGACTGTGACACCGTCAGCTGTGTGACCGAAGAACAAGAATCCCCCTGCACCACCTCCCCGCTGTGGCTCCCTGCGGGGCTCCGCCCATGGAGTTCAGGGCACAGAGCAGGCTCGGGGCCCAGCTGCCAGGAGCACAGCTCATTCGAGATGGAGGCAGGAGGAGTGGAACCCAGCTTGGCAGCAGCTGCTCCGTCTGCTGAGCTGCTGCAACAAGGTGCCACAGCCCAGGGGGTCTGGGAACAGCAGAAGTGCACTCCTCCCAGTTCTGGAGGCTGCAGGTCCAAGATCAAGGTGCCCTAGACTTGGTGTCGGGTGAGGGCGGCTTCCCGGTTCGTGGGTGGCGCCCTCTCCCTGTGTGCTTGCATGGTGGTGGGGAGGAGCTCTCTGGGATTTCCTCCATAAGGACATGAATTGCTTTCACGAGGCTCCACCCTCATGACCTGGTTGCCTCCCAAAGCTGCGGCCCTAACACCGTCTCCCTTGGGTTGGGTTTGGGGGACACGAACCTTCAGCCCGTGATGGAACCCGTTGGCCAAGGGCCTGCTCTGCAGAGCTTCTCAGCAGCAGTGGGCACATGTGTGACACCGGTGTGCTCAGGATGGTGCCCACCAGCACCATGGCAAGGCTCGGGGAGACTGTGCACAGGGCGGGAGCTGCTTACCGTGTGATGGGGAGGCCTCCCTGACAGACATGGACCATGGAATGCAAATGCCACAGAGGCTACCTTTGCCCACGAGGGGTCTTTGCACACGCCTCTGACTCTGGCTTAGAGTAAACCCTAGCAGTGCAATGGCTGCTGCTGAATGCTGCACGTGTCCCCAGGTCTGGACCCTGTTTTAGACCTGGTGACTCTGGGCTTGTGTAAGGACCCTCTCCAGCTCACAGGACCACCTGCCTCTCACCTGGTACTGGAGCCGCCCACCCTTTCCCTTCTGATCTGGATGCCAAACCCCAAGGTGGCATAGTGACCGTGTGTGCCTGTGAGCTCACGGGGGCAGATGGTTACCAGAACAAACCTCCTCGCCGTCCCAGGTCCTGGCCAAGCCTAGGACTGTGTGGAGGCTGGGGTGGGGGGAGGTGACCACGAGTTTTCCATTGTGAGGGGAGGGGGCTCCTGGGCCTGTAGACAGAGGCAACACTAAGTAGGCTGGACTGTGGGCACCTCCCTCGGCCCCCCAAGTGGTTCCCACTGACAGATTAGCTTTGCCAGCTTTCTGGGGAGGACTGTTTGTGGGGAGGGAGCACTCCCAGGGATTGGTGATGGAGGATGCGACAGATCCTACCCCCAGCAGGCTGAGGGAGGACAGAGAATCCCAGGCACTGTCCCTCACCTGTCAGGGCCCAGGTCCCGGTGCACAGAGCAGGAGAGCACTCAGGATGTATCTAAAGGCTCCCCTGGGCACTTCCCTCCACTTGGCAAGCTGGTTCTGGCTGTGTGGAAAGCCCTCAGCACAGACACGGCCTGGAGCACTGTGGTGGTCAGAGGCCCAGCAAACCCTCCGTCCTGCACACACACACTGCTCTTCACAACGAGGGATGCACTCAAAGCCCCTCTCCTTGAAAGTCAGTGGAGCCTGTGACTCACTGTGACCATAAGAACACAGAAGTGACATTCTGAGACTCCTGAGCCCTGCGTGGAGAACACCCAGCCTCCACATCCTGCTCCTTGGAACTGGCAGCCATAATGTGAGGGGGTCCAAGCAGCCACGTGAGAGGCCAGCCAGAGGAGGACGGAGCCCCGCCAAGAGGGTGGGGCTGAACTTGGGCCATGGGCAGCTGCCACATGAGTGAGAGCCCTGTGGGACCTTCCAACCACCCTCACCCATGGGCACCATGGACATCAAAAGAAACCCCAGATTGACCCACAGACTTGTAAAACATGGCTGTGCTAAGTCACAGCGTTCTAGATGCCTTCATTTTTTAGGTGATAAATAACTGAAACCAATTAATACAGCAAGGCTGTTTTTAAAAAGTAACAGAACTATGGAACCAACCTAGGTGCCCTTAAACAGAGGAATGGGAGAACAGCTGGAGAAGACCCAGTGGGTCAAGGGGCCCTTTCTCTGGTGGGCTGCCTGATCTCTGTGAGCTTTCTCTGGCCAGAGCACAATACCCCATGGCTGTTGGTGAAGGTTCCCTAACCTCAGCAGGTCGAGGGCCGAGCTTCTGTGCTGGGCCTGAGCCTTCAAGGCGGGTCTCCCTTCCAGGGGAAGCAGGACCTGGGAAGCTGAGGCTGGGGCTGGGACTTCCTTGCTGGCCCTGCACTTGGGGAGGGGCTTCCTCTCTGTGAGCCTATTCTCTTTGCAGTTTCCAGGCATTTTCTGGACTCTTGGTCCTAAAGGGATGGGGGACACTGTCCAGGCCGTCAGCCAAGCACACACAGAGGCTTGCATCTTGTGCCTCGGGGTCTCTGTCCATCAGAGAAGGTGCGCCCAGTGGTGGGCGCAACTGCCCAGTGCAGACACTTTCTATTCACCCCACCTCTACCCAGCATCCACTCACCAGCAGGGCTGGGTGGCCACTCTCCTTCTAATCTAGGGAAGCAGGGAAGGTCTGAGGGCAGAGGGGCCAATTCCACAGCAGTGTCCTTGACAGGGCCGACAGCTTCTGCTTAGCTGCTTCCACCTGGGACGGGTCTTTCTTTCTTTCATATATATATATACTTTAGTAGGCGGGCACAATACCTTTATTTAATTTATTTATTTTAACTGTTTTTTTAAACTGGTTTTATTTTTTAAATACAGGACAGCGGACTGCATCACAATTCTTATTACACATATAGAGCAGTGTTTCATACCTCTGTTTGTACATAAAGTATGTTCACACCAATTCATGTCTTCATACATGTACTTTGGATAGTGGTGTCCATCACATCCCACCATCCTTTGTTTTATTTATTTTTATGTGGTGCTGAGGATCTAACCCAAGGCCTCACACGTGAGTCACAGCCCCAGCCCTGGGACGGGTCTTTCTAGCTGGCCTCCTCTCAGCACTGGACGTGGGCCAGCGTCCTTGCTGCCCCCACTCATGGTCACGGGAGTGGGAAGGGCTTCAGTCCTGTGGGCATAGAGGATCCCAAGGTACACCGTCGGCCCTCTGAAGGCCCTTGAGCCCCAGCAGTGACCACTTGGCAAATGCTCCTGTCATCCCACAGCGTAAATGAGGGGACAGTCGCAGCAAAGTTGTGAAATCTGCACAGTGCGTGTCCTCGTGGCTGCAGTGCTGCTGGGCCCCAGATAGGGCCACCATGCTCCATTGCTGCCTGCCTGGTTGCCCAGGCTGACCTCCCCTGGTCCCTCCGTCTGGGTGGCCTTAGGTCCACAGAGGTCACGGCAAGGGCAACAGGCGGCCAGGGCCTGGTGGTGCCCCCCACCCCTGTGCTGGCTAGCTTCCCAGCCTGATGCACCACAACCCTTCGCCGCACGGTAGGAGCCAGCATGTCCTCCAGGGCTGGGAGAGCCTCCAGCTGGACGCAGAGCCCCTGGGCAACCTGCCCAGGAAGCATTCCAGGGGCCACTTGATCACCACAGCTTGTCCCAGAAGGGACGCCCCCATCCTGAGTCACCCTGTCAGTGTGAGTGACCTCGGGGCCACGTGAGTCACCTTGTTAGGATAAATGCCAGATGTGGTCGCTACACAGCTCTGTGGGACTCCTGGGCCCCTGCTGTTTGGCCTTCCTGTCCTCCCCGCTGGCCTCACAGGCCCAGAAGCTGCTCCCCACACCTTGTCTGGGTCAGAGGTCACCGTCCACCTGGAGGTAGGGTGCAGCCCTGTCCCACTCCCAAGGTCTGCAGCCAGGGCTTGGCCTTGAAGCTCTCTGCTCCTCTTTATCCTCTGGGAGCAGGGCAGGCGGCAAAGGAGTGTGCCTGGACCCAGCCTGTCAGTCCTCAGACGCTACACACGCCTCCACACGGCTGGGTACACAAATACACACCCCGCCTCCAGGCGAGGGGCCTCTCAGAGCCGCGCAGCCCCTTCAGCAGAGCTGCTGTCCCGTGCAGCCATCATGGAGTGCCTGCAGGGCTCTCCTGGGGTCCTTCTCTCCAGTCTCAGGCCCAGGCTGAACCAGGACAGCACACCTGGCAGGGAGGGCGAGGCTCCCATCTGTGACCACCATCTACCAGGACAGTGAGTGAGGGTCACAGGGGTTGGGGTGTGGCCCTAAGCTTTAACCCTTGCATGGCAACACGAAGCTCAGGCTGCCTGGGCTCAGAGCTGTGCTTCCCGCCATGCCTTGGCCCACGCCAGGTACTGGGGCATAACCACGGTGGTGACAGGCTTGAGGGCACTGGACAGGCTGAGCGGATCTAACCAGCTGATTCCTGCCTGGTCAAGGACAGCCCTATCCAGGTCTCAGGCCCCGCCAGGACCCTCGTGTGTGGAGCCCCAGGCCGAGGTCACCCCAGAGGCCTGCCCCACCACAGGGAGGTGCAGGACAGAGGCCGCCCTGGCCGAGCTCCCGTCCACGCAGGCCCTGGCCCTTGCTCCCCTCGCTGGCTCTGCACCGCTGGGCTGCACTACAGCTCTGTTTATTATCGTCTTGAGAAGTTTGTCCTTCCAACAAGTGCAGCTCCTTGGATGGAGTTGTGTCAAACTCTTGAGATATGTTTAATTGGGGCCACACTTAGGTGGGTGAAGATACCCGAAACAGAATCATGCGTCTGGAGACACCAGGCCTCCTAGCAGTGCTTGCTCACGTACCTCAGGGCAGCCACCTGTCTGGTTCGGCCCAACGGAGGTGGTCAGCAGGGCTGGCCAGTAGCCAGGCCCATGGTAGAGGGCAGCGTCCATGGTGGCAGGATCCCAGGGACGGGGGAGGAAGTGTTCAGGCCAAACCACCCCGGAGCTGACGCTGACAGTCCAGAACTATGTTCTCAAAACAAGATGCAAAGGGCTGGGTGGGGCCCAGTGGCGGGGCCCAGTGGCCGGGCACTTGCCTGGTGTTCCCAAGGCATGGGTTCCGCACACGCTCCACAGAAACAAAACTAGGCAAACGCACAAACAACAAGACCTGGGTCCACGGGCTCCCACCTGGTGCAGCACGAAGCAGGCCATGCCACCTGGAGTCCAGGTCATGCCCAGGTTGCTTCTCGGGGGCCCGATGGCTTTGGGGCCCCAGCCTTGGAAAGTCTGGCACTTGCTGCCTGGGACTCACTGGCAGCCCCTCCCTGCTCCTCCCTCTTTCTTGTAAATATCATTTTTTTAAAAAAGGAACGGGGCCCTGACGCCCCAGGTCACCAGTAAGGCCTGAACTTGTTTCCCCCTCAGGACATGTGCTGGGACCCTGCAGCCCCCACAGGGCACAGGTGTCAAAAGCTGGTGCCCTTGGCCAGGAGGGGCCGTGTGGTTCACCGAGAAGGGAGGGCCTTCCGGGACTCGCTGTAGGCAGCAGAGGCCCGGGAGGACTCACAGCTGCCCTTCCACACCCCGTGAGGCCCTCCTGCCCCCACAGTTAGACTGGCTGACACACGGCGTGCCCCCCCGGGGAGGGCCTTTTCAGTGAGGCCCCCTGGAAGCAGCTGTGTCCTCTGCACCCCTCCCATGTCTGTGTCCCCTCCTCCCCTGTCAGTCATCCCTGCTGACATCAGCTCTTCGATGTTCCCTACCTGCTCCCTTGGGAACTGCCAACCCCATGTGGGCCCCAGAGGACTTGCCCTGCCCTCCTCACCTCTCTGTGATGTCCCAGCTGCCAGGGCTCCTCCCACCCCGTCACTGCCCACTGTCCAGCTCAGGTGGGAGAGGGGTTTCCTGAGGACTTCCCGCTCACCCGGTGCTCGGCCGCCCTGCCCCACTCACGTCTCCAGGGGGTGTAAGTCACCCATTCCACAGGAGCAGACCCTGAGGTCTGTGGGCCCCGAGGCTGCAGAGGAAGGCCAGGGGCCAGGAGAGCTGACCTGTCTGGAGGACACGGGAGGCCAGAGCTTTCCCTGAGGGTGAGCAGTGAGGAGCGAGCGGCTTTGGAGGTGGCCCCGGGGCAGCTCACTGACTCGGCCTCCTGGGCCTCCACACGTATCCAGCGGCCCCATCGGAGCTGCTTCTAAACAGGAACATGCCTCCTCCACATTCCAGGCCAGGGCCTGTCTGTCCCCAAGAGAGGGGAGCCAGCTGCGTGAGTCCCACCGGAAGCCGGTCCCCGGCACTGCCCTGGGACAGTGCATTCCTGAGGGCCCCTGGGACGCAGCCCAGACTTCCCAGGCCAGCTCCTTGGCACTCAGGCTCAGTGGCTGGCCTGTCCCACTACGTGACTGCCCGCGTGTGCGCAGGCCCTCTGAGTGCGAGTGTGCCTGGGGCCGGGCAGGCAGCGCCTGCGTGGACCTGCCATCTGAGCGAGCTGGCAGGCAGGCTGAGGAGTGCTGCTTTTTTTAGCCCAACAGCCCTGGCGTGGCAGGCTGGGAGGGGCAAGGGGTCGGCCCTGCGACAACGCTGACGTGTGCGGCTCACACAGGGGCTCAGGGCAGGGGGGCAGGGGCAGAGGGAGCCTGCCACCTGGCCCTTCAGCCCCCTGATTTCCAGCTGTTGGGGCTGTCCTGAGCTTGGTGTGACGGCAGGCGGTGTGTGTAAGGCTGCAGGAAGCAGCATGTCAGGCAGTCCCAGCACCCACAGACTCGGGATCCAAAGAAGCCAGGGCAGCCCTGGAGTGCACAGGACGTGGCCCTGGAGCGACTCTTCTTATACTGTAGGCGTTCTCCACCTCAGACCGTGTCCGGGACAAACAGGCCTGCCGGAAACTTCCGTGCACATGCTGGACGTGGGTCCATGGGGGGGAGCAGTGGGGGTAGCAGGCAGCCTTGAGCCCACGGGCCGGTCAGCCAGCGCATGTCGTGGGATGTGGCTAGCAAGCGCCTGACCAGTGACTGCACTCCTGCTCACTTCTGGAGGCTCCGGGGGCTCGGGCTCAGCTCTGGAGCAGGGGAGCTGTGGCTCGCGCCTGCCCCGGCCCAGCAAGGTGGGGTGCTTGTCAGCAGGAGCACGTGTCAAGCCCTGCGTGCACCAGGGCCACCAGGCCCCTCCACCCTGTGCTGCATGGCAGAGCCCAGAGTCAAGCTCGGGAGCAGCCCCCCCTGAGGCCACAGCAGGGTCCTGTCCCCTGTTGTCCCCATGCTAAGGGGGCAGGAGGAAGAACCCTGAGGGATCAGAAAGGAGCTGGCTGGGGGTTAGAGAGGCCCAGGAGATTCAAGACCACAATGTCCTGCAGGGCAGCTCGGGCCTGGACTGTGCTCACCACTCTGCACCTGCCTGGAGGGCCCAGCACCACCCCAGGCAGCCCAGCAGGAGGGACGCTGAGGGGGCTGCTCCAGTGGTTCAAGGCCACAGAAGCTCTTTGATGTCATCCTGCTCCTCTTGCAGGCCACCTGGCAGGGCCTGTCCGCCTGCAGCCAGAAGACCCGACTCCTGGGGCCTAGCATGTGGCTGAGCCAGCACCCAGGGCCGTGTCCCCGCTCTGGTCCACCAGGCCAGGCTGCCGCCACCTCCACGGCAGTGACAGGCTGCACAGAGCCAGCCTGCGAGGGACCCTGAGGACTGGGGGTGTGGTGTGTGTGACCTGTGTACGGCGTATGTGGACTGTGTGAGCTGTGGTGTGTGGTGTGGGGGGTGTGAGTGTGTGGCATGTAGTGTGTGTGTAGTGTGAGTGTGTGAGTGTGGTGTATATGTGGATTGTGTGTGGGTGTGTGACGTAAGTGTGGCATGTATGTGCAAGTGTGTATGTGGTTTGTGTGTGAGAATGTGTATGGTGTGTGTATGTGGCGTGTGTACGATTGTGTGTGTGGCATCTGTGTGGTGTGTGTGTGGATGGTGTGGTGCGTGTGTGAGAACGCCTGTGGTCTGTGATTGTGTGTCGGCTCGGCCTTTTTTGTCCAGAATTCACACTATTTAACCCAGTTGTGCTGGCATCTCGCCAGGACGTCTCACAGACCCTCTTTCGTGCATGGCCGGGTCCACCCCTGCTCAGCTGCTGTAGGGCCAGTCGGCCTAGGAGGCGCTGGCGGTGACGGAGCTGAGAGCTTCCATCCAGATGCTTTGCCCGCGGACTCCCCCTTGCTGACCCCCACACGCGCCCACACTCCCCAAGAAAGAGAGCCCCTCTGCGAGGACCCCAGGGTCTTCCCGAGGTTCCCCACCTGAGGACACCGAGCCCTGTGTGACCTGCTCACTGGAGTGGGTGCAGATTTGATGGGCGTCCTCCCTTCGCACCTGGCCGCACTGTGAAAAGTGTTGCGTGAGCAAACTGTGGCTAGGTGCAACATGCTAGGGTTCCAGGCTCAACTGTGTCCCCCAGAGATGATATAATGAAGCCCTAAGAATGTGACCCTATCTTGACATGAGTCTTTCAGGAGGTGACTAAGATCACGTTGGATCTTTCCACACAGGAGAAGCACGTGGCTCCTGATCCTCAAAGAAGGGTGGCCATACCTTTGTCGGGTGCATAATGGGCAGGTGCCCAGCCGGGCCCTGTGCAGTCCTAGAGACAGCTGTGCAGGGGGCCCAGGGAAACCGGAGCATTGCATGGAACAGGGCATGCCACCTGGTAAATGCTGGCTGGCTGCCATCTGTGGAACAGGAATAGGACTCGTTCACAAAAGAGAAGAGAAAGAGGAGACTGGAGGGGCTTTGGGGGTTAAGGGAGCCCGGCCCCAGGGCTCTACAGGTACCTTCACTCCTCTGCAGCTGACGGATGAGGGGGTGTGTGCATGTGGATAGAGTTAGTGTGTCCTCCACACAGGGGCTCTGCCCATGAGCACACGGCTGATTCCCAAAGGTACCCCATCCTGCCCCTAGCAGAGGAGCCAGGCCCCTAGGTGAGCTGCCACATCTCCTGAGAGACTGCTCGTGGCCTCTGGAAGTCGGTGGCCTCACAGATGGACGCGGGGCGGGGGCGGGAAGCAAGCTCCCTGGGTATGCCCCATAATTGGGGAACGGACACCCCTCCTTGTCGCGACCCCTTGCCCGCAAGGAAGACTTCTGCAGAAGCGGCTCACCACACCTCCTTCCACCAGCCCAGCTTCGAAACTCCCCAGAGCAGACTCAGGCAGTGCCCCGAGGATGAGGTCAGCCATGGCGTCTCCAGCAATGGCAGTTTGGCCTTCCAGAAGGGTCTCCATGCCCCAAGGCACCCAACAGAGTCCTGGGCCCCAAGGCCGCACGCTTGCCCTTCTCTGGTGACAGCTTACTGGCGCTCAGAGCCCCCAAGGGGATATCTCCATGAGAGTACACTCCTAGGATTAAAGCCACGCTTGAGACGCTTCCAGATGGGCCCGGTGGGTCTTCCTTGTCTTCAAGTGGACACCAGATGCCTGCTTCCCAGACAGCCTAGCTTGGATAGAACCTGGCCCGAGGAGCCTAACAACCCGCATTGGGAGTGCAGGGCTGTGCCGTGGCCAGGGTGGCCTTGATGGTGACCTTGAAACACCTGTTTGGCGGAGGTACTCAGGTTGCCCATCTCCCGCCTCCTCTCACGACAGGGGCCCAGGGCTGTGGGGCCCAGCACTGTCTGGTGACCATGGCTACCTCCTCCCTGCCACTCTCTAGAGCCAGTGGCTTCCCCAGGGCTCCCTGAGACTCCTGCTCAGGCCAGAACCACACCCATCTGGAACTGGTTCTCCCAAGTCCAGGGCAGGAGCTGGTGGGGCTGCCAGGGCCAGGCGGGGCCAGAAACTGAGCAGCCTGTGCCTAGGAATGCGAAGACCTGCCCGGTTTCCAGAAAAGGGAAGAAAAAACCACACACTGAAACTGGCAGCTGCCACTTGGCCCAGCCGGACCGGAACTCTCCCCTGCCCCGAGTCAAGGCTGAGTCACTGGGGGAGGGACAGGGACATGGGGTCAGGGACCCCAATTAATGGGACCTGTGGTCTTGCCTGGCTCACGGGCCAGCTGCTCTGTCCACCCCTTCCCAGTTGGCCAGAGTGCTGAGGCAGTGCCTTGTGGCCACATCTACCAGGAGGGCTGGAAAAGTGCCACCAGAGAGTGTGCGGGAAGCCAGGCGCAGCCCAGGACAAGGCAGGGAGCAGAGGCCAGGGGCCAGTCTGGGCAGTAGCCTCCGGGAGGGAAGGGGTCCTCAAGAGGAAGCCCTGCCCTAAACACTGCTCCTCCAAGAACTAAAGGCAGGGGAGGACAGAGAAGGACGCTTTGGAGGGACCTGGTGGGCTCCCACAAGAAGCAGGTGGTCCCCTCCCAAGCCTCTGCCCAGGTGCAAGTCTCGGGCGGCTGCAGGAAGCTGTGGGTGGAAGCCCTGAAGGAGGGGAAGGAGCGCTTCTGCTGGGTGCTGAGGCCACCAGGACCCCACATCTTACAGGGGCCCTGTCTTGGCGCAGGCTGGACCTCTGTCAATTCTGGAACGTGGAGACACTGGCTAGTTCTAGAAGTGATTGTCACAGGCCCCAGGGCCAATCGGTCCCCATCCAACATCATGAATGTATATTGGCCCAAGGAGGACAGAGCTGGCCCAAAGCATTTGACAACCAATGTCATTGAGACGCGCCCTCCTCTGCCTGACCTATTGTCCCTGCCCGCCCCAGATAGTGCGATGCAGCTGGGCAAGCCCTAGGATCCAGTGACACGGGAAATGCTCCAGGTTCTGAACCACTCACGTGTCCTTCCATGTTTCCGCCCCCAGAACACTGTTGGCAAAGTTTAAATGAGACTGTAAAGATGTGCTTCAAAATTAAGCCTGCTGAAAAGAAGAGGGTGACCTGGTGTGCTAGGTGCCCGTCTGCACAGCCCAAACTACCTCCCCTGAAGATCCCTGATGCGGGGAACACCAGCCCCAGATGGTCAGCCCCGTGCAGGGGTTCTTCCGCAGCCAGTGGCCCTGTTGATGGTCCTGCAGGTTCTATCAGGGTCAGTGTCAGTGCAGGGCTGAACCGTACCTGAGGGACAGCGGCTGCCCCAGGGGCTGACAAGGTCATGACATGAGAAGGCACCGGGTCTGTCTGGGCTGAGGCCCTGCTGCTGTCAGGGAGCCCCCCGGGTGCAGCCTCGCCTCTCCCCAGGGCTCTGGTCTTGGAGGGGCCTGGAGGCCACAGTGGGAAGAAGATGGTTTTCCTTGCGGCAGGAGCAGGCCCAAGCAGGCAGCCTGGTGGCTCTGGCATGGACAGCTGGCTGTCTAGCTCCTCCGGTGTCCCCCAGGAAGATCACACTCCTGAAGGCTTCCCACAGCAGGGGAGGGCCAGCGTCTGGGAAATCATGTCACCAGCTTATGAAGACCTGGGTTAGGCTTCTGACGAGACCGTGTTGGTGGAAAATGTCCAGAGAAGGGTCAGCTTGGTGTCGTGCTGCTGGGACAGATGACAGGCCCCGGAGCCAGATGGCCAAGCTGGAAGGCTCCCCAGTCTGCCTCGGCCAGCTTCTGGTGGAGGCCGCAGGGCCTGCTCCCAACACAGACATGAGGCGCAGCAGCAGACCCAAGCAGCAGGGCTGTCATTTTGACTATTTCTTCTTGAAAAAAAATCATTTTAACAACAAATTTTCTGTTTATGATTTTGTTTCAATTACTTATTATATCTGTATTGTTCATTTATTATATTGTGGTGAAAAACAACAAAATTGGCCATCTTAGTCATTTTTGATGCCCAGCTCAGTGGCCGGGGTGCCTTCTCAGTGCTGCCCAGCCATCTCGGCTCCGAAGCTCTGTCCCCGCTGAACGCCGACCCCCAGCCCCCCACTGCTGCCCTGGCACCCATGCTTCACTCCCTGTCTCTGGGACACTCATGCGCGTGTCCTTTTGGGTCCAGCTTCTTTCCCTTGGCTCAGTGTCCACAGGCGCATCCAGGAGCTGTGGGTGTCAGGACTTCCTTCTTCCCAAGGCTGACCACACCCCACCGTACTGACCCCCATTCGCTTCTCCACTCCTCGGTCGATGGCACCCGTGTCACCGCCTTGTGTGCTACCTGTGGCATGGGTGCGCCTGCATCCCTTCAAGACCTCACTTTCGGCTCTGGGTACAGGGTGGAAGGCTGGACCATGTGGTAGTTCTATATGTAAATTTTTGAGGAACTGCCTTGCTTAATTTTCTTAAGCCTGGGGTTTCTTTGGAATTTTCCCTAATATTTTCATAATGCTGCAGAACTAACTTGAAGAAAGCCTCTGCTCTCCATCTTCTCATCTGGGGGGTTCATTGAGAGTGTCCTGAGTCTGTGATGGCATGCCCTCCGGCTGTGAAACTGGCTGGGCTGTGCTGGCTTGCTGCGGAAGGTGTGCCCTGGGATGCCCCAGCGGTGACCCAGGGGGAGGGTCCTCTCAAGAGAACCGTGTATTCTTTCCCTGACTGTTCAGGGTTGATAGCACATGGCATCAGTGGCTGGCTGTACTGTCATTCTTAATTCTTCATAGACAATGCATCCCCTTGGTGCCTGCGTGTGGGTGGGGCTGCCGTCTGTTGATCTTGGCAGAGGTATCCAGGGCTGGGACGCTGGCACAACAACAGGGCTGTGAAGGCTCCAGGCCCAGGTGGCTTCACAGGTGAGCCCGGCACACCCTTAAGGACACCATCACAGCTGCACAGGTGGTGAGAAAGTGGAATTCCCCACTTCGTGAGGATCGCAGAAGAGTGATGTAAAAAGCCCATGAGCACAGAAAGGAAGCGCAGTCCAGTCTCACAAAGGAAGGCCACATGAAAATGTGGATGTTCACCCTGTAAGCCAAGGGTGAAGATATGGGATGTCGAGGAATCTCTTAAAACAGATCCCCACAGTCACAGGGCAGTAGCTGAAACCCAGACAGGCAGACCGAGCCAGGAGGGAGCAGGGGAGCTAGACAGGGCTCCCAACCACGGTGCTCAGCAACAGGCAGAGGCGACTCAACTATTCACGCGATGGTCTCTGATCCTTCAAGATCCTGCTGAGACAACCAGATGGTTCTCCAAAGCCACAAGACTGCATCCTGACTTCACTCTGAACCATGCATGTGTTACAACTACTGTAAAGAGTTGGCTGTAAAGTTCAAAACCACAGATACACTAGAAGAAAACAGGCATTGCTGTGGCCAGTTTGGGAAGGAAGAAGATCTTCTAAAACATAGCAGAAACACAGACGCTGTAAACCAAGGATGATAAAATAGAAGTTTTGAAAAACAAAAAAGTGTTGAAAAACAAAAATACCGTAAATAAATACAAGATACATGAGTGAGAAATGAAACACAGTGTCTTCAACCCAAACCACAGGGAAAGCTCTAATCTGCTCATACACGGCAAGGTTCTGCAAATCAACACAATGAAGACCCATGAAGTAATGGGAATTGGCAAAGATAGCTCACAAGAGAAGAGACACAAAAACTCCTTACACACACGAGAAGAAACTCAGACACACTAAAGAGTGAAATGCAAGCTGAAATTAGAATGGAAGACCATTTTTAACCTGTCAGACTGCCAAAGACAAATATTATGAAATCATGCCCTTGTCCAGGATGTAGAGAAAGGCGTTCTACTCAGTTAGGGGAGGAGGGCCCTTTGGGAATGGGCATCTGAATCCATGAAGCACAGTCGGCAGCTCCATCTCTAGGAGTTTCCCCTGCAAATATACGCACTAAATAACATTTGTGCAAAGTTATTGACTGCAGCCTTACCTGCCCAGGGAAAAGCTGAGACAGCTCCTGTGTGCCCAGCGAGCTGGCCGAACACGTCACGGTACATCAAGACGGTATCACGCAGCTGTGTTTCTCAAACCCGAGGCAGCTGTGTGTGCATCAGTCTCCAAGAGCTTCTCCCAAAGCAAGGAGCAGACGCCGAGTAGGGTGTGCAGTGTGGTCCGAGTGGCTTAGGCACACACACCCTGCAGCAGCCCCTCCAAGGAGGATGGGTGCCTGAGCGCACCAGGGGCTGCCGGGAAACCACCCCAGGTCTTGGGGCTTAAAACACCAAAGATGTGTCACCACGTTGGCAGGGCCCTGCTTTCTCCAAGGGCTCCAGGGGAGATTGTGTCCTCTAGCGCTGCGGGTGCTCCTGGCTTGTGGCTGTGGCCCTCCATCTTTCCAGAGCCTCATCTTCTGTCTTCTCCCCACTTTTTTTCTTATAGGGACACTTTTGTTGGATTGAGGGCCCACTCCAATCCAGGACGAGCTCACCTCAAGATCCTTCACTTCATTACACTTGCAAACCCCTTTTCCTAACGCAGTCGTGTTCTAGGTCCTGAGTGGACACACCTTTGGGGGCAAAGTTGGGGCCACTGCAGTGGGAAATGGAGGTAGGAAAGACACCGTGGTGTGCCCTTTGGGATGCTGGACCATGTCCCTGAATCATCTGTTGTCAAAACAAGCAGCTGGCATTATCCCGTGCCGCTGAGGAGGGCTGGGCTGAGCTGCCTCTGGGAGGACCGCCTGCCTGCACCATGCCAAGGGCAGGCCACGAGCCTCCCAGCAGCTCCCCGGCTGCTAGGACCACCCTAGCGGGCAGCTCCATGCTTGCTTCTCTTTTATCAGCGTCTAGGAAGGTCTTTGAAAATATACATAGATATTTAAAATTAAATCCCTTGCTTTTTTTTTTTAAACATATTTATTTATTTAGTTAGTTATTGGCAGACACAACATCTTTGTTGGTATGTGGTGCTGAGGATCGAACCCGGGCCACACGCATGCCAGACGAGCGTGCTACCGCTTGAGCCACATCCCCAGCCCCAAATCCCTTGCTTTTAACAGTGCAAATATTCTTTCCTGGTCCAGAGTCTTTTCCATTTTACGTTAACTCACTTTCTGTTTTGGCCGACCTTCCTTAGCTACACAGACGCATACACACACCCTGGAACAGGGGGAGCCACACCTCCTCCTTTTCTGGCAACAGTGGATCCTTTTGTTGCCCACTCCCTCCCCACTGCACAGGGCTCCCTTTATGCAGGGGCCCCACAGACTTTGCCTGTCCAAAAGCTTGGGTCATTCAAATGCAAACCGTTCTATGTAAATATTTCAGTCCCAGCTCTCTGCAGACTCAGAGGGGTTTTCTTGGGTGCTGCCCTCTCCTTCCTGTGTTCTTTGGTCAGCTTCTCCTTTGCCCTGAGGAAAAACTCAGCTGGGACCTCCAGCACCCTCTCCAGCTCCTCCCTCCTCCCTCCCTCAAAGCCCCATCAGAGTCACAGAAGGTTAACACCCTCCTCAGCCAGGCCTCTTCTCAGTGGGGGGATCCGGACCTCAGGGGCACGGGTGAAGTCTGAAGACAGCGTTGGTCATCACGTCTTGGGAGTGTCATTAGCCCCCAGCTGGTGGCTGCTTACCATCTCCAATGCACGGGACAGCCCCCACTCCATACAGGATTTTCTAGCCCCACATGCTAACCATGCTGAATTGAGAAACCCCTGAGCCCTGGGACTGACTCTAAAGATAACCAGGAGAGACTATGAGAACTTTGGACGGGACCCTTCCAGAAGAATCCAGCCTGGTTCCTGTGCCCCCTAGTGACCCTCCCAGGACACAGATGTGGGCCTGTGGGCCTTGCTGGACTCTCTCAGAGTCAGGAACAAAGTTCTTCTGGAGCCTGGTTGGTGGCACCTCTGCACTCAGAACATGGCCCGGTCCCACCTGCTGCCCGTGGAAGGTGGCTGTACGGGCCCTGCACCCTTGGTGACCCCATCTGTTTTCCTTACCTGATCTGCACCCAGGGACCCAAGCTCCTTAGAGCTTCCGTCACTTTCTTGGGACTCACTGAACCCATTCAGGTGTGCCCCAAACTGCTCAGGGAAATGTTTATCACCTGGAGCTGCAGAGTGGCTTTGACCCTGGGTTAGGAAGACTCCAGGGTTCTGTGGCCGCGGAGATGGCTGGGCACCACCGTCTGTCTCACCAGGCATCCAGGACAGAGCCCGAGTGAGCAGGGTCTCAGCCTTCCTGCCAAACTTATGCTGGGTCCTGCCCTAAACCCCATGGTGGTGAAGTCGCTGGTCCTTGATGGCCCAAGGAAATCCAGCCTGGTGGCTAGCTGAGCTGAGGGTCACCTTCTAGACGCTAACCTGCATACCCAGCCCAAGGCCCAGGAATCCTGGCAATAGACCTCACTGCAACTGCTCATGTCCCTCAGAGAGAACAGGGAGACAGAGGGGTCACAAGGCCTGGGTCCCAATTTAGTTCTCACTTGCCCTGGGGTCCAAGACTTCTAGAACCTTCTGAACACAAGAGCAGCACAGCTGCCGAAGCCTGTGGTTGTGGTTGGTATAGACTCTCGGTATGCTATAGGACAGCAAAACTTCCTCTTTGGAATCCTTGTTGGTTCTCTAATATTATTTTTGTTTCAATTTCTTATTATTGGCAAAAATAAAATTGCTTTTTCCCATCCAAAAAAAAATTGCAAAATATTTTGCATTTACAATGTAAAGAATCTGGGAATGTTGAATTGCATGAGAAGGAAATTAAGACTACCTGAGAGCTTGTGCCCAGAGGCCACGCCCTTCCATTTTCCATAAGGTTCCCAGAGCCTTGCTGCATGCCTGTGTGTGCACCTGTTCTCCTTTATTTTGGGAACATTAGCCACAGAACTTGCGGACTCTGCAAAACCTATTTCCAAGGAAGGCACCGTGGCCCACTGTGAGGGGGCAGGGAGTGCAGGGCAGGTGGCTGTAGCCCAGGGTGAGTGCCCTCAGGTGACCCAGGAGGTTGGAGAAGCCCACCCCCAGGGCCTTCTGTAGGCTCCTGAGCTGTGACCCAAGGACTGTGGGAGGCACCCGGGTGGCAGTGGGGTGGCCAGGGCAGGAGGCGCCACAGTGGCTTTGCAGGGGCCCTGGTGAGAAGGGCTCTCTGCACAGTTGCAGGTGCTGCAGGCTGTGGAGGTGAAGCCACAGGAGGGGAGGCAGAGGACAGATTGGGCTTGGCAGCCAGGTGGAAACCTGAGAAGAGGATGCAGGCTAGAGGAGCAGGCTTCCCTCCTGGGGGCTTAGTCTGTGGCCCTGGGTCTTGGTCTGAAACCTAATTCCTTTCACAGACTCTGAGCTACAGGGGAAGGAGGAAGAATTCAGGTGTGGTGCTTGTGGGTGCAGGCCGGGTGCTCCTGGGCACCCAGTGAACATGGCCAGCCCCCTGCGGCCTAGCAAACAGTCATTTGGTCCTCTGCACAGCAACCACACAAGGTAGGCTGCATTATTTCCACTTTACAGAGGAGGAAACTGCAACTCGGCCAGATTTCCTCTCTTGCTCAGGGTGCTCCCGTGAGGAGGTAGTGGGGCAGGACTGCAGGAGGGACTGGCTGGCCCCTCTGCCACAGCCCCTGGGAAGGGGCCTGGGAGACTCTCTGGACCACCACAGGCTCCTGGAGCTTCCCACAGACCCTCGAAGACCTTAGCCAAGGGCATGCTTGTGCTCACTGGGATCACTCACGGTGAGGCTCCATAAATGGTTCCCCAAACATGGCCATGTCAACACCCTGGAATCTTTGAATGTGGCTTTATCTGGGCAAAGGGATTTTGCAGATGTAATGAGTTAGGGATCTTGAGATGAGGTCACCCTGGATCATCCCCTTGGGCCTCAACGCTAATGACTGTGGCCTTATAAGAGACACACAGAGGAGAAACCCAGAGGCGGAGGTCACGTGTTGATGGAGGGAGGCTGGAGTGATGTGGCCACAGCCACAGGGCACCTGGAGCCGCCACAGACGGGAGAAGCAGATCCTCCTGGCGCCTTCTGGGGGAGTGCAGCCTGCGGATGCCGGGCCTTGGGTGTCTGGCCTCCAGAACCACGAGGCAGGCCACCACATATGTGACAATAAGTTAGGACAGCCTCAGGAGACACCCCCAATCTAGGAAAATGAGAACAAGAAAATGTAATTCAGCTGGGGTGGGAATTTTCAGGCAAAATAATCACTGTTTTCTTGTGTTGGAAAATCAAAGCCTCAGACAGACAAGGCTCAGGGTTTCCATGCAGGTTCTGACTCAGAACATCGTGCAAACCACGGTCGGTGTCACGCTGCAGGCCCCACCGGAGCACCTGGTCCTCAGAGGGCTCTGGCATCACGAGCTCCTGGTGGATCAGATGGCTTCTGCGGCTCTTCAGGCAGCAGGAAAGAGGAAGGGACCCAGGGGACTCCGTCTGTCAGGCCGCCGTAGCCACGGGCTCAGGGGCTCAGGCAAGCGCTCAGTTCTGGAGGTGGGACCTTCCTGGCGCGCAAGTCCCCATGAGGCAGAGAGCTCTGGCCACTTCTTCTCTTTGGTGAGGTCGCTAATGCCTTCATGTGGCCCCCCTTCATGACCCCTCTAAGCCTCACCTCCTAGAGGCTTCACCTCTAAACACCAACATGCGGGAGTGGGGGGAGGTGGGCTTCGTATGAGTTTCAGGGAAGACTCAATTTAGTCCCTAGTGGAGACCATGCTCCTCCCCTTGAAGGACAATTTCTAGAGGCCGTGAATAAGGTTTCTGCAGACATTTAGGTACGTAGTCACACCTGATTGCACGGGAAGAGGGGGAAAGCACCCAGCTAAACTTAGGGGATCCGTGCTACGCCACGCCCAGACGGAAGTCAGGCTCAGCCCTCTCCCACGGCTGCTCTGCTGCCCGCCCTGCCCTCCGATGTGCACCGCAGGCTGCCCGAGCAGCTGGCCTCACCTCGGCATCCCAGCCTGCAGGGCGCTCCTCGCGGAGTCGCGGTGTAGTGAGACAAACATAGGCTTCCACCCACCTGAAAGCAGGGTATCCTTAAATTGGGGTTTGCATTGCTAAGGACGGCAAAGATATCGGGGTGACTAGCAGTCTTCTATACAGCCACCCCAGGGTGGCCTCACGGATCTTGGGTAGAGACCCCTGTTTGGTGTCCACTGCTCGGCTTCCACCCCGGCCGAACCTCCTTCACAGGTCCCCGGGGCCGAGTCACAGCGTTCTCTTCCCCCCAGCCCTGAGCAACAGCAGGCCTCGTTAGCTCCTGCCCGTGCGCTGGGCAGAAGCCAGTTTCTCCAGGTGGTGCAATCAGGAAGTGGTGGCCGGGTGCTCTGACTTCAGGGTAGCCACCCCCTCTTCCCTGGTCCCCTCCATTCCCAGGTTGCTTAAGCCCGACCCCTTCCCTGAGGGACCCTCCACTCTGCACCCCTTTGAGAGGTTGCAGAACACTCTGTGACAAGGCCCAAGTGGACGGGACATTTTGTCCAGTAACCCAGTGACATTCCAGAGCCATTTAATAATCAGGGTCACTCCAGGGCGGGGACAAGGCCCTTTTCCATAAAAGACAGACACAGTCTCCGAGCATGACAAGCAGTGGGGGTTGGGAATGTGCCCTCAGCCACATCTCTGTGGCCAGGGGTTTCCAGGTGACTCCGTCTTTACACCCTGGCTTCCTGCTGCCCCTCCAAGGTCACCCGTCTGCCCATGTGTGTGTGTCTGTGGGGGGGCTGGTGTGACTCAGCTGTGGATGACCGTGACACACCCCGAGACACGGGAGCAGGACAGGGGCAGGTTTCCTTGTTCTCCTTTGCTGCAGTCGATAGAATAGAAATGCGTCAACAATGCGAGCAGAGAGGTCCTCAGAGGACACGTGGTGTCAGAGCAGAGGGCTGGAGGCAGCAAGCCCTTCTTGACAGGCGTGAGCCTGCCGTCATCCCCTGCAGGGGCCCCTGGGAGGGGAGGGCTGCAGTAACCAGCTCTTCACGACAGCCTCGGGGGTTTAGAAATAAAAATGTTCAGGCGCTTCCCAAACACCAAGTCATCAGAGCCCAGGCAGAAAAAAGGCGCACTGTGGGTCTGCGGCGTGTTTTCCACAGGAGCCGATTTATGTATTAAAACAATAAAATATTGGGGGGGAGTGCGGCCCGGTAGTGCTGCCAGTGTTTGCTCAGCACCTCGGAGGAGACCCGGGGAGGAAGCCGCAGGCTCTGACCAGCGCACAGGGGCCGGGTCTGGCCAGATGCAGGAGGATGTGGAGTTATGCATTCTCCCCAGACGGAGAAAAGCACCTTTGTGACCGCCAGTCCTGGCAAGTGCAAGTGCCCAGCGGATCAGCTCAGCACAAGGCTGGAGGAGAAACCATGGGTCCTTCCGGGTCCTGATGCAGAAATGTGAACAGCAGCAGGGATTTGGGGCTGAGTGTCCAGCTGGCAGAACTAGACCCGGCCCTGTGTTTGTGCATGGCTGTAGGGGAGGCCAAGGCAGACGGAGCACAAGCAGTCAGCCACAGTCCTTCAGGGCTGACCTCCCATCCACCGCTGGCCTGGCAGGCTGCAACCTTCTCCCCAGTGAGACTCAGACCATTCCCCAGGGGACATTGAAGCTCTGACCCCAGGACCTGAGAGTGTGCCCTTGTTGGAAGCACTCCTGACTTCATGGAGCACCCCTGAGGCTTTCTTGAGCCCAGAACCCCAGGCCAAATGGGCATTGGGACAGTTAGTTTGTGCTTACAACCAAGAAAACCATCAGAGAGGCCCAAAAGAGAGCAGAGAAGCCTCGTGTGCCCAGCCCCTTCCCAGAAAGGTGGGGCAGGCTCCCCCCCACACCGAGGGGGGACCGTCCAGCTCCACAGACGACCTACCGTCTTAATGATGGGCATGTGGTCACTCAGAGCCAGCAGGCCATCCTGGAGCAACACAGAAGCGTGTGCCCACGGTGGGCTGGGGACCTGAGCAGAGGGAGGCAGGGTGTGTGTGTCAGGTGTCAAGGGCCCTCAAGGGCTAGCAGGCTGCAGCCCAGGGCTGCACGTCCAGGGCCTCGAGGGGCGTGGAGAGAAGAGAGGCTGAGTCTCAGCAGACTAAGAGGTCACAATCTAGAGAGAAAATAAGTGACCCACCGTCTCCTGGGTCCCTCCGTGGTAGAGGGCTCTGGGGACCATTCCCACACACAGGCCTCCTCTCCCTCCACAGCCTTCTTACTCCCTCGTCCATCACGAAGCCCTCAGGGGCATCCACGTGCTCCAGGCACTGTCCGGGGGACAGGGGACTCCACCAAGAGCCAGTCACAGCCCCTGTCCAGAGCAGGGACTGGAGACCCAGGGGCCACAGAAGTGTACAGATGAAGCCCTCAGCAAAGGGGACCACATGTGGGAAAGAGGCCGGGGAGAGCAGACCATGCGAGGTGGCCCGGGGCCTCGAGGTGGGCCGGACCTGGCCAGGCTGCCACAGCCCTTCTCACTGCCCCAGAGAAGCTGGTCCTCACCCTCTCCCACCCTGGAGGGCCCGGGAGGCGCCTGCTGAGGGACGGAGGCCGCCGCAGGCAGGTCAGGGGGAAGGAGGCAGGTGACTCTGTCCCTGATATGGAGACGCCCCGCCAGGCCGCCTTAGCTGGGAAACACCACTTTTGACTCACTTGAAGGAGTAAAGATAAGTCTGCCTCTGAAACGCAGCAGGGTCCCCTCAGCAGGCGTGTTCTGGTGGCCGGCTCCCTGCTGTGGGGGTGCCCGGAGCCCAGAGCAAGCCAGGAGTGGCCACCAACACAGCAGATTTCCAAAAGGTCTGTGACTAGACAGCAAGACTGTGGGGGTTGCTAAGCCCCCATCGCTGTCACCTTGCCAATCACAACATGCTGGGGACAAGGACACGAGTGCAGGCCCCACCCCACTCCACTCTGCCCTGAAGGTCTTACTTCCCTCTGCCAGGGCCCCCCAGCCAGAGGGGCTCTGCTAGCCCCCTCTCTCATGTGAGCTTGTGTGCAGGGTGTGGCCACCCAGGCCTGCCCCCTCGGCTCCCAGGGAGCCTGCCCTGTCTGTCCCAGGCAGCACAGAGGGCCAGACCCCCAGCATCCTCAGGGGGAAGGAGGATGAGCATCCCACACCTCCCACACACACACCACACCATGCACACACCACACCACACAAGCCACAAACACACACACACACACACACACCCCACACCACACCCCACACCACACCATGCACACAGCACACCACACAAGCCACAAACACACACACACACACACACACACCCCACACCACACCCCACACCACACCATGCACACAGCACACCACACCATGCACACACCACACAAGCCACAAACACACATACACACACACACACACACCCCACACACACACACATCGCCACTCCAACCCCACAGCACATATTTCTGCCTGCATAGCTGCACACACTTCGGGCCCTGCCTGGCCATGGCTTAGGGTGAGGCCTTCCCTTTGACCTTGGCCCGCAGACTCTTGGGGGTCTGGCCATCCTGGGAGGGCTGTTCTGCACACTTCAGTGTGAGCATGTGCAATGCTTCCAAAGCAAGAGGAGGTCCACAGCTCCACAGCCCCTTCCCCCAGGCCAGCTGCCCCACTGGGCCCCTCTTGGTGTCCCCTCTGCCACCCTGAGCTCACAGGGCAGGTGCCCAGGAAGCAGCTGGGCTCAGAATCAGCTCACCTGCTCCCGGGACATCAGAGCCCTCCTGCAGGTCTTGTGCAGGAGCTTCTGCCCCCAGGTGTCGTGAGGGTGGGGCTCATCCAGGGTACTGCGCAGACACTGGGGACCCAGGACACTGCACACCTGTTCCAGGAGCCACTCACCCTCTGAGACCCCCACAGCTCCACAGCCCTTCCCCCAGGGTAGCTGCTCCTGCTGGGCCTGGGGAATGTGACTGCCGGTCCTGCAGAGGCCCACCACCGACTTCTGCCTTGAGCAGCCTGCGCTTCACCTGGAAAGGAGACGGAAGGCCCCTCTGGATGCCCGGCCAGGTTCCCATGCTGGGCAGGGAAGGAGCTGCCCCAGCCCCTGGCCTTCCACGGGCCCAGCCACCTGTCCCTGCCTAGGCTGCACAGACCTGAGAAGGTGAGCTCCAGAGGAGAACCGGCAGGGGCAGGGGTGGGCCTGGGGCCAGAGGGGTGCCCGGGGGCCTCGGGGCACCCTGCCCCCACCATGTGCAGGGGACATGTTCCCAGTTCCCTGATTCTGGACCCACCACATTTGGAAGAGTGTGGAACAGGGGGTGAACCTTGGCAGCCCGGCGTCAGCCCTGCCTCCCGCTAGGAACACTGAGGCCAGGGGCCAGAAGACGGAGGCCTGGCATCAGGTGCCGCAGCCCTACATAAGGGGCTGCTTTGCTTCTTCCTCTCCATCAACAGTCCTGGTGGCCGTGGAACAGCCCTGAAGCTCAGCCCCCACTTGGCCGCAGGCTGGGTCAGTGTGGGCTGTACATGGGAGGGAGTTACCCTCCTGAGATCCAAGTCTGGTTCTGTGTGGGTGCTCAGCCATGATCTTGGTCCCCTCGGAACCTTCTGGATCCTGGCTCTACCGTGTGCAGGCCTGTCTCCTTTGGCTTCCTGGCTCCATAGCATGAATAGACCTTCATTCAGGTCCTACTTGGTCCTTACAGCCCGTACTCAACAGTGTTCTCTAGGGAGAGGGGAACAACAGGGTGTATTGATAGATGATAGATGATGGATAGATAAGATATGAGGCTGAGAAGTCCATGGCAGGCTTTCTGCAAGCCGGAGGCCCTGGGATGCTATCAGATAAAATAGACTAAGTCACCACTGTGAAAAGAGCCAAGGTCACTCTATAATGATAAAGGGACCAATTCAAGAACTGGAAAGGACAGTTGTGAGAGATTTGGAGCACTGGCAGGTGATACTGTGATTAAGGAATCTGTGAGCACACTTATCCCTTGGGTTCCAAAATGTCCTATCAAAATTCCCAGATGCCTTCATGTTTTCTCACACACTGACCTGTCCCTCCCAGCAGCCAAGCAGGGTCCCAGCTCAGTCCCAGCAGCAAAGTCGTCATTTGGAGTGGGCGGTGAGGAGGGTGGGGCCCCATCTGTGGAGTCATTCTCTCCCAACACTGCAGCAGGTCATCCAGAGACCCCCGTGGGCCACCAGTCCCTGCCTGCCCTGCTGGTCCTTGCTGTGCACCTTGCGGGTGCCACGTGCACACATCTCTGCACTGGCGGGGAAGAGACTGCCCGGGACAGCAGGCAGTGAAGAACTACCCGGTCACTCTGGGTGCTGGTGCTGCAGCGTCCTCCAGCATGTGTCCAGGGGCCCTCCTCACTGCAAACTCTCCCAGTTCCCCTGGGTCCTGTCCCAGGTGCTGAGCAGTGGGCAGGGGCAGGGGCAGAAAGGAGGCTCTAAGATGAGGCTGACGGTAGCAGGGAGACTCACAAAACAACACAGGAGTGGTGATCGTGGGGACAGAGCCCCAGGACTGCAGAGCCTCGTCTACTATGGCAGTATTCAAGCACATAGAAAATAGGAGAATAGTATAATAAGCCTAATTTCAACCAGCAAATTAGCAAGGACAGATCTTCTGCTTTCTTATTTTTGTGCATGAAATGTCTTCAAGGGAAGTGCACACACTGCGAGGGTCACCTCCAAGGACTTCACAGGACTCTGAGGGACGAGGACCCTTCCAGCACTGCCTGTGACCTGCACACCCCACAACCCTGACCTTGATGTGCATAGGGGTGTACATTCAACTTCCTCAAGCCCCAGGCCCCATTTCACAGGAGGTGCTTTGAGTGGTGACACCGAGTCCCCACTCTGCATTTGGTCTTTATGTCTCTTAAATTCTTTCAAATCTAGAACAGTTCCCTTTCTTCCCCCTTCATGTCCAAGGCTTGTTCAGAAATGGCCAGCGCCCCCCTTGGGATGTCTCTGCTTGCTGGAGCTGACATTGAGCAGGTCCCCTGTCCAACTTTCCCCATGGTTTCCTGCAAACAGGAGTTCCCATCTCAGTGCTGGGCTGGAGGTCAGTTCTGCACTTAGGGAAGGGAAATTTCATTGGCATTGCCTGGCTTGGGAGGCGTCTGTACCCACTTCACCAACAGCTTGGACATAGTCTTGGTAGCCTGGTGCTCCACTGCCCTCTGGACAGGCACGGTGGGCAGCCTGGGTGTCCGGCTTTCCTGGGACATTTACCTGAATAGCATGGTGCTGGTGTGGGAGCCGCGGCTCATGAGAGCTCCCTGCGTGGTGACCTGACACTCCCACATTCTCCTGGGCTTGCTGAATCATCCACAGGAAGAGCTCTGCAGCCATCCCTAGGGCCACTGGGTCACCCCCAAAAGAGGCTGCCCAGGAAAGATAAGGTAAGCCCTGTAACTACCAATTTTCAGAGTAAGGTGTTGGTCCCCAAATTACTGTCAAGGGTAACAGGCGAGGTGACTCTTTTTTTTTTTTGCAGTCTGGACTTTTTCAGTGCTGCGGATGGAACCCAGGGCCTCGCACATGCAGGCAAGCGCTCTACCACTGAGCTGAGCTGTGCCTGTGCGTGGGTTTCCCATCCTAACCGCCTCCCATCAGCTGCAGCCAGGCTCTCAGGGTGCCCCAGCTGACTTGTCCAGCAATGGGCCCTTGGAGGTGACCATGGCGTCCCCGGCCAGGACCTTGCTGGTCTCTGATGCCTTCCCTGATTCTGGATGCCAACGCCTCTGGTCTGGACTCAGCCATTCTCCCTGGGCTCTCAGAAAGTGCCCAAGGTGGTTTCCAGGCCAAAGCGAAGGCTCTTGGTGCTCATGGCCAGCCAGTGGTCACAGCGCCACTCCCAGCTAGAGAACCAGGGAACGTGGGTTTTGTTTTTAAGCAGTAGAAATTTTGCTGCATTCACATAATTACTTGTTTTATTAGAAAAGAAAAAATCATTTCAAATAAAAATGCCAAATTGAACTCAAATACGATTTGTTGCATGACACATGTGATTTCCTCATTATTTTCTTTGTCCTTAGACTATATCCCACTTAAAAAAAAAAAAAAACCCTAAATGCTGTGCTTTTACGTCATCTGAAATAAATCTTTTCTTTGTTTGGTTATGATACTAACTCTATATAAATTTTTATTTTGTTGGTTTCCTTTTTTAAAGCTACTTTCTTTTTAAAGTTTAAGTTTATTTTTTGAATATGGAAACCTCCCCATGGTTCTGCGTCAAACGCTACGGCCATGTGTACGCAGAGGTTGGTCTCAGTCCCTCACTTCACCCACCCCCACGGTCCCCATTTTTATTAGTTTCTGATTGAACTTTCCAGAGCCTTTTTTTTTGTAAATATAAGTAAACATGTACATAGTCACATACTCACCCTTTATTCCACAAAAGACAGCTCCCTGCTCACCATGCTTTCTCTGCTCTTGCCAAAAGGTGCAGATGCTCCTTATGAGTCCCTGCAGAAGTCGGGGGGCCAGAGGGAGAGCCCTGCAGGGCATCGAGTGGTCTGGAGTACTGGAAGCATGGGAGCAGTTTGACTTTCTAGGTACAGATAATTTTGGAATGCTGGGAAGAAAATGAGGTAGGAATGGGAATGCCCAGCCATGGTCCAGACTCGGACCTGACCAGCTGGGCACATCCTAGATTAGATCCTGTCCATCCCACGGCTCGCAGTACCGCTGCAAGGAGCCAACTCCGAGTCCTCCCGGAACCTGCGAACCTGACTCTACCTGGAATGATGTCCTTTGTAGATGTGATTAAGTCACGATGAGGGCATACTGCGTCAGTGTGTCCTGTGTGTCTTCTAAGAGAGGACACATGGGTAGGGGACATGGTAACCAGGCACTAAGGCAGAGACTGAAGTGAGGCTCCTACTAGTCCAGTGCTCAAGGAGTAGCCTCAGTCCAGAAGCGAGAGCGGCAGGGAGTGGCTTCTCCACAGCTGCTATGAGCAGAGTCTTCCTGTCACCCCATCGCTGGCTCCAGGTCCCTTGAGCTGTGACAGAATACACGCCATGAGTTTTCAGCCACCTCGTGTGCACCACAGTGTCCTGGGCCATCTTGGAAGGTGCTCTCTGCTGAACGCCCCTCGGCCTTCAGGGAATGTGCTGAGCAGGCGACTGGAGGTGCAGGCCTCTGACCAAGGCCAGAGCAGGGGTGGTGACAGTGACTGACATTGCCCGGTGCCTTGTCCTGGCCAGCAGAAGTGGGCCATGCAGGGTGGCCGTGGCCAACATGGTGGGCAAGCATGTCCAAAGCGGAAGCGGTGGGAAGAGGACTCCAGGAGAAGACAATAAGAGTGGGTGGCAGGCCACCCAGGGGAGATGCCACAGACCAGGCAGATGCGCCTGGGGTGTGGGAGGCGCCGGGGACGGCAGGAAGCCGCGTCTGGCCGGGGGTGTTGGCCCGCATCCTGGTCTCCAGCCCTTGTGCTGCCAGTGCTTGGTGATGTTTATAGAAACCCAGCTCTGCAGGAGCCGACAGTGTCACTGGGGTCCTTTAATGCCACTTCACAGATTCCATTCTCGCTTGAGTGATTAAAGGCATCGCAGGGTTGGCTGCAGCCCGGGTGGTCTCCTTGGACACAGGGCTCTTGTTTCAAGCCCCCTTGATCTGGGGACCGTCTGGGTGGCAAGAGTGCCCGCCCTTCTCTCTCTGACATAATAGGAGCTGCAGCCGAGCAGAGGTCCTCCTGCCAGTTCTGGAGGACAGCAGCTCCCACTGTCTCTGTGGCACCTGAGTGCTTGGCCCAACCAATCCAGGCTGTGCACCCCTCAAGAGGAGATCCGCAAGGTCCTCCCAGGTCAGGGACCTGGCAGACCAAATTCTGCTGACTCCCCTCAGACCAATGCCTTTGTCTGTTTTTCTCCCTCTTCTACTCCTGTCTGTCAAAGGGTAGCCCCGCCCAGCCATGAGCCATCTCTCCCTGACCCCTCCCTCCCAGTCCCTTCTCCTCTTGCCCCAGCCTCACCCACACCAGCTGCACCCTGAAACCTCCGGGACTCTTTAAACCAGCGGGAGTCTGGGACCTTGGGCATGGTCCTGGGGTAGAGTATGGGGTTCCAGCAGGGTTCCAATGCCAGCACAGTGACCGACCTGGCTACTAGTGACTAGGCGTGTAGCTCCACCCCTAATCAGTGATGCCTGGCTCTGTGCCTTTCACTGTAAGAATTCTCCCCACATTTAGGTGAGGATGCACACTACAATAAGGCTTGCAGGTGGCAGGCAGTGTGCTGTTGGGGGGCACCCGGGGAACGACTGGAACTCCGACACAGAGGCTGTGGGCCCTTCCCAATGACCCTGGTTGGAGCTTGTGGACCATCCTCTGCTTTTCCAGGAAGTCAGGTCCTGGGACAGTGGAGAAGCCAGCAGCACACCTTTCCCTGCAATGTCACCGACCACCTGGGACCCAGGCGCTTGGGAGCCCCACACGCCCTTGGCATCTCCAGAGTGGAGGTTCCTAGGGTCACAGAGCCAGGATTGGCCCAGGTGAGAAGAGTCTGGCCTCTCCCCTCAAGCCTCCTGTTTGAGACTCATCCCTCTTGCCTTCGGGGTGGCCCCTGCTGCTTCTATCAAGCAAAAGAGCCAGGGTCCCGCCTCCCTGCTGATTGAAGGGACTACTGGAGCCGGCTCCCGGGCATGCTTCTGAAGAGTGCAGGGGCAAGTAGGAGCAGCGATGGACACAACCTTAGCACCCACATGGGGGACGGTTCTGGAGAAGCAGGCTGGGCCCGGGTGGGTGTGCTCTGCAGCATCAAGACCACCGGACCGGAACCTCCTGCCTTGGGCCCTCTCCTCCTGCACAGTGCCAGTGAGGTCACTCACTTCCTGGGGTCCGCTCGGCCTCCAGTACAGACACGAGTGCATGTGTGAGATCTCTGTGCATATGTATAGGGCCCACGCCACAAGGGCCCGTTCTTAGCCCTGCCGGGGTCTGTGCCCCCTCCCTGTGTGACCCCCCCCCCCCCCCCCCGGCAAGTGAATTTTCTAAACCGTCTTCTTTCCTCTCAGCTCCCACTGACTTCAGGTCCAACATCACGTACATTTGACGCTAATGGAAACTCTGCCTTGTGACTCCTGGGGTGGCCTGTGAGGAGCATGTGACAGTGAGGGCTGGGCTGGCCGCCTGTCCAGGGAGGGCTGGGAGGGGCGGCTCAAGAGGCCCCTAAGCCCCTGCCAGCTGACTCAGGGCTCTGGGCCCTCAGGTGAAGGCCGATGTGTGGGCATACGGGCCCCTCCTAGAAGCCAGCTTCAGGGGGGACAGCCCTCAGCTGGCCTGGCTTGCTGGGTGGGGACTGTTCCAGAATTCCAGGCATTTGGCAGTGGAGCAGCTGCAGGGGCAGGCTGGGCCTCCACCCAGTCCCCGGCCTCTCCTGACCCAGCCTGGCAGCTCAGCTGGCGAGGAGCGCACTGTGCAGGAGGCCTGGGGGGTCTGAGGCAGGGGCAGGGGCATCAGGCCTGTGACCCAGAAACCCTCCTGCAGCCCCCAGAGGTAGGGCTCTCTTCTCCTTTGCAAGCCTGCTACCCTCTGCTGCGTCTCCAGGGCCTGGCGGAGTGGGGAGGGAAGTGCATTCCGTGCATTCATGCGCTTCACGGATGTCGGATGTCACTGACACCTCCTCTGGCCGCCTGGGCCAGCCACACGTCATCTGCTCACCATTCACCAGCAGACCAGAGCCCGAGTGGGGGAGGCAGCAAAGGGACAAAAGGGGCCTGAGGCAGGGGGCTGTATCCTAGCACCCGGCTCGGGCTGGGACCACCCTCCCTGAGCACTGGCCGAGGGGCACCTGCTGCAGCGGGGCCACCCCGCCAGGCTGCGAGCAGAACCGTCTGCAGGTGCCTCTGTATGGAGGACAGCTGTGGTCAGGGAGGACGGGACACCAGCAGGAGCCCAGTGCAGGGCCCGGGCCCCCGGTGAAGTGGGCAGGTCCAGGGGTGTTCTGTTGACACGGCTGAAGGGAATTCCCAGAGAGAGGGGAGCAGGAGCTCAGTCTGGACAACCAGAGGATGGCTGTGCCATCATCCCCATGACACGGCATCCAGGGAGGCAGGAGGTTGTCCCTGACGGTGGGCACATCTCCTTGGAGACAACGTTGGGTGCTGTGCACGGTGAACAGTGCGCGTGCTAGTCTAGAGCCCGGGGTCTGGGCTGGAGGTCAGTGGGGGTCAGAGAAACGAGAAACGAGGACACGCGCCCTTGTCTGAGCAAGACCCTGAGTTCCCTAGACCCCTGGGAAAGCCCTGCGCAGGTGTCCAGACCCCACCCCATTCTCACAGTGGGGGCTAGAGCCCCTGGCCTGTTGGAGCCTCCTGAGGGAGTGGAGCAGCCCTGAGGTTGGGTCTCAGGTTGTGCCTGGGCCTGCATTACCAGAGGCTGCCCCAGGCTCTGCCACCCAGAGAACTCCTGTAGCCACGAGCGCTCACTGCCTGAGGTCACGTCTGGGGACACGGTCTGCAGGTAGAGCCACTTCTGTGGCCAAGGTCCTGAGGTTGGTAAGAAGCCCTTGCCCACCTGACTCCATCAGGGGACCTCCACTTAATGCCAAGGGTGGCCAGAGATGCTGTGTGTGTGTGTGTGCTGTGCGTGGCATGCGAGTGTGTGGCATGAGTGGTCTGGTGTGTGAGTGTGTTGTGTCTGCATGTGCGTGGCCTGTATTTACGAACTTTGAGTTTGAGAATGTTGTTCATGTGCATGTTTTATTTGGGAAGATGTGTGTTGTGTGTGAGTGTGTTGCACATGTATATTCATGTGTGTATTTATGAAGGTGTTGGGTGTAGCATGTGTATGAGGTTCTGAGCATGTATGGGTGTTTTTGTGTTTGTGCATGAGCTGTGCTGCGTGTGTGTATGTGCTACATACATGTGGATCTGTGTGTTGTGTTGTGTTCTTTTGTGCAAGGAGGTGCTGCATGCACCTGAGTATTTGTGTGGGTGTTGTGCTTGTGTATGAGTGTGCAGGCTGCATGTGTGTGGGTGCGAGTCTGGTTTAAAGAGTGATTGAGGGAGCTCATGCGGAAACTCTTGGAGCCAAACTGCTTTGTTTTGTAAACGAGAAACGAGGACACGCGCCCTTGCTCCAAGGTGAGGGGGCAGAGTGCATGTTTGCAGGCTGGGCAGGTGTGGGTGCCCAGGCAGCAGCCATCACCCTTCCTGGGATGGCAGGTTGACAAGGGACACCCTCCACCATGGGGAGTGTGAGGAGAGCTGAGAGGACACAGGCAAGAAGAGGAAGTGAACTTTGTCCAGGTGGGTGGGCATCTGGGCAGGAGGGCCAGGAGGGACACCATGAGTGGCCTGCTGGGTCCTAGGGAGATGAGTAACCCAAATAAGGAGAGGTCAGCAGTGGGCACTGGAGCCTGCAACAGGATGTGCGGTCAATCCTGCAGGGGAGGACAGAGAGGCCGTGGAGGTCTGTGTAGACAGTGCTGAGTGGTGAGCTATGGCTGGAGGGACTCATCCTGGCCAGCGGTGATTTCCTGTGGCCAGGTGACCCCTTGGTTAGGCAGCAGCCCAGTCTGGACCAGACAGGGAAGCAAGGGGGATGATTTGCCCAAAGTTTCCAAAGAAGATAGGGGATCTGAAGCAGATAGCAAATTGCCACGAGGAGGGTTCAGAGTCTAGAATGCAATGAGTTTATTTTCAGCACTGGCAACATTATCATTGTCACTGTCACCATCACCATCACTACCATCACCATAACCAACATCAACACCACTATCGCCACCACCACCACCATCACCATCACCACCACCATGCTCACCATCACCATCACCATCACCACCACCATGCCCACCATCACCATCACCACCACCATGCCCACCATCACCATCACCATCACCATCACCACCACCATGCCCACCATCACCATCACCATTACCACCACATGCCCTCATCACCATCATGATCACCACCACCATCACCACCACCACCACCATGCCCACCATCACCATCACCACCATCATGATCACCACCACCATCACCATCACCATTACCACCACCATCACCATCACCATCACCATCACCACCACCATGCTCACCATCACCATCACCATCACTACCACCATGCCCACCATCACCATCACCATTACCACCACATGCCCTCATCACCATCATGATCACCACCACCATCACCATCACCATCATGATCACCACCACCATCACCATCACCACCACCATGCCCACCATCACCACCACCATCACCATCACCATCACCATCACCACCATGCCCACCATCACCATCACCATTACCACCACATGCCCTCATCACCATCATGATCACCACCACCATCACCATCACCACCACCATGCCCACCATCACCACCACCATCACCATCACCATCACCATCACCACCACCATGCCCACCATCACCATCACCATTACCACCACATGCCCTCATCACCATCATGATCACCACCACCATCACATCACCACCACCATGCCCACCATCACCATCACCATCACCACCACCATGCCCACCATCACCATCATGATCACCACCACCATGCCCACCACCACTGGTGATACAACCACCCCATCGGGTTATGATCATTGAGATCATGACTGAATGTTTCTACTTGCCCACATCCTTTCTCCATCCCTCTTTGGGCTGCCTACACACTGTTCTGCCAGGTAGGTGACTTCATACCCAGCCCCTCACCTTGGGACTTCAGCCATCTGGAGGTGGTGAATGTTGGGGAGGAAGGTCAGATGGGAGGGGACCTGTCCTTCCTTACTGTATCTGCTCTGTGGCATTGTGGCAGTGGCTACAGTTCACCTGCCAAGTGGTTCTCAGGTGGCCCCTTCCCTGGGTTACCCTCCTTATTTGGACTGCACCCTCCCCCTTTTGCCCTCTGGCCCTGCGTGGCCTTGGCGCCCACTACTACAGGCCCTTGATGCTCAGCAGGTCTGATCTCATCTTGCCAACACTTCCAAAAACACTCCTTCCAGGAACAAATCTCTTCAAATGCCTCTGCCGTGTGGGCCATCTGTTTCCCACCCAGACTCTGAGAGGTGCCAGTCCCACCAGGTGCCGGTGCAGCACCCGCAGCCCGGAGCACTGCAGCAGCTCTTGTGCAGGGCTGACACAGGCCAGAGCTCCTGGCAGCACCTGTGCCAGAGTGTCCAGGCTGAGCTCGGCATGCACCCTCCCTGAGGGGCCCCGCACACCTCCAGGGAGCAAGGCCTCAGGTGGGCAGGGCAGGGTCCTGCTCTGGGTGGAGGGAGAGCCCCAAGGAGCCCTCTGCCTCAGGACCACCCCCACGACAAGAGGCTGATCTGCAGAAGACCACAAAACCTGTGCCAGCTGCCCAGGGCTGTACAGGGCTGCAGGAGCTGAAGGCCTTGAGGACAGGGTGAGGAAAGCCAGCCTGCCCTTGGCACCCCCAGCCACAGGGTGGGACGCAAAGCCTCTGTGCTCTGGTCCCAAAGCCCTCCATCCACTGCCTCCCTGCCTTCCCGGTCTCCTTCTTCACCCACTGCCATCTCCTCTACAAAGCAGCCCTCTGGGTTCCTCCGCTTCTCCCGCACCCTGGGACTGGTCCCCGGTCCCAAGCCTCCATTTCTGGCATGTCCATGGCTGTCCTCAGGGACATGGGCTGTGTCTATGGGCTGTGCACTTCCACCCCCTCCACCCCAGCATGAAGTCCAGGAGGGTCTGCAGGAGCAGAGAGCCTGAGAGGGACCTCGTCACTTTTGGGTCAGCCTCTCAAGTCTCAGGGGAGCCTGAGCTAATCACAGCAGCAGCCCATGGCTCCCAGGAGGGGGCCCGTCCACACAGGCTGGACATGGCAGAGCTGAGCAGGTGTAGGCAGGGAAGAGACGTTAGTTCCCGGAGCGGAGCCCCTCCTGGTGGGCAGAGGGCGTCCTAGCTGCGGCCAGGCTGACCTTCCTCAGGGCTCCCAGCCCCTTCCAGGTTCCTTGGAGACCTCAACCCTTGGGGTGACCAAGCCTCCCTTACTCGTACTCCCCCAGAGCCCTGCTACAGCTGGGGCAGACTCCTCTCTCCTGGTCCTCCACACCGACAGCCCGCCCGCCTCACACAGCCCCTGCTGGCCACGGGGCAGCGCGCCCTCCTGCGCACCCCTCCCCATGGGGGCCATGAGGCCTGCGAGGTGCCCGAGTGCCGTGGCAGGGCCACCATTCTCTGGGTGCTCATATTTCTATGTAAAACAAAGTCCAGCCAGGCCTCGCTGCCTGCTGCTCGGCCACGTTCCCCCCAGAGCCTGTGCAGCCATGAACCAGGAGGGAGCTGCTGCCTGTGGCCTGCCATCAGCACCCTGCTGTGGATGCTGTGACCGCTCCACACTAACCGGCCAGGTGAACAGCCACACAGTCACCCAGCCAGTGGGAGGGCAGCTGGGACCCAGAGCTCAGTCTGACCCACCCAGAGCAGGGGTGGGGCTGCTGCCCGCACAAAGCCCCTCAGCAGGCAGGAGGACGCCCACCCCAGGCCCCAGGGGCAGCGTGCACCCAGCTCCTGGTCCTCTGGGCTCTGACCAGATGCCACAGATGGGGTCAGGGAAGGGGACACAAGGGTCAACAGGAGGACACCACGTCATTGGCAAGACCCCGCACAGGTGCCTGAGCCCAAGAGCAGCTGAGTGTGCTTGGCCACGTCCCCTAAGATGACCGTGTCCTAATCCTGGACCTGAGACGGGGTTACCTGAGGTGGCCAAGGGGATGGAAATTGCCCCTCACCTGGCCTTCAGGTGGAGCACTCAGGCTGCCTGGCCAGACCCCTGTGCCCAGCCTGTCTGCTGGACAGAGGGAGGAGGGGATTCCATGTCAGAGAACTAACTCGAGGAAAACTCTTCTGCCCACTGCCGGGCAATGCGTGGCCTGGGGAAGCGCAGCAGGCCAGGAAACAGGACCCCAGCCTCCGGGAAGAGCTCGGCCCGTGCCAGTTTGACCCGTTGGTGAGATCTGAGAGGAACCTCTGACCTCCAGAACCGTGAGAGCTGAGCCTGGTGCTAAGCCACCCAGTTTGGCCTCTGTCACAGGGTGACCTGAAATCCACATAGAGAGCCACAAGACATGGTGTGAGAACCTCAGCTCTGCCCTGCATGGCTGTGTGGCCTCCCTGAACCTGGAATTCACCACCTGACACCCAAAAATGTGGGTGACCTCTGTGAAGGGCTGGGGCCATAAGTGAGACCACGTTGTGGGGCCAGCTGTTCCCAGGACATCACCAGGTAGAAACCCAATGCTGCCTAGACTCTGGTTGGATCCACTTCTGTGGGCCAGTGCTCACCAGAGTCCAGGGAGTTTGTGGGATGGGGCTTCCGTAAGGACAGTGTGGGGATCCCTGACAAGGGACCGGTGTCCCTCTAAAGGTGACCAAAGGGGTGAGGACGTGACTACCACCAGGACTTCTCACCCTTGCACCCGCAGAAGGTTGCCGGTGAGTGGAGACACGGGGACTATCAACCCCAGGGCTGCAGGGAGCCACCGGAAAGCCCCTGGTAAGAAGCCTCAGGCACACCCCGCTTTCCTGGGGTGACATACAGGCGACATTCTATGACGGTGTCAGGGTGTGGCAGACCGGCAGGAGCAGACCCTCGTGGCAGGCAGGGACCCCAGGTGGGGGTGGAGGAGGGGTGCTGGAGGAGGCGTGGGATGGGCCGGCTGTGGGAATGTCCAGTCGGATCAGAGGCAAAGCCCCTCCCTGCCCACCATGTCCACCCAGGGTCAGGAGGGGCACAGCCTCTGCCTTTTGGGCATGTCCATCTCTGTCCCTGTCCTGGTGGAAGGAACCGTGGCTGGTGACAACAGAAATGCCTTCTCTTGTGGTTCTGGAGGTCAGAAGTCCCACACCAAGGTGTCCGCAGGGCCGGCTGGAGGCCCTAAGGGAGTGCTGTCCCAGGGTTGGAGGGCCTCAGCAGTTCTGGGGGCTCCCTGACTTGTAGCCACACCACTCCAGTCTCTGCCTCTGCCTTCACACGCACCCTCCCTGTGCCTCTCTGTCTCCACATACGGACATCAGTGCTGGGTCAGGGTTGGCCCTCATCCAGCGTGACCTCACCTCACCTTGGTGACGTCTGTGGAGACCCTGCTTCTAAGCACGGTCATGGTCACTGTTGCCAGTGAACGTGACTCTGGGTCAATTCAACCACAGTGTCCTCCATGACACAGAACCACATCAGGACATCCAGGCGACTAGGCACTTCTAGTGACGGTGTCATGGGCCCACAGAGTGCCCAGGGGCTGGCATGTGCACTGAAGACCACGTGCAGACCCTCTGGCTGAATCTCCTTACCTGAGGGACAGGTGGTGGTCACTGGCCTCACCTCTCAAGAGTGGAGTGCGGGGTCCTTCAGACCCTGCCCGGGTAAGTGTTGCTGTCAGAGGGCAGTGGACTTGGAGCAGAGGCCTGGGCCTCCCGAGGAGGGGTTAGGCTCTTGCCCGGCTTGCCTCTTCTAGTCCCCGTTCCAAGGGGGCCCTGCAGAGTCCTCCAAGGGCCTGGCCTCTCGTTCTGTCTAGGAGGCCTGAGGCACCCATGTCTACCAAGGGCAGGAGCAGGGCCAGTGAGAACAGGAAGTCCTTAACCAGACGTCCACCAGCCCAGTAAGGTAGCTGTGGGTCTGAGGGTAGTGTCTCAGTGAGCTGCTGCAGGTTGTGGGCAAGTCTGGTCCACATCCTCCAGGCCATGAGGCCCAGAGCCAAGGGCCTCAGTGGACCCCAGCTGGTACTGCTGAGAGGACCCTGCTGCAGCAAATGTCAAAGAGACTGTGTCCCCAAGGACTGCGCAGGGTCCCAGGCCCACCACACTACTAAGCAGGAGTCTGGCCCCCTGCAGCACCCCCACCAGGTACAATATATGAGACTTCTTTTTATCAAGGGGATGACCCTGAAGGTTGATGTGATGTGGGGGCATCATCTGTTTTCCTAGGATCTTGGTGGGAGGGGCCTGGGTGGGAGGCTCCAGGTGCTGATCCAGGACTGGGACCCATTGGGAGGGGTCCAGCTGCTCTTAAGCACAAGAGGGGCCACCCTCAGTGTCCAGATGCTGGAGGTCAGGAGAGAGCCACTCAGAACAACCTGCAGAGTCCCCTGGCCAGGAGCAGCAGCCCTGGCTGCAGGTCCCCCAGCCCAGGGCTCTGGGATGAGCTGTCTCAGAACTCAGCCAGCTCAGCAGGTGGCAAGGCCAACGCCCTGCTGGCCCAGGGTCCCCAGAGCCACCAGCCAGGGGAATCGCCTCTGTCCCACAGTGACCTCATGTCCTGGGCAGGCACAGGGTGTACACAGAGATGCCACACGGCGGTGAGGTGCATGTGGCTAGAGAGCCACACACAGCCACCTGAGTGCTGTGTCACCACCTGCTCACCTGTCACCCTGCTCTCCTGCTCAAACACAGGAGGAACACTCAGGGCCTTGGGACTCTGGGAAGGGCAGCCCCCTCAGCTGAGACACGTCCTGCTCCAGGTCAGGGGTCCTGGCCGGGGACAAGCGGCTCTGCAGAAGCACGTTCAGGCTCCCCCTGCCTGCCTAGGATCTGGCCCTGCTCGTCACATCAGCCCCAGGGTCCTCCTCGCCTCTCCTGGGAGCTTCTCCCTAGGGGTCCAGGGACCTGGTGTGAGGGTGTCCTCATCGGTCCCTTACCTGAGCCCCAGGGACCCCCAGCCCTCTTCCTAGGGCACCCTCCAGTGCTAGGCCTCCTGCCCCACCCACACTGCCTCAGGGGAGGGAGGAAGCGGGTTGGGGGGGGGGACCCACAGAGCTGCTTCCTGGGCTCCTGAGAGCAGGTGCTCAGCTCTGGCCTCCCACTCCTGTGTGCTCCCATCTCTTTAGTCAGGCACCCCGAGGGCCCAGGTCAGGACCCTCTCCCCACCCCTGGGACCTCTCACTCCTGGGGTGTGGGCACCAAGCTGAGGCCTTCCCACACTCCGTATAGCAAAGCTGGCACACGTGCCACTTTGTGGCCAGGTGTCCTTCCTACCTCCTCTAGGTGGTCCCCTCCTCCTCCGAGGAGGACTTGGCCATGAGTCACAACTCTGCTCTGGGGTCAGACTAGAGCAGCCTGTCTTGCATGGACTTCGGGGACCCTGCCCTGGGAAGCGGGGGCTGACCCTGCCGGTGGCCTGGAGCTGGGTGGGGAGGGGAGAAGGAGGTCTGCCCTCCCTGGACCGGGAGATTGGCGGCCCTGCCTGAGCTCTATGTGGTGCAGGCCGTGGCCTGAGCGTGGCTGACCACCCCACATGGTCGCTTTCCAGTCCCAAAGCCCAGTCGGGCCATGAGGCCTCCTTGCCTCCGGATCACCGCTCTGTCCTGAGTCCCTGGAGATAGGTTCCATGCCCCATGTGGCTGTCCCATACCCCTACAGGCCAGAAGGAGCCAGCCAACCAACCCTGGCCGTCAGCCAGCCAGACCACTGTGAGGTGGACCCACCCAGAGGTCTCAGGGCAAGAGGGGACCACGGGGCAGTGGTCACAGGAAGACAGGAGATCCCCCGAGTCTGCACTGCTCGATGGGGCCTGAGCACCTGGGGACAGAGGCCCACACCCTTGTCCTGGCTCTGTCCTGCCTGCTGAGTGTGGCTGGGCCTGGTTCTCATCTTCTGCCCTGAGTTTCCTTGTCTGTTCACCAAGGCCCCCAGCTGAGTCACTTAGATAAGCTCAGTCCAGACGGGAGACCTGCTAGCCCCAGTGTGGACGGAATGGTCGCCCCCATGTTCATGTCCACCTAGAACCTGGGAACGTGACCACATTTGGAATAAGGACCTTGCAGTTATGATTAAGGCGAGCCTCTGGAGCCAGAGCCTTGTGGACCAGGGTGGCCTGATCCACCCAGTGACTGGCGTCCTCATAGAGAAAAGGAGAAGCCAGAGGCATGGTCATACATGGGGACACCAGGTGACAATGGACAGAGGCTGGAGCACTGCCGACAGGAGCTGAGGACAACCAGGAAGGCTGGCTGCACCAGCCGCAGGAGAGGTGCACAGCCGGCTGTCCCTCGGGCCCACAGAGGAGCCAGCCTGCCCGGCCTCTGTTTTGGACTTCTGACCTCCAGACTGTGAGACAGTGACTCTCTGTGGTCAAAGCCACCCAGTCTGTGGTACCTTGTTACAGCAGCCACAGGAACGGAATACGCCCAGATGCCTAAGCTAGGGACACATCCATGACTCAACCCAGGGCCATCAAACATGCAGGACTGAGACTGAGTGCAGGGGTGGCGGTGGGAGACACTTGGAAACAGGAACTGAACAACTGCACAGCTGGGGAGGGTACAATTCCCCCCAAACCGCAGCTCCGCCACAACGGGACCGTTATCTCAGCGTGCACACACACATAGACACACACACACACACACACAGACATACACCAGGCAGATGAAGCTGGCAAAGGGTCTGAATGTCCCCCAGGGTGTGAAGCCCCTTGACCGCGCCCCTGCAGGGCTGGACCGGCAGTGCAGGGCTGGGGTGTGCTGGAACCCTGAGAGCACCCACCATCCTGATTCTTGGATTCCTGGAGTGGCCAGGGTCCAGCTCCCCTCAGAAGCAAGGACAAGTGCGCTTGGCTGCCAGACAGCCAGGGCTGTGACTCCTCCACACGCAGCACCCAGCCCTGAGCCGGGTCCCCTGCACCAGCCAGCTGCTCTGTGCTGTGCAGACAGGACCTCCGTCAGCGCCACTGAGGGCCCTGCGTAGGGAAGCCAGTGGGTGCAGCAAGACTGGGCTTGGGGGGGGCTCGGTGGGAGGATGGACACCCCGGGGCATCCTGCTTAGAGGAGGAACTTCTGAGCAGGCAAACGGGGCACACCTGCCCTGCGTGGAGTGCTTGGGGCGTGAGCAGAGGGAGGTGGTCCGGCTGTCCAGGCAGTCACTGCCAGGAGATGGACATCCCGTGAACAGGAGCACATGTGAAGGTGCTGGCCAAGTGACCATGAGGACGTTGGACGCTTCAGCTGGGGCCAGCTGAGGGACAGGGCTGCCTTGGGAGGCCGTGCAGGGTGAAGTGCCCACTGTCCCAGGTGACTCACATTTGCTCCTGCTTGAGTGGGAGGGATCGGTGACAGTGGGAGGGTGGGACGGACACGTGGGTCACATGGCTTGACTCAAACCTGTCTCTTTCCACCCAGGAGAAGGCTCAGCGTGGGCTGGGCACCCACGGGGCCAGCGCAAAGGCCACAGGAGCCCCACTCTGTGCCCCCTTCTAGCAGCTGTGTCCCTGCTCCGCAGGTCCTTTGAGGTCCTTTCATCTCTGTAAAATGACAGGTTTCCTGCAGTGGCCAGGACTCCTGCCAGGGCCTTCAATTAGCGGGAGTCCTCCGGTGGCCACATGGTGGCAAGCCCATGGTTGTGGGAGCCAACGGGGAGCCTGAGGGGGAGATAATCCCGGCTTCCGCTGCCCTCTCTGGGGGCCTGACCCCGGGCATGTGCATCATGGAAACTGCTCCACACGGCGTGGTGGGGAGAAGGTACGTGCTCGGCAGCCGACGCTCTGCTGAACACGCAGCCACCTCTCCCCCGGGATGCTCCCTACACGGCCCCCCCCGCCCCGGGAGCTGTGATGTCGCCGTGACTCCACGCAGCTGCCAAGCGCCCAGCGTGCTGGCCCCTCCTGGCCAGCTCAGCACTGACGCAAATCAAAAGCTTCCAGCTCTCAGAGCAGCTGCCACCCGCCACTCAGCTGGCGGTCCCTTGTCCACAGAGGGGAGGGTGGCGGGCTCCGGTGGCTGGCTCCAGACTGGGCCTGGCATTTGAGATATCAGCTGCTCTTTAAAGGGCTGCCAGGGTGGCGAATGGGGCTCCCCAGGGGTCAAGGAGAGACGGCCATCCTCACAGCATGGGGCAAGGACAGCCACCCTGTGGAACCACAGATTTGGCCTGCTGGCTGTCTCCTGACCCATCACCTCCCTGGCCCCCCGGGTCCTTTGGCTCTGGCCACTGGTCATGAAGTATGGCAGGAATGCAGGCCAGGCAGACACACAGTTGAGAAGCAGGTGCTGTGTCCCTCCAGGGATCTGTGAGGGGACACATGGGGGAACCGGAGGGTGCAGGACAGCCTGTGGCTGAGCAGGGCAGCCCTTGGAGCGTCAGTGGCTGGGCCCCACCCAGGCGCCACAAGGCTGCTGTCACCCTTCCGAAGGTCCTTGCTGGGTGGCTTGTGTGCACAGAGGCACACCTGGGGGCTCTTGGAGGAACACACCTTCTGAGACCACGAAGGGAACAGGCTTGGCCTCATGAGGCCATTGGAGCCAGTCGGCCGGGAACCTCAGCCACCCTGGAACGGGTCACCCACGGCTGCAGACACTCTGCCCCCTGCCTGCTGCCCCTCCTCAAGTGTGCATGGGCAGCTCACTTGTGCACACATGTGCAGCGCACAGCAGTGTGCCCACACATGTGCACGTGACCCCTCGAGCACTCACCCGCACGCGTGCTCACGGTGTGCCCGCACCCCCCCACACTTGCTCACACCTGCACAACGGCACAGGGAGCTGTCTGGGCTCCGACCACATTCTGTACCGTGTGAGGGCCCTTCCCTCCTCTGCCCCTCCCTTGTGCACGCATGCTGTGCGGTCAGGACCATGATCCTTTGCCAGCACCCTGTGGACATGACAAGCAGGGCATCTGGGGGCTGAGAAAGGCCCCTGGGAGGGTGAAATGGGGCCACTGCCCAGGAGACAGGTCCAGGCAGGTGGGCGAGGCTAAGGACAGTGATGTGAGTTTCCACTTTGACGGGCAGCAGAGGAGAGAAGAGAGCCCGCTCCAGCCACCTTGGCCCAGCACAGACAAACAGTCGAGGGGCACAGTGGACCTGGCAGCTGTGACAGGGACATTGGTGTGCAGAGAAACCCTCTGCCTGTGCAACTTGAGCTCTCCTGAGTGGTCAGGGCTAGGTGAGGGATGGGGGATCCAGCGGCTGGGGACCTCTGGAGCAATGTTGGTGGCCCTCAAAGGGCAGGACCCTTGTGAAGAGGCACCCACGTGGGTGCAGCCTGCCCATTCCTGCCTCTAGGCCAGGACTTGCGCTGGAGCCTTTCCCCCTGGACAGCCTCTCCGGCAGGGTCCTGCTTCCCAGATAGCCCTGTGTCCCTGGACCACCAGAGCGAGGCCTCCCTGCAGGGCCAGGCTGACTGGTGCTCCCACACAGAGTTGGCCTTCACCAGCTCTGAAGATGGCAGGAGGGACCAGAGCCTCGGTGCAGCTGGGATCTGGGAAGCAGGCGGGTCCCTGGGCAGCCCCATCAGCCCCCGGCTTCCCGCGCCTCCTGCCGCTGCCCTCCCAGCTGGAGTCTCTGGGGAGTGTGCGTGTGCTTTGTTGTAATAACCTACATCATCATCACAGCTGCCTCCATCAGTGGACACTGGGCTGATGGTCACCATCTCCATGGGGCCATCAGGGTGGCTGTCACATGCAACTGGAGATGGGGTTCCTGCCCCAGGTGCAGCAGAAGCAGCAGGGTCACAGAGGTGCAAAGACAGGCCCTGTCCCTCAGACACCTTGTTTGCAGACAGGGAAGGTCAGTCGGAGAGGGCTGACCAAGGGTCACCTGGCAACCCTGAGTTGATGCTGGCACAGTGCCCCTGGCCCCTCCTTCTCTCTTTGCAACAAACAAAGACCCTGTGGCCACAGCCTGCACCCCCTTCAGCCCCTGGACAATGGGGAGCATGTCTAGGCTCGTAGCTGGGCAGGGCAGATGCAAACAGCAGAGTCTGTCCTCCTGCCCACTCTGGGCAGCCTTGGAGGCCAGCGCCCCAAGAGTCAATATTCCCACACACTCCAGCCTGCCCTTCAGCTTATAAGACATAAATATTTGCTCTTCCATTAAGAAAATAATCAGAAGTTATACTTTAAGTGGTGTGTACACACCACTGCCCTTCAAAAGCTAACGCTGCTGCTCTTTCTAGACGGTGTGAGGAGAAAGCCCACATGGAGGGCACCGGAAGCATGGGCCCACCCCCCCGCTCCGTCTCCACCTGCCTGCATGCTCTCCATGCAACCTGGGCAGGAGAAGGGGGCTGCGGGGGCCTGGGCCTGAGCTCAAGGCTGAGAGGGAGAGCTCTCTGCCCTGGGCCTCCTGCAGCTGCCGCCCAACACCCAGCTCCAGGCCTCACGGCAAGGCCAACACGCCGCCCAGGCGGGCCACTGGGCCCTCGTGCAGGTGGCAGACTGCCTCCTCCCTCTCCCTGCCTCTGCCTTCCTCCTCTCTCCTGAAGCAGCCCTGGCCCTGGCCTGTCCTGGCTCATCTTCACCTGCCCTTCTCGATCCTCTCCGTCTCTGGCCAGGTCCCTGGGACACCCTCTCCATGGCCACTGACCTCCTGCCACCCACTCAGTCTGGAGAAATGCCCCCACCTGTTCTGAGGAAGGGGCTACTGCCTGCTGCAGGGGAGCACACGCACCTCTGCTGCCCGCACGGTGTCCAGCCACCGTCCTCTCCTCCCACGGGTGGCCATTCTTCCTCAACATATGACACTGAGCACAAGGGAGGTGGTGGAGGGGGCCAGAGGAGATTCTGCCAAGTGCCCAGTCCAGCTGTGGGGAGTGGACAGCCACCCCCGGTCCTCATCTGTGCCATGGAGGGGAGGATGTCTATCCAGTGGCACTGCCTAGGTGCACACCACCAGACGCAGCCCAAGTCAGGTGGCTTCAGGCGGGGACAGCGTGTGGCCATGGCTTGCCTCCAATGCCCAATACAGGAGCAAGTCCTGCCCTCATTTGCCCCTGGCCCATGCCCCACGAACCCTCCTCCAGGACGATGGCGGCCCAGCTCCATGCCTGCGAGCTGACGCCTGGACTCGGGCCACAGTAGGAATCCAGGGGACTGTTTCTGAGATAGGACATCTCCACCCTTGGCCCGGGCTCCCAGACCACGGTGAGGGGGATGGAAGCTGTCAGAGGGTTTGTCCTACACAGACAACAGTGTCCTTCCTCCCCAGCTGTCTGTCCTAGGTGGAAATGGTCTCTCAGGAACCTGACACCTGACGGGCAGGAGTCCAGACAGTGGCCTGGGGGCTGACTGGGTGTTCCAGTGGCCGCTGGGGTGAGACAGCCCTCGTGGCCTCCACGGAGCCCCACGGGCTGGGGTGTGGCTCAGTGGTAGAGCGTTAGCCCAGCCTGCGTGAGGCCCTGTGTTCCATCCCCAGCACCACACGCACGCATGCACACACACGTCCTGGTCCCCTATTTCCAGGGAAGAGCTCTCTCTACGCTCCTGGGCAGGTGACCTTTTGAAGTGGTGGGAAGGTGGGCTGGAGAGGGGTGAGTGCCTGCACAGAGCAGCGTGAACAGAACAAACCCAGAGACAGACCCGGTTCTGGGTGAGAGGAGGACCGGAACAGTCACGGGCGACTGGACCATGCAGACCTTGAAGCCCAGCCTGGCTCTTCTCAAATGCTTGCTTGACTTGTGGAATATTCCAGAACCTCTTGGTCAGGCAGGAAGCCATCAGCTTAGTAAATAGCTAATGAGAATCAATGCAGGCCGTCAGTCAGCCCCAGAGTGCTTCAGAGTCATTTTAATATTTGCTTTTTGAATTCTACGTTAAAGCTCCTGAGCGTCGTGGTATTGTCATACACATGTGAACGTGTGTGTAGACACCGTGCTGGACACAAACCAACTTGCTCGGCTAAGGTGTAGGTGGCCACGATTTCTGAATGACGCCCACGCACAGTGCCTGGTTTCAAAGGGAAAAGGTGGACGGGAGGCTGGAGCTTTCTGGCAGCCAACTGACTGTCGCAGGCCACAGTGACCCAGGCACGTCCTGGACGCCAGGCACCTGGGCTACCTCGGGAGGTCTCCCAAACGGTTCTCTTCCTCCCCCAACCCACCTCTCGGCTCTCCTGTCCCCTCTGTCTGCTGTGCACAGGGGGAGTGTGCACACACACACACACACACTCACACTCCCACACGCACACACACACTCACACACACCCCCACACCCGCACACACACACACATCCACACACACTCACTCACACACCCATACACCCACACACATCCACCCACCCACCCACACACACACACACACTCACACACACACCCATACACACCCACCCATCCCCACCCCCCCACACACACCCCCACACACCCACACACCCATAAACACCCACACACCCATACACACACTCACACACCCATAAACACCCACACACCCACCCACATCCCCCCCACACTCACCCGCACCCACACTCTCACACACATACACACACACATCCATCCACACCCCCCACACACACCCACACACCCACACACCCACCCACACACACACACCCATACACACACTCACATACCCATAAACACCCACATACCCACCCACACACCCACACACACCCACACACTCACCCGCACCCACACTCTCTCTCTCACACACACACACATGCCCACCCACACACACACATCCATATACACACTCACATACCCATAAACACCCACACACACCCCCACACTCTCACACACATACACACACACACCCACCCACCCACCCACCCACACACACCCATACACACACTCATATACCCATAAATACCCACACAGCCACCCACACACCCACACACACACACACACACACTCACCCGCACCCACACTCTCTCTCTCTCTCACACACACACACATGCCCACCCACACACACACATCCATATACACACTCACATACCCATAAACACCCACACACACCCCCACACTCTCACACACATACACACACACCCCCACCCACCCACACACCCACCCACCCACACACCCACCCACCCACACACACCCATACACACACTCATATACCCATAAATACCCACACAGCCACCCACACACCCACACACACACCCACACACTCACCCGCACCCACACTCTCTCTCTCTCTCTCTCTCACACACACACACACACACACATGCCCACCCACACACACTCTTTTCCAGACACGGCCGAGGTGCCAGGCCCTCTGTCCCAGATGCGGTGGCCATCGATGGGGGAGGGGTGGCATAGAGAAGGGCCATGAAGTAGCCCCTCGGGGGCTGTGGGCTGGTAGGCAGCTGGAACCCTGAGGTACCCTTCACCCTGACCCCACTTCCCCAGAGCAGTGGCCAAGTCCTGGCTAGATCCACCCTGCCCGGGCTCAGCTGGCCTCTTCGAGGGGCACTGAGGATGTCTGTCCCCTGTGATGCTGTCCCCAGGGCTACTCTGCAGGGACAGATAAAGGTACACACAGCACAGCTGACAGCTAGTCCCCACCTAGCCCAGGCCCCTGCTTCTCGGGGACACCTCTGCACACACTTCAGGTCTTCTCCGCCCTGCAGGCTCGGGGCCTGAGCAGCAGGGTGCCCACAGGTGGAGGGTGGGGCCCTGGACGAGGGAGGTGGCCCCAGTGCTCAGTGCAGGCCACAGCTCCAGGAACCACGTGGACACCTTGCACTCTGTTTCAGACTATAAAAGTGATACGTACCCATTCACAGACTAAGGAACCCAAAGAGATGGAGGGAGAACCCAGCATATGGTCACCACCGCTGTCAGGAGCGTCCCTGAACCAGGCCGTTGCTGTGTGTTACAAAGTGGCTGGACATGGCACACGTTCCCTCTCCACCCGCTTGGCATCAGCCCTCCCAGTGCCCCCTGTGCTCCCTGACCTCTGCATTCTTGCTGCTCTGGCATTTGGGGGTGTCGCAAGGCTGGGACAGACTGGCCCACGTGACGGCAGACCTTAGAGCTAGTGAAGGTCTGCAGTGGCCAGCCCCCCTCCCCTTCATGTCACCCCACACCAGGCGAACTTCTGCCTTGACATACCCAGGCTGATGGGGACAGCCCTGAGTCCCTGAGCCCAACCCTCTCCTCCAACCAGCCCCCTTAGCTGCTTCCCCATCTGCCCTTCCTGGGGACCCTGGGGACGGCTCGGAAGTCCTGCCCACCCCCCCCCGCCCCCGCGCCTGCTTCGCCTGGCCAGCTGGCATTTCCTGGCACTGTGGGGCGCGGCTTGGCTCCTCTGTCGGAAATGTGTTGAAAATGTCTTTCAGTGGCCTCGGCCTCTCACCCCAACACTGCGGTACCTCTACGGACTCAGCCCCAGGGCTGGCGTGCACCCTGTGTGTACACACGTCTGCGGGGCTCATCTGTCACTTCCTGTCCCTGGGGCACGGTTACTGGTTTTGTGAGTGTGACTCGGGGTGACCGTGTAATGTGCGTTCCGTGGACTGACCACCTGAGTACTGAGGTGGGCACTCCTGTGCACTGAATTCCTGTGGTCCTGGACTCTCCCATGTCGAGGACCTCAGTGACCGCGCTGCAGACTCGGCAGGAAGACACGGCTGCCGACCTGGTGTCTTCACAGTGACAGGCAGAGCCTTGGGGCAACCAGCTTTCAGTTGCTGTAAGAAAACACCTAAGGGACACGGGCTTTAGCCATGGTCACTTGGCTGCGTGGCCTTGGGCCTGAGGGCGGGCAGTCCATCAAGGCAGGAGTGTGCCAGAGCAGGACTGCCCGCCTCAAGGGGTGACATGGAAGAGGAAGGTGGGAAGGGAAGCTCCAGAGAGTATGTGCCCCACGAGCTTTCAGAACCTCAGGGTGCGCTACTTACGGAACTGAGCAAAAATGCCGTCTGTTGAAAGGACGATATTCCAGGAGCACGATTCTCCTACCAAAGGCCCTGGATCTCGAGGCAGCCCCAGGGGGCGGCAGCCCCCAGGAGGACCCGGACCAGCCCATGCAAGGTGGCTCTCAGAAGGACAACCCCAGCTTACAGCAGACCCCTGCCTACCCCAGCACCCCAGGTCCAGGCTCACGGCTGCAGTGCTCTCAAGATGCAGGTGGGGTGCCCCCCCCAGGCCCTGAGGAACCGTGCAGGGCTGGTGCCTGTGTCTGTGCCTCTGGCCACCATGAATGGGTGCTTCCAGGAGCAGACGTGCCTGACAACAGGCCAGCCAGGCTGTCCCCAGAGCAGACTGTCAGGACCCACTTCAAAGCCTTGGGGGACAGCAGAGGACACTGGTGATCAGCAGCCTGCAGGGATACCGGCCTAGCTTGCTTATGCCACCCCATCTGCAGACAGCTGAGGAGTCCAAGGAAGTCCCAAAGATGTGCATGAAGGAGACACTGAAGTCACAGCCCCATGAGTCCCTCAGCAGCTGGAAGCCCATAGGTCCACACCACCATGGCCGTTGTGAGAGGCTACTGGGAGGAGGGCAGGGGCCACTCTGCCCTCCAGGCTGGCCATGCTGGCATGGGCTCTCAGGTGAGGTTCACAGTCAGAGATGCACCACCCCGTGCCAGCAGTAAAGGACTTTTATTGGTTTCAAAAACATTGTACTTTTTTTTGTACCTGGCATTGAACCCAGGGGTGCTTACATACTGAGCCACATCCCCAGCCCTTTGAATTTTTTTTATTTTGAGACAGGGTCTTGTGAAGTTGCTTAGGGCCTTGCTAAGTTGCTGAGGATGGCTTTGAACTTGTGATCCTCTGGCCTCAGCCTCCTGAGTTACTGGGGTACAGGTGTGGGCCACTGCACCCGGATCAAAAATACTGTGCATTTTGATGGTGGATCATCTGCTGGACTCTGGCTCCCAGGTCTCTTGAAAGCCATGGTGAAGACTTTGCCAGAGGAAGGGCTCAAAAGCCCCTCTGGAGCGCGTGGTCTGGGGTACAGGCTGGCTACTCCCTGATGGCGAGCTTTCTGCCCTTCTGGTCACCTCGGGGCCCACCCCCTCCCTTTCTCCCCTTTGTCCACCCTGACATTTGAGCTCATGGACTCCACCAGGGGCACACAATCCCTTGTGGTGACTCTGGGTGCAGGCACCTAGCTCCTGGAGAGCTCCTTTCCTGGCTCCTGGGCCCACACTTCAAAGAGTGGCCATGGTCAATGCCACTTCTCTAAACTTACAATGGCCCGGAGTCCAGAAGAGACCAAGCTCTTGGCAAGCTCAGAGTCTGAACTCTAACACAGCAACCAAGCATGGCCAAGCTGGAGTGCCCAGACTCGTGTCCTAGGGTTTTTATCAGCTGTGTGTGTGTGTGTGTGTGTGTGTTTTCTGGCTCAAGTAATAAAGTGCAGGGTGCCGAGATTTCCTGCACAGATAGGAGCTTATCTCCAAATCAATGAGTCGCAGCACTAACTCATCACTATTAATTAAGCAATACACAGACAATTTACCCATTTAAAAAATAATCCACTTAAAAGGGAATTAGCGAAGCTGGATTCCCACTTAGCCTCCTGCTGCCCTTGAGGAGAATCCTCCCTTAGAGAAGGAGAGTCAAAACTTGCCAGACGTGGGTGGGTTCCACGTACCATGACCTTCCGGTGGGGTGGGGCTTCAGAGCACCAGGGGACCCTGGTTGTCTGAGAGCTCGGAGGAGATGCTCTTTCCAAGGGAGCCGTGTTTGGGTGGCCCCAGTGTCGGAGGCTGCTCTGGAGACCAGCACCTTTCAGTCAGGCTCAGCACAGCGCTGAGGCTTTGACGTCTGGCATGGATGCTTTTCAGAACCAGACGCATCCAACTTCCCAGCCTCCCGGTGGCAAGCGTTCCAAGCTCTGCTGCACAGATGGGAGAAGCTGAGAGGTTAATTACACCATTTATTGTCACACGTGGAGTTGGCTTTGGGCCGGGTGCCACCACCCGCCCCAGCTCCCGACCACATTGGTCCAGCCTGGAAGTGGCGGAGGGTCCAGCCCTGTGGGGGCAGCTCCCCAGCAGCACCGGTGTGAGGAAACGTGTTTGCTTCTGTTCCTGTGGCTCAATCTTCCTTTCTTCCTGAGTCATCAAGAATTCCAAGATGTGGCTGTCCAACATCGAGGGGCAGGTGGTTTGCTTTGTTCTGTCATCCCAGTGATTATTTGGAGAAAATCTTACACTTTCCGTGAACAAAAGGATACACCAGGGCAGTTTCTGAACAAAGCCACATTTTTAAATTCTCAAAAGAATGCATAGCACCTGGCTCTGGGTCTCCTGTCCCCTCTTGGATGTCCCTGTGGACTGCCCGCAACGGCAGCGTACAGACACCCCCGGGGCTGCCTCTGGGCAGCCTCGCTGGCCTGCACTTGGCTCTAAGGAATGTCCCTCCTTTCTTAGAAGCCAGCAGCTACAGGGGTCCTATCTCACGGTGGGGTCCCCTGTTGTGAAGGCGAGTTATTGCAGAAACTGACCCAGGCTCTTACAGGGTGAATTGCATCTCTCCCAATTTACATGTTGAGGTCCTAACCCCCAGTACCCCAGAATTTAACTGCATTTGGAGACAGGGCCTTAGAGAGGTGATAAAAGTAAATTGGGGTCATTAGGGTGGCCCTGATCCAGTCTGCCTGCTGTCCTCACTGGAAGAGGAGATCAGGACACAGGGGATGGGCTCCCAGAGGGCAGCCACAGGGATAAGGGCCACGGCATTCTTCAAGCTGAGGGGAGAGGCCACCTGCCCACACCCCAACCTGGGGCTTCCATGACGGGAGCCGTATGTGCCTGCTGAAGCCCAGGTCGGTGGTACCTGGTGACAGCAGCCAGCGGCAGACTAAACCAGAGGAGGGGAAGCAGAGCCAAGGGACAGGGAAGGGGCCCAGCATGCACCTGGGCTGTGGGCATGGAGCTGGGGCCACACGGCAGCAGGACCCCTCCCACTGATGCACTGTCTTGAGCCCCAGCAGCTCAGAGGGGACAGCACCTTCCATCTCCTGGGGTTGGATGCTCGGCAGGCCCGATCCACGCAGCCCCTAAGAACGACCCCATCCCCAGTGGGACGGTGCCGGCATCTGCATGTCGGAGCCACAGGACCTCACTCTGCAGAGGAGCAGATGGGCCCATGGCAGATGGAGCCACCCGCACACACGTGACTGCAGCACCTGCCCGCGCTCGGCTCTCTCGCTGCCCCGGTTCCCGAGAGCGTCTTTGCTCAACTCCAGCTTGTTTGGGTTCTGGGGCTCCTTCTTCAGGCCTTGTCTCAGTTTCCAGGAGGGAAATAAGTCTCTGTGGCTGGCATTTGCAGAAGCCTTGGACTCTATTCTGACAAATAAAACAGATTCCAGTGGATGAATATGTTAATTTGGAGCAGGGTGACAGGGAAGGATCAGGGCAGCACAAGATCCAGAACCCAAGAGCGGAGCAGCCTGGTGGTGTCCACCTGGGCTCTCGGGGTAAGCATGTGTCAACTGTGTGAATGCACACATACGACAGTCCTCAGTCTTGACACCCAGACTGCTGGATTCCAGGACTGGATTCTGCAAGGGGCTTACTGGAGCATTTATGTCAGAGCATCACATTTCAAAGCAGGAAATGGTCTTGGTACATTTTCACATCCTGGGTCCCTGGAGGGTGGTGCAGGCCAGGGGAGACCCTGGGTGTCAGAAAACCTGCCCAAGTGCCCAGAGCAATGGAAGAAGGTGGCACTTGGGGAGTGGGTGTGGGGGATTGGGGGAGCTCATGTCCCTGGGGAAATGAAAACAGGAAGTCACAAGTGAGCAGAACACATGTCCTGGGGGACATTCTGGCTCCTAACCTGGAGCCCCAGTCCCCAGCACAACAGTCCCCCACTCCTGGGCTTGTCCCGGCACCCAGGATCCTTCAAAAAGGAGTATCATGCCCCCCTGCACCCCACACCCAGGCCTCGCTCTGACTCGCAGCTGTCGGGCCCCCTCACTGTCACCCTATTCTGAGTAGAAGCCTGTGTAAGACCACTTCCTTGTGGCTTTCTCCCAGCGAGAATTGGCCGTGCTCGGTGTGGCAATGCACATTCCTTAGGGGGCTGCTCAGAGCTGCAGAAGTTAAGAGAAACCGTCCCCCCGGCAGCGGGTGGCCCACACTGAGGTAAGAACTGGGCCCATGGGCGACGGGCATGCTCATGTCCTTGACTCCTCCTGAGACCCTTGACTCCTCCCCGAGAGGCCCCATGGGATCCTCAGGGGAGGCCGGTGACCTGCGTGGGCCCTGGGAGTTGGAGGGCTTGCCCAGTGAGGGGTAGATCCCCCTCCTACAGGTTTCCTCACCTCTGAGTGCTCAGTCCCTCATCCATAAAACGGGAAGGCACGGCCTGGCTGCCCATGGCCACGGCGATCAGATCAGACCTACGCAGGCCCTGTGGGGAGCGCGCGGTGACCGCGGCTCTCCCCTGCGCTGACCTTGGTGACCGCGGCTCTCCCCTGCACTGACGGTGCCTCATGGTGAGGCGCTCCACTACCCTGCACACCCCTCTGCTTTCACCCAGGCCCCAGATCCAGGCCCCCAGACCTGCCCAGGGGTCCCAGGCCCCTGTCACCCACTGCCCTCAATCACCAGGATATCAGGGTGTGGCACGCCTGCACAGTGGACCCAGCGGCAGCAGAGATGACAATTCCCAGGTCTCTGCAGCACCCTCCACGCTGTGCTCAACAGGGGTCTTGGCAGTTGGCTGCCCATCTGTCTGGTCTGTTTCTCTGCTTTACAAACAAGCAATGACCACAGTTAGACCCAGGACCCCTACGGCCCGGGTCACAGAGCCCTCAGGACCAGTCACACCCCATTCCTCCCAGGCAGGCACCTGTTTCCTGGGCCCTCTCCGTTGCACAGAGATGGGAACAGAACTCGACCAGAGAGATGGCTTTCCTGCGGCTGTGAGGACGGGGTGGGGCCACCTCCCATCAGGTGTCGGTCCCAAATCTCCTTCGTCTCTGAGGGAGTTTGGTCTCTCCTCCAAGGAACTGTCACCCCCAACCTCTGTGCCATGGCTCCTTCTTGTCCTTCCGAACACCCGTAGAGGTGTAGGACAAAATCAGGACTCTCTACAATGTGCACGTGTCACCACAGAGCAGTCTCCACCCGAGGCCAAGTGCCCAGGACAGAGAGACAAAGTCAGACCGGAACAGAGCAGGGCAGCAGCCACTCTGAGGCCACCTCGTCCCTGCTGGAGGTGCCCCAGCATGGCTGCAGATGAAGGTCGGGGTGCTCCTTCACAGCACACTGGTCCAGGTCGGTGTGATGCAGAACAGAGAAGGTGACCAGCCTCTTTGTCTGTGATCAGCTGGGATCGGCCCCATGTGCCTCCCAATGACGGGACCATGGGACCCAGGAACAACTTTTAGCCAAGACGGATGTGGGGCAGGGACAGGACAGTCATAAAGTATCACAGGACCGGAAGTCACAGTTGACTTGTTCAGCAACTGCATGAAGGTTTTTAAATACAGCCCCACCCAAGAGCCCCTGCCCCGCGTGGGGAGGACAATACAGACGGGTGGCTGCTGTCCCCATCACCCAAGCCATTCACTGCTTCTACCCCGGAGCCAGTCCATAACCTCGCTGTGCCTTCCCTGCAGGAGATGGCCCCAGGCCCCCGGGACCCAGGCTGACAAGGACACAAGGCTCAGAGCCTGGTGAGCTCTAGGCACCTCCCCAGCGAGCTGCCGCCACTTTAAACAAGCACAATCTGGGATTCTGCGTCACACTCAGAGCTGTTTGTCCCTCAAGGGGAAGTGTCCAGGGGGACCTGTCTCTGTGCGTATTTTCTCACGCTCCTTTTCTTCTCTCTCATGTCACATGTCACAACACGTCCCCCTCTGCTGTCACATATCACGTAATCCCTGCTCCCCTTGCGTCAGCAGCTCAGTGACCCTCCTCTCCATGTCACGTGCCTGACAGCAGCGCCCCACCTCCCTTCTGCCCTGGGCAAGAAATGTTCCAAACAGGAGCAAAACGCTGCCTTTCCCATCTGCCAGTCGCTCTCAAGCCTGGGGGAGCGCGCGGCCAGCGGGCACCTGCTCCCCACCGCCACTTTAGCTGCCCTGGGCATCAGCGCCTGGCCCGTCTCTGGAGCGCTCCTGGGTCCGTGCACTGAGTGTTTCCAGGATCCTCCTCGTTCCCCAGAAGCAGAACCCCCAGCCATTCTGTCGGTGTTGTCTGGCACGTCACTGGAGAAGTGGCTGTCGGTATCGTCTGGCAAATTAAGGGCTTTCTTTTCTGACCAAAAAAAAAAAAAATCCTATGGAAAATGAACAGTCCTCCTGATTTACTTGATTAGAAAGATGAGTTTTTGCACCGTAGGTTTCTTCAAGGGGATACCCTGGGGGTTAGACTATGACAGGAGTGACCTGAAAAATTCTCATCCAAACTGGGACCCTGGAGAACAAAGAGGATGCCACTCACGGTATGCCAGGGCCACCGTGGACCTGCCCTGGGCTCACTGGTTTCTGTGGCCGCCCTGAGCACAGAGGCTGCCCTTGACCTCCCGCTTAGTGGCATCTGTCATTTTACAGACCCTCAGGAAGCTCCATCCTCAGGCCAGAGTCACAAGCTTGTGCCCAGGACTTGGTTTCTGATTTCCGAGACCACTCATTGGAATGTGGCCTCGCGAGGCCCAGGGCTCTCCTGCAGAGGAGGCCTCCTCCGCATGTGCAGAACAACGGGAGGTGGCATGTGACCACCGAAGCCCCCAGGGGCCCAGCCCACCCTGACTTTGCTCTAATTTAAATTCCCCATCAGACAGTGCAAAATACGCATTCCCAGGACAGAGCTCAGGCGGAAGGTCCCCAGCCACAGGGTGATCCCAGCCCTGCGGGTGGCAGTTCCTGAGGCCCAGCCTCCACAGTCCTACCAACCCCTCCTGCACACTCCGTGTGTTGCCTGTGTCCTGAGGCCAGAGCTGGGGACAGGTGCTGGTTGTCAGCAGGGACACATCCTGCAGACATGGGGCCCCCCTCCTGCTCCAGGTGACAGAGAGGCTCGTGGATTCGGAGTCACTGCAGGATAGCCTCCCAGCTGGCAGGGTCCTCCCCATGGCCTGTGGGAAAGAGGAACCCAGGAGAGCAAGTGGCCCTGCCCCAGAGGGACGCCACACAGATGGACATGTGCCCAGTAGATATGGGTCTACTTGGATTGGGGCCACTCATATCCCACAGGCCGTGAACAGGCCCCCAAAGCATGGCTTGGAGAGTCCGCATGGGCCTCGTCCTCCAGCCCAGGTGCAGGCCCCCAGAAGGCGACACCAGCACCACAGCACCATGTCAGAGGGGACAGACTCACCCTGGGATGTGTCCTCCATGTCCTCCTTTGCTCCAGGGTGTGAACTCCCATCTCTGGCTTCAACAGGGCTGACTGCTCCTACGAGGAAAGGGGACCCCCAGTGGCCAGGACCTGGCTCCCCTCCCGTGAGAGGACTGGGCTTCCTGGCCCTGCTGACATCAGGGGCACAGGGAGGCTCAGGCCTGCCTGAGCAGAAGCCTGGGGCGCTGGCCATGAGGACGCACCCTCTAGCAGGGGCTGCACCCTGATGCCAGTCTCGGAAGGAGACGTAGCAAGTCAGACACGGCACTTGGGACATAACGCTGTGCTGGAACCCACGGGAAGCTGACTAAAATACAGCAAAAAGCAACAAAGCAGCACTCCAGCACCCCCGGCCTGGTGGCCGTGTGACGCCTTCAGAGCATCGCCAATCCAGTGCGGCCTGGGCCTCGCGCCCACCACGCCTGCCCTTCGAGGCAGCTGGCCTCAGCTTCGCCCTCCCTCCCTGGGCTGGGGCTGCACCCCCGTTCCCTTTGGCAGTGCTCACCCCCCAATTCCCCGTCACGAGGCTGGAGGTGCCCACTGACGTCTGGCCCAGGCTGTGGCCCATCCTGGTGGCTCAGAGTGAGACACAGCCTCCCCGGGCTCTGACGCTCTGACCTGGTCAGGCCTGGGGGCCTGGGGGCCTGGAGCAGAACACCTGGCTCCCCCTGCGCCTCGGCCCTCTCCTGGAGAAGCCGGAAGGAGAACGGACCCAGGGACGGGCACTGGCCGCCAGCCCCAGCGCCTTTTCTGGAAGGAGCTAGATATATATCTATTTCACTTCCTGCTGATCTTTTTTTTTTTTTTTAAGAAAATACTGTGCAAAGGAAAGAATTTTTAAAAAGCTTTTTTAGTTATAGAGGGATCCAATATCTTTGTTTTTATATATCTATTTTTATGTGGTGCTGAGGATGGAACCCAGGGCCTCACACGGAGCCCCAGCCCAGCCCCGACGTCCTACTTACTTAGGCTCCGTGGGCCTCAGGCCTGTGGTCTCTGTCCCTCATCCTTTCTGGGTCTTACTTATAATGATTCTTTAAAATAATCCAAACCATAGTCACGGGGGCCAAAGTCAGGCCCTGCTGTGACTTTCCACAGCTCAAAAAATGCCTTGGTTCAAAGATGTCACGGGAGGAGGAGCCCAGGCCAGGGGGCGCAGTGGCCACCCAGCCTAGGAGCCACAGGACCCACAGCCTTGGGCCTACGGCGGGGCCTGCACTCTGCCTGTAGCCACGTCTCCTGCTCCCTGCTGCTGGCCAGGAGAACCCTGCTGGGCTCCGTTGAAGGAGAGGAGGAGTGGCCTGTGGCCTTTAATCAGCTTCTGGTGACAGCATCACACACAGGCTCGTGCTCAGCTCCAGGGCATCAGGGCAGGATTGAGCTGGAGCCTGCTGTCTGAGGGGGCCTCCCTGAGGTCACCTGGGTGTGGCGGCACTGCAGTCATTCATGGCACCTGGGACTGCCCGGGCCTGGCGCCACTCCTCCGGCCAGCTGCCTGAAGTCTAGGGATGGCTGAGAGTGAGGGGCCCAGGGAGCAGGGCCAGCCAGGGAGGTCCAGGGGGCAGGGAGGAGGCTGGGGTGGAGCTCCTCCATCACCCTCCCGCCAGCACCCCCAGCGCCTGAGCGGTGCCAGTGGGCGCAGGACAGGGACATTGCCAAGGCAGCAGGCAACCGCAGCCTCCGCTGGGGAGGTGGGGCCCACTGGCCTTGTGAGGGATGCTGAGGGCGGGAGACCGAGGGACCAGGGACCCCGACTGAGAACACGTGGGGAGGTGCCGTCCCAGCTGGGCATCTCCCGGTCCAGGGGACCCCAATTCCACAGAAACCGGCGGGAGCTCAGACCTTGCCAGCTCATTACAGGAACAAGCGCGGCATGACCTCAAGCAGCCGCTGGAACATCGCAGAAACAGAGACACCTTGATCCATGCTGCAGACGCCCAGCACACCCAGGGGGACTGAAGAAGAGTACCTGGAATCCCTGGGGTTTTCTTTTTTATTTCTTTCTCTTTTTTTCCCCCCGACCTTCAAAATATCTTTAATTACTTCAATAAATAACTAATAATTTAATTAAATAATTAATAATTTAATAAATAATGAATAATTCCGGTTTGGTGGATGGTGTGGCTGGGTGAGCGAGCGCGCGTGGCCGTGGCGGGATCTCAGGAGTGCGGCTGCTCTAGTCCTTCTCACCAAGTCATTCCTGAGGGAGGACCGGCCATGGCCAGCCGCAGAGCACTCAGTGGTGGCACCTCTCAGCCCCGAGACGAGGCTTGCCCCAGCGTGGAGACCAGTAGCTTCTGTTGGGATCACTGGACGTGCGAGGAAGTCCTGGGGGGCCAGTGGCCCTGGGGCTCCCATGTAAGCATGGCAGGGACTAGGTAAGCTGCTGGCATGTGTCCCTCTCCTCTGATCCGGTGGCTGTTGACTCAGAGAGGATCATTTGAAAGCAGAGTGGGAGAGAGAGAGGGACGGAGACCTGGGAAGAAAGGGTGCCTGTGACATCCTACGGGGGTGGGAGGAGGGCTGAGCCCCACGGGGCAGCAGGCGTGAGGAGGGGAGTCCCTGACCGGGCAGTGCTGCCTGCTTTGTAAGGGGGAGCACCACTAGCAGCCAAGGAACTGGACATGACAGTTTCTTCTAAAATGCTGTCTGTCACAAACACGTCTTGGAGAAAAACACTGCAGATTCCTGACTGTGTAGGGCACTCGGGTCATGCTCAGTATCCCCAGGGGCTTGGGTCCAGGACTTCCCAAGGTTACAAGCCCCTGTCTGCACAAAGCCTGCAATCCTCACCTATGCCTAAAATCATGTCTAGATGGCTTGTGCCTGATAATGATAGGCTGGTTATCGTGACGAGTCCTGCTCCCCACGTGTTGATGTTTCAACATTAGAGAAGCACGTCAAGGCAAGCACATAAAGCAGGGTTTATTTAAAAAGGGGTCACATAGACTTCTCCCAGGAAGGAGAAGGGGCCATAGCTGGTGTCCTGGTATCCCAACAAGCAAGGTGCTCTGCCATTTTTATAAGTCCTAGGCTTCCTGTGTTCTCCTGCCATTTCCCCCTTATCTTTCTCCTTCCTGTGGACGTGATAGGCCCAGGAATGCTCTGTGGGATGGCCCAAAGGTGGGAACCAGGTGGGCTGAAGGGGGAAGGGCAGGTGGAGCAGCCCAGGACACACCATTAACAACCTTATAGCTCCCTGTAGGGAGGGGCGACTCCTGGGACAGGTTACCTTGGCAACAGTTTGGAGCAGGGGCAGGTTCTTGATAAGATCCCTCAGGGGACAGTCTTCAACTTCCCAGACTCACTCAAAGTTGGCCTCCTAGATCTGACCTGACTCGATTTACCTACACCGACTGCCTAATTCTGGCTTCATTCCCCCCTCTAATTTTAGGAACTCCTTACTGCTGTAAGGAGAAGGGGTGACAATCATTCTGGCTGCTTCAAAGCTGAGAGGGAACAAAGTGAGGGGGGCAAGCAGCTTTGGAGTTCCCTTGTAGAAGTCAGGTTGGTTTGAAGTCTGGCTGAGGAAGAACAGGTTGTAAAGTCATCTGGGGATGGGTGCTTCTATGAGAAAAACAAAAACCATGAGCACTGAATAAATGTTGTAGCAGCTGGAACATGTCACTCACTGTATACTAGAAGTTCTCACCAGGAGGTGTGAGGGCTGAGAAGTTGTCCCCAATACAAGGTTGGAGAGGACAAGGCCTTTATTTGGGAATGTAGATCTTTAATATCCCCAGTTATCAGGAATGTAAACACTACATTTAACTTTTAATATTACAGGTGTCCATCCCCATAAGATGTAGTTAAGCAATTTAATGTCATCTGATCTTGTAAAATCCTTCTACTGTTGTGACCTCTGTGTCTAGTAGAGAACCCTTTAATTCTGTTACTAAGGGCGGGATAATTATATTAGCGAACATCAAGCCTACCTGTGTAGGTTAGGAATTGCAATAGGCCTTAAACTAAAAACTACTCTGGCAGTTCCTCTTGATAGTTAGTTTCTTTTGATAGTTATCAGACATTCCTGCTTAAGAATCTCTCTTTTGTAGCCTTCAGTCTTATTTATTCTTGGGGGCTAACACAAGGTGTATACCTTAAGTTACATTTATTTTTATTATTATTATTATTATTATTATTATTATTATTATTATTATTATTATTTAAAATGCCCAGGAATGGCTGTGTTTTGGTTTTAACTGACTTTGCTAAGTGTTTAAGATGAAGCAGTCAAACTGACTTTTGTTTCTATCTATTGTTAACAGTCAGCTGAGTTTCCCTGGGAGTCCTGGGGGAACTTGAGAGCAGCTTCTCAATTCTACTAGTGCCATTTGTGCTAGGATGGGTTCAGGTCTTTCTTGACCATGTGGCTTCCCTCAGAAGCATCAGGGATGTCTCCCTTCTCTGATGACCCTCCTCTTCATAGCAAATTCATTGATTGGCTTTCTGTTCTCCAGCGGTCTCATCAATCTCCCTGATTGGGAGGTTATGTGGCCCAGAATTACAAAGCTCTTTAGAGAAGTCCCCTGTTCCTTGGATTCAGACTGACTCAGAAGGCAAGAGCTAAATATTGGTTTTCTTGGCCCATTTAATTTAATTTTAATTTTTAAGTATTGATCTTAAACATCTAGCAAATCAGTCTCACCCATCTTAAATTAAAAGTACTGGGCTTTAATGTCTATCTCTCTGTCCTGTAGGTGATGGCTTATTATCTTAAATTACCCAGGTTGTGTGTTCTTAAAGCAATACTCTGCAAACATTAACAGGCAATCTTTAGACCGTTTATAAGGAAAATACAAAATAAAATTAACAAGAGTAAGAACATTTTTAGTTCATGTAATAGCTACCTTGAATTGTGGCCGAGTTATACATTATATCCCCTGAACACAACTTTAAATGTACTGAAATCTGGCCTACTGTGGAGTCATTCTGACATGTAGTGAGATGGGACACAGAACCTTATCTCAGTAAGGCAGGGCTCTTCATAAATCTTTATAAATCTTAAGTGTTCTAGTTCTGAAGCTGATCTTTGCTTCTTAAATATCATTTTACAAACTTTACATCCCATGAATATTAGCTAACGCAATATGATATCACATTTAAAACATGAATTAAAGAAAGGCTGAACGCTTTTAACCTTTTGTGAAAAAGTAGCAAAATGCTTTTGTGTTTTACAATATTAATCTTTATATAGATTAGACTCTCATTAACTTAAAAATACATTAAAATTGTACCCCAGTATAAAAAAGTAACATAAAACTTTATATATTTTATTGACAATAGGTCCTGTTATAGAACATTAAATGATATAAACAAATCCCCAATATGTTATTCTTTTAAGCCTAAAATTACCATACAATTTTATTTTGGAGAACACCAGCTTGATATAATGCTCTTTTAAAGCTTCTACCTTAAAGACTTTTATACCTGGAAGATATGAACACATATAATATACAAGGAAGGGTAATAACACCACAATTACATTGATGTTTTTATATTAACCAAGTTTAGCTTTTAAAGAAATGACAGTACAATGCTCTAAAATAACAGCTCTTGCTTAACCAGTTGTTTAATTCCTTTAAGATCACTTGCTCTAGAAGAAAGAAACAAAACTTAATAAACATAATGTTATGGGTAAACTAATGTTTTAGAAAATCTTTGTCCTTTCAACCAATGACTGATTGTAAAAACAAACTTACACAGACCTTCTTTATCACTTACTTAAATTCTCTTATTTACTTCATCACATAAAGACTTTCTTATCCAGAAACCCTTTTTTCCCTTCTATTAAATATGGTTTCCATAACTAGAACCTTCTAATTCCTCCTTCCCATCTATTAACCTCTTTTTCTGTTCACATTTTGAAATAATTCTTATAAATTTCTGAATTTAGGCAAAATATTTCATTTTAATAAAAATAAATACTTTATTTTATTTATAATACTCTTAATTGGAACAGTTGAAACTTTTGGGCCTTTGAATATAGAAATCTTCTATAAACCTTTGTATATAGAATCACATCTGTTTACCATTTTATGAAAACACAATGTTTAAGTATATAGAATTATACCTGTTGGGAATTTTCATTTTTAGTAACCTTTTTCAGTGATGACAGAGCAACTTTAAATCCTTTTTTCTTCATTTACCAATTTATGAAAATATCAATACTTGATGGGATATTTAACATTTAGCATTTTCACCTTGTAAATTAATCAGAATCAGATGTCTAACAAAATTAGTCATAAATATGAGTAATCCCATGTCAAATCTACTTTACTTATTTTACCAAAATATCAGACAAGTGTATTGAAGAGTATTAGCCATTTCTTCCTTGTTGAAGAAAAGTCCTAGAACCAAGGGATATTAGGCATTTTATAGACATCAACATTTTATTAGTTCTTTGACCACCTGGAAAGACCTGTAAGTTTAATTTTAAAGATGTCTTTATTTTCATCTGTTTATCCAATTTAAATTGAACTGTTTTAAATCATGTGAATCAAAGATATTTGGACCCATCTTTTAAATTTTATGAGCACTCCTTATATGTCTGCCAATTTTTATATCATGTGCATGATATATGGACGAACACACATACAGACATAAAACACACAACACAACACAAGTATGCACACAGGACACAATCGCTAAGGCCTTGTAGCTTTTCACAGATGAAATCTCCATTGCAATGTTTAAAAACTCCATAGCTGAGTAAAAATAGAAATGATCAGAAAAACATTAACCTAGGTCTGTAGGATCAAAATCATGAGCTAAAAAAAAAAAAAAACAAAACAAAAAACCCAGAATCTAAGAAAAAGCAAGAGTCCTAGAAAATAAATGACCAGCTGGTAATTAGTAAAGTATCCCACACAATCTACTTTTTGGTTTAGTCTAGTTTGAGTTCAGGTAAAAGACATTTTTACTTTTTTTCCTTGGGCCTCACATCAGTCTCCGACTGAGCTTGCAGGCTTCTCCACTTGCATTTCAACTTAAGTCCTGGCTGAGGTCAGGAAGGAGCAGGGAAAACTTCAATTCTGAGCAGAAACCTCAGGCCTAAGGCATTTTAACCATTTTTTCCTAGTTGGTAATTGGACAGGTTTGGATGAGGAAAATTATGATAACTTATTTTCTGTTAAGGTTGAAAACAAAACTACGATATTAAGCTCCTTTCTCAGCAGGTCCATTATTTTGTGTGACCATTCCTAGGGCCTCAGTGACAAACAGGTTAAATTTTGCTCCATAGATAAGTTGAGAACAGGGGCTCAAAATAAGGCCCGTTTTAATGTCTTAAAGGCTTCCAAAACCTGTTCATAACTCAGAGGGGGAGTGAACTTTTTTGGTAAATTTATCCTTTAAAAGTAGGTGGCCCTTTATGGATTCAGGATTTAGGGGGGTGTTTTTATTGTCTCCCTGAGTTTCTCATGAAAATAGCAAGGCTTTCCAGGGAGCTCTGAGTGATTTCAGAGACCTTGGAATAGTTAACGGGTTTTCCTGACCCTCCTGAGGGCTTCAGGGACCAGCATTTGGAACTGTGTCACCTTCCCAGCATCCTGTTCATCATTGCGTCCCAGTCAGCGTGTTTCTGGGAATTGCCTGTGCTCTAGATGAATAATCGGGTTTGTTTCTAGTTTGTGATGCTGGGGCATGGGAAAGATGTAGGTCCATCCCCAAATTCTTTAACTACTTGTTTTGGAGTGGCCTCCTTCTTATTGGAGACTAAAGTTTGGCTAAGTAATACTATAATATCTTTCCAGGTGAGGTCAAGCACCTGGCATAAGTTTTGAAACATCCCAATATATTTATTTAGATCCTCCAAAATTCTCCCTGAATTTGTTCTTATTTGCTTTAAGTTGGGGTGTGGGTCCTCTTGATTTCTCTTCCTCAGCAGTTGATTCCTTAAGGTCCTCTCTCATGGTGGAGATTGAGGTTAGTCCTGACTGTCAGGTCTGTGGTGGTGACTTAGAACAAAGCAGCCCCAGTGGGGAAAGAAACATCAATCAGGCACCTACAGAAACGCCTGTCAATCAGCAGGACCCCCTGGCCCTTCCTGGAGTTTAGCCAGCTCTCCCGACCAACTCCAGTGGGACAAGGGACTCTAAACACACCTTTTCCTGTCCCAAGCCCTTCCCTTCCTGCCTAAGCCCATAAAAGTCCCGTCCGATCAAGCTCCCACGCGGTTTCTCCTCAGACCCTCCTCCTGTCCTCTCTGTGGGTCTGATCGAGTTCCTCCCGGGAGTGAGTCTCAAATAAAGCCTCGTTGGCAGCCTTTTTATATCTGCCTCCTTTGGTCGCTGCCCGCCTCGCCCGATCTGACACTGACAACACATGAAAACCAGGCACTTTTCCTGACCATTGTAATCTCCCAGGGTGTCGACTAGTGGTCCATCTACACATTGCCTTGAGAGAGAGGCTCCCACCTGAGTGATGGAAATTTTAAGTTTTCCCCTGCATCAGAGAAAACTCTTTACCTGATGTATCAGGGACGTCTCCCTAAACTTGAGCTTCATTACAGTCCAGAAAACCCATCTCTCATCACCTGGTTTTGCCAAAGTTATTTCTGGCTTCCTTTGACAAGGTGCTAGGGTCCCAGTTTGCCCTGTGCTAGAGACCCTGGGAGGATTCAGACTTCAGGGCGTTACTGCTTTGCTCCCTGCCACTACAACTCCCGATTATGAAAAACGAGGATAATTGTATATGTCTTAAGCTTTTGTGCCTAACTGCTGTCCTGTAGACTAAAGGAACCTCCTGAGGGTAAGGGGAACATCTATCGTTGTTGAGCACATAACAAACACCATTTTCTGGAGGAATTTATGGGAGGAGTTGGTTAAAATAGAGTGCCTCCCTCTTGCAGCGTTTTGTTGTTTTTGTTGTTTTTGTTTTTGTTTTTTTTAATACATTGAGTACATCTGAGCACAGGAACAGTAAAGGGAGACTTTAAACTGGCTTGTGAAGGTAACTATGCAAACAAAGGGAACTGGATGTTATCTTACTAGTCATCCCATGTCTTTCCCTCAGTCCTACAATCTTGATTGCTAGTGTTTCTGATTGGCAAAGGAAGGAGCCTCCAGGGGGGAATGGATGTGGGGGTGGGAGTGTTGCACGGCCCACAGGAGGCAAATGCAATTGGGGCTTTCCCTCCGTGTAATTGGTATCACCCTAGATACCCCTTAGGGTGGTTGGGAGAAGGAACCTTAGGATTTTCGCCTGAGTGTATCTCAGGCCAGAAATTCCGCAGTTGTCCCAAACTCCTTCCTCCACCTCCACGCATCCAAGGCAGATCGGGACTAGGGACACTGTGTACTCATGTCAATTGCTCTCCGGGCCTGGACAGAGAGTAGGAAGTGGCTCCAGCAGAACCCAACAAGCCTGCTCTGTATGGAACAGGTGATTGAGAGCTCCTAGGCCAGGAAACCTCTCACCTGAGTCTTGAAGAGTGGCAGCTGCACTAACTGCATTTAAATAGCCAATGGATGCCCATCATCCTCCAAAATAAAAGAGACAGAAAGATGCACCTCAAACAGATGTGGGTAGTGTGGAGAGGAGCTTACCTCGGTGTAGACCTAGGTGGGACCTCCAAATATGATGATGCTGGTTATTGGTGAGGAGTGCTGCTCCCCCACATGTTGACGTTTGAACATTAGAGAAGCACTCTGAGCCAAGCATATGAAGCAGGGCTTATTTAAAAAGGAGGAGAACATGGACTTCTCCCTGGAGGGAGAAGGGGGAGAAGGGGCCATAGCTGGTGTCCTGGTATCCCAAGAGGCGAGGTGTTCCGCCTTTTTATAAGTCCTAGGCTTCCTGTGTTCTCCTGCCATTTCCCCCTTATCTTTCTCCTTCCTGTGGACGTGACTAGGCCCAGGAATGCTCCTTGGGATGGCCAAAGGTGGGAGCCAGGTGGGCTGAAGGGGGAAGGGCAGGTGGAGCAGCCCAGGACACACCATTAACAACCTCCCTGTAGAGAGGGGCAATTCCTGGGTCAGGTCACCTTGACAACAGGTTGGAGCAGGGGCAGGTTCTTGATAAGATCCCTCAGGGGACAGTCTCCAACTTCCCAGACTCACTCAAAATTGGCCTCTTAGATCCGACCTGACTCGATTTACCTATCTGCACCCACTGCCTGTCTAATTGTGGCTTCAACATCAGCTCATGCTAAGCAAACAGTCACTGTGCTGTATTGCCAAGGGGACGTGATGGGTGACATCTGCACATACGTAATACAGATTCCATGTCCCCAAATGTTCCCATCTGCGGGGGGGTTAAATGCCCACGTGGAGTCTTGGATACAGGCCAACAGTCTGCAGGTTCCACACCAGCTCCAGCGCTTCTTGGTGGGTAAATGGGCCTCCAGCTCCATCTCTCTGGTGTTCCCGCCGTACGCCCCCTGGGCTGCTTGGTGACAGCTGCTGAAAGCAATGGACACGAAGCCACAACTCCATGCTGCTCAAACCTGGGGATTCCCGAGCTCAGGGAGGACATGTGTTATCCCAAGAGCCTCACCCCGCCACTTCTCACCCCGTTGGCTCAGAGGCACAGGCACCGGCTCAGTGGCTCAGTGGTTGGGGGCTGGGGTTTTTTTTGTTTTTTTTTTTTTAATATTTATTTTTACTTATCGGCGGACACATCATCTTTGTATGTGGTGCTGAGGATCGAACCCGGGCTGCACGCATGCCAGGCGAGCGCGCTACCGCTTGAGCCACATCCCCAGCCCCTGGGGGCTGGTTTTGATCCCAGGCTTCCGCCGCCTTCTGGGAGGCTGCTGAAGAGCCGCGGCAGGACAGAGGCTCTTTCTTGCAGGAAGTTTTAAGCCTTAATGAGCTTTTTCTCCCTTGCCACACTGGGGACCCGAGGGCTCTGTCCTACTGAGGAGATGACAGCCCAGTTCAGTGTCTAGCTGGACCAGGAACCCAGAGCCTGGAAACAGGGAGAGAAGCAGGGAGGGAGCCTCCTCCTTCCACGCAGCGTCCTGCGGACCCCACCTCAGGCCGGGCTGAGAGCCATCTGCTTCTGCCCAGAAGCAAGGCGAGGATTCCCAGGATGGCCTTCCATTGCTGAAGAAGGCTGGTGCTGCGTTTGCATTTTAATTAAGTTTGATGAATCCTGCTGGACCCCTGGCCCTTCTGTTGGTGGGGGAGGGAGGCGTGAGCCGCTGCACAGATGTGGGTCTGTCTGCAGTGATGTGGTCAGGTCCCGCAGCCCTGCCTGGCTGGACACAAGTAAGGGTGAGGACCCTAGGCTGTGCCCCTCCCATGGGCTTCAGCAGTGTGTCCCCAAGGTCACTGTACCCCTTTCTCAGCCGCGTGATCTGGGATTCTGCCTCTCCATAGGAGGGAGCACGGGACTCAGTTACACAAAAGCTTATTCTGTGATGTCAATAAACGTGGCATCAGCCAAGCAAAGTTCACGATCAAGTTTGAGAAACGCCAGGTTAGACAAAGGCCAACAGTGTGGGTGTTGGTAACCGTAGGACTCCAACTCTTGGCTCTGCTCTGAGCTTGTGAAGCCCCAGGTCTCGTGAGCACAGGAGGCTCATCCTTCCACACAACTCTGGAATCAAGGTGTGGAACCCGCAATCCAGGAAAGCACCCTGTGAGGAGCTCTACGCTGTGTGGAGCCATGAGCAGGTGACAGCTCCAGCTGGCCCCAGGACATGCAGGCACAGGTCAGGTGGGGTGGCGGGGAAGGGCCTCCTGCAGAACACGTCACAACCACAGTGCTCTGCTTGCGCCAGCTGACATTGGTGTCCCTGTCTGGCCTGTGGGTGCCTGGCGGTCTTGTTCCCTGGGGAGCTCGGCTTCAACGCCTCCTTTATGGGGAGACCGCCCCTGCCCTTCCAGGACCAGGAGGACGGAGGGGGCAGGCCGATAACCTCACAGAACAATTAGTGTCAACGGACACCACAGAGCTCCTAAAGAGGGGCCCTTGGTGAGCTGATAGATGCAGCACTGAGGTCCGCGGCAACCCACCCCAGGACATGGGGATCAGGAGCCACCTCTGCCCTGAGGAGGGAGGAGCACCTCCGGCTCGGGGGCCGCAAGAGCACGGCTGTTGCATCTGTTTTTCAGGAAGTTCCCCCATTTCCCTGTGGCTGTGGATGTTGCCCACATCAAGAGTCAGGCATCAGGGGAGGGGAGGGTCTCGGAGTTTGGGACATGGCCTTTCCACCTCTGCTCGCCCACCACCGGGCAGTGAGGTCAGCATGGCCCACCAAGGAGCCACATCCAGGCCCTGGCTCTAGTCTAGACCTCCACAGAAGAGGGAGACCAGCCCAGCCAGGGAGGGAACTGGGGAGACTCTGGGGGGCCACGCAGGGCCGTAGGGGCCAGGAGAGTGTTCTGGGAGGGGCGTGTAGGGCCCTGGGTGAGGCCTGCAGAGGCCCTGGAGGGACCCGGGGCTTCCCCTGAGGTGCAGGGCCTGGAGCCGGGAGGCTGGATGCCCTCCCACACCTCGCCCGGCTGTGGCCCTCCAGGACACACACCTGGGGGAGGCACCCCAGCTCCACCCCAGCCCTTCCTGAGATTCCCCAGCCTTCCCCCTGCCTTCCGTCCTCCCAGAGGCTTTCCTGGTCCCATTTCCACCAGGCAGGGCTGGACAGAGGACACCCAGCCCCGGGGTCTGAAGCTCATGGTGTTGGGGCCTGCGTCAGGAAGAACCCGGAACACAGCCCCACCACGCAGGCCCAGAGAGGAAAAGAAGTCAACGGAGACGCCTCTGAGAATAGGAAGAATAGACCGCCAGGTCGTCCACTGTCAACCAGAAGCTGCTGTTAGCCCCTGGCAGGACAGCGTCCAGGACACAGGGCACTGGCAGCTCGGGCTCTGCCCTGGGCCCTGTCTCTCCTCCATCCCAGGACGACTGCTGGTGTCCCGACAGGTGCTCTGACTCTACAGACAAGTGGCACTGTCAATGAGGGGGGTGGGGGTGGGGGAACCTTCCAGAAGCCATCTGTGATCAGATGGGAGGGAGAGCAGGCCAGAGAGGGAGAGTCCCAGGGGCAGCCTTTGGGTGCGCCCCCTGCCCAGAGGCTTGTGTGAGTAGGAAAGGAGGGTGCAACGGTCCTCCCCGGGGGTGGGGCCCTCGCAGCCAGCCTGAAGGTGCCACCTCTGGGCATTGTGTGGTGCCAACTGAATGCCGACGTCAGTCCTGGAGGAACACCCTCTCCGTGGGGCAGGGGCTGCGCAGGGCACAGGCGGGGTCTCGGAGTGCACGGTGCGGGGGGGGGGGGAGGCTGCTCCCAGTGCCCGTGGGATCCAGCCACAGGCCCTGGCGAGGCTCCGGGGGGACGGGGGCCCGTCACTTCACAGTCTGGCCCAGCAGCACCGGTGAGAAGCCCAGCCCACCCCGGCCACCCACCTGATGTGGCCAACCGAGCAGCTGTGGGCCGGCCACGCCCGATTCCCACCGCTCCCCGTGACGCAGGGCGACGGAGAAGAGTGTTGGTGCCCTTCCCGGGGTCCGTCATAGCCACCGGAGGCCAAGGTCAGCTCGGCCACTCAGCGGTGTGAGCGTGGCCTTCACTGGGCAGCTGCTTGCAGGCGTGAGGGGCACCTGGCAGCAGAGCAGATGGCCTGCCCAGTCCTGTCACACACAGAGACAGCCATGACGAGCCCTTGCCCGGGGACAGAGGATGGGGACAGGGTGGCGGGTGAGGAGGGGACAACAGAGAGCCGGCCCAGGGCAGGCCTGTGGCGCGTGAGGAGCTCCCAGGGGCTGAGGGGACTGGAGCTGCAGCCCAGGGCCAGGCCGGTATGGCCTCTCCTCCACCAAGGTGCCAAGCCAGTAGTCACCGTGGAGAGCCCCCAGAGCCCCCTCCAGTGACAGCTGGGAGACGGGGGTGAGGCTGGAGCAGCGACCCGGGGAGCAAGGTCCCCTGGAGGCCCACGACTGGCCCTGGGTGACCAGGTGTCGCCCCTCCCGGGCCGGCCCACGGGCCCTGCCAGCAGCTTCCTTGGTTGTCCCGAGGGCCCTGGCCCTTCCAGGGCCACACCTGCCTGTGGGGCACCCTCAGCCAGCAAGGAGACACCAGTCGGATGGGCAGGATGCGGGGTGCCTGGTTGGAAAGGGCTCCCTTCCACACAGCCCCTGACCGTTCCCACGGGGGCCTCGGGGAAGAGGACTCCAGACACGCTCCTGCTCTTCCTGAAAATCAGTGCTCCACAAATTGTCACGGACAACATTCACCGTGGGAGAAGGTGACGTCAGGGCCTCTCATTCGGCCACCATGGGCCCAGACTGGCGCTGGCCCTCCCGAGGGGCCGAGGCCGTGGCGGGAGGCGGAGCCCCACAGAGCCTCAGTTTCCTAGGCAGCACCGTCTCGGTGCCTCTGTGCGATCCGCCTCGGCCTGCGTGAGACTGAGATCCTGACCTCTGGGGCACCACTGCCCGCTGGTGTAGGATCCCAGCAAAGATGCTGGCCAGGAGCCCTCGGCTCCAGGGGTGCTGGGGCCAGCCGGAGGGACTGGGGGTGCCTGCTGAGCGTGGCTGGGGGCCCGGGCATAGCCTGGCCACACCCTACCGTCTCCCCACTTCTTCCTGGCCAGCGGTTTCCCGGCTCTGTCCAGCTGTTGGGAGGGCTTGTCAGCAGAGGACCTGCCACTGAATACAACTAAGGTCAGCCGTGGCCATTCCCCATCCCTGGTCAGAGCCTGGAGAAGGCTGGCTCTCAGCTCTGACCAAGAGGGAAGGGCGAGTCAGGGGGCAGTGGGGAGCGGTCTCCTTCCCTGACGGGAAGAGCTGCTCAGAGAGAAACTCCTCTCCCATTCCACGAATGAGGATGTGGGACTCAGAGCCATGGCAGCCACTTTGTGGTGAGTAGGGAAAACCAGGAGAATTGCAGAGTCCTCAGAGAGGGCCCCAGAGCCCTGTCACCGAGCAGCTGTGCTCACCACTCCGGAGCCAGTTGGAGTGAGATTTTGCTACTTTGAGCCATGAATGTCCCAATGCATAGAGAGAAGACACTGGGGACACTGAGAGGGAGCTCAGAGAGGGCACTCCAAGGGGACAGGACAGGGGCAGCAGAGGAAGCTCACTGACCAGACACTCTTCACCTCACTGCTCAGTGGGCACCAGAGAGAAGCCCCGCTGACTTCTCCAGCCCTCTCCGTCGCTCGGTGGTGTTGTGGGAGGACTTGGCACAGTTGCCCACATCCCAGTCTGGTGCAGATCACTCCGGCTGAGGGCTTGGCGTCCACGCGGTATCCATTGATGACTGACCGCAGGGCAAAACCCCGAAGGGTGTCACTCGTGCTAACCCAGCTGTCCCCTCGGCCTCCATCTGGGGACAGAGACAGATCCATGTGGAGGGAGGGCCGCCAGCCACAGAAGCCATCATGTGCCTGCCAGGTGACCCCCCTCCAGAGAGGCTGCAGAGGGAGGGATGGAGCGACTGGGGAGGCACAGGGAAGGGCCAGACGTAGGGAGGAGGTGGCCGGGCACACACCTGGAATCCCAGCAGCTCAGGAGGCTGAGGCAGGAGGACGGCAAGTTCAAAGTCAGCCTCAGCAAACCAGTGAGACCCCAAGTGACTTAGCAAAACTCTTGTCTGTGCCCCTGGGTTCAATCCCTGGTACCAAAAAGAAAAAGAAAAGAGGGAAACGAGAAACCACTCATCTGCCCTCAGGAAAGGAGGGGGCACAGAATCCTGGGGGGCACAGAGGGGGGTTGGCAGGGGCCTGAGCCAAGTGGCCTCAGTCTCACCAGAGAGCGTGGAGCCAAGTGGTGGTCCTCGGTGCCCCTCCTCGTGGGCCTAACAGGTAGGAGGTGACTGCCCCTTCCAGCAGCGTCTGCAGCCCTGACAACCACACCGCACACTGGGCCCGTGTCCTGGGCTGTGCTGCTGTGTGTCTATCCCGTGTGTCTTTGAGGCACATGTCCATGGGTGTGTCTCTGTATGCATGTATGTCTAAGGAGTGTGCGTGTGCTTGGTGTGTGTGCCCTGTGTACCCAGGTATCTTTGCAGTGTGTGCCACTCGAGTGTGTAGTGGGATGTGTGTCCATGGTGTGTCTGTGAATGTGGAGTATGTGTGTGTGTGTGGAGGGTGTGCCTGTGGTGTGTGTGATTCTGTGGAGTGTGTGTTTGTGAGGTGTGTGTCTGTGGAGTGTGTTTGAATGTTGAGTGTGCGCCCATGGTGTGTGTGTGTGTGGAGGGGGTGTGTCTGTAAAGTGTGTTCATGGTGTGTGTGTGTGTGTGTCCATGGAGTGTGTGTCTGTGGATTGTATGTTCATGGTGTGTGTGTTGTGGCGTGTGTGTCCATGGTGTGTGTGTCTGTGGAGTGTGTGTGTGTGTGGTGTGTCTGTGGTGTGTGTGTCTGTGGAGTGTGTGTTCATGGTGTATGTGTGTTGTACAGTGTGTGTCTGTGCAGTGTGTCATGCCATGTGTGTCTGCGCAGTGTGCCGTGCAGTGTATGTCTGCACAGTGTGTGTCTGCGCAGTGTGTGTCTGCGCAGTGTGTGCCGTGCAGTGTGTGTCTGCGCAGTGTGTGTCTGCGCAGTGTGTGCCGTGCAGTGTGTGTCTGCGCAGTGTGTGTCTGCGCAGTGTGTGTCTGCGCAGTGTGTGCCGTGCAGTGTGTGTCTGTGCAGTGTGTGTCTGAGCAGTGTGTGCCGTGCAGTGTGTGCCGTGCAGTGTGTGTCTGTGCAGTGTGTGTCTGCGCAGTGTGTGCCGTGCAGTGTGTGTCTGCGCAGTGTGTGTCTGTGCAGTGTGTGCCGTGCAGTGTGTGCCGTGCAGTGTGTGTCGTGCAGTGTGTCTGCGCAGTGTGTGTCTGCGCAGTGTGTGCCATGCAGTGTGTGTCTGCGCAGTGTGTGTCTGCGCAGTGTGTGCCATGCAGTGTGTGTCTGCGCAGTGTGTGTCTGTGCAGTGTGTGCCGTGCAGTGTGTGTCTGCGCAGTGTGTGCCATGCAGTGTGTGCCGTGCAGTGTGTGTCTGCGCAGTGTGTGCCATGCAGTGTGTGCCGTGCAGTGTGTGTCTGCGCAGTGTGTGCCATGCAGTGTGTGTCTGCGCAGTGTGTGTCTGTGCAGTGTGTGCCGTGCAGTGTGTGTCTGCGCAGTGTGTGCCATGCAGTGTGTGCCGTGCAGTGTGTGTCTGTGCAGTGTGTGCCATGCAGTGTGTGCCGTGCAGTGTGTGTCTGTGCAGTGTGTGCCATGCAGTGTGTGTCTGCGCAGTGTGTGTCTGTGCAGTGTGTGCCGTGCAGTGTGTGTCTGCGCAGTGTGTGCCATGCAGTGTGTGCCGTGCAGTGTGTGTCTGCACAGTGTGTGCCGTGCAGTGTGTGCCGTGCAGTGTGTGTCTGCACAGTGTGTGTCTGCGCAGTGTGTGTCTGTGCAGTGTGTGCCGTGCAGTGTGTGTCTGCACATTGTGTGTCTGTGCAGTGTGTGCCGTGCAGTGTGTGCCGTGCAGTGTGTGTCTGCGCAGTGTGTGCCGTGCAGTGTGTGTCTGCGCAGTGTGTGTCTGCGCAGTGTGTGTCCTCTGTGCGGCTGCCCCTGCACAGCTTCTTGGCCAGGTGCCTGGTTCTCGCAGGGCCTGCCAGGGGCTTTCCCGGCCGGATGGCTGCTGGAGGTGGGAGTGGGGCTGTCCTACGGCGGGGATTCCTGCAGAGGCCAGCTGGGCCCTGTGGAGGTCACACCACAGGACAGAGGGTGTCCTTAGGGCACTCTGAGCCCAGGCCACCACATGAGGACAGACGGGAGATGGGCTTTCCTGAGCCTGGAGGGTCTGGGCCTAGGGCGGGCTGCCAGAGGCCCAGGGGACTGGGCTGGACTGCTGCCCCTTGGGCCCAGGCCTCAAGCCCCTCTTGTCTCCGAAGGCCCCAGTTGTCCCCCAGCCCTGCCCAGCCTGTGCTCTGGGCGGAGGCTGGCATGGGTGGGACGAGGAGACCTGGGTGCCCAGGGCTGCTGCACATGGTGCTGCTCTCTCCTGGCCCCACGGTCAGGCCCTCTGGTGCTAGTGTCTGTTTGGCTTCCATCCAGGCTGGCTGGAGCCTGGTGGACACTGAAACCCCTCTTCAGCCTCCAGAGTCTGTCCCAATGGCACCCAAGACCCGGTGAGCTCTGCTGACCCCTCGTCTCCCGATGCACCTCCTCCTTGCCCCGGGCCCAAGCGAGGGCCGGGAAGCTCCAAGGAGTGACGGGCACCCAGGGACTCTCAGCAGGGTCAGGTCCAGGCCTGCTGGCCCCAAGGCCCCTCCTGTCCTCCAGGCTGCTCCCACTCTGTCCCAGAGAGCAGGAAGGACCAGGTGCTTGAGCTGGTGCAGAACTTACGGGGCTGCTAAAATGTCTCAGTCGAGACAGGTATTTTAGTGCAAGACCTTTAAAAATCAAAGTCAACAAAAGCTCAGGGTGAACCGAATCCAAACTTGTCACCCAGTCAGCGTGCGCCATTGGCTGCAGCCCCTTGGCTTGCCTGGGCCCCTGGGCTTGGGGAGAGCAGGTTTCCAGTGGATGCAGCCCCTCCTCCCAAGGCAGTTTCCATGGCAACCAGTCCTGGCCGGTGGGAGGCTGGTGAGGTCAGGCTGCAGAGTCCCTGGAAGGGGAACCCTGCAGGAAGAGGCTGGGGACTTCCTGAGAGGACACACTGCCAGGACGGACGAGGAAATCCCCGCGGGGCTCTCCCAGGGCCTGGCTTTGCCTCCTTAGAGTGGATCCGGGACAGAGGGAGGGGCTGCTTCCTCCTGTCCCCATCCTGCCACCAGGAGCCTGGCGCTCTCGCCTGGGTTCCTAACAGCTTGCCCATGCGCACAGTCGTCCATGGAGGCTGACCGTGGAGTAGGAGCCACACCCCGCGGGCAGGGCCTCAGACGCCGTGGGGTGAATCGGGGGAGGGTGGAGGTCGCTGCCAGCTTTCCCCGTGGCCAAGGCTCAGGGAGTCCCCTTGCATGGCAGGGGAGGGGACAGTGCCAAGCAGGGGTCTAGCAGGAAGCAGGCGCTACGGTCAAACTGGGTCACAGTGAAGGGGCTGGCCAGCATGGGAGGCAGGTACCAGGACTAACCCCGGAGCTTCCCAGCCCTGTGACAGGGAAGCTGGGGACAGGCGCGTCAGCCTCCCGTGAAAGGACACAGCCCGGGAGCCCAAGGTAAACGCCCCCGGAGCAGCCAGGGTCTCAGGGACACAGCCAGCCCTCCTCTCCACAGGTCCCACAGCCAGCACCTCAGTCACTTATACAAAATGACATGTTTGCACAGACCTACCCACGCCAGCGTCCACCTTACAGCGACCTAGGTGACACGCAATGCCCAACGCAATGTCAGCGCCATGTGAATCGCTGTTCAACTGTGTCGTTCAGGGCACAAAACAGGGACGACGTCTACCTCTGTGTTCACTTCAACCACCCAGGCCTGGCTGCGCTCAGCCGTGGACTGTCGGGTCTGGGGTGCAGAGCCGCAGGCAGAGAGCCGACCGTGCTCATGGGACCGGCCCACGCCACCACAGAGGCTGACGCCCCGGAGCTGCAGGGCAGGTGGCGTGCGGGACTCAGACAGGGCTAGGGCGGAATCCCTCTTGCTGGGAAGCCTCTGAGGGCTTTGGGCAACTGAGTGAGGACCCCCAAACAACAGGACGCAACTTTCCTTAACGCCGACTGACCGCAGGTGTCAGCAGCATCTACAAAATGCCTTCCCAGCAACACCCTGACTAGTGTTATTTACCTGGGTGCCACAGTCCGACCGCAGTGACCTGTGAAACTGACCGTCATACCTACCAGTTTCCCTGTCTTGTTGGCCAAGCCCAAGGACGGCCAGAGGCGGAGGGGTTCCAGCCCATCTGTCCCAGCCGCAGGATGGGAGGAGGTACCCAGGGCAAGAAGACCTCGGCCCAGACGGGGGTCCAGGGTGCCCGGTGGCCCTCTGCAGGCAGACCCAGGAGGGCTTCTCAGAGCCTGGCCACTGGCCCCCCGCTGGAGAGACCCCACCTAGCAGGGGCCTTCTCCTCCCCCAGTGCTGCCTAACGTGGTGACCGGGACATGTGCGCCAGCTCCTCCAGGCCCTGGTCTCCTCCAGCAAGAGGTAAGGGGGAGGGAAATGTTGGAGGGACCTCCCGAGGGCCAGCACCACCCATGGGTGTGGGTGCCACCCCTTGGCCCCCAGGCACCAAGGGTTGGGGTGCCTGGCTCCTGGTGACACCACGCACCCCACGGTCTACAGTGCAGGGATGGGGGCTTGAGGCTGGGGCCAGCTCCCCCACCAGGCTGTGCGAGGGCTGCCCAGGGTCTGTCTCAGCCCACGTTCTGGAACTGTCACCACGGGCTGCGTGGGCCCTGTGCCTTGACTGCTCTTGTCATCTGCTCTCCCGGCTTGGAACTGGAGTGTCCCCAACGTCTCACGTGCTCAGAGGTGGGCTTTTAGGACACGATTGGATCATAAGGGCTCTGGCCTCTTCAGTGGACTCACCCACTGGGTGGAACACTCATTTGAACGGACTCGGGGAGATGGTAGAAGGTGTAGGAGGTGGGAGCTACAGAAGGGGGGTCTGGGGGTGTGCCTTAGGGACTAGATCTTGCCCAGGTCCCACCACGAGCAGAGCCGCTGTCCTCCCCGTGTCCTGCAGTGGTGCTTCTGCCTTGGTGCCAGCAACTGTGAACAAAAACCTCTAAAACTGTGTGTCAAAATCAGTCTTTCTTCCTTTAAGTTGTTTGTGTCAGACATTTGGCCACAGCAATGAAAGGCTGACTAACACATCTGCCATGGGTTAGTCAGGATAGGTTGAGCCATCATGCAACAACAAACACGCCCCCCCAACCTCATGGCTCAACACCATTACAACAAACGTCTCCATTGCAAAACATTATGCTGATAGGCCTGGTCCTCTCCACCAGGTCAACTGGGGGTCCCTGTCCCTTCCACCTTGAGATGCCACCACCAGATGTGGCCCACAGCAGGAGAGGAGCGTGGAGCACAAAGCCTGGGAGTATTTGGGAAGGAAGACTCCCAGGTTACTTCTGCCCAGAGCTCACGGGGCCATGGCTAGCCACAGGATCACAAACGAGGGAGGCTGGGAGGCTGGGGGTGGGCAAGAGCACAGGGGCATATCTAGCAAATATTATCGTCCCTCCTCCTTGGGGGGGGTAGGGGGCAGGGGACTCCTGATCTAACCAGTCTTGAAGGATGTTCAGGTATGTATGGGGAGCACACGTGTGTCACCTGTCACCGTGTAGCAAGTTACCCCAGGACTGGGCAGTTTCGATGGGTAGGGGTTGGAAGCAGGCTGGCGGAGTAGTTCTGGCTCAGGGTCTGTCACGAGGTACAGCCAAGGTGTCACAGGGCTGAGCCACCTCAGGCGTGGCCAGCCAGAGAAGCCATTGCTGAGACAGCTGAGTCACCTGCTGCTGGCAGAGGCCTTGCATTCCTCAGGCCTTAGCAGGCCTCGGTCCCAACCTGTGGGCGTCTGCATGGGGTGACGGGTGTCCTCACAAGGCACCAGGTCCCCTGGGCAAGTGACCCAGGAGAGAGCCAGGGCGACTCCGATGTCATTTGTGACCTCGGCTTAGATGTCACCACCACACCCCAGAGGCACACAGACTCCGTGACCCCGGGGGCTACTTTGATGTGTCAACTTGCCTAAGCCAGAAGGTGGCCAGACACTGGCTCCCACGTTGTTCCGGGTGGTTCTCTGAGGATATTGCCGGATGCGCCGAATGTTTGACTCAGAATGAGTGAAGCTTAGCGCCCTCCCCACATGGTGGGGCTCAGCCACCCGCTGGGGATTGAGACCAGAGGGCTGAGGCAGGAGGGGCTCACCTCTGCTGAGGGTCCCAGGGCTGGGACTGCTGTGGGCTGGACCTGGACATGGCTGGACCACCCCGTAGGCTTTCCTTGCCTCTGTGGTCACATGATCCAATTCCTTAAAATAAGTAAATGTTGGCCCATTGGTTCTGGTTCCCTGCAGGACCTTAGGCAGGTCTGAAGACCACCTGGAGTCCAGCTACCGCAGGACTGGGTTTTATCAGAAGCCGGGTACAGTGGCAGACACCTGTAATCCCAGTGACTCAGGAGGGATTTGATTTTATATGATTAAAATAAAGCAAAATTAAATTCAAAGGATTGCCAGATGCAGTGGTACATACCCATAATCCCAGTGACTTGGGAGGCTGAGACAGGAGGATTGTAAGTTTGAGGCCAGCCTCAGCAGCTGTGAGCAGTGAGACCCTGTCTCAAAAAATAAAAAGTGCTAGGGATGCAGCTCAGGGGTAGAGCACGCGGATAGCATGAATGAGGTCCTGGGTTCAATCCCCAGTACCAGGAAAAAAAAGAAGAGGAAGAAGAAGAAAGAGGAGGAAGAGGAGGAGAAGAGGAAGAAGAAGAAAGAGGAGGAAGAGGAGGAGAAGAGGAAGAAGAAGAAAGAGGAGGAAGAGGAGGAGAAGAGGAAGAAGAGGAAGAGGAAGAGGAGAGGAGGAGGAGAAGTTGTTTTATAAGAGCCCTGGTATCAGAGGCCAAGGGCCACAGATGGACATGGCAGAGGCCCCTTGTCCCCCAACGCCCCACGCCCCACACTCTGAGAAGCCTACCGGGTCACACTTCCCTACAGACCACCCACGAGGCCCTCGGAGCCCCAGCTCGGCCTACTGGAGGTGCTGATGTCAGAGTCCTCAAGGTCAGGCCCATGGGGAGCCAGCCCAGAGACTGGGGGGACACGGGGACAGTAGTCCCCAGCTGGAGAGGCAGCAGCCGAGCCCTGGAAGGGCACCCACGGGACAGGAAGTGCGAACTCGGACCACTTCAAGTGACCAGTGTCGGGGCACCTGCCCAGGGAGGAGAGCCTCTAGTGCCACCATCAGGCGGTGTCCTGGGGAGTGCCCGTCGGTCACTGGTGTGAGTGAGGAAGTGCTGCGGTCACTCTGCGTGTCTGTTTTAAGGAGGTCGGGGGAGAGGGGGAGGGCAGCCAGTGTCGGCCAGCAAGCCTGGACTACCCGTGTGCACAGCGGGCCTTCGTCCCTCGCCGCAGCAGTTGGTCCTGGGATCTGCCTGTGATCCCTGTCCCCAGGGTCTTGGGTCAGTGTAGGGGAGGCTCAGCAGCCTGGGTTAGAGCAGGCGGGCCTGTCCTGGCCGGCCAGAGGGCCTTGGCTCCAGCCAGGGGGAGAGGCTGAGGAGACCCACCCCTCCATAGGAAGCCGATTCATTGTCCTCCCTGCCCGACCCGGGAGTGGCAAGGTCAGTTGACAATGGAGCAGAGAGCAAGACATTTTTATTTAAAGTCCACAGAGCTCTCACCCCTGGCTTTGGCTTCTGTGATGTGGAGACCTGGAACAGCAGTTCAAATGAGCCAAGGGGGTGGTTGGCTAATGGCATCACCAAGAATGCAGCCTCTGGGATCCAGGACTCCTGGTGATGGCCAAGGTGCTGCCCTCTGCCAACGAGCCCTGGACAACCTTCTTCAGATGACCGTGGTGACCTGCCCCAAATTTGCTAGGCCACTGTTCCCAAGGTGGACTTGCAGGCCCTGAGCTTGGACTGGAGTTGAGTGATGGGACACTATGGGACGAACCGCGAGGCGGGGAAGGCCACCCTCCCTCAAGCCATCTGCAGCAGTCTTGGTCCTTCCTCTGGAAGACACCACAGGAGCAGCCACGACCGAGCGAGCGAGCGAGCGACCGGGAGGATGCCCTAAGGCTCCTCATCTCACCTGGTCCCCGGGGCCCTGCTCCAGTCTCTGGCCAGTCTCTGGGGCAGCCGGTAAAGATGGAGCTGGGCATTGGGAAGGAGCTGCTTCCAGGGCAGTTTCCTCAGGGTGGGACGGTCCAGCTGGGAGCCCCGGGGGGCTGCAGGGCCTTCCCCAGAGCACTGGGCCAACCAGGAGCTTGCCACACTCCAGAAAGCCGCACTGGCCCTCGTTTGAGGCTGGACACGACACCTAGTGGGGCTTTGTCTCGAGGGCTCCTTGGTGGCCACAACCCAAGGTCAGAAGTGCTGACTCTGCAGTCTCTGAGCAGAGCTGGGGGCAGGGAGGGGCAGCCTCCGGAGACCTGACCCTGGTGAGTCACGGCCCCCGAGTCACTGCACTGCCAGGGCACCAGGTGCCTCCCCTCCACCCACACCCTCCCCCGCTCAGGGCCTCAGGAGGGAAGTGGGGAGATGTGACTTCCACGTTCTTTAACGGGGGTGGACACGGTGTCCCAGCTGTGCTTGGACAAGCCTGGAGGCCAGAAGTCACGCAGAGGACAGCAAATGCCTGCGTTCCCGGGCTGAGGAGGGTGCAGCCTCTGCGGTGACATCTCTGCTGTCACACAGAGCCTGGGCAGGCGAGGGGCTCCTCCAGCGCCTCTCAGAGCAGGGCTGAGCTGGCGATGGCAGAGCCAGGGCCACAGGAGCGCCTGCCCCTCTGCCCGGTGCGCAGGGGCTGCTCGGCCTCAGAGAGGTCTGCCCTATGGTTTCTGCACAGCGATGCCCACCTCCGTCTGCGCAGGCCCTGGCCCTTGTCCTCCTGGACAGACCCCACCACGTGGCCTCGCCGTGTCCCACCCAGGCCTAGACTCAAGCGGCGTGGGCACAGGCTGCTCCGCTCCCCTGCCCAGGGCCTGAGCTGCAGGCTCAGGCACAGCTCGGCACAGCCCTGCCTGGCCAGCAGCTGGCCTGCGTCACAGCAGCCTCAGGGCCCAGATCTCAGGGGGGCTGATGCCTAGGCATGGTGGTGGCTGGGTGGCAGAGGGACAAGGCACTGTGGATTCCAGGCCACTGGAGTCAGTGAACCTGGGCTACAGGCCTGGGAAGGCAAGGCCCACTGCCCATGGGGGCAGCATCTGTCCCAGGAGCACAGCACCAGGGCCTCCCTACAGGCCAGGACACAGGTGGTCACCCCCACTGAGCAAGGAGGGCATCATCCCTGTGGTCACCTCCCCCTATGACCAATTCCCCCGTAATCACCTTCTTTACCCCAAGGCCATTTGCCCCATGTGGTCTCCTCTTCCTCTAGTGACCTCTATGTTCACCTTCCCTTGTGGTCACCCTGCTCTTGGTGGTCACCTCTCCCTCCAGGTCACTTCTTCCCTGTAGTCACCTTCCCCCAGGTCACCTCTCCCCTGTGTTCACCTTCACCCTGGCGGACACCCCCTCCTGGGGTCACCTCTCCTTGAGTTCATGCCAACCATCTTGAGAAGCCCTCTGCCTTCTGCCAGAAGCTGGCCCGTGTCCAGTTGGTCAGCCAGGCCATGTTGGCCTTGGGCACCTGACCTGGGGTCACACCCCAGCTCGTCTGACAGGCTGGCTGGCGCGCTGGGTCTCCCATGCCTGAGCCTCAGTTTCCTCCACGACACGGGCACAGAACAAGGTGCCCTTCAAGCCTGGCGCTGCCCGAGTCAGAACTAGCAGAGGGCAGCTCTCAGTCCACCTGCACACCCAGGTTCACACACGTGTGTGTGCAGCATGCACGTCTGGTGGCCCAACTTGGGCTGCTCCTGGTGAAGCCCTTCCAGCCCAGTGGCTGTCCAGGCTCCAGGGCTGCACCTCCCTGGGGTCAGGGGTAGAGTCCTGATGGGAGCCCCGCAAGCTGGGTGGCACACGGCTCCCCTCTTCTGCTTTCCGCAGGCCAAGTTGGGTCCACTCCCTCGCCTGCGCCCTGGAGCTGGCTGGGGCTGCAGCGCCCGCCGACGGTGGACCTCACCTTAGGTTCGTCACCTGCGAGGCAGGGGCCAGCCCACCTGGCTGAGCCAGGCCCATCTGGCCGTGGGGTGGCTCTGCACCTGCAGGCCAGCTCTCAGGCTGTGCTGCTCTGCAGGGGGTGCTCTGGGGGCGCGGGCGTGGGGGCATCTGAGCACAGCCAGACCCTGGTTACAACACGTCATTGCCTCTCAGGGCCAAGGCCCCTCCCACCCACTGGCCGCGTCCACGTGAGAACTGCTGATGAGCGGCCTCCCTGGGACCAGGACAGAGGCAGCCTCTCTGCAGAGTGGGACCCCCACCCCCATTGCTGGAATCAGGACAGTGCAGTGAGGACCACCCCCAGCCACCCCTGGGAGGCTCAGCAGGGCCCACATGTGCCCAGGGTTCTGATAGGGGGTGGGGACCCTGCTGGCCCCGTCTGCCACCTCCTCGTCCTAGGTCCTGGAGCTCTGCCCTGGACGAGCCCCACCAGTTCAGGGGAAGTCATTTTCTTCGCAGAGTGATCCTATGTCCCTTCTTCCAGTGGGCAGGCCACCGGCCCTCTGCCCACGACAGGCCCTTCTCGGGGCCCAGCAGCAGTGACAGGCTGGCACATGAGGCTTGGGCCAGCCTGGTGACAGGGACACAGGAGGTCTGTGAAATTGACCTTTCTCAACACAAAGTCAGGAAGAACCACTGACCCCAGAGTGGGGGAGACGCGGAAAGGGTCGTGTGGCGGGCCTCCAGCAGGGCTGTGGGGGCCACCACGGCCTTCCCCTCAGGTCCCTGCCAAGGCCCCTGAGCTACAGCTGCCTGCCAGCCCCTGGGTGCCCCAGTGGACAGACCAGCAGGTGGGACTTGGAGTGGGGAGGAGCAGGTAAGCCTCAGCCCCATGGAGAGCAGCAAGGGACTTCCACAGACACACTGCCCAGGGGATGGCCTGGAACTGCTGGGGGGAGGGGGAGGGGAGGCTGGGGGAGAGCAGGGGAGGCTGGGGGTGAAGGCTCCGTGGCCCAGGAGGCTGGGGGGTGGCTCAGGAGGCTGGAGGAAAGGGGCTCGTGGCCCAGGAGGCTGGGGGGGTGGGGGATTCGTGGCCCAGGTGGCTGGGGGGTGGGAGGCATGTGGCCCAGGAGGCTGGGGGTGGGGGGTACGTGGTCCAGGAGGCTGAAGGATGAGGGGCTCCATGGCCCAGGAGGCTGGGTGATGGGGGATTCCATGGCCCAGGAGGCTGGGGGGGTAGGGGGCTCGTGGCCCAGGAGGCTGAGGGATGGGGGACTCGTGGCCCAGGAGGCTGAGGGATGGGGGACTCGTGGCCCAGGAGGCTGAGGGATGGGGGGCTCCGTGGCCCAGGAGGCTGGGAAATGGGGGGCTCCGTGGCTCAGGAGGCTGGGGGATGGGGGTTCCGTGGCTCAGGATCCTGAAGGCTGGGGGATGGGGGGCTCCGTGGCTCAGGATCCTGAAGGCTGGGGCCTCGGTGGCTTGGGATCAGAGTGACGCGCATGATCATGCACCTCTACATCCCCTGCCACTGCCCTCTACCCACCTGCTGGGCACTCGCTGGCTCTGGATGTAGCTGCCCACCTCCTGCCCCGCTAGGCCCCTCATGTGGTTGAGTGGGCATGTCCTGTGCAGGCCCCCACCTCCACCCTGCCCTCCTGGGCTGCCTCCACGGCCCCCTCTCTGGGACTGGTCCTCCAGGAGATCTCTCCTGCTTCTAGGCCTGCCCCGTCCCTGCCCTGGCAGGATGGCCCTGCTCACCTGGGCCCCCTGGCCTGGTGGCCCCTGGCCTAGACCCAGGCTGCAGCCCCGGCAGGGCCTGGGGTCTCAGCCTGGGGACTGTTTCCAGGAGTGGGGCTGGGCTTCCCAGGCGGCCAACCGTTTACCCAGCCGCAGGAGAGGACGAAGAGGCTCTTCAGCTGGCCGGTGAAGCAGGGACAGACGGCGTGGCCTCCACGTGGGTCAGCCTTTGCTGGCCCAGGCAGTGCAGCCCTGCCCCTGCCCGGGAAAGCACTCAGTGGCACTTCCTGCTGCCTAGCCAGGACCCCTGCCGGTGACGTGACAGGTCTGATCTCTGTGCATGGTGGTCCCTTCTGAGGCTGTGGGACGAGGGCCCTCTGGCACCCCGCAAGAGGAGGAAGCAGATGTGGGAGGAAAGGAGGTCAGGCCGTGGCTGGGCCATGTCCATGACCTGGAGCCCCCCCCACAGCTCCGGGCTCCCCACCAGCTGTCCACCTGCTGAGAAGGCGGGTTTCAGATGCTCTTCTCCAGGCAGAAACACGGGCCCTGGTTGGAGGAGAGTCTCTCCTCTTCACAAGCCAGGACCCTGGGGCAGGGTGTGGGCAGGAGAGCCGAGGACATCACTGAGCCCCGGAAACCAGAAAGGGGGCTGCGGCCACGGGGTCCGGGGCTGCCGGCGTTCTTCACCAGCAGACCCCGAGGCCCGTGCCGGGGGTCCTTGGTCCTTCGTGGTGGGAACTTGCTGTTTGGGTCTCTGAGGGGGTTCTCTGGCTGGTGAATCACATTGCCACAAACTGAGGCCTAAGACCCAGGAGTCCGCTCTCTCGGTGCTGGGGACAGAAGTCTGACCCAAGGTGTTGGAGGGGCTGTGCTCTCTCCGGGTTCCAGGAGACAGCCCTTCTTGGTCGAGTACCTCCTTTCCGGCTTCCACCACCCAGGGGGTCCTCTGCTTGCAGTGGCCCGGCTCCAAGTCCCTGCCCCCACGGCACCCAGCCTCCTGATTGCACATGCCCGTCCTCCTGCAGGGACACCGGTCATGTTGGCCTTGGGGATCCACCCTGCTGGGCCATGTGGCCTCCTCTTAACTCACCGAGTTACACCTGCAGTGACCCCATTTTCAGATGAGTCACATCCGTGTGCTTCAGGGCTGGGACTCATGCACATTGTTTGGGGACACAGTTCAACCCCTAACTCACTCCTTCTTAGAAAGAATGAGGGACATTCGGAGCCACCTCCTGATGCTGAACTCAAGGCCTTGTCCACCCGATGCTCAGGCAGGACAGGCTCCAGGCAGAAGTAGCAGGAACACGGAGGCTCCACGGGCAGGCCCTGGCCCCCAGCGTCCTGCACAGCACCGAGTGGGCTGCCGGGCTGGGCACACCCTGCCCTTCGCCGTCCCTAGGCCTCCACCCTGGGCTGGCCTCTGTGAACTGGGCTGGCCAGAGCTTGGGGGAGACAACATGGGGAGCCTGGGGTGCCCCACAGAGCCCAGGGACACAGAAACTCCTAACCAGGCAAAGAGCGGTGGGCCCATTCCACCTGGACTCTGCTGTGACAGTCAGGCCAGCAGGGCCCCACGGACCCCTGTGACCTGTTTCCCCATCTGAAACCCTGTGAGGACCAAGTCGCACCCACCCATGAGGCCTCGCCTGTGGCTGGGAAGAGGATCCCTGAGCACAGGAGGTGGACACAGCCCGGCCACTCCCCACCTCCAGAGACCGCACCTGCCTCCATGCCCAGGACGTATCCCCACATGTCCCCAGGTCTGACGGTGGGTCCTGCAGCTGGGGACGGGGGTGGGTCCATCCCCCTGCTAACACTGTCCCCTGGGCCTTGCCCAGCAGCCCCCTGTCCCCAGGCACAGGACCATGCAGGCCCAGTCCTGTGCTGCTGGCCCTCAGTTCCCTGACCTGGAAGACTGCCATGAGCGCCAGGAGGTAGACAGTGAAGGGACGGGGCTCAGAGGGTGCGGCCATGGGCCCCTGTGACCACACTAGGGTAGGCCTCTGTGGGAGGAGCCAGGAGGACGGTCACAGGCCCGGGAAGGGGGCGGGGCTTCAGAGCCAGAAGCTGGTCTGGGGGCTCCTGTGGGGTGGGACTGTGGTCCCTGGGTGGGAGAGGACTCCACACAAGTGCCCGCAGCCCTGAGAGCTCAGGCTGAGAAGAGCTGTCCCAGCTGCCCCTGCAGACAGGCCACTGGCACAGGTGGCTGTCACTGCACCCCTGTACTGGGCCACCCTCTCCTGCAGCTCCGTTCCCGGATCGGCCCAGGGAGAGTGACAGCATGCCCACAGCACGTGGGGGACGGAGGGGCCGACCCAGGACCTGCCCCACCCCCTCCCATTCTGCCCACTGCTGCTGACCGTGGCAGGCGCAGGCAGGGCCAGGTTTCTCTCCTTCTGACGGGTGGCATCTGACGGGTGGCGTTGCTGAGGTGTGGCCCTTCCCCCAGTAGGATCTGGCTTGGGACTTTATTCACAAAGGTAGCTCCAGCTGCCCCTGTCAGCTTTCCTGGGGTCCCCTCCCCCACCAACCTCGTGACTGTCCCTGTGCCCTTGGTGGCCACCTCACCTATGATTTGCACGTGGCTCTTGGCCCCAGGCTTGCAGGTGCTCTGCGCAGGGCAGAGTATCATGTGCCCCCTAACTCCAGTTGCCACCCCAGCAGGGCCAGGGACAGCGGGCCCTCTGAATTCTGAGTGGTGGGTGGCACGCCATGCCCGTGAGAGGCAGTGATCACCACCTGACTCAGACAGGCACAACCACTGGGCCGCCCTGCCTATTTCAGGAAAATTAATTACACCTGGTGCTGAGAGGGAGCTTAGGCCCACCCTCCTGAACTGCCAGCCTTCAGCCTGCCTGCAACCCAGGCCCAGAGAGGGTGGGCAGTGCCCAGGAGCCCCAGGTGTCTGTGGGGCTCCCAGGGTGGTGGCCATCAGGACACCAGGCCCTCCCCTCCCTTCACCCTGGAGCTGGAACTGCAGCCTCTACTTAGGGAGGCCCCTTGTCAGCCTGGTACCAAGGGGCCTGGTTGGGGCTGGCCTGAGGACATGCTGGCCCTGGGATGGCCTTGGGAGGCTCCAAACCTCACAGGCTGATGGTCACCACACATGGGGCAGGCTGCTCTCTGCCCATCTGGCCCTGCCCAACCTGCCTTTCTTTTTCCCACTCGTCTTGAGGGTCGTGTGAGGTGGGAACCGGCTCTGGGGCCCCCGGGGCTGAAGCAGCAGCTCTTTGCCCAGGTGTGTCCACGCCACACTCTGCTGGGCCTGCCCTGCCGTGTCCTGGGCCACACGGGCACCTGCTGCTGTTATTCCCGGGCAGGCAGAAGAAACGGGCTCAGAGCCGTCCTGCCGCTCACCAGCCTCCGCCCTAGCCAGGGGCTCTGGAAGCCCGCGTGGACAGGCAGAATCCTGCGGGAAGCTGGCCGCCTGCGTGCCAGGCCCAGGACTTGTGGGGACATGAACCCCCTCATCCTGGCCAAGCCTTCTTCTGTGTCCATCAACAGAGGCAGTTGCTTTAGTTAGTGGTTTTCAAGTTTTTATCATCATCCTTATAAAAACAAACATACGACCATCATTCCACGAGACACGGTCCAAGATGGTGAAGCCCACAGCCCGCCCCAGGAGTCCCAAAGCTCATTGAAAATGAAATAGAAAATCTGAACAGCTCGGAATAGAAGTCTATGCCAAAAAGTAGAGTTAGGAGTTTAAACAAAGTAGCTTGAGCCCCACGGGCCTTCAGTGACGAACTCCATCAACAGCACTCTGCATGAATAGGTAAGCCGAAATCAGTTTGTATGTTGAAGTTCTGAGGAAATGCGAAGAACTTAGGAATGCAAAACTCAGAGAACAATGGTGCAGACCCAGATTTCTTAGACAAAATACAAAAAAATAACTAAACAAAAATAAAATGATGTTGGAATTCACAAAGTTCATAGTTAAATTTATTGAAATCTTCAACTCTTCAAGTGAAAGGCAAGTCAGAGTGAGAGACGCTGTGGATATCTGCTTGTGCCCATGGTCAGACAGTCCTCTGCGAAGCGCTTAAAGGACTCCTGCTGATTAGGCACAGGAATCAAACTGCCCGACTGAAGGTTGACAAGGGCCAGCTGTGGCTCCATGTCAGGGCACGTGCTCAGCACACATGAGGCCTGGGAGCGATCCCAGCATGACGCACACAGAACTAGTAATAAATCTAAATCACTTGAAGAGCAGAGTGGCTAACAGCCCGTTAGACGATGCTAAAGATCAGTATCCAAGAAAAACTAAACACACACACAGTAAACTACCACTGCGGACCATGCGGACGGCTGCAGTGGAAAACAAGGGCGATCCACAGTGGGTGAGGGTGTGGGACCAGTGGGGCCTGGTGGGGCCACCTGGGGGACAGCCGAGCAGCTGTGTCATCACCTGTGATCCGGAGGCTGCAGTTGAGAAGGGAAGCCGCCCACACGGGGACTTGCAGGCAGGTGTTCATGGCAGCATCAAAAACAGCCCCAAGCTGGAAGCAACCCAGATGCCCATCACCAGGGGAATGGATAAACAAACCACGGCACACCCTCACACACTGGGCCGCAAGAGGGGAGGGGCAGGACCGTGGATCTCCACCCCGTGGGGCCGCGTGAAAGAAGGCACAGAGCACGCGCGGCCTGACTGCTCTTGTAAGGAGCTCTGGAAACACAAGCAGCCCACAGCGACAGGAAGCAGGTCCCCAGTGCTAAGGGCAAAGGGGGCGCCCTGGGACAGAAATGCTCCCCATGCCGACTGGGACGGACGGTGTGTGGGTCCATCGGTGTCAAAACTCCTTGGGCTTCACACTTAGAGTCGGGCCTTGGGTTGCGGCTCGGCTGTGCCTTGGTGGCACTGCTCTGCCCTGGGGACCTTCTCTGCAGATCTGCCCCTTCTGTGGCCTTGGAACGGGGTTCTGAGCCTTCCCCCCCGCAATGAAGGCTGCAAGCGGACACGGGGTGGCCCCGTTCCACCCCCCGCAGAGCTGTCAGAGTCGCAGCAGAAGGGCCCGTGCTCCGGCTGCACGAGCATTTTCAGGTCGTTTTGGTTTTCACAGGAGTCACATTCAGAGACAGAAACTGGTGATGACTCAGTGGACTGAGAGGCAAGCAGCCCCGGGAGAGCAGCACAGCGCCCCTCCCTCCGCCCGCTCCGCCCTGCCACAGCCCTGTTCTCTCTTCCCAGCGCTGACAGGAGGCCCGAGAACAGAGCACTCTCCTGGAGACCTGCCCGCGGACCCTCAAAGAATCCTCCCCCTGATGATCAAAGGTCAAGTCCCAGCAGGGCTGTGCTCCTCAGGCCCTGGCCGCCCGCCCACACACCTGCTGCTGCTCTGGGACATCACCAGGCCAACACTTCTGCTCCCTTCAAGCCTGTTCCTCTAAGTCCGATTCAGTACCCTCCTGGAACTCCCTCTCCCTGTCCAGTGACCCTGTGCTGGGACACACAAGAAGCCAGTCCACTCCCGGGGACGATGTTGCTAGATGCCCAGGGCGGCTCCTTCCTGAAAGCAAGGCCCACGGTGAGACCAGGCTGTGGCCCAGCAAGGAGTGTCCCGTCCTGGCCCAAGAACTGAGCTGCTGCGTGAAGGGCACCGCCCTGACAAGAGGGGCCGGCCCGCTCCGCAGGAGGCCCCAGGGGGGCAGGCCTGGTGCGGCTGGTCAGCTGACAGCTCTCCTTCCCTTGCAAATATTCTGGGCCATTCATACTGGTGGTGACCTCGGGGACACCACTGTATTTACTGAGTGCTCAATGCCTGCTAGGCACTGTGCCAAGCCTCCCATAGGTGGGTCGGCACAGGGTTCCCATCACCCTAAGGCGTAGACACCATGGTGGTGGGTGCCATCTTGAAAACACCCCAGTCATGTCATCTGCCCGGGTCACAGGACTAGAAGGACGCACATGGGGACGCAGACCCCAGGGTGTGACCGCACAGGCCCTGTCCCTGGCCACGACAAAGCTTCATGTGCTGGGCCATAGACACAGGGGGACATAGGCAGCCAGTTGCTTGGCAGCGGGGTCCGCTCGGGGCTATCCCTGGACCTTTGCCACAGGATTAAGAAGGACAACTCAGAACCCACGCGCCCCGCTGCTCAGAGGCACAGGCATGCAGTCAGGGTGTGCCCAAACACGGCTGGGCTCAGCCAGGCCCCGACAGGAGCCAACCCATCCTCAGCCTGAACGCCTTGAGAAATGCCCTGGGAAGGGCACGGCATGCTGCAGAAATGTCGTCTGGGCAAGACCTGGGCGGGGTGCACCAGGGACTCTCCCGCTCCCCTGGCCCTGGAGACTCCTCCTCATCCGAGGGCAAAGGAACCAGCAGGCTATCCCAGGGCAGAGCTGGAGGGCCCTAAGCAGCGTCTGGGAGCTCCCTAAGTGGGGCCCCAGCTGTCACCTGAGAAGCCAAGGAGCCTCATCGTCACCATGCACATCACAAGATCTAGAAGGACCCTTGAGGGTCCTAGCAAGGACTCATTAAGAGGCCATCACACACAGGACTGTTCTCAGTGCCACCGGGCATGACGAGAATCACTTGTCTGCCGGAGAGTGACCATCTGTTGGGGAAATGAGACACGTACTCGTCAAACCATCATTCAGCATGACAAGAATATGGAGGCCAGATGCTGTGAGAGGTCCAAAGACAAGGTCTTCCTGAGAGTGCCTGGTTTCCAAAGTGTGTCACCAGTAAAGAATGGACTCTGCTTGGCTCCATCCATCCTCAGACAGCAGAAGCCACGGGACGTCAAGGGAGCTGGGCTCTCCCCTTAGCCATGACCGTGGAGAGCAGGGACTGGAACCCTGGTTTCTGATCCCTTCAGGCTGCCTTTGCCCTGGGAGCTGACCGTGGAAAGTGCAGGTCGCGATGCCCGGTGCCATGGTAACACCAGCCCTAGGGGGCTGTGTGTGAAGGCGCACGCCTCGGACAGTCAGAAGCTTGGGTTCCAACGCCCCTGGGAGTTGTCCCAGGGGGAGAGGATTCCAGGCCTAACAAGATGACCTCCCTGTCTTGCAAGTTTCTCTGCGTCCTTCAGACTACCTGCTTTGCTAAAGCCTTCTCACAGATAACCTTCTGACGACAAAACCTGGATAAGGCACGTGCTGAGCGAGCTCTGTGTCCTCGAGCCTCACCAGGCTTGGCCACCCCCGGGTCCAGCGTCTTCTCTCCATGTGTCTCTGTGTGTTTCTTGATCCTCCATCACCCCTGGGTTCCTGAACCAGCGGCCGTGCTGGTTGCAGCAGTTAGGGCCCCAACAGGGACTGGATCCAGGGCTACTTCTTGGTTGGATTCAGATGGAGGACCCTCTGAAGGCAGGCATCGGTTAAAGACGAGGAGCACACGTTTCCAGCCAGGTGTCAGACACGGGAAAGCTGGATCCAGGGACAGGGCTCCCCATGTCGCCACTTTAAAGTCACGCTTAAGTCACAGGCAGCCCCGTAGAGAAGGTGCAGCTGTCACCGGGTTTGGAATTTGTTCCTGAAACCTGTCCTGGGTTCCCTGAGGAGGGAACAGTACACACAGGGACGTGGGGAGACTTGTGAAGAGCCACATGCTAGGTGTGCCGCTGAGGACCGGGAGAGGCACCCACAGCGCCTCTCCCTTCGCGGTCTGGACCCATCGCAGGAGGTGTGCACTGGCAGGCTCCTGACACGATTCCTGGCTCCCCAAAATGCCAGGAAGACCGTGAACATTCAACACGTCCTCTGCCAACCGCAGCGTTCCTCCCCGCAAGGCCCTTACCTTATGAGAAGGAACAGGACCTGGAGGAGGACGCCGCCCCAGAGAGCCGCGCGGGGGACGGGAGAGCATCGCAGAGAAGACTTGGGGGAGGAGTGTGGGGAGGGAGGGAGCTGGCTCACACCTTTGCTAGCCTGATTATGACTGTTTCTGCTCCCGGGCCTCAACCCACACCCAACACAAAAGTAAAGGCACCCGGGTCCCAGTGTTACCCCCACCACATCAGGGTCTCTGGGCAGCAAGGGCAGCTGGGGCAGACCCTGGAAGTTTGTGGTCAGCCCATTGGATCACATGCACCCGTTTCTTTTAAAACCGTGAAGAACTAAGTTGCCTGCTCCGTGGGGTCCCACGGCTCCTCCTGCACAGGGCCTGTGGGAGACTCTGGCCAAGAAAGCCCTGCTACCTAGTGACCGGGTCACCTAGCCAAAGCTTGTGTATCAGGGTGATTGTTTGCTGTGGACGTCTAAGTGGATGGAGCTTAGTGCAGAACAGGGTGAGAGGGTGGTGACACTTGGGCACACCACTGTGTGTACGGAAGGCTCGATGCCTGCAGCCCTTTCCTTTTCAGTATTTGAGCAGTTTAATTGGAGGATGTATAATCCATCCACAAAATTTACAAATCAGAACTTAGGTTTTTCATACTCTTACTGATTTTCAAAAGTTACTGGGAGATATTAACTGGTTAAGGCCTCACTTACAATTGTCCACTGCAGGTTTGAGCCCTTTATTTGACACCTTATGTGCAGATCCCTCTCTGGTCTCAGCAGCTCACTCCAGAAGCAAGGGCTGCCCTCGAGACTGCACAACGGAGCAGGATTAATTGATAGGCGCCTGGACAGGCGTTAGTCCTTCCTACTTCTCATACCCCCCAACCCTCAGGAGTTATCCAACGGCTCCGCCTTTTGCTCTCCTCCAAAATCTTTAACCCCATTTCCTGATTTTGTTGCTCAGCTTATTATTAAAGTCAGAAGTCGAGTTCGACCATGGGTGGGGGCTGAGCCCTTTCACTGTGGTGCCTTTTCAGGTCAACGACAATGTGGCTTTGGCAATCTTCTCACACTCAGCAGGTGGCTGTGCTAATTTTCCTGGCCAAGTGGAAAATTACTATCCTGGTAATAAGGTTGTTGGGTTTGCTACTAGAACTTCATTCATTTTTCCAAAAATTCTGTGTCCAGCCAATAGCTGATGCAGTTACAGTATTCAGTCACGGCTCCAGTTCAGGTGAGGCTCGTCACCGCAGCCTTGCTCATACAAGCCCCTTATACCTCTGCACAGCGAGCAGAGCTTCAAGCTCTGTCTGTGCCCTAATGCACTTTGCCAGTGAAGTTCATACCACAGGACAGTTCCTACGGTAGGAGTCGCTGTGCACATTGGAACAACCACTACTGGGTGGCCTGCAGAAAGCTCTCTGTGGGCGGCAGTACCCCCGCTTCATGGACACATCCGAGCTCACGGCACGCTCCCAGGCCTTCAGCGGCTGCTGGTCTGTGCAGCCTGTCGGCGGTCGTCTCTGCAGGCCTGGGCTCAGTCCTCTCGCACAGCATGTCATCAAAACGCTCCCGGCCTACGCAGGGAGTCCCACATCACCCGAGAGCGAGCTCGCCAAGTTCTTTGCCAATGTCCTCACTGTGTCGTGCACACTCCAGTTCTAGCCACTGGAGTTGATCCCCGAGGTCTTTGACCAGACCGGTGGTGGCCGAGGGATGTGACTCGTACCCCTGAATCTGAAAGAGCTGTGTTGTGATCACTTTACTATCAACAGGCGTTCTCGCTTCATTTCCGCCACCACTCGAACAGGACAAAGTACACATGAAGTCGTCGCTCCCCGTTTAGCTGCTCTGGAGTCCTGGGCTGTCCACAGACTAAAACCCATGATGCGTCAGCTTATGCCAGTCCTTCTTTTCAACACTTCTGTGATCAATACCATATTGATCACGAACTGGTATTTCTAATAATCCTCAAGGCCAGGCCGTGGGAGAGAGGGCTCACTTACCCCTTATGTTACAACTGCAAAACAAAAAGGGGAGACAGAGCCCCACAGAGTCCTTGGAAACGTGCTCTTTGTGGTAGGTTTTTTGAATTGCAACCCTGAGGGTCCCTCTGCAGTTGAGGGCCATGACTCCCGCTGCCCCGGGCTTCCAGGCCTGGACTGCTGCAGAGACTCACAACAGGGCCGTGGCAGGGACCAGATCCAGGGGTAATGTGGGGGAGAGGCCACGCTGTGTCTTTCCAGAAGGTGCCCTTCACCCCGTCTGGGTACCTGAGCCTGCTGTTGGTCACCACCGTGGAGGATCCGCCGCCACAGTTCACACAACTGAAGCCCACGCTGACGTGTTGGCCCCGACTTCCACCAGGAACAGGATGCCAGGAAGAAGAGGAGGGGCGCGAAGAAGTCTCGGCAGACCCAGAATGCCTAAAGCCAACATGCGGACGACTCAAGAGCCTGATGCAGCCGCTGAACAGAGGGCCCACCACAGGGAGGTCATCCAAGTCTGCAGCCACCATGTTTGTGGCTGTGCTGGCTTCTGTGAACTGTCAGGTAGGTGGGGGTCATGGGGAACTTCCGGACTTATTTCCCAGATCCACCTTAGAGCATCTGACTCTGTGGACGGGAGACTCCGCTCCAGTACTGACCTGTGGTACACGCGGCGGTGGGAGTTTCCAGATAAACCTGTCACCCCTGTTCACACAACTGGGTTTGGTGATACTGGTCACACTGGGGAACGGCCTATATGTTGGTCCCTCAGTGAAAATACTGGCTGTTTAAAATCGGCCCAAGAGATAAAGACAGTATATGGGGGACCCAGTAGCCATTGTCACTGGCCTCTGGGATTTAAAAAAATATTTCCAGACAATTAGAAAAATGGGACTTCCCAAGGACATAACTGTCTCCCGTGGGGCAGCCACCAATACCTCGTTGCCCTAATGACACTACAGTAGAATGGGTGCCTTTCCTAACTGGGTGGAGTGTGCCAATATTATGCCAGTGCCACACGATATCCCTGGCAGTCGTGGATTTATTCTAGATTGGTCTCATAGACTTGATAAGAGACACCCACACTGAAATCGTGACTCCTGGAGGATTTGTCAGTACGACTCTGCCCTTCAGCCATGGGGGCGTACAGAAAGAGCTGTGGTGTGTGACCGCTGCCTCGGACCTCACCATATACCCCAGTACCACCAAGCAGCACCCAGGACGAGAGCTGTGAAGTGGCTCCCTGCTTGGCCTGCAGGCCTGTGTAGAGTCTCCTTATGTTTTAATTTCTGGGAATATAAAAGTAAACAGGGCAGAAGAAAAATACCACGTGACTTGTCAAAGTTGCAATCTGGCTAATTGCATTCCAGGTATAATAAAGGACAGGAAGTGCTAGTGTTGTACCAACCCTCCTTTGTTATGATCCCAGCCAACACCTCAGAGCCCTGGTATCTGATGCTGGGGTTCAAGCCCCACAACAGATGCCTATCCCGCTGAACAGACACTGGTTGCACTCTTGCCTTGTGGTATTTGGGGTAGTCACTTTAGTGTCTGTGTTGGCCTCTGCCATGACATCCACTGTAGCCTTAGCTACAAGAATGCAAAATGCTCACTTTCTTAATGATTTGGCTCAGAATACTTCAAAAGCCCCACAGAACCAGGTAAATATTGATGGCAAGATAGAAACGAAGTTAAATGTCCTGGAAGCTAGAGTCATAAATACAGCAAATGAACGTGCTGCTCTTGGATTCAAGCAGTGGCTTCATTGCCATGCTGACTACAGATATGTTTGTGCTACAGCAGCAAAGTGTCATGCCCTCAGTGGGCTTGGGAGAACACTAAGAATTACTCCATGGGCATTTGGTGAAAAGTAATGACAGTTCAGTCTCCGTGACCCTCATCATCACATTCAAGATATTCAAGAGAGCAGGAATGATCTTGTGGATCCCATACGTTAAAACACAGTAGGGTACATTTTTGGAATTATGTGTTTGCTACTGATATTCTTTTGTGTTATAACGGTGAGATGCTACATCTATCAAAAGAAGTCCAACCACTCCAAACAATAGCTCATCACTTGCATTTAAAAAATAAAAAAGGGGGAGATGTGGAGAGCAGTGACTTGAACCCTGGTCTCTGATTCCTTTGTGGCTGCCTTTGCACTGGGAGCTGACTGTGTGAAAGCACAGGTCGCGATGCCCCAGTTGCTACAGTAATGCCGGCCATAGGAGGCTACGCGCAAAGACATACGGCCCTAGAAATCAGAACCTTGGATTCGGACGCCAACTCCCAGGGGTAGAGGATTCCAGGCCTAACAAGATGACCTCTATGTCTTGCAAGTTTTTCTGCGTCCTTTAGACTGTCCACTTTGCTAAAGCCTTCTCACAAATAACCTTCTGGTGACAAAACCTGTATAATACACATGCTGAGCGAGCTCTGTGTCCATCAAGCCTCACCAGGCTTGGCCACCCAAGGGCCCTAGCTTTTTCTCTGTGTCTGTTTGTCTTTTCTTAATCCCCCATCATCCCTTGGGCTCCTGAATTGAAGCCATGCTGGTCGTGGCACAGGACAAGGCTCTTGAGAGTGCAGACTGCTGTGGGCCCCTTGGCTGCTCCAGCCTGGGTCCCTGTGCACAGTGGGGCACAAGTGAGAACCCAGGGGCTTGGGCCTGGGTTTTCTAGCTCTCCTGGAGGGTGTGGTTGGCTTGGCCTTCCTGTCCCCACGGGGCCTCGTGACGGTTAAGGCAGTAGTAGCCACAGCCAGGGAGTGGAAACATGCTCACTCGCCCCTAAGGGTGTCCCACAAACCACCAAGACTCCCCAGGACACAGGGAGGCCCCCACCTCTCACACCAGTCCTGCTGCCAAAGGCCCACTGCAGGGCCACTGAGGGCTGGGATGGCCTTGGAAGTAGCACTCCTTGTGCAAAAGCCCCAGGGCCCTGGCCACATGCTGAGGCGCTCTGGCCCTCCTGGCAGGTTCCATCCCCAACAGTGGCCGGCCTTCGCCTTCCCTCCTCCTGGCGCTTTGTGGACACTATTGTCCATGCACTGGGCATCTCCCCTTGAAGATCCCTTTTATTTTTGGTATACAGCTTGAACCCAGGGGTGTTTAGCCACTAAGCCATATCCCTAGCCTTTTAAATTTTTTTTTTTTTAATTTTGAGACCAGGCTCATTAAGTCCTTAGGGACTCCCTAAGTTGTTGAGGCTGGCTTTGAACTTGCAATCCTCCTGCCTCCGCCTCGTGAGCCATGGGGACCACGGTGTGCCATAACACCCAGACACCTCTGTGAATGTGATCAAGTCCTAACGGAGCTGCTTCCACCTTTTGACTCTGTGTACTGCAGCCAGCAACCTGCTTAGGAAGCTCTCTGAGACCCTGCTCTCCATTCTTTGGGTGTAGACCAAAAAGAGGAGCTGACGGGTTACTGGGGAGCCCTGTCATGCTGTGAGTTGCTGTGTGGTGTCCCTGGGGCCTTCCCACCAGCCAGCACAGGGCTGTGATGATGGCTCTACTGTGTGTGAAGCTGAAATCATTCTGCAAGGAACCGAGCCTCTGTGAGTGTCCATGCCACCTCTGCCCTGTTGCTGGGAGGAGCCAAGGCTCTGAGACTAGGCTGTGGTTTCTCTGCTTCTTCCCAGTCCTGACCTATGAGTGCCTCCAAGAACGTCCTGGGGAGGGAAGGCCCACTGAGGAGACCTGCTGAGATCTCAGTGACCTGGGGGCCGGCGGCTGGCAAGGCTGGAGGAGCCCTCATCGCTGGGCCACCCGCCACTGTTCCTGGGGGGCTTTGGTCTGCCTGGCAAGACTGGGGCCGCACTGGCGTCACGGCCTCTCTGGTTCCAACGTCAGTGAGCTGGAGGCTGAGGCCACGGCCTCTTGATGAGGTGCCTGGAAAAGCTCCCCGAGACGAGCAGGAGAGGAGTCAAGGGTCCCCCAAATATTTTATTTAAATATTAAATTAAAAAAAATATGTCAACTAATCATTTGGCATACATTTATCATGTTAACAAAAGAAATAAAACAATTCAGTCATGGTAAAAAAAACACAACAATTATATACATCTCCATCAGATCACGTAGTGTCTTAAACAGGCTGCCGCACTACAGTCTGGGACAGCGCTGTCTGGAAACTGGGAAACAGCCGCACGCCCAGGACAGCGAGAAGTGAAGACGCGACTTCATCGACCTCCAGAGGGTCTACAGCGTAAGAAAAACCAAAATCCCTATGAAAGTAAAGTGCTTGTCCTTGCTTCAGAGAACAGAGCGGCAGGAGGCCTTGGATGGGTGGCGTGCCGCGGGAGGCAGAGGCCGGGGTACAGCCCCGCTATGACACGGAGGCCAGGCTGGGCCAGGTGCAGGCAGGCGAGACCTGGTGCTTTCTCAGCAGCCTGGCACCAGGTCTGCGCCCCAAGGACAGTCCTCCACAGTCACTGAAAAAGCCACAGCCAGTGGTGGCGGCAGCAGACACAGGCAGGGAGACAGGCCCGGCGGCTGGAGGGCAGGGCCACAGGCCACGCCGCGCACTGGGCGCACCAGCCTCCGTGACCCTCAAGTAGCTCAGTCAATCTTTGGCTTTTGAAAACCCCCACTTTCCCCTTCAGGATGACCGCCGACCTCCGTAACACTGCGGGCCCTGCGCCCAGCAAGGCACCTGGTCAGGGAGGGGAACTCACAGAGCAGGGAGCCGTTTCCTGTCCCAGGGAGCTTCTGGCTGGCTGGGTGGCCATCTGTCAGGCCAGGCCACTCCTCTGCCAGCTCCAGCCGCTGCCCCTTCCTCAACACAACCTGGTGCTGGGGGTGCTTCTCAACGTGCCCGGGAGAGGTTCAAACAGGAACACGAAAGTGTAGTACAAAATATAGAAAATAATAGTGTCTGTTGTCCCTATTTATATACATATACAGTATCTGCTTAAAAAAGAGAGCTTTACAAACACTGACCCAAGCTTCCTATTTCACTCTCCGTGAACAAAAGCCAGATGATCAGCGCTCGGCTGGAGCTGGCGCCAGGGGCAGAGGCAGCAGGCGGCCCTGCGCCCACCTCCCACACCCGACGCGGCCCAGCGTCCCCAGTCAGGTGTTGCTGTTGGACCCTGATAATGAAATGCATAAAAACTCAGTAATTAGCAGCAGAAACGAGATGCGCAGCAGGAAGAAACTGAGGCTTCCTCGCAGTGCCCGGGGCTCTGGGCCAAGTCGCGCCCCCTAGCTCCTCCTCGGAGCTCCCCCAGAGGACCCCGCAGCACTGCCTTGAGCAGCGGACGTGTGACACTCCTCTGAAGGAAGGAGGGCAGTCCCCCAGCTCTGGTTCGGGGAGAGGACCCACCACCCGGCGGTCCTCAGGAGGACTCTTCTACATGGATGCAGAAGCAGCAAGTTCACAGTTTTCGTTACAGCATAAATGTTTCAAGAGGTGAGGACTAGAAGTAAAGCCAACAGGACACCACGAGCATGCGCGGGGGCAGGGCCTGCTGTCACCGCCAGGGAGGGCAGCCAGGCCCCACCCTCGCCCCGTCCCCCCACGACACTCACTCCTCGATTATTATTTTTCTTCAAGAAGTTTCCAGTCCCTACTCAAAGTTGAGGTCACTCAGTGCAAGAAAAAAACATAATAATAAAACAAAAAAAAATAACCTAAAAAGCCCATACACCTAACGTATTGCTTGTTTTGCTTCTAAAAAGTTCTTGGCTCTGAGTCCAAAATGTCTTCACATACTCTGAAATTATTGCTTAGAAAAGTCAGTGGGCACAGTGGGGCCACCTCACTGTACCAGGACAAATGTCCCCCGCTGGCCAGAGGTCAGGTCCTCCATCTCACAATCCCCCTGTGGCAGCCCAGCAGGGTCGCAGCCTGGGGCCAGCCGAGAGAGGCATGGTGGCAGGGACCCCGTGGGGAGGACGGCTGGGCCAGTGCTGATGTGCAGGTGGGCATCCAGAAGCCGTGCAGCTGACATCACCGGGGACACACCGGCCTGGAAGAGGGGGGCGGGCAGCAGCGGGAGCCCCGACACAAGGGGGCTGTCGCAGGGGGCGAGCACATAGGAGGTGGGGGGCAGCGGGGGTGCCTGCTGGCAGCTGGGCAGGGCAGTCGGGTGATGCTGTAACTGGAGCAGCCTGGGGGACAGAGAACAGGGAGGCGACAGGTCACCCCACCAGCTCTGCTCAGAGGCTCTCAGGTTTCTGCAGTGCCCAGGTTGGTCCTGCCTGCCCTGTGCAGCTGCTGGCTAGGTGGCCGAGGCCCCCCGAGCTGCGTAGGACAAGCTCTGAGCCATGTTCTCACCGAGCTTCTCTTCACCTCTCAGAGATGCCCATGACAGGCCAGCTCCAGTCTCTGCTGCCCTCCACCCACTCACGAGTAACCAGCCGACCCCTGCCTGCCCCCTTCCCAGGAAGCGCCCGGTGGGCCTGGGGAGCGGCCTACCTCTGCTGCTGCAGCACCTCCTCCAGCAGGCTTCTGCCCTCCCGGCCACTGGTGCCACTGCCCTGCAGACCCGGGCTCTGGGTGGGGGCGTGCAGAGTGCTCAGGCCGCCCCGGGAGGCCCGACTGGAGGAGGACTGGCACACCTGGCGGGCCAGCCCCTTGATCTTGTTCAGCCCCAGGAACCCCTTGGTCCTCGCATTCTTCCTCAGCTGCTGCCGGAAGGCCTTGAGCCCTGGGGAGAAGCAGCACAGGGATGAGGGCTTGCTCCCGGCTCCGCGTCCCAAGCCCTGGGAGGGGGCAGGAGGGACGAGCGCCTGGCTGTCGTGGCGTCCTACAGGGAGGCAGAAGTCCTCGCTCCCCTCCCTGAGGTTGGGGCGGGCTCGACCCCACCTGGGCAGCATCTGCACAGACGCTCCAGGGTGGATGGGCACGAGCAGCACTGTGGACCCACAGGCTCCCGGGCCCACGTGGGCAGAGGGCTGGGATGGCATGGAGGAGCCCAGGCAGCAGGGGGTGCAGGGCTGTGACTGTCGGAGTCCCTCCCTGAGCCTCCTGAAAATCAGTGGCTGTGGCCAGCACACACAATCCCAGCTCACAGAACTAGCCACCAGAGGTCATCTGCCATACCCAGGCTCGAGTCCACCCAGGGAGACCAGGCTGCCCAGAGCTGGAACGGCAGCTCCAGGCTGCCCAAGAGCATGCTGGGTCCCCACACCAGGTGAGAAGGGGGAAGGCCATCTGCCACCAAGGACAGAGGTGTCTACCAGGGACAGGAGTGTTCCCGCCAAGGAGGAAGTGCACATGAAGGGTGCCTCACCTTGAGTCAGTGAGGTGTCTGATGCCCTGCGTCCCTCCTGGAAACTGACCGGGAGCAGCCCTGCTCTGCCCAGGCCACCCTGAGCCTGCAGCATGGGGGTGGCAGACTGTGCCCCCAGGAATGGCGAAGCCAGTCTGACTGGGGAGCAGGTGCCCAGAAGCCCCTGGGTGGCCAGGCTACTGCCAAGCCCGACGGGACTTTCGCCTGCGGAGAAGGTCAGACAGCTGTCGGAGCTGGTTCCTTCTGAGGCCGTGGCCGCGGTGCAGGAAGAGGAGACGACTATACCTGCAGGCAGAGTAGGGTGTTGGTGAGGGCAGGACAGCCTGTCTCTCTAGGCCAAGGCAAAGGGACAGGCCCCTGGCACTTGCCCCTGGTGAGGAACGTCAGCTGGCCTTTCCCAGCTGGACCCTCGCCTGGGCAGGAAAAGGGTGTCCACTGAGGGCTCCAGAACCCCGGAGCCCAGGGACCGCACAGGTGGGCAGGCTATCAAGAGGCTCAGACCCCAAAACAGAGAGGCCCGGGCCAATCACCCAGGGCAGCCCCTCCACCAAATGAGCATGCACACTGACTCCAGTCACCAGGGCCTGGGAGTTAAAGCAGACAAGCAGATCCTGAGGACTATGATCGACGGCAGATACCAGGCAAAAAGGTCTGTTCTAAGCAAGGCTGGGGTGGCCTAAGCCCTAACCCATGCACCAGGTCCTCAGGGCACTTACAGGGAGGGGTGATTGGGGAGAAGTGGGTGGAGACCTCAGCCAGTGTGTGCCTCCGGCCTGTGCTGCCAGGCAGGGGCTCCTGAGCCTCCTGCTCCTCCTCCAGACCAGGACCCAGCCTGGCTTCCTCGCTGATGGCCGTGTCCAGAAGGCTGCTGGGGGAGACGGGGCGGTGCTGGAACACTCCATTGCAGTTGACATCCACTGGGAAGAACAAGGGCTGCAGGGAGGGAGACCAGTGACCGACTGGGCTCTGTGAGCACAGGCGGGGGGATCACGGCCTCTAGGAAGGATGCCACCTGCCCTGGGCATGGCTGTGGGCACTACACACCTGCAGGGAGCTCTGGAGGTCACAGTCCATCTCAGCCTGCAGGACACACTGCGCCAAGGCCTGGGGCTGTGGGCACAACAGGGAGGATCGGAAAGGGTCCCCGGGGAGGCTTTCCTGAGGCACCTGGGGTCAACAGAAGAGAAAGACCAAGTTCGCACCGAGACTGGGGCACACAGATGCTAGATGCTAAATGGCTCAGGACACGCCCTCCTCTCCAAGGTCACATGAACGTGCAGGTGACCAGGAGCAAGTGCCAAGAGGCCAGCACCAGGGCCAAGCAGGAAACAAGTGGCTGTGGGGCAGTCCCAGTGGGGCGGCCCGCACCTCGTCACTTCCGGGCAGCCGTGGCCTGCCACCTAACTTGGGAGAGCCAGGGGGCGGGGATTCTGAGTTTCATCCCCATGGTCCAAGCAAGGGATTCACAGTAGAGGACACCATCCAAGGCCAAGGGCCAAGAGCAAGGCTTGGGAAGGAGTCCTCTCGCTCACCTCACAGCTGCTGAGGTCCGAGCTTCTGGGCCGGGGCGGCCTGGCAGGCCCGGGGCGGGCCGACGGCTGTGTGCTCCGGTACTCCTTGAGGCGCTCCAGCAGGAGGTAGTAAATGGCAGCAAAGTGGTTGTAGCTGCTATTCTGCAGTGACTGGGGCAGAGGACGGTGGGGTCAGGCGTGGCTGGCACTCGGGCCTGGAGCTGCACCTTGGGCCCCTGTGCTGGCTGCTGGGATCCCCTACCAGGCTATTCCCAGGTTATTCCCGGGTGGTGCAGACTATCTCTAAACTAAGCTGCACCCACAGGAACTCCAGTGCTGAGAGCCCGTCTCTACTCCGCTGCTCCCAGGCCGTCTCTACACACAGGGTAAGTCAGTGGCAGTCCGGGCAGGTAGGCGGTGTGCTCACCTCCACGGTCCTCTGCCGGTCAATGCCAAGGGCCTGCATGATGCCCAGCACCTGCTCGTTGTAGTCACCCAGGTTGGAGGTGTAGCTGTGCACAGAGAAGGTGGGGTCAGCCTGCTGAAGAAGGGAGGGGTCGGCCTGCATCCACCGGTGCTGCCAGATCTGTGCGATGGTGATGCGCTTGGCGGGGTCCACCACCAGCATGCGACGGATCAGCGTCTCGCAGTCTGGGGGAGAGGAGGACACACGCTGAATGCTGGGGACCAGGCTGTGCACCCACTCTCACCGGGCACGGTGACAGTCCTAACAAAGGCTGGACCCTGGGCCCACACCTGCCCCCAAGGAGACCGGGGCTCTGGGAAAGGCACACTTTGGTCCCTCAAAACATCCCCAGGAAGAACCAGACCCCGTCTTGGTGTGACACACTAGGGCAGCAAAGGGTCAGACATGTGAGAGAAATAGAAGAGCATGTGCACAGGGGCCGTGAGAACTGGGGAGAGGCCAGCATCTCAGCCTGGCCCTGGGGAGACTGCAGACACCAGACTCTTGAGAGACAGCCTGAGGGAGGACCCAGCCTGGACCCAACCTGGCCATAAGTAGGACACTAAGGAGGCACCCCAGGGGTCAGGTTTCTCTTGCGTCCAGCCACCGGAGCCGGATTCAACGACGTGACAGTGGACTCAGTAGAAAGCCCAGCAGCCATGCAGGAGACCCACACCCCTGCTTCTCTCCGCAGCCATCACCCACTCACCCACCTTGAGCTACAGCAGGCCGGCTCTGTGGCTACCCACCTTGAGACATGAAGAAGGGGATGCGGAACCGGCCCTCCAGCACCCGCTGCCTCAGCGTTGGAAGGTTGGGCCCATCAAAAGGGAGAGAGCCACAGACCAGGACATACAGCACGACACCAAGGCTCTGTGAATGACCAACAGCAGAGTCAGTGCCCAGCAGGCTGCCAGACGTGGCCTTGAGCTGCAGGGTCCACGCTCACAGGCTCTTACCCAGATATCCAGCTGGGGGCCTTCGTACTCCTTCCCCTCAAAGACTTCAGGGGCTGCGTATGGTGGGCTCCCACACCATGTGGACAGAGGCTCTCCCGGGTTGTAGAAATTCCCAAAGCCAAAGTCTGCAAGGCAAAGAAACAGACGATGGACGTCAGCCTAGAAACGGCAGGAGCTGCAGTTTCAAAGTGGACTTAGAAAGCTGGACCTCCCTCACAGCCTCCACACCCAGTAGCTGTCCCCTGGACGCAGCCCCCCTCACCCGCCAACTTGATGTCCATGTTGCTGTCCAGCAGCAAGTTCTCCGTTTTGAGGTCGCGGTGGACGATGTGGTGGTTGTGGCAGTACTCCACGGCCGACAGAATCTGCCGGAACTTCTTCCGCGCCTCGTTCTCACTCAGGTGTCCGTTGGAAGTTAAATAGTCTGCAGAACGAGGAAACGCAGCTGTGTCCCGAGATGAGCAGCGTGGCTGCCCTCGGGGATGGGAGGCACAGGGTCCGAGGACGAGTGGACCCAACCACATGGGCAGGTTCTGCCAAGTGAGCACACTTGGCTCCAGTGGGTATTAAAAACAAGTGTGGCTTACCAAACATTTCTCCATTTTTCGCAAATTCGGTAACAATGTAAAGCATATCCTTTGTTTCCATAACCTAAAACAAAACAGAAAAAGACCTAACATTAACCCAAGAAAAGAACACACTACAGGTACAAATAATCCACCTGAACCCGTACATCTTTACTTCTACAGGATGAGCACAGTCAGAAAGGGAAAAGAAGAAGCCCCTGCAGTAAAGTACCCAGGGGGCTTCCTCCCCACAGTGACCGGAGCACCTGTCCGCGACCTGATGCCTTACTGTCTCTGCATCCTCCTATGTCACCTACTAACTCAGGCTGCCCTAAGTACCTCCCAGGACTTTGGGGGCCACTGCACTTGATCTGGACCCCTCACACGTGACAGGTGATTCAAGTCAGCAGCCAGAGCAGACTGAAGGGTGGCTGACACTCAAGTCCTGCTTGCTTCCCGGGCGAGACAGAGGCCCTAAGAACATGGTCCTGCCATCAGGCTGCAGGGAGCCACTCTGGTCCACAGTGGATTGTCAGCATGTGCCGGGGGGCAACAGTCAGTGTCAATATACACCTTGAAAGTTCATATCCACGGGGAACTTTGTGTTACCTAAGAAAAGGACTTTAAACCTAACTAAGAACAAGGCAAAATTCAAATCTTTTGTATTGAAAGAAAACAAACTCATGCCTGTGTGTGTCTGAACATATTTTAGAGGAAGAGAGTCAATATTCTTATGAGGAAAAAAAAATTGGGGGGGGGTTCAAAATATAGTTATTCCTTTAAAAAGACACTTATAGACAACTGCTTGGATCCAGAAATCTAACAAGAAAAGTATTATTAAAATTCTAGCTAAATTGCCCAGCCTGCCCCACCCATGTGTGGAGTAGACAGCACTGCTCATTCTCTCCCCATTAAAAAAAAAGAGGAGGAGAAGGAAAAAGATTCCAGAATCCCTTTAACTCTTTAAAACCTTGATGGAAAGGATGAAGCAGCTGGGCAGGTTCCAGGCCCGGGCAGCTGCTCGCACATCAGACGATGTCAAGACCAAAGGACCGCGCGTCCTCGCTGCCCCCCACCCAGACAGCCATCAGTCACTGTGGCAACAGCAAGCACCTCCAGAAAAGGCCTCTGGCATTGGGCATGGGCAACAGACTTCCTTCACTGAGCCAACTCCACCCAGGGGACAAAGTGGAAGAGCAGGGACACAGGAAGGACTGACGTCGTGAGTCAGCTCTTCACAAAGTCAGAAGCCACAGCAGCTGGGAGGCACACTTTCCAGGCACCAACATCGGTGGCCCTGGAGGAGACTTCTTATCTCCAAGCACAGTTTAAACATGACGACCAAATGAGACAGGAGCTCTGAGCACAAGGCCCTGAGCTCTGTGCTTAAAGACACCGGGGAAACTGTCCCTGCATGAGAAGCACAAGCTCCAACAACACAAGTCCAGGAGCCAGGGTGGGGGTGCACTTAGATCACACTCTCCTACCACAGTGCATGCAGCCTGCCAGCCGTGCACACATGTCTCCCACAATCACCTGATTCACACAGCTCCACCCGAGTCTCTAAGAGGAATTTACAGTCAACACAAGCAGATGAAGTAGTGACTACCTGCAAAGCCTTCACTTCTCTGCAAAGCAGAAGTGACTTCATCCTAGCAAAAGTGGTCATTATCACCAGGAGGTACAAGAAGGAGACTGCTTTGCTGTCCTAATTATTTACTTGTTTCCCAAAGATATAATTAATGTATTAATTTTAATAATAAGAACAAAAATAAAGTCAAAAAATAAACCAACGGATGGTCACGGGTAAGTCACGTTCCTAACAGGTAGCAAGTGGCAAGTGTCTGTGACCAAAGAATCTCCCTGTGCAAAGAAGAGTTAAACAGGAAGAGGAGTGCTCACTGATGCCCTTGCAAAGGTAAGTTCATGAAAACTGGTAAGAACAGCTCTTTTAAAGTTTAATAATCGTGTGCAAAGGTAGAAGTTTCTAGTTGTACTCAAATTTGTCCTTCTGGACCAAGTCCAGGACCTGTATCAACACTACAGAAGTGGTTCTCAAAGTGAAGCCACTTAAACAACAGACCTGTATGCATTTAAACTGGAGAAAGTTTTGATACTAGATAAAATTTTAATGAAACAAATCTCCAATTATAATCCAAAAGCAAGAAAACGGTTGCAAATACATATGCATATCTTATAAAAATCACAACCAGCTCACTGTCTCCCACACACATCCAGAAAAGGGGCACCTTTCAGAAGCCCCAGGCTTTGGTTGGCAGGACTACCTGGGCAGGGAAGGCAGGGGACCTCACCTGGTAAAGCTTGATGATGTGGGGGTGGTTCAACAGCTTCATGAGCTGGACCTCACGGTAGATTTTCTCCAAATTGCTTGAATCTAATCTTGTTTTATCTATTATTTTTATTGCAACCTGCATATTTTAAAAAGGAAAAGGATATTAGAAAAACAAACCACTTATCCACATTTATAAGTTTCATTTTTTGCAAGTTAATTTTGCAAACACTTTATATCTCCTAAAAGGTCACAAAAAGCTGGGGAAAATTAACCAAAGGAACCACTGATATTTAAAGAAATCAAAGTTACATGTCTCAAGTGAATGAGGCCAGCTTAGCTCTGAATCCAGGAACCACGCCTCCCCTGACTGTGTGTGCATGGTTTTTCTTGTTGTTTTGTCTTTAGTTTGGTTATTATTCTCACTGCTATTCTTTAAAATTTGTACAAATTATATATAAACGTATCACAGGACTTTTATTCTTTACCAGACTAGGGCGTTAACAATGACTGACAATCAACCCAGCAGGCGGTGAATCAGCCCGGGGTCTCGGGTCAGGCTCCCTGTCCTCCCCGCGGCGCCCCTGCGCACCTGCGTTTTGGTGACTCGATGCCGCGCCAGCTTCACCACCGCAAAATTGCCTTTGCCCAGCGTCCGCTCCACATCGTAAAAGCCCACGCGGAGGGGTTTCTGCTGGCCCTGGTCGACGCCCGCCGGGGCCGCACTGAACTCGGACATGATCACCATGGCTCCGGGCCGCACCTGCAGACCAGCGAGGGGCGAGCTCAGCGCGGACGCCGGCCGAGGCTGCGCACGCCCCAGCCCGCCGCCCGCGGTCGGCTCCACTCCAGCTTCCGGACCCTGTTGGGCCACTCGGCCGAGCTCCGCTCGGACACTACCGGCCCGCAGTCGGCTCCACCGGGACCTCTATTCCCCTTGGGACTTGAGGACCCGCTCCCACACCTGTCGCTCAGGGTCACCTCCGGTCTAGTAGTCCCGGATCGCATTAGCTCCGCGGGGCGACAGGACCCGCCTCCGCCGCCCGCGGTTGGCTCCACCTGATCCCCAGACCCCGTGCGCCCCGCAGGCAGTGCAGAACCGCCAGCCCCCGCCGTCGAACCGGTTCCATCCCGCCTCGAGGACCCCGATCTCTGGGGGTGTGCGGACCCGCTCCCCACCAACACCGCCGCCTGCGGACACCGCCGCCGGCGGTCGGGGTTCCTTTGACTCAGAGACTCCGGTGCCCCCCGCGCCGTGCAGAACCGCTCCTCCCCGCCCACCAACGCCCGGTCGGCTCCATCCCGACTCCAGGACCCCGATCCACGCGATCCGCGCAGTGAGTGAGGACCGGCTCCTCGCCGAACCCCGCCGCCCACGGTCGGCTCCATCCCGATCCTGGGTCCCTATCCCCGCGGCCGTGCGGACCCGTTCCTCGCCGCCCGCGGTCGGCTCCATCCGATCCAGAGACCCCCGAGCCCCGCGGCCGTGCGGACCCGCTCCTCCCCGTGCCCGCCGCCCGCGGTCGGCTCCATCCCGACTCCAGGACCGGGCTCCCCGCGGCCGTGCGGACCCGCTGCTCCGCGCCCCACACAATGGGGAGCCGGGGGCTGCGCGCCCGCCCGAGCCCCCCGCGCGCTCCTGCAGGGCCTCCAGCGGCGGCCGCAAGCCCGAGCCCCGCCGCCGCTCACCTCCGCCGCCGCCCGCGCGCCCCGGCCCGGACGCCGCCGTCCCCGCTGCCCCGCCGCCCGCTCGGCTGCTCGCGCTACTCTGGCGCCTGCCGCTCGCGCCGCCGCTGCTGCCGCCGCCCGGGCCGCGCCGCATGTCAGCGCCGAGGCGCCCGCTGGCCGCACGCGGCGGCCGCCCCGCCCCGCCCCGCCCGCCGCCCCGCCCCGGCCGGCCCGCCGGCCGCCACAGCCCATTGACGTCGCTTTGACGCCAGAGCGACGCGCGGCCCCGCGCCAGGCGGAGGGAGCGGAGATCGGGCGGTTGCCAAGAGACGGGCGGCGCTGACGCGCGCCGGAGAGGCCGTCGCCCTGGCGACCGGGGCGGTGACGTCAGGGGCGCCGGCCGCCCGCGCCGCCGCCGGCGCGCCCCCTGCCGGGCACCCGGGGCCCTGCGCGCGGCCCTCTGGCCCCGCTGCGGGAAGCACCGCCCGCGCCCCCGCCAGCGCCCCGCCGCGGGGACCCGCGAGCCCCGACCCCCGCCCGGGTCCTCGCGCTCCGCTAGACGGGACGGCTCCTGGGCGCCGCCGCAGCTCCCCAAACGCGAATGGCCCGGCCAGCGTCGCCGCTGGCCCCCTGCTCCCGGGGTCCGCGCCGTGGGGCACGGCCCCCTCCGTGTCCCGGAATCCGCGGGACGGCGGGCCGGGGAGCTGCGGGGCGGCGCGCGGGAGGGTGGGCGGGCGCCGGGCGCAGCGCGAACCCCCTCCCCGCCCGGAGAGGCGGCCAGCTGCCCCCACTGGCGGCCGAGCCCGCGCCCCAGAAGCCTGAGCCAGCCGGTCACAGTTAACTTTTGTTCTGAAAAAAATCTCAGTGTTCAGCAAGTTGGAAACTCAAAACATGAGAAAACGTGGTCGGCGTCTTCCGGAGCCCCGCAGCCCATCCAAGGGTCGCACTCGCAGCCGGGGCCCAGCGCCCTCGGGGGCCCGCGGCCCAGGTGAGGTGCTCAGCATACAGGCAGAAGGACACAGCCCCTGCCAGCAGCCCTGGCCCCAGCACAGATCATCAGGGCGGCAGAACCTGACCCCTTGAAAGACTGGGCATTCTGTGGCTCCCTGGCGACGGTTACAGTAGGCCAACTGGCCGGTCCCACCATGCCCCCAGAGACTTCACCGCAGCAGGGACTCTGGGGACCTGGATCTTCTGCGCAGCACCTGGGACCTTGGGGCTCACCCTGAGGGCCACCCAGAGGCTGACTGCTAAAAGTAGGGACCATCAAAGGGGAGATGGCTGGGGAGAGAATGGAAACAGCGCGTGCTCGGTGACAAAATACTCGGCTTCTTAGGGAAGACAGAGGACAAGGGCAAATGGTGTTTCTCAGACAGTAGGAAGGCAGCAGTTTGGCGCATAAATCAAAAATAAATCTCCACCTAACTCAAACTTCTGCGTCTGCCTGGGACTGTTTTTCCTTGTGTTAGATAAAAACACCACTTCAGAGAGGGGTGGGGAGCAAGAATTAAGCAAAATTGATTCAGGACTAGAACCTTCTTTAGGGAGGTTTCCTGTGTGGGAGGTGACCAGGGCAGGCTGACCTGGAAGAAGGTCCCTTGAGGAACCCTAGAGAGTGCTGCTGACAAGAGCCCAGCCCACCAGAGATTCCCCAGTCACCCCCACCTCTGCTGGGGCTGTTGTCTGGGGTCAGCATGTTGAAAGGCACTCAAGGACACTGGAGTCCCAGGCTTCCTCAGTCTCAGAGTGCTCTCTTTATTTGTCCCAGGTTCATACACCACAATTTAGAGGAGTATTTTTAGTTCCTTCCAGTTGAACAGTTTGCAATTGCTTTTCCCCACTTCTGGGCGTCCCAGCACCCTCCTCTGTCCCCGGGCGGAGGCTGGGGGTGGGGGCAGAGACCTGACTGCACACAGGGTTCGCCCCTCACCCTGTGACTTACCGCCTTTCTCCTGGAATCTAATGCAACATCCGGCAGCAGCCTTCTCAGCACCCACTCACCGCCCACCAGCCCCAGGTCCAGCCAGAACCTTTCAAAAGGCCTGAGGTGTGTGCAAACATCCGGCTGGTGGTTTGGAAACATTCCTTCAAGAACAACTAAAAACTGCAGGTCAAGGAGTGGGAGTCCCAGAGTAGACCCTGGACCCCGGTGCCACTTGGCCCTTGTTCCTCCTTAGCTTCCACCCCCTAGCCCCCCTGTGCCAACAGCCTTATACTGTCTTTCCTTCCCAGCCCCCAGGGCAGGAGCTTGCTCTGCTCAGAAAGGCGGGAAAGGGGAGGGGAGCACCGGGGAGGGTCATCATCTGTCCCCAGGGGGTCTCTCCTGCATCCCCTGAATCCCTTTACGTCTTTACCACTGATGGGCCTCTGCTTCCTGTGGCTCTGCTTGTCCTTTGTGTCCTTGGCCCCTGGAGGTTGACTTCCTTCCAGAATCTGTTCTTTCCTTCAGTTTTCTGTCTTCAGTGGAGGAAGCCCTCTGCCTCAAGCTCTGCCAGAGGGCCCCGTTTTTATGTCACTGTGACTCGGGAAGCGGTCATCAGTGTCTTCCATTTGGAACTCCTTACCCCTGCCTGTGTGCACTGCTTCTGGAGTTCATCTGATTGTTTCTGGACCTCGAGACTGGACATCTCATCCACTGGAAGTGGGTCCTTTAACTCCATGGCTCTAGCAACTGAGGTGACAGCCAGGGGCATGCGTAGACTTCTCTGCACAAATCAGTCACGCTGGAGACTGAAGTCCACAGCAGCATTGATCCAAGTGGTGAACGCACCCCTGTCCTGGGCTGTCCTGACCCTGCGTCTGTCCCCTCTATAATGGGGAGGGGGCAGCATCTTCGCACCTTTCCAGGGTGGCCCATGTCACCTCCAGGAGTGAGGTGAGGCACCCCCACCTCTCCCAGGTACCTAAGGCTTTGTCCAGTTTGGGTTTGTGCTTTGTTTTTTGCTTTCAGGTCAGGGCCCTGGTCTCTTTAGCCCATTGAACTTGGGGAGTTTTGACAGAGTCACATGTGTGCTGAGTCAGGGGGTCATTGCCCTGGCCCAGAGAGGCCGCTGGGAGGAAAGCTCCAGACTCTCTGGCCCGCGGACGGCCCAGTTGACCTGGCTGGAGGCAGGAGCTCAGCGTAAGCAGGCTGGCCCAGAGGCCGCTGGGTTTTGCCCTAGGCTGTGTCCCTCCCGCCCTCCCCCCTCCTGGGTCTGCTCATAGCTGTCTCCTTTGCTCGGACCTGGCTGGGGAGGTGCCCAGGTCAGCAGCCAGGAGCCACTAAGCCCCTCATGAAAGCTGGCCTAGCAAGAAGTCTCTGAGCTCCCAGGAGGGAGCAGAAGTAGGGGGAAGAGAGTGGGGGAGTGTCTTGGGGCTTGGTGATGAGACAGGGTGAGAGGGACCTGGGGGGTCTGGAGGGACAGCCTCTGGTGGGCAGAGCAAAACGGGAACAAACAGGGCTTTCAGCACACCCCAGGGGAGAGCTGGCTATTCACAGGCCCAAGGGCCCTCACCATCCCACAGTTCTGGGGTCTCTACTGCTCATGAGGAATTCCTGATGTAGCCTGTGGGTCTGTCTGATACTCTAGAATGCCAAACCTGGGGGCCCAAGAGGCTTTTCAGTGTGTGTCCCTGACTGTGTTCTAAAGTCATGAGGACACTGCAGGTGAACGTCGGATAGGCCAACATCAGTGAGGGGCAGCAAGGGCCAGCAGTGAGGACACTGGTAGTAACTGGGAATTCATTTAAGAAAAGCAATACCAAACCAGCTGGGGGTGGCTGCTGGCCCTGAGGGGCATCTATGGGTGGAAACCCCATCCCTCCAGGTGAAAGGAAGCCTCATCTATAAATGCCCATTTCCCACCACTTTATTAGAGGTGCCAAGCAACTGGGGGTGTCTTAGTCTGTTTTCTGTTGCTATAACAAAGTACCTGAAACCAGGTGATTTATGAAGAAAACTGGGGTTTCTTTGCTCAGGTTCTGAGGCTGGGAAGTCCAGAGCATAGCACCTGCCTCTGCTGGGCACGTGGTGGGGACTTCTTGCTGCATCAGGACATGGTGGTGTGTGTCACATGGGAGACAGCAGCAGTGCCAGCTTGGGTCTCTTCCTCTTCTCATAGAACCACTGATCACCTTCTGCAGGCCCATGTACTATGAGCATATGAACTTGGCTGGATGCATTGAAACCCCGAGTGGAACATAGTCCGCTCCCTCCACCTTGCAGAGCGCGGCCCCGGGCTCTGGTCCCAAGATAGGAGAACAGTCCTGGAGCCCAGTGTGGGCTGTGAAGTGCTGGCCACATCCTTCCTCCTGTCCTGCAAGGGCTGCACAGAGCACGGCTAGTCCTCTGGGAGTGCTAAGTCTGCAGATGCCCCCAGCACCGAGCTCGGGAGACTGTCCTTCCCCATGACCTCCCATCACTGGTCTGCACGTGTCTGCGCTGTAAGAACTAAGGCACAGCAAACATGAACCGGAGTGAGCATGGTCCAGACTGCGTGTGGTGACAGACACATGCTGCTGGTGTCACGATGGGAAGGGACAAGTCACGAGAGAGGTGAGATGAATGACCCAAGCCTGAGTTCTGGGAGGGCTTTGCACCTGAGAGTCCCCGAAGGCTCTGGTGAGAGGGGCGAGCAGTCAGATGTCTCCTCTCCAGGGCCCCCAGTCCTGGGCAAGGAGACGGCAGAGACCGAAGACAACCAGAAAGCCACTTCAGAGGACAGTGACGCAGGAGGGCAGCAAACCAGGGCTGTGGGGCAGCAGGCTTGGCAGGGAGAGTGGCCTTGGGTGGGCACTGCCCCCGGGCAGAGGTGTGGACACGGGACGTGCCATTTACCTCTTCTTTCTCTGGTCTCTGAGCAGAGGTTCTTGGTGACGGGGGAAGAACTGGAGAGAGGAGAGCGGGATGAGCCCTGAGACTGGAGGACAGATACAGTGGCCGCATTCAGTAGCATCAAAGGTCCATTTGCAATCTGTTGCCCAGATATCTGTGTGATTTTCTCCAGAGGAGCTTGGAGGGCAGATGTTTCACTGCTGTGCTCCCCCAGGGCTGGAGCATTGTGGCAAGGGCGATGGGACAGAGGAGCCAAGGCACAGAGATTGAAGACAAGGGAGGAGCCCAGTCGCACGGCCAAAGCTATGATTCCTCACAGCTGAGCGGCCAGGTGGACCGTGGGGGTTGGGCTCCCCTCCTCAGGAGCAGGCCAAGGAGGGACAGCAGTGACCAAAAGGTTGGGACTCTGCCTGCTTCCACGGCTTCTGCATGGATCCCAGTCAATTTCAACTGCCTTGGCGTGAACCAGATGAAGTGTCCCCTCGCAGACTGGGCTTTTCCTATAAGAAAAAGGTTTCGTCTAAGTCTAAAAACCACTGTAGTGCCCCTTATCCTCAGGAATGAGTTTCAAGATCCTCTGTGGAGGCCCGACTGAGGAAAGCACCAAACCTACAAACACAACGCTTTTCCTATGCATAATACCTGTGATAAAGTGCACTTCATAAATTAAGCTTAGTAAGAAAAAGACATTGATAACTAATATTAAAAAAGAATAATTACAACAAAATATTTCAATAAAGCTAATGAATGTGGTCCCCCCAGTCTCAAAATGCTGATTATACTGTCTCAACCTTCTTATGATGGTGCTGTGGGTGGGATGAGATGATTGAGTGCGTGATGTAGGCAGAGTGTCACAGCATGCTAGGTGAGGGTCACTCGATCACAAGCACTATGAGTCTGTGATGGCCTGATTACCTAGACTGCTGCGTGGGCAGGTAGTGCATACAGCATGGATACACTGGACAAAGGGATGGATGGCTGTATCTTGGGCAGGACGGAGCAGGATGGGTGAAGATTCCATCACACTACGCAGATGTCATGCAATCACTTACTTCTGGAATGTTCCATTTAATATTGTCAGAGATTGATCACAAGTAACTGAAACCATAGAAAACAAAACGGGATGAGAGAATGATTAATAGAAAATATTCAGCAGAAAGTTTAGAAAATAGAGACACACAAACACGAAAACAGAAAGCAAACTAGTAAGGCTCCTGACGGTGTGGTGTGCCCATCTAGTCTCTTTACAAAAGCAGCACTATGTCGTTGGGATCTTGCCAGAATTCCCATGGAAATGGGTGAGCAGGTCCCCATGGTGTGTTGGGGACCCCTTGGTCTTTTCACCCTGGGGATCAGGGTCTTTTTGTAGGGTCTGTCATAGCAGAGGCCTGTGGCTTGGGGGGACAGGATGACCCAGTTCCAGCCCTCAGTGTCCTCTCCTGCCCAGGCTGACAGTTGACCACTCTGACCACTTTTCTCCCCATTTCCAAGCAGATCTGTTCTGAGACAGTGTGACTGCCTCAGAGACAGCAGGTGAGGCCTGGACTCGGACCCAGCACCCTCAGGGTGGCCCAGGCCCAGGGAGGAGGGTGGTGCCAGAGACCGGGGCAGAGCCAGCGACGGGGATCTGGAGACAGAGGCCCTTAGAGCCTCTTGGGTCCTGGGATGAGGCCAGCATGGCAGGACTCCCCCTCAGAGGTGGGGGCTGTCCCTGGGTAGCGAGGCATCCCGCCTGGCAGCTCAGCAGCAGGCCTTTCTCCTCACGGCCAGCAGGGGGGCTTCCACCTCTCCAACCTGGTTCTTTAAAAAACCCATGGGCTTGTGTCATAAGGAGGGGAGAGACCAACCGGACCACCCTGTGAAACTGGCCCCAAGACCCTCCACAGGTATGGCGGGGCAGCCCCTGAGCCAGCACAGGCAGGGGACGTGGGTGGTGTCGAGCAGAGACGGGAAAACCCTGCCAGGCTGGCCCTGCCTCTGTGGCCCCTGCAAAAAGCAGACACTGTGGGGAGCGGGGGGTGCATCCCCAACTGCTTAGGTCAAGGTGAGAGTGGAACTGGACTGAGCCTCTCAGGACCAGCAGGACCAGAAGGAAGTTCCAGCACCCCTTCCTCAGGGCTAGGATTCCTGGTCACCTTGAGACCCGGAAGCTTCCAGACCTTCTCACAAGTCAACCACAGACTGGAAATCAGCAAGCAAGGTCCACAACCTGGGCAGCAGGACTGCGGCCACAGCAGTCTCGGCGCCCCATCCCACCTGGGCTGCCGTTTCTCAGGACCAGCACGGGGTCAGGGCTGCGGAGATGGAGCCCCTGCAGACTTCCCTTGGAATCAGAGAGCAGGGAGGACATGCCCCGGAGAGACACAGGTGAGGGGACCCTTCATAGGACCCAGAGGACGGCCAGGCCCTGAAAGACAGAGGAGGCCCTGGGTGCGGGGCTTCCCCCTTCCTTCTCCACAGAGGGACCCCAGTGTCCTCGGGAGACCCCCGGACTCCAGCCAGGGCTGCGTAAGGTGGACCCGGGCTCGGCCCTGCAGACGCAGCCCGCTCTCAGTTCCCGAAGCTGGGAGCCAAGCTCACGGGGATGCAGGGCCCAGGGCCCCAGGAAGGCTCGGGGAAGGGTCTCTCCTCTACTCGGGCTCCTGGCGCTCCTTGGCGTTTCCCGAGTTGCAGAGCCACTCTGCTCCCACTGGCTTCTGTCTGCCCAGGACATGGACTCCGCTGAGCCCGTGGCTTCACGGGCCTTTCACAAGGACAGCAGTACTGGAGTTGGGTCCGCCCTGCCCAGTCAACCTCAGCTTCATTTAACAACTTCCTCTTCAAAGACCCTATTTCCAAATGATGTCACTTTCCGACTTTCCCATGGATGTGAGCTTCAGGGAGACGCCACTCAGCCCGACCAGCACCCGGCAGGGCAGAGGTCAAGGCCCTGGACAGGCGATCTGAGAACACGGAGGCTGCAGGGCTGAGAGACCCCTGGAGGGGCTGGAGCTCAGGGTTGTCCAGGGCTGTGTGACAGGCACTCCCCAGGGAGGGACGCCAGGCTCAATTTCCAGGGGAAGGGGCAGCAGAGCAGGCCAGAGGCCGGGACCTCAGGATACAATGGGGGGGTGGGGGGAAGAGGGGTGTGGGAACTGAACGGTCTCCTGTTCCCCATCTGCCCTGCTCCAGGGTCCCCTCCTCCAGCCTCCTGTGCGCCAAGAGAATGCCCAATGCCTGCCGGTGACTTACGCAGTGAGTATGTCCCCGAGGTAGGGGTCTCAGACCAGGCTGCCACACGCGCCTCCTTCCCCCAGAACTTCCCACCCCACCCTCCTCCCTGGGACTCCCATGGGGCCCGTCCCCCGAGAATTGGGCTGAGACCCTGTCCTCCTGGACCTTACCCCATCTGCACTGACCCCCCCAGACCTGGTGGTCCCTGTGAGTCCTTTCTGGACCAGATGTTCTCCTACCCCCACCCCCAAAATCAGACAAGAAAGGGGGGGCAGACGCACCACGGGCACTCTGATCCAGGAAAACATGTCCCCTGAGGCTGGCCCTCACGGGTGCAGGACAGGGCTCTGTGGGGCTCACGTGGGAGGTGCCTGCTCTCGGGGTCCCCTGAGGGCTGGGCTGTGGCCCTGGCCTACTCAGCTTGGTCATCCATCAGCGCGCTGACCTGTGGGTGGAGGGCAGAAGGGTGGGTAGGACGAGGAGACTTCCCCACTCCTGGGGTGAGCGGCTCTGGGGAGAGCCGGGGGGGGTGGGCAGTGCCCTGGGCCCTGGGGAAGCAGAGCTGCTGGCCTCCTGGCAGCCGGGCAGCAGAGAGAGGAGGAAGAGGAGCAGGCTGGGCACTCAACTCTCCATCAGGGCATGTCCCGTAGCCCACTTCCTCTGACACGGCCTTGCGTTTCCTCCCCTCCCGGTGTCCACTTGGGCTAAGGATCCATGAATGGGTACTCCACTGTGAGGTCACAGCCCTCCTGACCCAATGCCCTCTGAAGTCCACCCAAACCTCTGCACTGAGGACTAGCCCTCGACACATAGAATTCAGGCGGACATTTAAGATCTAAACCGTAGAGCAGTGGCGTTCGTCGAGACGGAAGCAGCATGGTGGGTGTCGGGCTGGACGGGGGGAGGTGGGAGTTAGTGGTCAGTGGGTGGAGTCTGGGAAGATGCACTGTCCTGGAGGAGGGTGGCCGTGGTGGTGGCACTCTGATGTGGGTGTGCTTAGTGCCCCTGGACGCTGTGCCCTCGGCCTTTGCAGTGGTCAGTCTCTGCTTTGCTCTTTTAGAGTGGCTAACCAGGCCCAAGGTCCAACCAGAAACAAGTGCCAGTGTCCCCCTGGCAGGCCTCGGCCCCAACTCAGAGACCAGAGATGGCCCAGGCCCTGAGGCCAGCCCAGTGAAGGAGGCTCATCGGCCATGCTGGCCCAGGGTGGCGGGCCTCAGGCCCTGCCTCAGCACCTGAGCCCACCCCCACTCCGCCCCGAGGTGGCCAGAGGACACCTCAGCTCTCCCATGCTCAACACCCTCTCCTCCACCCCAAGCGAGGTCTCCCGGCTCCCCACATGCCAGGGAGTGGAGGCACTGCCCTCAGCCACCCCTGCCCCTGTGGGGCCCTGATGGAGGCCTGGGCACAGCGGGCGGCAGCTGGAGAGGCTGGATGAGGAGGCAGGCGCCCTGGACCAGGCTGAGGCTGCCCCTCCAGGCCTGGGCCCGCACACCCCGCGCAGGAGGGCCCAGGAGCCCAGGGCACGGCAGACCTCCCTCACCTGCTCCTGTTCCCAATCACACCTGAAACCAGGGTCACGCTCCTGTGCTGACGCACGCCGTCCAGGGAGGCCCCGAACTGCCTGCCACACCCCTCTCCCAGACCTGTGCCTGCACCCTCACTGAGTGGACAGCAGAGTGCGTCCGCAGTCGGGGGTCCCACCCTGTGGTGGACGCTGGTCGAGACTCTGTGGTCAAGGCTGCTTTGAGGCCTCTCTGGGGACGGAACCCCCAGGAGCTGATGCACCCTGACTCTTGGGGTGACTGTCACTGGAGCACCCTGTCAGGGCTCTCAGCTGCATGCCACAGGTGTAGGCTGGGGGACCTGCCTGGACAGTGTTCCTCCCTCCACAAGGGGTGGGGTCGTGGGTCGTAGGGGCTGCTGGACCCGGCCTGGAGGGGCAGGTGTCCCTGCGCCATGCCTGGGCAGCCAGGCTCTGGCCCTCAGAGGCCCTTGGTGGCTGCATCAGATCCAGAGAATCAAGAGCCCTTTGGGGGTCCCCCACGTGTGGGGCATGTGACCGTTGGGCTGGTGGCAGTGAGCAGGAGCCGGAGGGCCACAGTGGGGTCGTGTCACTGTGCCTTGATAGATGGCAGCTATTGAAAGCCCAGTTGGCCCCATAGCACCCATCAAGGCCACAGAGCAGATGTCCAGGGCCACGTCCCCAGGCCCCCGAGGGGGAAAGCTGGGCTTCCAGGGGTCCCTGCGGTGGTGCAGACAGGACAGTCCAGAGCCGACGCTGGCGCTGGAGGACCTAGGGCAGAACCTGAACTTCTCTGGGCGTGTCCTGCAGCCCAAGGGCATTATCCATTGCCACAGGGAAGGTGGTCCCTGGGCAGGCAAAGCTGGCCTGCCCAGGTGCCAGCCCTTCCTTCCAGATAGACCCCAGGGAGCTCCGCCAGGCACCCCAGGCTGCAGAACTGCAGGCTGCCCAGGGAGGTGGGGGAGTCAGGCAGGGTGGAGAGTGAACCCCAGAACCCGGCCTCAGTCTTGAAGGCTGGTGCACCGTGAGCTGGAGGGAGGCAGGGAGGTCTGCAGAGCCAGCCATGCAAATCTGGAGGTGATGTCAGAGACAGCCAGTGACACTCGTGTCCCTGGACAGTGGAACAGGGGACTGCATCTCCAGGGAGGGAGGCTCCTCACGTGTCATTCCCCAGGCCTGAGCTGGGGGAGGCCGGCAAGTCCCAGGTCCTGTCTTGACTTTGTCCTTGACACTGGTGTCTGGGGAAGCTGCTCGGCCTCCCTGGGCCTGGATGTTCTGTGTAACTGTCCTTCCTGACCAGAGCACTCACAGGTCCCGGGGAGAAAGAGAGGACGGGGGGGGGGGGCACAGACCGAAGGCAGCCCGAGGTCCTGAAAGGGGATGGTGGCAGGCTCGGGTCCCACCACGCCGGCCCAAGAGGGTTGAGAAGCGCCAGTGTTTGTTTTGCTGCTTGGCGGTCACTTAGAAACACCATGCCCCACAATTAGACCTTTGCCACTAAATTTAAATCACTTTATTACTTCAAACACACACGAAGTTAGCTGGTCTTGGTCGAGCATTATCATGGCATCTTAGTTTCTCAAAGGTTGCTTACTCAACGTCAGTTTCAAACAAAGCTTGGTGCACATCAGATCTGCAGTCTTAAACTTCTCCCCCAGTGATAAAACTGGACGCATGAGCGGGGTGTGCTGGCACGTCCAGGTGGGAGGGTCCCCAGCCCAAGAGTTGCAGGTCAGCCCCCCTGCCCCCACCCCCCGCAGCACCTTACAAAACCCCAAACTGAACATAAGATGATTATAAAAAATACACTATATATGAAATGATCTTCAACAAAATTAAGATAGTTTGTAATCTTATCACTCGGATAATCAAAATGATTGATATTTAGTGCATTTTTAGTCATACTAATGTGTACCACAGCCTTTAAAAATACATTTGGATCGTGACCTCTGTGAGCAGGCTGCTTTTCTATTTATGTAGAAAGAACTCCTTGGAGTGTTGTATGTCACCGAAGACGTTGTTTTTAGAGTCTAACGTTTCATTGTGTCCAATATTTAAAACTTCCATTGTTAGATGTTTGCTGTTTCTATACAGTGTTGTAAACAATGTTATCGTATCCTTTCCAGATTTCTTACATCCAACATGAAACCTCTCCTTGGATGAAGCATTTAAAACGAAGTCATCGAGTGAAAGGGGTCGCCTTCTCTCCAAGCTCGTGATCCGTGCTGCCCCTGGGTGGGACCCTCCAGACCTTACACATTTAAGAATTTTTGTTTAACGAATTTTTGCTGAATTCAGAAGCAAAAAGTATCATTTGTATTTGTTTCCTAGGCTGCCATATCAAAGAACCAGGAGCTGGGTTCAAATGACAGGGACGGTCCCCTTGTGCCAGGGGCCTGGAGAAGGCTGTGACACTCAGGGGAGGGCCTTCCCACCACCTCCAGCGACAGGCACCTGCCCGGCTCAGGACCCCTCACCCAGTCTCTGCCTCCACCCCACAGGGCTGTCCTCACCCTCTCTCTCTCTCTCTCTCTCTGGAAGACCTCTGTCCCTTGGGGGTTCAGCCTCCTCAGTGTGATGTCACCCTAATTGGTGACACCTGCGAGTGTCCTGTTTCCACATCAAGCCCCACTCCCAGGTTCTGTGTGGGGACTGAACCTCTTTGGGGAGATGGGGATCCATCTGGGCCGTGCGTGTTCACTACCGTCCAGGTGTGAGCCCCCTCCCCGAGGTGGCTTAGCCCTGGGCCGCCCCCTGTCTCCGGGGGCAGCTTGTCAAGTCGGTCTTGCTCGCCTACTGCAAATGGTTCAAGTGTAAAGGAAAGCTAGCGCTGACCTAATGGAACTGAGCCCACTGAGCTAGACGGGGACCCGCGTCTGGTTTCTCCACTGTCCTCCACCTGGGCCCACGCCCTCGGCCCACGCCCTCGGCCCCACCTCCCCGCACAGCAGGATAGTGTGTATTCCAAGACGGCTCCCCTAGTTTGCAGGTGAGCTTGATCCCAGGGCTGGGGGGGGGCTGGGCTATGTCTGGGTAGGAGTGGACCCACGCCATGCTCACGGGCGCTTATTCCTGTCCCTCTCACCCTTCAGCCTTCCCCCATGGGATAATACCCAAGAAAGCCCTCGACAGATGCCATCCCTTCCATCTTGGAGTTCCAAGACAGTAAACTTATGTTCGTCATAGATGGCCCAGTCTGTGGCCTTGTGTTACAGCAGTGCACAGTGGACAAAGACAGGTGGCCAGCGTCTTCCCAGCCCCTAGCCTGCAGAGAGAGGCCTTCCCTTGTTCCAGCCAGCATCTTAGGGAAGCCCTCTTTCTGCCAAGGGTATTACCTTTAGCCACTGGAGGTCAAGTATAGGTCAGTCACACTGATTACCTGAACTACAGGTGGGAAGGAGGTAGCTCCCAGGAGGTGGGACCAAACAAAGAAGTCACAGACTTCTTTGGGTGGGCAAAATCAAAAGATGTTCCCAGAAGGGTAAATTCTTTTCTTATTTTTTCCTGAGAACTCTTTATATATGAAGGGTGTTATCCTTTACATCTTTCTTACCCGTACTTGTAAGTTGGCCTTTGTGGTTTCGACCCAGAAGCCCCGGGCTGCCTTCTGAGCTGGGTCCTGACTGAAGCACCCTTGCTGTGCAACACTGTTGCATGATCAGAGCATTTCATCAGGCCACATTCTCTGGGTATGAACAATGCCATTGCAGGGAAAAGAAAAAAAAAAAAAACATGCTTAGTGCTTCAGTAAACGAATTGGCATTGAAGAGCTTATCGTCATTTGTGCAGACGTCACAGGTGAGTGCTAAAGCCAAGAAGCCAACGCAGGCCCTAATAAAAGAGCGGTGGGGCTCATAAAGGCTCATAAAGTCTCAGTGTTTGTGCAGTGATAAGAACAGACGCCAAGGGCCACTCGTCTTCACTCAGTCTTGAATCCTGATAAGGAATGTGACTTTGAACTCGTTAACCTTGTGATGGGGCTGTGAACTGCAGGCAAAGAGACTGGTGGCCTGACCCCGCTCCTCCCAGAGGCTGGCACCACCTACGGAGGGGGGCGGGGCAGAGCCTCGGCCCTGGGGCAGGGATGGGGAAGCGGGCAGAGACCCTGGCCTCCTCCCACAGGGCCTGACCCACAGGCTCTCTTCCTCTGCTGCCTCCCTCTCCAAGGACGGAACCACCCCGCCCCATGGCAAGTCACTTTTAAATTCAGGGGCAACAGTAGCAGGAGGGGAGGGGACTCCTTATTCTGGGGTTGTGCACCCTGGTCCAGGGAGAACACTCCACTCTAGGGGAGCAACAGGGCGGGTCCCGGGGCCAGTGTGGCTGAGGATCCTGCCCAGACCCTGCCCCTGCCCTGGCATCCCCTGGGGTGCCTCCAGCTGTGGGTATGAAGGCTGAGCCTCCCCCCTCCCCCCCACAGTCCCCACCCTGGGGAGGCATCAGAGCTCTGGCAGTGCCTGGGAGGTGACTTGGAGGGTTTAGGGTGGGGCAGGACAGGATTGGGCACAACGGGGAGGGGCCAAGTTAGAAAGGAGCCACCAATGTGGCCTGCAGGAAGCCCTGGGCTAATCCCCACCAAAAATAGGGAAGGAGAGAAAGGGGTAAAAATAGGCACCCCCAGTGTGGCCACGCTGAAGGGACACTCCCCACGCGTGGTGCGTGCGGCTCCTGTGCACCTGTGCATGTCACGCAAACGCACCGGGCAGCAGGCAGGGGCAGCCCGAGCCTCCCCCTTCACTGGGCCCTGCAGAAGCTGCCCCTGCACACCCGTCCTGGCCCTGGGGCTGCCCCCACCCAGGGCGCAGGTCCCAGCGCCCGCTGGAGGGGAGCAGGCCACTGGAAGGTGAAGGTCCTGCCCTGCTGGGCACCGGCTGCCCCCTCCAGCCCCCGGCCACCAGGGCACAGGCTGGTGAAGTGAAGCCGGCCCTCGCAAGGGGCTGCCATCTGCCCGCGGCCTGCGGCTGACCTGCAGCCTCGGGAGCGTCTTCCTCTTTCCACGGGTGTCCTCTCAGCCTCTGGGGCTCTGGCTCCCTGCCCGGGCAAGGCCGAGGTCAACTCATGTCATCAGGAGCCCTGGTGGGTGGCCCTGCAGGGGCTGGTCACAACACAGACCTCCAGGGCTGCTACAGGACAAATGGAAGGAGGAGGCAGAGCTGGAGGAGGGGGCTAAGGTGGGCTCTGCGCGGTGGGGGGCTGGCCAGCAGACCACGCAGGACACCTGACACTCACAGCCCACTGTCACTCTGTGCCCTGTGGCCCAGAGAAGTCCGCTCTGAGAGGATGTGGCAGTGTCCCCAGCTCTGAGCAGCCCTTCCGTGGGGCCCCAGAAAGCCTGTGCCCACACTGCTGTCCAGCAGGACTGACCACGCCTCGCGTCTCGGCTGTGCCGCAGGGCGGGGTTCTACTCCCCGCAGGGCCTGGGCACCCAGGATGCAGCCGGGCCGGAGAGCCTCAGGGACAGTGTGAACAAGGGGTTCAGGGAGCAAAGGGAGCCCACCCTCTGTCTGTGCTTGCGTGTGTGTGTGCTGCCGCAGTCTGGCTGGACACAAATTAACCGGGAGAACACGAGCCACTTGTAGGTTCAAACAGGAACTACTTTATTGCCTGAACCCAATGGGAACTCTCTAGAACTCCACGGAAACTCCGCGAGAACCAACGGGAACTCTGCGAGAACTCAAAAGTAGTGGGCACCCAAGGCAGTAGGAGCCGCCCCACTGCCGGACAGCAGAGGTCCACATACACAACTGAATACACAGCTTGCCCCAATCCAGCATCATCCAGTTACAGCAATCAGTCACCATCCCAATAATCATACACAGCTTAACTTAATCACCATCATCCCAATGGCTCGCTGATGTCACCTCCCAACCACTCCTTCTGGCAAAATGCCAGGCGCCATCCCGACTTGGCTGTGGCTCTCAACAGTGTGCTTGTGTGTCTGGGTTTGTGTGTCTGTGTTTGTGTATCTGTGTGCTTGTGTGTCTGTGTGCTTTTGTGTCTGTGTTTGTGTCAGTGTGCTTGTGTGTCTGTGTGTGCTGTGTGTGTGCTTGTGTGTCTGTGTATGCTGTGTGACTATGTGCTGTGTGCACATATATGTGAGTGCACATGCTTGCTTTGTGTGAGGGGTGCTTGTGCATGCGTGTTTGCCCGTATGCCCACGTGAAGGTGCGCGGGCAAGTGTGTTCATGCGTGTCTGAGTCCAGCGCACCTGTGTGCTCTCCTTCTTGACCCTCAGTCCTGGCCAGAGCCCTTCAGCACCTGGACAACTGGACTCGGGAGAGACGAGGGTGGGTCGGTCACATTGGAAACATCCGGGAAAGGGTGGGTCCCTGCAGCTGGACGGGTCAGATGACCAGGCCAAGCGGCACACAGGGTCAGCGCTATGTACTCGAACTTTGTATCAAAATAGGATCCAAGGATGGGAGTGTGATGGCGATTTCCATCCCCAGGAGGCTCCCAGTGGACACACCAGGGATGAGGCCAGACGCCCCTCAGTCGCAGGACCCAGGCCAGGTGGGACCCTGTTGGCTGCTCCAGATGCCAAGGAGACGCTTGGGCCCTCTTCTCCAGGGCCGGCCTTACGGGAGCCCCAGCTTAGCCAGGTTCAGTTTGGACCAAGGGGCAGCTCTGAGCAAGCCAGGCCCAGGGCCAGTGTCCCAGGCCACCCCCAGCACACAGGAGCTGGAGGGCAGCTGGGCAGGGGGTGGGGTTCGCCCCGCCTCGCTGTCATTCAGACTCAACCCAGGCGGGCAGTGCAGCAAAGAGGACAGACTGGGGTGTCCCTCCCTTTGTCCACTCAGGGCCCTTGTCGCAGCGCAGCTCTTGATGGTGCCTTTCTCTCTCAGAGCTGACCCCAAGGCCTTCCGTATCTCACTGGGTTGGAAATAGCCTCAGCTGCAACCCGAGGCTGATGGAAGAGCCCAAGAGTCACGGAAGGCACTAGAACTCAGACTGCCGGGAAGCCAGCTCCCCTGCGCACTGGTGTGGGAGCCCAGGGGAGGTATCCCTTCCAGCCTGAGTGGCAGCACTCCCCACCTGACCGGTGCCCAGCAGAGAAGAACCCTGGCACTGGTGCATCCCCGAGCATGACCTGGGGGGTTTTCTGGGGATCCACCTCAAGGAAGTCTGATGGGCTGAAATCTAAATTGACAAAATGCAGTTACTGAGTAATGCCTTGCTGCCCATAGTGGTTCCCAAGAGGGTCCTGGGGATCTGGGATGCTCCCAGGGCAGAAGCTCTCCATGCCACTAGACGCTCTGGTCCAGGGTGTTGAACCCCCACAGCACAGGAGCCCGGGGGTCCCTGCCCTCAAGCAACCTGGCAGAAACATGGTGAACACGTAGACACATGCTCATTTGGTGCCCGGGGACCCAGCACAGGGTCAGGCATGCCCAGGGAAGAGGTTGGGCATCAGCCCTCAACAGTGCCGTGGCGGGGAGGGGTCCGTCTCGTCGACCCTGGGACTCGAGCACCAGCCTGGCAGCCCCGTTGCAGAATGTCACGGGCAGGAAGTGCTTGGCATCCAGCAGGAAGGGCAAGGGCCGTGTTCACACTTCCCAACACGCCACGCTGGTCGTCAGGAGGGGGACTCTGGGCACTCGCCACAGCGCCTGGCAGGGCGACGAGGCAAAGTGGACCTGTGTCCTGGGGCTGCAGGATGGACACACGTCACAGTGGCTCCCAGATTCTTCTTGACATTCTAAGGGTCAGAAGCCCCAGATCAAGGGGTGGCAGGGTCATGCTCCCTCTGCAGACTCCCGGGGGGGACCCTTCCTCCTCCTGCAGCTCCTGGTGGCTTCTGGCTTGTGGCTGTGTCCTCTGCTTTTGTCTTCCCACGGCCTCCTCTGCTCTCCCTGTGTTCTCTCCTACTTCGAGGGCACCGGTCACTGCAACCTGAGCCCACCCAGATAACCCGGAATGACCACGTCTCTAGATCTTTAACTGGATCACGTCAGCGGGGACTCTTCAGATTACTTCATCTTCACAGGTTCTGGGACATGGACGTACCTTTCTGGGGGACACCAACCCACAACACCCTTAGCCACATTGTCCCTCAGGTCCCATGTCTGCAGGGCTGGGTGATCGTCACACCTCAGAGGTGCCGTGCAGACGATGACCAGCTATGGGGCTCTGGGGTAGCACAGCGAGAGCCATGAGGTGGGGACCCCGTTAGGGTCTGCAGGTCCTGCGGTCAGCGCAGTCTGCTGGCCTCGTGCTCCTGCAGGGGACAGCCTTAGCTGGATGCTCAGCCTCCTGAGCGTGGGGGTGTGAAACGGCACACATTGCCCTCCCTGCTGCAGGGGCCCACCCGGGTGCAGACTGACCGTTGGGTGGACATGCATACTCGTTATGAGAACCTGCTGGGCCCAGGCAGGTAAGCAATGTCACTTGGGGCAGGGTCCCCATGCGTCCTGAGGCAGCCAGACAAGGTGCTGGTTGGACGAGGGGCGGCGTAGAGCACTGCAGAGCAGCTGCCTGGCCCCCAGGGTGTGCAGGGGGGCGCCAACACCTGTGAGGGCCCACACGGCCACCTGCACTCCTCCGCCCAGCCCTGGAGGGGTGGCCTTCAGAGGCAGGTCTCCTGAACCTCCTCCATCTCCTTGGATGCACAGAGGGACTGCTGTCCTCACGGACAGGGTGACCGCACCAGGGGCCGTGAGCAGGGCAGGTGGCCCAGAGAAGCGGGCGATGGGCACTGGCCAGCGCACCAGAGGGCCAGCAGTAGACTCATCCTTGGCCTGGGACAGAGCCCATCCTGCCAGGTGTGACCCGTCTAAAGGAGGATGTGCCCTGTCCCCACATCACTGTGCTGGGGATCACACTCATGGAGGGATACCACTGTGTGATCTGTGATGTGACAACGCTGTCGCAAGCCCAGGGCTGCAGAGCAAACCACAGACCAGGTGGCGTCACCAGCACTCGATGCTGTCTTGCCCTGGAGGCCACAAGTCCCAGAGCAGGTGTTTGGGGGGGTCCCTACTGAGCCCCATCCTTGGCTGACAGGTGGCATCTCCTCATAGGCCACCCTCTGTGTGTCCGTGTCCTGATCTCTTCTTATGGGGACTGCTGTGTTGGAGTGGGGACATCTTAATGACTTCAGTGTAGCTTAGCCACCTCTGTGAAGACCCCGTGTCTTAATAAGGCTGTGCGCTGAGGGGAGACGTCAGGGGACTTGCAGGGGGTGCACAGGCAGGAGGACACAGGACGGCCGCTGGACAGTTCCTCTTCTGTAGGCTGAAAGTCATGGCATGTGCTCAGTAGAGGACAAATACCAACCATCCTACCTGAGTGGGCCCGGCTCTGGGCCTCACTGAGCAAGGCAAAGACTCAAATCCCACACTGCTCAGACCCTCTCTGTGTCCTTCAGCCCGACCCCATGACGGGCAGGGGGCACCCCAGCCTGGCCTCTGAGTCTCCTGCAGTGGGTGACTTGGCTGCAGGCCCGGCAGGGAGGGGCCTCTGGCCAAGGGGATGGGGCTGGACCCTGGAAGAAGGGCAGGACCTCCCTTTCCTGCAGCCACCTGTTCTGACCGCCACCTGGAGGCACCAGCAGGACACTAACAAGCACCTCCCTGGGCCCATTTGTGACCAGAGCAGAGCCACGTTCGCACACTTATCTCCACCTCCTCGCGGGCTCCACCACAGCAGGTGCTGGCACCCCTTCGTCTCCCCGCCAGACGTCCCTCTGAGAGAGCACAGCTCCGTCCAGGACAGTCCTGGTGGCCCTGCAGAGCCCCAGCCCCTGTGGGCGGGGAGAGCCCCACGGTTCCGGACTCCTCCACGGTGGCCCTTCTGCTGAACTCTGTTTTGAACCTGTTCCTTGCACAACAGCTTTGAAAAGGATCAATGTGAATGAGCCAGCGTGTCGGCAGGGGACAGTGCAGGGCACGGTCATGTTGGGGGTAGTGGTGACCAGGCCTGGCTAGAGCCCATGTGGGCAAAAGGGCACCCGGGTGGACGGGGCCTGCAGGCAGAGGCTCTCTGGGCCTCGGACCCCTCTGCCCCCTCCTGCCACACAGAGGCAAGGACCTGCCCAGCAGCCCCTCGTAAGGGGTGTGGGGCAGAGTCAGAGGATGTGCACATTTCCAGAAGGTTCTCTCCAGGTGTGGAGGGGGACGGGAAGCTGGGGCGAGCTCCCACTCGACCTGGCTGTGGAGGGGTGTCAGCAAGGCCTGCTGGGTGGGGTGGGGGTCTGTTCCTCCCCTCCCTGTGCTCTGTGCTGCTCTCCACTCCACAGAGTGCCCAGGTTTGGTGCACAGTGTCCTTGACAGGCCAGCCCTGCTTCTGGGCAGGAGGTGCCTTTCCTGCCGCCCTCCCTCGGGCCTCCAGGGAGGCCCACCAGGACAGCTGGTGTTTACTCACACCTACTTCTCTGCTCTCCCGCTCACAGGCCCCAACAGCCTCTGCTGTCGTTCTGTTTCATAGAGGAGGAAACGAAGGTTCAGAGAGGACCAAGAATTCTCTGTAGCTGAGAGAGGCAAAGCCAGGATCTGCACCCACGTTCCCCATGGCCACCCAAATGCGCCAACAGCTTCCGCTCGGGCATCTGTCTCTAAGAAGCCATCTGGCAGGGGGATCCGGCAGATGACTCGGGGCTGTTCACTCTCAGATCTGCTGGCAATCCAACACTCTGCTGGTGCGCCTCCCCGACACACATGAAGGGGACCTGTCCTCCAGTCTGTCCCTCAGGCCAGGCCGCCGACTTCTAGTGTGATCCCATGCACCTGTCCCCACACCCTCCACTGAGGCCCAGGTCCCTCCCCCTCCAGCCCTGGCTCAGTCCAGGGGACAGGGAGGCTGAGACCTGGAGGCACCCTTCAGGGTGGAGGCCAGGAGGACCCAGGAGACTTCTCAGTGGTCAGCAGCCCAAAGCCAGCAGAACACCACTCTGGCACCAGGCCCTGCCCTGAGCTGCCCCTTTGTTGAGACTTGAGACTCCCAGGAGGGTCCTCTCTGCACCGGGGATCCCAGTGGTAAGTCCCCAGCCTCCCCACCCCTCATTCAAGAGCCTCCTCATCAAGGTGCACCGAGGTCTCCTTGGGGGAGGGGGTGAGCAGATGGGCCCCAATTGCCCTGTGGGGACCAGGCCAGATACCAGCATGTGAGCTCAGGGGTGCCCATTTGGAGACAGGACTCTGGTCAAGCCCTGAGAGGTTCAGGCAGGGCAGAGGCTCTGCAGTGCTGGCCACGCCAGCACTGGCCACCTCCCCTCCAATCACTGTGCCTCCTGCCTCCCTGTGATGACCAGTTTCTCCTTTCTGCATCTGACACTCAGACGTGTGCCCTACTGCCCCGGAGGGACGCCTCTCCCAGGCTGAGCCAGTCACTAGAAATAGCAAAGGGTCCACCTATGAGGTGTCTTTCAAAGCAACCAGCAATCCACAGCCCACAGCCCACCCCAGGCACTGCCCCTGCCCTCATCACGGGCAGGGACAGTCCTGCCCCCGCCCTGTGAACCGACCCCACCCCCGCCTGCCTCTGCCTGCTGCCTCCTTCCCACAGAGGCCACGTTAGCTCCTGCTCCCTCCCCTGGCTCCGCTGCCTGCTGCCCCCCGCCCCCGGGCTTCCCCCTGTGGCCCTGCCTGGCCTGCCTCCTGAGACCTGTGCAGTAAGGAGTGACCTCCTGTCTGTTGGCCTTGCCATACCCCGAGGATGGCAGGTGCCGGGGCAGGGCCCTTCCTCCCCCTGAGGTGCACACATGTCCTGGCCCAGATGGACACCCCAAGGCACCAGGGGACTCTGCAAGTCACTGTTCCCCAGCCCAGCCTCGTCCCCGCGTGCTCCTCCATCACAGGGGGCAGCAGCCACACCAGGTGGCCGAGGCCAATGCGGGGCTCCCCAGGGCTCCACATAGGGGCGTCCCGGAAGGGCTCTGGGCCTCGAGTGGGCTATTTCCTGAATGTCCATTGGGATATGTCCTGTGTCATCTGAGCACAACACCAGCAAGGGAGGGAGCCAGGACTGGCTGCACAGGCGGGCCCTGAGCGCGTGGCCTAGGCCAGCCTGGCCTGGGAACTGTCCGTAGCCCAGCCTCAACCCCATCACAGCGCCTCCACCTGAATTCCAGCACATTCCGTGGAGCAGCTGCAGGGGTCACTCATCCAGGGCTTCCTGGGTCCAGACCCACCAACCCCTGTTCCCTCCGCTCAGCCTGCTGGCCAGAAGCATCCTCCCCGTCCTCCTATCCGGCTCTCCACCCCAGCAGTGGTGACTCAGCTCCACCCACCCCCACAGCTACCTCCTCGTCCTCCAGTCCTGCCGGGCAGCCTTGGAATGCAGCCTGAGGCTTCCATTCCCTGTCATCCAGGCTGCCCCACCCCTCACTGGCTGGGCTGCAGCCCTGGCCAGGGGCAGATGCCTCCAGGAGTCCCTGGTCCGCGGCCACCACCACGCTCCTTCCAGCGAGCCTCAGGAGCCATTCCCAGAACATGGGGGGACAGCAGCAGGGGAGGCAGGAGAAGGGGCTCCAGGACCCTGGAGGCCGCTCCTGGGGCAGCGGGTGGCCCCCAGGCCCAGGCTCTACAGGGCAGGAGGGAGGGCCTCTCCATAAGAGCAGGTGAGGCTGGCTGGTGCTGATGGGCAGCCCCTCCTAAGGGTTTTCTGGGACCCTGGGAAACAAGGACGCCCCTGCTGTGGAGCAAACGGCAGGTGGCCCTGTTGGTGAGTGTGCTGCACCCTCGGCTAGCTCCACTGGTCACTTCCAGGACTCTTGGTTGTTCACATGCAGCCTGCACCTGTGTCCTCACAGCTAGGCCTCGTGGTGAGGGGCGCTGCTCCCCAGAACCTACAAGGTTGGCATGGGAAATGCCAGAGAAGGCCGGAGCATGGGGCTTCTCTGCCACCAGGAGGAAGGGCCTGCCTTTGTCTGTGGCCCCTTAGAGACGGGTGCGTTTGTAAAATGGAATAAAAGCAAAGATGCAGAGAATCGAGGAGCCAGCCTCTCACTGCTCACCCGCGGCGTTGACCCCCGTGTCTGAGGCACTCTCCGAGCTGCCTCGCCCTGCAGCAGTGGTGAGCGCGACATCTTCAGTGGCCAGTCCTCGGCCGCATGCCCAGTTAGCTGCCCAGGAGGCTGCACTGGACACCTGCTGTCGTGGTCCCACCATGCAGGCAGGAGGAACAAGCCCAGAGCCTGGCTCAGCCCTGGGGTCACCATGGGTGCCCCGAGACTTGGAGAAGGGCAGGATGGCTGGTGAGGGCTGTGCCCTGGGCAGACGTGGGGCCCTGGCGTCTGGGGCTGGGTCCAGGTGGAGGACTTGTGCTGCTCAGGGCAGGCCGTGCTTGGGGGTGGGTTTTCTCAAACCCCATCCCAGGCTGGGCAGTGGCCCCCAGAAACTCAGGTCAGGGCAGATCCTGAGCCTGTGCCTGGCTTGGAAAGAGGTCTTTGCAGACCTTGTTGGTGAAGATGAGGTCTCATGGTGGGGTGGCCCCAGTCCAAGGGCGGTCCCTATGGGGGAACTCAGACGCAGAGTCCCAGACACGGGAAGGCAGCCACGCGTCAACGGAGGCAGAGGCTGGGAGATGCAGCCAGGGCCAAGGAGCCCCTGGGACCCGCAGAGCTAGGGGAGGCAGGGAAGAGCCTCCCGGAGCTTCAGAGGGAGCGCGGCTGGCGGATGCTGTGATCACAGACCTCCAGCCTCTGCCTCCATGTGAGGAGCCGAGGGAACACGTTTCTGTTACCCAAAGCCCCCAGCTGGGGTGGCTCTCAACAGCCCTCACTGTCAGGAAATTCCCAGAGGCTTGCTCTGCGTCTCCCATGGACCTCTGAAGCCCTCTTCCCAAAGGTCCACCTCTCATTGGAGCTGGTGGTGACAGTCACCATCCCTGGGGAACCTGCCCTCTGTCCCCAAAACCCTGCCTGTCCCAGCACTGGCCACTCAGGCACTCCCCCACCTGCCTGTGGGCATGGGGCTGGCCCACGGGCTGTCAGGGAGCGAGGACTCCACCACGGGCCCCTCATTGCTCCAGCACCGTGGTGACACTGCCCCCCAGCCAGCTCCCGACGCTGATGGAAACTCTGAAAAAGCACCCCAACCCCTCGGCTGCCGGCGGAGCTGACATGCGGTCCTTTACTTCCCAACACAATGGTGTCTACACCCACAGACTGGCTAAAATTAACAAGACTGACAACACCAAGTGGAGTCTCTGGTATTTCCACACCCTGTGGGTGGGGGCAAGCTGACCCCACCACCTTGGGGAACTGTCTGGAATGATCAGAACTGCTGGACACGGTCCCCTGGCCCCAGCACTCCCACTACTAAGTCCAGAGCCAAAGGAGCCAGGTGCCTTCTGAATAAAGGCAGGCAAGAGCAGCGTTACCCGAAACAGCCGAACCCCGACATCGGCCCAAAGGAGCCCCAGCAGAAATCTGCAGAAGCCCAGGCACCCGATGCCCACAATCCTGCACTCAGCGAGAGGTCAGGTCCTAACAGCACAGTGGAGGCCAGAGGCCACCCAGGGGCGTGGGCCTCTGAGAGAGCAGAACCTCCGCTGGACCTGCAGCTGCAGGCAGATCTCCAGGCCCTGCTAGGGAGGCTGTCCACCCTGTGGACCTCCAGCAGGGGAGCAAAGCCACACAGGCACCGGGCAGCCTCCCCTCCCAGGGCAGTGGTCAGGGTGTGACTGCGTGTGTCAAGACCTCGATGGCACCCGCTCTCAGAAGACAGTGACCTCACAGTGACCCCCACTGGCCAAGGAGGTGGACACCGGGGGTGGGGCACAGAGTGTTCTCCGAGACCCCAAGTCCCCTTTCTTCCTGGGGCAGTGCACAGAATGAAGACTCCATGAGCAAGATGACGGGTCAGCCAGGAGTCCCAGGACAGAGAGTGGAGGGGACACTGCTGAGTAACGGGACGCGGGGTGTCAGGGGCTCTCAAGGGGTCAGGGGAAAAGATGGGACCAGGTGTGAGAGCCTACCCCCACGGACATGACCTCATGGACATCCCCCCGCTGTGGACGTGCCCCCTACGGACACGCCCTCCACGCCATGGATGTGACTCCCCAGTGGACGTGCCTTCCCACAGCCACTCCCCACCCCTGGGCGGCACCCCTTCTATGGAGGTCCCAGTTCAGCCAGAAGCCCTGGTAGGAACCTGGACCAGGTCCTCTCCCCCGAGACTCGGTTTCCCCGTCGGTGACCGTGGGCAAGCCATGGCGTCTGCCTCAGTGGCGGTGGGAATCACGCTGCAGCCAGCTGCCCCTGCCTGTCTGCGCCCACGGGGACCCGCGTGTGCTCCCTCTCACAAAGAGGCCTCGAGGACATCATGCCAAAGGGCACGGTACCGGCTCGCCCATGCAGCCAGCCTCGGACAAGCCTTTGGGCCTCCCTGAAGGCCCTTTCACTGACCAAGCGGAGCTGCAAGTTCCCAGCCGCTGACCGCACAGAAGGCCCGGAGCCAGGAGCTGCGCCCCGGGAGCCGCCCAGGGAGGGAGTGGGCCGCGGGCTCACCCGCACTCGGGTCCGCATGCCTTTCTAATCAGGGCTCCCAGCCTGGACCCATAAATGGCCAAACACAGCCTGATGCTGCGGCTCTTATCAGGCTGCCCCCGGGCCTGCAGGTGGGACCCTCCCCCGCTGCCATCCCCATGGCACTTAGCTTCACCCTGTAGCACGTCTGGCTCATTTATCCACCTCAGCCCTGACAGCCGATGGGAACACGTCCCAGCCGTCCCCAGACAAGCACCTTTCCACTTAGACAATCAGCTCTGCCCCTTGTGAAGAAGTATTTCTAAAATCAAGGAAGATTCCATTCTGAAAAGGCAGGTGACTAACCTCAAGGTTCCAAACAGAGTGGCCACAGGTTTGCAAGTTAGGCCAGGTGCCCCAGGTGGCCCCTGAGTGTCCACCCAGGACAAGGATTAGGGGCCTTGGGGGCCACTGCCACGGGTGCTGCCCTGTCCACCAGGACTCCCAGTTTCCGGGACCTGCCCCGTGCGGCTGGTGCGGCCCATCTGTCTCAAGGTGCTCTGGGTTTTGTGGCAAACTGTAGAGTCCCCACTCAGAGCAGGGGGCCCTCTGTGAGGTGGAGTGGCAGGACCTGCCCCCAGGGGTCCTCCTGGGGAAAAGAGAAGATTGAGGACCAGTTCCATCCAGAGCAGTCAGGCGTCCACCAGCCTGGTAGGGAAGTTCCCCACCCAGCCAGGACGCCTGGGTGGCCGGGGGCTCAGGGGAGAGAAAGCAGCTTCCCTGGGGCAGCTTGGAGCCAGGATGAAGAGGAGTCGGATGTGCCCACCACACAGGGCTGGGTCTAGGTCCCCTCACGCCAGAAAGCTCCTGAGCACACCTTCCAAACTAGATGGCCATTTGAGGGACCCAGTACTCAGACCGAGTTCACAGCCTGCCCACCAGCAGCCAGGTCCTGCTCCCCTCCATGTGGGGCACCCAGGTGTCCCTCCATCCAAAGAGTAGGGGGCTGATTGATAGGAGAGGCCTGCTGTAGGGGTTGGGGAGCCCACACTGTGAGTGCCCACTGTAAAGGGCAGCTGTGGTCCTGTGGTCATGATGAGATCCCGGCTTTGAAGAAACCGCTTCATCAACTCCATCATCATGGGGGTAGGTGGCTTCCTGGTCCCCCTGAGGGGTGGCCTCTCTGCAGGCTCCAGGGAGCTCCCCTGCCGTAGCGGTCTCCCTTCTCTTCCGTGCCCTCCAGCCAGAGCACCACCGTTGCCCACACGTGTGGGTACAGGGTCCCCGGAGCATGTACACTTCCCTTCTCAGCTGCCTTCCCTGAGCCAGGGGTGTGCACTGCTGTCCACACGCAGGACGTCCCCAGTCCACCCTGTTCACGACCACCAAGTTGGGGCGAGGTGGGGAGATTCACCCCAGCTTCCCTGGAAGCCCTTGGACACACCTTTCTGAGCACCTCCAGCCGGAGGGGAGCTTGGCAGAATGGAAAATGTCCCCCGGAAACAAGTTCTGTCTCCACCTGCTGGGTTCCCTGGGAGCCCCTCCCCTGAAACTTCCTCCCAGGGACGAGTGAAGGAAAGCCACCGTGGGCCACCTCGACGGCAGGACACAGACACAGCAGTAAGCCGGAATGCAGCCTGGTCCTGCCCCCCGGGGTCGCTGAGCTCCTTGAGGAGCATTTGCTCGGCCCCCACTGTTCTCAGCCTGGACTGAGTGGCTGGGGCTGCGCCCTCTCCTCCCTATGCCCAGGTCTGTGCCCAAGTGGGGCACCCAGAGGAAACCCAGGTCTGCCCAGAGCCTTCAGGGAGAGGAAGTACCGTGGCTTTCTCTCCAGCCTCGTGGACCCAAAACAGCCACACACAGGTCCTGACGTGGCCTGCCGGCTCCCTCGCTGGTCCTCCCCCAAGCCTCCGCTGAATCTGGCCTCAGCACCAGGCTCCATGTGCCGCTGCCCCCTCTTCGGGGACCTGGATCATGGCCTCAGGGCGAGCTAGAAGAGGAAGAAGGATTCGATTTTTCCACCCTGCCCTGGACACATTCTGATTCTCAGTGATGAAGATTCTCTGCTTCGTCAGATTTTATCAGGATCTGGAAACTCCTCCCTGGCCTCCTATGAACTTCCCGGTAAAACCCAGCGTCAGCGAGAACAAAGACAGCCTGGCCAGAGCCCTCCCCTGCCTGACCCCTCCTCATCTGATGGAGCACCACCCTTAGCCCTAGGGGACGTCTAGCCACCCAGCCTCCAGCAAGAGAGGCCAGCTCAGCGTAGCCCACGTCCCCCACCTGGACTAGAGACGTCCAGCCACTAGCCCGCCCCTGTCCTGGGCTGTAAATGCCCATGTTCCTGGTTCCTTGTTGAGCCCAATCTCTCTCCCACAGCCGACCCCACTGCCTGCTCCCTACACCCCCTGGGGTGGTCCCTGATGAAGCTGGCCTGAAGTGCTCTGCCGAGGCATTGGATGAGTGTCCTTTAACCAGGACAGACGGAGACACCTCTTCCTGGAGAACACTGGTGCTGCTCCAGGGCCTGCCCAGGTGCCGCGCAAGGGGAACTGGGAACCCCTGGCCTCCCGGAGGTCCTTCCAGCCTGCGCACCACACGCTTTCCAAGTCACACGCAGACGCTCGGGGTCCTGGAGCCCTGGACCGGGCCTGACAGTAGAGCTCGGGGGGCAGGAGCCCAGCCTGGGGTTCTGGCCACAAGCCGACCTGTCGGTGGGCAGGGCCTGGGGGGCACGGCCTTCCTCTCCAGGCCTCGGCGTGACTTGAACACACTTTAATCACTTTTAATGCATAAAAGTCACAACTGTTGGCTCAGTCAGGGTCCTGACAGGACAGGGCAGCTCTGTCTCAGGGTGTAGGACCTGGCCTGGGGACACAGCCAGCCATCACCCTCATCCTCACCCCCTCTGCCTCCATCTCCCACCCTCAGGGCTCCCCACTGCCAAACCTAGCCCAAGCCAAGGGCAGGGCCATGTCCATGGGGCTACCCACAGCGAGAGGGAGGAGGAGCTTGCCCTGCCTAGCTTCACTGCAGGCCCCCAGCCCCACCCAAGCCGGGGGGTCTTTGAGGACCAACGTCTGGCAGGTGCAGGTAGTTGTTCCTGCCTGTGTCTGTACAACATGCCCCTGCACTGACCAGCCCCAGGGTCACCCCCCTGAACTCTGAGGCTTCCTGGGGCTGGTGGTGACCACAGAGTACTAGCCCCTCATGGGGCTGGGTCCTGTTGGGTGGCCACAGACTGAGACCTTGAGCCCCCTGTGCTCAGCTCAGTGCTGCGGATTGTGTCCTCTTGCGCTCACACTCGCGGACACTGTCTCCGTGAGTGCACCCATGCCAAGTCCTCGGAGGCCTAGCTCTCAGCCTCTCCACCCTCGAGACCCCGCGCCTTCTCCTCCCTCCCACCACCCCTCCACATATGGGGGTCGGGTGCAGGCCTCTTCCTGGGGAGAATGATGTGGACCAAAGGACAAGTCACCAGCTGGGGGTGGGAAGCCATGCCTCTGCCACCCCAGCCTCCTGCAGGGAGCAGCGGGCCAGCTGTGGCCCTGCCACGTCCCTGCCTGGGAAGTGGCGCCCGCAGGACTCCATCTAGCTGTGGCTCTGAGAACCCCCGGGTGCCAGCACCCTCCCACTGGGAAGCCAGGCACGGGAGGCCTGCGACCCTCCCGCTCAGGGACACCGAGGTGTTACCCTGCAGGGGCCAGCTGGAGTGTGGTGCTGGGCACAGAGAGGCGCTTAGGCATCCAAGGTGGCCTTCCTGCTGACTCGATGTCCCTGTCTTGTGACGTGTCTGAGACCCTGGGAAGAAAACTAAACCTTCCAAGCGAGGGCCCAAAGCTACTGGCTCAGAGGCTGAGCCGGCCCTGCCAGACGGGGAGTGCCCCCCGCTGAGTGGATTGAACCCCTACAGACTCCCCGTTCCCCAGGCCAGAGGTTCAAGATCCAGCAGGACAGTTCCTTCTGGTCCAGGCTTCTGGCTTCTGGGGGTTGCTAGCCATCTGGGCACCCCATTGCTGTGGGGACCCCTCTAAGAGGAGGCTGAGCCGGCCCTGTGGCTCTGAGAACCCCGGGGGCGCTTGGTGGGTGTGCCTGGTGCTGTGCTGGACAGTCCTGAGCAAGGCAGGGCCCCACTTCTATTCCTGTGGACTCTGGTCTCTCTGAGCTCCACTGGCAGGGTGGGAGCCTGGGCATGTGCCCACAGGTGTGGATTGGGGCTGCTTTATTGGGCCCCTCTAAGTCAGCACAGGGGCAAAGGTCACGGGGACAGATGGGTGGGGCCTTATCTGGGCAGCCCTCGGAGAGGCACAGCCCAGAGCCCTGAGCATCATTGGTGTTTCTCAAAAGTCTGGATGGGAAGAAGAAGCAATCGGGGGCCTCAGGGCAGGTTGCCTGGGGTGGTGGAGGAGGGGCAGAAAACAAGGAAGGTCACCGGCAAATGCAGAGTTTTCTGAGCTAAGAATTTTCTGCTGTGGCTTCTAGAAGCAGCTAAATTTGCTTTGGGGGAACTGCTAACGGAGAGCCCACCGGTAATGGAGGTCCCCCACTCCCCTCCTCTTCCAGCCCCTCCGACTCCCACCCAGTGCCCCCACCTCCTGTCCTGAACTGTGGCCCATCTGTCTCATGTCCCTCTCCCTGACCCATGCCCTGCACTGACCTTCAAAGCAAAGGCAACTGTTTAAATGCTAAGTCATCCTAGGAACGTGTGGACGTTCATTAAGACTCTAAATCAAAAGAGGGAAAATGTAAAGGTTGCTGAGAAGTTTTGAAACACTGAATTATTGAGGCTTCTGCTTCCGAGCTCCGTGGGCCACAGCTCCCCCTCCCTGGCTCAGGGCCAGTGGCACTGGCCCAGGGGACCTCCTTTCTGGAACGCACAGCAGGACCCTGTGGTGAAGAAGTGGGCAAGGGTGAGGTCAGGCACAGTCCCACTGGTCTATCCCTGAAGGCATCCACTGACCCCCGGGCCTTGGGGTCTTGGGGGGCAAACAGTCTGTGCAGAAGGCCCTGAGGCCCTTATGACCATGTCTGCAGGAGCCCATGTTGCCCAGGCCCGGCGGCGGGGGATGGCGGTGTCAAGTGATGCCTGTCCCCGGCTGTGCTCCTCCTCTGGATAGGGAGGGACAGGCACCTGTTTGCTAGCTCCAGGGAGCCTATCCTTGAGACCTCAGATCCTCTGCTGAAATAAGATCTTCCTGCACGAGAGACTTGTGTTTAAAGAGACCTCTAAGGGCCCATTGGCTGTGTGGTTTGGCCAGCACCTTCTATATCAGACGCTGCCCTGGACAGGCCACCCAAAGAGGGACTTAGTGTCAGCACTGGATGATGGACAGGGAGCCCTACAGACACCTGCATGGCCACCACTGTGCATGAGCTGGGAAGAGGCAGAGAGGACACAATGAGCCAAGGCCACAGGTCCTGCCACATCCCAACCAATGGGAGGGACCAGAAAGTAAGTCCCAGCCTCCAGCCAGGAGGGACTGGGGCCTGGCCACAGTGTCTCCCCAGTCCTCCACCTGCTGCGTGTTCTCTGTCCCATGGGTGAGCCCACTGGGTCTTCATTCTCCTCCCTTGGAGCGAGAGAACCTCCCCATGCCCTGAACCACGACTCCTCCACCTCCCATCTCAGCCTCCGCGGACTCCCAGAAACTACCCTTTCTCAAAGCCTGCTGCAGTGGGGCCCCAGGAACTGCTTCCCCTTCCTGGGTTGGGGCCAGTTAGCAGCAGCAGGAGTGCCCAGCCCCAGGGCCCTGGGTGGATGCTCCCCTCTGCCACCCTGGAGGAGCTGAGGCCCGGGTCTCTGAGTGGGGTCAGGAAGCCCGAAAAGAAGGCAGGACAGGTCTGTGCAGATTCAAGTGCAGGAGCAGGAAGGTCCTAGGGAGCTCGGAGGACGCCCCCACCCACCCGTCCTGCTCTCTCCCTGGCTGCACTCTCTCCACCCAGACCTCTGCAGAGGCTAGCCCCGGGAGGCTGCAGCCTGTGGTGCCTGGGGGCCAGGGCATGAGCTGGGTGGGTCAGAAGACTTCTGGGTGGGACATTACTGTACATGGTGCTTCAGTGGGGACACATGCACATTTGTGCAAACCCAGGGGACTCCCGGACCCAGGGAAGAGCCCTGGTGTAAACCACAGACCTGGTTAGTACGGCTGTGTCAGTATCAGCCCAACAGCTGTGACAAATGTCCGAACCAAGCAGGCTGAGGGCTTCATGGAAAGTATGTGGGACGGGCGGGGCCCTAGGGGACCTCTGTGCTTTCTGTTCAGTTACTCTGTAAAATGAAAGCCCCAAATGAAAGCCCTAAACACAAAGTCTCTTAACTTAAAAATAAAGAGGAGTAGGAGAATAATCAGGCCCGGGCTTGGCTACTTTCTGAACAAGGGGCATCAGCTGTGGTGTCGGGGTCCCTGCCTGTGCCCCGCAGACATGGAACACTTGGGCCTCTCCCAGCCTGTGCTCAGGGCTCTCACCTGTGACCCCACGACCTGACCCGCTGCCTGACCTCGCTGGGCCTCCCCGGCTCCCCGACCGTGGGCAGGGCCTGGGGCAGCAGGCCAGGCTGGGGCCTGCTTGCTCGTGTCTGCTTTGACAAGTCCCTGCTCAGCCTGCAGGTGCCAGGAACCCATTCATGGGCACACCAATGACTCAGGCGCCCTCAGCTGTCTCCTGCCACACCAAGGCTTGGCATTCTTGGTGGGTGTTGCCACAGGGCATTGCTAGCTGATTGAGGCCATGAGTGACCAGCTGAGGGTCAACGGGCGCACACACATGGTTCTCAACTTCTCTCCCCAGACACTGTTCTGCCATCTTCCCCAGCAGGACTGCCGGAGGGAACGGGGCTCGTGGAAGACTCCCCACATGGCTGCGTCCATAATCGCCAAGCTGGACCTTTCTAGGTCCAGGAGAAGGAAACTCAGGTGCGTCTCAGGACTTCGGCTCCACTCCCTTGGGGGTCCCCCGTGGGGAGGTCCTCCTCTACCAGCTCTAAGCAGTGTCCCCCTTGGAGTCACTGGAAAGAGCCAGCTGGCTTCCCCGGGTGGAGAGGGCCTGAGGCTGCAGGGGCAAGGACCTGCCCTTGTCCGTTGTCGATAGCAGGGCCAGCCAGAAGCCCTGGAAGGCCTGTTCTCGGTCCAAGCCACACTGGAACTTGCCCAAGGCCAACTAGGTGCTATATGTCACCCTAGTAGCCACTCCATTGCCTTCAAGGGAAAAACTGATGCCCTTGGTGACCCAACTTATGTCATTTCCTTTCCTGAGTCCTACACCCCAGCAGCAGGGACATCCCTAGCAATGCTCAGGACTGGCCCTTCATATTAGCCCATTTAAAAAATCTAATAAAATATGGAACCAGGTAATAATTGCAAAGGTCAGCTAAGATGGTCAAATGATAGAAGGACATACCTCCTGTAAGGACACTTCACTATTGGCACTATTGTCATTACCATCACCATCGCCACCGTCACCATCACCACCATCAACATCACATCAATAACACATCACCATCACCATCGCCATCTCTACTGTTGCCATCATCACTATCACCACCATATCACCATCACCATCATCATCACCATTATCCCAAATATCATGGCCACATTGAAGTCTAATTAAGCCTCTGGATTAATCCAATTTACAGGAAGCTGGGGATGGAGGAACACTCTAACAGTACTCCAGTATGCAGCCAGCAAAATCCAGAGTGTAGGAAATTCTACAGGACAAAAGATCAGGTTTCTTCAACCCAGGAATGTCAGTGAAACAGGGGACAGGGAGGAGGAGGAAGCAACGAGGCGGGGGCAGGGGGAGTGGGAGAGGTGGCGCTCTCCAAGTTCCAAGGAGATTTCCGAGTGATATGGAGCTGTGGGCTTTGTGCCCAGACAAGCCACTCCAAAAAGACAGGGACAACCAGGGGACTCCCATCAGTGACTGCATGTTAGATCATATTGAAGAATTCCAATGTTCGGATGTGATAAGGACATTTGGCTGCATTTTTTTAAAGAGTCCTTATTCTGGTGAGTGACAACCCACTGAAGTATTTTTCTCACGAAGTAAGGTCAGAGGTTGCTTTAAAAGAATGCGGGGCGAGGAGGGATTGGGGAGGTGGCTGGGCATTGGCTGGGATACTGCTCCAAAGTCCTTGATGTTTGAAATAAATACGTGATAAAAAGTTTGGAATACATGGCCAGAAATGAACAACAAAAAGCGAGCCGAGCCGAGCCTTGGCATCTCCTAGGCCTCGCCCAGGGCCCAGCGGCTGAACTCGCACATGCTGTTTCTAATCCCATCCCTGCACAGTGTTTAAGCTGGCTCTCTGTTTTATAATCCATGTCACTCTTCAGTTTGCTAGTCCACGAGCTACACATTAGAAACATATGCACATGCCTGCAAGAGCATCGTTAAGAACGTGAAGTCGTGAAGCCTGGGGCTTCCCTTGGGGACAGCTGAAGGGACAGGTGCCGGATGCTCAGCCCCAAGTCATGACACTGGAGCACACTGGGCTCCCAGTGCCAGCTCTGACCTTCCACACTGCCAACACCCTGGTGGCCTTCCAAAAGCCATGGTCTTCCTGGAAGCTTCCTGGGGCCCGGGTGCTGCCTTCCCCGTGGGACGGAAATGCCAGGGCTGCGTTTTGAGTCGCCCTTTAAAATCTACCAACAGAAAGTTCAGATCTAAATCTCTCTGACACCATCCAAGCAATCCTCCAAGAGAAACGAGTGAGGGGCTGGAGTGTCCCCACTCTCCCTGTTGCTCCACCCACAACAGGGTCCAGGCCCCTCCGACCCCACTCCAATGTGCCTGAAATGCAACTTCTCCAAAGAGCATGCCCACCACTGCAGGGGCACAGGAAGCCCCGGGCGCTCTCCCAGGACTGAGGTGACAGGAACCACAACTCCTCCCCACAGTCACGCCTGTTTTGTGTGATTTTCAGGTTTCTGATGACAAAGGCAGCACGCGGTCAGTCTGAAGTGTCCAGAAACACTGGCTGGAGCTCCGACACTCCTGCCTTGTTCCTTAGGCATGGGCCATGTCTTCGCCAAGTCACGTGCCCCAGGTGGCCTTGACACCCAGTGAAGCAGACGAGCAGAGAGCGCAGCCAGCGTTTATCAAACGTGCCCTGGAGAGCAATGCCCCACTCCCTCCAGGTGGGGCGGCCGCAGCCACTGGGTGCTGGGGTTTGGGTTTTGTTTAATTCAACTCGTCCCAGGCAAGAACACCAGAGAGCACGTTGGAGAGACCCGAGAAACAGCGCTTGGCTCCTGCTGGGTGCCGACCCCCAAACAAACACTTCGGGGTCCTCCTGCCCCAGGGAAGGTGGCTGTCGAGAGGCCGCATCCACCCAGGGCAGGAGACCCACAGTTCTGGGTGGTGGCTCCCTGAGGGACTTAAGACCTAGCAGAGCTGGGGACAAGTCTGCCAAGCCTGTACCCTGGCTCAGGAAGAAACACAAGTGGCCTCCTTAGTGGCCTGGAGTGATCCCGCACTCTGGCCACAAGCAGGTCTGGGCCAGAAATATACACTGACCTGTCCTGACCGAGGATGGCCACTCGAAAGCACTTAGCAATATTTGTTAGCCAAATCCCTCAACGGGGGAGACTTTGAGAGTTCAAGTGAACTCTCCCTTAATCCCAAAACACACACTCCAGGCCACACCAGGGCTTTGGCTCAGGGACATCCCCTTTGCCTGACCTGGGAACAAGACGTGCGTGGCAGGTCCCCCGGGGTACAGTGTCTACCTGCACCAGCAGAGACCAGAGACCAGGCAGGGTTCTGTGGAGCCCACTCTCTCTCTCTCTCTCTCACACACACACACACACACACACATCACAGCTCACTCTATGCACACACCACATACACACAAACCTCACACACGGCACACACCAGTGACAGCTCACACACTCTCTGCTCATCTGTCCCCAGGCACCCACACTCCTGTTTCCCTGAATCCTTGTGAGAAACCACCAAGTTCAAGGCCGCCTGCCCTTCGCCTCCACGTGGCTCTTTGCACCCCTAATGTCAGCCCTACTTCCTACCAGCCCAGCCCCCCCCACCCCGAGATAAATGGTCAGGAGGACCTGACCCAGGTCCCCTGGTCCTCAGCAGGCCTTCCTGCTGCCCACCCCAGCACCTGCTCCCAGCGGCCCTGCTGGGCCTCCCTCTGTGACAGGGACAGGAGGTGGGCTTCCTCTCCGGACTCTTGGCCGCACACCAACCCACCCTCGCCTCTCAGGCTCACTCCCTCTGGCACCAACTCCCGAATTCTGTGGCCTCACTGTGACCTGGCCGCCCACCCCACCACCGGTCCCATCTCTCCCTCCTGCCCGCCCCCTCCTTCCCAGTGGCCCTTGAAGGCAGGACAGACTTCAGAGGGGCCCTGGGGACAGGGTGAGGAAAGGCAGGACGTGTCTGGCGTGTGCGGGGGTGTGGGTGCGCCTGTGTGTGCTGTGATATGCGTGCGAGGGAACTGTGGGAGAAAGTGCTGGGAGGGTCGGAGCGGGGGTGTTGGGGACTGTATCCTGCTCTCCCGCTCAGGGGCAACCCTCCACCTGTCTGGCCAGCTGGCCTTGCTGGACCACAGGTGCCCAAGGGGAACACAATCTGGGTCACTGGCCCCTGGGGGTCTAAATTTTAAACAACTGGAAATGGCAGGTATGCCAATGACCAGGGCCCTTGGCCACATAGGCCTAGCTCTTGCCCAGTGGACCATGAATGACAGAGGAGAGGCTGTCCCCACTGGGCACTGACCACTCCCCACAAGCACACGGTAGTGGCAGCACTGCCCAGCCTAAGCCAAACCCAGGACCTGCTCAGCATGGGAGAGGCAAGACCCATCACAGGACCACTATCCCACAGCTCCGAGGGGCCCCAAGATGGGTGGCCAGCTCCACTGCCCATGCACAGGGGCACCTGTGAGCTGGGCTGGCCATCCAGGGCCCACAGGGTACAGGCGACTTGGGCCAGAGCACCTGCACTCTCCCTTTCCCTCTGTCCCACACCCCACCTTCCATCCTGAGTCCCCTTGTCCTGAAGCCCTGCTCTCCCTGCCCCCTCCCAGAGGACTCACCCTTGGGGAAGGGCCCCACCCCCCGGCCTTCCTCCCCAGCAGGCCCTTCTCACAGGGCAAGAGGCCCCCCTCCGCCTGCTCTGCCCCTGCCTGGTGGCAGCATCTGTCCATGTGAGTGGATGAGCTGGTTGGGGTCCACCTGTTCCACGCTCAGTACCAACAATGAAATGTCCTTCCAAGGTGACCATCCAAGGAGGACAGAGAGTGTCTGCCTTCTGGAGATGCGTGGCGGAGGGGAAACGATGACCCCAACAGCAGGGGCCTCAGGTTCCAGGGGGAAGGGAAGGGAAGCTGGGCCAGCCCAAGGCAGCAGGGAGCCAGGGAGGGTTTGCGCAGAAAGGATGTGCTCCTGGGCAGCAGCTGGCCCTCCTGTGTGTCCCTGGAGACAACAGAAGCCTCAGAACACCTGGGTCGTGAAGCCACCTCCCCTGTTAGACCCGGGCCTCTGCACCTCCCTGGCCTCTGCCAGGACAGTTAGGGTCAGCTGCCCCCAGCCACCTGTGTCCCTGGGTCCTTCCCATCCAGTTCTGATTCCACCTCTGCAAGTGTCCCTTTCTGGTGCCTGCCAGCCCTCAGGCCCACCTTCCCAATTCCCTAAGCAAACCTGAGAGCCCTGGAGCCGGGCTTTATGTAGGAGTGCAGTTTGGGCATCTGTTTGAAGTTGATGCTCCATCCTAAGCACAGCAAAGCCTGGACACAGCAGAACAGCTCTTGACGTGCATGGGAAAGCCCCTGGGGCCTGGTGTAGCTGCTTTGTTGACCATCATGTGGACTAGAGGGTGTGTCTGTGTGTGTGGGTGTAAGCTCACGTGTAAATGTGTGGCCTTGTGCATGAAGTTCATGTGTGTGTTTGAAGCCACAACGAACCTCATCCATGGCTGAAGGTGTCAAGCCTTCTCCATCCTGGGTAAAGACAGCCTTGAGAACATCCCCCAAGGGACAGGACCCAACCAACACTGGGAAAGCAGGTGTGCATAGGTACACTTGGCTGTGTGAAGTGAGCTTTTGGGTCCTTCCTTCCAGCAAGAGATGGCCTTGGTGTCAGCATTCAGGGAAGCATGCCCGGAGCCCAGACAGGCAGTGACACTGGAGGGCAGATCTCCTTGCTCTATTGGGGTATGGAGCCAGAACTCCAAGACACCAAGCAAGAGGGACCCCAGGATGCCCTGTGGCTCCCAAACATGGCTGAGATCGGCATGGCCAGGGGATGTAAAGACCCAGGGGTCCGGACTCCCACCTCAGCCTGGTGAATCAGGGAGACAGTGGGGGACATGGCACGGCGACATCTGGATCAGCTGGCCTCCAAAGCAGCCCAACGTCACTCTCTCTGGGGAACACTTTTGGCATATACCAGCACTGCCCTTCGGGTCCCTGTGCTCATGGCAGGGACAGCAGTGTTCACAAGGCCCTGACCACATGGCCAGCCGTGCTCAGAGAGGACATCATGGCTGGTTTTCAGGCTGTTTCAGCTCAGCCAGGGCTCAGAGCCCCGTCTGTGCTCGCGGGGTCAGTGTGGAAAGGTGGGGGTTCGCAGGCCTCTGCAGACACCTAGGTGAGGAGCAAGCTGCATGCCCGGGGCTGGGAGAGGGTGCAGACGAGGGGGAGACAGCAGTGGAATGGAGGACAGGTGACCCTTAAAAACATGACTCAGTCCATTGTCACTGTGTGGGAATGTGCTCCTGCAGCAAAGGATGCTCAGAAAAGCTACATTACTGTAAGTGTGGCCGATTCAGGGCTGAGATGTCGCTCGGTGGGAGAGCCCCTGCCCAGCCTTGGTGAGGCCCTGGGTCTGACCCCACCCCTGCGAATAAACAGACCAAGGCGAGTGGTTAAAAGGTGCCCAGGATACTTCATCCAGCACCTTGAGGACTAGCAAATCCACCACCACGACACACCAGCCCCTTGACCAGACAAGGGGACCAAGGCTGAGTGGGAGGGCAGTTTGCTCGTGGTCACGCAGGACCCGGGACGTGGGGCCTCAAGACCCAGCTACTGTGTTCAGTGCCGCCTTGGTTTCTAGGAGACCAAATTAAGAGCACCCTTGCCGTGTGTTTGTCCAGAACGTCCCTTGTTCCCCTCCAGGAAGGGAGGGGAGCAGGTTCTCCCGCCTGGACTTACAGGTGACAGGTTGTTCCTCCAACTTTTGCTCTGCCCACAGGGACGGTAGAAGCGCTCTGGATCAAGGCCCTGTGACCTCCGCGGTCTCCTCACTGTTTTAGCAGCTTTTTTGCTGCTGTGACTAAAAGACCCAATCAGAAAAATTATAGAGGAGCAAAAGTTTATCTGGGGACTCAGATTCAGAGGTCTTGGTCCATAAACAGGAGGCTCCATCCCTCGGGGCTGGAGGCAGAACATCATGGAGCAGAGTGTGGTGGAGGGAAGCAGCTCACACCATCATCAGGAAGCAGAGAGAGACCCGCCCCAATGCCCACCTCCTCCAGCCACAGCCTACCCACCTCCAGTTACCACTCAGTCCAGGCCCATGGGGAATTAACCCACTGATTTGGCTTTCATAACCCCATCATTTCTCCTCTTAACCGTCTGGCATTATCTCACACACCAGATTTGGGGGGATACCTGACATTCAAACCACAACAATCACCATCTCCCAAATGCACCCGCTGCTCACTAGAACCCAGTGTGGCTCAGCCCAAGCCCATCACCCATCTCCAGTGGCTAAGACAGTCTCTGACAACACCCCTGGGCTCAGCCAAACCCCAAATCCCCCACAGCCTTATGGGGGCCTCCCTCCCCAGGCCCAGGTAAGTCCCTGTAGCCACCAGCCACAGCTGCCTTCACCCCACCCCCGTGTGAACTTGCATGGGACTTGCTGGGAGGTCGCTGCGTATCTCAGCAGGCTGCTGTCTGTAGGTCCCCTCCTCTAAATGATGCCACTTGGACAGCTCTGTGTGTTTAGGCTTCTCCGTATGAAACCACAGTGTCTGCTTCCAACTGCTGTTGGGTGCTCAGCTCCTGAATCCCATCACCACCCACCAACGTCTGCTTAGTCTCACGAGGACAAGAGCATCCTCAACCATCCTGAGACATCAGCCAGCTGCTGTGGTTCATGGGCCCGGTTCCTGGGGCCTGCCTCAGAAAACCCCTTACTGCTGCTTTGCTGAGAGCCACAGCTGCACCCGGCAAACCCTTGAAATGCCTCTGCTGGGCAGGGGACAGGCAGGCACGTCCCCAGCCTCCCGGGACAGTGAAGGGATGCTGACATAGACCTGGTGGGAAAATGTGGAAAATCCCATGATTCTGCCTGTAACCCTAATGGCAAGAGGGTAGGGTTAGTGTATTTTCCAGAGGAAATGGTCCCCATCTTGCATCCGATTCTGGTTTTCATCAAAAGACATGGAGGCCATGAAAAGACATGGAAGAAATTTTGATGCATGTTACCCTGTGAAAGATGCTGTTCTGAAAGACAGGGTACCATATACTTCTAACTCCCTGGTGTCTGAAAAAGGAAAGACCATGGAGACACCGTGAGAGAGCCACAGTGTCGGGGGATGAAGAGGCGGAGCACAGAGGGCTTTAGGGCATGGAACCACGTGTGCTCTGTGAGGGTGGATACCCGTCGTTACACGCCTGTCCCAAACCATAGAATATAACACAGCAGGAGGAGCCAGCGCAGACGGGGCTTGGTTCAAGGAACGCGTCTGTCCAGGGTCACCAATGGCTACCATCCCACGCCAATGCCAGAGGTTCCACAGGGAAGCGGGACAGAGCCGAGCGGGTATGTGGGGATTCTTGTGCTTTCCTCTCACTTTTTCTGCAAACCTAAATCTGTTCTGTAAATCTATTAGTTCAAAAAGAAATCAGACACAAAACAAGCAAGAACAGAAACTTCAAATAAAGTAAAATATACGATGAAATGAGAACAGGACATGGAGGCCAGAAGAGAGTGCAATGCACCCTAAGGAAGGAGGGGAGGCGGCCCCTCAGAACTCCCCGTCCAGGACACACCCTTCAGGAATGGAGGTCAGAGGGGGACGCGGAGGGAGAGAGGCCTAGACAATGTGCCCCCAGCAGGCCTGCTCCCAAAGAAGCCCTGAAGGGCGTTCTGGGGCCCAAGGGAAACGACGCAGTGGAGCTCAGAAGGCAGGCGGGAAGGACAGGCAGACGCCAAGGGTCTCTGGACACGGCTTTAAATTATTTTTTATTTTAAATTATTTTTAATTCTTTAAGAAAAGTGTGACTGTGGACAGCAAAGCATGTAACCCTGTGTGGCCTTTGACGCTCGCAGCCACATGACAACTCTAACAGGGGCTCCACGCTCCACCCTCGGCCTCCTTGAAGCAGCAGAGTGAACCACCGAGGTCCAGCTTGGGGCCTCGCAGTCTCCCGGCCAAACAGACAAAAGAGAGACTCGGCAAAAAGCCAGCAGATCAAGTGGAAAACGGCAGAATATCAGAATAAGGAAGTGGGATACTAGAGCAGAGGGAGCAGGGGAAATGGGGAATCGCGATGCAGCCCCAGCCCCCTGTGACTGCACCACAGCTACGTCCCCAGACACACCAATTAAAAGCCAAGTGACAGCACAAATTGATTCTAAACCATGCAAGATCAGCAATCGGCCCAAGAGCAGCCAGACACAAGGGACAAGAGGAGCAAGACCAAGGTCACCAAGTGCTACAGAAGGAACCAGAGAGTCGCAGAGACCAGGCAGGGCTGCGTGACCTGAGGGCCCAGGGGCTCCAGAGCTGGAGAGCTAAGGAAGGCCTTTTCCCTGGATCCCACAGAGGGACCAGGGTCCAACCAACACCGTGGTTCTAAACTTCTGGCCCGGATCTTTGAGTCAGTCTGTGCTGCCGGCCCGGGTGTGTGGCACTGTGTAACAGTAATCCAGGAAAACCCCACGGGCTGTTTTCCCTCTGGGTGGCCCAAGCCTGCAGGACCCAGGCCTTTCCAAGTCACCTGAAACCTGTAAACAAGTGCGGCCCAGAGCCCCACCGCAGGGGCCAGGGAGTGGGGGAGGGGAAACAGTGGGCCCAGAGCCTGGGACACACCGGCCAGGGGTGTGCTCTGCCTAGCTGGCCCTGCTGCCAGCCTCGGTCCTCTGACCATCCACCACTCTCTCCAGGGCCACTCCCGCCCTTCCCTGCCGGGCTTCCTCAGCAGGGCCACCTTCCCGCCTTTGTCCTCCCGGGTTCCTCTGCCTGCTAGGGTTGTTTTGATGTGCTCTGGGGTTTGTGCCTTGTCTGGCCCTGGCTATGGGGAACCTTATGTAACCAGCAGGACCCGTGGAGCAGGGAGGTCAGGCAGGGAGGACATGTACAGGCCGGGGGCAGGCCACAGTCCCCAGTGCTTGGCAGGGTCAGTGGCACACCAACTCCCTGACCAGCTCCACCTTCCTGCTCTACCTACAGCCCCGGGAGCAGAGCACAGGAGTGGCCCGGCCAGGAGGCAGCCCCTCTGCTCCGCCCTGGACAGCAATGCCCAGAGAACCCGGAAAGAAAGGTGGGCTACGGGGTGGCCGAGAGACGGCAGAGCTTGGACAGCTTGCTGGGATGGTCTCCAGGGAGGCAGGCACTCAAGGCAGCTCAAGGCCACGTGGAGGTGACCCCAACACTGGGAGGGGAGTAGGGAAGGGCAGGGCTCACAGAAGGAGCAGGTCGCCCTGTGGACCTCGGGGACCAAGTATAGACATACTCAGGGTTGCCCCACCTGTCGGGAGAACCTGGCCTCTTACCGTCCAACTGCCACCTGTCCCCGTAGGGCTCCTGGGGACTATAACCACCCAGCATGTCGGACCTGGCCAGAGGGAGCCCTCGGGCAGAAGGAACCACTAGCCTTTCCCATAGCGCTGCCACGGGAGCCAGCAGAGCCCCGCAGCTTCTGGCCCAGGAGCTGTGCTGCTGGCGCCCAAGGTCAGGGGTCCTGCTGCAGGAGCTGGGGCCCCGGGGGAGGCAGGAGAGAAGGCAAATCCCTGGCTTCTCCTAGGCGCCCACCCGCATGAGCCATTGGCCAAGCCCAGCTGGAAGGTGGTGGACCCCAGAACTCTACCCAGAGGGGCTCTGCGAGGGCATCTGCCCCTCACAGGCCCAGCACTGCCCTGAGCGTCGGAGGTGCGCGGCATCGCATGAGCCCTGGCACGGCCCCGAGGGAAGACCCCAGCCCCCAGCCAGCTCCGAGGGCCCAGCAGCCTGCACAGTTCTGGCGAAAAGCTGGACTCCCACTGATGCTCAGGAAGGGCTCCAGAGGGGTCCAGCCAGTCCTCACCGGTGTGTCCTCCGGGGGCGGGTGGCACCAGGCCGGGCTGGCTGATTGTCTGAGTCCCAGGCGGCCAGGCTCTGACGTGCCCAGCTGCGTTGGAGCCACGGCCCTGTTTGTTCCCTCACCAGGAAGCCAGGGCTTTCCCCTTCCTGAACGCTCCTCAGGAGGCCGCGTTCCTTTTCACTTCCGAGATAGGAAGTCTTCTAGGATCCCCTTGCCAGCTGCGTGGAGAGCTGGCTTCTGCAGGAAGCGTCCTTACCTCAGAGCACGGCAAGCTGATGAGGGCTGGAGGAGGCCGGGGCTGGAGAAGAGCCAGCAGGAAGCCACCGTGGTCTCCACCGGGAGCCCTGGCTCAGCCCAGCACCACTTCCGGCCTGGCCTCCAGCCTCCACCGGGCTCCTGAACACACTGTGAATCTACAAGGGCCAGGGACCCCTGGACATGAGAACCAGTACCCCCAGATCTTCCCACTTGCACACTGCTCAGCAAGCCCCCAGGCCCTAGCGCAGGCCCTTTTCACTCCTATGTCGGACACATCCCAGGGCCAGCGCTCGGTTTCCCAGCAACAATAAAAGCAGAGGGAGCCGGGCGCACACCTGTCATCCCAGCAGCTCGGGAGGCTGAGGCAGGAGGAGCACAGGAGTGGCCCAGCCAGGAGGCTGGGTTCAAAGCCAGCCTCAGCAAAAGCAAGGCACTAAGCAACTCAGTGAGACCCTGTCTCTAAATAAAATACAAACAGGGCTGGGGATGTGGTTCAGTGGTCAAGTGCCCCTGAGTTCATTCCCCGGTACCAAAAAAAAAAAAAATATATATATATATATAGAGAGAGAGAGCGGGGGTGGTGGTGGACATGGACACACCTACAATAAAGTGACCACTGAAAGCCAGGAAGAAGGTCTGCTGAGGCCGGAACCACAGAGAGGAATGGAAAGGCCCACATCAGGGGCTGTGGGGCATCTTGAGACCAACACCCTGCAGCAGCACGGGGCACAAGAAGCAGTGAGCATGCCCAGTGATCCCAAGTGGGTGCCCGAGGAAGGCGGGAAGCAGGCAGTGGGGGTCCTCACTGCTCTGCAGAGCCATGCGGAACTGCCCACACTCCACCCTCAAGCAGAACCCATCTTCCAAATGGCTGGACCCAGTATTTCCACAATGGGGGAAGCAGTTCTAAAGGAAAAGGACTGAGTTTTAATTGCTCATTAATACTTCTTGGTGACAGCTGATGGGGTGGCACAAGCCTGTGGTCTCTGTGCTCAGAGTCTGAGGCAAAGGAGCCCAGAAGCTCAGGAGTTCAAGGCCAGCCTGAGCAGCAGAGTGAGCCTCCACCTCAAAAAAATAAAGAAGTAAAAAATAAGTTACAATAGACCTTCTTGGTGGAATCCTGCGGTTCAGCTGAGGAGGTGGGTTGAAACGACCCACAGCACTGTAGTGACGTCTAAGGGCACATTAAAGTCAGCACCAACATAGGGAGGGTCACAGACGTCAGTCGCTCCAGAGGAGGGCAAGATGGAACACCCTGGCTGGCACCCCTCGCCTCTGCTCCCCCAGGGTGCAGGCCGCCGTCTTACGTGGGAATGACTGCAGCGTCCCCACGGGGGTCTGGTGCACGGGAAGGGGCCATCACACAGGGCCACAGATGCGTCTCTGCTGCTGTTATTTCCACAGCCTCTGCTTCCTGGGTCCCACGACTGACGCTGGGTTCTGCAGATCAAATCCACCAAGGATCCCAGGAGGCACCCCATCCTGGCCCCCTCCCCACAAACTCACTCAGCCCTCGGAGAAGAGGCAGGGGCTGGAGCTCTGGGCCAGGCGCCACGGGGCAGTGTGGGCTCAGGCTAAACCAGCGTGGGTCCCAGGAGGACTCTCTCCTCTCTGCAGCTGATGGCCATCTCTACTGGCAGAGTGGAAGTGTGGAAGAGTCCCCAGCACTCGCCCTTGTTTCTGGAAGGATTCGTGGGAGCAAACACTGTCTAAGCCACGTGGGCAGCTGTAGCAGTGGGCCCCACACCAGGCCCCGTGCCCACTCAGCCACAGGCACTTGTTTCCAGGGGTTCTGGTGAGGGTGGCTGTGACCAAGTGGGGCCAAGGCACTGGCCAGCAGCCAGCGAGCCCTCAGGGAGAAGCAACAAGCTTTGGTGGGGCCCACAGTGTCTGGGAGCTGGCCCCTCCTGGGGGGCAGTGCCATAAAAGGTCAGGGGGAGGACTGGGTGCTGGGGAGGCCCGCTGCACTGGCCAGCAGCTCATCAGGGGGGCTGCAGGGGGGTCTTCCGCAGCGGGGCTTGCCATGGCCCCTGAATTAGAGGAGCTCCCAAGTGCTCGGCGGACCTGCATCCCCACACATCCTGCCCCTCTGCCGAGTGGACATGGACCCGAGGCTCAGAGCCACGTCAGTTCTCAGGGCCCTGGCTGGGACCAGGGGAGCCCATGTGGCACCAGTCCCACCATGCTCCTCAGGTAAGCACCTGCTCACGATTTCCCTGTCCAGTCAGAGGGCAGGCCACCTGTGCCGTGGCCACAGTCCCAGTGAGGCCCAGCGGCTCAGCATGGACATCACCGGAACGTTCCAGTCTTTGCTTCTCGAGTCATGATCTCATGATCTCACCAAGCAGAGTGTGGGGCTGGGGCTCATGAGGGCAGGGATACGCCACAGCGCTGGGCCCAGGCCCGGGTCAGGCCCAGGCCTGGGCGGCACAGGGACCGGCCACGGGGTGAGGGACGCCCTGCGCTGCACCCACAGCAGAGATGACAAGGGAAGACAGGGAGGAGGCCCCCAGACTCGGCTGGCTCCCCCCAAGTCTGTCCAGTTCAGAGCCATGAGTAAAGGGTGGGGGACCAGGTCGGGGCAGGCAGGCAACATGGCCTGACGCTCCTCCAGAGCCCTCCAGGGCCAGAGACCACCCACCCACACTCAGGCCCGCAGCCCTGGGAGGTGGGCGCTCCTGGCCCCGTTGCCTGGGGGGAAACAATCCCGGCTGCCCTGCAGCACACAATGGGGACCCAGGGGGCATCAGCCTTGGATGGCAGATGGGACCATCTCAGCACAGTAGGGCCACCAGCCACTCCTGCGCAGGGCAAGGTGCACCCTGAGACACGTCCCCTCAGCTGTCTGTGAACTGCCCCAAACTGTGAGGGTGAAGTCACCCCCAGGCTTCCTGTGATGCCAGCCTCTCCCCTGGGCAGCATCAAGAGGAGGAGACACAAGCCTGCCTCCCGGATCCCTGGAGACCCTTCCTGGTCACCAGCGATCTTGTGTGTGGCCACACAGAGCCAAGGAGGCATGGCTGCCAGGGCAGAAAGGCGTTCTTCCTGGGTGCTGGAAACCAGCCCTGAGCTCCCCCAGAGCAAACCCAGGGGCTCCCAGGTGAGGAAACGCCAAGGCAGCCCTCAAACCCTGGGTCTGAGACTGACCCAGAAGGGACCCTCGAGGCCTAAGGAGGCAGGGTCACGGTGGGGGCTGAAATGTGTCCTCAGACTCACCTCTGAGGCCCTACGCCCCAGGGGCCTCGGCACGTGACTGTATTTGGAGACAGGCTCTAAGGAGTGATCAAGGTAAAAGGAGGTCACTGGATGGTCCCTGGTCCAGCACGACTCTGTCCTTACAGGAGGACATTAGGACAGACACACAGGAGGATGACCCTGTGAGGACAGGGGGAAGACGGCATCTGCAAGCCAAGTAGGTGTAGACCCAGGAGGAACCAGCCCTGGGACACCTTGACTTTGAACTTCAGCCTCCAGACATGAAGAGTGAACTTTATGGTGTAAGCCTCTAGTCTCTGCCCTTTGTTGGGCACCCAGCGATTCATAATGGCAAGTCGAGTGGACCCTCTGCCTCTGCTCAGCCCTGGAAGGATCAGGATGATGTCAGACTCTGACACGAGGCTTCCCAGGCTCAGACTATAAAGACCCCAGGCAGATGGAGTCAGACGAGAGAAGGGAGGATAGATGGACGGCTGTGAGGAGGGCCTTCCAAACCCACTGGGCACACCTGGGCCCAGGCGGTGACCTGCAGAGGCAGGAAGCAGGGTGGCCCTGCAGCCTGAGAGGCTCCAAGGGCAGGGAAGCCCTAACATTAGCGACGCACCTGGCCTTGCAGGCAGAGCCCAGGCCGGACACGCACAGCCCCACACAGCGTTCCAATCTACCTCGGCCTCCACCAAAGCTCCCCACTCACTTTCAGGCCCCAGCAGGCAGGGGAGGTGGCTCTGAGCCCTGAGAGCTCTGGCCACCCACTCCCTATCTCCAGGGCCCCAGGGCCCTGAGCTGGGAAGGGAGGATGTGAAATTGGTGGCTGTCCACATCTCACAGGGGAACACGTGGGGCCAGGGGGGTGGGTGTGGATCGGTACCTCCAGGGGACAGGCCTGGTTTACTGTCCCCCCTGGACGACAAGAGGTTGAGGGGCCCTCCAGGGAAGCATGTCGCTGCGGTACACCCACGCCTTCCAGTCCCGATGCCTCGGGCTCCGGCCGACCACTGCATTCACTGAGGCCTGGTCAGAGACCCACGGGGATAGTAAGGGCTCTTCCTCGTGGGTGTGCCCCTGGGGTTGAGTTACACTCACCTGTCCCTTCTAGTCCTGCCCTTTCTGCCCTTTTATGGATAGAACTTTCTAAGGACAGAGTCCTCCCGATAAAAGCTGGCTTCCGAACGTGCTCCCTCTCTCTCTCTCTCTCGTCAGCGACTTTCTCTTGCTCTCCCCCTGGGGAGCCCAAGGCCGGGAAGCCGTCCTGAAACCTGTGTGAAGGTAAATGGTGTCTGTGTTTTATTCTGTGTCCTGAGTTCAGCTGCCCGCGCTGGTCGGGCGGCCACTGTGACCCCCCCACCTATCCGCCTCCCAGCAGCTCACTCGGGTGGGGATTTCAACATGTGAGTCTGGGGACGTGGACGTCCTGACGGGAGTCACCGCTCCACGCATCCCATGGCTGCTGCTGCCCTCCTGCTCTTGTGGCCGCTGTGTGCCCGGGGCCCTCTACCGATCCTTCCAGGAAAGCTCGTCCTCCATCCTGCAAGATGGAGTCGGCTCAGCCCTCGGAGTCCCGTGGCTGGGGCTGGTGTCACCTGTCAGAGGAACCAGCAGCAAAGGGTGACACCCACAGACAGGGAAACCATGACCCCAGAAGGCTGTCTGTCATGCAGCACCTCCATCCCCTGCTCGGCACACACAGGTGCTCCTGTCCCGGTCCTCAGGGTGGCTGTCCCTGCCTCTCCTGGCCAGAGCCAGCTTCCCCCACGGACAGCCGATTCCTGGAGTTGTGGGGCAGACCTGGGCAGGGAATTTCTTGGAACTGGCAGGACTGGCCTGGGCTCTCAGAGAGCCTGGCCTCCTCCTGCAGGCACTCCAGGCCAGCCCTGGCCCTGCAGCTTTCCCAGGAGACTCCTTCCACCGAGCCCTCTGCCACCGAAGCCAAAGTCCTCTGCACCCGAGTGAGTCACCCAGCAGACATGGGGACGGACAGGCTCCCGACCTGTCTTACCAGCATCCCTTGGCTTCAAACCCCTCTGTGCCTGGGGGCTGTGGGGCTGCTCCCTGCCTCAGAAGTGAGCTCCAGGGCACACACACAGTCCCAGCGTGTGGCAAGGGACCAGTGTGCTCCCTTGGTGTGGGCACAACAGGCCCTGCATTCCGGGAGCACAGATCCAGCAGGAAGACAGGTGGGGCAGAGAGTGCGAGGCTGGAGCTGCTAGGACCCCCGGGCTCAGACACCAGAACCACGAGGAGCACTTGGGCTCTGGGACCCCAGGGCACCAGCTGGCCAAGGTCTCTCCCTTCTTAGGACATCTGCCCACTTATCTGGGCTGCTGCAGGCAAAGCTGGACCCACGTGCTGGCCACCTCTTCTATGGGGACTTTTCCCAATCCCAGGACACTTCCAGGTGGACTCTCAGGTGCACTCGGCACCTCAGCTGTTCAGCAAGGAGCTGAGCAGATGGGCCATACCCACACGAGCCCCATCTCAGGGCTCGACACTTGGATGGCAGTGTGTGTCCCTTGCTGCTGGTGGCATGTGACAAGGACGTCTCCCAGGAGGGGCCTGGCAGCGTCTCTCAGAACCCGCCCAGAGAGGGGGACCCGCTGGCACACAGACGCTCTCTGCACACTCTCCCCACTTCCACCCCTCAGTCCTCCTAATGCGCACAGCACGGTTCAGACACGCCCCCTCCAGACCCCCTGGTACTTCATCGCGCTCGTCCATCATCCGCCCTCCTGACCTCTGAGGCATTTCAAAGTAGATGATTGCAGTGTTCCTTGGAGAGAGAAAAAACCATCTGAGTGTCCACCAACGGGGGAGACAGGGGAGCCAAGGCCAGCACGTCCACGTGAGGGGCCTGCCCAAGACGCATGCTGGAGTGGGAAGTCGAGACCTGCGGGGACTGAGGCCCCGGGTGTAAGCGCAGCCCCCACCACATATCGCACCCCAGGCAACACAGACAGCCGCGGTCCTTGAGACCATGCCCCCAGCGGCTCCGCAGCCTCCTTGCTTTGTGCAAGGACCAGCTACAGTGTTTGCCCGGATTCTCAGAACGTTCCGTTACTGACGTGTGACTGTGCCCGTGTCCATCGTCCCACCTACAAAGCAGGAAGTGGGGCAGTGCTCCCTGGGGCCAGCCCGCAGCCGGGAACCCTCAGCTCGATGACCCCATCTCCCGTCCCTGGAGGGCAGATCCTCAGAGGTGCAAGAAGGACTGAGCCAGCCCACCCCTGGGCCCTCGCTCTGCACAGACCCTCCTTTCTGCACAGATCCACTTGGGCTTCCTGGAGTCACCACCAAGCCGTCCACCTGCCCCCAAGTCCTGGCTCAGCTCTGCTTCAAGAGAACCCACGCTAAGCATGTCTCAGGTAGAAGCCAGCACACCTGTCACGGATGGAAGTGGGGAGCCCCTCAGGAGGAAAATCAACAAACTGTGACGATGACAGCCTTGGGAGGACACCCGCAGGAAATTCACTTCCCATTCCTGCTCTTGCTCTTCTGTCCCTTGTGAACCTCACAGGCTGAGCACCCCTGATCTACTCAAAAACATGCTCTTAGTTGCCAAATCCAGGTGTCCACCCAGAGGCTCAGTCCCTTCAGCCTAACACACAAGTGCTCCAGAATGTTCCACAGCTTCATTTAGCAACAGCCAGCAAGTAGGAATGTCAGGCCAGATTCCGGGACCCCATAGACACACCAGAGTCTTTATAGCAAGCTCGAGCCTGGACTCACAACCGTTCCCGACGCAGCGGTCCCAGTCCTCTGTTCAGTGAGATTTTATAGGTTTTGGGGGGATACTCTACGTGTCACAACATCACACAGCAAATCATTCCATACCGCGGGAAAGTCAAACAACAACTCTTAACATTGATTAGCACATTCACTGTGGGAACAAGTTGGGTGGGTGATTGGCTAGTACAAGAGGGGGATTCCTTTGAACTGATTGGTTTAGGCCATGAGGGGTGTACGTGCTGAACTACATGGTTTCCCAACACGTTATCAACCACCATAAACTACTGGGGGTCATCTGGCATCCCAGGTATTTCCCTGTCTCAGGCTGATTGGAGGTTGCTAGGGGGTTGCTATGGGTCCTCACCTAGGCTGACTGAGTCAGGGACACCTGGCGCAGCAGATCTCTCCTGTTATTTGCAGACAAACAACTCAGCAGGGTGGGCATGTGCCTAGGAGCGCTCTGAGGGTGTTTCCTTAGGACCAGGGTCACGCCCCTTCCTTAGGACAGGCCTTGAGGTAGAAGCTGTTTTCAAACATGAGGTCACATCAGTCTCCCAGGAACAGCCCAAGTGTCCGCAGGCACCGCTCCGATACACTCGAATGGCCCATGTGCAGGCAGAGGGTCCTGGCCACAGAGGACACAAAGCCCCGACACCTGAGCAGCCTGGGCAGAACTCACACTGCCCGGGGACGGGCCAGACACCAGAGCCCGAGAGGTTCCTCCCCTTGAAACATTCAGAATGGGCAAATCGACAGAGACAGAAACTCGTCAGTGGTAGCCAGGGGCTCGGGCAGGAGCTGGGATTGATGGCCGAGGACAAGAGGGATCTTTCTGGAAGGATGCCAGTTTTCCACATTAGGAGGTGGCTGTGGGACTCAGTAAATTTACAAAAATCACTGAGTTGTACACCTGAAACAGGTGAATTTGGGGCATATAAATTCTACCTTAACAAAGTCATGTAAAAATGAAACAAAACCAAAAACGGTGAACAATGCACCAATAGGCACATGGGAGGGGGCGGCCCGTACGTGAAGCCAAGGTGACGCTGGTCACACGGGACACAGCTGTTCCCTCTGGGTCACGCCGGTCTCACGGGACACAGCTGTCTGGGTGAGCAGCCCCACAGAACTACCTAGGATGTGGCCAGGCAGCCACAGAGTACGTTTCCCCAATGTCATTTCTGCAACTCAAACAAGAAGAGCTTAAACAAATAAACAAACAAGAAGGCAGCCCAGGGGCAGCCGCACCCGGGGGCTCTCAGCTGTGGTGAGAACATTCCGTCCGGAGCCCTGCAGGTCTCTGCGCAGGCAGCTCGATGACGCCAGCACCCACAGCTGGCAGCTCTGCCCCACACGCCCTCATGCCATGGCCCAACCCTCCCTCTGTGGGTTGTGACCCCAGGAACACATGTGTGGCATTGCCCTGCAGGACCGAGGCCAAGGTTAATGCCAGGCCAGGCTGAGCCCCCACATTCATGAGGATGCCCTGCTCCCCCAGGGGTGGCCAGGACACAGCCAAAGCCTATCCACGAGGGTGCTGAGGATTCTCCATCTTGGGCTCTGCCAATCCCTGGCCACCCCACCTCCATCCCACCCTCCAGCAGGGACATCAAGTCCCCACCTCAGTGCACAGCCCAGGGGGAGACGGGCCTAAGCAGACAGGTTAACGGACCGTGACTGGTCGGGCGTAGCCCAGGAATGTCCTCAGGGTGCTCCTTCTTGTCAGCACTTTGTTTATTAAGCTTAGTGTAGGGATCAGGGAGCCCAGGGCTGCTGCATTCTTGGCCACCTAAGTCTTGATTAAAAGTCTCCAAGCCTCAGGTAGAGCGCTCGCCTAGCACGTGTGAGGCCCTGGGTTCAACACTCAGCACCACATTACAACAAACAAATAAACAAAATAAAGGTGTTATGTCCAACTACAGCTAAAAAAAAGTCTCCAAGCTGCAGACATTGAAGCCAGGATCTCCAATTGAGAGTGGGAGATTCTTGTGCCCCTCTCAGCTTTTTGAACGCTTGCCCTGAAATACATTCCAAACGTCTATGGGAAGGACGGAGAGCCCCACGCATGTTCTCAGGCCGTCCCAGCTACGAGAGCTGCCTGCTTTGAAGTCCTCCTGGGGTTTGAGTCAGATTACGTCGAGTCTTCTCTGGGGTTACGGAAGTCCTTTGTGACCCAAAGAAAGAAAAATACCACCTTCCTAGTGTTGAAGGGTCAGACAGGCAGGGCACCCAAGACAGCAGGAGACAGTTTTATTTGGCTGCAGCCAGGTCCAGAGGGCACAGCTTTTGCTGTAATCAATTAACCCCCTGAACCCCGAGTTCAGGGAGTTTCAGAGTTTTATGCCCAGCATGTAAGGGGAGGGGCTCAGAAGTTCACAGTCTGCAGAAGTTCACATAAATCAGCTTTTTCTCTCACTGTTCTGGGCACGTTAACCCTTCAAGGACCACACCTGAGAAGGGGAGAGCTTCTTCTCCCCTCTCTTTCCTCCCCTGCCAGCTGTTACCATGGAGCCCAGTTGTAACTCATCTTAGAAATGTTGACATCTCTGTGAAGCCCAGCTCAAGGCCAGAGCCTTGTTTGCACAGTTCTACAAACTACTATACTGGATACATGTGTGAAAAGCTAGTAAGGGGTGTCCAGCACCTGGAGTGCTGGTATCTCCCTGGCCAGTGGCCAAGTAAACAGGGCGACATGAAAATAGGAAGTCTATCTACTTGGACTCTTTTGCTGACAGTCCTAAAATCGGCCATGGTGGAGATTTCTGGAGAGGCCCAGTTAAGACTTTTCTGTGGAGAAAGGGGGTGCCACTTCACCAGAACAATGGCGATAGTTTGCAAATGGTCCACTATCAACTGTGTCCATGCCAGACTAAATTTGGCCCAAGAAGGCCTCTGTACTCGGGCACTTTGTCAGAACTGTGGCCTGGCTCAACAGACCCCGGCAGCCAGGTAGGGCGAGCTCTGCCACGGGCACCCAGCCCCAGCAGCCAGTCACAGGTGGCCCACACTTCCAGTCAGGCCCAGAAGCCCCTGGTGGGTCCAGGAATGCTTCCAGAACTCTGAACTCTCCTGGTCCTGAGGGCCGCCTGGTTCTAGAAGCTGTGGAAGGGCCACTACCACCTGCGTAACTGCACGGGGTGTAACTTTGCCTTTTAACGCTTGATGTGAGCCGGGCTCGGTGGTGTGCTCCTGTGGTCTGAGCCACTCAGGAGGCTAAGGCAGGAGGACCCCTTGAGCCAGAGTTCAAGGCCAGCCCAGCCGGCACAAACCACAAAACAGCTGATGTCCTGATTTTTAACTTCATCAGAAAATCGCCCACGTGCCTGACGGGGGAGCAGCAGCTCACAAGCACACGGCACCCCTCACCCCTCACCTGCGCCATGTCACCACTGGCCGAGCCGAAGGCCCACTCTACACCCCTCGCCCCGAGCACCCTCCAGCCCTGGTTGAGGGCTGAGAAGTCAGTTCCTCCTTCCACCCTTCAGCAGGGTGAGGGAGAGGGCGGCGGGCGACTCGGTGAAGGGGAGCAGAAACGGGAGTAGGGGAGGAGTGAAGGCGGAGAGCAGGCATCGACAGACACAGAGTTTACTTGTCAGAGCTGACAGACAAAGGCCACCTCTCTGTGGGAGACAGGGGCAAAGCAGCTTGAGTCCTGGGACTTTATGGGGAGGCTCAGGAGTCAGAGGGGGGTGGTGGTGTCCTAATGCGGGTGACCCTTGGGAGGGAAAGCGAAACCTTTTCCTTAAAATGGCAGGTGTCACTTAAGATGGCCACCCAGATGCTAAGCAAGGACCCCCTTTTTTGTTTTTATTGGGCCCCTTAGGGAACAGGGACAGAGGTCAATCTTCTATAACTGCTTCCTGCTGGGAAGGGGTGTTTGAATCCCTCATTAGGGGCGCAGGATGTCACTGGAATCATGATGGAGGTCGAGTGGTGGTGGAATGCTGTCCCAGGTGTGGGCAGCCACTCTGAATGACCCACGCCTTCCATCCTGAAGCTAGAGGCTCTGACCAATCACTACGTTTCGTAGTGACTTGGGCATTGTCCTAGTTCAGGAAGTTGGGGACGTGTCTTCAGATGTAGGCAAGTCACCCATGGGGTTGAACTACGCTCACCTGTCCCTTTGTAATACCACCCCTTGCCCTGTTTGGGATAGAACGGTTCCATGGAAACTCCCTTTGTGTGTCCCCTTCTCTTGCTCTGCCTTTGGGTGTGGCCTTCCTAGATGTCAGTCAACCTGCTGACAGTGGACATCATGAAGCTAGACTCAGCCCCCTGAAACCTGACCCCTGGCCTCATTGGAATGGCTTCTCCTCAATAAAAGGGGTCAGCACACGCTCACTCGCTCTTTCTGGGGACCCTTAAGGTCAGAGAAGCCATTGCAGGACCCCAAATATAAAGGTCTCTCTGTCTCTTGTGTGATTATTTTGTGTAGCCCAGGTCCCCTGGAGTGACCCTAAGTGTCTTAGTCGTGAGGAACACGACACCCAGGTGCCCCAATTTTTGGTGAGGGATTGGTATTCCCGTAACAAAAGCTGGTTTACAGTTTTGTTACAGATTATTTGGACCTGGTCTTGAGCCAATCTAATGATGCAGGGGACAAGCATTAACAGAAGGCCTGTGACAAGGAGAGGGGTCAGGAGAGGAAGTGCCCACTGGAGAAGGGGTGACTTGGCGGCCACCTTCAGCAGAGGAGAGCTGTTGTTTCCGACCTTCAAGGTCCTGTTGGAGTTGTTTATCTGTCCTTTGCTCTACAGATTGATTGACACCAAACAGCATTCCTCCTGTAGGGACAAAGTCCGCCTCTTTCGGCCATGAAAAGATCAAGGCCCCTTGGATTCTGCAGAACCACAGCGGCTGAAGAATCGAGCTGGGACTGGGTGGTTACTATGGTTTGAGCAAGTTGCTGTGAGTCCCTAGAAATTGGACTGGTAACTCCTGGTGAGTGCAGAAGGAGGGAGGAGGGCAAAAATGAAAAGGGAAGGGTGGTCCTCACGGTTCTGCAGTGTCCCGTGGTCCTCAGAGACCAAAGGAAGATGGGGGGGTTCCGGCCTTGGAGAAAGGCAGCTTGAGAGGGCCTGTGGGTGTCTCTGTATAAAAGGGGGAGAAACCGTTTTAAGTGGGAGTTATGAACCCAATATGGGAGGCCCTCAAGGTGGGCCGCCAAGGGAGTGGTAAGAATGACCGATAGGGTCCAGTCCACTTTGCAGAGAGTTAAGGGGAGGTGCCTGTTGGGGGGTTAAAGGTACCAGGGCGCCAGAGACAGAGTGGGAAAGGAAGAGGCAGAACTAGGCTTGGCCAGAACAGCATCACTGTGTTGCCAAAGAAGGTTCCTCATGTGTGCAAGAAGGGACCAGAAAAGATGAGGAGCAAGGGGCAGTGGAGAATCAGAGGGGCTGAGCTGAGCAGGGAGGCGGGTCCATATAGGAGCTCAGAGGGGAGATGTGGAGTGGCTTCCTTGGGAAGGCTTGAGACCTAGAAGAGCCCAAGGGAGGATTTAGTCCAATCTAAATGTAATCAAGGGATAGTTTAGTGAGAATGTTCTTCAAGGTCCGGTTGGTACGTTCCACCTTGCCAGAGGACTGGGGATGCCAGGGGACATGAAAATGCCAGGAGATGTTGAGTGCCTTAGCTACTAACATGAAACATGGCGAGTAAATTCTGGGCCATTGAGACTGGAGCGAGGAGGGGAGGCCCAATTGGCCTGGATGTGGTGGGGTGCCCGGCATTCCTGTCCCCTGTGCCCTGCACACCAGGGGGTAGACCCACAGCCTTGGTCTCCAAGGTCGCTCCGAGCAGGGATGGGCCTTCCACTGTGTCCCACCCCAGGGGCAGTGTCCAGTTGCTCCTCTGCTTGCCACTGGGTCGACTGGGCCCTGATGTGCTGAATGTCCCATATCCCCGTCACCTCCTCACCCAGCACCTCGCCACAGCCAGACTTCATTGCTAGTCACAAACTCAGGACTCTGACTGCCTTCTAACCCTTCCTTTGCCATCTGGCCTTTCATGGGGAACGTCCCCCTCCAATTCCGCCAGGACAAAAACTTGCATCTGTCCCTGTATGCACCAGTTTTCAGAACAAGTCGGCTCCTAGCACCCTCTGGGGAAAACAGCTTATTAATTGATTAAAAGAAAAATAAACACAGGAACGAGGAAGGTGAGGTCTGTGGAGCAGGCCATGGGATGGAGAGAGCAGGGGCAGCATCTGGGGTCCCTGCCTCTTTGAAGGTACAAAGGCAGGTACCCTCTGCAAGGAAGTGACGAGCGTGAGACCCCAGTGAAGGGAGGAGGTGGTCCAGAGAGGCTTCCAGAAAAGAGACTGTGCAGAGGTGTGCCGCAGAGCCACCCAGGAGCTCCAGGCTAGCAGGGAGGAAGGGAGTGGAGCAGGAGGGCGGGAGTCAGTGCCGCCCCAGCAGCACCCAGAGCCAGCTCACCCCAGGGAATTCAAACTGGGAAGTGTCCTTAAGACTGTGCTGCAGGCCTGTTCCAAAGCCCAGGAGGCTGTGAGCAGGCCGTGGGCCAGGTGTGGGCAGGGAGTGGGCAGGGAGTGGGCAGGTTGTGGGCAGGGCGTGGGCAGGGTCTGAGCAGAGCATGGGCAGGGCGTGGGCAGGGCGTGGGCAGGGAGTGGGCAAGGCGTGGGCAGGGCACGGACAGGGTCTGAGCAGGGGGTGGGTCTGAGCAGGGCGTGGGCAGGGAGTGGGCAGGGTCTGAGCAGGACGTGGGCAGGGAGTGGGCAGGGTCTGAGCAGACCCAGATCTGAGGCTCATTACTGAAGGCAACTCAGCCACAAAGGAGCGAGCATGACCCACCTAAAGGCCCTTCACGAGGCCTTTAGGCCAGAGACAGAGACACCACAGGAACTCGCTTTTGTCTCTTGAAGACACACATGGTACACGTAACATCGATACGTGCATGCATACATGCAGGCCAGCACACATGCGTGGAGTCTGCTCTGCCAGCCCGGAGGGATGAACAGCAACCCCTGCGTACCAGTGCGGCCTATTGATGGTCATAGGTGTCAGGTCCGTGGTGGCCACCTAGAAGAAAGCAGCCCGCGGGGGAAAGGAACATCAATCAGGGGCCGGCGGAAACGCCTGTCAATCCGCGAGGTCTCCTGACGAACACCTGTCAATCAGCAGGACTCCCTGGCCAATCCTGGAGTTCAGCCAACTGCCGTGACCAACTCCAATGGGACAAGGGACACTAAGAACACCTTTTCCTGTCCCAAGCCCTTCCCTTACTGCTGTGAGCCCCATAAAAGTCCAGTCCGGTCAAGCTCCCACGCGGTTTCTCCTCAGACCCTCCTCCTGTCCACTCTGTGGGTCTGATCGAGTTCTGCCCGGGAGTGATAGCTCAATAAAATCTCGTTCAGCATTCAGCAGCCTTTTTAAATCTGCCTCCTTTGGTCGCTGCCCACCTCGTCTGATCTTACAATAGGTGCCCCTGCCAAGGCCAGACGGTGATGGCAGGGGCCTCGCAGGGCTACCTGGGCACACTCAGAGCTGACTTCACGAGGTTCTGTTGTCACGAGAATCAGATAGGTCAAGAACAGGCAAACTGCATTCGGAGAGCAGGAGAATTCAAAATGTATTTTACACCCGGCCCCCGTTGGCCCAGGAGAGATCAGACTTCAAATTCTCACCATATTTATAGGCTATCTGGTGCCTAGTCTACAGGATAGAAGACCATGCATTCTAGGAAGCGGCTTTACAGAAACAGAGTGTGATAAGGGGGAGAACTGCCCCCCACCCAGGCCTTCCATAATCTCTGCTTGGGCCTGAAGTCTCCCTCAACAGGGGTGTTCACAATTCAGAGGCGAGTAGTTAGATTCCCAGAGGTAGTTATTTACAATCCAAAATGTAGGGACCTGTGTGTTAACCAGGCTTCCTGAAGAAGGGCTGGCTTCAGCGGGACCCTCCCTTTCCAAGGCACTACCCCTCGGGACAGTGTTCTTATACAGTTTGTTTACCTCCAAGCCCGTTTGGTCACCCATTACACTGTGAACCCAGAACTGTCTTAAAATTTAAAAAGTGTCTTTTAAAAACAAAGGTAGGCTGGGTGTGGCCAGTATCAGAGCACATGCTTAGCCTGCAAGAGGCCCTGGGCTCCCATCCCAGCACCCAGAACAAAACAAACAGAAAGGAAAGTTAGCTGAGCTGCCTGGGCGGGTGGCCGCAGGAGTGGGTGGAGCCCCAGGTGGCACTGGTGACGGTGACGGTGACAGTGAGACCTTGCTTCCCCAATGCTGAAGTATAACCCCAGAGAAGCACACTGCGGCAAGTGTGAGGTGGAAAGTGGGCGGCTTTATAAAGGACAGCAGAGACGACTTCTCCCGCAGGAAGAAGGGGACCCGAATCCGTGGAAGGGGAGGTCTTCCCTTTTTATAGCTAAGGTCTTTTCGTCCTCCTACACTCCTGTCCTGTGTTCCCTCTGTCCTGCAGTGACAGAATGCAGGCGGGAAGGCCAAAGGTGGGAGTTAGGGGACTGGAGGAGTAGTCTGGGCAGGAAGGGCCTGGGGAGGTCTGATCAGCACCTCCCTGTTTGCTGGGAGCTGCTTCATTAACAGTTCCTTAGGATGGGTTCGGGCCTTGGGGACACTAATATTCAATTTCCCCAGGTGCTGTTCTGGTTTCTGGACTCCATTCTCGATAATGGTCTCCATTTTCTCTATCTTACTTGATATTAGACCTGACTTACCTAACTACACTAACTACCTATCTGTAAATCTGGCTTCAGCGGCCTCCTGGTCGTGGTGTGTGGACAGACAGAGGTGAGGGACACAGGGGAGCAGCCAGAGATGAAGAAGGAACACTGGTGGTGAGGCTGGCCTGGGCCGCGGGACCCCTTTAGACCCTGGAGGAGGGTGGCCACAGAAAGTGGAATTTGAAGCCATGCACTTGGGAGAGGTGCCCAGGATGAATGCAGACAGAGGGAGGCCCGTGGATGTCTGTATCAGAGGTGGACTGTGTGGGTGTCCTCAGCGCAGAAGGGAGGCCACTGTGCCCAGCACTTCCCAGGACTGGCCCATGACTGACAGACACCGAGGCTTCCTTGGAGATGCAGGACCCTGACCAGAGCAGAGAGGAGCGAGAGGAGGGGTGCGGGCCTGCGGGAGGCAGCCCTGCTGGGGTGGGGGGAGCCAGGCCAGGGCAGGAGAGAGGAGGGCTGATGTCCCTGGGAAGAAGAGGGTGCCCAGAGATGGCCCCGAGGGACAGGCCACCCGACCACAGGAAGGGCTGGAGCCCACTGGTGGCCAAAGAGGACTGAGAGGCTGCCCAGCGCAGGGAGAAGGGAGGGCCAGGGATGGAGACTGAGGGTGCTCAGGCAGGTGGGCGGCGGGCGGCAGGAAGGAGCTGGGCGTCAGAGGGGGATTAAATGAGGACCTTAACAACCCTCGCTGTGTGAGGGGTAGGCTCCGGGCAGCAGCAGCAGCACTCGGCAGGAGGGCAGGAGGCTGAGTCGGGTGAAGGGTCCGGCAGGCACCCTGGGGGCAGGCCCAGGAAGGACAGGATGGCTGGGGAGGGCTGCCAGATGGCATGGTGACTGCAGGTGGTAGCTTCTGGGGCCCTAAGAGGCACAGCCGTCCCCTAGGGCTGCAGGCCCTGTCCCCCTGGTGCCCACCCAGGCTGCCCCCGACCCCGGCCCTTCTGATAGGGCCAGAATTTAAGGAGGACATTTAAACCAACACTTGTATTTTTTGTGGCACTTCCTGAAGACCATTTCCTGAACTGAGAGTGACTGTCACACTAACACTACCCCATTAGCTTTGCCCCTGTACTTGAACCCCAGACCTCACATTGTTCTCTCCACTGAGGTCAGAGGCTGAGCTGTTGGCCCAGATCCTGTGGGGTGCAGCGGGAGCCAGGTCTGCCTGAGCCCCTCCTCCAGCACAGGCCTGGCCTGTGGCTGACCTGTGGCTGGATAGGAGTCTGTGGCTCAGACAGGGCCACCAGGACAGGGCAAAGCAACAGCATCAGGAGAGGAAGGGCCCTTCAGGCATCAGGGAACATGCCTTCTCCAAAGACAGCGGGCTTCCTCCTGCAGCACAGGACGACACCACGGACGCCGGGAACTGCTCCTGGTCTCCTGTGATGCCCACTGGGTGTTGTGAGAGACAACATATCTGTTTGCTTCCCCTGCAGGAGGAGCACAGCCAGGGCTGGCTGTCACTAGCATCACCCTGTCCTCCAGGGTAAAGTAAAGGAATAGAATGTTCTCCACTCAGGGCCCCGGGTGCAGGTACAGGGGACCTGCCCCGAGGCCTTGGTGTGGGGGGCTGTCCTGGGAGGCTGGGCAGCCCGCCTCCCTCAGCGCCCTCCATTGGCCATGCAGGGGCCTGGGGAGACCCTGGAACAAGACACCCTTGTGAGCCACAACCATCTGCAGCAGTTCTTCAGGCCTGGGTCAAACCAGACGCTGGAAGTCACCGCAGGCAGGTGGACCCTGCAAGCTCTCCCTGGAAGTCACCATAGGCCGGTGGCCACCCCAGCTCACCTCCCTGTGTGTGAGCCACTCCCCTCTCTCCAGTGCTGCTTCCTGAGATGCTCTGGAAGCTGGACCCCTGGCTGGGCTCACCCACATGGTGGCCACACCAGGCTCACCCTGAGAGCCGGCCATAGAGCTCCGGATGCCATTGCGTCTTTATAGACTCATCATTCTCCATCCCAACTGACCCAGTGTGGCTGAACTTGTGTGGCCTACAGAGAAATTCCAAAAGGATCCTTCATGCTTCATGTGGCGCAGAGGCCTGAGTGCCGCTCCTTGTAGGGCTGAGGTGGGGGGATGTGTCTGTGAGGCCCTTCCTTGAGAACAGACCCAGGGCCAGGACCCAGGGCCATCCAGGTCAGAGCAGGGAGAGGAGGGAGACAGCTCACACTCTCAGGACCTGTAGGGCCTTTCTTTCTTCCCAGTAGAGGGACAGGCCCCAGGGAGATGGCCTACCCAGTGCCCCTGCACAGGGTCAGGCTCCAGGCTGGGGGAAGAAGCATCTTCTCACTCAGAAAACACATTCTGATCATTCTTTGTCCTCCCGCCCCCTCCCCTGCCTCCTCTCCCCAGCCTGCCCCTCTCTCCGTCTCTTTCTGTCTCTATCTCTGTCTCGTACCCAGTGCAGCACTGTGGGAGAAGCACTCTGTTTCCCTGTCCTCTGAGCATTGAGAGGACAGGCGTGTGTTTGTCACGGTGACTCACCCTGGTGGCTGCCGGGTGCTGGTGGAGTCTGTGCTAAGCTCCAGGGCGAGGCTGACGCAGGAGGGGGTGTGGCTGCCTGGTTATTTGAGGGATGTCCAGCGTGGGCAGCACTGCCCAGCTGTCAACACTGATCCCTGAGCTGCCCTGACAGGTGCCGTGGTGGGGACATGTGGGCACGGAGTGCCTCTTGGGGCTCAGCCTTCTTAGAAAGTAGGAAGGGGGTAAAGGGCACAGGCGAGAGGGCTCTGAGGCTGGGCTCTGCGCGGGGCGGGGGGCCGGATGCCCCTCTGCTGGCTCCTGGGGGCATGAAGAGGTGTGCTGCTGGGCCCCCTGGAGGGTTCTGCCCCGCGCTGCTGCGGCCTTGGCTCTCCTTGGGCTCCACCACGTCCCACGTTCAAAGCAGCAGCAGGGCACCCTGCCAAGGAACGGCCTCCCCAGGACTGAGCCCATGGGCACCAGAGTCGGCACTGGATTCTGCAATAGCTCCACACGGTAGCCCCGTAATGGCCACATTCATTCCCCAGCAAGTGACCCTTGGTGGGGTGGGGACAGAGCTATGTACTGGCATGTCCCCACTGGCCTCCTCTCGGACTCCCTTTGTGGTGGGGGAGCACCCGCAGGCCTTCCCCGAGGAAATGTGGGATGGAGAAGGTCAGAACGTGGGTGCTCCTGGGAGGCCAGGCTGTGGGAAAGGCGCCAAGGTCCCTGGCTGAGTCAGGACTTCCACGTTCTGTGCCACCTGGCCCGGATGAGCTGCAGGTTCCAACTGAGCAGGGAGGGGTGGCTGCTGGCCCAAGAGAGGGGCCCATCCCAGGCTGGCGACCCAGATTCCAGAGCAGGGCGGAGCCTCCCCTGGGAGCTGGTGATTTTCTGCCAGGGTGTGTGGAGACCTGAGCTGGGCATCTTTCAGGAGCAGTCAGAAGAAGCCTCCGACCTCTGGTTGGGATCTGGCGACTAAAATCCAAACATGAATGAAAATAACACGGGAATCTGGTGCTCAAGTCCTCGTCCCCTGGGGCAGGTGCTCCCAGGGGCGTGCCCCTCAGCAGGTGGCGGGACCACCTCACCCTGGGAAGGCCCTAGGCCAGGCTCTCACACACACATCTGCAGATGCACCCCTGCCACACACACAGTGCTCACACACACACTACGTGGCTCAGGTGTGCTTTACATCAGTTTGGAACGGAAAAAGTAAAATGGTCTCTGTTTACACAGAGAGAACTTGAAAGACTCCAGACCAAAACCCAAACCAGAACCAGCCTGTGAGAACTGATGTGCAGGAGGCAAAAGCACCAGTTTTTGAAGATACAGAAAAATCCACCCTAAAATTCACATGGAATTTCAGGGACTGAATAATAGCCAAGACAAGCTTGGAAGAAGCACCAAGCCAAAGTACTTCCTGCCTCCTGATTCCAAACCTCTGCAAGGCTGCAGCCGCCAGCGGGGGCTCTCCTGACCAGAGGGCCAACGCAACAGCACAGGGCCCAGATAAACATGCCCGCGTGTGGCCGAGTGACTTCTGACAAGGGTGCCAAGACCATCTTTGTTGAGATGGCATCTTCAGCAAAGTGCTGGGAAATCTGGAGGTCCACAGCAGAAGAATGAAGTTGGACCCTGACCTTCACCATGTTTTAAAATGTACTCACAGTAGATTACAGACCCAAACAGGACCCAAACTATAACACTCTTAGAAGAAACAGGACAAAGCTTCGTGACATTGGATTTGGTCATGATTACTTGATATGACACCAAAGGTATCAGTGACAACATGAAAAACAGGTGAATTGAGCAGAATTGAAATTTGGAACTTCTATGCATTGAAGGACACGACCAACAGAGAGAAAAGGCCACTCACAGAACAGGGAGAGTACCTGTCAATCACGTGTCGATGAGAGTGACAGCCAGAATACACAGAGAACTCCTAAAATTCAACAACAATTAAAAAATGCAAAATTGGGCAAAGAACTTGAATAGACAGGCATTTCTCCAAAGAAGACATAGGAACAGCCAATAAGCACATGAAAGTATGTTCAACATCACAAACCAGGGAAATGCAAATCAAAACCACCCAGAGATACCACCTCACCCCATTAGGGTGGCTGTGATCAAAAAAATAACAGGTGTTGGCAAGTGGAGCCCTTGAGCCCTGTTGGGGGGAACTCGGGACGGTGCAGCCACTATGGGAGAGAATATGGCAGGTCCTCAGCTAGCTAGACGTAGAGCTACTGTGTTTCCCGGCAGTCCCACTGTTGGTCTACACCTGAGAGAATCGAAAGAGACATTCATGCGCCCACCTTTGCAGCAGTATTAGTTATAGTAACTGAGAGCTGGAAGCCACCCAGTGTCCATGGACGGATGATGCCTGAGCATGATGTGGCCAACCTTTCCAGGTGACACTCTGCAGCCTTAAAAAGCCTGCTTCAGCCTGGCCAGATCTCGAGGGGCGTGTGCTAAGTGACCTAAGCAGTCATCAAAGGACGAACATGGTGCAAATCCACTTAAACAAGATAGGTAGAGGAGAGGGGAGTAGGATGGCAGGTGCCAGAGGCTGGGAATGGGAGGGCCGTCAGCGTATAATGGGGAAAGAGCTTTAGTCTGGGAAGTTGAGAAAGTTCTGGAGATGGATGGTGGTGACAGGGGCATGCATTGTGAGTGTGCTTAACGCCCCTGACCCACGCATGACAAAGTAGTGAAGATGGCAGTTGCTGTGGCGCAAGCCCTCAGGAGGCTGGGGCAGGAGGCCAGCCTGAGCAACTCAGCAAGACCCTGACTCAAAAATAAAGGGCTAGGATGTGACTCGGCAGAGAAGCGCCCCTAGTTCAATCTCTAGAACACACACACACACACACACAGATGTAGATGGTAGATTTATGTTGCACATTATTTTATCACAATAATAAAAAGAAGCTAATGACAATATATGAGGCCTTGCACGGGGGGAGGCAGGCCAGGCCAGATTCAGGAGCAGGTCCAACCGAATGCCCAGTAAGTGCAGACCAAAGGGACAGGGGCAGCTCATGTCCCACCTGCAGGCTTGTGTCCACCCAGCTGAGATGCAGGTGCATTCTGCAGCAGAGTGGCCCTCCTACTCACCCCTGGTCCTACATCTACCTTAAAGTAGTGCTAATATGCACCCTCGTCCACCTTGATGGGCCCTCTGGGGCCATGGAGTGTCCTCCAGTTCCAGTGTCCCCTGTCAGTGCTAGGAACACTCTGTAGCTCCGTCAGTCCTGTGGAGTCCTAGAAGTGTGAAGAGGTACCCAGGGCCAGGGCACCTGGGAACATGAAGCACACAGGCCACATGGGGACCAGGGATAGCCACTGCCCCAGGCAAGGGTCCCACAAGCAAGCAGCCCAGGCCCCCGCTCCAGATAGGCCTGGCCCCCGGACACCAGGGCAAGGGCCTGGTTCCGGCCTCCCTGCTCCCTGGGGGTGCCTGGACCTGCCAGGAGCAGTCAACATCCCCAGCATCTCCGCACGCGCAGACTGCACTTGGCCTGCCTCTGGGGAGTTGCCTTCGGGATTTCAGTCCAGCGCTTTGGTGGGGTGGATGAGCAGCTGCTGTCTTGACAGACTGCACCCCAAGCCTGCACTGCGCCTGGAGGTCCTGGCGAAGGAGGGCGCCATACACACACGTGATTTAAATATATGTGGTTTATGTCAATGGGTGAAATTGCAACGAACTTGAAGATCTCGCTTGGCTTTACTTTCGATTCTAGAATTGAGAAACACCCCATTCCATAAGACAGAAAGGGTGCTCCAATAAGCCCCGCAGAGGAGGCTGGCCCAGGGTTGACAGGAACAGAGCAGACATGGGTCCAGATGCATTCCTCATGAGGTGGGAAGGGACAGCCACAACAGGCCCCTTTCCTCGGGCAGCACTGAAGCAAAGCGTTTCATTATCTTGTGTTGAAACTGGCCGGTTTGGGAAGCGAGGCTGTTCCCTCCTGATTCTCGGAAGGTCGCAGAAAGCTTAGTTTCAGCTGGATGATGTGGAGCTTCAGCTCGGGTGACTCCATTTTTATTTTTAGCCTGGTCTGTTGGGACAGAGCGGGCGCTTAGTCGAAACCAACAGCCTCCTGCAATTTTTATTTAACGTAAACTTCAATGTGTAAACATTTTTTACTGGTAGATACATGATCAAAAGAATTTTGAGGCTTCAGGGCTGGAAGACAGGTCCTCTGAGTCAGGGTGGGGGTCTGCCATACCATCCTAGATGAAGGGGTAGCCAGGACAGAAGGTCTGTTCCCAAAAGAATTGGGGACAAATGTCCATTCACCCTAGAGGGCCTGGGAGGGCGGCCACGAGTCCAAAAGAGGCTACTGTCTACATTCAATGCGCTATTCTTGGTGGCCACATGTTCCTGCTGCCCACAAGGCTGGAGGGCAACTCCGGACATGGCCAGACTGGGGAGGGGAGCGAGGCGAGTACTGTAGGAGCAGGTGACAGACTGCCACAGCCAGCTGACTCAGGCGAGCCCTCTGACAGGTGGCCAGGCCTCCGCCTCCACTGCCCCCTGGTCCTGCCGTCCTCCAAGCAAGAGGGCTGGTCATAGGACAGGGGATGTTGGCCTGCCTGCGGCTTCTGCTGGTCTGCCACACCCTGTCTGGCAGGGCCTGGGCTGTCCCTGTGAGAGGAAGGGACGCCTGGAAGCTGCCTCCGTGCACTGCTATTTTCAAGGACTTCAGGGTCTGCCAAGAGTCCTGCACTCTCACCCAGTCAGTGGCCATCCCTAGGCCGCTCTCAGGCCAGAGGCCAGGGGCAAGGGCCTAAGAGGTCAGGAAACGCAGGCAGATATCAGCCCCCTGACCATCAGGGCTCACATTGGCTATCCCCTGTTTGCTCAGATACCACACAGAGAACACACACAACAGCAATACCCCCCACTGTCCCCACATCACACCCCTACACTGCACACACACTATACACATACCACACACACAACACAGACACCACACCCACCATGCACACACAACATGCATAGAATGCACACATCACACATACCGTACACATACAAGGACAGACAACACACAGCACACTCCCGGCCCACACATACACACTGTGTCACATGCACTCAGCCTGTGCCCTGCACCTTCTAGCTCCAGGCTGTGGGTGCTGGTCTGCCCAGGACCCTGGTGCCCACTATGCCCAGTGGCTCCACCTACCTAAACTAGATGCAGCAATAGGGATAGGTGGTCTTCCCACCTAGGCCACTCCTGCTGACACAGAATGAGGCCACCTTCACCCCAAGAGACTATGCCCAGGGTCCTGTTGTTCCTCCTGCAGTGGGTTAGGCCTGACAGGCAGAGCTTCCTGGGGTCTCACAGTGTCTGTGGAAGGGACCCAAGTCAGTGTGGTGGGGTCTGGGCTTGTGTGGCGAGGAGCAATGTGAGCCCAGTGCCTGGAGATCACAGGACCCCCCAGGACTTCTGCCTTCCCTCCCAGGGAGCCCTAGTACTAGTCCCTGAACCCAATGCCCCACAGTAGTCACGGAGGCAACTGAAGGGTGCCCCAGGCAAAGTACCCAGCTCAGAGCACCCAGGGAGCCAGGCCAGCCCTGCCCTAGCCAAGAAGGCAAGGACAGTCCTCTACTCCTCTGCTATGGGCATAGCCAGGACAGAGTATCCAACAGCCAAAACACATGTGCCAACAACCAGCAGTTCTACATCCAGGTGTATCCCAGGACAGCTCCAGGAGACAAGGGGACACTTGAGGCAGCCTGAGTGCAGCTGAAGTGCCCACCCACAGGAAAGTAAATTAAACAACCCTGATGCTCATGTACAGTTTGGCCCTGAGGCAGAATGGCCTGACTTATGATGGCGCAAGACACACACATCCAGGAGAAACTGCACTTTTAATTCTGAGCTTCCATCTTTCCTCGGGCTAGGATAGGCAGTGCAATTGTTGTCACAACACTTGGTGGCAGTGGCCATGGCTCCCAATCAGCCTGATTGCAAGGGAAAACATGGGCGCCGTACAAGGAGCTGGGTTGCTGAGCTGGGATGTGGGCTGGGTGGATTCAGTGTGTTTCTACTTAGAATATCCTCAGTTTTCAGTGGGTGTGCGTGTCAGGCATCCAAAGCCAACAGAAGAATGAACCAGGGCTGGGGACATAGCTCCAAGGAAGACCACTTGCCCAGAGGTCCTGGGTTCAAGCTCCCACAACAACAACAACAAAAAAAGCATGAAGTAATATTGATGTTGGCAGGCAGAAAGGTGCAAGTGTCACCAGTATACTGTAGGCGGGGACATGAGTGGTAAAGGACGCCTCCCTGCAGGAGTGGGCAGTCAGATGCGTCCCAGGCAACAGGGCGGAGGGAGGCAACAGGGCGGCTTGAGCCTGGGCTTCAACCTGTGAAGGGACAGTGAGCCAGGAGGACTGTGAGCACATGACACAGCGGCCATCAGCTCTGGGTGGCAGAAGCACGCAGGTGTCTCATCCTCACTGTACCTGCCTGACTTTCCAAACTTCTAAAAATAAACAAAAATAGGAAAAAGAGAAGGTGGGGAGCGCAGTGGAGAGTAAGGAGCCGGGGCTCTTTGGGGCCGGGCACAGGTCGGGAAGGGCCAGCTGGGGAGCTGAGCTCACTGGGGCCTGCCTAGCACCTCTCTGTGCAAATGGGAAAGTGCGGCATGCACAGGTCCAGCAGGGGCGGCAGCAGGAAGCTGGGGAGCTGGGGCCACCTGAGCACACATGAACAGCACCCCAGTGCCCGGAACACAGGGGCTCCACCAGGGAGCCGGGGCTAGGACACCTGTGTCCACATCACCCTTGTGCACAGAAATGACAGTCTGAGCTTTTTCCCTATGGACCCAAGCCCAGCTCTGGGGGAGCCCAGAGACAGGCTCAGCAGCTGTCTTCCTGCTGCCCGCAGTGGTGATGATCCGCTGGCCATTTGCTCTGGAACACGGTGTGTGGCCAGTGTGGCCATCTCCTGAGGCTAGCTCAGAGCCTCAGGGCAAACAGAATCACCACCCCTGCCTGCTTGCATTCTCCACCCTCCCTCAAGTGCCTGGAAACTTCCCTGGGGGGAACTCGGAACCAAGGTCCTTCCACAGGGCAGGAAGGCCTTGGCCCAAGGGTGGGGTGTTCCTTGTTTCTGAAGCCCTGGTGGACAGACCAGAGGTAGGGATGTGTTTGGACCTTCAAGGGAGGGTCAGCTTGGGTCTGCTCACACAGCCTGGGGAAGAACTGGCTCTCTCTGCTCAAGGATGGACATGACCAGGTAGCCAGTCCTGACTCCAAGGCCTATAAGGGATGCCAAGTAATTACGGGCACATCAGAGGAGCTGGAGATGCTGGACACTGATCCAACCCTGGGTCTGTCAACCTCAGCCTCCAGAGTGGGTACCAGCTGACTAGACCCCCACAGCAGTCTCCAGCTCCTCACACCTGCCCTCAGCAGATGGAAGATTACGTGGCTGAAATCCCTCCACCAGGCAAAGCTGCCAGACCTGTCTGTGCCCATAGGCGACCACAAGACAGCATCGCCACACACACAAGTCAGCCTCATTCTGCTGCTGGCCTCCTCCCTCTGCATGGCAGCTGCACAACAATGTGGCTGGCCTCGGCAGGGGGAGGCTCCTGGAAGGACCCCTTGCCACCTTCACCTGGCTCCCAGTCCCACTGTTCTCCCACAGGGCGGGGTAGCCAGACTCCTTGGCCCTGAGAGGACAGGAGTCATAGCAGCCCTGTCCTTGGGACATGTGGAGCCATGTTTCCACTGGATTGATTCTCAATCAATGGCACATTTCCTGAGGGATGTGTGCCAGACCTGGGGAACCTGGGTCTTTGCAAGCAGCTGCTGCTGTGGGCAGAAGTGGGAGTGTGGCCAGGAAGACATGACCAGGTGGGGGCTGCCTCTGTTCTTTCCTGTGGACACTGCTCAGAAAGGAAACCTTTCCAGTACCCTCCCTGACCTTCCTGCTCCCCTGTCCCCCAATTCTCCTAATGTGGGTCTCCCAGTTATGGTGGCCCGGAAGGCCCAACAAGGAGCTTTCGGGAGGGAACCCGGCCCAGGAAACCACGACCACCCCTGCACTCCAGCACCCACCTGAACGCCAGTGCACAGGACAGCAGGGTCTCATGGGGCCTCGAGGATGGCCCTAAGGCCCCCGACTTGAAGGGCAGGACTGGGGCTGGGGTCCCTGCCCAGCATTGGTGGCCGCAGCCAGTGGTGCACAGCAGCCTGCCTGTGCATCCTGCATTCAGCGTCAGGAAGCCGGAGACCAACAGCCATGTCAGCGCACCCTCGACATCGGGCAGCAGAGGAAACCCCAGGCCTGCAGCCCACGTGACCGCAGGAGCAGCTGACTCTCCTGGAGTCCCTGGAGGGGAGCCCTGGCCGAGAGGCCCTCGGGTCTGAGCGCTGAACTGAGGGTCCTTCGCACACACTCTCCAAACTCTGTTGGTGCCTCCTGGGACCAGGCCAGGCTCAGGGCTCTTAGTGACATGACAGGATGGACACGGCCGCTGCCTGTGTGGAGCCTGCAGTCAAAGGAGAAGCAGGTGTTGGGAAGCGTGGGCTGCTGGACAAAGCAGCACAGACAGAGGCTCTCAGTCTGGGGGCCGGAAGTCTGAGATCAAGGACTGCAGGGCTGGCTCCTGCGGATCGTGAGGGAGTATCTGCAGGCTCCTGGGGATCCGCTGGCAACCCCCAGGGCCTTGGCTTGCAGGAGGCCCGATCTCCACCCTGGTCCTCACGTGCCATCTTCTCCACGCTCGCCTGCCGGTCGGATCAGACCTCCTCCATGTGTGGACACGAGTCACGGGGCTTCCGGCCTCCTCCTACCCCAAGGGCATCTGTGAAGACCCTTCTTCCAGACAGGGCCCCTGGAGGCCGTGGGGGTCGGGACTGCAGCACCCTGGAGAACACCAGTGAGCCCGTGAAGAGTAAATTCCCAAGGGAAGGAGGGACTCCAGATGGTGGAGGAAACGGGTTCACCAGGGAACCAGTCATGTTTCTAGACCGCGCCTTGCTGTAGGAGCTGCTCTTGGGGCCTCCCACCTGGCGGTGCTCCTGTGACTCTCCTCTCACTCCCCGTGGGACTCAGTGTTGTGCTCCTTGCTGCCACACAGGGCCCAGAGGCCGTCTGCGGAGCCCCTCGCAGGCTGGACGGCAAGGGCGGGGGCCTCACGGTGCACCCCTCCTGCAGGCCACCCCTCAACCAGTGTCCTCACACTGGTCTCAATTGGGGGAAGGCACATGGTGTGACCCGCATCACTGAGACAAAGAGAACACCACACAACAAGGCTCATCTTTGTCCTCAGTCCCCGTGCCTCTTGCCTGAATCACACACAGTCCCCCTGCAAGATTTCAGTGGTGGGGAAGTGTGGGGTGGGGCCGGCGAGAGAAGGCAGGAGCGTGGACCTCCCCCCACCCGGGAAGCCCGAGACACAGGTCTCGCCACTGCAGGGCAGGGAGGCATCTGAGCAGACCTCCAGCTGCTAGGAACCTCCTGCGTGTCTTCCCAGGGACAGTGGAAGCTCGGGTTTTGGGTTTTCCACGTGAGCTGCAGTCCCCCTCCCAGGACCCCTACTGGTGAACGGCCATTTCCAGCAGCTGCTGGCGCTGCCCTCCCACCTCTCCCGCTCTCCTCAGAGGGCCAGTTCTGGGAAATGCTGTCACTTCCTCTTTACAGAACCAATGTGCAAGCACCATGGGAGGCAACCTCAGAGTGCAGGCTGCTGGGCGGGGAGCCTGGCCTCCCAGCTGGAGGACACCTGGCTCAGCTGACGCCCCCTCTGCCCCGCACTGAGCCAGACTGTGGCCTCTGAAGGCAAGCGGTGTGCATGTGTTGACCTGCTTAAACCCGGTGAGGATCTGAATCCAGTTCCCCTCAGCCAGCACTTGCTCCTTGTAGTCCCGAGGAAGACGTCACCAGAAGAGACAGCAAAGTCACCAGAGAGACAGCTGGCCAGGCGGCACACCCCAGCTCCACAGCCCCTGAGCATGTGGCTGATGGAGCTCTCTGCAAGCCTTCTTTTCTTTGAAATATGTGCCTCTGTGGTGGCAATGTACCGAATCTTGTGGAGGCTTTGGGCAAACAAAGAGATATACAATACATATATCTACACACTTATAAACACACACACACACAGAGGTATTCCCTGAGAAAACTCACTCTACCCTTGTTTGGGGTTTCGTTTATAAAGAACTTTACTGAGGTATAAATGACACATAACCAACTGCACATATTCAAAGTGTACAGTTTGATACATTTTGACATAAATGCATATGGCCAAAGGTCACCACCAGGAAAGTGAGCATGCCCACCGCCCAGAGGCTCCCCAGGCCCTCCAGGGTCCCCTCTACCTCTCCCGCTCCACCTCCAGCCCCACTCCAGCCTCCAGAGACAGGCTTGCCTGTCCTGGAGCGTCCGCCTGGACCCTCACGCTGCGCTCTGCTGGCGCCTGAGGCAGAAGGCCGTTCCCTTCTCTTGCTGTTTGATTACCCACTCGCCTCCTGGCAGAACGCCTCTCATTTCCAGTTTTTAGCTGTTACAAAGAAGGCTGCTGCAACATTCGCGTGCTGGATCTTCATGTAGTCAACACTTGTCTCTCTAGGACTGGGACGGCTGTGTCACATGGCAGGCGTGTGTCTTTCTGTGATGCCCAGGCTGACCCTGAACTCCTGGCTCAAGTGGTCCTCCCACCTCAGCCCCACAGACAGCTGGGACCACAGGAATGTGTCCCTTTGTTTAACTTTTAAGGAAACTTCCAGACTGTTTTCTAAAGTAGTCCCACCACTTTACAGCCCCACCCACAGGACGTGAGATGCCCGCTGACCCACAGCCTCAGCAACACCTGGCATGTTGCCTCAAACTAGCCACTCAGTACGCAGTGGTACATAGTATGGCTTCACTTTGCATTTCCCTGATAACTGATGATGTTGAAGTCACTTGCTCAGGTGCCACCCACATGTCACCTTGGTGAAATTCCTGCTCAATTTTTTGCCCATTTTTAGACTGTTTTCCTGCTTTGGGGCTGGGAGAGTTCATTCTGTTGTATTCTAGATATAAGTCCTTTATCACACATGAGCCTTGCAGAAATTTTCTCCTAATCTGTTGCATATAAATATTTCTTTTCTTTTCTTTTCTTGGTACCAGGGATTGAACCCAGGGGCACTTAACCACTGGGCCACATCCCCAGTCCTTTATCATATTTTATTTAGAGACAGGGCCTCACAAAAATTGCTGAGGCTGGCTTTGAATTTGCGATTCTCCTGCCTCAGCCTCCTGGGATTATAGGCATGCTCCACTGTACCCGGCTATTTTCAATTTCTTGACAGTATCTTTATTTTTTTTAATCTTATTTTTTGGGGGGTACTGAGGATTGAACTCAGGGGCACCCAACCACTGAGCCACATGCCCAGCCCTATTTTGTATTTTATTTAGAAACAGGGTCTCGCTGAGTTGCTTAGCGTCTTGCTTTTGCTGAGTCTGGCTTTGAACTCGTGATCCTCCTGCTTCAGCCTTCCAAGCCACTGGGATTACAGGTGTGCACCACTGCGCCCAGCTCTTGACAGTATCTTTTGAGGAGTGAAAGTTCTTAATCTAATGAAATCCAATCTATCCATTCTTTTATGCTTTGTGCTTTTGGATATCCTTTCCCAATAGAAGCAACAGAGGCTTTTCTCCTGTGCTGGAGATTCTAGGTTAGTTCACGTGCTTAGATCTGTGACCTGCCCTGGGGCCACACCTTGCCTGTAGTGTGAGGCATGGATCAGAGCTCCACTTCTGGCCACCTTCGCCCAGCTATCCCTGCACCCTTAGTCACAGGGTCTGTTCCGTTCTGGTCAGTGTCCACCATGAGGCCAATACGGCACTGTTTGAGGGTGGTAGCCGTACTGTAAGTCTGAATACGTGTCCTCCAAATTTGCACTTCATCAGATTGTATTGGCCCTTTCTATTTCTGTGCGAATCTGAGGTCATTTCGTCGTTACTGACTACAAAAGACCCTGACAGGATTTTGATTGTGTTGTTTTAATCGGGCAGATTAACCTGGAAAGGAGTCACATTTTAACTGTACTATGAATTCCTGTCCATGAATACACTCTCTCCTTCCATTTATTTACTTCATCTTCACATCACCTGGGCGATGGTCTATAATTTTGAGCTCAGGACTTGCACATTTTTTGGTAAGGTTTATGATGAAATGTTCCGTAATTTTTGGTGGCATTTTTTTAAATCTCAAATTTGAATTAGTTGCTGCTAGTAAACAGAACACTTTTTTCCCCCTGCATGTTAACCCTGCACCAGCCTTGTAAGCCTCCTGGGTCTAGGAAATCTTCTGTTCATAGACTCCCAGTGATTGGTGATGTCTTCTGAGCATCAAGAGAGCTGGTCTCCTCACTTTCCAGCCTTGACGCCTCTTCTTTCCCTTCCTTACAACATGGGGAAGCAACCAGAATGAACCTGAGTCAAAGTGGTGAGAATAGACGTCCTTGTTCTGCTCTTGACCACAGGGCTGGCGGCATGGGTGGAACTGTGGCCCCGCAGGGCAGCTGCAGTCCAGCCTCGGGCCTGACAGTTAAGACAAGGCCACACTGGAGTCGGGTGATCTGCGCCATTGTGGAAAAGAGCTATGTGAAGACAGAGGCGGTGGTCAGGTGGTGCTTCTGCAAGGCAAGGAAGGACAACAGTGGCCAGCAGTGGCCAGCAGCACAGCAGGAACCAGGAGAGGCCTATGGCAGCTGTCCTTCACAGATTCTAAAGGAACCAGCCCTGCTTTCGGCTTCCAGAACTGAAAGAATAAACCCGTCTGATCCGAGCTGCCCAATCTGTGTACTTTGTCACAGCAGCCCTAGGAAACCAACGAGGGAAGAGCACCTGCCCTCCTCTGGGCACCCTTGACATCAGCCGAGCTTTCTCCTGGGCGCCGGTCAGACCTCTGCTGCTGCATTTGCAGGTCCTCACCCACCTAGGCCCAGCATTAGGGAAACTGGAGGGGCCTCTCGGCCCTCAAGTGAGCTCCTTGCCCCTGGACAGCTATGTCTGTATTTCCTCTATGAAACACAGGGAGAGGGTCCTGGACAGCCTGCAACGTAACGCCATTGTACCTTGTGAGGCGGACGCCAGGAGAGGCCTGGGCACCAAACCCACTGCACAGGCAGCTCTCCCTGCAGCACATACTCGCTGAGGACCCCCTGTGGGCTGAGCAGAGAACTGAGACCCAGCTGGACAGAGGGGCACCCAGCAGGACTTGGACAGAGGCCTCCTCTTCTCACCCAGCCCCACCCCCATGCTTTGTCCCCGACTGCAGGGACACGAGGCTGGGATGCTGGGGATGATCTCCCAGAAGCTTCCCACCAGGCCTTGCCAGAACTCCCCTGTCTCGGGGTCTTCTGCAAAGGTAAGAACTCCTGGCCCTGGAAAGAGCCAAGTACAGGCAAGCGGAGGGACCAAGACATCCTAAATCTAGCAAGAAGTGCACAGAGGGTCACAGTATCTTCCTGACCCCCACCCTGATCTTGATCCACTAGGGCCCCGGAGATCACAGCTTCTCTGAGTGCCTTTGCCATTGCGGCCCAGACACTCTTGCGGCAGTTCTGGGGCAGAACAGCCTGTCTCCCCACTCCCAAACAGGAGTGCCCTGTGGTGGGACCAGCAGTGTCGGCTGTCTGCCTGGCCAGGAAGAACTTCCTTCGATATGAGCGCCTCGGGATCCCGCCAAGCTCACATTTCAGCCAGTACAACCGGTAATGGAGGTGCTGGCCAGAGATGCCCTTAAAAGGCTGAGACCAGTCCAGTCTCCCAGCTCCCAGGAGGGCAGGCGAGGGCTGTGGGGGCTTCTTGGCGCCATCACACTGGACACCGTGGCGACAGCTGCTCTTGTCCATTTATAACTCCCAGCCCCAGGCTCTTTGAGACCCTGGATAGCAGATAGCCCTGCCCCACCCCTCCCGTGCCTGGAGCTGTAGAGAGCCACTGCAGGGTCCCCCTGCGCCTTCAAGTTTCCAGCTAGAGGAGCATGGGGGACGAGGCCATCTTCACTTGCCAGTGGTCAGTTGCTTGAGCCTTCATTTATCACCTGCCAATCACAGCCCTTGGGGAGCCACTGAGACAGCCAACATCTGGGCTGAGGGCATCAACCCACCTGCTTCTGACCATCTGCCATCTAAGCAATGAGAGCCATGGTGCGCTCCAGCCTCAGTTGAATCCCATAATGCAACCTGAGCACCCCAGCCTTCTTGTCTCTCTAGCACATTTCCCCCTGTGCAGCTGGCTCTCTCATGCCTCAGGGCCTTAGCATGTGCCATGCCTCATCCAGCCCTGGGGTCCCCTCTCCTGCACAGAGTTCACCAGGCAAGAGTGCACTGCTGAGTGACTTCTTATCTCTGCCCCATCTGGATTCTGCCAATTCCACCCCAGATCCCATTCCTGTCCACTCCTCCCCCACCTCCCCACCAGGCCTGGTACACTGAAAGGACAAGAGGGGAGGCTGCACTGGAGGACAGAGGATCCTGGTTGATTCACAAGGCTGTCCTTGCAGAGATGCCACCACTGCTGCCCTGGTGTCCACAGGCCCAGGAGGGGCAGGCCCTGTGTTTTTGGAGCTCCCCCTGGCCCTGCCTGACTCCAGCCCTGCAGCCGGCCTCTCCTTCCTGGCTCACCTAGGCTGTGCCCCAAGGTTTTCCTCCCAAACCTTCCCTCTCGTAGGTTCTTTTTTCTCTCACCCTTAGGCTCATGGAAACCTGCAACTACTGGAGGCCTATGGTCAGTCCTCACCCTGCCCCCCACTGCCCCGACAGTGGCCACAGAACAATGCCCACTGGGAGGCAACAGTGCCCAGCAGCACCTGCAGGGCCAAGCTCTAGGGTCACCTAGAAGCTGCCTCTACTAGGCAAAGCCCAAGTGGCCGCCAGGACCCAGACAGCGCACCCTCCTGGATAGGTGGTCATGGGGTGTGGGACCCAGGGGCCCACCCCCACCCTCATGGTCCCTCTGCATTGTGGCCACCTGGTGAAGAGACCACAGAGACTCTGCCTCATCTCAGAGTGAGACTAAGGCCTGGAAGGCCCAACCAGGCAGGGGTGGGTTGGGAGTCCTATGTCTGAAGCCCCCTCCCCACACTAGCCCTTCCTGATAGGTGACTGATCAATTGACCTGAGGCTGTCCAGCCAGCCCAAGCAGAAGCCAGCTTTCTCCAGTCAGCTGGAGCCTAAATTCGATCCTTCCTTTGGAAATCAGTGGATCTCAACAATAGTGGCTGGGCGTAGTTCTGGAAGGCAAGCATCTCTCCTGGGGAACGGACAAGGCCAGTCGCCCACAGCCTTGGCCTGGCCCCAAGACCTGGCTGGAGCCCCCTCCCTGGGTCAGTTTCAGGAAGCCTGGTCGCTGGCCTAAGTGTTGACGGAAGCTGCTACCAGGCAGCAGCTCCCTGGAGACAGAGGGAGGCGCAGTATTTCACTGGCCACTTTCATCTTTGGGCCACCTCTCTCTGCTCCTCAAGGTCACAGCCCAGGAGACTAGGTCAGGCTGCCCCAGGTTTGCTTTTAACATGGGGTCTGGGTTTGCCAGGCCAGCACAGTTCCCTGAGACACCTCCCAGGGAGCTCCTCCTCTCCTATGTTCCCAGAACCACAGGAACTCAGATGAGTAACAGGCCCTGCCACGCAGCCTGGGCCACCAGCACCCCACACCTTAGTTCCCACAATCACAGACCAGAGCAAGCCCCACTAGCCAAGCCCCAGAGAACCAGTTTCCCCCATGTCCATCCTTAGATCCAGAACCTTCCAGAGAGAAAAGGCTAAGAGCTTGCAGAACCTGTCAGTCCCAATTCCTCACGGGCCATTCAAGAGCCTCATGTGAGCTTTGGAAGGGACTGATTTCAGGCCTCGAGGGTGGGCCTGGCAAAAGCATTGGTAAGACTTTCAGAAGTTTCTTGCATGTCCTAAAGGTAAGAGGGCACTCACTGGACCCACCCATCATCCCTCAAGGTGCAGCCCCTCCTGTCCCAGATCCCAGCTGCGTAGGTACAGCCAGGTCAAAGGCACTGGGGACCACCCTTGATGCAGGTCCCTCATGTGGGTGGATACAGACCACGGGCTGTGAGCCTGGCTGCGTGTGGCAACCAGTACACCACATCCACCAGGTCTCCATCATTGTTACCCCACCTCACAGGTGAGGCTGTGGGTGCAGAAGTTTGCTCCTCGTCCAAGTTTGCAGGGCTTTATTTTTTGACACAAGGTCTCACTAAGTTGCTCATGGGTCAGCGTCCTCGCCAAGGGCTCTGAGGAGAGGGCCATCAGCTGAAGCCTCCCAGGCAGCATGCAGCAGTTGCTGGGCCAGAGTAGCCACAGTGTTGAAGTCTCAGGCCTGACAGAGCTCAGTGTCCATGAGGAGCAGAGGTCTGACCCCGGACTCCCCAATGCCCCAAGTTCCCTCACAGGTGTGGCAAGCAGGGGACCCGGGGGGCCAAGCCCTGCTGTTCAGCAGGCTGCTCACTTCTTGCCCTGCAACTGGCTGGAAGAGAAACAGGAAGCTGCAGGAGCTGCATCTCCTCAGGGCTTCTCCCTGCTCCTGCCTCTCTCTCCTTTCCCCTCCTGGGAGGATCCAGGGGCTCAGGAGTGACGGCACCAGCCTAGGTCCTCGGGAGTCCTTGTAGGACTCTTGTATTTTACACCACTCACTCACTTTCATAATGTGATGGTGGCCTGAGAGCCTGTCCAAGGACCAAAGCAGTGACATGACGTGGCAGGGAACTCCTTCCCTCCCAGTCCCACTGTCCCACAGCCTCTGTCCTGAGCATTATGTTCTTTTTTCTTAATGGTTTTATCACACATCCATGTGTGGCTGGCGTTGCCCGTTTCTGAGCTGCAGGGGACAGGTCCACACCGCAGGTCTCTGGGGACTGGTCCCACCACTTGATCTTACATTACAAATGGCATCAGCGCTATGACGTGTGGCTACAGTCACCGCAAGTGGACTTGAGTGTGCAACAGTACCTCAACTCCCTCTTTCCTTTGGTGCCGGGCACAGGCTCGTCTGGTTTGGGCCATTCCCAAGAGAGCTAGTGGGGCACCTGAGCACAGGCTCTCGCTTCTCCTGGGGCTCCTAGGAAGACCCCTGCTGCAGAGAGTATATGAGGGACACCCCAGGAAAAGAGCCGGGAGGTTTTCCAGTGATTGACCCACGGCTCTCCAGCAGCATGGGATGGGCCACGGCACCCCCTCTGCCAGGACAATGCACTCAGCTCCCGCCGATTAGCAGATGTGACGGTCTCCCATTAGGCCTGAGTTTCTGTGTCCCCAAACATGAGTGAAACTGGCCACCTTTCCCATGCTCGGTGGTCAAGCCCCTGGTGCCTGATGGTGATCTGGGCCCCCTCTCCAGTGGCTGGTGCTCTTTCTGCTGTTTGTGGGAACTCCATCTCTTCTGTAACTATCCTGTCCGTTTGGAGAGTCACAGATATCCCACTCAAGTTTGCGGCTTTGTCTTTCACACTTCTTCCAGGTGGTTCTGATAAACCCGTATTCTTTGGAACCTTTTGGATTTTTCCTGTCCTTTCCTCTGTGGCCAGAGCTCTCGGATCATGTTGAGAGCCTTCTGCTCCAGGTCCTGAGAGTCACTGGGTATTCTCTGGTCATCGTTGCTGTGGTAGGCTGCCCCACCCCTCTCTCCAGCCCTCTGCAGACAGACTCTTCTTTCAAAGAATGACACCATTTCAAAGAGTGTCACTTGGAGAGTGTCCCTGACTCCCACCAATGACTTCAGGGCAGACCACAAGCTCTGAGGGACCCCTCTCCTCACGAGACCCCAAAAGGACACTGACCTCAAAAGAGAGGCAAGGCCTCAAGGGACTCCCAGGACAAAGCAACAAATGTGACCTGGACTCAGATGGACAGAAGTACCTGGGACTCAGGAGGCCAGTGTGTACCAGAGGCAGGGAAGAGCTGGCCAGGTGATGGTGACTGCAAAGCCAGACTGGAAAGTGAGCAAGACACACATGTGGCTATGAGGACAGTGGCCCAAAGGTCAGAGCTGGAGGTAGGAAAGTCAGCCTGTCCTCAGGCATGTGGCCAGCAGGAACACAGGTGGGGAAGCAAATGAGACGCAGAGTGAACCTCCACGGAGGCCCGAGGGTGTCACGCAGGGTGTAGCCCATGTGACAGAGCAGCTGCCGCTGCCTCCCATAGCTCCTTCCTTCCCAGCAGGGTGGCCAGAGCTCAGTCACAGCCTACCAGAGTCACCGCGCCGCACAGAGCTCTGCTTCCCAGCAACCTGGGAGATGCCGGCCACGCCCCACCAGGACTGTTACTCTCTGTGACAGGTGAAGGACACGGTCCCGCTGGTACGCAGCACACGTCTGGGAGGGTCAGTGAGCACGTGCTTGTGTGGCCAGGGTGGGGCATCAGCCCCTCTAGGAGCACAAGGAACCCCTCACTGCACACGTGGCCAAGTACCCGTGGCACTTGGAGTACTTGTGTGGCACTGTGATTTGTATCCACACTGCCCTCTAGGGATGGTACATAGTTTCTGGACACACTTCTTCACATCATAGCCTCAGTTTCCCCCTATGAGCCTAGGTCGCTGGTAACAGGACCTCCCAGGGCCATAAGAAAGACAAATAAAACCCACATCAGAGGGCAACGCTGTAGACCACTCCTATGTTGAAGTCTAGCCCCCTGCTCCTGAGAACGTGACAGTATTTAGAGATAAAGTCTGTATTTCCAGAGGTGAGTACGGTACAGTGAGGTCCTGGAACGGTCCTGATCCAACATGACCATGTCCTTATAAGAGAAGCATATCAGGACACACACACACAACAACGCATTGGGCCAAGGACAGGGCTCAGGAGGGACCGGCCCCAAGACATCTCGACCTAGAACTCCAGTCTCCATGATGTGAGATGACAGGCAACTGCTATATCTAAGCCCAGGCTGTGCATCTCATGACAGCAGCCCCAGGACACTCACCCAGGTTACAGTGGACCCTCCACCTCTCCAGGGCCCTGCAGACGGCCAGGACGAGGTGCTCACAGGCACACCCTGCAACAGGGCCTCTCCCCACAAGGGGCTCTGTGTGCTGAGCCAGGCAAGCTTTCCCTGCTCGCTGGTGCCTTGGGCCCATTACTGTAGGGGGAGGACCGTCCTCGGAGGCTCTGGACACTCTCTGGTGACAGTAGTCCTTGGAGTCTCCTGGTCATCCTCCACCTCACTCCCAACCAGGTCACAGCACCTTGCCTACAAGCTCCTCTATGACTCTGCTAATATGTTACGAGCCAGTGACAAGCTTCCCCACCCCTACTCCCCCCCCACCCCAATTGCCCTTTAGTTCCCTGTGGCCTCCCCTCCATAGCTGGCCTGGGGCAGGCAGGACTCATGCCTGGAAGACATTCTTCCAAATTCCTAATATGTTGAAACCTACCCCTCAAAGTGACAGTGTCTAAGAAATAAAACCTGTGGGAAAAAATTAGCTCATGAGGTCTCCACCCTCAAGGGGTGATAAAAAGATGGTGGCTCCCAAATGGAGTGGGGGCTGGGTCAACTGGCCCTGCTCAAAGGTCCCTAACCCCTCAGCAGCCCTAGGGACAAGGAAGGCAAGTGAAGTGGGGTTGCTTCCTTTTCCGAACGGGCATTCACGGGATGACAATGAATACGTGTGGACGTTTACATGGCTGAGCAACCCACCAGAGATGTCCTCAGGCTTCTTCATCTTCTTAGAAGCCCTGGAATGCGGTCAGAGGGAGGCACCCCCGAGGACGAGGAAAGCTGTAGTGGGTTCTCGTGGGAGGCAAGGGGTGGGCATGGCCACCAAGAGAGAGCCAGATACTGTTCTCCAAAGCCTGCAAGGTCCCCTGGCTCTTGAAGGAAGGCACATGTGACCACATCCTGGGCAGGTCTGTGGCTTCCCACAGGTGGAGCTCAACACACACTCACATGTGCACACACATTCATGCTAGTACACAGGGTCACAAGATGTGTTCAAAGCCGTAATATGGAATCCAAGTGACAGTGACTAGGGAAGACTGTTCACAGGCTGGGAGGTGGCCTTGCCCTGTTGGAGCTGTGGGGAGGGGCTCTGCTGCTCTCACCAAGGTCCACATGACCCTTCCCAGGGAAGAGCAGGCCCCAAACCCACAAGCTCAAGTTGTTGAAGGGCAGAAGAGTGTTTCCTCGGAAGTGTGGCCCAGAACCCTCTGCACCAGCTGAGGACCCCACAGACAGGGAAAGAGCATCTGGCAACCACAGGCCGGTACTGCAGACACGGCCTGGCATTCTTACCAACACTCCCATGACGTGGCACCTACTCTGTGTCGTTCACACCCTCCCCTGGGCCGACCCACAGGATAGGCACTGAGCTGGCTCCTTGTTCACCACGAGGTACCCCAGCCCTCCAGGCTCTGGGTCAGTGTGAGAACCTTCAACGAAGAGCAGAAGAGACCCTTTCACTGCTGAATGGGCCAGAATGGAATTCTAGGTCATGCCCAGGACACCAAAATCTTCCAGTACCTCTGGTGGGGGGCAGTAGTCCACAGAAAACGGCATCGGACACCTAGAACAATATGAGGCCCCCACTCTGCCTCACACCACTGCAGATGAGAGCCAGAGGAGCCTTCAGAACACAGCCTCCTGTTCCTGACCAACACTTGGAATCTGTGCCAAGTGTTTCCTCCTTGACAGCATCCCCTGCTGCCAGTTGGGGAGCTGACGCCAGCAGAGATGCAGGAAGCAGAAGGATTTCTTTTGGATCCTGTGCTGAGTTACTGCTGTGGCGACAGTGCTCACTGACTCACTTCCTCCTCCCCAGCCTTGCAGAGGGTGACGGCTCAGTGATTAATGCTCTGGCCCACTCTGCAGGGCTGAGGCACTTGAAATGTTCAAATCAGCTTTCCCATCTTCAGGGAAGATGGCCATGGTGCAGCGTGGGTAGTTGGTGGGAACTTGAGAGGCCTCTTCACAGCCCCTTCCAGTTCCTTCCCACTTGAGTGAGCAATGCCTGGGGAGAGCCCTCCCTCTAGCCCTTCCACCAGAAGCAGAACTAGATGCACAAGGCTCTTAATCTCCCAGGCCAAGTCCCTATGAGCTGGGGTGCCCAGTGGGCCCTGGTGACCAGCAGTGCCATGTTCACCGTGCTGCTTCACCACTGACCTATATGCCTAGTGTTCCATTTCATTTCCTAGAGAGAAGGGGCCCCCTAGCCACCCAAAAACTGCCACCATAGGTGTGTTCCAGGAGATTTCAAGGGAGGAGATGGAGGCCCTTTGTCCCTCCTGGAAGGTATACATGTTACACCCATGGCAAGAATACCCTCCCTTGTCAAGCCCCTCCGCCATGATCCCCCACATGGTTCAACGTGGCTGTCCTGAAAAGGTGCTGGCCTGGGAGGACAGGGCTCATGGGCCAGGGCCACAGCCAGGGCCCACAGACGCTTCATCTCTATTGACCAGGCCCTCCTGCATCAAAGCCGCAGCCCTGGGGCTCAGGGACCACATGCCACAGGGAGCGATGACTTCTAGAGAGTCACTTCCCAGCCTTCGCCTTGGTTTCTCTGAGAAGCACTGTTGTTGGTGGTAGGAGGTGAGAGAGAGACAGCAGCTTCTTCAAACAATGGGAGACCTGTCGAGGGTGAGTGGGAGGCTCCGTGGCTCCAGGAGACCAACCAGGACCAATGGTCACCATTAGAGGACTGTGCTAAGAACCCTAGAACAGTGAGAAATCTCCAAGAATATGATAAGATTGGATGAGGTTCCTCTACCCAGTGAGTCTTAGGCCAGCGGCTCTACTTCACGATGTTTCTTTCCAGCCCTGACTGTCCCCTGGGCATGAGAGCAAGCCGCCTGCCTTGTTCTTCCACAGGCTGTTACAGTGCCTGCTGCTGCCCATACAGCAGCCTGGGGCACACCCTCCTCTGCAGCACATCTTCCCACCTGATCAGTGACTTCCAAGTGATGCGCCACAGGAAGGAGGAGTTGGCTGGGCCAGGCCAGGCTGGGACAGCCAGGTGGACAGAGATGCCTGGGGTACACTGGGCGAAACACAGCAAGCACCTGCTGTGAAACTGAGAGACACAGGTCTTCTAGGCTCCTCTGGCCATGGAGCCAACTGAGCTACGGAATCAGTCAACACCTTAATGCCACATCAGCAAAAATCCTTCAGTACTCCCTGGGGAGGGCAGGGAAAGTGGAGGTCCGCCATGGGGCTATCCTCAGGGGATGTTCTTTTCTTGAAGGTGCAGAGGGTGGGTGCAAAATGCAAAGCAGAAAATGTGAGGGGTCCAGGTGAGGTCCCCAACAGCAACAGAGTCTGGTTCAGTGACTGGTACCTGTCAGCAACACAGGCCTGTCTCCACTACAGCCCCAAACTAGGCCCAGCTGGGTGAGCTAGAGGGATGACAGGCAGGAGCCCACAACTGAGTGACTGCCCCACCCAGGACCTATCACTAACATGAGATCTATTTGCTTACGTGAGTTCGGCCCACCCACAAGCATGCTACTCATTGTCTGTTCCTCCAACATTTAGTGTCCATCAATCTGTGCCAGGAACCATGCTAGGTGCTGGGACAGCAGTGAGCAAGAATGGAAGGGCTGGGGCTGGGGCTCAGTGGTAGCACACTTGCCTAGCATGTGTGAGGCACTGGGTTCGATTCTCAGCACCACATATAAATAATAAAATAAAGGTCAATCCACAACTAAAAAAAATATTAAAAACAAAAAAAAAAAGAAAGAAAGAATAGTGTCAGCTGTGACTGAGCTCGGGGGAGTGGTCCAGGATGAGAGCAGCAGGTGCTGCACCCCTGGCTGGAGGTGCCATGGGAAGTCGCCAAGGAATTTAAAGCAAGGAACTGTGACATGGTGAGATTCACATTTTACAAAGATCCAGCTGGCTGCTGGGCAGAGAACGGGCATGGAAGAGTGAGGGTCTGGTGAGATGCGGGGTGGGCACAGTGGAGGCCACATTTGTAAGTCCCTATGTCCAGGCCACAGATGCCTGTTACCACACATCTAGGAAGGCACCCGGATGCAGCTAACACCAGGATAGGTAAAGGAGACCATCCTCCAGTAAGGGGGGCCTTGTCCAAATAGGAAGGAGAAAATCCACCTGCAGCCCCGGACCCTGCTCTGGCTAAGTTCCCAGCCTGCCCCCGGCAGCTCTCAGCCTGGCCTAACCAGCCCCACGGTGGCAGGCGACAGTCCCTTGCTATGGCCACATTAACCGAGAACTGCCTCACTAGAATCAAGTGTGCTCAAGAGAAAGACTCACACTGATGAGCTTTAGGTGGCCTTTCACACAGGGCTGGGCACGGGATTCAGAACACCCAAGGAAGGAGAGGTCCAAAAGCACAGGGAGGTGGGGCAGGGGAGGGGCCCTGAGAGTGCACTGGGGTCAAAGGCTGCAGGAGGCAGCAGATTCCAGTGCACACATGTGGGTAGGGGGCAGAAGGGATGCTGGTATCTGGAGTGGGAGGGAGGGGGGACACTCACTGGGGCTGCCTGTTGTTCTCTGGGTTGGACAGGCTGCCAAGGGCTGCTCTGGAGGAGCTGGGCTGAGTGGCACCAGGGCTGGGGGGGTTGCCAGACAAGCCTGACAGTGACTAACAGTAATAAGTGAGGGAGGGTCTCCTCTAAGGAGTGACTCTCAATCTCCTAGCAAGGAAGGCCAGGGCAGGCCTGGGAGCAGGGCTGCTGCTAATGGGCAGAGGCTCAGGCCCTCTGCCAGTGTGCTGGCAGGGCCCTAGAGCCCGTGAACAGGATGAGAGGAAGGTACAGGCAACGGACACCTGAGGGAGTCTTTGAGAAAGAATACAGGCCAAGAGGCTAAGTGACCTGGACAGGCCACCAGGGCCAGTGCAAGCTCCACAGATAGTGCTCCGTAGCTGAAGCCTTCCAGATTGGTGTTGGGAGGGGGCAGTGACATTTCCTTCCTGAGCTGTCACCCCTCAGATGACACAGAGTAAATGACCTATAGCAGCTCCTCCCTCAAGTGCATGCAGTGCACAGCCCCATTTCAGAGAGCCATGTAGCAGACATTCCAAGAGAAGACTACTGAGGGACGGGGCTTAAGCCCTGTGGAACCCCAGTACACATGCGTACACATTTACTTGCTCGTGAGTGCACAGGCCCACACACAACTACATGGATGCCCTTACATGTACACACACAAGGACATGCACAGGCTACACTACACACATGCATGTATTCACATGTGTGCATGCACACTGAGACTCCTGGGTGTCCACTGCCAGCTTCCTCCAGCTCACAGACCCCTCCCTAGTCCCCAGGGCAGGGCCAGTCTGAGCCAATGAGTATGAGGAAGAGGAGTCAGGAAAGTGCAGAGGGCTGAGAATGCATGCCCCAAAATGTCACCAACCCAGGTGGGCCTGCAGCCCCAGAGGCGAGAGATTCGAGCAGTGAGCTGCTGGACACAGGCATGTCCAGCCCTGTTTCCCTAAAAGGCTAGGTAGGAAGAGAAGTCCTCTGTGACGTTAGGTCTCAGGAGCTGAAGTGGAGTGCCAATCCCCAGGAAGGGGCCTACTCAAGCGCAGCAGGAGACCTGAAGTGCAGTGCTAGAATACTCCGCCCTCTACATCAGATGCTGTCCCCTCCCCACAGGCTTCTGCCAAACAGGTCAGCCAGCTCAGCCCATCTCTCCTGAAAGACCCCTCTCCACCAGCAGCAAGCCTGTCTCCCATACACATGGCCAGGGTCACAAACCTCTTTCCACTCAGTCACGTCAACAGAAAAGCATTCAAGTCAAAGCGATTTTTGCCACAAAAGAAGGCAACTGTGGGCCTGTTTGTGTCCTTCCTGCCAAAGCAGCCTGTTGCATATGACAGCCATGGCTTCCAGGTGGCAATGTGAGAAGGAGGAGTTTAGATGCTGGTCCAGGCAACCCTGACCTTCTGAAGACAGCTCTGCCACCTTGCCCCTTCCCTTTTCTGGACCGACAACCCAGGAACACGTGATCATTCTTCTTCTGTGATGATGCGTCCACACTGGGTGACCACAGAGGCCAAAACCCCATCTCACCCACACTGTGCATCTGTCCCATCCATGGGCATTTAGTGCCTCATACCTTCTAAGAGGCAGGTACAACAAGGAGCAAGGCAGGCCCTGATCCAGGACTACGTCTCTTCCTGGGAAGTGGCCTTCATTTGATTTCAGAAGCACTGAATGGACATGGTGCTTATTAATAGATCCAGACACTGGTACACAGATGATGGTCTACAAGGGTGCAAGACACAGAAACCATGAAACCACGCTGGGCTCTCCCATGACACCCTATCTTTCCTCCCAGGACTCCCTACTCTTGGCAAGACCATGTGTATCCTTCAGAGTCTAGCTGATGTCACTGGCCACCAGACTCCCTTTCTGCAAGAGACCCTCTCTCCCTTACCTATACCCCTTCTAAGCCCCCCAAATCCTTATATTGTGACAAGGATCTACCATCCAACTGCCAATGCAAAGCCCAACCCACTCTAGAACTCGACCTCAAAGTCCCTGGTTCCTCACCTGTGAGACAGTAACAGCTGGAAAGCGTTTTGCCCAGAGATTGGGGGAGGCTTACAGGACTATCCAGGTGGCACATCAAACTTAGCAAGTGCTAGACAAGTGGTCGGTTGCTTGAGTATTCGGATGACTGAGTTGAGCCCAACACCCCGATTTCCAAATTCCTGAATCTTCAGGCCCTGGCCAGAGCAGGAGCATGGAGGTTCTCATGCTTGGCCATGCCCAGCATTATGGAGAGCCTCGTGGGGCGGAGGAGGGGCCTAGGAGTCTGGGTCGCATCTGCCTTTGTGCATGTCCTTCACTTACTCATCCATGCTTTACCATGGTCAGGGACACAAGAGGACTTCTTCTTGGACCACCTGGACACTGAGTGGAGTCTGAGGCAAGACCTGTGTGCAGGAGGCACTATTGTTTATACAACCTCAGGGAAGGGTGGTGGGCAGAGAAAAACGGGGGGCCACTCCCAAAGGTGCACTCTTGGGTTGGCCACCTCCATGGATAGCTGAGGATCAGCAGTTCTGTTCTCCAGCTGCCTGGAGGGACATGAGCCTGCTGTGGGAGAGCTGCCTAGGTGGAGTCTGGCAGCCCACCCTGCCTCATCTGAAAGAAGCCCAGGACAGAGGCTATAGGCCTCACTTGCGTACAGCAGTGGCTGCATAAAGACTGACCCAAAAGATGTGAGTGGACAAGGTGGTGTCTAGGGCTCAAACCAGCACCCCACAAGAAACAGGGCTCTTTGGAGTCTACAGAGAAAGGCCTTGAGGCCCAGTGCTGGCCATCACCCAACCAGCATTCTCTGGAGGACTGAGGGTAGAGGGCAGAGGCATCAGTGAAAAAGGCTAGAACAAGTGCAGCTTCAGAGAGCCAGGTGCAATCTCAGGATCGATCCTCTGCAGGCTGGCAGAGAACCGGGGTGCCAGTGTGGAGGTCCTGAGCCCTGCTGGGTAGGGGCGGCCACGTGTCCCTACTCGATGCTGTCTGCAAGCACACTCATGTCTCTGGCTGGAATCTTCCCCACTCTTTTGTGCTTGGGATGCCAAGGACATGTAGATGCATTTGAACAGGAGCTCAAACAAAGGGCAGTCAGAAGAAAAAAATGAAAATTTAGGCAAAAGTCATATGACAAGTTCTAAGGCGAGAAGGGAAAGACCACTTGGCTCTTGAATACAGTCCTGCTCATTCTATCTTGCTCTGAAAGTAGACTTTCTCAGATGAAAAGCTGTCAAATCTGAAGGGAAGAAGGGCCTGTGGCAATTGGAGTCACTGTGGGAATAGATAGATTCTCCTCTTCAAGGGGACCCAAACCTACCACCTCATCCCCCACTTTCCATGGGTTTGCTCTGGATGGGGTTCCAGACATGCACCAGCATGGAAAGCACCTGCTGAGCCACCTCAACAAAGGCCGAGTCCTAAGCTTGAGCACTTGGGGACAGCTTCAGTGCCCAGGGGTATGCAGCAGGTCTGGAAGCCTTGAGAGATGTTCTATTTCACATGGTGTATTTCTCAGAGCCTGCTGCAACAGATCACTGAAACAACAGGAGTAACTTAAACTCTAGTCCGTGCACACATTCCCTGACCCCTGAGAACCCTGAAGTAGCATCACGCTGCCCACCATTCCTGTTCTCGGTGATGGTGCAAACACTCCACGTGGCAGAGGGACCTGGGCTCATGGGGCCCAGCGCCATCTATTCTGGACAAGGAAAGGCCAGACTTCTACTTCACCCATAGGCACACAGAGAGACAGGGCTTCAGGCTGGAAATGCAGCCCCTGGGAAGGGGGCCAAGCCCTCCCCACCATAGCAGCTCTTGAGCCTCCTCCCTCTGAGGTGAAGGCCACCTCTCCAGAACAGCACAAGGTATAGCCCAGGTCAAAGTGTTCTGAAAGAACTAAAAAATTAGGAAATGTGTGCTGAGTAACAGCAGAGGTTGCAAATTACAGGGAAGAAATACCATATCACAGCCTGGAATTGTGTTGGGCAAGCCCCACTGGCTGCCTCGTACCCTCCAGGGCCAGGGATTAGTGCCAAGAACAGACAGCATGGCCCAGAATTGAGTGTGACTAATTGAAAGGACAAACAGGAAGGCTTTTCACCTGCCCAGACATCAGTCAGGGTTTCCTATGAGACAAGACGATAGCATCAGGAGCTGGGAAAAGGACAGGCAGTTTTGTTCCTTACTTGGAGCCTCCAAGATCACGTCAGCTGGGCATAGACAGTACCCCTGAAACTACATGGGATGGGGAGGAGAGAGGAGCTGGTCAGCAGGCATGTGTGAGCCTCAGAGACAGACTTCTCACCCCAAAGCCTCGACACCTTGACCAGGACAGGGTGCGTTCCTTTCCCCTGTGAATCTAGCTCCTTGAACCTGAACATAGAGCTTTTATTCCGGCAGCTTCCAGAAATGGGGTTCTTTCAGGCAGAGAAAACAGAATGAAGAAAAGGGCTTTTGGTCCAAAGACAAGTAGGAGCAAAGATAGCCACAGGGTGCAATGACTGCATCCAGCTGGCCTTCTGCCCTGGTCTCTGGTCAGTGGATTGTAAGTTTGTTCTTAAGAGAGCAATGCAAATTTGACTAACACTCAGCTGGACTCTCCTGAGTAGGGGTTTCAGATTTGTCCTACAGGGCTCTGAGATAGTCTCTGTCACTTGTCATAGGCTTTTGCAGACGTGACCAAATGCCTGAGCAGGTACATCTGGTCTATAGCCAAAAACAGTTAAGCAGCTAATGCAGTCCCAGAAATCTGGCCTTATCTTCAGGGTCCACAAAGCAAGGAGTATCTCCTGGGCCCATGGAGTCCAGTAGCCATAGTGGCCTCTGGCCCCATCAGATGGGGAAATGCTCACCTGCACCCTAACTCTAGCCCTAAAGCCTGAAGCCAGCACACCAGAAAGCTTTAGCTGGGGCTCCCGAACACCACAGTGAACTCTGGAAATACTCCAGCTGCCACGGGTCACTTATTAAGACGCAGGAGCAAGGGCAGCTCTGGACCACACACTGGCAATGGGCTCAGCAGCCCAACTCACGTGACTTCGTGACGTGAGAACATGCCCTGGAGGCCACCGCCTCTCAGAAAGGCCACCTCCCACACACAAATTCTTCTTGAGTCCCGTCTGTGTGTGTGTCCCTCCTCATCTACACATGGAGCTCAGGCCTTCTTATTTGTGGCAAATTCCTGACAGTGTCTCATGGGATTTAAGAACAGGTATAAGAGTGTACCCTGGCCAAAGACACTTATCTCCCAAGGCAGCACACAGAGACACCTGTGGCTCATTCCACTGATTCACCAGAGACATCATTAGAAAGGCCTGAACTGTGGCCCTTCCTAACTCCAGCACACAGGGTCAGAGAGGCACTAGGGCTGTGAAGAGGCCCCTGGCGTGCATGGATGTGGGAGGCACAGAGCAGCGCAGTAGCTCAGAGGCGTCTAGGGCAGGATCCACCCTGGAAAGGCTTCTTTCTTCTTGGCTCTGAGGCTCTGGTGGGCCAAGCTAAGCCATGGAGGGCGGGTCCATGGGGATGCTAGCAGGGTGGCAGAGCTTGAGCCAGCCTGGGCATTGGTGGCTTTCCCTTCCAAGGTAAACCAGTCATGGGGCAGGGCTCTCTGGGGAGCAGGTAGCACAATCTAGTGCCCAACTGCTCTTGAACAATTCTCAAGGGCACCTTTCACAGACCAGAAAGACCTGCTGTAAACCAACAGGCCTCGGCTTCCTGCACAGCCACATCCCTAACACAGCATACCTCAAATACAGAATAGAGTGCCCCCCCAATACACACCCATGCACACCCCCCAGAGGCCGCATGTCAGGAACAGCTCTGGACAGGAGCTATGTACACACCTTTAAGTTCTGAGTAAAGAGGTACTGAGGTACTGCAATGCAACTGGACCTCACCTCCGCCCAGATAAGAGAGGTGCAGCTCCAGGAGTGGGTGCCACTACATGGGGTTGGATTACACCCACTTGTTTGTTGTAACCCTACCCCTTGCCTCATTTGAATGGCTTCTCCCCAGTAAAACCCGGGTTTGAGGTGTGATCCCTCTCTTTCATGCCTGCCTTGGTCCCCTTGTGGGAGCTGTGACTGAGAAGCAGTCATTGACCCAAAAAGGTACTTTCTGTGTCTGTGTCTTTATTTAGTCAACCAAAATTCACTTGGATGACCCTGACTGGTTTAGTCGTATGTTGCAACAACCGCACTCTAGGCAGGACCACAGCTCAATCTAGACATTCAGGGATTCCCTCCCTGTCCCCTGCTCAGTGCCAAACTGTGACCATCCCAGGGGATGTATGCAATACACATCCCTGCCCCCTTTACCACCACCACACAGAGCTATGGTTACGCAGAGGTAGGAAACCTCATCCAAAAGTGAGGCACAACTGCTACTCTCATAGGCAGGAAGTGTACTTGTGTGCCAGAATGTGGTGCTCGCACAAAATGTGGAAAGCTCACCTCCCTGGCTCGGCTGTTGGGGTCAGGGCACTGGCTCATTGAGGCAGGAAATGTCAAGCATGTGCGCAGAGGCTCAGGTATGCAGTGCATTTTATAAGGAGTCCATGAAGATGGTCCTGCTCAAAAACAGCTTTGAGGCTTTCAGCTCCAAGAAAAATGCCCATTTGATGAATTTCATGTTCCATCCACCCTAAGTGATCTTTTCTGAGCATCCGCTGCCCTCCGCTTCTCCTTCAGCAGCATTTGGTTACAAAACAAGAGAAAGCAGAAGCAGAGCCATTGTGGGGGCATCTCACCTCTGCCCCTAAGGCCTGGGCACCTCACTGGGCCAGGCCTGCCTGTCCAGCAATGGGGGCAGCTCCCTGTATTTCCAATATAGAGAGAGGAGTCTGACCTGCTCCTGGCCTCATTTGCCTTGGCTCTGCAGAATCTAAAAAACAACAACAACAACAAAACACCGAGACAGGCGTACTTGATTTTTCTAGGCAAAGGTAACATATGTTGGTTTGTAGCAACCCATGAGCAAGCAGCTCACTGAAACAGGAAAAATTGTTAATTTTATAACAATATCTGACCTGCAGATATTTTTTTAAGGATTTTTTTTAACCATACGATTTATTTTTTTTTTTTAGTCATACATGACAGCAAAATGTATTTTGACATATAATACATACATGGAATGTACATACATCAATCATATTGTCTATTCTATTCTGCTGCCCTTCCTATCCTCCCTACTCCTCCCCTCCTCTCCCACTGACCTGCAGATATTAAACAGAATCTTTTAAAAACCTGTTTTTAATATGGATGATTAATCTACATGTCTCCCATCTTTTCTAAATGCTATCATATGACTAGGCAGCCATGGGAGCCTGTCATGGATCAACGTGCCGAGTCCAGGCCTTGGGTAGGAAACTGAAGGGCTGCTGCTATAGGGCTCACTGTCTGCCCCCACACTTTCTTCCTTCACTCTGGAGCCAATGGCCTTCTGGTAGCAACAGAGTAAGCATGCCAGCCAGTGAGGCTGCAGACCCTCTGTCAGAGGGTCCAAACTACTCATTGGCAGAACTATAAATACCAAAAGCATGAGCCTGGTCGGTGGCCTAGATGAGGACACAGACCAAGGAAGGGGTTTGTGACATCAGGTGTGACCAAAGGTCCTCACAGAAAAGTGCAGATGCAAAGAGAAGCTCTGTTGCACAAGCTCCAATGTCCCCTCCTGCAGCGTGTGGCTGGGAGTGCTGACATCACAAGGGTGGGCATGAGTACTGAGTGAGCTGTAGCAAACCAAGGACAGGCCCTCTGCTACCAAAAGAAAACCAGCACTCTTATGTCCAGCTACCGGGCTGCACATCATGTGGGAACCTGACATGTCAGAAAAGTCGTGACATTACTAAATGCTTTCAATGCTACAGTGCTTCATGATGTTCCTGGCACCGCACCAGGCCACACACAGTCAACAAATGTGGTTCTCAAGTACAGAGCAGAGGGCTGCTTACCAGCAAGCTAGCAATCTTAGGATCCTACAAATTCCCAGAAATTGTATGTGAGATGGTGGATACATGTTTATGAGCATTTCTGTGTAGAGGAGATTGATCAGATTCTCAAAGTGGCCTATCACTCCACAAGAGCCAAGAAATACTGTTTTAAGAATTTATAATTCAAGGAAAGAGTAGATATGAGGCACAACTGAAAGATAAGTCTGCTGGTGCAAGCAACAGAGAGGGCAACCCCAAAGAGGCACTTTCCTGCAGGGCAAGCAGGTGGGTGGGCAACACGTTCCCTCTGGCAGGGACCTGTCACCTCTGTGCTGGCCACTGTGCAGTACACCTGTATGCACAGCAGCTAGGCAGAGGCCATCCGATGGGAACCCAAACACTGGGCCTCAGGCTGAGTGTGGCCCAAGTCTGTGGGGAGAGCAAAGGCTTTACCCTGGGAAAATGTATTTGGAGACTGACTCGTCTGCCCGTGTTGGCATGATGGATTCCTACTACTTAAGTGGGAAGGCTGGGGAGGGCAACATGGACAGAAGCAGTGTGCCATCTAATGATCTTAGAGTGGAATTAAGTTCTTTTACATTTAAAAATGTACCTCCATATTCCCCGGCCCCACCTTCCAACATCCTGCTACCTACCACTTGAGAGGCAACAGGAAGCCTCCCAGCACACACCAGAGTGCTCCCTCCCCACGACCTCAGACACAACCTCAGAGAAGGACTCTCAAGGCCTCAATTCCTCTTCCTGCTTCCTGGGAAGCTTCATGATATTCACAGAAATACTCTGCATAAAACTATTTAGTCTTAAAACTGAAGCTGCAAATTATGCCTTCAATTAAAAACCATAATAGGGCTAGGAGTTGTGGCTCAGTGGTAGAGCACTTGCCTCACTTGTGTGAAACACTGGGTTCGATTTTAAGCACCACATATAAATAAATGAATAAAATAAAAGTCCATCAACATCTAAAAAATATTTTTTAAAAAACCATAATAGAGTAAATGAGTGAACATTGTTTTTTCTAACTGACAGTCACTCTGTGTATATTCTGAGAACATGAAGGGTACCCTTTATGGAAGAATAAGCAGCACCATAGAGAACTCTTCTGGAACAATTAAAACTCCTCAGGATAAAAGTTACTTGTGAAATAAAATACTTTTGAAAATATAATGAGTATACTATACAAGATTTTTTCAGTTTTGCAAAAACACTTTAAAATGACAATTACAAAATTCAACAGATGGTGAAGGGAAAACTGCATATGCACATGCAAAAGAAAGACAGTAGACACTGGCTTCGTAACAAAAGAAAAATTAACTTGAGCTGGCACAGTGCCACGGCACCATAGACTCAGCTACTTAAGAGGCTGAGATAGGAGGATCGCTGCAGCCCAGATGCTAAGACCAGCCTGGGCAACACAGTGAGATCTATTCTCACAACAAAAAACACAAAAATTAACTCAAAAGGTATCAAAAATCTAAACTGAAGAGACAAAACTTATGAAATGCAAGAAATAAGGGGGAAAATTTTCATGACCATGAATTTCATAATAAAAGCACAGACACCAAAAGCACAGACAAGATATAAATTGAACCACTTCGAAATTTACAACTCCTGAGTAACATCAACAGAGTGAAAATACTACCCACAGTAGGTGGAATTTTCAAATCTTATATCTGATAAGCGGTAAATAGAGAATATGTAAAGAGCTCTTGCAACTCAAAAACGAAAAGCAACAATCCTCTTCAAAAATGAGCAAAGGACTTGACCTTTCTCCAAAGAAGATAAATGGCCACTGAGATCAAGCTTAACATCATTGTCACTAGGGTAATGTAACTAAACCCACAGTGAGCCACCACTTGTTCCATTATCAATGAACCAGAAGATAAAACAGTACTGGTGCAAAGGTGGAGAAGTCGGAACCCCTGGGCATTACTGCTGGATAGATGGTAAAATTGTGCAGCTGCTATGGAACACGGTTTGGCAGTTTCTCAAAAGGTTAAACACAGGCTACTGTACGACAGCAACTGCACACTGCTGAGTTCAGCCTACAGAGTTCAAAGCAGAGATTCAAACAGATATTTGTACACTCAGATGGTTGGCAGCCAGGAAGTGGGAAAAAACCCAGTGTCCATCAACAGAGGAATGGACAAACACGACATGACACATATGCAAGATGGGCTATATGGCCATGAAAATGAGTGAAGCTGATACATGCTACGACACGGGTGAAGCTTGAGAACTCTAGGCTCAGCGAAATCAGCCAGACCCAGGAGGAGAAATGCTTTGTGATTCCACTTACTTGAGCTGCTCAGAATAGTCAAGTTCACAGACAGATACAGGAGGGAGTATGAGGGGAGGAAGGAGAAAGGGTTAGGGAATGGGAAATCATTTAATAGGTATGGAGTTTCTGCTTGGGAAGAAGAAAAAGTTCAACAAACAGTGTGATGGTTACTGGTGGGTGGAGTCAGACTGCTGACCTGCCAGGTTTCACATTTCCACACTTGGAACACACTTAATGCCACTGAATTCTATAATAATGGTTAATTTAAGGTGGTCAATTTTTACATTAGGTATATTTTATTATTAGTAACATATCACAAATAAAAAACAGAAAAACATTTTTTCCTTTTGTAACATGTACCAGCATATTCAAATGACTCCAATCTCTTATTCTACATCTGGAGATAAATTTAAATGTACACACTCCCAGAGAACAGAGACAGTCAAGGGTCTACAAGATTAATTCTCAGGGGGTATATGCTTGCCACTGCCCTGTGGGATGCCAGACACTGTGCATCTTTACCCAAGATTTCACACTGAACAGAAGAGTCCTTCTGAGATGCGTCTATACCACAAAACAAAACAAAGAAACCAGGAAACTTCAATTACAGGACACTTAGAAAATTAATAAATATTTAAAAAAAAGAAAATTAATAAGTCAACATTTATCAACTTTCCAATTCACAGTAGAGTTACGGCAAAAATAAGTAGTGGAAAACTTGGGGAAATCAGTGTAGAGGGCACATTTACAACTGTTTCTACAATCCCTCCTTGGCCTTGCCTTGGCCTGACTTTCTCCAGGCCACAGACCTGTGCTTGGTACTTTCACAACTTACAAATCCTCTGGAACAACAAGTGTGGTGGTGCGTGTCTGTGAGCCCAGTGACTCATGAGGATTATAAGTCAAGGCAACTTATTAGCAAGAACCTGTCTCAAAACAAAATAAAATAAAAAGGGTTGGGGATGGAGCTCAATGGTAGCAGACCACTGGGTTCCATCCCCAGTACCAAGGAAAAGAAACAAAGAAGTCCTCTGGAATAAATGAAAGACACAGCATGGAGCTAGCAGGACTCTACAACTCCATGCATATCCCAGATCATGCCAGGTCTCCAGGCAACAGAGACACAGAGCACTCTGCATCTTCATAAGGACCTCAGCTCTCGTACTTGACAGAAAGCAGGATGGATGGTAAGGCACAGGAAGGTAGGGCCAGCTGGTTCTGCACCTTCACCTGCCAAGTGACAGTGCCAATAAGGGAGTGCTCCTTAACTTAATAAAGATATGAGAAATTCTTTGAAAGTCAAATTTAAAAATATATACACTAACATTCTGCTTTTGTTTCTGACTTTAAAATTCACAAGAGTAAAGATACAAAGCACATGCTTCTATGGATTTTTTTTTTTTCTTTAAACCAAGTGTCTTTAGGTTGTCTTTAGGTTGCCAGATGCAGAAAACTTAAGGAAGCTGTGTTTTCCTATTGAAGAACAGGAACACTAGAGGAAAACATTCCTTGAGACTGGCCTCCAGCATAGTCCATGAGACACTGGTTGAGGACCAGCTTTTGCCCCATGCCTCCGCCTGAGGGGAACTGCAATGAACTCTTGTTATCCACAGCACTTCAGAATCAGAGGAAGGAACAGTCCTTCCTAGAATCCATCTACTAACTACCAACTATGCTGCATTCACAGGCCTGGCCCTTTCCCTTTCTACACACTGGTGACCCCACTATTAAAAGGAAAACCCCTGTAGCTCTAGAGGCAGCACAAACTAACTACACTAGTCTATCCCCTGGTTACTCTATCAAATGAGCAGCAACTAAAAAGATGACAGTCCACGCTAGAGTAAGTACCAAGATGCAACATTCTCATTTTTATTTGCCAGTAATCAGGACCTATAGAACCACACCGGACAGAAGGACCTTGTCTGTTGCCAAGCACCTTAAACTGCCCTTTACATCTCCTGGCTCTGATAAGCTGGAGCTCCACAACTCGCTGGCTTGTGAGATCCAAGCAACTATGCCTTCCTCTATGCTTTGCACTCAGCCTCAGCCACAAATGGGATGCTGTCTCTAAAAATCCACCTAAAAGAAAATGAAGGTCCTCTACAAACACACACAGCAGGAACAGCTTGTAAGCGTGTTTAGGCTGCCACTGCAAAGGGACATCTGCATTTGTTTTAGCTCTCACAGGAATTCCAGAGCCCAGCACCCTGCAGTAAAGCACTGAAGGAAGCAGCTCCGGAGAAAGACAGAGTGTGTCCCCTACTGTGGCTGCGAGAGTTGACTTAAATGGCAGCTCTCTCTCACAGGCATCATGGGATCTGAGAGGTGCTGAATGTCCTCCTTTATCCTCTACCAGCAGCCTCGAATAAGCTGGATATGACCAGCAGACAGACAGGGGTACATACACAGCAGGAGCCTAGTACACACACACCCATACAAAGGGGAACAGAGCTACATTTAAAGAATCACAACTAACCGCATGTGTTCTAACCGCCATTTCCTATGTCTTTTATAAGAAAAACTGGACTTCTCAGTTAACAGTCAAAGGACAAACAAACCGTAAGGAGGAGTCTGTTGTACCAAGCAAGTATATGCACCCTGATATACAAAGAGACCCACTTCCTAATGCATAACAGTAGTCACACATTGACTCATCTGACTTTCTTTATTCAAAAATAAAAGAGGCACAAAAAATAAAGAGCTAAAATGTCCAATGTCATCTGAAATAGCAAGATCACCAAAAGGTCACAAAGGTAAACCTGCATTTTGGAGATTTTATAATTACTAGAGAGAATGAATTGCTTTTCAAAGAAATGTATCTTAGAAAAATGCTGACCATGAGGTAGAGGGTTATCTAATCTCCATCTGCGCAGTGACCTACAGGTCATGGTAGTCTACTGGGCAGCAAGCCGCTGCTCTAAGGTTCTTCTACGTAGCACAGATGTGGGATACATATCATTCATGTCCATCTCTAGTCCATCGCAGATAGCTGTCTCTAACACACAGCACACGGTGATGGCTTTGAATACAAAGTGAGGGACCTGGGGAGGGGAGGGACACTGGCATTCTCACCAAGCCCCTTGGTGGCCAAGTGCACCTATACATCCTGCTCCAAGGCACGGAGGTCTTCCAGGAGCTCCTGGGCCGCAGTCTGCAGGTGGGTGTTGCGGCTCTCAGACATGGCCAGGATGCGCTGCAGGGGCAGGGAGCTCCGGAACTCGGAGGCCGACTTGGAGAAGACTTCTGGTTCCAGAACCACAGACTGGACTAGCCTCAGTACGTGAAGACACACCTCTGCATCTGGATCTAAGGAAAAAGGTGTCACTTCTGGTTAGTAAAAACTTCTCAATAACCTGCCCCACAAGGGTTCTTTCCAGCTGAGGAAACTACAGGCTAATCCAGAAAGTCACTTCTTGATGTAAAATCAGCACAATAAAACACAGTCATTGTCTACTTAGTAACTGCCTTCAAATATGACAACCATTATAATTTTAAAACTAGAAATATGAGGGCTGCTGTGGGGGTTTGGAAGTGTCACCCGCAGGCCCACGTTGAAGGCTTGGTTCCCACAGCACTAGAAGGAGGAGGGAGAACATTCAGGAGAGGGGCCTAGTGGAAGGAGGTTAGGTCATCAGGGGTGTGCCCCTAAAGGGAACAGAGGGACCCCAGCTCCTTCCTTTGTCTTTGTTCTCCAGCTGCCATGAGTGAACAGCCCTCCTCCACCTCACGTTCCCACCTGATTTACCACCTCATCACAGGTCCAAAGTAACAGGGCCCATGACCATGGACAGAACATTTGAAACCTTGAGTCAAAATAATTTTTTCTTCCTCTAAAGTTGATAAACTCAGGTATTTTGCACAGTGATGTACAGCTGACTAACACAACAACTTTCCTTGTTGTTTGCTACAGTTCTGCCTATTCATACAATTGTTTTAAAAGATATTTCATTTTCACTTGAATTGCAGTAAATCTCCCAGAGACAACATATAGACAGAGATTCTATGCAGGGCCACTGAGTTACCCAATATCAGGGGCTGTAATATTCATACCGAATTCCATTATTTTCCATGTGAATTCTCCCAGAGTCACTAAAGAACAGCTGGACCAAGACAACAGTGCAATTCAAGCCTATCATCTCCACCAGGATGGAGCCAACTCCGCCATTTCTCTGTTGGAAACCTCTGACATGCCATGAATTCACTCCTTGACAGTACTATATTGGAGCCAGGCTCAAAACTAGCACAGAGAGTCTACACTTTGGGAGCAAATTTTTGTCACACAGGAATCAAATTTTTACCACTTCAGGATACAAAAAGAACTCAAAAAACAAACAAAAAAATAACTCAATCAATAAATGGGCTAAGGAGCTGAACAGACACTTCTAGAAGATATACATTCAATCAAAATACATGAAAAAATGTTCAACATCTCTAGTAGTTAGAGAAGTGAAAATCAAAACTTCTCTAAAATTTTATCTCACGCCAGTCAGAATGGGAGTTATCAAGAATACAGACAACAACAAACGTTTGTGAGGATGTGGGGGTAAAGGCACACTCATACATTGCTGGTGGGACCACAAATTGGTACAACCAATCTGGAAAGCAGTATGGAGATTCTGTAGAAAACTTGGAATGGAACTACCATTTGACCCAGCTGTCCCACTCCTCAGTCTATACCCAATGGACTTAAAATCAGCATATTACAGTAATGCAGCCACATCAAATGTTCATGCAGCTCAATTCAGAAGAGCTAAAACTATGGAAGCGGGCTGGGGATGTGGCTCAAGTGGTAGCGCGCTCGCCTGGCATGCGTGCGGCCCGGGTTCGATCCTCAGCACCACATACAAACAAAGATGTTGTGTCCGCCGAAAACTAAAAAATAAATATTAAAAAAATTCTCTCTCTCTCTCTCTCTCCACTCTCTCTTTAAAAAAAAAAATACTATGGAAGCAACCTAGATGCTCTTCAATAGATGAATAGATAAAAAAAAAAACTGTGGTATATATACACAATGGAATATTATTCAGCATTAAAAGAGAATAAAATTGGGGGCTGGGGTTGTGGCTCAGCGGTCGAGTGCTCGCCTAGCACATGCAAGGCCCTGGGTTCACATAAATAAACAAATAAAGGTATTGTGTACAACTAAAAAATAATTTTTTTAAAAAAAAAGAGAATAAAATCATGGTATTTTCAGGTAAGTGGATGGAGATGGAGAATATCATGCTAAGTGAAGTTAGCCAATGCCAAAAATCCAAAGACTGAATGTTCTCTCTGGTAAGCGGATACTGATCCAAAACAGGGAGTGGGGAGGCATGGGGAAAATGGAGGAACTTTGATTGGGCAAAGGGGTACATGGGGGCAGGAAAGATGGTGGAATGAGATGGACATCATTACCCTAGATACATGTAAGGCTGCACATAGGGTGTGAAGCTACATTGTGTATACCAAAGAAATAAAAAGTTGTGCTGCAATTGGGTACAATGAAACAAAATGCATTTTGCTGTCATATATACCTAATTAAAAAAAAAAAAAAAAACTAGCAACTTCTTAAAACTACATTTCAAGAAGCCAGTGGGATGGACAATCCCTCCGTGAAAGTTGCCACACCATCACACCCTTGAAGAACAAGAGGGAAGATGAAAGAAACTCTGCTCCTTCCTAAGGAAGGGGCAGGAAACCATTCTGAGCCCAGACCATAGGAGTCCTCCTACTCTGGGAGAAGGATGAGAAACATTCTCTACTTGCCAAGGCACAGGATGGGATGGTTACCACAAAACCAGGACAGGATTGTGGGAAACACCCACCACACAGGCACGGTGGCCATGAGAGGAACCAAAACAACATGTCCTCCTCCCTCAGCAGGCCAGCACATACCTCATAACTGTACCTGGGACAGGAGCAAAAGGATGGCAAGAGGCCCTCTGGGACACAGATAATAAAGAGGGCTAACAAGCCAAGGGTGAAGACACTACCACTCAGCCTTCCTCCTGAGCTCAAGGAAAGGCTAGAGGAATTTGACTCCAGCCAAATAGATGGTAACCACGGCAATGTCCAAACCCAAAGCCAGCTCACTAAACACGACATCAGAACAGAGGTGTGGCCATTCCCAGGTGTAAACACCACCTACCTACACCAGTCTCCTCTACAGGGTGGTACAATAGGGTCTAAAGGCCAAGTGCAACAAATGCCCTGTTTCTGTAATAAACCCTGGGATAGGAATGACTTCTAAAATTTTAAAGGGATTTTTTTTAAAGAAAACAAAAAATAATGTGCAACAGGGACCATCTGTGGCCACCGAGCTCAAAATATTTACTATCTGTCCCAGTATAGAAGCATTGGCTGAGGCTACTGCCTGCTCTCGAGAAGGCCTGGCTTCTCCCCTTGATGTGTATTCCCTGCTGTACCACAAAGGCACATCTCGAATTCTCCCTTGAATATCTCTGCTTTCCCCAATCTGTATGTGCCTCTAAAAAAGAAGCTGGCTAAACCCTTGCCCTACTGCCCTACATACAATGCCCAATAGTTTATCAACACTTATAATGAGCAGTCAAGTAAACAGGAGGCCCAGGCAGGAGGGTCACAGGGCAACTCAGTAAGACCCTGTCTCAAAATAGAAGTAAAAACAGCTAGGAATGTGACACAGCACAGAATGTTTGCCTAGCAGGTGCAAGGCCCTGAATTCCATTCCCAGTACTGGGAGAGAGGGGGGTAGTCTATCAAGTGATAATCAGCAGAACCAGACTCAGATGACCCTGAGGAGCAGGAGTAAGTAAGTGTGATTAACACTGGGGAAAACACTGATAAGGAATTTATGCTGCACCTGAAGCAGTATGCTATTATTTAAAGGTATTCTAATTAAAGATCGCATCATCAACCCTAAGGCAAGTACTAAGAGAAAAAATATTTTTACATGTAAGTAATAAGCCAACAACCCAGGGGGGAAAAAAGGATTAAAATAATCCACTAGCAGACAAAAAAAGAGGAAAAACATACTTCTACATTCTTATCTGCATTTCAATAATTATATCAAATGAAAACAATATAAACATAACAAAAGACAGAATGCATATAAAAGCAAGACCAAACTATATGCTTTTTATAAGAAATCCAAGAAAAATTTAAAAGACACAGGTTAAAGGTAAAAGTACATTAATATATGTCACACAAACATTAATTAAAAAAAAAAGCTGCCTCAAGATGGCAGAATAGAGGGAGGCCGTGGTTACTCGGTGGTTCGGGATTCAAGCAGTGGAGCCCTGCTCTGGATGAGGGGGGTGAAACAAGGATTTCACTAAAATTCAGTATTGGACAGTCAGAATGTCTCAGAGACTCAGAAAGCTGGGTGCATTAAACAAAGAAGACTCCACTGGAGCTCAGCCGGCTGCGCACTGGTGGCAGCACTGGCTCAGCCCAGAGGGAGGGAGAACAGAGAGAAACCTGACGGGCAGATGTAGTAGAGAAACACCTGAGGTCAGAAAAGCAGCCTGAACTCAGCTGAGCCAGAGACTGCACCGTGCAGTGGTGCCTGAAAAGTGCTTGGTTTCCCAACTGGCTGGTGGCGCCACCTTGAGGCGGCTATGCTGCCGCTGCTGCTGCAGAGTCCGGTCCCAGCCAGCGCCTCCACACAGCCTAGGGCACACCTAGCAGAACACTGGTGAAACAGGCACAGAGAGGACTGCACCCAGGGGAATCCAAGTCAGAAGGTCAGAGGGGAGTCCAGCTTGCTTCCCTTTCAGTCTAGCAGTTTATGTGAACAGCTGAAGCAGGTCAGGAGGGTGTGTCCACACTCAGGGATTAAGCCTGGGAAGGCTGTGCTCATGGGCAGCAGAGGGTGTGGAGGATTGGCTCCTGGGCCCCACGAGTGGAATTCTTGGGAAGCTCCTGGGTTCCAGACCCCAGACAGAATTTGGCAGCTTCCAGGCCCTAGGGGTGTGTTGCTCTAACATCTCCAGAGCAGTCACCACCCAACCAAGCCCCCGGGGCCGGATTAGACCTAAGTCCCAGCCCCAGAAACTCCTCTGCAGCAGACCCACCCTGGGATGCTCCAATCCGGTTGGTAGGTGTAAATAAAACTCCACCTGACATTCTTTCCTCCCCATTCCACCCTATTCTGGTGAGAAGGGAGCTGAGAGCTACTTCAGCCAGCTTCCATCTTAGGCCACTCCAGCTGCAGCTTAGTGAACACAAAAAGAGGAAGGGGCTTCCCACCCCCAGCCCCTTGCTCTCCCTCTCAGTACACAGCCCTAGAAAAAAAGTGGAAAGAAAGACTATAAGGTCCCTGCTTAGCATCTGGTTGGCCATCTTAAGTGATAGCCACCATTCTAAGGAAAAGGTTTGCTTTCCCGCCCAAGGGCCTTTAAGAGAAAAGCTCACCACTCCCTCACACCAACCCAACCCTTAACCATCTGCTTAGGACCCACCGAGCTCTGATTCCTGAGCCTGATGCATAAAGTCCCAGATCCCAAGCCTGTTTTGCCTCTCTCTCCTATAGGGGGATAGCCTTTATTTATCAGCTCTGCCAAACTCTGGTGTGTGTCTCTGCCTGGTCTCCATTTTTGATTTCTCACTTACCCATCTCTCGTTCCTCACTTTCCCTTCATTTTGGTGCCAAAACCTAGGATCAGTTCCCCGGTTGGTCCGTTCCCCTCTTTGAGAGTCACTGGGCGTCCCCAGTCACCTATCTGGATTCCATCCTAAGGTCAACCTAAATGACCAGGAAATGACCGTTGAAACATCTGGCACTCCCAGGGTTAGTGTGTGGTTGGGGACACCCCAGCTGCACCTTTCACAGCTACAGCTGATCCCTATTGTTAACTGAGTCTATAGGTGGTCTTTTATTTGGGGCCTGGGTTTTCAGTGCTCTCTCACCCTGGACCTAAACCCCACAAAACTTATCCACTTGTGCAATCAGATCTGGCCTCAATATCCTTTGGACAATGACTCTAAATGGCCGCTTAATGGCACTCTAGATCCCAATATTATCAGGGATCTTTTCAACCTCTTAGCTCTCACCTCCCCTGCGCCTGCTTCCAAAGGGACAGAAGACCCTACCCAGGACTCCTTCTCCATACCATAATTCTCTTTCTAATGAAGCCTCTGCAACAACTGTCCCCATGGTCCCTCCACCCTCTTTCCTCCTGCCACATGCTCATGGGCTGCCGCTGTCCAACCCGCATCTCTGCATCCTCTACTCGAGGTGGCTGGTAGTGTAATAGTGGTATAGTGGTAGTGTAATAGTGTAATCTGGGTTCATATGGCTTTCTCTTTGTCAGATCTTTCACAGATAGAAAATCGGCTTGGGTCCTATACTTCAAGTTCCACCACATAGATCAAAGAGTTTCAATACCTGACTCAATCATATAATTTAACCTCCCATGATGTCCATTCAATCTTATCTAAACACCCTCCTGCAGGCAAGCTTGGGAGCAAACTAGAAATTATGCTGATGAGGTACATCAGACCTCCCCTGCAATCCGATGGGCACTGAAGCAGTTCCTGATCGGGACCCCAGCTGGGATTATAATTCGCCTAGAGGAGTGACTCCTAGAAATCAATTCATTCTTGCCTCAAGGCAGGATTTAGAAAGGCAGCCCATAAGGTTGATATACATAAGAAGGCTTATATATCAGAAAGGAAGAAATAAAATATCTTCATTTGACAACAACAAGACTGCCTATACAGAAACTCCCAGAGAATACACAAAGAAAGCCACTAGAACAAATTGAATTTTTCAAGGTTGCAGGATACAAGATCAACTGTATCTACATAACAGAAATTTAAAACTGAGGGGCTGGGGTTATGGCTCAGAGGTCAAGTGCTCACCTACCATGCGTGAGGAACCGGGTTCGATCCTCAGCACCACATAAAAATAAAGATATTGTGTCCACCTATAACTAAAAAATAAATATTAAAAAAAAGAAATTTAAAACTGAAATTATACTTCTAAGAAATACCATTTACAATAGCACCAAAACCATGAACCATTTAAGTAAAAATCTTGTATGTATAAGATTCAAATGCTAAAAAATACAAAATGTAAGGATTCAAAGAAAAAAAATTTTTTTAAACACATTACTTTTTTTTTTTTTTTTGAGAGAGAGAGAGAGAATTTTAATATTTATTTTTTAGTTTTCGGCGGATACAACATCTTTGTATGTGGTGCTGAGATTGAACCCGGGCTGCATGCATGCCAGGCAAGCACGCTACCACCTGAGCCACATCCCCAGCCCAGGATTCAAAGAAAATTTAAATGAAGAGATAAAATATCTTCATACCATGTTTACAGTATGAAGATATACCATGTTTATGAACAAGAAGATTCAATCAATAATGTTAAGACCTCAATCTTCCTAAATAAATCTATATATTCAATGTAATCCCAACCAAAATACCAGCAGAATTTTTTTTGTAGAAATAAACAAGCTGATTCTCAAGTTTATTTAGATAAGAAAATAAATTGGCACAGCCAAAACAATTTAGAAAAGAAAAATGTGTGAGGACCTGCAGTTCTAGGTTCCAAAAACTGAACAGTCATATGCAAAACCAAAGGACTTCAATCCATACCTTATCTTATATACAGAAAAAAATAAAAGACCAACGCCAAATTATAAAACTTCTGGAAGGAAATATTTTATGACCTTGAGATAGAGATTTCTTAAGATATAAAACCAAAGCACCATACAGAAAAGTATGGGTACAGGAAAGAAAATTTGTAAGCCACATCAAAATTCTAAATGGGTACTCTTCAAAAGATACAGTTACATTAAGGTGGTGGCACACACCTATAATCCCAGCTATTTGGAGGCTGAAGCAGGAGGATCATGAGTTGGAGGTAAACTAGACAGTTTAGCAAGATCCTGCCGCAAAATAAAATTTTAAAAAGGGCTGGGTAGAACACTTGCCTAGAATACACAAGGCCCTGAGTTCAAACTTCAGTACTAGGGGGGGGGGGGAAGATACAGACAAGGCAATGAAAAGACAAGCCAATAGATAAGATATACATAGAAAAGGAAAAAAAAAAAAAAAGACAGATACAAGATACAGTTAAGGCAATGAAAAAAGAAGCCATACTGTATCGTATAAATGACCTAAGTATAGAATACAGAATACATACACATCTCTGAAAACCGGATAATAAAACAAACATCCAATAAAAATGGGGAAAATATTTGAAAAGGGACTTCCCCAAAGAAGATAATCAACTAGTAAGCACACTAAAAGATGCTCAGCATCATTGGTTATTAAGATAATGTGAATTAAATCCACCATAGGATACCACTACATACCCATCAAAATGGATAAAATTTTTTAAAATTAATAGTTATCTGACAAAACAAAGTGTGGCAAGAATGAGGAGCAATTGGAACTCTCGTACGTTACTGGTGGACATTTAGAATGGTTCCATCCATTGGGAAAATAATTTTGACAGTTTCTTATAAAGCTAAGTATATACTTATACAATTCAGTAATCCAACTTATATTTAACAAAGATCTTACATTTACAAAAAAAAAAAAAAAACTGCATACAAATGTTTATTCAAAAATGCCAAAAACTGGAAATAGTTAAAACATCCTTCAACTGACTGAGTGGGTAAACCACTATTATAATGGAAAAGTGCTTAGCAATGAAAGGAAACAGACAAATGACACAAACAATAACATGACAAATCTCAAATAAATCATGTTAAGGAAAAAAGACAGACCCAAAATCTATGCTCTGCATGATTCTGTTTATATGCTATTCTAGAAATGGCAAACAGGATCTGTGGTTGCCAAGACTGGTGGGTTAGAGGATGTGTTGACTTCAAAGGGGTACAAAGGAGTCATATCTCAGGTGACAGAACTATTCTGTCTTGATGATGCTGGTGATTACATGGTACATACACCTGTCAACAAATGAACAAATTCTACCCTGCGTAAATTATTAGCAACTGGATGGCCATTTTAAGTGATAGCTGCCATTCTAAGGAAAAGGTTTTGCTTTCCCACCCAAGGGCCTTTAAGAAAAAGGCTCACCATTCCCTCACACCAATCGAACTTTATTATAAAAAAACAACAGAAGCACCAGTTAGATCCCTGGTCTTCTCTGCCATTCCTTACTTCTTGCCCCTAGACAACTGCCCCTGTGTATGTGTATGTATTCTGTATTCTATACTTAGGTCATTTATAAGATACAGTATGGCTTCTTTTTTTTATAATAAGTTCGGTTCTTCTCTGTCATTCCTTAGTTCTTGCCCCTAGACAACTGCCCCTTCCCTATAGGACTGGAAACTTATTTTTGAAGGAACTGCTGGAGCAGGTAAAATTGAGGCTAACACAGGGATTAGGTAATCACAAACCAATAAGTTAACCGATGTTACCCCTTTCCATGCTGTTTTCGGTTGGGGCCTTCATACTCTAGATACAGACTGGAGAAGTCCTCTCTGGACCATCTGACCATCCCAAAAGGACACACTCAAAGACACTGAGCTCTGGGTTCCTAATGAATTCTGCATCAACACACATTGCAGGCAAGTTCATGAGCCCTCACAAGCTCAGCCCTTCCAGTTGGCATTAGAAATCCCCCTTTCAACACTAGCAGACAACCTCACATTACCAGAACCTGAGAAGAGACAGGTGGCTGTCACATGAAACAGAAACAAAAGAGAGGCAAAGGAAAGCGACTGTGTATAGAAATTTTAAAGCTATAACTAACATCCTTGAGGAGATAAGAGAAGTTCTAAGCAAGAATGGAATGCTGTTTTTAAAGACATTCCCCCCATAAAACAGCAGTCTCAGAAATTAAGAGCATGTAGAAATGAAGACTTCATTAGGAAGTATGGAAAACACAGTTGAGGAACTGTCTTAAAAGTAGTGCTACAAGGGCTGGGGCTCAGTGGTAGTGCGCTCGCCTAGCATGTGTGAGGCCCTGGTTTCGATCCTCAGCACCACATAAAAATAAATAAAATAAAGATGATATTGTGTCCAACTAAAAATTAAATGTTTTTTTTAAAGTAGTGCTACAAGAGAGATGGAAAACAGTACAAAGAAAAGAATAGAACAAGGAATTCTAAGTCATTCCCTAGTAATTCAATAAATAACACAATTACAAAATGACTTCCAGAATTGAAAGGACCCTTTCAGCTACCAGCCAAATTCACAAAAGATTAACACATGTAAGCACAACAATGTGAAATTTCAGTTTAGAAAATGAAATAGAGAAGATTCTACAAGCTTAAAAAAGACTATGTAAAGAATGAATCAGGGCTGGGGTTGTGGCTCAGAGGTGGAGCGCTCGCTTGGCATGCATGGGGTACTGGGTTCGATCCTCAGCACCACATAAAATAAAGATATTGTGTCCACCTATAACTAAAAAATATTTTTAAAAAAATCTTTTTTTTTTTTTTTAATAATTTTTTATACTTTATTTTTTTCTTATATGGTACTGAGGATCGAACTCAGGACCTCAAATGTGCTAGGTGAGCACTCTACCGCTGAGCCACAACCCCACCCCCCAAAAAAAATCTTGAATCAAAATTCAATAGCACTGAATGTCAGAAAATAATGATTTCTTCAAAATTCAGAAATAAAAACAAAATCCAACCTAGAATATTATCACAAACTATGACCATCATAGGTGAGAGTAAAATAAAGATATGAAACATCTCAAAATCTCACATCCCACACGCTTACTTCCAGAATGTACTTGAGGGCCTTCTCTACCTAAGGCAAAGAGGAGGAGACGTGGGGCAGAGAGTTGACAAGGGATGCTCTGATCACAACTGAGCAAGGTGGCCCACTGACAGAAGCAATCACCAGCAAACCTGGAGTGAATAAACAACTCGAAAGGAGATCCAGACAATGGGTGCAGAGTTTTGGGCTCAGTGGATAATAAACACATAGAAAACTAGAAAAAATGAGAAAAATATTAACTGAGAGGAACAAGAAATTGGAAGGAAAAGAAACAGTTTGTGACTCAGCTCTGAATAAGAGCAATCATAATAATAGAAATACTGGATCCTAACCTAACCCAAAATATGACTGTACTGGAGGACAGGGAGACTGAAGGAGAATGAGGGGAGATGATCCTCCTGAACATAGTCAGCGGCAAAGTTGAAAACCAACCCCCCACACAAAGCCTGTCATTTGGGGAAATGCTTCTTAAACCTTTTCCTGATGCTTGATAAAAAATGGCAGTTATTTGTAAGACACAAAAAGAGAAACAAGGAGGGATCTGGGGATTGCTATGTGGAACCCGATTCTATATAATTAAAATAAAGCAGAATAAAATTTTAATATGCCAGATGCCATGGTACATGCCTATAATCCCAGCAACTCAGGAAGCTGAGGCAGGAAGATGGCAAGTTTGAGGCCAGCCTCAGTAATTTATGAAGACCCTGTTCTCAAAACTCTAGACTCTTGGGCTGGGGATGTGGCTCAAGCGGTAGAGCGCTCCTCTGGCATGCGTGCGGCCCGGGTTCGATCCTCAGCACCACATACAAACAAAGATGTTGTGTCCGCCAAAAGCTAAAAAATAAATATTAAAAAAAAAAAAATTCTCGGGCTGGGGATGTGGCTCAAGCAGTAGCGCACTCGCCTGGCATGCGTGCGGCCTGGGTTCGATCCTCAGCACCACATACCAACAAAGATGTTGTGTCCGCCGATAACTAAAAAAATAAAATAAATATTAAAAAAAAAAAAAAAAAAAAAAAAAAAAAAAATTCTCTCTCTCTCTCCTCTCTCACTCTCTCTTTAAAAAAAAAAAAAAAAAAAAACTCTAGACTCTTGAGGGCTGAGGTGGAGCAGGATAATGGAATACAGTACTTAATAAAAATCCATGCTTAAGAAGTGAAAATGGCAGGCCCCCTAGATCACTTCTGTTGGCCCGATGTGAATGTAAGGACTGGAGTGACAGAAGAGGTGCCGTGGCTTCTGGGGTGCAGGCATGTTGTTTTTCACAGGTTGATGGATCATGATTGATGCAACCATGGTGCGTCCTAAGCAAGAGCTTCCCACCCATGTGGTGTGTTTCCACATTGGCTTTCCTTACTTGAGCATGAAGGATAAGTGCTGCACTGAACGCCCAGGTGAGCAGTGACAGCTAGGGGAGCAGCTGGTTAAGAAGAACAAGTGCCTCCTCATTGGTTTCACGTTGATGTCTGGGTCACTTATTGCTTCCAGTGGATTCTTTTTGGTGCATGTTACTCAAAATACTGATCTTTATCCAGGACTAGCTGTGTTGTTTTTCAAAATGCTCTTATATTTTTTTAGCACTTTGATCTTCAAATTTGGAAGAACTGAAGAGCTCTGAACCTAAGATCACTTCTTAAATTACATTTTCCTTTTGTTATATTCTATTTGTAGATAGGTTTTTATCTCTTGATATAATTTACACATTGCCAAATGGAATAGACTATATATTAAATGTTTAAATTTTTTACATTTTTTATGCCTTAGTCTGGAAATAGTTTTGTGAAATTTGTCCCTTTTTTCCACTGACTAGGACTGTTAAGTGTACATACTATAAGACTGTATGGACTGGATGATGAGTATCAGTTTTTCATTCCAGAGACTTTAAGCTCCTTGATATGTTCCTTGAGCCATGACTGTATCTTCATGTTTTCAGCGTCTCTAATTTCTGAAGATGTGCAAAAAATATAGCTCTGTATAGACTGGCATAAGAATTAAGCCATTTATAAAAAGATATTTCTGCAAGTTGTAATTATTTTGGCTTACAAATGAGTTTTTTTAAAGGGAAAATAATTGTTCCTATATATTAAAGAAGTGGACTTTTATATCAGGATTTTTTTTTTTTTTTAACTGCTCAAAGGACTAATTTTAAAGTTACTTTTAAAAAGAATTCCTCTAGGGCTGGGATTGTGGCTCAGCAGTAGAGTGCTCGCTTAGCACATGCAAGGTCCTGGGTTCGATCCAAAGCACCACATAAATATAAAATAAAGGTATTGTGTCCATCTACAACAAAAAAATAAATATTAAAAAAATTTATCTAACATGATCATTTGGGAAGGGATAGTATGTCACCAAACTAACTCAAGTTTGTATGGTTAATATAAAGGTTTATAAGGCAGCTCAGCAATGCTCTTCCCATAACAGCAGCTCAAAAGATCTACTGAGTTATCTTGACAGCCTGCTGTTATCTGACATTAAAATGGTTCCATAGTAAGCAAGCTAGAAGATAGCTGCAGTTTAGAAGTTATGAACCACATATTTGTTTAAATGAAACAATTAATTTAAAGATAAAGCACTTCTTCCCCAAGGGGATTATTATGACCTAGTAAAAACTCAGGCACTTCATCCATTTAATGACAGACTTTTGCTAGGCCCTTAAGCTTTGGATGAACAGTGGCTGAGAAATTTGTCTTCAACTAATTTCACACTCTGATCCAAAACTTCTTCCTACTGAGTTTGAAATACTGTATTTGCATTGTGTATTCATATAGGCATTTTTGGCCACTTTTGCTCTCCTTTGCAATAAAAATTCCATGCTGTACTTTTCCCCAGGGGGGTTTTACAGAACCTTTTGTTACAAAACAGAATGATACAACGGTGGTCTCGGTGGTCTCTGCATCGTCTAAAGCCAACTCCTCTCTCCTCTCTCAAAGGACCTGCTGGGGGCAAGGAACAAGCAGCTGCGAAGGCTGGGTCTTTTACCTAGACAGCATCATGCTCACTTCTTCCTTGTCTCCTCAAACGTCTTGCTTCCAGAGGGTCACAACATCACCTGCTGCAGAGCACATGACTCCCGTACGCCCTAACGCTGCGTGTGGAGAAACCCAACATAAGGATTGGTTTGCTATTCACTTTTCAGTTATTCAGGTATACTGAGCAACAAAGCAGGTTGTCCTTATAAAACAAGGACTATAAAATGCTGGCTGAAAATGGTGATGGGTTATTTTTCTGTTCTTGATTCTGTCATGAATTTGTTTTTTAATTATGAGTAAGTCAGTTAATTTCCTGTGTTTATTTTCTCATTAAAGAAAAAGAGAGAGAATGTTACTAGGTACCTCACAGAGATTGGGAGTTAGTGGAATCCTTGGTAATCATTTAAAAGCAATGTAATTCCCTGAATAAAGTCTCACCTATTTACATAGAGACCCTGTCTCAAGTTAAAATTAAAAGGGCTAGCTAGGGGTGTCAGTCAGTGGTAAAGCACCCCTGGGTTCAATCCCCATCATTTCAAAAAAAGAAATCAAAGCATTATAATGAATTATGTACAGTTTTCAAATAAAATATTATCAAATTTATGAGAAATTCATTTCTATGAGCACATATATTAGACTTTATGCTCCAAATGACTCCACACAATCCCTACTTGAGAAGATGCAATAAATTGTAATAAAAATTTTTGGCAACCACTCTAATATGGTTTTTGTTCACACATGTTGGTAATAATTAAAATTCTTTTCAATCATCTAAAATGAATAATGGTCAAAATTATACTTAAAGAATCTAATGGATCTTCCCCTCATCTGTCGAAGCTTCCTGGGACAGGGCCAATGTGTTCCAAGTATAATCAAACTTGTGCCTATCAGGGATTCCAGAGCATGGTGGAACTCTGGGGCACACGCAGTGCAGTTCCCTCCTCTGGGCTCGTCGGCCACTTCAAAGGTACCTGTGGATTCTGGGCCAGACTAAATCACATCAGACCACACTGGAGACTATGCACCAGGCTGCAGAGGCACCCAGGAACATGAACTGGATCAGCAGCTACATGAGCCCTGTGCTTCCAAACTTCAAAGAACAAGTCAATAAAGCAAGGAAACCATTCTCTTTGACCCTGAATCGATCTCCAGTCACTGCCCAGCTGTTGCTTCTCTTCCCAGAACATTCTAGAAGGAGCTGTCTGCTGTGGCTGCCACCCCTGCCTTACCTTGAATTGCTCCTTTATTCTCCATAACACTGCTATTCCCTCACTCTGAGACAGTTCCTCTCAGGACTACCAAGGAATCTCCTAGTTGTCATTGCTCACTTCTCCCTCCCTGACCACACTGGCCACAGCTGAGCAGCCCTGACTCCTGGAAACACATTTTCCCATGATTTCCACAGTATTCCTTCCTTGCGGCTCTTCTTCCTGGTACCTACTCTAGAGCCCCGGAATCCTTCTCCCCTTCTCTACCTAGGTGACCTCATCTACTGAGCAGCTTCAAACCACACACACCTGCCAGTGACTCTCAACTGCTTTTCCAATTCTAGTCTTCCCCTGGAATTCCAGACTTTGTATCTGCAAAAACTTGCATGGACAGCTCTCCTTGGGAGCCTGCTGCCATCTCAGGTTTCATAAGGTGAAAGCACAACTCAAAGTCTCCATGCTGCTCCCCACTTGCTCCTCCCCTCGTCACTGCCATCCTTGTCTCAGTAAATACATAGCACAGGGTCACCCAACGATACAAGTGCAGTTAACCGTCCCCTCACTCATCAGAAGTCCTGTAGCTTCACATCCAAGCACACCTTAAGCCCAGGGTACCACCCTAGCTGAGCTACCCATCCTCACACAGAAGGCTCAGTGGCCTTTTGGCGGCTTTCTTACTTAATATTTGCCTTCTTGCCCCTTTCCATTCGTATCCATCTGCCCTGCTATAGCCAGAATGACAATTTTTTAAACAGAAATCTGAATATGTCCCTCCCTGCCGCAGGAGCTTCACTGCACTCAAGATAGAACCCCAAGCCTTCCACCCACTGACAAAGCCCCACCTAACTTCTCCTGGCTGTCCCCCTGGGGTCCCCTGACCTCACCGCAGGAGCATGGCCAGCCCTCAGTTTCTACACATGCCTAGGTCCTTGTGCCTAGAGCATTCTTCCCCTGCTCTTCATGTGCTTTGTTCTTTTCAAATTTTAGCTTAGCAGTTTCAACTCCAACATGCAAAGAGCTGGGAAATCACAACTCCTATTGTCACAGCAAGAAACTCAATGACTTTTCTTGGGTCTATCGGAGAACTAGGTCACAAAACAAAATGGCACCCTGAAATCTGGAGAGTCACAGTGAGATCTACTTCCCTGGAGGAGCAGCCACTGGAGTCGTAACTGACAGGAAGAATTAAATGATCACTTTGACAGACTATTGAAAGCTGAGCATGGGATACATGACAGTAAGAAACTCCCAAGGTCACATTTTTGTGGGGCTTGCTTTAGAAACCCCACCAAGTTCTCAAAGTGAAATGCCAAGAAAGGTGCCCTGGTGGCTCTGGTAGGTGGAAGGAGGAACAACCACTAGGTGACACATTGGGGTTCTGAGCATCACAAAGGCTGGTCTCCAGGACAGACTGCTAGAGTCTAGTCACCCAGGATAGGGAGAGCCCTGACTCACCCACAGGGCAGAGCTAAGGAACACTGGTCATAGCCTCTAGACTGAGTATGATCCTGAGAAGACAGCACTTCTACTCCTATCCCACAACTTGCAGCACACCATCAGGTGTCACAGTGCACAGCAACACAGGGGACCACACTGAGAGGGCTGCCAGACAGTCTCAGGAGGAATTCCACAGAAAACCCAAAGGCAACAGGAGAGAATAAACAAAGGCACTTCAGGGGTGTGAAGCTTCAGGCACCTACATTAAGCACAGCACAAATTCTGGCCAAAACTTCAGGCAAAAGGCCTATCCCCCAGTTCCTATCCCTTATCAATCACGCCCAGTGTAAAAGTCATCCAAATCAAGATGGAGCCACAGTGGCCAGCCATCAAGCTCTCACATGCATATGTTGGGGACAACATGAAGGAGCAGTTCTCACACTTGTATTCCTGATGACACGAGTTATTCACCAAAGACTCTCTTAAAACCATAGCATTGCACAAGGCCGCCATCACCTTACCCAGGACATGTGCTCAGCTGTCTGCCCAGCCCTGGACTGCTGCCACCCTTGTTATGGACCCTTACAGCAAGAAGTATTGTTCCAGAACATCATTTGTAACCCTCCTGCTTTGCCATTAAAAACCTCCCCTCACCCAGTTTGCTACGGATGTGCTCTGCTAGCCTAAGTAACATCGTTATTCTCTGGAGGATCTCTGTGTCATTGTTATTTACATTGACACTAGCTTTCAACCAGAAAAGAACAAAAAGTATTGTTAATAAATAAATAAAAAGCAAAGCCTGAAGAGACAAACCAAGCATCAGAACCAGAGAGATAACTGATTTTGGAATTATCAGATGGGGAATTTAAAATAACTGATTAATGTGCTGAGGGTTGTGCATTAGTATACGCAGGCTGCCATAACAAACACCACAGCCCAGAAGCTTAAACAACAGAAACTTATTCTCTCTCTCAATGCCAGAGGCTGGAAGTCCAAGGTCAAGGCACTACAGGGCTCAGGAGCCTCAGGAGGCCCTGAGGCCTCTCTCCTTGGTTTGCAGACACTATGTTCCCCATGTCTTCAAGTGATCATCCCTTGGTGTGTGTCTTGTGTCCTTATGAGGACACAGTGAGGTTGATATGAATGAGGGCCATCCTAATGACCTCATTTTACCTTCATCTCCCCTTAAAAGTCCCCAAATACATCTCCAAATACACTCACTCATATTTCTGAAGAACTGCAGATTAGGATTTCAACATATGGATTTGGGGAAACACAATTCAGCCCATAAAAGTTTCTAATGGAAAAAAGTAGAAAACATGCAAGAATAGGTCGATGTAATAACAGCCAAACTACAGACCTAGCCCTAAGTGTCCATCAGTAGATGAATGGATAAAGAAAACGTGGTATATACACAATGGAGTTTTATTCAGCCATAAAGAAAAATGAAATCATGTCATTTGCAGGAAAATGGATGGAACTAGAGGCCATCATGTTAAGTGAAATAAATCAAATTCAGAAGGTCAAGCGTTCTATGTTTTCTCTCATGTGTGGAAGAGAGAAAAATGGAGGGGGCAGATATTATGAAAATCAAAGGGAGATCAGAAGAGGAAAGGGACCAAGGGGTGGGAAGTAGGGGGGGAGGGGGAAGTGCCAATACTGTTACACTGTGCACAAATACAAACATGTAACAACAAATCCCATCATTATGAACAACTATAATACACCAATTAAAAATGCGGAAAAAAAGAATAATAGGTGGATGTAAAGAGAGAGTTGAAACTCCAAGAATGAATCCAAGTTCAGCTTAAATATTGTCTCTTCAGAGTGGCCATTCCTAACCACCAGGCACTCTCTCATCCATCACCTATTCAGTTCTCTGAATAATATCACCTTACTACTTTCTTCCTTCACCCACTAATCTGAAAACTTCACAAGAGCAGGGTCTTGTCTGTCTTTCTCCCCCACTTCACCCCTAATATTTAGAATAAGGCTCAGTAAGTATTTGCTAAATAAATGGAAAGCCTGTATATTATGTGGCTAAGACAGATGTAAAACAAGTGCAAGCAAATTTGGGACAAACAGTGTGCTGGAGAGAGAGCCACAGGGCCTCCCAGAAAGGGGTGAAGTAAGTAAGGCAGGCTGCTGGATAGGGAACAAGTGTGGCCCAAGGGGAATGACCACTGAAGACATCACAGGAGGGGGGCAGTCAGGCGCAGGACAGCATGGAGGGGAGACAGCACAGGGAGCAAGAGGTGTGATGGTGAGAACCCTCGTGGTGGAAGACTGAGCACAGCCCCATCAGTCAGGGCCCAGTTCTGGGAGAAACAACTGGCACCAGCACAGAGATGACATAGTGCTACTAGCATTCTGACACGGTTGTTGCAGTCGGAATACCACTTTTCCCCAGAAACTCATGTAGGAGTTTAAATCCAAAGGTGTAAGTTAATGATATTGAGAGGGTAGAAGTTTAATCCAACTATGGTTTTAAAAGGTGAGGCCTTTGGACAGTGAAGGCCATTAAGATGGAGCCTCATGATTGAATCCTGGTGGTTTCACTAGAGACGGAGAGAAACACAAAGATACACGTGCATCTCCTGCAGTGCTGTGAGGTAGCTGAGGGTCTCTCACCAGAGCTCACACCATGATGTTGGGACACTGAATCTCCAGAACCATGGGCCAAAATAAACCAATTTTCTTTTTTTTTTAAATATTTATTTTTTTAGTTTTTGGCGGACACAACATCTTTGCTTATATGTGGTGCTGAGGATTGAACCCGGGCCGCACGCATGCCAGGCGAGCGCGCTACCGCTTGAGCCACATCCCTAGCCCCCCAATTTTCTTTATATACTAGTCTGCCTTGGGTATTTCGCTGTAGTGATGAAAAACAGGCTAATCTAATAAATAGGTTTTAAAGCAAAAGTTCTTCAATGAGCAATTATACTAGAAACAAATTCTAAAATAATCTCAGCAAAAAACCAGAACATATAAGGAACAACAAAAGGAAGAATTAGAACTGAAGTTGTCATAACCGAGATAGAAAGCTTGGTAGAGACAGAAGGGAAGGGATAGGTGAGACACATCAGTGCACTGTAAGACAGGACAATAGAAATTAGCCAATCTGAATGACCAAGAGAAACAGACTAAAATGAAAATGAACAGTCCCCATGGGACCAAAATAAGAGACCAAGCATTCAGGTCACCGAATTCCAGGAAGGAGAGGAAAAATGGGCAGGGTGAAAAACAGTCCACGAAAACAATGACTGGAATTTTGCCTGAGCTGGCAAAAGACAGAGGCCTACAGATAAACCTAAAGAAAATCTACCCCAAGACATAACACAGCCGATCCTCTGAAAGCTAATCTCAACAGTAGCAAGAAAGAAGTGGCCTCTCACCAAGGAAAATGATCCAGAGTCTGGATTTCTCATCAGAAACCCTGGAAGCCAGAAGGGAGTGACCCACCTTTTTCATCTCTTTAAAGAAAGCAACTGTCAATTGTAGAAACCTTCATCCAGGGGAAACAGCCTTTTAAATGAAGAGGAATCAAAGTCATTCTCATATGAGAGGAAATTCAGAGGATTTGGGGTGGTAAACCTATTCTAATAACTAGAACACACAAACCCTTGTAACAAGATTCATACCAGCCCCAAGATGGAAATAATCCAAATGCCTATCAAATGATGAATGAACAAACACTGTAGGTTCATACAATGGAATATTATTCGGCCATAAAAAGGAGTGAAATACAGATGCAAGCTACAACATGGATGTCCCTTTGAAACATGCTAAGTGAAAGAAAATCTATGGGAAAAATGCCAAAATTCTACTTTGGGCTAAGATTGGGTAATAATATTGTACCAATGTAGTAACCATTCTGTGGTTGTGTAATATGTAACTATCAGGGGAGTAGAGGACAGTGAGTGAGGGTTTACTCTCTCCATTATTTTTACAACTCATGTATAACTCTGGAAAAGTAAACAGTAAAAGGAATCCTGGCACATCAGCAAGGAAGCATGAGCAAAGAAACTAAGGGCAGAACCACAACAAACAAGGAAAGGTGGTGGTAAGCAAAGTCTTCACGCTGCATCAAGCTGGCAGGTGTCAGCACTGGGACAGTAGTTCGCTACAGAGATACAGTGTAAAACTTCATGAATAAAGTGTTTTTCTTGGATGCACAAATCCCGTTATGTGTAACTACTTCAGTTCTGACCAGTGCACACAGCAAATCAAGGTACAGAACACTTCTTCACCATAAAGTGCCCCCACATCTCCTCCCTTCCACTCAGTGCAAACCAGAGCAACCACGTTCTCATTTCTTCTGCCTATTCTTAAAAATTATATAAATGAACCACACAGAAACACAAACCAAAAAAAAAAAAAATGAGCTATTTCATTACTCAAGCTCAAAGAAATCAGAATAACTGAAATGACATTCTTCATATTGCTTCCTCTTGACATTTTGGGGCTATTCTCACAAAGTCCTCTCAATGCTCCCAGGGCTCTTCCCAAAAGTAGACAGGCTTCCTTGTTCATGTTCCCATCATCTAAGGCGTCGGGGAGTGGGAAGGCGGGGCACTGGGGCAGTGCAGCAAGTGAGGAGAGCATGTCCCACAGCTGGGTAACGCTGATGAGAGCTCGGCATGGAGCCCACCCGGGCCAGCACTGCCCACAGCTCCAAGGCCACAGGCAGTGGTGTTCACCACGGACAAACACCTCCAGTGAGCACACAGCTCTCTCAGTCCCAGCTGTCACCAGTAGCAGCATCTGGATAACTGTGCTGGCCCAGCTTCAATAACTGCATCATATCCATGGAGAACATCTTGGAAGCAAAATTGTGTAAGCTGTGCCACTCCAGCCCAGTACCAGATAGAGGGTTTGCTACTGGCCAATGGCTGGTCATGAGAGCCAGCAACAACACCCTTCCCTATGTGCAGGGCAAATTCAGAACAGAAGGCTGACGTGTACCCAAAGCTTCAGTGAAGGGATTAGAAGCTTTACACAGAGTTACGCTGAAATGTCCCGCCCTAAGGTGAGACCAGTCTCTGCAGAAGGAAGGCCTACCAAGTCCCTCTAGGCCCACCTGTTCTCCAAGGACACATCCATGGTCACCACTGAACTGATGTTGTGGTTCCCAAACTGGTTCCTTCAGGACACTAGTTCTTCTGGATGGTAGCAGGGTTCCATCTACCCTCATATCCAAGTGGGAAAGGGACAGGAGGGAAGGACAAATAGCATTCTGGGAATTCAGCTATGGCTAACTGAGGACCAGAGAACAAGAAATGGCACTGAAGCCCTCCCCCCAACACACACACACACACACACAACCCTGACACTGACAAGAAGAAACTCACCAACTAGGTCAAAGGACATCCTGACAGTTGCACTAGTTCTTTAATATGTGCTCAGAGGATTCCTCTATTCTCAACCATATCTTAAAATGAGAACAAACAAATCTTTTTTTCCTTATCTGGTAATTATCCATTTTTCAAAAGCCACACATCAAATACATGAACTAAAACAGGAAGTACAGTGAGAGTCCAGCATGTGACAAAGTGTGGCAGCACCTGCAGAGGTAAGGACATGGAATCTGGAGTCCCTCACCAGTATGCCTTAGCAAAGCTATTTAACCCAAGTGGGCCTTTGTTCTTCATCTATAAACTAAAGGTTTGAATTATCTGCATCAGTATTATAAAGACCAAGTGGAAGGATGTGTGGAAGTATCTATCAAAATGCCTGGTACACAGGGCTCAACGGTAGCACACTTGCTTGGCATGTATGAGTTACTGGGTTCGATTCTCAGCACCACATATAAATAAATAAAATAAAAATCTATCTACAACTAAGGGGGAAAAAAAAAAGCCGAATACACAGTTGGTGCTCCCTGAACAATCACTGCCAAACTACACAGAACAAACCCCATGCCAACTCCTCCCAACTCCTCATGCCTGCTCTACAAGAGCCTGCCTCAGACCCTCCCCCTTGCCCATCCCTCTGGCTGGAACACACCTCCTTGGACATCCAAAGAGCTCCCTTCTTCCTCCTTCAGGTCTCCATGCAGAAGTCCACTGCTCAGTGGCCTCCCATTACCATTTTAAAACTCAAAAAGAAAGCTGCCCTCCTGTTCCTCTCCTTGCCTTTTCCCTCAGTCACATGAAGTACCACTCAACAGGGTGTGTTTCACTGATTAACAGTCTCTGTCATCTCTCTCTACCCCCCAGCTCCAAAGTGGCAGAGGCTTGGGTGTGCTCAGCTGCTACTGTCTTCCCAGTGCTGACCAGAGAAGTGGCCAGAGAAGGTGCAGGTACTCACAGATATGCTGGGTGAACTGACAGTGTGTAGTCAAAGGTCTATTTCTAATTATGCCATTAGAAATAAGGATTGCAGGAGGGCTGGGGCTGGGGCTCAGCAGTAGAGCGCTCACCTAGCATGTGCGAGGCGCTGGGTTCCATCCTCAGCACCACATAAAAATAAATAAATAAATAAAGGTATTGTGTCCAACTACAATTTAAAAATATTTAAAAAGAAACAGAGATAAGAATCGCTACTGGGAGCAAATTTGATCAAGATACTTAAGACCTATGAAAAAACAATACCCGGCTGACAGAATGAAGAGATGTACCATTATGTGTACTGGAGGTCTCGGTCTCAACATTTTATAAAGATGCCAATTTTTCCAAACTGACCTACAGATTCAAAGCAATTTCAATCAAAAACCAGGACAGGGCTGGGGATGTGGCTCAAGCGGTATCGCGCTCGTCTGGCATGCGTGTGGCCAGGTTCGATCCTCAGCACCACATACAAACAAAGATGTTGTGTCCGCCAAAAACTACAAAAAAATAAATATTAAAATTCTCCTTCTCTCTCACTCTCACTCTTTTTAAAAAAAAATTATTAAAAAAAAAAACCAGGACAGCCTCTCTTGTGGAATATGACAGGAAGACTTTTAAATGTCTATGGAAAAGAGACAGGAACATGAAGGCCACACTGAAGAAAGCCAAGGTCTGTCTAGACACCTAAACTTGCCCAATGACACTCTGCTCTGCAGAACGACAGGGGCCAGAGGAATAAAAGGGCAGCCAGAAGCACTCCATTCTGTGTGGGCAGCTGCTGGAGAACCAAGGGTGCTCATGAGAGCAGTGGGAGAGAATGGGTCCTCGACGGCAGCACTGGGTGAGGGTGCCACGTGGGAAGCCCGTCCTACTACAGCCCTCAGGCAAACCAGGCAGACTACTCCTAAACCAACTGAGGAGGCTTCTAGGAAGGACACAGTAAATACCCTTGTGACCGGGGGTGGGCAGATACTTCTTCAACAGGAAACACAAAGTATTACATTCAAAGATACCATTAAGAGAGATACAACAAGCCTTGGAGTGGGAAAATGTACTTACAACTTAAAAAAAGAAAGATCCTGTATCCAGAATGTAAAATTCACACAATCTAACAAAACAGACAAGAGGCTGGAACATGATTTGGCAAAAGAGGGTATCCATATAGCCAGTAAGCCAATATCAGAACCTATCAAAGAAATGGAAATTAAAATCACAGTAGAATAACGCTATATCAGATCAGCCAGCTAAGGTGAAGCAAGCTGATATACCAGGTGTTCTGTGAAACGAAAAGCAAATGTTGGTCCTCTGCTATTGGTAAAAGTTTACACTTGGCAAACAGCCCAACACAGACTGCTACAGTGAGAGACAGGCACTCACAAAGACCCAGAGAAGGTGGCCTCCTAAAGGCATGTCCAACAGGCAAGAATGCATGTTTACAGGAGCCTGTGGAGCAGCACTATTTGCAAAAGCCAAAAACTAGAAATAATCCAAACATACACTTGCAGTAAATGTAAGTGGACTGTGGTTGTTTCACACCATGGAACCGGTACACCAGTGGCTCTCCTGGGGAGTGGGACATTTTGAACATATGGAAACATGTTGAGTGGGATGAGGACAGAGATGCAGCTAAACAACCTACAGAGTACAGGATAGTCCTACTACAAAGAACTTATCAGGCCCCAAATGACAACATGCTGGGAAACCCCATAATAAGGCAACAAACACGAAACACAGCAACACGCAACAGCACAATGAGCTTCCCAGACATGCTGGATCAAACAGCCTGCTCAATTCCAGTTACATAATGCTCAAAACGGACACAGTGGGAAGCCAAAAGGGAAAAGCACAGGTTTCCTGTGTGCAGCAACTTCATTTCTCAAGCTGGCTGATAACCAATGTTTCTTTGTGATCATTTTCTGAGCTTCACTTTTTTGTTTTTGTGCTTTTCACTAATTATATTGTCCTCATTAAAAAAAAAAAAAAGACATCTAAGAACAGAGGATGAACCAAGGAGGAGAGCAAGGGGAAAATAATAATAATAAGGCTTGCCAAAGCTCTTCAAGAGAAGCCCGCCCCACACTTCCTGTCAACCTGACTCCTGCTGGTCATCCAGGGTCCCTGCTACCCCTCCTCCCACAACTCGCCCTGGGTGGCTCAGTACTGCTGGCTGGGTCAGGGAGTTAATGCTTGGAGGTGCACAGAGCAGGGGCAGCCCAGAGCAAGCCCCAAGAACTGCAGTGATCACTGCATTCTCTCCGCACACACTCTTTCCTTTCTGAAACCAGTTAACTTCAGTCTGGCCTTCCCTGAAAATCTTTTAGGTTCTCAGCACAGTCTCCCTTTCCTTTGAAAAGTGCCCTGAATCCAGCCACACAAATCACCTCCACTGCTACCACCCTGGCTCAGGATGCCCTGGCCCTCTCAGGTAAAATATGCAATGCCCCTACCCCCACCCCCACCCCCACTCCCATCCCATCACCGTTCCCACTGGCCTCCCCACAGCAGCCAGAATGTGCTCTAATCATGGAATACCATCCACGTATTCATAGGTGGTCTGGCTCCAGCAGTCCCTCTGGCACCTCTTCAGTTGAGAGTCAAAGCCTCAGTGCCCTCCCTTAGACCATGCTAGGAGCTCAGTAAACACTGTCCTCAATAGGGCTGTCCTCTTTCATGTTCTGATTGTTGAGGGCCCTCCACAACCACCCACCAGTGGGGCAGGTAAAGCAGCGATATGCAGAGAGGATGTGGAGTTCCATCAACATGTTCTGTGGGAGGCAAGAGGAACAGTCCAGCTCTCTCACCCAGTTAGGACTCCCACATTAGTGTGGGGCTATCAACAAACACCCCGTCAGCAGTACAGCAGGAATCCTTGGTACCATTTCGCCATGGAACACAGGAGAAGGGATGATCAGACTTGAGGACAGAAAAACTGGCAAGGTTCCCTGGTGAGTAGTTTTAAGTTGGATTTTGAAGGTGTGGAAACATAATGTATCTAACCATTTAGATGATTAGGAAATGAACTAGTATAGCTTAACATAGTAGGCTATTTTATATCTCTAGGTTTGTTTTTTTTTAATTCCCAAAATCCAAAAAAGACACCATCTCTCCCACCTTCACAGAAGAACTAAAAGCTGCTCACAATAGAAGGCAGCCTCTTTGCTTCTTCCATGAGCTCATCTGGTTCTGGCTTCTACTCTACCAACTGATTCCTTATTTCTTTCTTCTGAAATCACTTCTCAACTTTTCAACACAGTACTGTCGACAGCAGATCACACAGAGGGAAGTAGAAAAGGTGCTACTTAGGCCAGGGGGTTTTAAAACATATTGGCATGGCAGATGGGTCACTCTGATGAATGTGCAGAGTCTGAGTCACAAACAGAGTAGTCCCACTGCAACACATGACAGAACACATGCAAGTCAGCAGATGCCAGGAACAGCAGAAGTGGCACAGGCAAACAGAATCCCCAGAATGGTAAGGCATCTATGAAAATGGAGGTAGCAACTAAGTTTCACATTTCAAGTTAAATGCAGGTTTAACTTAGAAATTCAGCATGGCACAGGAGAAAAGTCACAAGCTCAGTCAGAGGTGTGAGGCTAGGGACACCAAATGAGGTACTTCCTGACTGGCCTTGGCCAATAAGGCAGCATTCCCGTTCTCTGAGCTTGCTTCCTAGTCAGTAAAATGGGAGGGACATCAGGCGCAGAGTTCCCACAACACATTAGGTCACTCAGGCACAAGAAGTGCTGCATCAGCAGGGACTCAATGGGGAGCCATTGCTAGAGCTCTTCTTGGAAACTCTTTTCTTGGAGTACTGAGGATTGAACCCAGAGTCTAATTCATGCTAGGTAAGCATTCTACCACTGAGCTACATCACCAGGCCTCCTTCATACTTTTGCAAGCTCTTAAGAAGCAGTTCTTGGGGCTGGGGAATACAGCTCAGTTGGTACAGTGGTTGCCTCACATGCACAAGGCCCTGGGTTCAAACCCCAGCACCAAAAAAAAAAAAAAGCAATTCTTTAAAGTACAATCAATGGGATAGAATAAAAATGAAAGGTTCTTCACAGCAAAGAAAACAATCAATAACATGGAGAGCTTACAGAATGGGAGAGAATCTTTACCACACACACCAAAGAGCATTAATCTCCAGGACATATAAAGAACTCAAAAAACACAAATAATCCATTAATAAATGGGCAAAGGAACTGAACAGACACTTCACAGAAGAAATACAATCTATCAACAAACACCCCCAAAAATGTTTACCATCTCTAGTAATCAGAGAAATTTAAACCAAAACAACACTGAAATTCTATCTCACTCAGTTAGAATGTATTAAGAATACAAGCAACAAAAAATATTGGCAAGGATGTGGGGGAAAGGGTACACTTATACATTGCAGGTAGGACTACAAATCGGTGCAACCACTCTGGAAAGCAGTCTGGAGATTCACCAGAATATCTGGAATGGAACCACCAGTTGACCCAGTTATCCCACTCCTCAGTTTATACTCAAAGGACTTAAAACAGCATACTAAAGTGACATAGCCACATCAATATTTATAGCAGCTCAATTTACAATAGCTAAACTATGGAATCAACCTAGATGCCCTTCAACAGATGAATGGATAAAGAAATTGTGGTGTACATACACAATGTATTATTACTTAGCCTTAAATAAGAATTAACTTATGGCATTTGCCAGTAAATGGATGGAATTAGAGAATACTATGCTAAGCAAAATAAGCCAATCCCAAAGAACCAAAGGCCTAATGTTTTCTCTGATATGCAGATGCTAATTCACAATGGGAGGGCAGGAAAGAATAGAGGTACTCTGGATTAGACAGAGGGGAGTGAAGGAAGGGGAGGGTGTATCGGGGGTAGAAATGATAGTAGAATGAATCGGACATTATTACCCTATGTGCCTATATGATTACACATCCTGTGTAACTCTACATCATGTACAACCAGAAGAATGAAAAGCTATACCCCATTTATGTATGATGCGTCCAAAAACAAGCAGTTCTTTTTTAAAAAATATTTATTTCTTTAGTTTTAGGTGGATACAGTATCTTTATTTCACACTTATGTGATGCTGAGAATAGAACCCAGTGCCTCATGCACGCTAGGCGAGCGCACTCCCACTTGAGCCACATCCCCAGCCCACAAACAGTTCTTTAAAGCAAAAAAAAAAAAAAAAAAGTGCATTTTGAGGTTTACAACACATATGTGACAATAACAGTGAAAAGATGGAAGACCATACAATGGCCAACAGCAAGAGGTGCGTCTTCACAGAAAGCAGCTAAATGTACTCTCCAGCCTACACCACTATGAGGAAAGGGGACAAAGCTAATCAGGAGAAATCACAAAATAATACTTAAGTTAACGCAGGAAACAGCTGGAATTAAGGGGGGAAGGGAAACAAAGAACAGAGAGGACAGCAAGAAAGCAAGTAGCAAGATAAAGTTAAACCCAACTGTGTTGCCAATCACATTACATATTACTTATCTAAATACTCCAATTAAAAAGATGAGGTTCATCGGGCCGCGGTGGTGCTTGCCTGTAATAGCAGTGGCTCAGGAAGCTAAGGCAGGAGGATCATGAGTTCAAAGACAGCCTTAGCAAAAGCAAGACACTAAATAATTCAGTGAAACCCTGTCTCTAAATAAAATACAAAAAAATAGGGCTGGGGATGTGTCTCAGTAGTGGAGTGCCCTTGAGTCACACATATGTTATAAACCTCAAAAAAAAAAAAAAACCTGAGGTTTGGGTGTGGTGGTGCACACCTGTGATCCCAGCAGTTCAAGGCTGAAGCAGGAGGATTAAAATTCAAGGCCAGCCTCAGCTTGTTAGCAGGCCCTACGCAACTTAGAGAGACCATGCCTCAAAATAAAAAATAAAAAGGTCTGGGGATGTGACTCAGTGGTTAAGTGTCCCTGGATTCAAACTCTGGTACCAAATAAATAAACAAAAAATAAAAACCTGAGGTTGTAATGCCATGTGTAGCACTCTGCTTGTCATCCTTTAAATTATTGTCACATTCCATTTTGGCCTACAAAATGGTACAGGAATGTGCCCTTTTCTGCATCATCTCCATTCAACCAGCGAATGTCAAAAGCCCACAAGTAGTGTCTTGCATTCCTGCTCCACAGGACCTCAGAGTGCTCCTCTGTGGATGCTCCCACTCTGCTGGCTTTGGCTCCCACTGTGCTTCCATAGCTATCTTTTAGAAGATGCTCTCTGACCGTGATGTGCATCCTGTCCCTCTTTCTAACCACACTCCTCCAGAAGCATGTCCTTAGAACTGCCCACTGGTGGGCGGCGGGGGGGGGGGGGGGGGGGGGGGGGAGGGTTATAGGTAACAATGCTCTTGGTTTTATTTGCCTGAAACACCTTCATCTCACCCTTACTCTTGAAAGGTATGGGGAAAGGGAAGGTAAAATTCAGGTTGGCAGTTATTTTCTCTCACATTAAGACCCATACTGTTGCTGTTAAAGACTCCAAGGAGCTAAAACATCAATTCTTCCCTAATAGAACTATAGATCCAACACCATCACGATAAAAACTCCAGGAAAATTTCTGGTAGAGTATGACAAACTCTTTCTCAAATTCATATGGAAAGGCTAAGGGCTTACAAATAACCAGAATAACTTTGAAGAATAACAAATCTGGAGGATTTACACTACCTGACTTAACATTTATTACAAAGCTATCAAGACTATTATACGGTGTGATAATAGCATAATGATATGGAACTGGATCAATGGAACAGAAGTTAGTCTATCAACAGCCCCTCCTGTGTATGAATAGTTGACTCTCAACACAGAGGTAAAGGCAGTTCACAGTTCAATCCAAAGGTGCTCAGGAAGCTAAGAAAGCCTTATGCACAAGACACCACACACAAATATCGACTCAAAATAGGTCCTATACACAATGTAAAATGTAAAACCAGGAAACTATTTGAAGAAACCCATTAGAAAATCCTTGCAATCTTGATTTGGGCAATGCACTCTACACCAAAACCATGATTCCTAGAAGAGAAAGAAGATATATTAAATTTTACCAAAATCAAAATTGATTTTGCTCTCTTTAGAAATGCTCATTAAGAGAACAAAAGGCATGCCATAAACTGTGAGAAAATGTGTTTTACTACATACCTGACAAAGACTCATATATAGAACATGCCAAGAATTCTTGATAACAAGAAATAACCCAGGGACTGGGGTTATGGCTCCGAGCAAGAGAGCTCGCCTAGCATGCGTGAGGCACTAGGTTCAATCTTCAGCACCAATAAAAATAAAATAAAGGCATTGTGTCGACCTACAGCTAAAAAATAAGTGTTAAAAAAAAGAAATAACGTTAAATAAAAATAAATAAATAATGGTTAAATAAATAATAGTGTTAAATAAAAATAAATAATGTCAAAAGACAGGAATAGACATTTCATCAAAGAAGATACAGGGGGCTGGGGATGTAGCTCAGCAGAAGAGCACTTGCCTAGCATTTTTTAGGTCCTGGGTTCTGTCCCCAGCACTGCCAAAAAAAGGAAAAAAAGAAAAAGAAAAAAGTAGCAGCAGCAATAGCTATACAAATGGCGAAGAATCACAGGGAAAAAAATGCTTTACACCATTACTGACAACAAAAATGCATGCTAACCACAGCAGGGTGCCCACTGTAGCACCCTACTTCGCTACTCAACTGTCCACAACTGAACAAGAGGGCTGGACCAAGCACTGGTGAGGATATGCTAAACTAGAATGGTTTAGTCACTCTGGAAAACAGTTTGCTAGTTTCATAAAAACTGACAGACAGGGCTGGGGGTGTAGCTCAGTGGTAGAGCACTCGCTTAGCATGTCCAAGGCTCTAGATTCCAACCCTAGCACCACAAAAATAAAAAACAAAAAGAGAAAAATTAACATACACCTATCATACAACCCAGCCACTTTACTCCCTAAATATTTACCCAAGAGAAATAAAAGGACATGGTCATTCAAAGACCCATGAAAGAATGCTCATAGTAGCTGTACCTGCAATAGCCCAAAGATGGAGATGACCCAAATATCCAACAAACAGCAGCCGAATAAATACACCATGATATATCTTCATAAGACAATACTACTTAGTAATAAGTAATGAACTATTAACACACATAAAAACATGGGTGGGTCTCAAAATAATCATGCTGAGTGAAAGAAGCTGGCAGAAAAGAATACAAACTATGATTCTACTTATTTAAAAGCATGGAAAATAAAAACAAAACTACAGTGCAGAAAGTGAATGGCTCTCTGGAAAGAAGGGGGCCACAGAGTGCCCAAAGTGCCTTTCTAGGGTGATGGATTTCATCATTACCTTGACTATGGTCATGATTTCATGGGTAACTATTTGTATCAAAATTTATCAATTGTTCAACTCTTTTTTTTTTTTTTTGAGAGAGAGAGAGAGAGAGATTTTTTTAATATTTATTCTTTTAGTTATCGGCGGACACAACATCTTTGTTAGAATGTGGTGCTGAGGATCGAACCTGGGCTGCACACATGCCAGGCGAGCACGCTATCACTTGAGCCACATCCCCAGCCCCAATTGTTCAACTTTTAATGTATGGGAATTTCTGCATGCCAATCATGCCCTGATAAACCTTTTAGAAAAAGTAAGTAGTCACCACCAAGTAGAAGTGAAGCTCAAAAATAGATCTGAATTATGAAACAACAAGGAAAGTCAAATTTTTTTTTTGCATAAACCACACCCCCAGCCTTAAAGAAAATCTGAACAGACACACACACATAGATAGATATAACTTCAGAGTTGCAATATTTCTCCAATTTCTCTTTTCCCAAATTCTTTATAATGACAGGACTTCTCCTGCTGCAGATACCACATGCAATACTGTTTTGCTCACAGAGAAAGGGAAGGTGTATGCTGTTTTATATAATAATCTTCTCTGTATCATAGCTCACAACACATCCCAACTAAATCAAAAGGAACATTTGAGAATCAGCACTAAAAACCACTTAGCACACCAATGAATTTTCTTAAGTTTGCAGTCATTTGTTAAAGAACTAATGCACTGAGATAATCACTTCTAGTTTCTAATACACTGATAAGCCCTCCCCTGCAGAAGCAGAGCACACAACTGTGCAAAAAGCTGACCACCACTTACCATTCAAAAGCCACCAGAGCAAAGGGATGAATCCAGGGCTCTCACTGATGTATTTCAAGCCTTTCAAATTGATGCTCACATTGTACAGGGACATCAGCATCAACCTGAAATGCAAAAGAAAATGGTATTGACATGCAGGTAAACCCACATTGTATCTCACTCTAACTCTGTCTCCTATTCCAGAGGGCCTGAACATACCCAGAGACTTTCTCCCATCTTAGATGCCCAACTCCACCTCCTGGATAGGGCATACATTAAGTTTAAAATACAGGAAGCACTACTCATCTATGTGAAGTGGGCAACTTCAGCAATGACACCACACCACCACCTCCTATAGGCTCACATTGCCAAGAGAAACAAAGCAGAGAGGATTCCATGAGAAACCTCACAAGCCATATTTCTTGATTGCTCACTCTCTTAGTACCAAACCTGCATTTGTATAGAGGTAACTATCAAGTCATAAGTGTATTGCACCTCTAAGTTCAATACAGCCATCTGATATCTAACAGCATCTTCCCATTCATTGACTATGAAGCCTGGCATCAGGCAGCCAGGTCAGCTTCCACCTGGTCTTCACAGAATCCCCATAACACATACCACAGCAAAACTTGTGAAAAAAACAAGACACGACAAGTAACAGTCAGCAAAAGGACCCACTGACAACCAGAACAAAAAAGTTCTCAGCTCCTGCAAGTATCAAATGCAAAACAGAAAACAGATGTTTCATACACGAAAACAATGAAAAGAAATTAAAACATCGCTGGGTGTGATGGTGCACACCTGTAATCCCAGCAGTTCCGGAGGCTAAAGCAGGAGGATCACGAGTTCAAAGCCAGCTCTGCAATGGCGAGGCACTAAGCAACTCAGTGAGACCCTGTTTCTAAATAAAATACAAAATAGGGCTGGGATGGGGCTCAGTGGTTGAGTACCTCTGAGTTCAATCCCCGGTACCAAAAAAAAGAAAAGAAATTAAAACATGAACAAGAAGCTAGGGCTACTATTATGAATGACTGAGCAATCCAAAAATAACAGAACACAGAAATGAATTATAAAACTGCAAAACTCAAGGGTAACTGGACACTTAGAAAATATTAAATCAAAAAACATGGTAGAAAAAAGGTGGATGACAGGACAGTGAAAATGTTCAACATTCTTCCAATTAGGATTCTGAAAAGAAAGAACAGAAAGAATGGGGGAGGAAAAAAATTTGTTTCAGAAAGATAAAGGCAAAAACTCATCCAGAAACAAGCAAATCTAAACCCTCAGATTCAAAAGGCACACAAAAAATTTCAGACAAACATAAATGCAAACCTAAACATCACAATTCAACCACAGATCACCAAAGATTTTACAGCAGCCAGAGAAAAGACACATGACCTACAATGGGGCAAGTGCACTGAACTTGTGCTCTTGACAACAAAAACGGGAACCAAAGACAGGAAGAGCACAGCTTCCAAGTACAGAGGCACTTACAGCAGATTTAGAATTGTAAACCCACCAAAAGCAGTTTCAGCAAATGAGGTTAAGTAAAAATATTACCAAAGAAAACCTCAGAGATGTTACCACCAACAAACCTGAACTAAAAGAATTTGAAGAACAGACTTCAGAAACTAAGAAAATGATCTCAGAAGATCTCTGTGAGCTATAAGGAAAAGCAGCAAATGAAGGGAGGTGTGGGTCCAGGAAGTCAGCACTGGAGGCAAAGGCAGTAACAACAACGTCTAGAGGGTGCAACTCCGAAACTCCTCCAACAGAGCCGGGTGCAGGCACAGAGGCATGCAGCCCAAGACACGGGTACTACAGCATTCCAAAGTCCTTCATCAACCAGGACAGGAGAGAGGCATTAATGCTTTCAGGTGTGTAACAAAGCACAATTTTAAAGGGCTTATCACTAAAAAAAAAAAGAGAGGTAACTTTCAAGATCCTTGGAAAGATAACATACGTCAAAAAAGATCTCAGTGAATTCCACAGAAGAAAAAAGGAAGGAAGGAAAGTGGGAGGAAGGGAATAAGGGGTTGGAGAGATTAGAAAAAGAACTCAGAAAAAAAGTCATAATAAACAGAAACAAAACATGGACAAAATAAACATAAACCCAAGAATCTCACTAGCTGCAAATATCAATGGGATATTCCTAGTAAAAGGCACAGATGAGTGACTATTACACTAGATGAGACACTAAATCAATGATCTTTTTTGTTTGTGTGTGTGTGTGTGTGTGTGTGTGTGTGTGTGCTGCTGGGGATTGAACCCAGGGCTTTGTGCATACAAGGCAGTCACTCTACCAACTGAGCTAGATCCCCAGCCCAAGACACTAAATCTTATAAGCTTGTACTGCAGACTCTCAGAAGCCAAAGGGGAGAGTGAGTCCACTGATCTCTGGGCAAAGCTAACGGCCCACTGGGACAAGCACCAATTCTCTTTATCTGAGAAAAAGACAGCAGAGCCCAGAGTCCCCACAATGTTTAGTACACAGACCATCAAAAATGTAACTGGCAGAGACAACTAGGAAGTGGAAAAGGAAGGCACTTACTTTGGGCACAAATTTAAGGGGCTGAGAAACATATTCAGTGGCCATGGTTTTTTTGGTTTTTTTTTTTTTTTTTTTTTTTTTTTAAAGAGAGAGAGAGAATTTTTTTAATATTTATTTTTCAGCTTTCGGCGGACACAACATCTTTGTTTATATGTGGTGCTGAGGATCGAACCCGGGCCGCACGCATGCCAGGCGAGCACGCTACCGCTTGAGCCACATCCCCAGCCCCAAAGATAAAATAATTCATTATTTTTTTAAAATCCAAATTAATGTGCCAGATGTGGTAGTACATGTCTGTAATCCCCATGACGCAGGAGGCCTGAGACACAATGATCACAAATTGGAGGCCAGCCTGAGCAACTTAGTGAGACCCTGTCTCAAAAAAATCAAAAGGAGGGCTAGGGTGGCTCAGCAGTAGTAAGCTCATCTAGCACGTGAAAGGCCCTGGGTTTGATCCTCAGCACCACATAAAAATAAATCAATAAAATAAAGGCATTGTGTCCAACTACAACTAACAAAATAAATATTAAAAAAAAAGGTCAAAAGGGGTCTGGGGTTGTGGTTCAGTGGTACAGCACCTGCCCAGCATGTGTGAGGCACCGGGTTCAATTCAACACTGCATATAAATAAATGGATAAAATAAAGGTCCCTCAACATCTAAAAAAAAAAATTTTAAAATCAAAAGGACTAGGGATATGGCTCAGTAGTTAAGCACCCCTGAGTTCAATCCCCAATACCTCCAACAAAACAAAAATAAATAAATAAATAAAATTAATGCAAAAATTCCATAACAAACACTATAGCAAATTTTCAAATAAAGATGGAATTGATAACAGTACCATGCCAGGAAATCAGTAATACTGATCCAGTCTACTAATAAGAGACTAAGTAAGTGAACTGCATGCCACAGAAAAGTTGAGTCTTTTGCTAAGGTGTCTAGTTTCCCCACTAAACTCAAGTTTGTCAGAAGCAAGCTCATTACTTATTTTTACCATCTCACAGATAAGTACACTAAGACAGGACACAGTAAATCCCCAGCTCAGTACCAGACAGTGAATCAGCACCGCTGACCAAGAGACTTAGCAGGCACAATGCACAGACAAGGCACCCTCTCCCCCAGACTTCCATTTTCAAAGTCAACAGCCACAATCAACAGAAAAGACAAAGCTACACCAGCAGCCTAGAGGAAGGGATTCTCAGTCCTCAAGGTGTGAGGACCCTCAGCCCTCTGACAGGTTACAAAACAAGCCAAACTGGAAGTCCCCCCTTCAGGTCTCACTGATGACTTTTATAGGTAACCCAAAGTTACTCACTAGTAACTAATTTACTAACTAACTTGAGGCAGTATTAAGGGCTGCTCAGATGAAGCGCTCATGAGGAGAATTTGGTACTATGACTAATTTTCTGAGATCTCTAAGCAGTAATTCCAAGAAGGGAAAGGCCCCTACTTCAGATCATAAACACAGCTGGAGGTCCACAAAGGCAAAAGTATCATTCATGGCAGGCTACAACAGCAGGTCTAAGATACTGCACCAGAGACCAAAAGGCCCACAAAGCCCAAGATATTTTTTATCTAACCCTTTACAAAAAAAAAAATCTGCCCACTTCTGATTTACAGAACGAAAAAGACAAATCAATCTTCTCTAGAGGTCAAAAGGCAAAGTTACTATCTGGTGATAACTGTAACATGAAACAAACCTCAGAAAGTAAGTTCAGCTCCATTGTCATTTAGCTTTAGGGTGCGAAAACCAACTCACGAAATGACAAATGTCTTTAAAATTTCATATCTGATCAAAACTCATTAATCTTAAGAAGCTAATGTAACTGAGGCAAACATAGTACCATCTGAGACCCCACATCACCAGGTCACACCTCTCAGAAGACCACTAACCTCTAGGTCACAAAGAAGCTGGCAGAACACAAACCCAGAATGTGTTTTTTGTGCATGTGCTTTCTCTATATGACACTTTCAATGTAACCAAAAATGTCTGTAAATAATGCATCAAGTTTCTACCTGTCAAGTCAAAAGAGACTGCCATCCAAACCACCCTTCTTGTATTCAGATATTAAAAGCAGACTTCTTTTCCTGTCAGGATTTCTGATGTGTTTACTAAAATTCTTTGGAAACACAATCATGTTTAAAGATTCTTTTCATTTGGCGTCAAATCAGTCCTTGCGTAAAGAAGGGGTGAGAATACCAAAAGGCACAGAGAGATTTGGGACAGCTTTTGACAGACAGCAAACATGGGTGACCATAACCCATAAAACAGAAAAGACAAAGCTACACCAGCAGCCTGGACAGGGGGGATTCTCCGTCCTTAGGTGTGAGGACTGAGTGAGCAGCTGACCCCACTGATCACACTGCACTCCCAGGCCCTCCCTGGGTACCAAGCCTGAGGACAGAGAACTGTGCAAAAACACAGCAGTGCTGCCCAGAATGGCAAGGCATGAGGAAGAAGCAAAGCACACTGGACACGGAAAGGCCTGGGCTTTGTATCTGCCTCTCCATGACTGCTTCTATAATACTGCCACTCCCCTAGGGCATTTTGAGGAAACACTTCTAGAAGCATCTTCAACTAATACCGACCTCTTCTCTCTGGGAATTCCTTGGACTCTTCTCTGCAGACAGTTTGATGTGGACCCCAGAGTATGCTGATGGGTCGTCATAACACAACAGGGAGGTTTTGAAAAGGCCTCAGAAGAGCCAGTGGAAAGAAACCTGAACATGCTGACTTAAACACAACCCCAGAGGACAGCCAACTAAAAGCAGGGAGGGAGAGCTGTTCACAGACATATACATGCTCCACATACTTCTCCTGACACAAGAGAGAAGAGAGAGGGTAGGTGGGCACAAGGGAGGAAGCCACCAGGGTGAGTCAGCCCATACTCACACTCACTGTCCTCTGCATGCATTTGACACCCATCTATCAAGAAGATGTAGCAGAGATGAATTGGAGCTCACCCAGAGTGCCCCAAGTCTGCCTTGACTCTGCAGAAACAACAGTAAGAACAAAACAGGATCCAAAAAGTGCTGAGCCCCAGGAGAGGGTGAAATAACACAAATCCACACATTTGGGGACCTTCTTAAGCATCACATAGCAGTCCTGGTGATAGGGAAGGAGAAAGTAGATGACTGACCTGGCTCAAAGTTGAACCTGTGTAGAGATGGGATGCATGCACAGGGGTAGATGGTGTGATGAGGAGGCAGAGGGACTGAGGGGCAGGCTGAACACACAGCAGTGTTGACTACCTCAGGGCAGCTAGGTCACAAGAGCACCAACCACAGTAAAGACCACATCAGATCTGGGGAACCAAAGAAGGCAAGAGACCTGGAGTCAGATTGCTAAAGGAATCATCCCCCAGGATGTTCCAGACACTGGAGATGGAATCCAGGAGGAGGAAACTAATAAGTCAATCCTTTATAAAAGAAAGGAAGTGCCTTGATGGTCAGAAAAGAACAGTGATGAGGGCTGGGGTTGTGGCTCAGTGGTAGAGAGCTTGCCTCACATGTGTGAGGCACCGGGTTCAATTCTCAGCAGCACATATAAATACATGAATAAAAAAAGTCCATCAACAACCAAAAAGAAAATACTAAAAAAATTTAAAAAGGACAGTGATGAGAAAGGATGTGGAATTGGGAAGGTACTGGGGGATGAAATTCATCTCATTATGTTATGCATTTATACAAATATGGCATAATGAATCCCACTGGTACATATAATGCACCCATAAAAAATAAAAATAAACTTTGAAGAAAGGATGAATGTGCAGATAACTGGTTGCTTGAATTTGGGAGGAGAATTTTTTCATGAGTAGAAGAGAGATGGCCTTTAGAAAGCCAGCAACTAGAGAAAGCTAACTCCATCTCAGTCTGAGGCACCAGCTGCTAAAAAGGAGTGGAGCAGAGTAAGCTTCAGTTTAGGCAAGGCAGGAGAGGCCCAGTAAAGCCACTTATTTACAGCACAGCAAAGGTCCTGTTCCAGAGGGCTCAAGGTAGGGGGTCAGCAGTGCAGGTGATGGTCAGGAGAAGAGACACCCTGGAAAAGAGAGAGGCAACCAATCAAAGCACAGATCAGGAGGCTGCCAACCACTAGCAGGAAGATGTCACAGGATGGTGCTGCCATCTGCATGCAACACTGGCAGTCTGCTGAGAAAGAAAGTAAATGGCTTGGCAGGCAATTCCTCCCAAGCCCACTGCAATCGACAGGAGCTTACTAGAACCCAAAGACACAGAACTCCAAGGACTAGACCCCAGAGGCTAGCAAGGACCCAACCCTGACACAAAGCCTCACCTTGAAGCTGCAGGGGGGCCCCTCAACACCGACCCTGTAGAGACCACGGAAGCAAAGAGGGCAAGGAAGGGATCAGCATCCAGAACCAGGAACTGCAGCTTATAATTATGAACATGAGACACAACAGGAAATGGACAGAGGGCATGGGCAGGTGACTCAGGGAAAGCCTAAACAGTGAGGACACTGAGGACTCTCACTGAGAGGGAAGAGGCAAGAGGCAGGAGACAGTATGACAGACAACATAAATACTCTTTATGGGATACAACATTGGAGCAGTGACAAGGACACGGGGCAGACACACTGCAGGTGGAAGTATGCACACAGACAGCATTGCACAGTACTGAAGATGGGAATGGTCTGCTTCTCAAACACTACACTTCTAAGAAAACCCTTGATGGACTCACACAGGTTAGCCAGGAGATACCTGCCAAGGGTGCAGCATTCCAGCTGCAGAGTAAAACCTGAGAACACCGAATGCCCTTCGGTCAGGGAAAGAATGACCCAAATGTTATCTCTGCTTTTGGTATGACATTAGGTACCTAAATGAGATAAACTAGATCCACGGGCCATTTGTAAAACTATCGCCAAAACAAAACTATACATACGTACGTGCTATACTGTAGTACACATATTGCTCATGTGCATAGATGTGTTATACAAAACAATAAATTAACTGAAGTCTGGTCCAAACAGCATGGCATAAGCTCACTTGTTTTTACTAAATATAGCTACAAATTCTGAACAGAACACATGGAGCAGCTACTTGAGGTCTCTGAAAAGTAAACAGTAAAAGGAAGATTGGGGAAAAAAAATTTGAAGGCTCAAAAAAAACAGCAGCTGCCCTGGCCGGGACTCTGGCCCCAAACCCAGCAGCAGCACTGCCCCATAGTGCAGCAGGACAAAGTCTTTGATTCAGGCCAGAGGAAAGAGAAAGGGGTCTGCTATCAGCCTTGTGATAGCCGTGGGAGCCCCTAGGCAACTCACTCAGCAAAAAGGGACTCTTCCCATCCCTGAAGGATCAGCGCCCCCCCTGCTGAGCAGCTGTGGGCAGAGTGGCAGGGGCGGCAGCAGCAGGAACACACAACAGGGCACACCAAGCCCCAGCTTTGCAGGGTAGAAGCTGAAAGAGGGAGTCCTAGGTAACCACACAGTTTAAAAGGCATTGTGAAGAGGTAGGGGCTCAGGAAAGTGACTCCACAAAGGTGTAACTCCTGTCCTCTCCCCAAGATATGTGCTTGTGTGGATCTCATTAAAAACAGCCCCCCCCAAAAAAAAAAAAAAAAAAAACAGCCCCTAAAGGACTCAAAGAAAAGAGGGACCATCCAGCACACACACACAAGGGTGCTAGAAAGACTGCTTTGTCTTATGTTGTGCTGATATTCAGATAAAGGCGTTTTAGAATCAGGAGTCAGTGAATGCAGCACAAAAAGGCCTTTGGCTATACCTTGCAACTCAAACCTAGCTGGGTGACTGCATTTTCTAAATGGTTTAAGTTAGGCCCAGAGTCTTGTACCACAATGTCCCAAATGCTCAGGATGAACGCAAAATAACTCAGCATACAGAAACAGGGAGATCCAAACTCAGAGAGGAAAAAGACAATCGAGGGACACCAAAACCAGGATGACAGAGATGCTAGAAGTATCTGGAACAGATTTTAAAGAAGCTATCATTAAATTTAAATTTTTTTTAAAAAGTCAGCCTTAGCAATTTGGTGAAACCCTGTCTCAAAACAAAAAATAAAAAGAACTGGGGACATAGCTCAGTAGTAAATTGTCCCTGGGTTCCATCTCTAGCACACACAAAATAAAAACTCCACTAAGTAACAGTACATGCTGGTGTGGCCAGCAGAACCCTAAAATGGCCCCGTCCTCCCTGGGACTATAAATATACCATACCCTGAGATTATATTAAATTATCTGGCAAAAGGGGCTGTGCAGGTATAATTAAGGTTGCTAATTAGCAGACTAAGTTAATTAAAAATGGTTTATCCAGGTATTCCTACTTTAAACACATGTCAGTCAAAGGCAGCGTATCATCATCTGGCTGGGATAAATGAGGAATCTGAGCAACTTCAAGAGTAAGGTAATAATGAGTTATATGGCTCAAAGCTGGGGGCCACAGAGAAAGAACGCAGCCAGCCTGGGTAGGATTCAGCCAGCAGCCTGCAGATGTCTGAAGTAGATTCTTCCCCAAGCCTCTGGAAGGAATCCAGCCAGGCACCACCTGGATTTCAGCCCCATGAGACCCCTAAGCAGAGAATGCAGTCAAGCCCGCTCAGACTTCGGACCTACAGAACTATGAGATAATAAATAAGTGTTGCTTTACCTACTTACTTTGTCATAATTTGTTAGACAATAGAACATAAATACAGATTTTGGTACCTGGAAATAGGATACTGTCATAACAAATACCTACTGAAGTTCATTTTGAGACCATTCATATAACTCTGAAGTGTCACTTGATAGTATTGAGGACTCACTGATTATTCTAAGGTGAGGACATTCTTTTTTCTTAATTTATTTTTCTAAAATACTACTTAAGTATAGTGCACCCCTTAAATTCTCCAGGCAACTTATTTCTTCTATTTTTTAGAATGATTACCAAATCAACTATTTACTTGAAGAGAGGCCAAATCAGCATATTCTAGGTAACATGTAAAATCAATAGGAATTATTAGCTATTATCTACATACACTTTAAGTTTGGTGCATTGTCCGGGCTTCAAGTCCCCCAGCAGCTGCAACATCGTGTCCAAGAGCACCCTACTGGAATTAACCAAGAATTCACGACCACATGCTATTGCAGCAACATCTGCAACAGAGACGAAACAAAGCGTCAAGATGATACATGCTTCAGAATCTGCAAAATTCTGTCCAGATCGAAGACCTGTTGCTGTTTTTCCTCCTAGGAGAACTAAGGAAAAGAGCTGATGAGGCATTAAAAACCACTGTTGTTCACAAAGCGGTCATCCCAGCACCAAGGACAACCACCTGAGTTAGTAAAGCAGGGAGCAATGTCCCCCCCAGCAACACCTCCACTGCTTGAGCACCTTGCCCCATAGCAGAGATTGCTGGCTATCAGATCTAAACACAAGGTGGGGGTTCATGACAGTCCTGAGTCTGAACATTCTAAAATTCACTTTTACTCCTGTGAGCATTTTAACTATGGCACAAAACTAAAATAATATGAAAATTGATTCTGAATATATTTTTCCAAAACGTTATAGTCTGTTGTGATCAGTAAGCATGTTTCTTCATGCCTGAGTCCCAGCCAATCAGCACAGAGACCAGACCAAGTCGTTACACAGGGTCCAGGGGCTAATGCTGGCCCTGTCAACATCCCCAAATACCTGTGACCCAAGTACATGATGTACCTATGCAAAAGAGTTGTCTTTAGTTAGGACTGACAATAAAGCAAATTCAAAGTGACTAAGAGCTGTACATGGGATGAGCAAGCCAGGGAGAAGCCAGGCAGCACCCTTGTCTTTCTCCTGGCTCTAATGGGATGTTTTAGAAGTCCACAGTTAAGTGGGATGTCTCCTCTGCTGCTGGTAAATATCCTTTACCAGTTTAAGGAAGTTTTCTTCTATTCTTAGTTTGCTAAGAATAATAAAAAATGGAGGAAGAATTTTATACTTATCCTGCCTTCGATTAATCATAATCTGACTGCAAAATATAAAATTTCATTGATGCTACCACATCAACTGTACAGAGTCAGATTTTTCATGTTCCTGTTTATTTTGTTTATCTGGGTTGAGAAGAACCATGTGAGGTATATAGGAGAACTAAGGAAAAGAGCTGATGAGGCAATCTCCAAATCTACCTGTAACTTTTCCCATTTCTCCTTGTATTTCCAGCATTTTGGCCTCATAATTGCTATGTCACTTGGTACATAACTTCACAATAGCCCTAACTTTATCAAGGACAAAACCATTCCTTGACATAAACTTACCTTCTGTGTTTAATTCATTTTAACCTATCAACTGTATTATCTAGCCAGTGATACATTCCAGCTTTACTAAGGAAATATTTTTTAAGGGAAAATGAAGCAGTTAAGCATTTGGCATTATTAGTATACAGAAGGGAAATCTAAGGAACTTTTCAAGGAGAAGCAGCATTCAGGAAAGCCCAGAAGACTGCCATCAAAACCCACCAGGAACCATCAGCCAGCCGTAACTCTAGTAGCTAGCCCACAAGGACGTCTTCTCGATAAGCCATTCCCCAACATAAAGAGCCGAGGTGTCCCTTCTACTGTGACTCACTTGTAACCACAGAACACAGCAGAATTAATGCTGTGTACCCATCACTAGGTAGGATGAAGCCTCATGTTCCCACCTTGGTCCCTTGTCCACTTGCTCTAGGAGCCTGCACTACCTGGGGCTGCTATGATGAAGAGACTACACAGAGAGAGGACACTGATGTGACCCAGAGATACCACAAGGTTAGAGAGAAAAAAGACACCCACCAGCCCTCACTGTCCCACCCTACAGCAGCTTGAGACATCCCAGCTGAGGGCTTAGATATTAGAGAGTAGCAGTAAATTTTCCTGCCCAGTCCTGATCAAGTAAAAGAAATTTTGTTAATGTTAAGACTTGACATTTTGGGGCGGTTTGTTACATAGCAATAGTAAAACAGGAACACTACTACTTCATCACTGAAAATAAATAGCAGAGCAAAAAAAAAAAAAAAAATATTATCATAGCAGGCAACAATTCCCAACACACCAAACTTTCTGGCAAATGAGGTCCCATATCATATTCAGTACTGTAATAGCAAATACCAATTTTGCATTTCACTATATCATATGAATAATTAAGCACAAACCGAAGCATAAAATCTGAATAAACTTCTACAAATAGTAAGTACCAAGATTCATCAACCTGTCAGAATTCACATTTATCTTACATCATAGTTGGCACTTTATTTACCAATATCTAATCTGTCTGGAATACTTACCTGTGAGTCAACTCAAGACCTATAGAATTGACTATTGTCATCCACCATAAACAAAGAACTGGTTTGATTTTCTATTAAAATGTTTTTCTCTTGATTCATTTTCATTAAAATGTTTTAAATCTAATTCTAGAGATTACTGTAGTGATTATATAATTTTAAAAAGTCAGTCTGATGTAAGGTATAAATACTGAAAAGATATGTAGATTGAGATGTATTATGCTGAATATTTTTGCTTTGGGTTGTAATAATCTTTTCAGCAATAAAGATAATAAGAGAGGGGCTGAGATTGTGGCTCCACGGTAGAGCACTTGCCTAGCACAGGCGGGACCCAGGTTCGATCCTCAGCACCACATAAAAATAAAGGCATTGTGTTGTGTCTTGTGTCCATCTACACCTAAAAAATAAATATTTAAAATAATAATAAGAGAGTACTAGTATAATGATAGACACACCAATCAATGGCAGAATTGAAGGTTCCAAGATAAACCTTACATTTAAGGCCAATTAACTCTCCACAAGGATGCCACAACAATTCTGTGGAGAAAGGATAAAAGAATAATCTTTTCGACAAATGCATGTGCACAGGTACTAAGCCAGATCCCTTCCTCCACTATAAAAAATTAATTCAAAATGTATCAAAGACCCAAATGTAACAGCTAAAACTATAATAAATTCTTACAAAGAAAAACAGGAGTAATATCTTATGACCTTGAATTAAACAATGTTTTGTGAATTGTGAATTGCTGCCAAAGTTGCTATAAACAGCTAAACCCACTCCGACCTCTCTCAGTTTCCTCTTGCAAAGAAAGCCTGAGACAGGACCTCTCCCAAATCTGGAGAGAAGTGAAGGGGGCAAGGCAGGGGCAGGACGGGAGAAGTCAGGGAGTGTGCGAAGGTGGACCAGAGGCAAACACCAGGGACATCCATCTCTGCCCCACCCCTAGAGGCCACAAGAACATCAATGAAAGACCAGGTGTCCTAGAGACGTTTCAGGCCTTCCTGCAGTAAAGCATCTGCTTTCCACCAAACTGGGTCAAGGTCCCTTGACTCTGCCTTCTGGGCACACAAACCCTGAGCCAAGGAGCCTTTGATGGCAGCCACCAGCTTCAGAGACTTGCTCTCCATAGCCATTATCTCTCAGAGTGAACTAATTTCCCAACTACCAGAACCCAGTGAGCTAGAGAGTCCCTTGCAGCAGAGGTACAGGTAGCTGGGGAATTCATCTTCTAGTCTCTCCCTGAATTAGAGATACCTGGGCTTGTAGCCTCAAATGCCATAGTACTCAGGCTGCGAGAGTCATGATCAGGATCTCTGCATCCACAGCAAGTGGAACCTGGAGTTGGGTACCACCCCGCTGAGACTCAGATTAAGGCTTTTTGAAACAGGAGTCACTGACCTAACTGAGATCCACAGATGCACAACATTTGTGACAATGGTTTCTTAATGACACCAAAAGCATGAGCAACTGAAGGAAAGATAAACTGGATATAATCAAAAATAAAAAGTTTGTGTTTCATAACACACTTTTGAGAAAGTAAGAAGAACTCACAGAATCAGAGAAATATCTGCAAATCATATATTCAACAAGGCACTAATATCTAGAATATACACAGAGCTCTTACAACTCAATAATTAAAAAGAAGTCCGATTTAAAAACAAGCAATGGAGTTGAACAGATATTTCTCACAGGAGATATTGCAAATGGACAATGAGCACATGAGAAGATGTTCTCAACATCATCAGCCACCATGGCTATGAAAATCAAAACCACAATCATACACCACTTTATATCCACTAGGATAGCAATAATCAAAAAGTCAGATACTAAATGTTGGGAAGGATATGGAAAAACTGGAGCCTGCACATGCTGCTGGTGGGATTGTAAAGTGGTATAGCCACTGTGGAAAAATAGTCTGACAATTCTTCAAACAGTGGAACTGACCCAACAATTCCACTCATAGCTATATACTTAATAAGAAAAAACACATGAAAATATACCCACACAAAAATCTGCACAAACATATCTGTACAATCCTTATTCAGAATAACTGAAAAGTGGAAAGAACCCAAATGTCCATCAATTGATGTATGGGCAAACAAAATACAGAATACTCATTCATTGGAATATTATTCATCCACGAAAAGGAAGAAAGCACCGATATGTACTACAATGTGAATGAACTTCAAAAATATCCTGTCAAGTGAAATAAGCCAGACCAAAAAGAGCAAATGAAGGGTCACACACTGCATGATTTCATTTATAGAACCAAAACAGGCAAATCTATAGAGATAAAAGCTTGATTTTTGGATGCCCATGCTGAATGCCAGTCAGATTCTCCAGGCTGAGGCCCCATGCAGATATCTGAAAACGTCCAGAAAGGTCACACCCAACTGTCACCACCTCTGCACATAACAGCCACTAAGTTTGAGAAGAATCACTTACTTGTTACAATTCCAGCCAAAGCAAAAACAAACTGATTTTCATCAGAATCGAGCTCCTTGACATCCCCATCCAGTGACTTCACAAAACTTTCCATTGTTTGGCCAGTGATGCGGAAAAACTTCAAAGCTTTATCCTGAAATTTTGGAAATGGAAGTGTCACATCTTTTCCCAGATACTAGTGTAGAAACATTTTTAAAGTGCAAGATACAAAAAAACCCTAGTTTTAATTATAGAAGCTATATTTAAAAGTCTATCCCTCTAGTCAGAAATGATGGTACAAACCTGTAATCCCAGCAACTCAGGAGGCTGAATCAGGATTGCAATTTTAAGGCAAACCTTGGCAACTTAGTGAGACATTCTCAAAATGTATTTAAAAAAGGGGGGGGGGGGCCTGGGGATATAAATAACTCAGTGATAAAATGCCCCTGGGTTCAATCCCTTGTATTTAAAAAAAAAAAAAAATTACCCCTCCACTGAAAGTTCAGAGAAAACAGTTTGGGGGAAGTGAAAACAAGAAAAATAACCCTGAAGACTCATCGAAAGATATTTATAGATCAATATGAAATAAAGGAAGTTAACACAATGACGAGAGAATTAAGACCAACCAACTGACTCAAAACCATAATGGAGGGCTGGGGTTATAGCTCAGTGGTAGAGCGCTTGCCTAGCACATGAGGGTTCAATCCTCAGCACCACATAAAAATAAAAGTTTTGTGTTCATCTATAACTAAAAATATTTTTAAAATAATAATAATGGAAACCAAGTAAGGTGGCACATGCCTATAATCCCCAGCTATTCAGGAGGCTGAGGCAGCAAGATCAGAAGTCTGAGGCCAGCCTGGACAACTTAGCAAGATCCTGTCAAAAAAAAAAAACTGTCTGAAAATAAAAAATAAAAAGGGCTGGGGATCTGCCTCAATGGTAGAGCACTTGCCCAACATGTGCAAGGTCCTGGGTAACCAAAGGAACTTCTTGGGTGATTAAAAGAAATATGCTAAGGCTATACTATGGTGGTCTCAAAGTTAGTTTTCTAAAAACCATGAATCACACAATGGAAATCATACCGTACATACTCAACACACTTTTTGAAATATATTCTCATCTCTCTGCCTAAAGTCAAACACCACTATTTCTGTAAGTGCTAAGTAACACACTTCTGGTTCCCTGCCAAAGGCCCCCGTCCCCCTTGTTCCCTCTGTGCCCAATCCATCCCCAGGTCTAGCCCCACGCTCCATGCTATACTCTTTCCCTCAGCTGTCAGCTCTGCCTCAACCACACAGTTCTCACCTGGGACTCTTTCTATCTCCTCCAAAGGGGGTATGCTAATCTTCCTGTCCTATCCAAAGCTCCACCACTCCATCTTCTGACCTGTCTTCATTCACTACCAGTTAATCTTCCTAAAATTCTACTCTTGTCCTATCACTCTTATACTCAAAACCCTTTGAGAACCTAGTCCTCCTACCTGTAAGGTAAACTCATCACCCTGGTATCTCAGGTCACAAAACCACATTCCAACCTACCTGGAAAGCCTTATCTCCCACTACCCTCCACTGCATCAACTGACCTCCTCACTGTCCTACAACAGACAGACTTCTGATCCCATGTCTTTGATTACACTGGCTCTGTCGTCTTGAGCTGCCCTTCCCATTTTCTGCCATCTCTATTCATCAAAGCCCATTTCAAATTCTCTCTGGAGATTTCCCAATATACAGATACATAAAAAATGTATACAAAATTTCTAAACACACATACACCCATGATAATTAACATAACATATACAATATTCAAAAAATTAAGTACTCCATTATCCATGAGATAAAATACATAAAAGAACTTTAACCTTGTTAAGCTCTTCACATATCAAATGACCATACTGAAGTGGTATGCCCGTGGGTGCCAGGAGACAAAGAGATCATGTTTCATCATATCAGATGTCTCCAGAGCACCAAGTTACAAGGGACACTACACAGTAGGTATGTGATGACTAAGAATGCAGCTAAAGCAAATGGACAGCAGCATAGATTCAGTCTCTAAATGTTCTGTCTCCTCCAAGTCACACGAGCACATTCAAACAATACCCGGACAGCCACTGGCCATGCTTACTCCTCCCAGAATGGCTTTGACAACTTCCTCGCTGCTGGAGACACCCCACAGGAGGGTGCAGGTGGCCGCTCCCATTTCTGTACAATATTCTGCCTGCTGTAGGAGCTGCTGCTTTGCTTCATTCAGCTGCTGTCGAAGAGCCAGCTTCTCCTAAATTCACAACAAAATGAAATCAGAAAAACAGACACTAGCATTTGACTTCAAAATTCCTCTTCACAGATATTTTTAAAGAAATGCATGCAGAATCATAGAAAAAAACAGCAAATGAAAACTAGTCCTGAAAGAGTTGCAATCCACATCTAAAAGATAAACTCAACAGTCCTAGAAAAAAACATACTACTGCATTACAGTTTATAAATAACCCAAAGATAAACTAACTGCTTTAAGTGAAGTGAAAACAGGAGGCAAAACTCAAGTCCCAAGTGTCCACAATGAGAACAGCATCACAAGGATGTCTGAGCAAAGTAGCAACCTGAAGTTCAAGCCACTGCCATTAAGAGTGCTACTGCCTCCCAATGGCTCACTCCACTAAATACCACCTGCCAGAGCAGACACTGAGGTAAAGGTACTCATTCATCCAAATGGACTTGAGGAATATGAGCACCATAAAAAGATTGCTTCCAGGCAAACGCATCCGCAAATCCTCATGAGAATATGATCAAGGTGCTGGTGAATATGAAATACACACCAGTAAAGCCAAACAAGGAACAAATACCAGAGCTAAGAGCAGGCAGGAAAGCTACAGCACAGGCGAAGGAGGGAAAGTAAAGGTGGGTGTCCCACAGACACCCTGGCACCATGCAGTGTACCAAGACAGCAAAGACCAGGAGATGGTTCTTACCCTCCCTCCAGTCTCTGCCAGGCTCTCTTCAAAGGGAAAGACAGGGAGCTACCCTCCTGATGGACCCTGACCACATAAGCATGCCTCAAGTATTTACCTTTGGGTAGGCCAGAGCTGATGCAGGGCTTCCTGCCCTCGCCAACAAGTAGCACCAGGTCCATACTTCCCTGATGGCTGGAATTCCCTTAAAAGATGACAGCCTTTTCTGATTTAAAAGAGAAACTGACCTGGGAGTGTGGTTCAACAGTAGTGTACTTGCCTAGAATGCATGAGGCCTGAGTTCAACCTCTAACACCAAAAAAAAGAGAGAGAGACAGAAACTAAAAAAATATAAAAACCTGGTTAAATTCATTTACACCAACATAATTAAATAAGCCATAAAATTAAGGTATATTGGATGTGTTAGGTTTCTTTTAGAGACGTAAGCACAGGCCAACTAAAGGAAAAGGGCTTTTCACCTGGGAGAGAAAAGGGAACCAACCTGTGGCATGAGTCAAATACTTCTGACCTTAAAACTTTCCATCAGGTGGTCCACTCCTATTCACCTAAAGACCACACGTCTGTACACAGAGACTCATACACAGTCACACAGATATACACACTAATTTTAGGACAAACATGATCACTGAGCCTATGACAGAAGCTAATGCTGCTTAATGTCATTTATAAACCCTGGAGCTTTCATGCTGGGCTTTATCCTAAAGCAGTCTAGATTTTAGACTTCAGGTGTATGTCACTCAAGTTATGGAGACACACACAAAAATTCTATCTATCTGGATTTCTAGTTTTTCTCACAATTAAAGCAGTCTGCATTCCAATAAGTCTGCTTTTGGCATTTCTTCCACAAGACCACAGAAGAACCACTGAGATGAGAAAGCAGGACTGTCCCCGCATGGTCACATTATGACAGCTGAGGTGATATAATCCAGCACAGGGCTAAACACATAGTACAACATCAAAAGAAACTCAAAGAACCCAGCCAGGCATGGTGTTACAGTCCTATAATCTCAGCAAGTCGCTAGACTGAGACAAGAGGATTACAAGGTTCAAGGCCAGTCCAAGAAACTTAGCAAGACTCTGACTCAAAATAATTTTTTTTTAAAAAGTCTGGGGAATAGCTCAGTGATAGAGCACTTGCCAAAAACATGTAAGGCCTCGGTTTCACTTCTGAGTACCATAAAAAGACAGAAAGAAAAAAATTCAAACTCATGTTTAAAAAAAATCCAATTAGAGCATGTGCAAAAGACATGAAGAAACATTTCAGAGAGGAGAAAACACAGACAGCCAACAAGCACAGGAAAAGACATGCCATTCACCATTGGGATATACAAATTAAAACCACAGCACACCTAACAGAATGTCTACAAGAAAAACCCAGGCATGGTAACATGTACCTGTAGTCTCAGTTACCTGAGAGGCTGAGGCAGGAAGATCCCTTATGCCCAGGAGTCTGAGAATAGCTCAAGCAACATAGCAAGACCCATTCTCGGGGGGAAAAAAAAAAGGATGGCTAAAATTTAAAAAAAAAATAGTGATAACACCAAATGTAGGTTAGGAATGTGGAGAATGTGACTCACTCATACATTGCTGGCCATAATATATAAATATATAATCATGCGGCCACTCTGGAAAACAATTTGGCAATTTCTTACAAAACTAGTCATGCACTTACCATATGACAAAACAATTATACTCTAAGGCATTTATCCAGAGAAATGAAAATACATATTCATACAAAAACTCATAGGAATGTTCCTAATACCCTTATTAGTGTCAACAAAAAAATCGGAAACAATCTGGATTGTGCTTCAATGGGGAATAATTTTAAAAACTGTGACATATCAACACCATGGAACATTATGAATATAAAAGAACTAACTATTGATACATGCAACAACTCAGATAGATGTGAGCAAAAATACCAATCTCAATTGTCACTTAGTATGTGATTCTATTTTTTGGACAGTCTTGAAAAAAATAAAGCAATGAGATGAAAAATGCATTGGCGACTGCCAGGAGCTGGGCATAGGGAGGGGGTGGGTGTGGTCACAAGTGACAGGACAACTGGAGCCTATGGTGAAGGAATAGTTCCGATGGTTATATAAATCTACAGATGTCCTGAGATTGCACAGAACTACATTCACATGCGCACACACAAATAAGTATGCACGAAACTGGTGGGATAGAAAGTCTATGAAAAACATGTGAGCTTGAATAAGGTGTGTGGATTACATCAATACAAATTTCCTGCTTTTTATAGTTACGCAAGATATCACTGGAAGAACTAGAAGAAGGACATAGGGACCTCCCCTGGACTTTTTGTAACTACCTGTGACAGCTGCCAAAGAGAAATGGCCTAGTTCTAGGAAACTTGCAGGGGCTTCCATCTGTATTAAACAGAAAACTCAAAAACAGAAAATATTTTAAGCTAAAATAGTCTCATATTTTAACTAAGGTCAAAGTACCACAACAGTAACAGTACCCTGATGATCTGAAAGTAGTTTACAAGGCTCATTTCATCCTTTGATACCAGCATTTACTGGAATGACTTATTTTAATCATTACATTTGGAACGCCAGCAGAACATCCACTTTTTATATGACTACTGACTTTTTAAAAAGGAAATCTATCCCAGATGTGGTGGTGAACACCGGTAATTCCAGAAATTCAAGAGTTCAAGGTCAGAGGATTGCAAATTTAAGGCTAGCCTCAGCAATTTAGTAAGACCCTGTCTCAAAATAAAAAGGGCTATGGATGTAGCTCAGTGTTAAGTGTCCCTGGGTTCAATTTCCAGTACCAAAAAAAAAAAAAAAAAAAAGAAAGAAATGTAAGACTCTGCTCAATCTAAGCTTCGGCTTTAACAAGGCATCTCAGCAATTTACGGAAGGACAGGACTAATGAAACTACACTTTTTACATATATCAAATTCTTTCTTGCCTGCTGGTCATCTTCTTTCAGACCATGAAATGTTTAGTCTGTAACTAACCAACTGACATTTTAGTTTATGGTGATCTAAATAGAATATGGCAAAACTAAACTTCCAACCTTAAGTATGAGCTACTCAATCTAACTCAAATTTAAGAATAAAACTCCTACCTGGTTTCTGCTTGCTCAGTTTTGGAAACCTCTACAGAAACCACAAACATTCAGAATTCCTTTGTGTGAGGAGGTGGTATGAAACCCAAGTTAGCACACAGGCAGTGTGAGCTTGGATCAGCTATGTAACTACCAGCAGTGGTACTTGCTGATACTCCTGTGGTGGGAGAAGCACAAGACTTGGACAGCTGTATACCCCCTGCCAGCACACAGTAAACATCCAAAACACAGTAGCTGCTATTATTAGTACTACTACTGTTTCATTATTCTAAATTAAAAGGTATATAAGCGCCCAATCAATCTAGTTTTACAGAAGAATAATTTATGCCACTAATTTTTTAAAATATTTGGAATATTATAGCATCTCCTAATATCAGAATAAAATATATTTGGTTATTTCTAATATATCATCAGAAGATACCTAAATCAATTATAACTACTTCTGGTTTAATATCTCCAATTATAAGTCATGATGTGCACAATTTTCTCTCGTGTATTACATTATGAGTCTTTAATGCTTCAGAGTAGACTTTTAGATACAAAAATAAAAAGGCTCCAAGCAAACAATCTACATGTTAAACAATTATAAAATCCAATTGCTCACCTGCCTTCCAACCCATGTGGAATACATACTTTTTTTGTGATACCAGGGATTAAACTCAGGAGCACTAGACCACTGAACCGCATCTCCGTCCCTATTTTGTATTTTATTTAGAGACAGGGTCTCTAAATAAAAAGGCTGGGGATGTAGCTCACTGAGTTGATCAGTGCCTCGCTGTTGCTGGCTTTGAACTCGTAATCCTCCTGTCTCAGCCTCCCAAACTGCTGGGATTATAGGCGTGCGCCACCATGCCTGGCCAGGAATACATACTTTTAAAGATACAATCCCTTGGGATTAAGAGAGAAACTGTTAAGACCTGCTGCTCATCATGAGCAAAAGGCAGCAAGCACACAGTCCTGACTGGTGAAGAGCCAGTGTCGAGCACCCTACCTTCTTCTCCCTCCCACTGTCGGCCTGCACCGTTTCCAGGCGGGCTTTGAAATGCTCACAGTCCAGTTTCAGCTGCTCTAATTCTTGCTCCTTCCTTTCCAGGTCTAGGAGAAAGAGACATAAAATACTCAAGACATGCCAAATCATGAATCTCTCCTAAGCATCATTTGCCCAATCTTCCTTTGGTAAAGCCTGCACTGACTTCTTAGCTAACAGTAGTTACATTTCTGATATCTAAGCAGTCCTTGAGTAACCAATACTCTGTTAAGTTCTTATCAGTTTTTAGTCCAGAGGAGAAAGTGCTTCTTTTTATTGTTTTGTTTTGGGCTTTTAAGGCCTCAGTTTACTGCCAGACATGAACTCAAGGCTTCAAGAAAATGGTATTTAAAAAACTGAAGGCAGAGCAGAAAAGCCGACTGTCTCATGGTTCCCCATGAAGCAGAAGGCAGCTCAGTGAGTCGATGGTGCCAGCACAGGCTGATTCATACAGCAAGTCCCGCCAACTGGCAGACTGACTCAATGGGAACAATTGCAGAAGCAGTCAATGGAGGAGGGAAGCAACAGAGATCAAGAGGAGAAAATGCTGTAGTGGAGGGGTAGGAACTAGTCATGCTTCCTTTCCACCATATTCACTTAGATGATGAGTCACAAATGGCCTAGAAAAACAACTTCAAATATTTTCATTTTAGAAATACCAATGTTCAAAAAATCAAATACCTAACATAAATTTTTAATTGTTTTTTTTTTTCCAGAAGGGTTGAGAAATCATCTGGGAATTCTGGCTTTTGTCAGTACTAAGGGTTGAACTCAGGGCCTTGTGCTTACTGAGCTACATCACCAGCCTTTTTATTTTTTTATTATGAGTCAAGGTCACACCAAGTTGCCCAGGCTGGCCTTGAATTTGCAATCCTCCTGTCTCAGCCTCTCTGGTAACCAGCAACATAGGTGTGTACCTCCACATCCAGCAAAATCATCCATTTTTACACCCACATATTCCAAGATTTGAGGAGAACAGTGCTAAACACTTGGTATAATGTCTCTAATTCAACAGTGATTCTCAAACTTGAGCATACATCAGAATCAGGATTTAGGCTCTATCCATGGAGTTTCTTATGCAGTGGGCCTGGGTAGACCTGAGAATTCACATTTCTGATGTCTGAAAATCCACACTTTGAGAACAACTGCTTCAGGACAACAGCCGTCATCTCTCATCACTAATAAAACGAAATGAACACAAGGCACATGCAGCATAGGCGAGCATGGGAACTCAGCCACCACTTGGTGAAAGAGCAAACACAGAGGGTAAAGAAGGCCTCAGTAATAAGGGAAAGTCTCAGCTGGAAAACAATGTTATTCCACCCTCAAGGAGAAAAGGATAACAAACAAGTCCTCATTTAAGAGCAGACAAAAGAGAAGGGGCAGGTTGCTGGGTGTGGAGTCACATGCTTGTAAACCCAGCTACTCCAGAGGTTGAGGCAGGAAGATCACAAATCTAAGGCCAACCTGGGCAACTTAGTGAGACCTGGTTTCAGCATAAAAAATAAAAAAGGATGGGGATGTGGCTCAGTGGTTAAGCGACCCTAGGTTCAACCCCTGGTATCAAAAAAAAAAAAAAAAAAAAAGGACTGGAGATATAATTCAGTGGTTGAGTACTTGCCTTGCATATACGAGCTCCTGGATTCTATCCCCAGTACCACAAAAAATGAAAAAAGTGAGAGGGGCAACGCTTTAACCTAGTGGTCTGAGAAGGCTAGAGAAAGCCCAAATAAACTCCTAGGAACTGCTGAGAACTACATGGCATTCCAAAAGCTCTGGAGGAAGAAACTAAGGCAGTCTCTTAAGTTTTCCTGCCAAAGAAGAAAGATTAGAACCTAAAGGTTCTTATTCAGACCAGCTAGAGATTACAAAACTAGCTGGCAAAGCTTCTCTTAATATGTTTCTCAGAAACTAGGATACCATCACTTGCACTATTTCTTCTTTCCTAAATCAGAGTTGTTTTTTCTGCTCTCTTAAGGTATGATGAGCTATGACATGACTTTTTACTGTAATTCTTTTCTTTTGTCCCACTAATCCTAGATAACTTAAGAAATCAACTATCAATGACTAAGATGCTTTAAAAACCATGTAGTTGCATATTTGTAGATGTTGAATAAAAATAGTATTTATACGCATGCAGAAATACATAATCATATATGATATACATACCACATGCAGTCACAGACAAAAAAACAAAATGTAGAAAACTAAGACAAAACTATCGGTAGTTTAAAATTTCCTCTTTGTAGTTAACCCTTAAAGTTTGCTTCTACTATTAAGCTACATATTACTTGAACACAGTAAAGAAAACAGAAAATCACATCTCTACCTCTTTATTTTGTGTAAAAATCTATAGGAATTCTGGCCACCCAAAAGACTTCTTTCACTAAGATAACTTTATGATCTCTTGCTCTCTTGGAAGATTATGACCTTACTGTAGATTAACACACAAAGCCACAGGGTAACCCCCACTCCAAGTCAATGTTGAGGGAGTCACCCAGCACACTCACTGAGCCAGCAGTCCCTTTCCACTGTGTGAGGCCGCCACCTTGTGACCAGATGGGAGCACTGCTGCCCAATCCTAACTATCCCACTTTTCAACCTGGCCCACTGCTTGCCACCTACCCCCATGAGGGCAGGGATTTTGTTTGGTTTTATACTAAACTCCAAGAATATGGAATGCAGCAGGTACTACCTAAATATATGTCACATGGATAATTTCACTTTTTTATATATCATTCCTCCTCACCCTCCAATAGAGAAAAACATGTAGCCATTTATTATCTGTAGCCTCTAAATGAAAAACTATTGCTTTTGCAATTTTTTAAAAACCCAGGGAATAAAATAATATAGTAGTCAGTGATACATTATATCTAGTCAAGACATTATTCTAGCACAGCATGGTAGCACATTCCCATAGTCTAAGTTATACAAAAGATGAAGTGGAAGGATTATAATTTCAAGGCCAGCCTGAGAAAATTAGTGAAACCGTGTTTCAAAATGTAAATAAATAAATAAATAATAAGGGGCTGGGGTGTAGCTCAGTGGTTGTGCAATGTGCAGGGTTCAATCCCCACTACAAAAAAAAAAACCAGACATTATCTTACCCAGCCCTTGAAATTAAAATGGGGCCTGCCACCCAGTCTCAACTGTATTTTAGTTGCTAGTTCTCAGCACTCAAAATGAAGATGAACTCTCAATCTAACTATGCAAACTAAATGGAAAGCAAGGCTTTAGAGATTTGTTATACAGAGAAACCACAAACCATTTCAACACCAATGCATTTTCTAAAACTATAATCCTTATTTCATAGTCTATTTTTTGTTTTTGTTTTTGTTTTGTTTTTTTGAGTTTTTTTGTAGTACAGAGGATTGAACCCATGTCACTGTACATGCTAGACAAGTGCTCTCTACCTTGGGCTACCTTGGCTATATCACAATCCCTTCTATTTTATTTTGAAACAGGGTCTCACTAAATTGTGTGCCCTCAAACTTTCAATCTTCCTTCCTCAACCTCCTGAGTGGCTGGAATTACAGGTGTGCACCACCACACCCAGCTTCATAGTTTTAACAATATTAGAATGACTCTTTTTTTTTAAGTTGTTGGTAGACTTTTATTTTATTTATTTACATGTGGTGCTGAGAATCGAAGCCAGTGCCTCACACATGACAGCCAAGTGTACTACCATTGAGCCATAGCCCCCAGCCACAGAATAATTCTTTTAATGCTCAATTTATTCATAGGGAAGGCAGAGAGCTTTAAATGAAAAGCAAGACTTCTAAAACACTAATCAAAGAAATGAAGACCATCCAGAAGGATTAATTTCTACCCTTTAACACAAGGCATATTTATCACAAATCACCAACCATCTTCCATTAATATATTCACTTTTATGAGTCGTAAAACAAAAATAAAGGCTTTTTAATTAACCATTAACTTTTATCACTCTCTGTTAGGTTCAGAAAAGAATTTAGAGTATATTACTGATGGTTTCCATTTCTATTTTGAACTGAGATTTGCGTAGTTTATTAGTTTCTTGAAGGTGTGGTAACAAAGTACCACAAACTGAGTGATTTAGAACAACAATAATGTATTATTTCCCAGGTCTAGAAGCTACAAATCCAACTCAAAGCATCAGCAGGGCCATTCATTCTCCTAAACCTAAAAGGGAAGGATCCTTCCTTCCTCTTCCACCTTCTGGCAGCCCCAGACAACTAATAGCCATTTCAGTCATATGGCCTCTAGGAGGTACTACTTAGGCTGCATTGTCTGTATATATCTTGATCTTCCCTGCTCTCATGTTCCTTACAGGTTACAACCATCTCATGTACACTTGTGAATTTTTTATAGTAACCAATATATACTCAGTAGAGGACTGAGAAGATCCCACTGCATAAGGTCCTCCAGTGGTGCCTGCAGTCCCAGTTACCCAGCTCCCTGCTCCATGTCATGAGTGCCCAACCTCTTAGGGCAATTTCTGGAGGCCAGCTCTGCTGTGATGCCATCCTCAGCAGCTCCCCACTGCTGTACCCATACAACAGCAAGGTTACAGTATCTTCAGTGGTGGACTCTCAGATAGTCATTCGCTCTTCTTCCCCATATCACAGTCTCAATTGCAAGATCTCAAAATTGGAAACAACGACAAAAGTCCTTTCTTCCACAAAGAACCCTCTACCCAGCAATGAAATGTACCGCAGAAATAATGCTGGTGATTTAAATAGAACTTTGATGATCTCCTTTGGTGTACTCCTTATAGGTTCCAAAAATGTTGAAAAGGTGAAAAAAAATGTTAATATTCCAAAATTTATTTTTTAAAAATGAAATAATACCTCAGTTAATAAACTTAAATGCACTTGAAGTCCTAGCATCCATCCTAAGCCAGCCAAATACTTTAATTAGCTATCAAAATTTTTAAACAAATCAAAGGGAGGGAGGGAAAATAGAAATTTTTTAATTGAACTAACAAAAAATCTGCTTCTAAAACTATATAAAGGCCTTAATCTTTTATAGAATGAGGAAAATGTATGACTAATCAGAATGTGTTCCCATACGGGCACAGCTAGTGTATACGGCACTACCTGTCTTCACTACCTTCTTTTACCTTCACATCAAACTCCCCAACTTACCTACAAATCAAGGAATGGATCAAATCTTATCTTTTTTATATTCCCTCACTGCCTAGCAGTCCTTGACAAATATCAAACATATAATTAAGACTAATCTTGCTTATCTCAAATGAATTCTGCTGAAGTGTTTCCCAACCAGAGTTGAGGATTTTGCTTTTTATCTATCGATAAACAGATGTGACAGAAATAACTGGGCAATCTGGAGTGATTTTCACATACTACATGACTCTATCCTCTCCATCTTGCCAAACTTTCACATTCTCTATGCATAAGTCCCTTTCAATTTTCTTCTTTACGCTCTCCTGTATTCCAGGCAGCCCCACCAGTCCACCCTGCTTTGTGCCTTAAAAGGTTGATGTTAACATCCACAGTAACCGGCTCTGGGCTGGCTTCCTGCTGTATGAAGACAGGGCAGGCCCCCCAGGAAACCAGAAGACAGCAGAAAACAGGATAAGTCAACTACTTCTTAACTTCAGTGCACTCTCCCTGCAGAACTCCATCCTATAGAGGCACACCTCCCACTCAGGGGGTAACTCTCAGGCTCTGGCTCCTCCAGGCCCAGGGCAGTGGAGTGACCACACTCCACTCTTGCCAGTTCCTGGATGCTTCCCTCCACATGCTGGCTCCCATGACCAAGCAACAACTTTGCAAGTCACCACTTCTCTGTACTCTTATTCCTTTTATTCTCCACCAAGACATGAACTTATTCATATGAAGCCCAGGTCAAATTAACAACCTGCTCTTCATACTTACTTCTCTTCCACTCTACTTACTTCTTTCACTAGTTCATACTTCTATGGACCAAAAATAATTCTTCTCAGAGGTAAAAGAGAGGTTCCCCTGCTTCTCATTAGAGCAAATTCTCAGAAAGTTCACCCTAAGGTGAAACATTTCAGAAACCACACCATGAAATGGATTTCAAGCTGCTGCCAAGAACCTGAGTGACTCAAAATTACAGTTCTGTACACAATTAATATGTCCATTTTATAATATCTTTAAAACTTACTTAATTAAATAACTTCAAATTTATAACAAAACTCAGACAGGAGAAATATTTCAATGCATGTGGACCTAATTCTTCCTGAGGCCTCTGCACACTCAAAAGCCATACAGGCAAAGAAACAGCAAAACTAGACAGAGCATCTAATAGTCCCATGAAACTGGGGGACTAAAGTGCAGGGCTATCAAAATGTAGGGGTATGCCATGATCCTGGAGAAAATCGAAATAGACAAATGAGCCCACATTGGCACCATTTCTCCCCTTACAGCACTCAGCAGTTTGTTAAGACACAGAGAGACTGTAGAAGCAAGCAGTGAATAAAGAAGCCAAGGTGCCTGGCAGAGCTACAATTATGCCCATGGCATGCAAGAGATAAAAAAATGTTAATTAAGGACTGCCAAGGTGAGAAGACTGTGGTAAACTGAACTCCCTTGAAGTATTCTTGCCACAAGAGAGAATGAATTAGAATCAGGGCAGCTGGAACTGATAATAGAGCCAACCATGAATCAGCTTAATCTCTGGTTAAATGAAAGTGATCAACTCTTACTTTCTTCTGATTGTCTGGCAGAACCCTCCCCACCAAAAAAAATCCTTGTAGGAAAAAACACCATCATTCAGAGTGAGATTTCATGTTTAAAAACAACAACACCACAAGGGCTGGGGATATAGCTCAGTTGGTAGAGTGTTTGCCTCAAATGCACAAGGCCCTGGGTTCAATCCTCAGTTGCACACACACACACACACACACACACAAAAAAAAAACTGTTAACCAATAAAAAAAATCACTAGGCCTACCAAGAGGAAAAGCAGACAACAAAAGTAAACCTAATATAACTCATATTTACCAGATACAGACTTCAAAATAATTGATTAGTATGTTCTAGAATACAGACCACAAGAGAATTTCATCAGAGAAACAGAATAAAGAAAACCAGTCATGGTGGTATATGCCAGTAATCCGAGTTACAGAGGAGGCTGAGAAAAGAGAATCTCAAGTTTGAGGCCATCATGGGCATCTTAGTGAGATCCTGTCTCAAAATAAAAAATGAATATTAAAATAAAAAGGGCTGGAGATGTAGCTCAGTGGGTTCAAAAAAAATTTTTAGAAAAAAAAATTAAACAATATATAATAATACTAATAAAAATTAATAAAAAATCCAGAATCTGACCCACACATATATGGCCACTTATGACTTATGTCAAGAACAACAATGGGCATGGGGAGGGTGGGGAAAAACATCCTGTCCAAAAACAGTGCTAGGTCAGCTGACCACACAGGCAAGTCCTAATTGAAAAAGACATGGACAATATGGATTACACATCATCATCACAGAAAGTTCTATTGACAAAGCTGATAGAGGCTAGATGCTGGTAGACAAACCTAAAATTTTTAAAAGATAACTTTTCACTCCTAAAGAAAATCAGTTTTGTCAAATCTTCTGCCTGTGTATCATGCAACAGTTGATATGCACCGCTGATATTTTCAATGACCACAACAAGCCTATTTTACAGTAATAACATTTAAATATATTTATTAAAATAAAACTTTTAAGTTTTTTTTTTTTTTTTTAGTTGCTGATGGACCTTTATTTCATTTATTTACTTATATGTGGTGCTGAGAATCGAACCCAGGACCTCACACATGCTAGGCAAGTGTTCATCCACTAAGCCACAACCCCAGCCCCTTGTTAAAATAAATTTTAAGATGTTGAAACCAAAGTATGTCAGAAATGAACCTGAAATTTTGTTTGATGTCAACAAACAAAATTAAATTAGTTCAAAACCCCTGAAACTCTGAATATCTAATAAACTACCACCAAGTTGTCAAGTGGTACTTTTTTTTTTCAATTATGTCATTTATCATCTCAAATGCAGCCTGGCACAGTAGCACATGCCTGTAATCCCAGTTACTAAGAAGGCTAAGGCAGGAGATATCACATTCAAAGCCAGCCTCAGCAATTTAGCAAGACCCTGTCTCAAATAAAAAATAAAAAGGGCTGAGGGTGTTGCTCAGTTGTACAGCCCCTCTGGATTCAATCCCCTGTACCCACTACCAAAAAAATATAAAATACAGCATAATACATGAAAAGCATTTTCAATCTGATAATGAAGATTTAACAGGCTTTTTCATCATCTCTCCCCAAGATGAACACTCACCAATGAAGGAAAGCATCTTGCTTAGCTATATTAAAACAAAACACCCAGATCAGTTTAACTGGAAAGAGCCCTTGTTGCCAGGTAAGCTCTCTGAAAACTACCATCTGCAACTCCTTGTCTCTGTAATTTGTCTTTCTGGCTACTTTACTGCTAAAACTAAAAAGAAAACTGGATGCAGACGATAACAATGCAATTGTCTTCAAAAAGCCCTAATACTGAACTTTTGTCTTTATCACAACACCCTTATTGTACCTCCTGATTACATAAGTAAATGTTCTAAAGCTCAATTTTTAAAAACAACATGCAGGAGCTGGGATTTGTGGCTCAGCGATAGAGCACTCGTCTAGCATGTGAGGCCCTGGGTTTGATCCTCAGCACCACATAAAAATAAACAAACAAAATAAAGGTATTGTGTCCAGGTGGGGATGTGGCTCAAGCGGTAGCGCGCTTGGCTTGCCTGGTATGCGTGCGGCCCGGGTTTGATCCTCAGCACCACATACAAACAAAGATGTTGTGTCCACTGAAAACTAAAAAATAAATATTAAAAAATTCTCTAAAAAAAAAAAATCCATGGTTGGTGGAGTCTGCACTCTCAGATGTGAGGGCCAACTATATTTATAAAAAAAAAAAAAAAAAAAGAAAGAAAGAAAAAGGTATTGTGTCCAACTACTTCTAAAAAATATTTAAAAAAAAAAAAAAACATGCAGGGCTGGGGATGTGGCTCAAGTGGTAGCGCACTCACTCGCCTAGCATGCAATTCAATGGGTTCAATTCTCAGCACCACGTAAAAATAAAATAGTGTGTCCACATAAAAACTAAAAATAAATATTAAAAAATGCAAAAAAATACAATTTTTACATATTTTAGATATAGAACCACCATATACTATGTGAAAATTTATTTTAAAAGCAAAGAGAATTCTCCCAGGTGAAAACAAATTTTTGATACCTTCTGTTGGATGAATAAAGGATGAGAAGGGATAAGAGAAGACACAGAGTAAGTTGTCACTGTGAACACTGTGGGCAACCCCACTTTACAGGCAGAAAAACCTGAAGTGGGGGGTTACACATAATAAAGGACAGAAGTGGGATCAACCCGGGTTTCTTATTCAAATCTTCCAATACCTTTCCCAAACTCACCAAGCAATGGCGATTAAAGTTGCCAGGGTGTGAACTGGAGCACACTCTGCATTACCCCAAAGCTCAAGTGGTTCCCACAGCTGGGAGATACTATCTATGGAATAGACCAAGCACTTTGGAAGAGTTTTCTCAACTTAAACTTGCCACATCCTATGAAGTAAACACTACTGTCCCTATTAAATAGACAGAAACACACATTGAGATACTAGCTTGACAGTAGGATAGATGGCTCCCCTCACTCCACAATTGCTTGGCTGATCTGAGCATGACTGTGTGTCCATGCTTCATCACCAGGACTAGTGGTTTCTTTTCCCGTCCCTCCTGCTCCATCCAGACTCAAAGTTCAACAGAGCCCAGAAGCTCCCTTGAGGAACTATCACTGCTTCTCTCCATCTCCCACCCAACCCCTCCAACCTATCCTATATTCAGATGCAAAAGCCATCCCCCTGAAAATATCACCTGAATCACTACTTGGAAGTTAATACTATGTAGAAACTTCCAAGAGCTTCTCACTTAAACTAAAAACGATCCATGACTACTTGTCCTGTATAAACTACTCAGATTTACTGTCCTCAGTTCTACGATACTCTAATTCTTACTCTGTACAAGAAGGAAAAACCAGTTAATGAACCCATAATCCTCCCTCTCACTCCCATTTGAGACTTCCAAACATGCCACCACCCTAGACTTCAACATCTTCCCTCTCTACTCACGAGCTGAGTCCCTAAAGATGCTCCAGTAACACATCATCAGTAGTATTCCAAAGCACCACTTACCTTGACTAGCTTCCCAAGGTAGGTCCTATGCTAGTATCAATCTCTCCCTACGCTCTTCATCAACTCAGGCCCTGAAGCTGGCTTGCAAGTTACATTATAGATTAAGCCTACAGAAGGCACCCAAACAGAATCTCACCTGCACTCTAAAGGAAACTTCTGAAAAGAGGTACACAACTTCCCTCAACTCCCTTCCCTGACGTTTGTTTCCACCTTCAGGTTGCCCATGGTCACTGCTTAAGACTAGATGCACACACCCACTTCTAGAAGCAAAATAACCAACACCAAGCAAAGCCAATAACCCTACTGGACCACAGGGCTGGTGGAAGGAAAGAAGAATCCATATGCCAAACAGTTCTTGTTGCCACAGTGTGATCTCTGGATTTTCTCTGTGGCTTCATTCTTAGTCATGTTACAAGTGATTCAACTGAAGACAGGTCCATAGGAAGGCCAAGGCTATCAAATGTAGGCCTTTAAAAAGGGGAGGGGGGAATACTGTTTTCCTTCAGACCTTTCCCAAATGGTAAGAACTCAAAGCAAAAATTAGACGACAGGTGCTTTAGGAGGCCACCTTTCAGGCCAGGCCAGGCCAGAAAAGCAAAAGTCCTCCTCAATAGCTCAAGTTGGAAGTCCACAGTGAACCCTCTACAATAACCCAGGCCAGTTTGGTCCTTCCTTTCTAACATGAGGTTTCTAGAAGCACATGTAAGCATCATAACACTGCAACTCAGAAAAAGGAGCATGCAGACAGGAGATCAATCCTACAAGAATAAACATCCAGCCAGGTAAAAATAACAGTAAACAAAAACAAGGGCCCTGCTTGTTTACGACTATCAAAGTAAAATGGAAAAAACCACAGAGTAGGAAGAAGCAAAACAGAGAACTATGACTTCAGCAAGGGAAGCCACATCTGAACAGCCAAAGTTGACAACGACTCTGGGCAGGGGCTGTATCCAGCAATATGAAGCCTTTTAACCCTTGGTCTGATCTGGTTTAGGTACTTGGGTGGTAGTGGTTTTACTGGTTGGCTGGTCTTTATCCTAAGAGCAAAGAGCAACTGTAAAAGACTTGAGCAGGGGAATGATGTGATCAACTGAACTGCCAAAGATTACTCAGGCTGGCAAAGGGGTCAACACAGCCTGGAGGAGGCAAACACGGGATTTAGGTGCATGTTCTGCTAGCCAGAGAGCTTCATGTCTCCACTGGCCGGTGGAAGTAAGGCTGCCTCTCTGAAGCAAAATGTACAGGACTCACTGGTACACTGGGAAACAGCTGAGGAGGACAGACAGGTAGCCACAAAGTCTCCAGTGTGTGGGGGTTGGCGGGGTTACTCTGAGATTGAGGCTGGCCAGTATGAGATGGGGACAGAGAAATAGTTATCATAAGTCAGATGTGAGAAAGTAAAAATTAGTTTGCTAAAAAAATGAAAACCCATCCTGCAATTTGTCAGGCTAGAAGAGCAGACACGAAAAAAGCCAAGGAATAATATATCTCCTAAGGACCCTGCAACCGAGAAGGGTCACAATGAACCTTTGAGGGACTACGGACTTGTTCACTTAGAAGTCTCACTCTGAAAAATCCAACTCTTAGAAACTGCTGTTTTGAGATTTTACAGAAAAAAAAAGAACACCACATCCTGGCCTAAAGAGCCTCTGTAACAGAGGCAGCCTGCATGTTCTGCTAGCCAGAGAGCTTCATGTAAGGGATTTCTAGACAGTGTTACACAGTCTATCTGAACTTTGCACTTTTTAAGTGAATGGAACCAGGAACTTCTTCAGCAAGACCTACGTTGCCTCTTTACACAAAGCTCTACATTGCTTTGAGCCATCAAAACACTCACTGCTTCAGGGCTAGGGATATAGTTCGCTGGTAGAAGGCTTGCCTCACATGCATAAGGTCCCTGGGTTCAATTCCCAGCACCACAAAAAAGAGAAAATAAAACTACACACCAAGGGCTGGGGTTGTAGCTCAGTGTAGAGTGCTTGCCTTGCATGTGTGAGGCCCTGGGTTTGGTCCCCAGGACCATATAAAAATAAACAAATAAAAATAAACATATTACAGTTACACACACACACACCAAAAAATTTATTAAAAAAAAAAACACCACTGCTTCATTTCCACACCACCCTAATCCTACCCTGCCCTTCAAGTCCTGTAACAATACGAAACTCCTCTTTGGTAAGATGCCTCCCAGTTCCTCTGGAATGTGGTCTCCCATATTGCAATGAACCATAAACCTGACCTAGTCAAACTACAGGCCTATTCCTAGTGACCTCAGTCTCATTAAGCTAGGACAAACATTTAAGAATCTGAAATGATCATGGGGAATTGGCCTTAACCCTTAAAGGCTGACTTGATGGTGATGCAGCCTCAACCAGACATGTACTGATCAATCTCGAACTATCTTCAAGAACTTTAAAAGGGTCCTACACTGGTACTTGACGTGACAGCTCAGTTTGAAGCTCAAAAGTGTGAATGGACAAGTCCTCAAAATCCTGGCCTTAACTCAGTGCTAGAAGTTGACCTTCCCATCCACCCAGGGACAAGCGCACACACATTCAGTTATCTCTACGGCTCCATTAATCCCACCTGAGGCTGCAACATGGCAGGATCTTTAATTTGCAAAAGGCCTTAACTTTCAGAGTGGAGTTTTTCAGAATGAAAACCATTAAATTCTTCTTCCAAGGAAGAGAACAGAACAGAAAGAGAAGCTAGTAATAAACACTACAAAAAACTGGCAGCCTTTCCTCCAACACCAACACACTTTTCTCAAGTTACTCTTTAAGGAGATCTCCACATTTTATCTGACTCTCCCTAATGTAATTACAAGGACCATAGCCAACACGTTAAAATTTATATACATTTACAGTTATGTACCTAAGATAAATCTGCTCTATTATATTACATTACCAATAACCAATCAGACTGCTAAAAATGAAGGTGGGACTCACTTTTTTCTACAATCTTTAATTTCTGGAAGCTTTCCAGTACCTCCCCATTTAGTATTCTGGGTAAGAAGTCCCGTATTTGCATCACTTCAGTTGTCAGCCGTTCCAGGTCCTTCTTTCTGACTTTAACGAACTCTTCTTTGGTTCCCATGTGCTAAAAAATGAAGACCTTTAAGATTATTATATTTCTCTTCAGATGACTAAAACCAGCAGCCCAAGCCGACCTGCTTCTTTTTAGTGCCCCTCTGTTCCTACGGTTTCTACAGCGTGTCTTTAGGTGTCTTCTCCTAGGGGACACGGGTCTGGGTCACACGTGTGTAAAGCAGGTGAAAACGCGAGGGTGTCGGGCCGTGCCACGCACCTCTTCCCCTGCTCTGGGGGCCCAGCCGCCCAGTCTGGGAACCAGCGAGACCCTGGGGCGGTGGGCTGGGCTGACGCCAGCTTCCGACCGCTCGCCGAGTTGGAGGCCTGGAAACTGGGAGACCCAGTCGCTAAGTGCAAGGTCAAAGGGCAGGCGCATGGCTCCAGCGGAGCGCCGGGGTCAAGTGCAAGGTCAAGGGGCAGGGGCGTAGCTCCTGCAGAGCGCAGGGTCAGCCCAGGCGGGCTGTGCGGCCGCACGAAGGCGAAGAGGCCGCCGCAAAGGACCCACTGAACGCCGCGCTGCAACTTAACCTGGCGGCCTCGGCTGCCCGCACGCCGCGGGCGGCGGCACGTGGCCCGGACACGGCCAGGACCAGCTCTGGGTCCGAGAACCCAATCGCCCTCAGGCCGCGTGGGTCACATCCGCAGTCATGAAGCCGCCTTCGCAACGCGCCGGCCGCGTGCTGAGCCAGGCCTTCGAGGGCGGTGAGAAGCCGCGTCCCAGCCCCTCCTGCCCAGTGCATCGGGCCTGCGAACAGCGCTTCGCGTTTGGGCGATGCCCGCCGCGGGCCGACCGCAGGAAGCGGGCCCTCCCCACTGACCCGACAGGCCTCCTCAGCGCCTCCTGCCTCGCCCATGGCCACCGCCTCGGCTCAGTGCGCCTGCGCAGCGCTCTTTGACCCCTGCACGCCAGAAAGCGCGGGAACGAGGCCACGCCGGTCCGAATAGTCCGCAGTACGGAGAGCTGCGAGGTTCAAAGCTCCCGGAGTTTGCACAGCATCCTCTGCCTCGGGATCGATGGGTGGACTCCGGGAGGTCCCACTTCTGATCTTCTGGTTTAGCCCGGGTTAACTGCAGAGTAGACGAAACGTGAAACCCAGAAATAAGTATCAAATAAAATAAATCCGAATAGTCCTTTCTCTTTTGGTGATAGATACTGCTCTGGCCCTGACCCAGCGACCCGCTCCAGGAGCTTTCACTTCAAGAGGTGAACGTTTGTGATCACAAGAGAGTTATTTCTTCCAGGTGACAGTAAGATAACCACCCTAAATTCAGGGGAGTCACCCTACAACGGTAAATTCCCTATAGTCTTGCATGATCCCAAAGTTAGCACAACTTTAAGGACTTCCCCTCTGGGATTAGCAAGGTCTGCACTATTCCCGTTCCCGTAAAGTGCATGTAGAAAGGCCAGACAACCTGTTGGCTCCCAGAACCTGCCCCGGATGCCGGGGGAGAGGTCAGAAGGGGACGTTCTGGCCGCACCACAACCGGCATTGGGTCCAGGATGCCCAATGGGAGACCAGGTGGTTCACTTGCACCCCACACCCCTCCCACCAGATGCGGGGGGAAAAGGTGAGACGGAGCACTGTGCCCTGGACACCTCTGCACCCGCCCCATGATGCTAGGGAGGATGGGTTGGTTCCCTTCGCAGTGCACACACCTGCACCTGCCCCAGGTGCTGGGGGCGAGGGTCCCGCCGTACTCCACATCCCAACCCTGCACCAGCGCATTGGGCACTGGGCACTAGGAGTGCTCTGGCCCTGCCAGAACGACGCGGTAGCCGGCCGGAGGGGCTGCCCGTCAGCCGGCTAAGCAGGGCCCCAGGAGAACCTGCCTTCCCGGGCTCCGCGCCACGGAAACGCGGTGCGCACGCATCGCAGGAGAGCTGCTGGCCTGACGGGGCTTTGCTAAGTGTGCTTCGAGATTCTAGGCCATTTAAGCCAGCCGTCTGTGTCTTTCCGGACAAGACCCGACCCTGGCTAACCTCGCCGCCGACCGCCCTGACCTGCGGCGACCGAAAGACAGCGCCGACACGACGTCGTGGGGCCGGGCGGCTCCTCCCGCGGCCAGAGCCGCTCCCAGAACGCGCGGGCCGGGAACGCGCGGCGCGCGGCGCCTCTATGACGCCATCGGCGCGCGCCGCGCTCTGCGCAAGCGTGGTCGGGCGGCGGCGCTCGGCGGGGTGGCTCAGGCGGCCGCGATGGCCCCCGCCGTGCAGCCCGCCGAGGTCCAGTTTGCTCAGCGGCTGGCGTCCAGCGAGAAGGGCGTCCGCGACCGCGCGGTGAGGAAGCTGCGCCAGTACCTCAGCGTGAAGACGCAGAGCGAGACAGGTGGGCGTCCACGGGGTCCGCCGCGCCACATGGCCGGCGTCGCGGTCGCCAGGGCAAGCGGCGAGCCATCCGCGTGCTGTGCCTGGGCCGTGCTGGGCGGGAACGGCCAAGTCCGGTGGTGTGCCGAAGGTCAGCGGCGGAGCCGAGAACTGGCCCGGGGCTGGTGGCTGGACATCGCGGTTGGTTGCCGGGAGAAGCCGGGCCCGGCCTGGAGGCGCGCGGGCGGGAAGTGGCCAGATGGAGTGCGCTAGCGAGCGCGGGCCGCGGGCTGTGCGCCCAGCACGGCGCCTGCAGGGCAGGAGCTGCGCGGCCCGAGACGGGCGCGGAGACCGTAAGCGCGGCTGGAGGGCTCCCGAGGTGCAGCTGGAAAGCAGGCGGTGGAATGCGGGGAAGTGTTATTTACCCGACTAAAAGGTTCTGGGGACCCTTGAGTGAGCACTTAAGGTATGGACTGCAATGGGCGATGGAGGCCTGCTTATGTTGCATCGAGGTGGCTAAAGTTGGGCTTAGTTACTGCTGATAATAGCACAGTTGAAATTGCTTAAAAGAGCATTACTCCCCACACCCGTTACTCACACAAAACACACACACATATCCCAAATAAGAAAGAAAAGAAAAATTAAGCTTTGGTGGGAAGTCTAAGGAGTGGATCGGAATTCCTGACATCTGTTTGGAATCTCCGTTAGTTTACTCTCCTGGTTTCACATATCTGTAATCCAATGCCTCTTAAACCTAAACTGCTAGCCCAGCACTCTGCATGGTTGTCCCACTAGCACCTCATACTCAGTGCCCAAAGTCCCCCAAAACTTAGTGCTGCTTGTCTGCCTCCTGCTCACTCTGCAGAGAAGCCTACCTCTTCTCCATTCCCATTCAGTTCAATATCACTTCCTCCCTCTTGCCCCCACTCTTGTAGGGTTCTAAGCACCACTAAACACTGCTGTCTATTGTAGCATTTAGATATATTGCTTCTTAATTATCTGTTGATGTGCCATTCTTCCCCCAAATACAGTAAGCTTCCATCTGTTTTCATAGCTTGAAGTGGGGGCATATCCAACTTATGAGGTCCTGGCTGTGGACAAGAACAAAGACAGGTGTGGTACATATGGACCTGAGACATCCAGACAGCCTCTTGCTCACACCACTTTGTGAACAGGCCTAGAACTTCAAATTTGGCATCAGGCTAAGGTAGCCTGACACCAATGTCCTGGGTTCCTGCCTCCTTAGCACCCATCACACCCAGTTACTTGTGTTCATCACTATATGCACATTGCATTTGGTATAATCGGCCTTCAAAAATAACTACAGTAGATGTCTTAGCAAAATAGAGGAGAAAAACCAAGGTCTCTTCCACAGCTAAGCTCCATCAAAATAGAAACACAAGTTTGGAAATAGCTTAGCCCAACATTTGACTCTCATTGACAGGCTCAGGATCTTTTTGCATCTTGTTAGGAAGTATTTTAACTTTCACCAACATAAATAAATAGCTCTATAATCTTTAAAACAAGTTGGAAATCTTTGTACCACTTAAAACAATATTGCTCTTGTGCTTTAAATGTGAGTCCTCACTCACATGAAGTGATCATGGTTTTGGTTCATAACAACTCATTTGTTGTGATTTAGTCATTAATTCCTATATTCAGAAAACATTTGAGAAGCACCAGGTGTGTGCTATTATTATGTACCCTATTCTTGGCACTGAACTAAACAGTCAATCCCTACCTGTCTTTTTTGTCTTGACCTCCTGAATCACTGAGATTACAGGCATGCAACACTACGCCCAGCAATCCCTATCTGTCTTATCAATTCTGCAACTTTAAAATGTTAACATCTGCCAGACAGGATTGTGTGTGCCTGTCATCCCAGCTACTCAGGAGTCTGAGTCAGGAGGATCAAAAGTTCAAGACCAGCCTCAGCAACTTGGTGAGATCCCCATCTCAAAAGATTAAAAAAAAAAAAAAAAAGTAGCTGAGGAAGTAGCTCAGTCATAGAGCATGGGTTCAGTTCCTAGTACTGCACCCACATAAAATTTTCTGCCCCAAAATTGAGGTACATCTTAGCATTTGAATCAACCTGTGATGGTTTCATTCACATCATTGCTTTCTTTGGAGACATAGAAAACAACAGTGTGTCTGGGGTAAGTGGTCTTAGATTTATTAATGGTGATGAGGCAACTCTCTACCTGAAGTCTTGATGAGTAGGAGTTGTTTTGACCCTGGGCTAAGTTAGTGTGACACTGCTCCTATCATAAATGGCTTCTGTGCTTGTGTCCTGGGGAAAATAGTGTTACTATTCATTATATCCTGTGTCTGCATGGCTCACTTTCATGTTCACCTGATTTGTTTTAAAATAACTACCTAGCCAGGCACAATGGCACACACAAATAATCCCAGCAGCTTGGGAGGCTGAGGCAAGAGGATCACAAGTTTGAAGCCAGGCTAAGCAACTAAGCGGGCCCAAGCAACTTGGCAAAACCCTGTTTCAAAATAAAAAGGGTTGGGCTGGGGATGTGGCTCAAGTGGTGGCGCACTTGCCTGGCATGCATGCGGCCTGGGTTCGATCCTCAGCACCACATACAAACAAAGATGTTGTGTCCGCCAAATACTAAAAAATAAATATTAAAAAATTCTCCTTCTCTCTCCCTCTCTCTTAAAAAATAAAATAAAATAAAAAATAAAAAGGGTTGGGAATGTCAGTGGTAAAGCACCTCTGGGTTCAATCCCTAGTACCAAAAAAATAAAATAACTAAACCTAGATGGGCATGGTGGCACACTTGGATAACTATGGCTGAACAGTGAGTTGATCAGAACCACACCCCGCTGTTGAACATGCTTCACTCACAACATGCTTCTCTGATGTGCCTTTCATTTTGACCCTGACCATATGCCTGGTACAGTAAGGAGACTAAGTCCCAAAGGTCAGTGGACAGTTTTCTGTTACTATGCTCTTGTACACAGCAGTTGGGGCCTGCCCAACTGTTGGGTCTCTGCTGTACTTTGTGGCCTCCTTCAGGAGAGATGAGTCAGAATGTGCTTTCACATACCTGCCCACTGTCTGGGCTCTGCTGTTATTTTGGCTTTGTTAGAATCTTCTGTTTTTCCATATAGGTCTCTGTAGCACATCGTATTGTTCCTTTGCCTGTGATATTGAGTGTACCCCATTATTGCTTACCATTGGTTTGAGAACTATCTAGAGATAAACATACACCAAGCAGCTTTAAGTAAGAAAAGCCAGAATACAGAAGAATGTCATACTTACGTTCTAACACGTAGCCATGCTTTTCCACAATACAAGTAACTGTTCTGCACATGCATAGGAAAGATCTAGAAACAGAAGGCAGATAGCAGTGGCCTCTATGGAGAGGAAACGGGATTTGGGAGGCCGTGAACAAGGCACTCTTGACTATGTAACTTTGGTAGTGTGTGAATGTTTTGTAATAAAAATGTGTTTTTACTAGGACTCTTCAGTTGCCAATCACCAGAACCTCCAAGCCACACTAGCTTTAAGTGGAAATTGAAGAGCAGCTTCTTGCAGCCAGCCAGTGGCACCAGAGCCCCATGTTTCTCCACTGAGACTCTGCTCCCTGGGGAGACTCCACTCTCAGGCAGGCTGTCTTCTTTTGAGGGTGGCTGAGCACAGGAAACGCTTGTGTGCTCCAAGCCTAGTGGAAGAGAGACTTCCTGGAGCCTGAGCAGAGGGCCATTTGCTGTTGAGCAGTCCCCTGGCCCAGAGAATTCCTGCTAATCTGACTTAAGCCCCTACTGCTTCTTCCTCCCCTCTGTGTAGGGTGAACCCCACCAACCTCTGCCCCCTCCATATCCCTGCCCTGAAATTGGGCAGGAAATAACCGTGCATCTACTTCAGAACCAGCCACAAAAACCCAGAGTGCCAGGCCCTGGCCTCACAGTAACCCAGCTCCTTTAATCCTCTTTGCTTGTAAGTTCTTTAACATTTATGGCATCCTTTTTGTCTTTTTGTTAAGGAATATTTCAAACATAAAAAGTGTTCTCATTTTTTTTTTTAAGTTGTAGATGGACACAATACCTGTATTTTATTTATTTATATGTGGTGCTGAGAATCGAACCCAGTGCCTCACACATGCTAGGCAAGCGCTCTATACCACTGAGCTACAACCCTAGTCCAAATGTCCTCATTTCTCTGCTTTGGCATTTGCCAGTGCCCAGCCAGATTGTCTGCCCTTTCCTCCTTCCCTCTAAGTTCTTGTGAACCAGAGCCCAGGCATCTCACTCCATTTCCAGACACCTCAACATATATGTCTGAAAGATAAGGACTCATAGCCAGAGTACCCTCCTCATACCTTAAAAACATCCTTAATAGCATGTAATACCCAGTCTGCTGATTTTTATGACAAATCAGAATCCAAATAAGACTCACCTGTTGCATTTGACTGATGTCTGCTAATTCCAACAGGTCTTACACATCTTTTTTTTCCATACAGTTTATTTGTTGGAGGACTGGTCATTTGTCCTGTAGACTCACACATTTGAGGTTTTGCCAACTACATCACAAGGTCATCTTTAACTTGTTCCTCTACCCCCTGGATTTTCTATAAGCTGGTGTTACTAGGTAGGTTTAACACAGCTCAGGTTTTGTTTTAAGTTCCTCAGTGCATTTTGCCTAATGTTTTAGCAGTCATGATCCTTGCTCAGGTCCACTAGTTCACTAGGGACTTAAGCAGTCTTTGAATTTGATCAAAAATAAAAAATGTTGGGCTGGGGATGTGGCTTCAGTGGTAGCGCGCTCGCCTGGCATACGTGCGGCCTGGGTTCAATCCTCAGCACCACATACAAACAAAGATGTTGTGCCCGCCGAAAACTTAAAATAAATAAATAAATAAATGTTTAAAAAAAGTTCTCTCTCTCTCACTCTTTAAAAAAGAAGAAGAAACTGAGTGAAACCATGTCTCAAAAAGAATTTTTTTTTTTAAATAAAAAATGTTACTGTTACCACTACAGTTGGCTGGGCTCTGGTGGATTTTATGTTGTTGATGTAAGATCCCTACATGTGGGCTGAGGATGTGGCTCAAGTGGTAGTGCACTCGCCTAGCATGCATGAGGCATTGGGTTCGATTCTCAGCACCACATAAAAATAAAATAAAGATCCCTACATGTGACTCATTTGTAACAGAAGGGAGGAAAACCGGCCTTTACCTCTTTTGTGTAGCTCTTGAAGGGCATGTACTTGAATTTCACTATAGTTTCTGATATTTTGATGTTAAGTGGGAAACTGTCACAAAAGAATCAAGACCAGGGCTGGGGCTAGAGCTCGGTGCTAGAGCACTTGCCTAGTACATGTGAGATACTGGGTTTGATTCTCAGCACTGCATATAAATAAGTGAGTAAAATAAAAGTCCATCAATATCTAAATTTTTTTTTTTTTTTTTTTTTAAAGAATCAAGGGGCTGGGGATATGGCTCAAGCGGTAGCGCGCTCGCCTGGCATGCGTGCGGCCCAGATTCGATCCTCAGCACCAAATACAAACAAAGATGTTGTGTCCGCCGAAAACTAAAAAATAAATACTAAAAAATTCTCTCTCTCCTCAAAAAAAAAAAAAAAGAATCAAGATCATCTTAAAATTATTGATGTGAGGAAATTTTTATTTTTAATAAAATGTATAAAATGGAGTAAACTCATTTTGAATACACCAAATATCAGTCCATCATTATCTCTGAAGTGTTGCAATCACACCGATTCCAAATCCATGCTACTTTTTACATTCATCTATTATATCCCAGTCTGCTACTCCCAAAGATTGTCCCCATTATTCCTAGTAAGATATCAGTGAAAACCATTTGTAGCACATGGAAACTTAAGGATATTGGTTCTCTGGCCCATGGTCTTGAGATCCAGGAGTGGGCACCTGCCTCTCATTTCTGATTCCTTGTGTGGCTCAGAATGTTTCATGGCTCCTGGGTTGGTTACAGGCTGAAGGAGCCTGGTGGTTCATTCCTACGTAGCAAAGCAGAGGTGGGGCCTCTGAGGAGCTAGAGGGAGAATAAGGCCAACCCAGGGCTACACTCAATATCAGCTAAAATTGCCCAGCAAGCAACAGCTGTCCCGGGGAAGGAGACTAGGGACAGCTGCATTTAACCTCACGGTAGGATCCTTAAAATTAAGGGGTACTGGGCTGGGGTTGTGGCTGAGAGACATAGTGCTTGCCTAGCATGCATGAGGTACTGGGTTCGATCCACAGGATCTTTCCTAGTCCTTTGACTTTCGGGTCTGTTATTGAGAGCCCCTGCATCCTCAGCCTGTCTGGCTTTCTGTTCTTCAGTGGGTCTGCCAATTGCTAGACTTAGTGTGACTGGTAATCCTGCATCATTTGTCAGATTTGCAGTACTAAGCAGGCAGTGCTTGAGGCGGGTGCTGATTCTGTAAATGGCCACCTCATGGGCTCTGTCTGGTTTTGGTTTGGACGGAGTTGGTTGTGCTGGAGATCAAACCCAGGACCTCAGAATCAAACCCGGCAGGCACTGTACCCCTGAGCTGCACCCTCAGCCCCGGGGGTTGATTTTGTTGTGATCACAAGTGCTTCCTTGTGTTTCTTGACTGTTGAGGACTTGTCATCATAGCTCCCTCTCCAAGGCTGAACTATCTGTGCGGTTCATGTGTTCATTGTAACATAGGAAACCTGTCGTTCAAATTTAAGAAACAAGGCTTAGGGTTGGAAGAGAATTAGAAGCGTGTGGTAATGTTTTCACCACTACTGTGGCCCTTTTAGGCTTTAAGAAAGGAAATACATAGACTCTAAAATAAGATTTTTGTTGTTTTTTTTTTTGTGTGTGTGTGTGTGTGCGCACGCGCGCGTGCTCTTTTGCCCTGCAGGAGGTTTCAGCCAAGAAGAACTCCTAAAAATATGGAAAGGACTCTTCTACTGCATGTGGGTGCAGGACGAACCCCTTCTGCAGGTAACACAGCCCCTTTGTCGTGTTCCTGGACCTTTGGCACGCTGGCTAAGAGAGACTTGATCTTGACCCTCAGTCAGTGCCCTGGCATACCTAAGCAGATTGGGAATGAGTGCCTCCAGGAGCCGGTTTCTCAGCTCGTCTGAACAGAAAGGGATGCTGCACCAGCTTTTAGGTTAATCATCTTTCAAATACAATGGATATTCTAAGTCGTAAACTTCTGTCATCATTTCATAGATTCCATGGTAGGTTTTGCATTATGTGTTTTAAAGTTTCTGTTTCTTCTCTCTCGAGTTTACTCCTTGTAGACAAAAATGTGTGATAGGAAGCACTAATCTTAAGAAACTGCGAGGTGTAGGCTCCACGCCTGCCTCTGCCACCGTGTGGCTGGTATTGGGGATAAGGTAGCTACCTGTTCGCCTTCCGTCCTTCACAGAGCATGTGACCAGGCCCTTGTGGCTAAAGCCTCTCTAACCACTAACCATGGAAACTGCGCCACTCACCAAGTGTGTTGTGTGAGCCTTGGTGCCCATCTGTGGAGTACACTCGGCCCCACCGCCAGTGCTACAGTTAGAGAATGCTCATAGAAAACTGCCTTCTGAAAGCAGATGCGCCTCTGGTGGCGGAAATGTGCAAGCCTTTGTTGTCAGGTCCTCCTGCACAGTTTCCTGCTGGGCTCCTCCGTGCAGCCCTGCCACTGCACCCATGCCGGGTATCAGCTTGTCTGGATTCTCATATTCACTCTACTCAGCATATTTTGAGTAGGTTAGCAGGACAAAACATTTTTAAATTCATTCAAAAGTAACAACCAGCAGCTTTAGTGAAGAAAGAACCAACAAACAACAACATTTTCAAGTCTGGAGTCCATTTTAAAAGGAAGGAAAATTAGGTGAAGTGTGAGCAGTATCACTGAGGACCATTCATGCCCAGGGACCTCGTGGACAGAAGGCTTGCTGCCAGGCAGGCTTCTCCACAGGTCGCGCCCACTGCGCTCTCCCGAAACAGGCCCTGCTGTGCTTTGGCGAGCATGTCTTCAGAGGGCACTCCTGGCAGAGCGGACCCTAGGAGGGTCCTATCTAACCTTTATTTTCCAACCTACTCTGGCCTCGCCAGACTTTTTTGTCCCACAAATTAGGTCTCTGGAGTGAGAACCCCAGTGTTCAGCCCCCAGGGAGGGGACCCTGTGTTTTCTGTCTTTCACAGCATTTAAAGATTTTGATACAATCTCAGCTTGATTGCAGTTTTAAAGCCAGGGATTGACAGCTAGCGTGGGCCTTTGGTGGGTCGTTGAACAGCTTACTACATGCTTTCAAACCCACAGCATAGCCTGTTCCCACACACACATGAAGTCAGCACAGTTGAGGTCTCACGCTTGGAGACACCAGGTGCTCACAGCCTCACCCCTTTGGTGGCAGCCACTAGAGCAGGAGGCACAGGCTTTCCCGCCAGCAGGGTGGGAGGAGGATGCAGGCCACAGTGCTGCCTTGGTGGTACAACACGTAATAACCCCGATGTTTCTCCCCAACCCCACCTTTGCAGGAGGAGCTAGCGAACTCTATTTCCCAACTCATCCATGTTGTTAACAGCTCAGAGGCTCGTAAGTCCTGATGTTTTCATGACTTTCAAAACTTCCTTGTTCATCACATTTGGTAATTTGCCTGGGAAACCTAGTCAGTGTTGTTTCTTTTCCTTCCTTCAGAGTCCCCATTTCCCAGGGCATTGGTTTAACATGAGCCTGGTGCTATGTTATATGGGCATCAGGCAACAAGCCTTTCTTGTTTTAAAAGCTTGCAGACGGAGGTAGCAACTTCTAAGACAGTATGGGGGCACCTTGTGTACAGTCAATGGACACGCAAAGACTAGCGCCTCAGCCAGGTTCTGAGTCACTTGGGCACTCTCACAGCTGTCCATTCACACTCCAGCTTGTTTGGTCACCTCTGGCAGGTGCATGCTCCCCAAGGTTAGATAGAGGACAACACTGGTAGCAAACTACAAGGAAACTTCTCTACCAAAAAGAAGACAGAGGGAAAATTAAGATTGCTGAGACAGACTTGAATTATTTATAAAGGAAGAAAGGATGACAGTGTGTTCTGCTTAGCACGCCCCAGAGCAAAACCTTCACAGTGGCTTGAGAAACTGCAGTGGTTCTGGGTTCAGCTCACAGTGAAGGAAATTGAATCATGCATAGTATAGGCTTGATGTATTAAGAAAGAATTTTACTCTGAAAAGTAGTAAATCCAAGAAAGAAACCAGCAAGAGTTTCCAGTGGGAACGTGCTAGCATCAAGGCTCAGAAGAGAGGACTCGAGTGCCCTGTGCTAAAGCTTTCCCAAATGATACCTAGCACAGACGGAAAGTGGAGCCTACGAGGATCGTGTGAGTGCTCATCAGGATGAGTGTGTGTTTTAAAGGGTGCCATAGAAAGGGCCTGCAGTGTGGATCAGGGAATTTGGATTTTATATAAACGTGGCTTTTCAGTAGGTAAGGTGCTCCAGAGAATGCTCTGGTAGGGAGGTATCACTAGCCTCCTGGTATTTTAATCTATTTATCTTAATGTAAAGGAAATTATCAAGTGTATTCAGTTATTGACCAGATTGTTTAACTTCACAAGAATTTTTGAGACAAGTAAATAACCTAGTTTCTCCTCACTCTTTTCTTACTATGTGGTCTACCCTAACATGGGAACCGAGCTCTCAGAGCCTCTTGTTTCCCTGCAGAGCACCTGTTCATTCAGACCTTCTGGCAAACCATGAATCGAGAATGGAAGGGAATAGACAAGCTGCGCCTGGACAAATACTACATGGTAAGGTCAGCATGCCTTTGTCCACGTTAACTTTAAGACTTCATGTGCAGCCAGGTGCAGTGGCACAAGCCTGTGATCCCAGCTGCCTAGGAGGCTGAGCCAGGATGATCAGACATTCAAGGCCCACCTCAGCAACTTGGAGAGACAGTGTCTCAAAATAGTCTGGGCATGTAGCTCAGTGGTAGAGCACTTGCCTATCATGCACAAGGCCCTGGGTTCATTCCCCAGTACTGAGAAGAAAAGGCTCCTGTGCAAAAAGAATGTTCTGCATCATAAAACCAATAGAGGGGAGTTAGGGTTTAGCTCAGTGGCCAGGCACTTGCCCACTGTGCACAAGGACCTGGGTTTGATCACTAGTGCTGTGGGGGGGAAAAAAATTATTAATAAACAGTGGAGCGCTTGTCTGAAGTAGAGCAGCATCGGGTATTTATAGAAGGTTCTCTGCAGCTCTTCTAGCTGTCAAGGAAGCACTTGGGGATCATTAGTGAACAAAATATATCATTATATTTATTATGGATATTGTTTTGTTTTTCGGATCCAGACAATGCACCAATTTCATTTGATATCCTTATTCTGCCAAACTGATTAACATTTCTTTGCCTTTTGTAACAAAAATTGTCTCTTTAGCTGATTCGCCTGGTCCTGAGGCAGTCTTTTGAAGTTCTGAAACGGAATGGCTGGGAGGAAAGGTTGGTGAACATTTTGAGTTAGCATTTGGTGACCCTCGAGACCAGTGAAGAAAGCCCGGGGGTTACCTCAGCAGTAGCACACTTGGTACACACAAGGCCTGGCTGATCTTCAGTGACACCAGAAAACACTTGTAAGATAATAGGGTGCTTTCTAAAGCTTTTCAGTTGATCAGAACTCCTGAATTGTCTGGTGTACAGTCATGCCCTAGAGTGATGTGAGGAGCAAGGCGTCCTTCCTCAGGGAGGGGTCCAAGCCCTGTGAAGGCACAAAGCACCTGGCAGGTGTGGCGGGCAATACTTCATGCTGGTTTAGTGGTTGCCTTCCCTGGACATCTTCCTTGGCCTTGTCTTTATTGTTATGCAGTATGAGTTCTCACCTAAGTAATTTTGTTTTCTCTTGGGGATGAGAGTGTTGGCATGCTGTCGTTAAAAGAATTATATGGTTTGGTTTTTTTTTTTTTCTTTAGCCGAATCAAGCTTTTTTTGGATGTTCTGATGAAGGAGATCCTGTGTCCTGAGAGCCAGTCTCCTGATGGAGTGAGGTTCCATTTCATCGATATTTATTTGGACGAACTATCCAAAGTGGGAGGAAAAGAGGTAAGAAACAGTTGGGCATGCTGGCAGCAGTGTGACAAGACCACAGGTGCTCGGAAGAGTTGTCTGCAAAGTGCCGCCCCTTGGCACTTGATACCAGTGACATTAGTAGCAGAGTGGGTCCAGCCTCTCCGAGTCATTCCCCACAGGGAATGTGCACCAGGATGCGTGTGGCAGTCCTGTTCGTATAACAGAAGTGAGCCAGGCACAGTGTTACGTGCCTGTGATCCCAGTGACTCTGGAGCCTGAGGCAGGAGGGTCATTTGAGCCCTGGATTTCAGGACCAATATAGCAAGACTCTTGAGAGCTGCGCATGGTGGCACACGCCTGTAATCCAGCAGCTTAGGAGGCTAAGACAGGAGGATCACAAGTTCAGGGCCAGCCTCAGCAACTTAGTGAGAGGCCCTAAGCAACTTAACAAGACCCTGTCTCAATTTTTAAGAAATAAAGTAAAAAGGACTGGGGATATGGTTCAGTGGTTCAGCACCCCTTGGTTCAATTCCTGATGGCAAAAAAAGAGACAGAAAGGAAAAGAAACAGTTAAAAATACCCTTCAGAGAATTCAGGAATGAGGAGAAATCCTCAGGATATAGTGAGGATTTTCAAAGCACCAGGGGGAAAAGGCAACAGACAAAGCATGTTTTAGTCAGCTCTTTCACCACTGTGACTAAAGGATCTGACCAGAACAATTCTAGGGGGAGAAAAGTTTATTTAGGGTTCGCAGTTTCAGAGGTCTTAGTCCAAAGAAGGCTGACTCCATTCTTCAGGCCTCGAGGTGAGGCTGAACATCATGGCAGGAGAGAGTGGCAGAGGGAAGCAGCTCACATGATGATCAGAAAGCAGAGAAAAAGACTACTCTCCAAAAACAAAATATATCCTACAAAGCCAGGCCCCCAGTGTCCCATCCCCTCTAGCCATACCCCACCTTCCCTCAGTTACCATTTAATTAATCTCATCAGGTAATGAATTCATCGATTGGGTTAAGGCTCTTGTAATCCAACTAATTCTTCTCAGCATCTTCTTGCATTTTCTCACATTAGCTCTGGGGGACACTTCACACCCAAACCATAACATATACAAATGGTATGAAGTGTATTTTTAGTATATAGATAATTATCTAACATTGAGAAGATGAACAATTTTGATTTTTTTCTTTTACAAATGTTCTGTAGAGATTTTGTTGTTGTCGTTGTTGTTGTCGTCGTCGTCGTCATTGTCATTGTTAAAAGAAACCGTAGCCGGACACAGTTGCTCACACCTGTAATCCCAGCAGCTTGGGAGGCTGAGGCAGGAGGAGCAAAAGTTCAAAGCCAGCCTCAGTAACTTACAAGGCCCTAAGCAATTCAGCAAGACCCTGTCTCTAAATAAAATACAAAAAGGACTGGGGATGTTGCTTGGTAGTTAAGCGCCCCTGGGTTCACTCTCTGGTACCAAAAAAAAGAATAAGAAAGCCTTCATCTCACACTTTGGGGTAGTACCCACGTAGAACTTCTTGTAGGGAGAAAGCCTGTGTATTGCAGGATAGTGCTGGCTGGGCTAGTGGTGCTTGGTGTTACTGTACTAAGGTACCCAGAAGGTTGGAGAATGGCTGTGACTTTGAGCCTACCAGGCCTCTGTGGCGTAGCACATCTGGGGCTGGAAGACAGGAATCACTGCATCTCTCGCTGCAGATGCACAGAACGGTTCCCTTTCCAGTATGTCAGGAAGGAAAGGGGGCTGGAGTTTTGTTTTGTTTTATTTCAATCTTTTTTTCTTATTTAATGTCTAAATTACAGCTTTTGGCAGATCAGAACCTCAAGTTTATTGACCCATTCTGCAAAATTGCTGCCAAGACCAAGGAGTAAGTGGCTCATCACGTGTTTGTACTGCTTTGGTGGATACTCAGAGGTGGGTGGGATCCTGTTCTGAGGCAGGGTGCAGGACAGCTAGGATGAATGTCCAGAGCAAAGAATGCGCAGTATTGATTCGCATTAATGAGGCCTTTGAAGCAGGAATTTGGATTCCTGCTTCAGGGTTTGACCCGCTTGTTCCTGGAGTTCTGCCCACTGTGCATTCATGGCCTACCATCCCATGGCATGTGGGTGGCTCCTCACAGGTGCCTGCTGACCGCTGGTAGTGGCCCCACAGGTGCCGCACAGTGCTGCTCTGCTGTTCATCTGCTGCACTCCTCTTGTGCAAGGTCCAGATGGTGTGTTTTAATTGCGTTCTCTCCGCTGTGCTTCTGCCCTCAGCCACACACTGGTACAGACTATAGCTAGGGGTGTTTTTGAAGTCATTGTAGATCAGTCTCCTCTTGTACCTGAAGACACAGTGGAGGAACAGAAAACCAAAGTGGGTGATGGTGACCTCTCTGAAGAGGAGACTTTTGAAAACGAGGCAACTTGGAAAAAAGTAGTTAGCAGAAAGAAGACAGGTGAGACTTCCTATAGTGGTCTTTCTTCCGTCTTTGGGGGTTCTGTTGTTGTTTTTAATTCTCATCAAGCAAACATTTCTTAAATACTTGCTAACCAGGCTCAGTGGTGCACACCTGTAATCCCAACAGCTCTGGAGGCTGAGGCAGGAGGATTACAAGTTCAAAGCCAGCCTCAGCAATTTAGCAAGGCCCTAAGCAACTTAGTGAGACCCTGTCTCTAAATAAAATATAAAAAGGGCTTGGGGATGTGGCTCCGTGGTTAAGTGCCCCTGGGTTCAATTCCCAGTACAAAAAAAATAAATAATAAAACACTTGGTGGCTTCTTAGTGAAGATAATACAGAGTTGGCTCATGGAATATGGCTCTGCCCAGACCCCTCCCTAGAAAGAGAGTCAGAGAGTCGGGAGCGTGAAGACACTTGCTCCCATTGGGGACCTGGGGAGCCCCAAGCCCACACCTTTTGTATCTTCTGGGAGCTGAGTTCTGTGAGGGCTCCATCATTGTCCTTGCTCATATGTTGGGGTCTTCTCATTGGTTCTGTTTCATTTGATGTGTCTGAACACCCTGGTGTGGACACTTGTCTGCTATAGCCTCCTCCGCAGAGCTCTGCAGGTGGTCAGAAATGTGCTCCCCTTCTAGCAGCTCTTATTTCCTGTCTTTAGATGTTTAGATGCTCACTGTGGACTGACACTGCTCTTATACTGTTCTGTGTCCTGAGGTTCTGAGGTTGTGGGCCATCAAAACCCCCACAGTGGTGTGAAGTAAATGGTTAGGTCAGAGTTCACCACCTTTTTTTTTCCCCCATTTATTTTTTAGTTGTAGGTGAACACAATGTCTTTATTTTATTTTTATGTGGTGCTGAGGATTAAACCCAGTGCCTCACACATGCTAGGCAAGTGCTTGGCCACTAAGCTACAGCCCCAACCCTAGAGTTTGCCACCTTTTGAAATGCATGTTGCCATTGAGAAGCAGAAGTTCAGGGATGAGCGGCAGGGAAGGAAGTGGAAATGTTGGGGAATGATATTGGCCAAATTATATTGTTAGATTGTGTGCATGTACAAACATGTAACAGTAGATCTCACTATTATGTATAGCTATAATGCACCAATAAAAGAAGGAAATTTGGGGGCTAAAGGTACAGCCTAGTGGTAGAACACTTCTAGCATGCTCAAGGTCCTGTGTTCCGTCCCCTAGCAAAGGAGGCTCAATATTATTTTTTTTTAAAGACCAATATTTGTTGTGGAAAATCAATATTATATTTGCCTTAAAAAAATCTGGAAGGGGAGCTGGGGTTGTGACTCAGTGGCAGAGTAGTTGCCTAGCATATGTGAGGTTTGATTCTCAGCACTGTGTATAAATAAATGGACAAAATAAAGGCCCATTTAAAAAAAAAAAAAAAAAGGAATCTCTTTTAAAAAAAAAAAAAAAAGATCTGGAAGGTGCACATCGGTAACCCCAGCAACTCAAGAGACTTAGGCCGGAGGATCGTGAGTTCAAAGCCAGCCTCAAAAATGGTGAGGTTTTGAGCAACTCAGTGAGATCCTGTCTCTAAATAAAATGCAAAATGGGGCTGGGGATGTAACTCAGTGGTTGAGTGCCCCTGAGTTCAACCCCTGGTATCAAAAAAAATTTTTTAAGGCTGGGGATGTGGGGGCTGGGGATATAGCTCAGTTGGTGGAGTGCTTGTCTCACATGCAAAAGGCCCTGGGTTCAATCTCCACCACCACCAAAAAGGGGGGTGGGGTGGCTGAGATGTGTCTCGGTGTTTAAGTGCCCCTGGAGTGCCCCAATATCAAAAAACAAGGATAGACTGGAGTGTTAGTAGCCCAGGTGGCAGGATTGAGCAAGTCCTAGTGTGGCCTCAGGAAAAATTGCCAATCTAGTACAGATTGAGCATCCCTCATCCAATATGTTCTCAAATCTGAAACTTTTGAAGCATCAATGTGACACTCAAAAAGTTTCAAATTCTGGAGCATCTCAGACTTTTGGATTAGGAATATTCAGCAGTTCCGTCTGTGCAAATGTTTCAAAATCCAGAAAGCTCCTAAATCTGAAATGCATCTGATCCCGCATGTAAGGTAAAAGCTTCTGAAGCTGTAGAACAGATTTCCACCTAGAACTGACCACAGACTCTCAAGTCCATTCACCTCCTCACAGTCAAGAGCAGCACAGAGCTGTGGTCCATCTGCCTGAGTGCCTCAAGAGCTTCCCTTCCCCTCAGCCACAGGCAGTAGCCAGGACAGCCTATGGCAGGGAAGTGGAGGTAGCAGCAACTTATGTGGGTTTGTCTGTGGTGTCACCACAAGGAGGAGGGCCAGGAGCAGTGTGCTTCCTCCAGGGTTCGTGCTCTTCCCAGGACCAAATGACCCAAACCCCTTTGGGAGATTATCAAGTGCAGGTGCAGGGTTGTCTCTGAGAAGAAACATTTGTTTTCATCTGGGTAAACACTGCTCCTGGGGAAGCATCATACTGCATATCTGACATATCAAGAATCTTGACCTTGGGTGTATTTTGACAGCACTGAGCAAATGCCCCTCCAGGAGAGATGGAATCAGTGATAAAAGAGGAAGAAAGGACTGTGGTACCTTGGAGGACATGGGGCTACTTCTCCAGGTGGGTGTTTGCTTTTTATAGAATATAGACTTACTGCGTGGCCTGGCAAGAGAATTAGGGTCAAAGCTAATCATGCTGTAGAGCCTGGCGTGTGAAGCTCTTAATCACGTCTGTCACTGAAGTTCCCTTCCTTAGAATGAGCTTACTGAAGACTAGTTTAAGTAGTGTGGAATTTTGAAAGCTCTCGGTCCCCATTTTAATTGCTAAGATCTACAGAGCCAGCTCCAGCAGTCCTTTTCGAATAAGATTTTATTGTTCTACCAAGTACAGATTAGAAATCTAGATTAAACTTAAAAAGAAGCACATCTAGGAGAATTTGGTGATGTGCCTTATCTCACAGTTTAAAGGGGGTATGGAATGCTCACTGCCTGGCTTCTCCTAGATGAAAGATAGCTGGGAGGTGACTTTCAAAGATGGTTCCCACCCTGGTCCCTGCCTCAGCACAAGATTGCAGAGCCTTTCTCTGGTGCCTAGGGGTCTTATTGGAAGATGTGAACTTCCAAAGTCAAGCATGTGGCTTTGCTATAAGGCTGTTGTTTTGTGATGTAGTTTGACTATAAGGCTGTTGCGGACCGACTCTTGGAAATAACCCATAAGAAAAACATTCCTCCCTTCAACCGGAAACGTCTCTACAAACTCATCAAAAAGTAAGTGGTCGGGTGGGCTCCTTTGAGTCTTGTGACACAGGCAGCTGTCATCGTGATCACTTTGTGTCCTTTGGGGTTTGGGGGGTTTTTGTTGTTGTTATCGTTGTTATAGTAGATGGCACAATATCTTTATTTTATTTCGTTTGTTTACTTTTATGTGGTGCTGAGGATCAAACCCAGCACCTCGCACGTGCTAGGCTAGGGCTCTATCGCTGAGCCCCAGCCCCAGCAATGTAATAAACACATAAACTGAAGACCTAATGAAAACAGCTGGCTCTTGCCCCTCGAGTTCTATTCTTCAGATGCAGCCATGCTCATGTCTTTTTGCTGTTTTTGTTTTGTTTTGTTTTGTGGTATGAGCTACATGAGACAGGGCCTCGCTAAGATGCTGAGGTTGGCCTGGAACTTGTGGTCCTCCTGCCTCAGCCTCCTAAGCAGTGGGATGTGCCACCACACCTGGCTTTTCACTGTTTTATAACAGCATCAATGTAAAAAGAAGACTGCTGGTGTCTGTAAGTCATGGGTGAAGAGACTGAAGTCAAATGCTGTCCAAGAGTCCTACGTTGCTGTGCTAAGATGGGTGGGGGTCGCCTCCCTTGCCTTCTCCTCCAGGGGTTAGGCCAACATGGTGCACTGATTTAGTGGTTGGTGTCAGTGCACAGAGGCATGTCAGTCATGCACCATGGAGCCCGTGGCACATTATGACCCAAGACAAGTAACAACTGTCTGATCACACTCTATAGTGTGGGCACTGATGTGAGCACTGTCGTTTCTTTTTCCATGTTAAAAAGACCCCCAGGGGCTGGTGATGTGGCTCAAGCGGTAGCGCGCTCGCCTGGCATGCGTGTGGCCCGGGTTCGATCCTCAGCACCACATACAAACAAAGATGTTGTGTCTGCCGAAAACTAAAAAATAAATATTAAAATATTCTCTCTCTCTCTCTCTAAAAAAAAAAGACCCCCAGAAGGTAGCTTCTATAACTTGCCCCGTTGTATAGCTGGGTGACTGAAGGCCACAGCATCAGCGCTCAGCCCTGACTTTCTTGTTCTAATGCACCAAAATTGTATAAGAACACCACTTGGCATATCTCCATGGGACAGTTAAACATAATTAGAGATTTAAGTTCTTTTACCTTCAGAAACAAGTGAGGGAAAATTGGGTTTCAGTTGGGCACTGTGGTGTACATCTTTAATCCCAGCCACTTGAGAGGCTGAGGTGGGAAGATCTCATGTGTGGGCCAGACTGAGCAACCTTGCAAGACCCTGTCTCAAAATAAAATACAAAAAGGGCTGGAGATGTAGCTCAGGGGTAGAGCACTTGCAAGACAGACACTGTCCTTGATGTGCATGGTGATCAAGGGTGATTTTGTCCGGGTCTCTCCCTTGTCTGGACACATGTTCTGGGATTCCTCTTTGGCCCCCTGCTGGAGAAGGGAGTGGGCTAAGAGTAGCTGAAGCCTGCCTGTGTTATGAGTTCAATGCATGAGTCTGTGCAAGACAGAAGGAAGTGTTTCTCTATGAACTTTTGTGTTCTCTTTCAGGTTCCAAGGCCTTTCTGAAGGTGAGGAGAGTCCGCATAGTAATTCAGGATGTTCTTCTTGAACATCTCTGCCAGGCATTGGGATAGGGGTTGGACAGGGCACTTATTGAAAGCTCTTGGGAGCTGGTAGCCCTGACCTGTGTTCTTCCTGGAGCACTTGACACAGAGGCCAGGAATGCAAGTGTAGCACCCTTTATAACCTGCCCACCTTGCCCTGGGCACCCCATAAATAAATGCCAGGGAGCAGGCTGCCCCTTGTTTGGGTTTTTATTATGTTTTGACCAGGCAGATTTCTGTTGGGCTAGGGAGATTCCAGTTGGTCCTTCATGAAGAAGGAAGTCTGCCTCTGGATCCCTTTACTATGCTATTATGACCTTTTGTCCCCAAGGGAAAGCTGCTGTGCTGTGGGTTACCTCTGGATGAGTGATGAACCCAAGCCTCCCTCATCCACTGGACGCTTGGAATTGGGGAAAGCCAAGAGCAAGTGGAGTCAGGAGACTGCCTGGCCCAGTCCAGCCCCCAGGACTGAGCCACAGAGGGTTACCCACGGTTGATAAAAATCCACAAAGCTTTATTAAGTGTGTACTTACTGTGTCAGCGGCTTCCAGGTTTAGGGTGGTGGAGATGAGGCAGACATCAAGATTTAAAGTCTCATCTGGCTAGCTTGGGCAGGGGCCAGCTCCAAGACTCCAGGGCAGAAGACCTCAGGAAGCTGAGAGGTGGCTCTGGTGTCTCGCAGGTGGTATATCTCAACTCAGTTTTCCTGAGGACATTGCTGCTGATGAAGGTGATCAAGCTCTCAGTCAAAGAAGACATAAGAAAAAAAGACGTAAGCTCTTAGAGAAAGCTGACTTGGAGAAGGAAACAGGTGAGCTGGAGGGCTTCAGAGCAGGGCACACCGGGCTGAGGGTGGTGGAGTGGGTGCGCTGTTGAGGTCCAGAGAACTTGAGATAGCACACAAATCATGGGCACAGCAGAAAGTTTCATTTTGGTGTGTGTTTCTTTCTTTTTCTTTCTTTCTTTCTTTTTTTTTCCCCCCTTTTTCTTATTGTTGTTTTTGTTTTGGTTCCAGGGATTAAACGCTGGGTGCTTAACCAATGAGCCACAACCCCAGATCTTTTTATTTTCTATTTTGGGTCAGGGCCTCACTGAGTTGCCAAGACTAGCTTTGAGCTTTTATTCCTGCCTTAGCCTCCTGAGCTGCTGGGATTGCAGGCAGGTGCCACTGTGCCTGGCAGAGTGTCCATTTTAAATGGCTAAAGCATAAACAGTTTTTTCCCCACGTTTTGTTGTTTTCTATGGAACCAGGGCACCAGCTCAACTCCTCCACTTGTGGCCGCATCTTCAGGGGAAGGAAAACGAGGACAAGATGTGGAGACTAGAGCCTCTGCCCTGTGGAGCAGGGATGTGCCAGGGTTTCTCTAGACTCCTGCCTCGGCCTTGGAGTAGGGCTTTCATGGTGGCTTCTACCTTACGGCCATCACATTATTAGAAGCCTGGCTCCTTCAGTCCCCTTCCAGTGAAAGGGATGGGGAGGCTTGCAGTCACAGCTGCAAGGGGAGAAGGAGACAAGCCTGTGGAGGCACCAGGTGCACCCAGGAGGTCAGAACTCTTCTAGAAGTAGATGTCACAGGACCCACGCACAGCCTGGGGTGTGGCTCAGTGACAGAGAGCTGGCCTTGTATACTTGAGGCCCTGGGTGCCAGTCCAGTCAGGCAAGGCTGTCCCCAGCCCTGGGGAGCTTTTTTACTGCTGTCTGTCTTTACAGGAAACAGAGTCTTTCTTGCTGAGGAAAAGGACAGTGAAGGCCGCATTCAGAAAAGAAAAAGGAAAAAAAAGAAGAGGAGCCACCCCCAGCCTGAGACTCTGGACCTGAGGGACACAGCCTCACCCTCAGCACAGAGCAGGGGCGGGGAGCCTGAGCCTGCTCAGAGGCAGGTCCCCCAAGTGCGAGCGGCCGAGTCCAGCACCAGGGAGGAGAGCAGCTCGGAGCACCCCGCCTCCGTCCCCACACGTGGCAGGAAGAATCAGCTGAAGAGGAAGAGCCTGGGCGCACAGGGAGAGATCCGGGACCCCACAGAGCTGCCTCTGGAGGACAAGGCCCAGAGTGGCCCTGGCAGCAGCCATCCTCATGGACCTGCTGCCAGAGGCTCCCCAACAGATGGAACCCAAGTCCCAAAAAGGAAGAGGAAGCTTGGAGTGCACCCTGTCAATGGCAGTGGTCAGACCACCTTGCCCCAGTGCAGGAGGCCACAGAAAAAGAAGGCAGAGCCCAGCAGCCTTGACCTCTATAGTCTGTCCAGTCAGAAGACAATTTTGAAAAAGAGGAAGAAGATGAAAGAAATGTCAAGCTTGATAGAATACAACGGAATACTGGGATCCAGAGTTAGACAGCTCCAAGCTCTGGTAAGGTGGGCAGGGCCCGAGGCAGGGGTGCCGAGGCCCTCAGAGTGTACACTGAGGAGCCCTGCTCCCCCTTGTGGCAGGGATTGGGGGTTGCTGGGCATGGTCAGACCTGCTTAGAAGGCGCTGTGATTTATAACATTCCTCACCCAAGCAAATGACAGGTGCCTGTCCAAGTGGCAAGTGCAGGTATTTCCCGGCTACCACCTCCACCCAGGCCACACGCTCCAAGGTGAGGGAAAGGTGGGCATGGGGCTGGGAGACCCCCTGAGTGAGCCCTACTGCCCTGAGTGCTCACAGGCAGGTGCAGGTCTCCTTCCAGTGCCGGGCTTGGTTCTTCATCCAGCTGGTCCATCTGGGGCCTCTGGCAAAGGAGGGAACCCAGAGTTCTCCTACATGTATTAGGTTTTCCGTGAGAGGAACTTTCTCTCTGCTGATCTTTTGAGTCAGGTCTAGAGGAGGGGCCCGGCTGTGGGCCTGCCCTTACCCTGTCTCTTGGTGCACACTGTGCTTCCACGCGAGGGTGGACATGTGGTTTTGTGGGGACAGCTGTGCTATTCATGTCTGCAGTCACTTTCACTCCACAGTGACAGAATTAAGTGGTGTGACAGATCTAATGGTCCATATCAGAAAATATTTGCTCCCTGGCCCTTCAGAGGAAAGGCCTATTAAGCTTTTAGCACAAGCCTTTAGACCCATGGCATGGCAGTGTCATGACACTGAGGCCTCCTCAGTGGCCAGGTGAGGGAGTGAGTTTGTGGTCGGTAAGACGCCTCAGAGAGACAGCAGGGCTTGAGCTGGACTGGAGTCTCTTCGTAGTGCAGGCTTGCCCAAGTGGTAGCGTGCCCTTTGCCTACTTGAGCTGTGCCACCCGCCTTCTCCAGGAACAGCCCAGACATTGTGTGGCTTACACCCTTAGCAACCAGTTTTAGGATTGCACAGTTGCTAAGTAATTCCCAGGGCCTGTGCCAGCAGAAGTGAGGAGCTCACGGGGCCCACGTCTGCTGGGTCTGCTGAGGGAAGACAGCCGACTTCAAGTCAGGAATACCAATGCCAAAACCACCCTGTGGCACCCACTATGCTGGGCTTCGCCTACCCTGGGCCAAACTAGGCCTCTGCCAGTGGGTTGCTGGCTACAGCCACCCCAGGGAGTCCTATAATGCCTGTGGGGACCTGCAGAGCCAGTGCTGGCACTGCCTGCCCTCCATGCCAGACCTGCAACCACATGACATTTTGGTCCCAAGTTAGAGACCGAGTTGCTGTTTAGCAGGTAAACTCTGAAGGACAAGCACTCTGCCCAGAATTTGGGTTTAGATATGCAGATGAACAAGTGGGTTTAGTTGCTGAGAAGAGATTTCTGTCCCCTAGTGGCGTGGTGCCAAGGTGAGCTGTGGCCTGCATGTGAGGTCTCCTGTGCTGGCAGAAGGGCTCTTGGCACACTGACATGAGTCTGTTCCAAGAGCTCTTGCCTTGCTGGCCTAAGTCACATCCTGTGTGTAGGGCCTCACAGGTGGCTCTCTGGTGTGACCCACCCCCCTTGACCTCTTGCCCCTTGCACCTTAGGGAAGCAGCAGGACTGTTGCCCCTTTGAAGAAGCAGCCACTGAGGACAGAAAAGGATTTTGTGAAGTTTGACACCCACTTCTTACCAAAGCCCCTCTTCTTCAGAAAAGCCAAGAGCAGTGCTGCCCCTCGCCCTGCAGAGCGAGCCGTCCAGGTGCGCCTCCTTGGGGCATGTGTCCTCAGCTGGTGGTTTTGGGGTCTGGAAGCACACTGAGAGGTCACAGCCAGGGCTCAGGTGCCAGTGGGATGAGCGTGCTGCCGCAATGCTCCTCATGAGTGGAGCCTGACACGAGCATAGGGAGATGGGAACGGAGGAGAAACATGGAGGCTGGGTTCTAGGAAGGCTTTGAGGCAGTGCTTCACAATCAGAATGGAGCAGCCTCTAGGAGTTTCTCAAGTAGGAAAGAATGTCATTAATTTTGATGATCTAAAGTTCTCAGGAATAGAAGTTAGATAATTTGCATTCATTGCCCAATGTCGTTAGATTCCATTGTAGGTCTATTCTAATTGATTTTGTGTAATCTGCAAATTAAAAATTACAAACTCTGGGACAAAACAGGTGGGGGTCTCAAACATGTATCTCACAGACTTCAGATGTCCTGATCTTGTTCTGCTTCCTTCCCTGGGAGCACTGCCTTGTGGCCAGGACTGAGCCAGGTGACCGTCCTCCAGCTGGGCAAGCTGTGTGCTGGGAGAGAGTGGTCCAAGCCAGGATGAGTGGTGGCAGGGTCTGCAGACACAGAGCAGGTGTCGATGTGGGCTGTGGTGCTGCTGGCCCTCTGGTCTCTGCAGACAGGCTGGGGCCTCCCTCCTGGATGAGCCCCAAAGAGCTCATTCAAGGAGGCGGCACCCGCGGCAGCACAGTGTGGCTTTTGTTCTCCTGCAGCTGGACAGAACAACCAGCAGCGGCAAGAAAGTCACCTTTGGCTTGAGCAGAAATACCACCGCGGGTAAGTCGGGGCCTCCTCTCGGAGACATTTCTTCGGGACGGCACAGCTGGAGCCAGCCCAGGGTCCCCTGAAGATAGGGCTGGGGCTGAGGTGGAGGCCCATCCTCACCTCTGCCAACACCCACTTTGTGCCCCTCACCTTCAGGGCTGCCAAGTGCTAGGGCGCAGGCGGGACAAGAGGCCGACTGCCGGGTCCTACTCAGACTGGGAGAGGGAGGAGGGATGGCCCCGCCTTGCTGGCTGCAAGTCTTTTGTGGTGTTCGGTTTTGCACTGTTGGGACTGGAGCCTGGCCTCCTGTGTGATAGGCAAGTGCTCTGCCACTGAGCTGCACCACAGCCAAAACCATGTTTTAAAAAGTTGATCATGAAATGCACATAGTGGCTCATACACGCTTACAATCCCAGCTACACAGAGGCAGGAGAGTCACAAGTTCAAGCCCAGCGTGGGCAACTTAGGGGGGGACTCTGTCTCAAAAATAAACGGACTGGGGATATAGCTCAGTGGTCAGGCGCCTCTTGGTTCAACTCCCAGTACCAAAAAGAAAGAATAAAAGGACCTGCCTCTTATGGCCACAAGTACGCGTGCCTGCCTTGTGACCCAGCCTGGTCTGTGGAGTGGGGAGGAGGGCTGCTCCTGTACCCGCAGCTGTGCTTCTCCCAGAGGCACCTACTGCCCAGCATTCCAGCCGCCTCCCCCAGAGCTCCCTTGGCAGCTGCCTGGCACTGGAGCACCTTGCTGCCTCTGCGTCCTCAGGGCCTGCAGGAAGACCACCCAGCAGCCCAAGGCAGGTTGAAGGACAGGCATCACCTGGTTAACATGGCCTAACCTTCCTTTGGGACAGAATTCAAGAAGACGGACAAGAGTATCCTGGTCAGCCCCACAGGCCTCTCCCGAGTGGCCTTCAACCCTGAGCAGAGACCCCTCCATGGAGTGCTGAAGACCCCCACCAGCTCTCCCGCCAGCACTCCCCTGGAAACCAAGAAGCCGCTGGCCGCCACTCAAAAGAGAAGGCCAACGGCTGCGGACTTCTTCTGAGAACAGAGTCCCTTTTAAAGACTGCCTTTGTACAGAATATTCTATAAATTATATCTTTGAAAATATGGGCTTTTTTATCATTTTATAAATCCTGTTACGTCCCGATCCTGAGATGACCCGCAGCTTGCCCAGGGCTCACACGGGGCTGGGCCTTGGTTGACCATTAGCTGCCTGCCTTTGTGCTTCAGCTCTCCAGAATTCACTCTGCCCTCGGGGGCTGCCACCACATAGGAACTAAGATCGTGTGTCCCTCCCTTACCACACATTCTCTTGGCACCTGTGGCCAGCCTCCATTTCTCAGAACCTCGGTGCCCATCACCGGCCACCATGCCATGTTGCATTTTGGTTACTTTCAGTCTCATGGTTGGTTTTCTTTTAAAAGCCTGTGGACTCCATTCCCGCGTCCTGTGGGCATTTGACAGTTCTGATGGGTATGATTCTCCAAACCAAATCGGCAATACCCAGGCTTTTCTACCTGTGATCAGCAGAGGTGTGGACCAGCCAGGTTCCTCTGCCCTCAGGGCTGCTCACCCTGCCTGCTGCACGTCTTTCTACCTCCACAGCAAGCCCCAAGTGTCTTCTAGGGAGGGCCAGGTCCTCAGCTCCCACCCAGAACCCCACCCACACTTGAACCCCTCTGTGAATGTCACACGCACTGTTCCCGGGACCTGTGTGAGAGCCCAAAGCCAGCTGCTGCCCTACGTTAACGGGCCCCCAGGCACAGGGGCAGTGTCTAGATCCTGAGCTTCTGCTGAGTGGGAAGCAGCCACCAGGAAGGCCTGAGGACATGCTTGGCTTATGATTGGCTCACAGCGGCCCCAGCCTTGCCTGCTGCCTAGACAAGGCGCTCTGGCTTTTCGTCCTCTTAAAGCTTTCCTGACAAGGTAGTTCCAGTACCAGCACTGGAAGGCATTCCGTTTAGTTGGAGAGGCTGATCTTTTAGAGCCAGACTTGTTCTTAAGGAAACCACCATGAACGAGAGATGGCCATTTGGGAATGACTATCACGAGGCCAGGTTTTCTTCGTGGTTTATGCAATTATAAATCCTAGGTAAAAAGCAGTCAGGGGACATGGTTGGGCTGCCCTTCATCCTGCTCTGCTCAGGGACCTCAGGCCTCACCTTGGCCAGTGCCCTCCTCCACTCTGGCTCCCTGACAGGACCCCCCTGGTGGCTTTAATGGTCCTGCTGTGACTTAGTGCGGCTGAGAGGCCCCCTGGGGTTTGAAAACTGGTCTAATTTGGGTTTCATTCATTCACAGAAGTAGGGTGGGGCTTCATCTGCAAATAGGGTAAGTTGATGGCCTAAAGAGAAGGAAGCAGGGTTCCTTGGGTGTCTATCCCTTTGTCCTGTGCCACTCACTGAGCCAGTGGGGCTGTTCAGGAGTCCCCTGGATGTTGAGGCAGTCCTGGGACAGTGCACAGGTGTCCACTGCCATGTCTAGAACATGTGCTTCATGTGCCTAGGCTTAGGAGGCTCTGCCCAGAAGAGCAGCTGCCACCGGCCTGTCAGGACAGTAAGGCTTTGTCGGGATTTGAGTCATGGAAGAAGAGAAAGCTAACGTCTTGCAGTTAAGTAGCCATGTAGTGAGACCCTCCCACACAGCGTAAAGGGGTTGTAGCTGCATGGTTTCAGGGTGTTCACTAAGGTCACAGTCAAAACCAGCATCACAAACCATGAGGTGAAGGGAACAAATGCTTTCAGTTTTTCGTTTTAAAATGTTCACTATTCTTGGCCAAAATATTTTTTAATAGTTTTCAGCTTTAAAGATAGGTCGTATGGCCAAAGATGTTGAGCTGCACCAGGGCAGTGGTGGTGCACGTGTTCTGGGGACTCGCCAGGCCTTCGGCATGTCCACAGGCCTGCCTGTCCTGAGCGCATTGCCAGCGTCAGACCCGTGGGGCTGTGCGCTTCTTGTGTCCTTTGTCCTGCAGGGTCTGGCTGACTCCATCGTGTGTGCTGGCCAAATAGGCTTCCTGTGGTTTGTTTTAATGCCTATAGTTTGACAAGGAAGGATAAAAACTTTTTTTTTTTTTAACTTTCATGACCTATACCACCCAGTAAGAATATGCTACATAAAGAATATGTGTTTTCTATTTGATGCATGTTATTTTCCTGGTAAAATTGCCAAGGAGTCTTGAAAGTCTAGGAAAGGAAAATGTAAATGGATGCTGGTGATCATAGCAGCAATGTTTTGTAAAATGATCATCTCGCCCCTCCTCCATAGGTCTGGACAATTTTGTACAATTTGGTATCAGACTTGACAGATTTATTATCCTTTCTAACTTCTTAGACTAAAAGCACAAAAATGAAATATGAGGAAACCCTGGAAACAATTGTTATTGTCAGGAAGACTATGAAGTTGGGTCTGTCCTTTGATTGTTGTGTGTGTTTTCTCTCAATTACCTACCTGTGCTGGCAAGGATGCTGTTTACGATCCAGTTGTATCCGTGTCTTCAAGGTTTGTCAGTAGTCCTCAAAGCTGCATACCTATTAAAAAAGGTGTCTTTGCCCTCAGATTCGTATTTGGTTTTTGACTGTGGCCACCAGGCCCACCTCATCACCCAGCGTCCCCAGGGGTGGCAGCACTGGGGGAGGCTGGTCCAGAGGCTGCAGCTCAGCACCGAGCCTCAGCACAGGAGGCCTCCACAAGCCTGCGCTGAGTCACACTGAATGCAGCTCAGTGGCAGAGCAGTTGGCCAGCATGCTCGCCCTGAGTTCCATCCCCAGCACTGCGCACACAGAACACACCCACGTCCAAAGGGGTTTCTTTGGCTGTGTGCCCATGAGGTCCAAGCTGAAGAGACTCCTCCTTGGAGCCTCACCTCCTGGGCACCTGCAGAACCCCCTTCTGTCAAGAGCCAATTTCCACACCTTGCCTTCTGCTTATCCTGTTTTGTTTTGTGGTACTGGGGAGTGAACCCAGGGCACTTTACCCAAGCCACATCCCCAGTTATTTTTTGCCGGGTTTCTGTTCTCGCTCATGACTAAAAGGCTCAGGGTTTACTGAGCCAGTTGAACTGGGCTGACTGAAAATAACCACACGAGACACAGATACCTTTTTCTTTGGGTCGCTGTGACAGCTCCTCTGACCTTAAGGGTCTGCAGGAATAGAGAGCTAGAGCACATGCTGACCCTGCTGACCCCTTTTATTGAGGAGAAGCTATTCAAATGAGGCAAGGGGTCAGTTTCAGGGGGCAGAGTCTATCTTGATGTGCACTGTCAGCAGGTTGACTGACACCTGGGTAGGCCACACCCAAAGGCACAGTAAGAGAAGGGGACACACACAAGGCACTTCCATGGAAGATTCTATCCTAAACAGGGCAAGGGGTTATATTACAAAGGAACAGGTGAGCGTAGCTCCACCCATGGGGCTGTAGCAAGACACACCCATGCAAGAGACACTGAACCTTGAACCCAAGAAGGGTGGGGAAAGCTCTGTCACATTTCTGTGACTGAACACCTCAGCACCCAGCCAGGGAGTGTGACTCAGTCATGGGTAATGTTGGTCTCCCACACTTTTTATTTTTTTATTTTGAGACAGGATCTCACTAAGTTGTGGAGGCTGGATTCAAATGAGTGATTCTCCTGCCTCAGCCTCCCAAGTCTCTAGCATCACAGGTGTGGCCACTGCACCTGGCTATTCATTCCTTTGGACTGAGCTCAGAGTCAATTGTTGACGAAACTGCAGGCACCAGAGTGGCCTCCTCCCCACAGCCAGAGGAGGTCGATCCCCATTCACTCACAGTTCACGCTCAACTTTTCCCTGTTGGCCCCAGAACCACAGATCACCTTCAGTGACTCCTCTGAAGTTTGTCTTCTGGAGCGCCCACCTCACTGCCTGCCTTCCCTCATGACCATGCACCTTTAAAGTGTGTCTAACCTCGACACTACAGCGCCACCAATGACTCCACTTGCCCTGCGGATGGTCCAGCGGGGGTCCTGACCTTTCTACTTTGTCCCAGGACCCCAGCAGGGGGAGTCCTGGAAGCCCAAGGCCTGCCACTGAGCCAGGCGATGTATGGATCAGGGGGTTTGCCATGACAGGTCCAGCCTGAACCTCCAGCTGGCCCAGAGAAGAGCTTGATTTTCAGTTCTAGGAAAGAAGGTCTCCTCGCCAACACCAGGACCCAAATCCATTAGCACAGGGGCAGTGCAGGCCAGCACGTTTTGCCTGGATATGACCTGAGGAAGCCTGTTCTCACGTGGCTGAGGCACACCCGTCTTCTCCCTGAAGGTCCTACAGCTTCTCAAGGACAAAGGGTCATCCAACTGGCCTAGAGCTGTGGACCACCTGGACCTTGGGAGCCTGTGAATTCACAGGTTAGCACCACAGGCAGCAGAAGTGGCTGGTTTGCTGGGAAAAACCACAGAGCTCTGGAACAAGCTTCATTGTCTCTCTGACTCCACAACTAAGTATCACTTTCTATAAATGGAACATACGCCAAAGTTTCGTTTAAAAAACGTTGCTGAATACAGAATAACTGAACTCAGGTTTGCTTCCTGCCAGAGCCAGGACAGTGCTGTGACCTGCTCTTCCACTGGAGAGCCCCAGGGCACAGGAAAGGTGGCAGAAGACCCAGCTCCCACAGAGCCCCACCAGCACTCTCATCTGTGACACCTGCACTCGAGGAAGGCAAGCCCACCTGCTGTGATGACCCCCAGCCACCCCCAGCAGGAAGAGGGTGTAAATCAAGGGCTTCCCTGGCTCTCTGGCAAGCACCTGGCATCTGCTGAGTGTCTGGGCAGTGCCAGGCACAGGGATATAGGCAGGGAGGACTGTGCTCCGGCTCCAGGCAGCAGAGGCACACTGAGATGGAAGTAGAACAGCAGAGCCCGGCAGCTGGAATGCAAGCCCACTGCACCGTCCACTCTAGTGACACATGCCAGGCATGGCAGTGCGCCTGCAATCCCAGCAGCTCAGGAGGCTGAGGCGGGAGGATGGCAAGTTCAAAGCCAGCCTCAGTAACTTAGCGAGGCCCTAAGCAACTTGGCAAGACCCTGTCTCAAAATAAATATTAAATAAAAAGAGCTGGGAACATGGCTCGGTAGTTAAGCACTGCTGGGTTCAGTCTCCAGTGCCAAAGATAAATAAATAAATAAATAGAGTAGAATAGAATAAAAACAAGGAGAAGCCAGGCTCGTGGCTGCATCTGTAGTCAGAGGGCCCCAGGGTTGCGTGAGCCCGGGAACTCCAGACCAGCCTCGGCAACTTGGTGAAAAGAAAAGAAACTGGAAAAAGTTTTAATAATACATTTTATTTACCCCAATAAATCCAAAATGTTATTCAAACACACAATCAGTATAAGAGAGGTTTTACAGGGTCTTTTTCCAGTCTACACCCAGCATGCATATGACACCAATGACGAGTGTCACCGGGGACCAGTCCCATCCCAGTGCTGCAGCCACCCGTGGCTTGCAGCTGTGACATTGACCGTGGCTGTTCCACACCTGAAGACAGGGAAGCGGGACACAGGGTGCATGCCCGGGATTCCAGCAATCCAAGACGCCCAGGCAGTTTGAGGCCAGCCTCAGCAATTTAGTGAGGCCTTACCTAAAACTTCTTTCTCGAGGGCCAGAGGGCCCCTATGTTAACCCCCAGTACTGAAAACCAAGGTGGGAACCTGCCCAAGGCCAAGCTGGGGTGGGGACCTCGGCAGAGGGCACCACCAAGGCAGAGGCAGAGGTGGGGACGCCAAAGTGCAGGTGGGACTAGGGCCTGGGGGTCCTGTGGCCACATGTGGGATGCTTCAGGGACAGCTGGAGGCCAGGTTGGGTCAGTGGGTGCCCTAGGAGCAGGAAGGACAGTTGGAGTGGGAAGTGGAGATGGCCGTAGGCTAGAGGAATAGCTGGACTTGAGGCTCCTCTGAGCTCCACAGAGTGAAGGGAGCAGATTCCTGGTTGATTGGGGAAGGAGGGACCCAGCAAGAGTGGGAGAAAGAGGAGGAGGAGGACGTGGGTCCCCAGAGTGTCTGCCTCCCTGCTCCCCAGTGTCGTCATGGGTCACCTGTGGTGGGACACGCCTGTCTATATGTAGCCTGTTTCTCTAGGGGTCAAGAGGCTTCTAGAGTGGACAGCCTGCTTCAGAGTCAGTCCTCAGGGTTGCCCTCAGGGGGACAGCACCAGAGAGGCACTGTCCAGGGAGCAGCAGGCCAGGAGGCTGACCTGGCTGTAGGAAGGGGCAGCCAGGGGCCTCCAGGTGGGCTGAAGCAGGGAGCCTGGCCTGCCCTCCATCAGGTAACTCAGGGGGCCCAAGAAGACCGGCCCTTGTTCCAGAACTGCCCCAGAAGGCGACATGCTTCCTTTGGGGAGGCAACCCACAGGCCTCTGAACTCAGAGGAAGAGGGACCAGGTGGGCTAGTCACTGAGTTCTGCAAAGGTCAGCCTCACTCCCCGCAGAGCTTCGAACTTGCCTTTTGTTCCTGGGACTCGCTGCCTTTCTGAACCCAGTCTAAAAATTGCTGCAATTCTTGCTGGTATTAGTCATCCCCTTGTGACTGAGGCTTGGGTACATAGGTCTTTAAATCCTGCAATTATTTCTCAACCTGGGTTTTTAAGAATAAAAGTTGAAAATACAACCAACCAGAAGTGATCGGCTCTGAGTCTGTTTCAACAGTACTTCTTCTGAAGACTGGCAGATAATTCACACTCTCCGTAATAATGAAGCCAGAATTAAAGACAGGCCTTCAGTGCAGATAGGCAAGAGTCAGATTCAGAGAACCGAGGCCAGTTTGGGTCCTGGAATTGGAGACTGCCCCTGAGGAACTGAAATGCTCCTGTCTTCACAGCCCTCCTTCCACCCTTATCAGGTAACCTGCCCTGCTCCAACCTGTGGCTAAGGTCACCTGTCCCAGGCTCTGTCCCTCCTGAGGGAGTTGTTAACCCCCTTCCTGCCCTGGTCACTCCGCCTTGGCCCCTCCAGCCATCTGCTCCTCACCTTTTGGCCATCCCACTGAGCGTCCCCTGGGCCTGGTCACCTGCGCAGGAAGGAGGGAGAGGGGGGTGGGGGCAGAGGAGAACAAAGGAAGCCCAGGACCTAGAACAAAAGGCAGACGCTCTCACTTTGAGGTACCAGGACACCAGCTGTGGCCCCCTTCTCGCTCCCTGGAGAATATGTGACCCCTTTTTAAATAAACCCTGCTCTACCTGCTTGCCTCTGTGCTTCTCCAAAGGTGTACTTCAACCTGTGGGGAGCAGGACTCGCCACCGGTAACTCTGAAAAGGCAGCCCCCTGACGCTCCTCTGTTGACCCCAGAGACTCACTTCTGTTACTGAGAGTTGCCCCACCTCCACAAGTGGTTGCTCAATGCTATCTGAGCAGGTAACCTGATCTTAAGACTCCTGTGGGAAACAGGCTGATAAGAATGCCACCGAGTGGGGCCCAGGCAGACAGGACTCCGGGGTTTCCTGTGACCACTTTCTCAACATGCTGAACAAGCCTCAGAATGTCTGCCTCCCCTCAGCCCCAAACCCACCCACACCCTGTTCAAAGCACCCGTCTCACCCTCTGCTCCCAAAACACCAGGGTGTCACCCTGATCAGTGACCTGTTTGTGGGGGCCCTCTGGCCAGGAGGCTGCTCCCTGCTTCTTCACCAGCTCTAATCCCCAGAATCTCCTCTAGGCCTGCCCCACAGACAATCCTACAGAACACAGACTGAGTGTCTGTGTCCCCAAATTCATACTGAAATCTCACGTCAAAGTGATGGTGCTAGGAAGCCGGGTATTTGGGAGATGTCTTTTTTTTTTTTATAATATTCTTTTAGTTGTAGATGAACACATACCTTTACTTCGTTTAGTTTGTTTTTATGTGGTGCTGGGTATTAGGTGCAGGACAGGCTGAAGGAATGTTAGCTGCAGGATGACCACACTCCCAAACCCCCTCTGTCTGGTCCTTTATCACCTGTTTGTGTCAAGGCTGAACACTTCACCCCCCTGCTCAAGGCTGAGCACTCAACCCCCTCCCCCCTGCTGAAGGCCGAACACTCAACCCCCCTTGGGCCAAGAAGGCAGCTTGCAGACCCAGAGGCCCCATTAGATTTGGGCTATAAAAACTCCCTCCTGCCGGCCCTCTCTGTTGGTCTCTGTCGCGCTCCCCCCCCCCTCTCTCTCTCTCACTCTCTCTCCTTCTCTTTTTCTTTCTCTCTTTTCTCCTCTGTTACACTGCTGCAATAAAGGTCTCTTAGTCACTCTGAGTGTTGTGGTCACTTTCCTTTCGTTGGTGCCAAAACCTGGGAAGAGGGTTAAAACCCACTTTTAGGGTCCCTCTTCCGGAAGTGCCACTCACTGGTCAGCCTGAACCCATTTTCTTGACCGCCAGAACTCCATCCACCCCGGCCTTCAATTGGTGAGTTTCCCCTTCGTGGAAACTCAGTGGTGGCATCGGGAGGATCTGACCGTTGATTGTCCGGCAAACCTCTTCACCCACCACAGCCTGTAAGGCCACGGTGGCCCTCAGGGACTCCTTCCTTGGGCAGATTGGACTCTTGGGTTCAAAATTATTCCCCTTCCCCTTCTCAGCTGGTAGTTTACCAGCATAGGCTTTGTAGGTCTCCCTCAAAGGACTGGTAACTGTTAGGTTGATGGTGGTGACTTGAGGGCGACTTAGAACAAAGCAGCCTGTGGGGGGGGGGGACATATCAATCAGGTGCCAGCGGAAATGCCTGTCAATCAGCCAGATCTCCTGACTAATGCCTGTCAATCAGCAGGACCCCCTGGCCAATCCTGGAGTTCAGCCAACTCCCCTGACCAACTCCAAGGGGACAAGGGACCCTAAAAACACCTTTTCCTGTCCCAAGCCCTTCCCTTCCTGCTGTAAAACCCATAAAAGTCCAGTCCAGTCGAGCTGCCACGCGGTTTCTCCTCAGACCCTTCCCCTGTCCCCTCTGTGGGTCCGAGTTCTGCCCGGGAGTGAGATCTCAATGAAGCTCAAACAAGCTGAGGAGAGCCCTCAGACCCCTATCCAAGATCTGGTGAAAATGGCCTTTAAAGTTGCTTTGTCATCAGTGAAAACAGGTTACTAAGAATTAAAGTCCCTCACAGGCTTTTTGGGATACTCACTCCCGTCTTCCCCTCTGCTCTACCTGTTCTGCTGCTCAAGTTTCCTTGCTAGGAAAATCCCAAACCCCTTTCCCATTCTTCTTTCACATCTCCTTCCTCATCCTCAGATCCACGGAGCTGCTCTCAGCCCCGCCTTCCCCTCTTCCCACTCCCTACCCAGGCCACAGAAAAGTCTTAACTGACCTTCTCCAGAATCTTCACCATGGCTGATTTTAGGACTTTCAGCAAAAGAATCTCTACAAAAGAGTTCAGTGTAGATAAACTTCCCTCTTTTCGTGTTGCCCTGTTTTACTTGGTCACTGGCTGGAAAAATCAGCACTCCAGGTGCTGGACACCCCCTTACTAGTTTTTCACAAAAATATGTAGGCCTCTGGCCTTGAGCTGGGGCTTCTCAGAGATGGCTACATTTCTAAGATAAGGAAGTTACCAACTGGGCTCCATGGTAACAGCTGGAGGGGGAGGAAAGAAAGGGAAGGAAAAGCTCTCCTCTTCCCAGGTGTCCTTGAAGGGTTAACTTGCCCAGAACAGAGAAAAAAAAAAATATTATATCAAGCTGGTGTTCTCCAAAAGGTTGCATGGTAATTTTAGGCTTATAAAAATAACATATTGGAGATTTATTTATATCATTTAATTTTCTATAACTGGACCTGTTATCAATAAGATAAATATGAAGTTCTATACACTGGGTACAATTTAAATGTAATATCATATTGTGTTAGCTAGTATTCATATGACTTCAAGCAACAATATATATAAACTTTATAAAATGATATTTAAGAAACAAAGATCAACTTCAATACTAAAACACTTTACCTAAGATTTATAAAGAGCCTTGCCTTACCAGAGATAAGGCTCTGCCTCCCATCTTACTACATGTCAAAATGACTTTGCTGGCTATTTATGATCAAGATTTAAAGTTAAATTAAAAGGGCCAAGAAAACCAATATTTGGCTCTGGCCCTCTGAGTCAGTCTGAATCCAGGGAACAGGGAACTTCTCTAAAGAGCTTTGCAACCTGGGCCACATAACCTCCTGATCAGGGAGATTAATGAGACCACTGGAGAATGAAAAGCCAATCAGTGCACTTGCTGTGAATAGGAGGGTCATTGGAGACAGGAGACATCCCTGAAGCTTCCAAGGGAAGCCACATGGTCAAGCAAGACCTGGACCCATCCACAAATGGCACTAGCAGAACTAAGAAGCTGTTCTCAAGTTCCCCCATGACTGACCCCTATGGGAACGTGGCTGACTCTTAACAATAGATAGAAACAAAGTCAATTTTGACCAGCTTGATCTTAAACACCTACCCAAAACAGTTAAGCCAAAACACAGTCATTCCTGGGAGTAATGAAGGTCAAGAACAACTAGAAAAGAGGAGACAGCAACTAAGGCAACAGGCTCCATGGGGAATGTTCAGTCAAGTATGGCCTTGGCTCCTCCCCCTCGCAGGACCCCTATTAGTCCTCTTTCTCTTCTCCTATTAGGACCATGTCTATTAAATTGCCTACAGAAGTTCCTGCAAGATCAGATACACAAATTCACCAACCAGTCAGTCAATTAACTACTTCTTCAAGACTACCAGCCCTGGTGCCCAAGACAGAGACCTATGACTCCTGACCAACTCCTCTAGCTCCAGAGACTCTACCCCCACCTAAAACCCTCCCTAATCCCTTTTCCAGATTTTACAACACCTCTTTCACTTCCTAGGAATGAGAACTACTCTCCGGCAGGTCCACTCTGCTTGTTCTACCTGCTCTACAGCATCCCCACAAGGAAGCATCAAACCTAAGCTCCCCACACCTCAGATGAGGAGCCACCAGCCAGGCGAAGACTGGTAGATCAACTCCACCCACATGCCTAGGCACAAAAAGCTTCGCTACCTACTTACTTTGGTTGATACTTTTTCAGGTTGGAGAGAAGCCTTCCCTACCTCCAGGGAAACTGCTGACACTGTAGCCTCCATCCTCATTCAGCAGATATTTCCAGGTTCGAACTTCCTACCTCCACCCAGTCAGACAACAGTCCGGCCTTCACTTCTCAGGTTGTTCAACTAGTCTCCAAAGGCCTCAACGTCACTTAGTCACTTAGAGGCTCCACATCCCCCACCAGGTAAGGCTGAGAGGCCTAATGTCATTCTCCAGGATCATCTCACTAAACTTGCTATTGATCTCAGGCTCTTCTGGCCCAATCTCCTGCAGTTGGCCCTCATCTGAATTCAGGCAGCCCCTGGAGCTCCCTCAGGCCTTAGCCCCTTTGAGCAACTCTGTGGGTGCCCTTTCTTAACCAACCAAAGCTTTCCCATCACTCCTCCTCCCTTGTGTCCTACCTGCTGTGATAGTAGGAGCAAATGTGACTCCATTTTGTTTTATGACTTCATCCTGTAAAACAACCAGGACAAGTAGAAGGGTCATGACTGGAGCAAGATGTTCTTCTCCTTTTGCTATAGAAACCTTTAAGAATATGGAACTACCTAATGGGGCATTGTTTCTATAACTAGGGTAACGGGGCTCTGTTTCTGTAACTGGGGTGACTGGGCTAACTGTGATTGGTTAGGCTTCCCCCTGCTTGACTGCACTGTCCCGCTTCTGTAACCTGGCTGGCTTGCATTGGCTAGACCCCCCAAACATCCCTTTTGCGGTTTTCAGGCTTCTAAGGAGTGCCCTTGCAATTGTTCGGGACTGATCAAGGGAACAGCTTTATGTTCTGGTCAGCCGCCACCGGTGTGCTTCAATAAAGGCTTGATTCGATTATACATGAGTGGTCTGGAAGTCAGTTTATGAAACCCTGGGGCGAAGCTTTAACTATAACATTGCCTAATCTAACACTTCTATGAAAACTCCTAAGGGAACATTCAGACCGGTGCCTTCCTGCACCATTCATTGCCTCAATCCCAGCAAAACCACAAACTGAATTGGACCCTCTTCAACAAGATGACACAGTCTTACTTCAGGAACTGCATTCTCAATCGTTGGAACCTCCCTGGACGGGACCCCCTGCAGTCATACTTACTATCCCAATGGTGACCAAGCTTTTAGACACTCTCCCTAGTACCATGTCTCCCATCTTAAAAAAGCACCTGTTCCAAATGTCCAGTCCTAGACTTCCTCCACACCCAACTCTCTTCTTCTTTTACTAATCATCAATCTCTCTCAAGTTTTTATCTGAAAACACAGATGCCACTTCTACATCCAAGCGACATGGCACCAGGATGACACCACCCACTCTCAGTTTATGGGTCAAGGTGATTGTCCTTCCACTGCCTGCAATCGGGCTGTCACCCTTACCATTACTGAATTCAACCAAGCCACCTCCGATACTTCCTAGAGTCCCTACAACAGACCAATGGCTGATGCCAAAGATCTCCTCCACTCAGAAATGGTTTGATGCCTTTGACAACCTATGGCTTCAAGGAACTTTATGGACTTTGCCCCTTCTGAGATAACTGTCTATAGCCACTGGGTGTTATTTCTGGCTGCCCTGGTGCTCTCAGACCTGTCCCCCGAACATCCCTCCACTTTCCCTCCTAGCTCCCACGCCGCCCACCATTAAGCAGGAAGTAGCCAGAGGATTTAACGCCGCCCCCATGTCACCTAGAAAAACAAAAAGGGAGGAATGTTAGGTGCAGGACAGGCTGAATAAGTTGTCTGCCGGGCAGGATGAACGAATGTTAGCTACAGGATGGCCCACACACTCAAACCCCCCTCCGTCTGGTCCTTTATCACCTGTTTGCATCAAGTCTGAACACTTCACTCCCCTGCTCAAGGCTGAGACTCAACACGCCCCCCCAGTCAAGGCTGGACACTTAACCCCCCTTGTGCCAACAAGGCAGCTTGCAGACCCCGAGACCCCATTAGATTTGGGCTATAAAATCTCCCTCCTGCCGGGCCCCTCTCTCCCTTGCTCTCTGTCTCTTGCACTCTTGCTCTTGCTCTGTCTCCCTCTCTTGCTTCTGCTTTCCCTTGCTCTCGCTCTCCCTTGCTCTCTCTTTCTTCTTCTTCTTCTCTCTCTCTCTTTTCTCCTCTGTTGCACTGCTGCAATAAAGATCTCTTGGTTGCTCCAAGTGTTGTGGTCACTTTCCTTTCACTGGGGATGGAACCCAGTACCTCATGCATGCTAGGCAAGCGCTCTACCATTGAGCCACAACCCCAGCCCTGGGAGATGTCTTAACTTGTTGGGGCTGCTTTAACAAAATGCTCTGAACTCCTGGGTGCAGGGGCCACACCTGTGATCCCAGCAGTTCAGGAGGCTGAGGCAAGAGGATGGCAAGTTTGAGGCCAGCCTCAGCAACCTAGCTAGGCCCTAAGCTACTTCGTGAGACCCTGCCTCAAAATAAAAGTCAGTAATGAAACATCCTTGAGTTCAATCCCCAGTTTAAAAACAACAAAAAAAAACAAAAAACACAGAAATCAATTTCTCCTCGTCCTAAAGGCTGAAGTCCACAATCAAGGTGCTGCAGGTTTATGTGTGGTCAGGACTACTTCCTGGTTCATAAATGACAATAGAGGGGTGAGGACATCTCAGAAGTCCCTCTGAGGGATAGGGCCCTAATCCTTTGAGGCTCCCACATGTCCCACTTCTTGATGCTATTACCTTGGGGTGTGGCTTAGAACATAAGGACCTGGGGACGCACATTCAGGGCTCCTTGGGGAGGCACCTTCCTCGGGTCCAGCAGATACAGTTTTTCCTCATTGTTGAGCAGAACAGATCCTCTGGTTGAACACCAGAAGAAATTCATGACTTGTGCTTAAAGACCACCTTGCTCAAAAAATATATCTTGAGGGGCTGGGGATGTGGCTCAAGCGGTAGCGCACTCGCCTGGCATGCGTGCGGCCCGGGTTCGATCCTCAGCACCACATGCAAACAAAGATGTTGTGTCTGCTAATAACTAAAAAATAAATATTAAAATATTCTCTCTCTCTCTCTCTCTCTCTAAAAAAAAAATATATATATATATATATCTTGAGAGGCAATGGCAGGAGGATCACAAGTTTGAGGCCAGCCTCAGGAACCTAGCAAGATGCTATCTCAAAATCAAATGAAATAAAAAGCGCTGGGGGTGTAGCTCAGAGGTAGATTGCTCACTAGCATGTGTGAGGCCCTGGGTCCCATCTCCAGCACCAGAAACGAAAAAAGAAAGTCATGAGGCAGCCTCTCAGCCCACAGCGCAGCTGCTATGGTGCACGAGGAGCCTGGAGATGCTGGGAGGAGGCTGAAAGCCAGGGACTCTCGGGCTTCATGCCTCTAAGCACACAGTTGTTCTGTGTTAGTCAGGGCTCTCTAGAGGGACAGAATCAACAGGAAGTATAATTATAAAAAGGGGATTTATCAGGCTGGCTCACACCACCAGAAGCTGGACAGTCCCGCGTGGCCATCTGCAGGCTGGAGAGCAGGGAGAACGAGTAGCTGCGCAGTCCAAGAGGCTGAAGCCCCAGAACAGGAGGGACCAACTGTGCTACCCTAGTCTGAGAACAAAGGCTTCTGGAGAATCCCTGGGCCTCTGTGGAAAAATACAAAGGTTTTTCTATTTAGTTTTCCAATAGAAAACTCAAACAGATGCATGGACATAGGAGGACCAATCAATAATAGTGAGGATCACATGGACAGGGGAGGAGATAAGGAAGAGAGGAGATTCCAGAGACCATGAAAAGAACAGGCCCAAACCCCACCAGACTCCTGGCTCTGGCGCTTCTCTCCCAGCATCCTCTCGGCCTCTCTGGTGACTGTGCAATAAAAATACTTTTTTCTTGCTGTCTCTGTGCTAAAGCTTCACATCTCCAAGCCAGATTCCAAGCTGTCACATGACCCGCAGAGAAGCTGATTCCATCCACTGTCAGCAAAGACGCCCTGCCCAGGTCGTGGCCCCTGCCTGCCCGCCTGCCTGGGCTCTGTGTCCAGCTCCTGCTGAGCTGGACTGCAGGAGAGGGCAGGACACTTGGCAGGAAGAAAGCCAAAGGCAAGCAGAGGGTCTGATCTGACAAGGGAGGGAGCAGGGAGAAGCGGAAGGCAAGATGGACTAGAGAGAGGACAGGCCAGTTTCAATCACACGATGGGCTCCCTGCTCGCTGGGAGCCAAAAAAAGAAACCTGGAGCACCCGATGCTGACCAAACTTCTACTTTCCTGTGGTTCTGTGTGTCCCTATTCTGCCTCATATGGAAAGTCACTTTGAAATCACCAATCCAGGCAGGGCACCGTGGTGCACATTTGTAATCCCAGCAACTCTAGAGACTGAGCCAGGCAGAACCCAAGTTGAAGGCCAGCCCCAGCAAGTTAGTGAGGCCCCAAGCAACTTAGGGTGACCCCATTTCAATTAAAAACAATAGGGGGGCTGGGGATGTGGCTCAGTGGTTACACATCCCCAAGTTCAATCCCCAGTACCAAAGAGGGGGCGCGGGAAAGACCAATCTATTCTTCGTAATTTGTTTCTGCTTCATTTTTTTAAAAATATTTCTTAGTTGTTGATGAACCTTTATTTTTTATTTATGTATATGCAGTGCTGAGGATCGAACCCAGTGCCTCACGCATGCCAGGCAAGTGCTCCACCACTGAGCCACAGCCTCAGCCCCTCTGCTTCATTTTTAAAAATTTTATTTCTTGTAGTACTAGGGATTAAATTCAGGATTTCGCACACACGAGGCAAGTGCTCTACCACTGAGCTATACCCCTTCCCTTTTTATTTTGAGATGGGGGTCTCACTAAGTTGCCCAGACTGGCCTGGAACTTGCCATTCTCTGCCTCAGCCTCCCCAGTAGTTGGGAACCCAGGTATGTACCACCCCGTTTCTGCCTCTTTCAGTCCTTCTGTCAGTGAAGCCAAGTTCCTTTGCTCGGCTCACTGGTACACTCGACCTGTTTTATGGAACGAATGTGTTGCCTGATTCTAGCATTAAAAAGAAAGCCAAATAAGATACTTGAACTACATTGTTGTGATTCTGGGCTTTGACACCCAGAAGACGCCCTGCCCAAGTCGTGGCCCCTGCCCGCCCGCCTGCCTGGGCTCTGTGTCCAGCTCCTGCTGAGCTGGACTGCAGGAGAGGGCAGGACACTTGGCAGGAAGAAAGCCAAAGGCAAGCAGAGGGTCTGATTTGAGAGGAAGGGAGCAGGGAGAAGGGAAGGCAAGAGAGGAAGGGAGGATCTGGGTGGGTGTAGCAGTAGAGCTCCCCACCACCCGCCCCCCTGCAGCCCTGGGAAGCATGGGGCGCTCTTCCTAGCTGAGGAGCAGACTCACACAGAAGGTGGCCAAGCCACCCAGACGCTGGGGCCTGTCCTCAGACACCCCATTGGGGACCACAGACCTGCACCACCACGCCTGGTTTCTCCTCTATTTATTTATTTGTATTTTGCAGTTGCAGAGGCACTGGCATGCCTGCATTTTATTTGTTATGTGTGCTGGGCTAAGAATGGAACCCAGGGCGCCCCACATGCTAGGCTAGCGCTCTGCCCCAGCCCCAGCCCCAGTCCTTTGCTTCACTTTTAAGGCTGAATAATAGTCCATTGTTAATCTGGGCAGCAGTGATACAAGCCTGTGATCCCAGTGACTCTGGAAGATGAGGCAAGAGATTGTAAATTCAGGGCCAGCCTCAGTAATTTAACCAGACCCTCAGCAACTTGGTGAGACCCTGTTTCAAAATAAAAATAAACAAAATGACTGGGAATGTGGCTTCATGGTAAATTGTCCCTGGGTTAAATTCCCAATACACCCCCCACCCAAAAAAAAAGGAGGATATCAAATTTGAGACCAGTCTCAACAATTTAGTGAGACCCTGAGCAACCTAGTGATATCTGTGTCAAAATAGAAAATAAAAAGATCTGGGGCAGCTCCAGAGGCTGAGGCATGAGGATTGCGAGTTCAAAGCCAGCCTCAGCAAAAGCCAGGTGCTAAGGAACTCAGTGAGACCCTATTTCTAAATAAAATACAAAAATAAAGGGGATTAAGTTCCCCTGAGTTCAATCCCCAGTACCCCCCCCCCAAAAAAAGTCTGGGTCTGGAGATGTAGCTAAGTGGTAAAACACCCCTGAATTCAATCCCTAGAACCAAAAATCAGGGGGAAAAAGTCCATTGTTTGGGGGCTGGGGTTGTGACTCAGCAGTAGAGCGCTCCCCGCACGCACGTGCAAGGCCCTGAGTTTGATCCTCAGCACCACATAAAAATAAAGGTATTGTGTCCAACTAAAAAATTATATATATATATATATATATATAAAGTCCATTGTTTCAACGGGCCAAATTTGCTTCTTGGGAGAGTTTAGAACATACCATTCTGAAATACCTGCTTGGGCACTCTGTTTTTAAGTTAAAGGCATTTTACGAACAGCAGATGAGAAAGATCACTCTGACCTTAGTTCTGTTCATTAAAAACAGAAAATGATATTCTGCTGCAAAGAATGTCCTGCCCACCCCAGAGGACAGCCGGACCCCTCTCACCAAGGACAGGAACTGGGGCTGAGGCATCTGTGCAAGCCAACCCGGTTAGACCAACCCTTATCCCCAGTGGCCACCAGAGACATGGCCTCTGCCTTATCACATGCTCACCGTCAGTGCGTAAGAATTCAGCTGCCTCTCTCTTTGGATCTTCATTTCCCGATGAAGGCTCTTATGCCAGGAAAAACTCGAATTCAAGATATTTATACATTTTTCTCTTATTCTGACTATGCCAATTTAATTCTCAGCCCAGTCAGAAGGGTCGAGGTGAAACTTTGGCTCCGCACGTTGCACGTTATCCATTCATCCACTGATGCACACTCGGGCTGTTCCCACCTGTCAGCTCTTGTGAATAATGCTACTCTGGACATGGGTGTGTCGATATCAATTCGGGTTCTTTTGAGTATGGACCTGATGACAGTGGCATTGAGAGATTATATGGAAATTCTGTTTAATTTTTTTGAGAAATTGCCTTTTTCAAAGTAGTGGACTAGTTTATCCATCTACCTTCCCACCCACCAGCACCCATCCATTTGTTTGTGCATCCACCCATCCCTCCACCCTGCATCCACCCATCCCTCCACCCTGCATCCACCCATCCTCCACTCTTCATCCACCCATTCCCTACCCTGCATCCATCCATCCATCCCCACACCCTGTATCCACCTGTCCCCCCACCCTGCACCCACTCATCCCCCCACCCTCCACTCACCCATCCCCCTATCCTGCACCCACCATTCCCCCACCCTGTACACCCATCCCCCACTCTGCATCCACTCATCCCTCCACCCTGCATCCACCCTTCCCTCTACCCAGCATACCCATCCCTCGACCCTCCACTCACCCATCCCCCTATCCTGCACCCACCATTCCCCCACCCTGCACACCCATCCCCCACTCTGCATCCACCCATCCCTCCACCCAGCACACCCATCCCTCTACCCAGCACACCCATCCCCCACCCTGCATCTACCCATCCCCTCACCCTGCACACCTATCCCCCACCCTGCATCCCCCATCTCCCCACCCTGCACCCAACCATCCCCTACCCTGCATCTCCCCATCCCCCACCCTCCACCCACTCATCCCCCACCCTGCATCCACTCATCCCCTACCCTGCACCCTCCCATCCCCCCACCCTGCATCCCCCCATTCCCCCACTCTGCATCCACCCATCATACATTCAACCCCTCCTGAGTGGGACACCAGCCTGGCACAGCACAGATGCTGAGATACAGGACGACCCTCAAGTCGCAGGCTAGTGGGGTAAGCTGGTTTCCTTGACTGCCCGCACTTGATCTGTGTGTCACTCTGTCTCATGTCAAGCCTACCAGAACTCTGCAAGAGGGATGCTGTCATTGCCCCTGACTCCCAGACAAGGGGTCAGAGGACTGAGGAACCTGCTTGAGTATGTGCAGTCCTTAATAAGGTCTGGAAGTGGCCCCCTGGCCATGGGTCATCTAGGGCAGGATGCACGATGTGGATGCTAACTGGGTGTGTGTCCATGAGGGGCCTCAGTGGCCTCTGACACCTGCACAGTCAGATTCAGTGACCTGGGACAGAGGAGAAGCATCAGGCTTTCTAAAGCACAGACCCCCAACCTCTAAACATCCAACTTCTACAACCGCCTTAATACCTTTTATTTTTATATTTAACTTTCAAAAAACTGTAGGGAGAGTTTATATAAGTTTATATATATAAACATGGGTTTTTTGTTTGTTTTTGTTTGGTTTTGTTCCCAGGGATTGAACCCAGGGGCGCTTAACCACTGAGCCACATGTCCAGCCCTGTTTTTTTATATTTTATTTATTTATTTTTGTGGATTGAACCCAGGACCTTGTGCATGTGAGGCAAGCACTTTACCAACTGAGCTACATCCCCAGCCCTATATTTTATTTTAAGCAGGTCTCACTAAGTTGCTGAGGCTGACTTTGAACTTGCAATCCTCCTGCCTCATTCTCCCAAGTTACTGGGTTTACAACTGTGTGCCACTGTGCCTGGCTCCTGTGTTTTTTATTAGCAGTTTTCAAAGATTCTTTAAAAACACAGATGCCTGAGGATTGGGGATATGGCTCCGTGGTAGGGCCCTTGCCTGGCCTGCACATGGCCCTGGGGTCAATTCCTAGCACTGAAAACAAAACAAAAAAGATGCCTAATGCTGCTGCTGCTGTGCTGAAATTCTCTCTGTGGGGTAGAGAGGAGAGTAAGAAAAACAGCAGTTGCTGCAGAGTGAACCCCAAACCATGAGGACAGCAAACTTTCACTTTCAGGTTTTGTTTGTTTTTTTGTACTAGGGACTGAACCCAGGGGTGCTTTCCCCCTGAGCCACATCATCTCTAGTCCTTTTATGAATGCACTATTCCCAAATCTCCAAATAATTCTCCGGTCCTTTGAAAGTGAAGACAAAAGCTTTGTTTTCTGGCCGTCCTCTGCAGGCAGGACGCTGGCAGGAAGCGGGCAGGAGAAGCAATCACACTCCAAGGCACATTTCATACAAACGGAAAGTTACCAAAAAGAGCCATAGAGTCACAATATCTGAGAAATCACATTCTCAGAAAAGCAATCTTGCATTAGTCCCACAGAGCAAGGATACTGTGGTCAAGGTGCAAGTAGTTGTGGGTAGAGGGTTAGCTTTTACCAGAGAGGACTCAGGTGGAGGGACCAGTTCACCCAGGAGGAGGTGTCTGAATAAAATGTGGTCAGTCTGGGATAATTTTCAAATCAGCCCATAACATTTTCAATTTTTTTTATTTTTTTATTTTTTATTTTTTTTAGTTTTTGGCGGACACAACATCTCTATTTGTATGTGGTGCTGAGGATCGAACCCAGGCTGCACGCATGCCAGGTGAGCGCGATAACCTCTTGAGCCACATCCCCAGCCCCATTTTCAATTTTTTTATTTTGAGACAGAGTGTTGCTAAGTTGCTGAGGGTCTCTCTAAATTGCTGAGGCTGGCTTTGAACTTGCGATCCTCTCACCTCAACCTCCAGAGCCTCTGGGAATACAGGCGTGCACCACTGTGCCCAGCTCAGTTTCAGCTGGATGGGAGGAAAATCCAAAGGTTCCCTTGGAGATGAACCATATAGGAAGAATCCCCTCACCCTTCCTCTTTTCTTTCTCTGTGAATAATCTCCCCCACCAGACTCCTGGAGGAATGAAGTTCTCACTCAGTGGCCCAGCCAGCCTTGTCTGAAAGTCATGCTGTTACATGCCTTGAGCAGGGGGTTGAGTGTTCAGCCTTGAGCAGGGGCTTGGGCCATTTGGGCTTGAAGCAAACAGGTGATAAAGAACCAGACAGAGGGTTTGAGAAGCCAGGTCATCCTGCAGCTAACTTTGTTCAGCCTGCCCTGCAGACAACTTATGTTTTTTTCCTAACATTCACCTTCAGTCTGTGAATGTCTTTTCCTATGAGGCGAGTCTCTTTGTTTTAAATTAAAAAAAAAATTTTTTTTCTTTAGTTGTAGATGGACACAATACCTTTATTTTGTTTATTTAACTTTTTTTTTTTATGTGGTGCTAGGAATCGAACCCAGGGCCTCACACGTGCTAGGCAAGTGCTCTGCCACTGAGTCACAACCCCAGCCCTGAGATAAGTCTCTTGAGGCAGCATATTGTTGAGTCTTTTTTTTTTAAATCAAACCTGCCAGTCTATGACTTGTGATTGTTGAGTTTAGGCCATTAACATTCAGGGTTATAATTGAGATGTGACTTGTATTCCTGGTCATTTTGGTTTATTTTGTTTTTTGACTTGACTTTGTTTCTCCTTAGATTGACCTTTCCTTTATATAGCACCTCCATTTGCTGGCTTTCTTTCTTTTCTTTTCTTTCTTTTCTTTTCTTTTTATTTCTTCCTTGTAGAATATTTGCTGAGAATGTTCTGTAGTGCAGGCTTTCTAGTTGGGAATTCTTTTAACTTTTATTTATCATGAAAGGTTTTTATGTCATCTTCAAATCTGAAGCTTAATTTTGCTGGATATAAAATTCTTGGTTGGCACTCATTTCCTTTCAGAGCTTGGCACATGTTATTCCAGAACTTCCTGGTGTTGAGGGTCTGGGTTGAGAAATCAGCTGAAATCTGAATTGGTTTTCCCCTATATGTAATTTGATTTATTTTTTCTCTTGCAGACTTTAAAATTCCATCCTTATTCTGTATGTTTGTCATTGCCATTATAATGTGCCTTGGTGTGGGTTTGCTGTAGTTTTTTACATTTGGGGTCTTGTAAGCCTCTTGTAGTTGATTTTCCATTTCATTCTTCAGACTTGGGAAATTTCCTGATATTATGTCTTTGAAAAGATTGTGCATTCCTTTGGTTTGTATCTCATGCCTTCATCTATTCTGATAAATCTTAAATTTGGCCTTTTCATGTTATCCCATATTTCTTGTATGTTCTGTTTGTGGTTTCTTCCATCTTCTCTGTGTGATTGACTTTATTTTCAACCGTATATATTTTCAAACATATACTTTAGCAGGCTGGGGCTGTAGCTCAGTGGTAGAGTTCTTGCCTAGCATACGTGACGTAATGGGTTCAATCCTCAGTGCATATAAATAAATAAAAATGAAGGTTCATTAACAACTAAAAAAATTTTTTTAATTTTTGAAGTTTTTTAGTTGAACATGGACAATAGTACCTCTGTTTTACTTATTTATTTATTTTATGTGGTGCTGAGGATTGAACCTAGTGTCTCATATTGCAAGGCAAGCACTCTACCACTGAGCTACAACCTCAGCCCCACCCCTAAAAAAATTTTTTTAAAGAGTATATATAGTTTGTTTTCATTCCCTGAGGTTCTGTCTTCTAAATGGTCTAGTCTTATTGGTGATACTGTCCACTGGAATTTTAATTTGTTTTTTTTTTTAATTTCAATATTTATTTTTTAGTTTTCGGCAGACACAACATCTTTGTTTGTATAAGGTGCTGAGGATCAAACCCGGGCTGCACGCATGCCAGGTGAGCGCGCTACCGCTTGAGCCACATCCCCAGCCCCTAATTTGGTTTATAGTTTCCTTAATTTCAAGGATTTCTGCTTGATTCCTTTTTATAATATCCGCCTCTTTATTGAAGTGATCTTTCACTTCCTGCATTTTCTCTCTGATTTCTTTCTTTCTTTCCTTCCTTCCTTCCTTCCTTCTTTCAGGTGCTGGGGATTGAAAACAGGGGCACTTGACCACTGAGCCACATCCCCAGCCCTATTTTGTATTTTATTTAGAGACAGGCTCTCACTGTGTTGCTAAGCACCTCCCCGTTGCTGAGGCTGGCTTTGAACTCCTGAACCTCCTGCCTCAGCCTCCTGAGTCACTGGGATTATAGGGTGTGCATACCATTCTTCATTTAGAAGACCAGCCTAACCATGTAACTTCTAAACTCCTCTCTGACATTTCTTCTACTGTGTTGTCTATGGAGTGTATTGTTGGAACATGTTGGTTTGTATGAGGGGCTTTATATCTTCATGTTGTTCGTGTGTCTTCCCATCTAGAGGTATGGATCTGAGGCAGAGAGTTTCTACCCTGGCTTACAGTGTCCCTGAAGGCTACCTCACCTTTAAGGAGGATACCGATATTAACAGCCCCCAATTCAAACAATATTCACCTTTAAACCAAATATCTGCTATTAAGGCAGGTACACTATTGTTGCAACAAACAGAAATGATGTGTTCAACTATTGTCTGCAATATAAACAGTAAGTTTGCTAAAAGTGTGTACCATTTCTAATGATGGACAATGAGGAAACAGAAGTAATGTAAGTTGTGATGTTCATGAGGGAGAAGGAGAGAAGATAGAGGTGAAATTTTATAGTAAGAGCGAGGGAGGAATTAATAGAGACTGGCTGTTAGTAAGAGAGAAGGGAGAAGGGAATCCAGGAGACAGACAGGTTACAGAACCAGTATATATAGATTTTTTTAAAAAGTAAGAATATCAGGATACACAACAAAACTGAAATATACTATTCAGATGTTCCATTCCTCAATAAATTGATGCATTAAAAAATATTTGGATTCAAAGATGACAGAGATGTGAGAGAGAGGGCAAAAGAAAAAAAAAAGAAAAGTTTCAATGGAAAATTGACCAGCTGCTTCCATTGGATTTAAAACATTTTCTCACCTTCCTTCTCTGGATTGTCACCTTCCAATCTCTGGATTGTCTGAAGTTTGATGGTAGATCCAGCCTGGTGGGTACCCGACCAGTCAGGCGGGTGAGCCGATAGCAAGGTGCCCCCACACCCTCTTCCCGTCTTCCCATCTTCCTCATCCCCTTCCTTCCCAGGACTCACTGAGCTGCAGAGAGCCTGGTTTTCTCCAACCTGTGCTCCCCCTGGGGAACTGTCCCTGGTCTCTGGGGTTCCCCAGGCTTGCTAGACCCCAGCTAGCCCACACAAGACCAGCTGCAACCTGAGGAACCTGGGCTTTGGCTTCCCCAGGCTCTGCTTGCTGCAGTCCCAAGATCTCAATGCGGTTTCATCGTGCAGAGAGAACACCAGGGATGCGTTCACACAGCAAGCGGCCCAGCAAGGAGGCAGCCCGATGGCAGCCACTAGCACATCTAACAGGAAGACCCCAGGTGCAACCAGACTTGCAGATATCCCAACAACATATCTGCAGGCCCTGGCCAGTGTCAAGATGCGGATGTGGCAGTAAGCCTGTAAGCCCTGGCCAATGTCCCAAGACGGCTGTGGCCACGTGTAACCAAATCTGTGGGTACTTCCAGGCAGCAGGGGGCAGCAGGCCGTGGGTAGTCTGCTGGTGGTCTGCAGGCTAACAGCAGGTGATCTGCAGGTGGATGTTGGGTGGTGGACGATGGGCAGGCAAGAAGTGGTCAGACAAGAGGTGGGCAGGCAGGCAAACGGCAAATGGTGGACAATAGGCAGCAGTCAGCGAACGATCTGAGCTCAAAAGGTGGGCCATATGCTGGTAGGCCGCGGGAGATTTCAGCTGACAGATGGGGTAAACAGCGATGGTTGCCTTGCAGAGAAACAGTGTCTCCTCTGCTGAACCCAGAGTCAGGGAGCAAGGGGGAGCGCAGCCTGCCTCTAGTGCCATCTTGGATCTCCAGGGTTAGTGTCTTTACCAGAAGAGGAAGAGAGACCAGAGTGTGTGAACGTGCTCTCTCTCCCTGTTTCGGATCCTCTTCACAAAGGCCACGTGAGGACACTGCCAAAAGATGGCCATCAGCCAGGAAGATTCAGCCTGTTTTCCAGGAACTAAATCAGCTGGCACCCTGGCCTTGGAGCTGCAGAGCGCTGAGAACACTTTCTGCTGGCTACGCCCCTCGGACCCTGGCGGTTTGTCACAGTGACACAGCTAACCATGGTCAGCCACGACACCACTGCTGTGCTGGCCCATCACATCCTGTGGCGCTCATCTTGCAGTCTCCAGCAGCCCGAAGCTGTTGCTCTGTCTTCCTCTGGTGTTTTCTCCTGATTGGGACATTTCAAACCTACATCGCTGTATCCCAGTGGAAGCTTTTTCATTATCACATGACACATGGTCACCACAACCACTATGTCTCAAGCCTCGGCACAGTATTGATGCAGACACCTGTGGCTCAATCATTCTGATGAAAGATGAGCTTGGCTTGAATTTTCCAGGTCCCCTCTTTTCTGTCTCCATGAATACTGTTCTAGAAACTTCCCTAGACACCACCACTTGCCTTCCAGGGTGGGCCGACTCCAGCCCTCTCAGGTCACTCTCTCTGTTAGAGATCCTTCCACCTGTCCTAGCAGTGCTGTGCTCCAACCTGGCGGAGGGCCACCTTTCCAGGACCCTCCCAGGAAAGCTGACCTTGGCTAGACACAGGAGGAGCAAGGAGGCAGCTCACCTGTGTCTTAGCTGGCCAGCCTGGGAGGTCTTGCCAACAGACTTCCAGTTTCCCATAGGTCTTTGCTCTCTGAGTTGTGAAGGGAAAAGGTATATGCTTGGACTGATCATTAGTGACTACCAACATGTGCTCGTAAAAATGCCCGATTAACTCATCTGCCGAAATAGTGGCTCTCATCCTTTGGGGGAGGGTTTCAGAAGCCCGGGGAGAGCCAAAAGGAAGCACAGAGGCCAGCCCAGTGAGTAGGAAAGGGCTAGGCCTGGGCATAGGCCTGGTGTTTCCCGGGAGACTCTGCTGTGGCTAGTCCGAGACCCAGCCTCGGGACATCGGTGTAACAGCTGGGAACTAGCAACCAGATCTTTCAAGGTCCAAAAGAGTAGGAGCAAGTGTCTTCATGAAGTGTCACTTTTAGGGCACCTGGGCCCTGTCAAGGAGCGTCTCAGAGCCCACAGACCTGAAGGACAGGAGCTCCTTCTGCGTCTGCTCCTTCCTCTCAGCGCTTTGACCCACCTGGGTAAAGGTGTGGGGGGCAGGGTGCTGGTTACGTCGGCCCAGGGAGAGGAGCGGGGCCACAGGTCAGCGTGGGGAGGGCTGAGATCAGCCGCAAAGAGAGACGGATTCCTCGGCTCCCAAGAGCCAAGGGGGTGGTCTCACAGGGCAGGACAGGACAGGGGCATGAGGGCATGGTTGTCACTGTGGCCACCGTGGATTCCTAGGGCTGTCACTCAGCAACACTGGTCAGCAGCCCTGTGACCGCTGGCCTTTCCCTCTTCCCCGTCTGTAAAATGGGATGGACCCCACAGTACTGGTGTTTGTGAAGAGTCAGTGAGTGACAAAATGTGCTCAGCACATAGCAAGTGCCCGAAAATGTTAGCTGTTACTAATTGGCAATAGATTCCCCAGGGGTGCTCTACCACTGAGCTATGTCTCCAGCCCTTTTAATTAAAAAAAAAAAAGTTATTTGTTCTTTTTAGATATGTGACAGTAGTGTATTTTGACATATCATGAATACATGGAGTATGATTTCCCATTCTTGTGGTCGTTCATAATGTGGAGTTACACTGGTCTTGTAGGAAACTTAGGAGAGTAATGTCTGATTCATTCCACTGTCTTTCCTATTCCCTTCCCTTCACTCCCCTTTGTCTAATCCAATGAACTTCTATCCCCCTTGGGTTCTTTGGGATTGGCTTACTTCACTTGGCATGATAGTCTCCATTTTTATCCATTTACTAGAAAATGCCATAATTTCATTGTTCTTTATGGCTGAGTAAATATCCCATTGTGTGTATATACCACATTTTCTTCATCCATTCATCTGTTGAAGGGCACCTAGGTTGGTTCCATAGCTTAGTTATTGTGAATTGAGCTGCTATAAACATTGACGTGGCTGCACCTTTTAATTAATTAATTAATTAATTTTTTGAGGCAGGGTCTCACTAAGTCGCTCAGGTTGGCCTTGAAGTTGGGATTCCCCTGTCTGTGCCTCAGCATCCCAAGTTTCTTGGAGTATAGGTATGGATGATGATTGATTATTATTAATTACAATGTACTTTCTCTTGAAAATGTTCCCTAAGCAATGCCCTCTTCTTGCAGGATACCATGCTTGCTCTCATGTGCTGTCTATATCACTGACCCCAAGGGTCAAAGCGACATGTCTAAGACCCACAACCTGGAGGAGTTGTGCCCTCACGTCAGCTCAGGAGAAGGCTGGGTTGGGAGATGAAGGGCAGGGTCAGGTTCATCCTCCTGGAAGGACCTAGGTGGGTGTTGAGAGAGCAAAAGGTGCGGCATCTGCAGTCCAGGGGAGAGATAATGAATGTCCATGCACTTCTGCCCTTTTCAATGCTCTATTCACTTAAATCACTTAATACAATTTCACTCTATAGGTTCTTATGGAATGACAATCCTTAACTCTGGGCATGGCAATAGACATAAACAATTCACAGCAAACAATTCTAGATTAATTCCAAGCACTGCAAACACTCTTCATCATGACAGGCTCATGACAGGCATTCCCTCTGCATGCAAAGCTCAAGTGTCAGATCAGAAGTCTCAAGTCTTAGGCTTCAAGTCCAGCAGATGCACACTCACTCAGACCACGGTGATCAGGTCAGGAACCAAGGTAGGCTTCTCCTGGGTGGAACTGATGGCTGGCTGAGGAGAGGGTCATAGGGAGAAGTTGCAGCTCTCACAGGGCCAAATGTGGCTGTAGAGTTTGAGGGTGGTAAGAACAATGCCGAGGATCAGGCACACGGGAAGACTTGGGATGTCAGTCCAGGTCCTCATCGAGCTCTCAGGGTTGTGTGAGTCAGCTGCCGTGGGGGTCTCTCAGTGACCTCATTTACCGTGGGTTAAAGCATCTGGTCTGGTGGTTCCCACTCTGATCTTTTCGCCTTTCCCTCTTAACTGCCACCTTTCCTTTCCCCCTTATTGGGCGAGGCCAGCCTGCCAGAGACTTCACTCTGACGTCAGGGTGGGGGAAGTGACCTATTGGTGCCTGAGGGCCACACTGGAGGGCTCTGTGGGTGTGCCTGGTGAGACTGCAGGTTTCAAACTGGAGTTTTAAAGTGGAGTTGCTTGGGCTCAGGCCTAAGGCCATCCTTAGTGGGCAAGTACCTGAACCTGCAGCCAATAGGCCAAACACGTGGCCCAACTTGGGGGCAGCCTGTGGCCAAGGGCGAGGCACTGGCGGCTGAGGGTTGTTCTTTGCTGCAGGCTGCGCCCCTGGTGGGGAACACTAGAGGTCCTCCAGTGTCTTTTGGTGGTGTGGGGATGTCTGCTCCGCTAAGCTGTGCGCGGCTCCCCGTGGGCTCTGGGGCCCTGGGCCCTGAGAGTGCAGCCTGCTCGAGTGCGCAGCGGTGCCGGCCCGCGCCCCCGCTGGTGTCCTTCGCGGCGCTGGGCGTGGGACGGACTTGTGTCCAGCTGCGCACTGGAGCGCTGTGCCGTGGTCCGGGCAACGAATGAATCAGTGAAGGAACAGACGGCGCTGCCCAGCCCTTGCGGGTGTACCGAGGTGCGGACCGGCGCTTAGAGGGTGGGCGCCCACGTGCGGGGACGCAAAGTCGCCGCCCGGAGCGAGGGCCCCGGCCGGGTTTCGCTTCCCGCTCCCGGGAGGGGCGGGGCTTGCGCGGCGGTGCCCGCCCGCTTCCTGCCCCGGCCCGCCCCCGGCCCGCCCCGCGACGCGCGGGGCTCGCGGGTTCGCAGCCGCTGCTGAGGTCAGAGGAGGCGGGCAGCATCCGAGCCCAGCGCCTGCGCGAGCCGGGCCGCGCGCCGGAGAGCCGCGAGCGGGGATCCCGAGCGAGCGCCGAGACCGTGACACCGCCCCGGCCCCGCGCCGCCGCGCCCGCCCGGCATGGAGGAGGAGTGCCGGGTGCTCTCCATCCAGAGCCACGTCGTCCGCGGCTACGTGGGCAACCGGGCGGCCACGTTCCCGCTGCAGGTACGCGCTCCGCGCGGCTTACGTAACCCGCTCGGCTGCACTCGCGCCCTGCGTGCGAATCCTCGGCGGGGTGGCCGGTCGCCCCCAGCCGTGACCTTGGCGGGGTCCCGCAGTGAGCCCCCGCTTGGGGTCTGGATTTCGGGGCTCTGCGGCCAGAGCCTGGCGCGCCCAGGAGCCTGCTCCGTGGGCTGGTGGGCGGGGGCGGGGAGCCCTGCTGGCGGGTTGGCCGGGGCTTGGAGTGGGGGGTGCTCAGATGGGACCAAGCCCCGGTGCACCAGCTGTGGCGTCCGGCGAGTGCCTCCGGCTTCCCGCCGCCAGGCCAGCCGTGGGCGGGGGCTCCCTGGAGGCGACAAAAATGCAGCAGGGTTGGAGGAGTGACAGCTGGTAGGACCCGGCCCTCGCGGGCAATGTCCAGGCAGGACGGTGAGATAGGCAGGTGTTTGCGCTGGCCTCCAGGTTCTGCCCCTTGTCCTTTGTGGGCCTCACGAAGGAGAGGATAATAAGGTTGCAGACAGGCCTGTGGTCAGGAGGCTGGGCCAGCTCTTGGGCTGTCCATTCCTGGAGCCCACTGTGTCTTCACGTGTTACTGTAGGCCAGGCACCCACTGCTTCCTGGTTATGGTTGGATGGTCAGGAGGGGACCTGGATAATTAGGCTGGACCTGAGGCAGAACCAGGGTATTGTGCTGGGTGGGCCTGGCCAGGTGATAGCCCCCTTGCCTGCCCACCTTTGGCATGGTCTGTGACCAGGGCAGATATGGCAGGTCCTTGGGCTCTTGCTGTGCACACCCAGTCCCTGTGCTGAGCATTGCAGGACATGAAGAAGGGCCACCTGCTGGGTGTTCTGGTTCACATCTGTAATCCCAGCTACTTGGGAGGCTGAGGCAGGAGGATCTAAAGTTTGAGGTCAGCCTGGGCAATTTAGCTAGATCCTGTATCAAAATAAAAATTTGAAAAGGGTCTTGGGATGTAGCTCAGTGGTAGAGCACTTGCCTAGCATTCTTGAGGCTCTGGGTTCAATTATGCAAGAAATAAGAAAAAGAAAGGGCCGCCTGTTTGCAGCAGGCCTGCAGGTTGGGCTAGTGTGGAAGGAAGACAGGAAGGGCCAGCCTGGGGGTAGCATGCTCAGCTGTGGAGCAGGAGTTCAAGACCAAAGGGATTGGGTGGCCACTGAGTCTTGAGCCTCTGTTGGGAGGTGTACGGTGCCTCCCCACCTCAGTCTCAGGCTTGCCTCTCATTCCAGTGGGCAGAACTTGATTGGGGCAGTCAGTGTGCAGCCCCTGGCTCGCGGGGGAGGAGGGACATAGCCTCAAGAATGTTAGGCAAGTGCTCTACCACTGAGCTACATCCCAAGACCCTTTTTAAATTTTTGTTTTGATACAGGATCTAGCTAAATTGCCCAGGCTGACCTCAAACTTTAGATCCTAGGACTGCAAAAGACAGGGTCACTGAATGGGATGTGCTTGGAGCAGGGGTGCAGGGGTAGCCAGGCAGGGTGGAGCTAGGCTGGGCTCTGCACAGCCCTACCCACCTGGGCAGTTGTGCAAGCCGCTGTGGCTCTCTGTCCCGTCCCTCCTCCCCACCTGGCTGCTGCTTCTCTTCTTCCCTTCACTGGGTAAACTGCTCTTCTTCCTCTCGTCCTGGTCCTTCAGCAGGGTTCCTGGCTCCTGAATTCCCAGGCATGTGCCTCGGCTTCTGCACCAAGGAGGAGGACATAGTGCGCCTGTTGCCAAGGGAGCGGCTCTTCCGGACAACCCATTCGGGGAAGAGCTGTGCTTCTTACCTGGGGTCCCAGTGCCCAGCATCCTTATCTGTGGCTCCACAGGTGCCCATGCTGGCATTGTGCTCTTCCACCCCTGTGTTTGAGCACCACTGGGCAGGGAGGAGCAGTGGGCTGGCTGGCTGACCTGCCCATCCAGTTTGCACAGCCTCAGCCAGCACAGGAGGGGCCTCGGTGGGCAGAGCCTGGAAATGGATCTGGAGCAGCGCTCACCAGCCTTCAGAGGCAGGTCCATGGGGAGCATTCCCTAAGGTCCAGAGTCACTGTAGTGGGGGTTTTGGTCAACACTACACAAGTTGGAACGCCAGAGTATTGTCTACATGGCCAAAGGTGGGGAAAGAAAAGCTAGAAAAGGAGAAGGTCTAGGCTGGGGCCAGGCCTAATGCCCTAATACTGCATCAGAGAGACCACAGAATGCCCCAGCGGCCTGGCATGGGGCTGGAGAGGCCACTGTGGAGACTGACCCTAGTGTCCAGGGCTCTGTAACACCAAGCAGGTGTCCCCTCTTTCTGTAATTGCACTGGGGGACCTGGGCCTGGTTTCTGAGCCTCCCTATACTGGGCACCATCTCTGTTGGGGTCTGGTGCCAGGGCTCCTGAAGCCCTTCATGCCAGGTGTGACACGTGCCCTTGGCCTTCGTATTCCTGCAGATGGCTGACGGCTGTGGCTTGGTGCAGACTCTTACCTCAGGACCGTCAGGGTCCTGCCTCCTGCACACTGCTGAGTCCTCGGGCCCTCTCCTGGGTCTCATGCAGGCAGCAGAGCGGCCCCTGCCCTGGGCCAGGGAAAACATGCTGACGAGAAGGGAGTAGAACCTTGACCCTGATTTGGGTTTTATTTCTGGGCCTGAATCCAAGGTGCATTTTTGTGCCCAAGGGGAACGTGTTTGTGGGACCAGTGCCAGCAGGGCTGCGAGCCAGGCAGGGTGATCTGGGGTTTGCAGAGTACAAGGAGGATGAGGCAGTCTCCTGGTTCTCGTGTCCCCACCCTCCTTACCCACCTCTGCAGCGAGGAGAGGCAAGGGGCTTGTGGAGTCCTGCACACAGGCTTGTGAAGCGTCTGGGGCAGGGAGGCCCTGCTGCTCTGGCCCTGGGCTGTGGGTCAGGGGAAGGAAAGGTGTCCTGCTGCACACTGCCTGTCCACACACTGCCAGGACCATTTCCTCTTCCTTTTTTTTTTTTTGTGGTGCTGGAGATTGAGCCCAGAGCCTTTCTTGCGCGTGCCTGCAAACCCTCTGCCGCTGAGGTAGACCCCAGCCTATTCCTCTTCAGGGGAAAACCCCCAAGTCTTTCAGGCCCGGAGCTCTGGGTTGCCTGAGCCTGTGGGTGTTGGTGCAGAGCCTTCCTGGCATGCTGGTTGGGAAGTGGAGATCCCAGGATGCTCAGAGCAGCCTCCCAAGGTGGGGTCAAGTTTACCATTGCAAAGCCCCTCAGATGGGGTGAACTAAAAACAAATTCATTCTCTCCTCTGGAGGGCAGAGGGTGCACTCGCTGGCAGCGGGGCCCTGCATGTTCCCAGAGGGTTCTTCCTGCCTCTCCCAGGTTCTGGTGGGCCCAGGTGTTCTTGGCCTGCAGATGCATCATGTGATCTTCTCCCCTTGTCTCCCCTTCCAGGGACACTTGTCACTGAGCTCAGGGCAACCAGCTAATCCAGGACAATCTTATCTTGAGATCTTTAACTTATATTTGCAAAGAACCTTTTTCCAAAATGATCGTGCTCAGAGGTTTCAGTGGACACACCCTTGGGGCCACCATGTGGTCTGCCTGGGGTTGGAGGGGCCTGCAGAGAAACCCAAAGGGGCAGTTAGGGGTTTTCTGAAAGGCTCAGAGGTTGGTGACATCCTTTTTGGGATATGACAAGAACTTCCTGAGGGTGGCAGCAAGCACTGCCAAACCTGCCCTGCTGGGGGGCACTGGAGCCTGTCACAGCCACTGGGCCTGCAGGTGGCTCGGAGCAACTTTACGTCCTTGTGTCAACCTCTGGAAGAGTGGGCCTGAGCATTGTGGCCTTTTGGCCTCTGTGCTGGGGTAGCCTCAAGGACTGTCGGGGAATCATGAGCACTGGACACCAACTTACTGAATCCATTGGCTTTGAAAATCCAACCTGGGGCCTGAGCTCAAAACCCACTTAAATACTTTGTCCCTGGAACAGGAAGGCAAGGCCATAACCTCCTGCCCCTGAGGACGTGGTCAGGTGGACAGCTTGGTTTGGGGCCTGCAGAGAGCAGCCTCATTCTTTGACTGTCCTGGCCCCTGGTGCAGGGGCAGATCCTGAGGGGCAAAGCCATGCCTGTTGACCAATGGCCTGGGCCTGGACACCCTGCAGGAAGAAGCAGGGGGTGGGCATCAGGTTGCGTTGGAATCAACGTGGCTCTACTCCTCTCTGACAGGTGACACTGGCAAAGTAGCCAAGGCTGTGGTCCGGGGTCCCTGGAGCCACAGGACAGTGGCAGATGCATGGTATACATGCACATGTGGGCAGGCCACTCTTGCTCACCTCCTTGGAGATGGGTCGGAGTTGGAAACGGTCCCGTGTCTTCCATCCCTCGTTCCCGCCAGGCCGTGCTGACCTGCCTGCTTGCTCTTCTCTGGTTGAGTTCTCCTGTCTCCCTTTGGCCGCTGCTGAACCCGGGTCTGAGCCAGATGGGTCCCAGTCCTGGAAACATGGTGGTGTTTTTAGTATTTTTTCTGCATGAAAGAACAGTATCCGTTGTTCTTGCTCTTGACTCTGAGTTTGGGGCTGAGGGTTCTGCTCTTCTCTGCTGTCTCGGAGAGAAGTGAGAACGAACTGTTTCATTTTCTGATTGCTCTTTCCCTGCTTGGACCACGGCTGCGTGTGTGGGTGAGGTGGGTGCCTGCGCGTTACAGGTGCGTTTCTTGGTGCTGCTCTGCCCTCTGCAGGACACTGGCCTCATTTCAGAAAGGCTTGGGGTGATGCTATGGAAAGCGGGGACAAGTCTGCAGAGCAGGGCGCTTCAGTGTCAGAGGCCGGCCGCTGACTCACTCACTGGCTTTGACGTCTGCGGCTGCACGCCCACACGGAGCTTCTGAAGTAGTCATGGCCGGTCCTACTTGGTGACCTGGAGCCGTGACATGGGGAAGATTGGAAGAAAGGAGAGAGGAGGGGGAGTGCTGGGGACGGGCTCAGGGATGCAGCCCGGTATCGCCGCCCTCCCTCCGTGCCTGGCGGAGCTGCCATCCTGTTCCCTCCGCACCCAGCTCCACGTGGGGCCTCTGTTCTCAGGGGTTCCGCTGCTGGCACAAGCCTGCCAGCCCCTCCTCCTGTGGCCCCAGGAAGGCTGACCTTGTGGCCTCCTGTGTGTGAGTGAGGCACAGGAGGGGGCCAGCACTGGGCAGAGATCCTGCTGAGCAGGTCAGGAAGAGCAGCTGCGTACAGAGGGAGGTGCAGCAGGACTGGAGCTGGAACCCGTAGCGTTTGCTCTGCTGCCTTCGGGTGGACAGGCCCGAGGCCGCACTGAGTAGCCCATGCTGGGCCGGGAGTACCTTTTTGGCAGCCTCTGGACAGCTCAGCAGCCCCCAGCTGTCTGGCCATCTGACCTCTGCTAAGCCAGGGGAGTGGCAGACAGGCTGGTGAGTAGCAGGAGGAGCGGGGCTTCCTACCAGCCGGGTTCTGTGACCCCCTGTTGCCTAGAAGGACCGTGGCTAGGCTGCCAAGTCTCTTGAGTGACCCAACGGCAAGATGGGCTGACCATGGTCAGCCCCTAGGTGTTGCCAGGAGCTTGGGGTGAGACCCTTGCCTTGGGGCTGTGCAGGGCAGCCCAGTACCTGGGAGACCCTGGACTCCACTGCCCATGGTGGGGCCTGCCTGGCATCATGGTCCTAGCCGTGAGTGCTGTGGGCACAGAAGTGGGTGCTGGGGGCTTGCGGGGGCAGAGCTGTGACTGTAGAGGCAGGGCACACACGTGGGCAGAGGCAACTGGGGGGCTGGGGGTGAGCTGGGGAGGTAGGAGGCCCCCTGGGGAACACAGGCTGTCTCCAGAAGTTCCCGTGGAGATCAGGATGAGGATGTGGCTTGGCTGGATTGTAGGCAGCCTCGAGGGACATGGGCCCTGGGCCCTGAGGTTGCTCAGGTGACTGACCTCCTCTCCACCCCTAGAAGGCTTTGAGTGAGGGTGGGCTGGCCCCTGGAGGAACTGTGCTGGAATATTCCGGAGCTTTCCCCGCTCCTGCATTCTGAGTCACTCTGCCTCTCCCGGGAGGAGGGATCCGAGCTGCTGCTTCAAGGCAGGTCTCTCTGTGTCTGTCTCGCTGTGAGAGGAGGGTTGAAGACCCAGGAAGGAAGGCGTCACGGGGCCGCTGGGAGTGGGGGCCACCTGCCCACAGCAGCCGCTAGCCTGCGTCACTGCCAAGTGGGGGATGCTTGGTGGCCATGGGGCCCGGGTACTGGGGCTGCTGTGGCAGGAGGAGGAGCTTGTATCGAGCAGCTGTGGGTGGAAGGAGGGGGGGGAACAGAGAGCCTCTGGCTTCCCTGTTGCCGGGAGTGCCCCTCCTCCTGGGTGCACCTGAGCCGTGTTGCTATGGAGTTCCGGCAGTGGAGGGTTGAGAGCCTTTCCAGGTCCTGCCTGGGCCCTGCCTGGGCTGCTTTGGGCATTGGGGCAGGAAGTCCGAGCAGCTTCCTCTCCCGGCAAGACAGCCTGTGTCCAACATGCACACAGCTACAGATCTCGCCCAGGCCACAGGCCAGGGACCCCCTGCTGCAGTTCAGGCACCGTCGGGGTTGAGGGGCAGAGGCTGCCCACTGCAGGTCTCCCAGGGCGCGCCCACTGTGGCGGCAGTGAATCTCCGCCTCCTGGGGCGCTGAGCCTCCCAGTGCTCCGCCAGGCCTTCCTCAGCTGGACCCGTGCTGCGGCCGACTCTGGGCACCGGAGCTTCATCTGTTGAGCTTCTTGGCCGAGACACCCCATCTCAGAGGCCGTGGGAGGGGGGAGCCTGAGCCCCTGAGCATCCTGGCAGGTCTGAGGTGCTGCAGAGACTCCAGGTGCTGCAGAGAGCCCAGGGTGCTGCAGAGAGCCCAGGAGGCAAGACATTGATGGGGCCCTGGGGGCTGGAAGGAGCACACTGTTCCCCTTACTGGCCATGCCTGGGTGGAGGTAGGCCCAGGACTGTTGGTGCTGGTTTTTCCTGCACACACACCTGTGATGGGGACGGTCAGACCAGTGAGAGACGGGCGGCAGTGAGGAATACAAGAGAACAGCTGGGGTCTGCCTGCCCCCCCACTCTCTGTGTCCCTGTGTCTGTCTCACATGCCCTGTCTGTGGGAGAGGTGGGGGACTGCCCTCTGTCAGGACTGTACAGCTGACCCTGGAAGCAGAACTGCAGGTGGAGGGGTGCTGCCCTCGGCGAGGGAGCGGAACTGATGGCACAGTGGCTCTAGGGCTTTGGGTCCAGAAAGTGGCCAGCAGCTCTGCAGCAGGGGCTCATGGAATGGCGGGGACCCCGGCTGCTGCTTGCGGTGTGAGGCTGTGGTGGTGGACACTGGTCTGGGCAGCAGTGGACCCTCAGGGGCAGGTTTGGAGGGGTGCAAGGGGTACGACTTGAGGGAGCTGGGGCAGCATCAAGCTCAGAGGCCAGTGAGGACCATCGCAGGGAGGGCGTGAGGCGGAGTGAACAGGCTGCGGGGGGGCCGTGCCAGCAGACGTGGACCTGTGGGAAGGTAGGCCGAGGGGCGGCCGAGCTGGAGCGGTTCCCGGTCCTCTCTCCCTGGGTGGCACCAGCCAGTTCTTCCTTGTCTTGAAGCGGGTTGTCCAGATCTCCTGGCTGTGTGCCAGCTGTGTGCAGGTGAAATCTGAAGTGGGTGTGGGGCAGGGGCTGGCTCACAGGCACGTGCTGGTTTCCCAGGTGTGGACCCTTCCTGCCGGCCCAGTGGGGCTGTGGCGGGAGATGGGGGGAGATGCAGGTGGCGCAGGGCGTAAGTGATGGCGAGGTGCGGTGAGCTAGCTGGGAAGAGGCGAGGTCTGCTGGCCTTGGGGTGCTCGGGGCCACGGGAGGGGTGCAGTCGTGCAGGCCGGTTCCACACGGCCACTCAGAGTCCGCAGTTTTCACGTCTCGGGCCTCCCCTTCTGCCCAGCAGCCACTGGAGTTGGGTGGGACCCGCCTGGCTAGTAACAGTCCTGGGAGAGAGGCCGCCTCAGGTTTCACCCATATGCAGAAGCCACCCAGGGCAGGTGAGGCCCACTGGTGTCACTCTTTGAACCAGGGGGCCCCAAGGCCATTTTGGGCACCAGGCTTTCTGTGACACAAAGTGATTTCTCCCTCAGGAGGCACAGACCAGCAGTGCTGTCCCCAAAGTGGCCTGAGGTGGCTGTGTGAGTCAGGGGTCTGGGGCACCCTGGCAGGGGCCTGTGTCTGCCTGCTGCCCGCCATCTCCTGACCCTCAGCTGAAGGAGCAGTCTGTGGCTCCCTGGAGGGGAGGTGGGGAGCAGATGGCCTAATGAGGCAGCTGCTAGGCCAGAAAAGGCAAAAAGGGAACCCAGTGGTGACCCAGGGGCCAGCAGCTGGCCTGGGGTGAAGGGAGAGGCTGGGGCCATTAGAACTTGAAAGCGGGGAGGGGCCGTGCGGGGAACCTGCGCTGGGGGCCACGGGGCCTGCCGTGGCGAGGGCTTCTGTGAGCGAGGGAAGGGCATCAGTGCCCTCCCAGCTCGAGGCAGGGGCCTTCGGGAAGGGCCTGGTGGAGACCCCTTCCTCCCGGGCCGAGGGCTCCTGGGAGCCCGCCTGGCTTTGCCTCCTCCCGAGTGTGGCTGAAGTGCAGTGCTGACAGGTGACTTGGGGTGCTGCCACAGGCATGTGACGCTGAAGAAGCTGATGGGGCGGCGTTTGGAACGGAGATGCCAAGCGCATCTCAGCCCCTTAGCTGTCATTGAAAGCAGAGGACAGCAGCTTCCTTCTCGACACAAGGGTTGAGTGTCCACATCCAGAACTGGCAGGATCCTCAGGATTGTGTCACGTGGCTTTAATCCGCTTCCTCAGTCTGGGGACTGAGATGCTGCAGGCCGCGTCAGTCGCGTAGAGGGGGCCCGGCCAGGCAAGTGAACTCTGTGGGTGGGACTGCTGATTTTTGTTGATTACTCTAGTGATGCATCGGCTTAGTCCTTGGAATGACCTTGGTGAACACAAATCGTGAGTGTACCGTCCAGTGGCTCAGCTCCAAGTGAACGCCACCCACGGAGCAGACAGAATGTGCAGAATGCCAGGGCACCCGGCCAGCTGCTCACGCCTGGCTGGGACACAGCTGCCATCTCTGCTGCCCGCCTCCTGCCTCTCTTCCCTGCCTGGCTCTCTCAGTCTCTCACGTGCACCACGTGTCCCTCTGTCTCTGCATATCTCTGTCTCTCCCACGTGTTCTGTCTCTGTGTCTCTGTCTCTCACACGCTCTGCCTACCTCTGTCTGTCTGTCTCTCCCACATGCTCTCTGTCTCTCCCACACCCTGTCTGCCTCTGCCTCTCCCACGTGCTCTGCCTCTGTCTCTCTGTCTCTTGTCTGTCCCCCACATGCTTTGTGTCTCTGTCTGTCTCTCACTTGCTCTGTCTCTCTCTGTCTCCCACACGCTGCCCGCCTCTGTCTGTGTCTGCCACGTGCGCTCTTGCCCTCTGTCCAGCACCTTCTGCCGGGGAGGTGGCCCACTTCTCTCCGCCCGCTGCAGGTCCTAAGGTTTTTCTGGAACGTTCTATGGAAATAGCACCAGAAAAGCATCTTGGTGACCTGCTGTCTCCTGCTGCCTCGTCCCCTTGACCTGCCAATTGTTTCTCAGAGCTCCTTGTTCTCATTTTCCTGGGACTTTGGCCCAAGGGAGGGTCTGATTCTGAGCCATGTTTACCTGGAAGTCCTCACACTTGGTTGTCGGGACTTTCATGCTCCCAGCTCTGTCCCCTCCCCCCTGGTGGGCTACCTCTGAGTCACCAGTGGACGGAGTGGGCGGCCTTCGACTCAGCTCTCCCTGAGGCCTAGGCCCCAGCTCCCGTGCCCACCAGGCCCTCTCCCTGGGTTGGTGGCACCTGCCAGTGTGGAACATTTGGTTGGTGGATTCCTCAGTGGCCCTTTGGTGACTTAAGCATGGAAGGAGCCACCGTAGACCTGGCTGGGAGTGGGGACGGGGGCAGAGGGGAGACTCAGCGCCCTCTGGAGAGGCTGGTGTGTTGGGAGCTAAGAGGCCCCTCGGGGTGGACAGCCAGCCACAGGGAGCCGAGAGCAGGTCGAGGCAGCCAGCAGGTGAGCTCTCAGGAAGGTGGTGGAATGGAGGGGTACACACAGGAGGAGGGATGTCCCTGGAGATGGTGGTGGGGCGTCTTCCAGCAGAGGAGGCAGGGGAGGTGGGAGGATTGGCCAGCATGAGCCTCAAGCTCCTTGGGCATGGCCAGTTGTCCTGATTGCAGGTGGCCAGCCCTCCCCAAGTACAGAGCCCGGGGACAGCCCTGAGCCTCCCAGTCAATTGAACACCTGCCTGTGGCATGACTGAGTCCGTGGCCCCCAAGTCAGGGCTGATGGCATGTCTGGCCTTGACACGGGGACAGGATGGCCCAAGCCTGGTGTGGGCAGGCAGGTGGGGTGCGGGAGGCCCCAGGCTCTCCCTGTGTTCTCGTAGGGCCAGCAGGAGAGCCAGGGCCCGCAGGTGGCTGAGCCCTTGCACACCGCCCCGCTGCGTGTGCTGCACCCTTGCACCCTGCACTCTTGCAGCCCCTGGCCCTGCCGGGGGGGGGGGGCGGGGGGGGCTGCTGTTCCCACACTGGGCACAGGGCCAGGGACGGGAGACAGGCTCCGTGCTGAGTAGTTCCCTGGGCAGTTGGAATGGCTGGCTCTGTTCAGGGGCACAGTGGGCAGTGTGCGACCAGGGAGGGGACTCTCTGGCAGGGCCACTGTTGTAGGTCCACTGTGATGGTGCCCGCAGGACCAGCCTGGCAGAGGCAGGTGGGCAAGGTGGGTAGGCCTGGCAGTGATCCAGGTAATGGGCTGAAGAGTGTCCTCTGTCCTGTGTCTGGTGTCTACCACCTCCAGCAGCCGAGGGGCACCGAGGGAGTCCTACCTACTGAATGTGAGAGGCCAGGGAAGTGGGAAGAGCCAGGGAGGACTCCCTCTGCACCGCATCCCACGGCATAGCCTGCCGCTGGCCCTGCAGACCCACAGGCCCCGCCGGCCCCGCAGACGTGGCTCCCCTTCCTCCCTCCACCAGAGAAGTGCTCTTACTTTTAGAAAAACGTAAGCTTTTAAACTCACAGGTTTTAATTTTCTTTAATAAACTGCTTCCTGCCCTGAGAGCAAATCTGCTTCCTCTGACCACAGAGACCCCCCACATGACCCTGCAGCCCAGGGTGTCTCAAGGGCCCAGCTGCCCTGGCTGAGTGACCCCATCAGGGCCAGTAGGAGACTCCCTGCCAGGGAGCAGTGAGGGTCAGGTGGCTGTGGTGGTTCGGGGAACCTCGGGCCAGCTGGCGCGTGAGGAGCAGGGATGGCCAACCAGGTGGCCTGGCAGGCTCGGGCCTCACTTCCTCAGAAGGGCCGAGGCTGGGAACCGAAAATCTGGCACCAAAGATGGCCTCACAGCCGTTGCTGGTCCCCGCACTATATTGGTTTCCTTGAATGATTTCATTTGGTGGAATTTCCGGAATCATCCATGACCCCTTCAGTGAGTTCAGCAGGCTGGACAGGGGCTCTGCCTCAGCCTCTGGGCTGCTGCGCCCCATGGGTTTCCTAAACAAAGGACAAGAAGCCCCTGGCTGGGCACAGGGGGCCCGAGAGTGCCAGGGGGCAGCAGGTCATGGAGAGCCGTACCCACCGTCCCTGTTACTCCCCTCCTCCTCCTCCAGGCAGGTGCTCGGGCTGTCATCAGGGCCCTGATGAGGGGTCCCTGGGACCCCGACCCTGGGCTCTCACACCCGTCCTGCTGTCTGTCTTGCAGGTGTTGGGATTTGAGATCGACGCGGTGAACTCTGTCCAGTTTTCAAATCACACAGGTAAGGCCTCGTGCAGCTGTTGAGGTAGAGCGGAGCACAGGTAGGTGGCATGGGCCCCTGGGAGCCAAAGTGCCATCCTCCTATGGACGAGGGCCCCAAAATGTCACTCTATACTGAGTCTGGGGGCAGGAGCTAGGGTTTCCTCATCCTTGATGTCTGTTGGGTTTGGATCTCAGCTCTGCTGCTCTGGAGCTGTGTGACCTAGAAGAGGTGACAGGGCCTCTCTGTGCCTCAGTGTCCTCCTCTGAAAACCAGGGTGGTGATCCAAGGCCCAGCTTGGGGAGAGAGTTCCATGGGTGAGCCCCAGGGCTGGTGCCTGGCTAGGAGCACTGTCCTCCCCGCGGGGTCAGCCCTGCGGGAGGCCTGTTCACACCCTGTCCACCAGGGGGGCGCTGTGGGTGTGAGGAGGTCCCCTAAGTTCCAAGGTGAGCCTCTAGGCAGTCTGGATTTTTAACACCAGTGCCACAGAGCGGGGCGTGTGTGTGTGTGTGTGTGTGTGTGTGTGTGTGTGTGTGTGCGCGCGCGCGCTCATGGGGACTCTGAGGACTTGGTTGCTCTGAGCACTGAGGGGTTGTCTGGGGGGAGGGTGTGCACCCCACAGCCCCGACCTGTCCTGTGTGGCCTCAGGGGCTGTGTGTGTGGAGTCCGCCCCACTCGCCAGGGTGACATGCCCCTGACATTGTTCTGAGCCCAGCAGGACGCGCAGGGTGGGCTGCAGCCCTGTGTGCAGGAGGGCTCCGGGGTGCTCCCAGGAGGGGTGCCGGAGGGCTCCGGGGAGGTTAATACGTGGATGGGGTATTAACCTTATAACCTGGGGTGGGTGCCAGCGTCAGATGGAGCCTCTGCTTGTCAGTAAGGGCTCTGAAGTCCAGAGACGTCCAGAAACCGATGGCTCTGACTGCCGTTTTCCATTCCCATGGTTTACGTAAGAGAGCAAAACCGGCTTGCACATTAAGTGGCTGCCTTTGTGCCTGAGGACTGCAAGGAGCCCCTCAGCACGTCCGCCCATGAGCCCCTGCTGCCCCCTGCCGATTCCAGCATTCCAGCAGGGCAGGGCCTCAGGCTGCAGATGTGGCCAGCTGCCCTCCAGGTCCTGCAGCTTTCTCCATTTGTGGCTGGGTGGCCACCCTGGGGGTCTGAGGCAGAAAGGCCTTGGGCTTGTCCCAGGGGAGGTAAAGACCAGGCCCCTGGGTGCCGGGCAGCTCTCCGGGTGCAGGGTGAGGGCAAGGGCGCTGGGGCTTCTTTTCACTGGGGCCCACCCCATGGCTTGGGGAATCCCCTGAGTGGACAAGTGCCTGTGCCCCAGGCTCCCACCTCCAGACACCACGGGGGCTGGGCTGGCCCCGGGGGCCCCAGGTGGCCCACTTGGGGCTGGCTGTGCAGCCTCACTGGGGCTTCATGGTGCTTCTGTCTCAGGGCCACCAACTGAGGGGTGAGCCTTAGGGGAGGCCTCACTGCACCTCTGCCTCATGGGCTCCCTACCTGTTCCCACCCTTCGCCCCACCACACTGTTGCTCAGAAGCAAGGCTGGTGCCTCTCACCTGCCCCCAAGGTGTGTGGCCCCTGGACAGCCATGGAGCTGGTGGATGAGTGACAGCTCCTACCTTGCAGCTCTGGGGCGGGTGGAGCACCCCATGCCGCCATCTCTGTCCTCGTGTCACAGGCTGCGCAGGCTGTGTCCTGGGTGGCGGACCTGCAGGTCCTTGACTGAATGACCTTCATTCCTGGAGTGCGGGGCTTCTCACCTGCTCCCCACCTCCCAGAAGCAGCCGCCAAGGCCCCTCGTGCAGGGGAGGCGTACTGCCATGTCAGTGACAGCCAGCATCCTGGGCCAGGGCTGTGCTGCCTCAGCCCAGCGATGATCTGTCATGTGGTCCCACGTGGGACTGGCCATGCAGGCTCAGCCACGTGCTGTCTCTGCCCTGGGCCACAAAGCCCCATGGCCCTTTGAGCCAGCCAGGGTCCACTGAGGCTCCCTTGCTCTGCTGCCTGCTGTGCACTTCCTGGGTGGCAGTGCCCGAGCAGCTCTGAGCTCTACTCCAGGGTCTGCCCTCTCCTCCAGGCCAGAAGCCCCCTCCCCCTTGTTATTTTTATTTATTTTTGAAAATCAATTATTACATTAAATCAATGTAATCAAAAACACACTTCTAAATGCTAATTATTAATTTTTGTATAATCTTCCTTTAATTGGTCCAGAAGAAACTTTTTTTATTTTTATTTTTTGGGTGGTGGTGGTGCTGGGGATTGAACCCAGGGCCTTGTGCATGCGAGGCGAGCACTCTACCAACTGAGCTATGTCCCCAGCTGCCAGAAGAAACTTCTTGACTTATACATATTTATTGCCCTCCCCTTTTTAAAACAATTCTATTATGATTTTCACGATTTTCATGCGATTAATTCACCCATCAAAGTGTAAGTCATTGGGGTTTTTGGAGGGTGGGGGTACCAGGGATTAAACTCAGGGGCACTCAACCACTGAGCCCCATTCCCAGCCCTATTTTGTATTTCATTTAGAGTCAGGGTCTCACTGAGTTGCTTAGTGCCTCACTTTTGCTGAGGCTGGCTTTGAACTCGCCATCCTCCTGCCTCAGCCTCCTGAGCCGCTGGGATTACAGGTGTGTGCCACTGTGCCCAGAGTCTGTGGGTTTGGTGTATCCACAGAATTGTGCAGCCATCTTCACAGTCGGTGTTCTAGAATGTTTCCACCATCAGAGCAGCACACAGTGGCGCACAGCTGTGGTCCCAGCAGCTCAGGAGACTGAGGCAGGAGGATCCCAAGTTCAAGGCCGGCCTCAGCAAGTTTGCAAGACCCTGTCTTGAAATAAAAATAAACAGGACTGGGGTGTTGCTCAGTGGTTAAGCACCCCTAGGTTCAACTCTGGTAGCTTAAAAGAAAATATGGGAATGAAGGAAGATTGTCGGCTGTTTCTCCCAGCCTCCACAGACTACTTTCCATCTGAATGTGTGCTGGACCTTGCTGTGAATGGGGTCAGGGACACAAGGTCTCCACATGTGGCGTTTCTCACTGAAGCAGCTGTCCGCGTCCCAGCCTGGGGTGCTCCCTGCCCTTCGCGGGTGAGCGGGGTCCCCCGGGGTGGCCACATTTTGTTGTCCAGCCACCAGTCGCACCTTCTGGTTGTGTCCAGCTTTGGGCTGTTTTGAATCGGGCCGTGGGGACACTTCCATGCTCTGCAGTGTACACCTCACCCAGGGGTGAAAGGTGAGGGGGCTCGGGCTGCACCTGACTCCCAGCAAGGAGCCGTGACAACGTGTGATGTGTCATCTGCTGGGAGCTCAGTGGAGACTGAGTGCTTGGGGTTGATCACTCCTCCTCTGCCTGGCCGAGGGGGGCCCTGGGGAGTCCGGGCCCGATGCCACAGGGACAGCCCTGTGAAAGGGTCTCTCTGGGCCTGGTGGCCTTAGCCTCCCTGTGTCCTGCTGCTCCTTAACAGGCCTTGCCAGAGCTTCCTGTTCCCAAGGTCCCCGCCTCGAGCGGACAGTATGGAGCTGGCGGGGCTGAGGCTTGGTGGTTGGGACTGGGGCACTGTCTTGTCACCTGGAGTTTGGAGAGTGAGGCAGCTGGCCAGGGGCAGCCAGCGTGGACACAGGGAGCCTGAGGACTGGAGAGGGCTGGCGGCAGGAGTCTTGGGACTACCCGGGGGCGGGGCTGCAGTGGGAAACCTTCTCTGCTGCTGTGGGTTGACCAAAGGATCCGAGTGTCCCTTCCAGAAGGTTCTCGCAGGCTCTGGACCCATCTGAGTCACAAGGGAGGTGCAGGAGGCCCCCGGGACCAGCCTTTTGTGTTTGTCTGGTCTCTCTCTCAGACTCATTGGCTCGGCTCAGGCCCCAGGCTGGTTGGCTCTGCTGCTTTGCGGCCTGTGGTGGGCGGCACATCACAGGGGAGCCCGGGGGCAGCGAAACTGCTCACCTTCTGTCCAGGAAGCATAAAAGGAGGAGACTGGGGGCCTACCGTTGCTTTTGAGGGCACACGCCAGCGACCTAAAAACCTCACTAGCCCCCCCCCCCCGCCCCGCCCCGACAGTACCATGCTGCACATGGACCTTTGGGGACATTGCAGATCCAAATACATCCGCCCGGAAGCCACCTCTCTAGGAATCCTGTGCTCTGCCGTGGGGCCTGTGCTTGGGACCTGCCTGGGTGCTGGCGGCTCACCTTCCTCCTAGTGAGCCAGGGGCTGAACTGTGTCCCCACTCTAGCCCTAATCCCCGGGACCTTAGAATGCGACTTTATGTGGATGAGGCCTTTAGAGGCACTAATTAAAGTTCATGAGGTCATGGGGTGGCCCTGACATAAAACAACTGTCCTCATAAAAAGAACACATCAGAGCTGGGCTTGGTGGTGCGCACCTGAAATCCCAGTGGCTCAGGAGGCTGAGACAGGAGGACTGCCAGTTCAAGGCCAGCCTCAGCCGTAACTTAGCAAGGCCTTAAGCAACTCAGCAAGACTCTCAACAACTAAAAAGGGCTGGGGTGTGGCTCAGTGGTTAAGCAACCCTTGACTCAGTTAAATTCCTACTACCAAAAACAAAGAAGAAGAAGAAGCCATAGCACCCAGACGCACAGGGGAAGATGGCATCTGAACTGAGGAGAGGGCTCGGGAGAGACCGGCCCTGAGACCTTGATCTCAGACTTCCAGCTTCCAGAATGTGAGGGAATGAGCACCCGAGGCCTCAGCAGGGTCTGTGTACCTCGTCACAGGTGCCTGAGCACACCAGGACACAGGTGTGCAGTTGGGTTTACCCCACCCCCCAATTTGGAAGGATGTTGGAGACCAAGGGTCAGAAAGGACCTTTTTGTCTTGCACCCCGCACCACTAGGCCTGTGAAATTTTGGTGGCAGCCTCAGGCCTCCTTAGGAAAGCTAGCCCAGGGCCCAAGGGCATCCCAGATAGTGGGCAGCTGGAGCCTGGAGGGGCAGGCTCCTGACCAGCTGAGCTGGTAGCCGGGGGTCAGTCTGTTTCTGTCTGGCCAGTCCACCGTGTACCTGGGGTCCTGCATTTCCTTCTTCAGTCAGAACCGGAGGGTGCCTCTGCCGGGTGGAGCAGCCGAACCCTCGTGTGTCCGTGGGGCTGTTCTGGAGAATGGCATTTGTTCCAGACACCTTAGGATGGCACCTGGGAAAGCCAGGGTCCTTTGCCATGGGAACAGCTGTCACCACACAGGCCAGACACTCGGGGAGGGGTGTCACAGGCCCCTCATGCAGGGAGTCGGATGGTCTGACGCCTCCCACCCCTGGACTCTGCTGTTCCAAGAATCAGAACCGAAGGGCTGTGCGATTGTGTGTTCGGGGGAGTGAGTCGGGGACGCCAGGCCCCTGGGTGGGGGGAGTGGTGAGAGGTGGGGTTTCCACACTTGGCTTCCCCTGGCACGCACAGGGCACCCTCAGCAGTGCTGCAGCGTCCTGCACCTCAGGTGTACCCCAGGTTGCGGGCAGTCCTGGAGTGGACACCTTGCTTGGACTCCTGTTGGGTCTGTTTCTTGTCCAGCTTGGTCCAAGGCTTTCCTGGCCACTCGGTAACCTTGTGGTGGAGGTGTCAGGACAGGGTGCCCAGTGCTGGGTGACAGCCCCGCTTGATGCCCAGGAACACAGTGGGGACTGGATCCGGAGACGGGGGGAGGGCACTGAGCCACCCCTGCAGCCTGGCTGCCCTTCCCACTCAGGACCCCAGTTCTGCCGGACACAATTGCAGCAGGAACTGGCCAGCAGAGTGTGCAGACACTGGTGCAGGACCTGGGGCTCTCAGGGGCGCTGGACACGTGTTGGGGGCCTGCCGAGGCACTGTGCCTGGGCTGCCTCACTAGGCCTTGTGCAGCCCCAGGGGAGGGCTGCCCACTGGGCATCCCCAGGGAGGGTGGGCAGTTGTCCCTGGGCTAAGATGGCCACCAGAGAGGCCTGTGCCGCTCCACCCTTGGCCCCCCGTGCCTCAGGCCCGTGTGATCTGCCGCCCCTGCAGGCTACGCCCACTGGAAGGGTCAGGTGCTGAATGCCCATGAGCTGCAGGAGCTGTATGAAGGCCTGAAGCTGAACAGCGTGAACAAGTACGACTATGTGCTCACGGGTGCGTGCCCAGGGCGAGCGGCCGCCGAGGGCCAGAGCCCCCTCCCCAGGCTTGCACCTGGTCCCTGCTTTCTTCAGGGAGGGTCTCAGTGCCCTAGGCATGTCACATCCTTGGTGGCCTTGGGCCTGCCACTCGGGGCCTGGCTTGGGTCCTGGGTGTCCTGGGGCCATGGCGGGCAGCACAGGTGGGTGTTGGGGGTGCTGCTGGGCTGGAAGGGGGCCAGCAGGGACTTTTAAAAAACACCTGGTTAAAAGCGATGCGTGCTCACTATCGAAGGCAGAAAATAAAAGAAAGGAAGAAGTTAGTCATGTGCTGGGCACCCAGGGGTCCATTCATGTCAAATGTTGCATTTCTTTTGGGAAAAAGAAAAAGGCCTGGTCTCCCTCCATGACCCTGGACTGGCCCCGCGCTGCCTGGGCACAGGCCTTGCTGTGCTGCCCAGGCCCCCTGTGGTCGCGGAGCACAGGGTGATCACTAAGAGGGTGATCTGGCTTCTTCCCCCCGAAGGTTACACCCGGGACAAGTCCTTCCTGGCCATGGTGGTGGACATCGTGCGGGAGCTGAAGCAGCAGAACTCCAGGCTCGTGTACGGTGGGTGCTGGACCAGCCTGCTCTCGGCCCGAGTGGCCAGGGTGCACCCGTCACGCTGAGTGGGGTTGGCCGGGAGCACAGGAAGGGAGGCCCAGCTGCCTCCTCCTGGCCACCCTCCCGCTCTGCCCCTAGCCAGTCAGCTTTGTCCACTGGTGTCCAGGAGAACCTTGCGGCTGTGCAGAGGAGCTGGAAACGTTTCCCGGGTCTCTCGGGCATGTGAGAGAGAAGAGTTAATGTGCTAAAAGTCGGGGTACCCAAGATGTGCCTGCACATGACCCTAAGGGCGTGGGCGTGGGGTGGCACGCAGGCAGGACCGGGCTGCAAGGGGGCGAGGGGAGTGGCCACGTCTGGGTGTGTCTGTACAGAGCAGCCCTCCTTCGTGGCCAGGCAGCCCTGGGCCCATCCTGTCACCTGGAATAGGGCCAGTGTCGCCAGACTGGCAGACTGAGGACCTTTTCCAGGGGCATGGTGACCCTGTCCCCCCGGTCAGTGGCGGGTCTGCCTCAGCTTGTTGCTTTGTCCATGCTGCTGTACAGGCCAGTGCCGGGAGACCTGGGTTGGCCTGTCCACGGCCAGGGAGGGGAGGGACTGCTGTGCTGGCTCAGGAGCCCCTCGATGCTCTTCCATGTCACTTGAGAAATGGTGCAGATGCTCCTCAGTTAGGTCAGGGTTCACCAGTCGTCTTAGACAAGGAAACGCAGGAGCCAGGTAGCCGAGGACAGTGGGGAGCTGGGGGGGTGCCTGGACTGTGCTCACCCCGCTTCACACCCACACGTGGTCGTAACAGCAAGCACTGGCCGCTGCTGGTGGAATATGCAATGGCACAGCCACCACGGAGAACAGCCTGCCAGTCGCTCATAAAGTCACGCGCAGTCACCTCGCGACCCAGCTCCCTCCCTGCTGTGTGCTGGAATAACTGAGGCAGACCCTCCACCAATTGTGCACCGTGTTAACAGCAGCCAAAGGTGGACACAACCAGGTCCACTGATGGTCAAGTGGACAGGCACAGGGTGGTGTGGAACACAGAGCCCAAGTCAGCCTTAAAAGGAAGGAAGTGGCTGTTAGGGTGGTCACGCCCGTGATCCCTGCAGCTTGGGAGGCTGAGACACGAGGATCACAAGTTCAAGGCCAGCCTCAGCAACTTACTGGGACCCTGCCTCAAAAACTCAGGCTGGGGATGTGGCTCCGTGGTGAAGCACCCCTGGGTTCAATCCCTGGTACCAAAAAGAAAGAGAAAGAAGAAGAAAGGAAACCCTATGACCCAGATGAATCTTGAAAATGTCTCACTCCGCGTAAGCAGCCAGTCTCCAGAGGGCAAATAGGATTCCACGTAGATGAGCTGTGGGGATTGGGAAGGTCAGGGCCTGAGGGTGGCCTGGGAGTGGGGAGTCGGTATGTGACGGAGGCAGTGTCAGTCGGGGGGAGAGGAAGGTGGCGGTGGCGGTTCCCCTCCTGGATGCCCTTACGGCCCTCCTCCGTGGGCCCTCCTCCGTGGGCCCGCTCACCGCCTTACTGACTTTTACCACCGTGCATCGTGGGGCTGGGGGCTGAAGCCGGGCCTCACTCACACGCCAGCACTCTGCTGCTGAGCCCACCGGCCCTTACAGACATCTGGCCGGGGGTGGCATGAAGGGGTCAGGGGTGCCCGCACCTCCAGGCTGACCGGCGGCCTGTGTCTCCGCAGTGTGCGATCCCGTGATGGGCGACAAGTGGAACGGCGAAGGCTCCATGGTAAGTCTCGGTGCTGCCGTGAGGGCCTGGTCCGGCCCTGTGACACCCAGAGACAGGCCGCACCTCGGGGCCTGCGGGGGAGGCTCGGGGGCCGGTCAGGCTGTGGATAAGCCCTTGGGCTCTGCGGCACCCTGTTCCTGTAGCCCCAGGGCAGCCGCAGTGCCAGCGAGCGGGGCACCGCCTCCCAGCGGAGGTCACAGGCAGACACTGAAGTTGGATTTCTTGTGCTGAAAAGTGGGTTTTGCTTACCTTTGCCCCTGAGCATTTAAAAATCAAAAATCATTCTTAGCTCACGAGCTGTTTCAAAGTAGGTGGTAAGACAGGCATGGTGCAGTGCCCCTGCACAGGACAAACTGGACCAGGTGAAGTCCGTCCTGTGGCCCTCACAGAGGTGGACACAGAGGAACTCGGGCCGTCCTGCCCGTGGGTTTCGAGGTCGGCAGTTTAGCACCTGCACCGTCTTGCCTTCTGCCCGCCCGTGGGCCTGGTCTCCACTGGCACAGGGCACGCCTGGCAGCTGCCCTCCCTGCCCCACTTGGTCAGTGGCTCGTGGGCTTCTGGTTTGCTGCGTGCTCTGTCCTGGGCACCTTCCCCGGTGCCTGTTTTCTGGAACCCGGCACCAGGCCTTGCCTGCTCCTGGTGCTGCTCCCTGTGCTGGGATGCTTGCGTCTGGGTCCTAAAGAGCCGAGGCCCGACCTGTTCGTTGACTAGGACCTGTCCTTGTTTTGATCAGGTTGATTTTTCCTTGTGATCTGAGAGCAGCCTAAGCGCGGGGTGACGGGTTAGGTTCAGAGGTGGAGAGAACCCACAATCTCAGGTTCCTACACAGATTTAAAGGAGGAAATAGGACGCTCTGCCCAGAACTGGTTTTGTTTTATTTGTAGTGCTTGGGGTCAAACCCAGTTCCTCACTAATGCTAGGCAAACACACTACCACTGAGTGACCTCCCAACCCTTTTTACTTTTTGAGATAAGATCTTGCTAAGTTTCCCAGGCTGGCCTTGGCCTACTTTGAGATCCTCTTGCCTCTGCTTCTGAGTAGCTGGGATTACAAGCGTGTGTCATTGTGCATTTTGCAGTCCTTTTTATTTTATTTTGGGAGAGGGTCCTGCTAAGTTGCTAAGGGTCTTGATGAGTTGCTGAGGCTGGCCTCAAACTTGCCATCCTCCTGCCTCAGCCTCCCACGTCGTGGGAGATCATAGGTGTGCGCTGTGGCACCAGCTGAAAACCAGGTTTTGAAGAACCTTCCGTTGATATCATGGTCCGACTTGAGGCAAGAGCTAGGGCCTGGGTGGGCTGGCTGCACCCCACCCATTCTCAGCACCTCCCAGCTTGTGGCTGGAGCAGTGGCACCTGGGGGCTCTCTGAGCACCAAGGGCACGGGTACATCTGTAGGGGTCTTGGGTCTCCAGGGAGGTCCCCAAGCTACATGAAGGGGAAGGATTAGAAACCAGCTGTTCCGCGGCACCTGGGAGTACCCATAAAGCAAGCAGAATCATTCCACACCCTCATGTTGGACTTTGGCTTTGGGGCCCTTCTTAAGGACATGTGGAAGCTAAAGAATGCTGTTAGGTCGAACTGTTTGTTGGGCAATTTAAGACAAAAATGAGTTGATCGTGAGTGTGGCTCACGGCCTGGCTTCCGTAGATACCAGAAGATGTGCGGGTCAGCTCCCAGACCCAGGTGTGCCCTGGGCCACTCTGGCCAACCCTGGCCTCAGGACCCCTCTCCCCATCCTCTGGGTTCTCCTGTTTCTCCGCGGCCTCTCCTTCCTCTGTGCTCTGGCCCATCGCGCACCTCCCATCCCAGACCCCTGTCCCTGGAGTTGCCCTTCCTCTGCCCGCCCCAGCCTCCTGCAGGACCCCTTGCCCTTGTGTTGACCTTGCCCGCTGCTCAGTGGCGCGAGCCTCTGCAGTGTGAGTGAGTCCCCCTTGTCTCCTGTGCTGCTCAGTACGTTCCCGAGGACCTCCTCCCGGTGTACAGAGAGAAGGTGGTGCCCGTGGCGGACATCATAACCCCCAACCAGTTTGAGGCCGAGTAAGTAACCTACAGGGCGGGCCTCAGAGGATCCTGTGCCTGCCCCTGAAGTGTCCCCAGAAGTTCCCCACTGGGGTCAGGTTACCCCGAGGTTGCCACCTGCTCCTGAGTCACAGTGGCACTCACTCAGGCCCCACCTGCTGGCCTGTGTTTACCTGAATAGCCAGGTATAGGAGGGGGGGCGCTCTGGCCAGCGGAGGGCGCTGGAGGCTGGACATGCCTCCAGGTGGGGAGCCACGGTGGTGCCACAGGCAGGCAGGCCGCGGGGTCTCTCTGTGGGGTTCAGAGGGGCTGTGGGCCTCCTGCCTGACTAATTGAAGGAGCAGAGACCTGGGAAAGCCAGTCACCAGGCTGCGGAGGTGAGGCTGCTCTTCTTGGCCACGAGCTGGTCCCTCTGTCCCTGAGGCCTGTCATCCATAGGTGTGGCCCCTGGACTCTGGGTGGCCAGGGATCCCTGACCTAGCCCTGTCTAATCTGGGGGGTGATACCTCACCTTGACCCTGAGCTGTTGGTACAGCGATGACCGTGTGAGTCCATGGAGGGTCTGGACGCTGGTCCCTTCACAGGGGCTGTGTGCTGTGGTGTGGGTCACTGGGGCCCTGTGGGGCTGTTCCTTTCCACTGTGAACCGTGGACGCTCAGCACATCTGGAACCTCACAGCAGTGCAGTGGACAAGCGTCCCCTTAGGACCAGACATCACCCCTGAGCCCAGCCCACCTGTCTTCCAGGTTGCTGAGCGGCAAGAAGATCCACAGCCAGGAAGAAGCGCTAGCGGTGAGGAGACCTTGGGGACCGTGCGCGTGGCCGGTCACACTGTTCACGGCGGGAGGGTGCGGCACACATCTGGGGACGGGAGATGGCACCCAGCTAGGCTGGCTCTGGCCTCGGATGTGGCTGCACCCAGCCCTCTGGTCAGCCAGCTGGCCCTTGTCCCCTCCTCCTCAGCCGGTGCTGGCAGGGCAGCGTGTGGCAGGGCCCAGGCTGATCTGCCCTGCCCATCACAGCAGTCCTGCGAGCCCTGCGGCTGCTGGGACAAAGTGCCAACGCACAGTGGGCCGAAAGCTGCACACCCCCGGCACCCTGGGGCTCAGGTGCTGCAGGGCTCCCTCTGAGGGGGCCGGAGGGCCGGCTGGGCCTGTGTGCACTCCTTAGAGGGCCCGCAGCCTGTCCTTGAGATGTCCCACCCTGCTGTGACCTCTTTTCTGAGGCATTGGGATCAGGACCGCAGCGTACACATTCAGAGCGCAGCCCAGATGGCCGCCTGCCCCCAGTGGCGCTGCAGGCTAGGGTCCTGTGAGCTCGGCAGTCACCCCCGAGGCCTGCAGCCCCCCAGCAGTGACCTCAGGCCCACACCTTCCTCCCGAGAGGAGTGGTCAGGAAGCCTGTGGCAGTGGTGCCTGGGCTGTGAGCTGTGCCCCCTGGGGTCCTTTCACAAGGCCACCTGCCCTGGGCTCCAGAGACCAGCAGGGTGCATGTGTGGGCAGGGGGGTTCCGGGACACGCTGTTCCCAGGCCAGCCCACTGGCAGGCTGCCTGGTGCAGCGGGGCTCAGGCAGGAGCGGGCGCGGCCCAGGGCAGATTGTTGTTCCTGTGCGCTCCCCTCTGGGACTTGCCACTTGCCCTCATGCCAGCACAGCCCTGGGGGACGGTCTCCACCCTCGAGCTGCCACTGGAGTCACCTCCATCCTTTGCTTTCAAAGCAAAAGACAGAACCGAGGTGGTGGGTAAACAGCAGGCGTCGGCTCAAGCACTGGAGCCGCAAGTCCCAGGTCAAGACGCCTGGGGAGGGCTCTGTGCAGGGGCGGTGTCCTCCCGGCAGAGTGGCAGAGCAGGGGACCTGAGCTGGCCCCGGTAACCCTGTCACCAGGCCCTCACTCCCAAAGGCCCCACCTCACGGCCCCAGGGGACACATTCAAACCCAGGCCACGAGCTCTGGGCACAGTCCAGTAAACATGGCCAGGGACCAGATGCAGGTCACCCTGACCCTCACAGCTGCCACGTGTCCCTGTCATGCAGGGCCACTACAGTCGGGGTCTGACCCAGGGCAGACCCCTCCCACTCAGGCCTGGCTCCAAGCCAGCACTGCCCAGGGCCTCAGCTGCTGACCTGGGCCTCAGCTGCTGACCTGGGCCTCAGCTGCTGACCTGGGCAGGCTCCTGGCTCTGCCCTGGCTGGGCTGAGGGGGTGGCTGTGCACACCCAGGAGCCTTCTCTGTGACTGGGACGTGCTGGGTGGAGTGGGCATGTGGCGTGTCCACTGGGCTGACGTGCTCCCTGTGCCACCGCAGGTGATGGACGTGCTGCATGCCATGGGCCCTGACACAGTGGTCATTACCAGCTCCGACCTGCCTTCCTCGCGGGGCAGTGACTACCTGATCGCACTGGGCAGCCAGAGGATGAGTAAGTGACCGGGCCTGAGTGCGTCTTCTGTCTTCACGGCTCAGGGGACATTTGGCCATCAGGGAGTGTCGTGTGCTCAGTAGAAGGAACACTGTCCTCAGCTGGTGGTAGATTTCCTGAGCACTTCTCATTGCTGAGGAGGGCCAGCTGCAGGAAGCTCAGGGCAGTGAGCAGCCTTGGACAGCACAGCTTTTATCAAGTGGCCACCTGGAGCTGGGCCGGGCCGGGCCTCGATCTCACGGGAGCGCCTTCTGCTGGGCTGCGTTGAGTGGCGATGGGAATACCACGTGGGCCGATTTTCTCTGAACAACATTAGGGTGACAGAGGCCGGGTCCCCTGCTGGGACAGTGACGGGGGTCACACCCACAGCCCCAGGGAGCATTCCCAGGTGGCTGCCTCCTTGGCACCTCTGCCTCTGGGCACGGTGTGTGGACGCACAGCTGAGGACATCCGGCAGTTCCTGGTGCTTGGTCAGCTGCACCTTGTCCCTGAGGCCATCTTCACTGTGGCTTCTGTCTTCCGCTTTCTGTTTAGGGACGGGGGTGGCACTGGGGACGGGAGGCAGCACAACATGCTCTTAGAGCCCCAGGGCACCCAGGAGGTCACCTGCGCTCTGTGTGAACACCCCAAGGGCCGGCAGCGCTGACCCTCTGGTCCAGGGAGGATTGGGACACTGTGGGCTGGCTACCTCCTGTTGCAGGATTGATTCTCCTCCGGCCAGGGAGTCTGGGGTCAGCTATTTGGCTTGTCTTCTCCTGCAGAGAGGCCTGATGGCACCACAGTGACCGAGCGCATCCGGATGGAGATGCGCAGGGTGGATGCTGTCTTCGTGGGCACCGGGGACCTCTTTGCTGCCATGCTCCTGGCGTGGACACACAAGCACCCTGACAACCTCAAGGTCAGCCGCGTGCCCTGCGCGGGGCCTTACAGCAGGCCCAGGGGGAGGGAGGGGCCTGGCCTGAGCAGCAGCCCGAGTAGGGGGAGGGGCTGCTGGGCTGTGGGCTCAGGACCCCCCTCCCACAGTGAATCTGCCCTCTCCCCGCTTGGGAAGTAGGGGTCACAGTGCTGTGGGGCAGGAGGAGAGCACTCAGGACCCCGGCTGGGCTGGCGTGGGGCTCCGTGGTATGGCCCTTGCAGGGCGTGTGCGGGCTCTGGGCTCCGTCCCCAGCATGGCACAAACAAGAAGGCTGGGTCCCTCCTGGGTCAGCCAGGTCCGCCAGGGGAAGCCCTGAGTCCAGGCAGCCTGCTAGGTGCACCCTGGGGCCACTGTGTGGGGCCCTGCTGTGACTTGAGGCTCTGAGAGGCTGCAGCCAGCCCCCCACCCCAGGGACCGAGCCAGAGCTGAGGACAGAGGCCCCAGCAGTAGGTCGCTGCAGGCCTTGGCATGGAGGTCTGCTCCCTGGGGACCCTTGGGAGTCTGTCCCATCTGCTCTGTGCAGTTGAGATGGGCGGCCTTGCTCAGGCACTGCTGGGTACAGTGGGTCAGTTGCCACTGACCTAGTGCACAGGGTGACGTGTCAGGGCCTTTCTCATGGAAAACTCAGTGGGACTCCTCCTGCGCTGTGTGCAAGAAATTGCATCATGGACGCTTATCGGGTCGCTCCTATCTGACACCCTGTCCACTGGCGCCAGTGTCCTTCGCGCTGTTGGGAGCAGAGTTGGCGGGACTGAGGGGAGGAGAGGGCAGGGGAGGGGAAGCAGAGTTGGAAACCTCCCTGCAGACCCACCCAGATCCCTTTGGGGTGGGGTCCGCCATCCTGTAGAACACCGTGAGGGCCAGAAGGGACAGCCCTGCCACCGTGATGGTGTTCTCTGGGAAAGGCTCCCAGAGTCAGCTCTGGTAGTGGCTCCCTGATGCCCTCTGCTGGGCACCCAAGGGCGGCAGGTCCCCTGGGGTTGGACGCAATTCTCCAGTCAGTCAGTACCGCCAGTGTCTGGCTCCGTGTTTATAAAATGAAGTCCACTGTGGCCTTCGAGTGGCAAGCCACTGCGAACCCTGAGCTCAGGCTGGAACGTGCGGTGCCCTCACTGTTTGGCCCCCTCCTGCCTCCCTCAAGGGTAGAGTGTACGCAGGACCTGCCACCTGTACCTGGCTGTGGCACCTGCATCCTATGGTGCAGGGTAGTGGAGACACCCAGCTGGCACCTGGAGGAGGCCTCATGCCAGGGCTCAGGGCTCTGGGGGCCAGGTCCTGGGTTCACCCGCCCAGATAGACTCGGAGAATGAGTCTCACGCCTCCACACCCGCTGGATCCCCCCAGCCTTTGACCCCCAGGCAGCAGTGATGATGACTGGCTGCCTTGGGGACAAGGGTTCTCCCCGATGGCCTTGACAGTTAACTGCAGGAATGATTCAGCTTCAGGGACTCTAGCTAAGCACCTGCTGCACACCAGGCAGCACTGAGTTCCTGAGACAGCCCCTTCCCACGGCTGTCTGGTCTTGCCACCTCCCGTGTGCCACCTCCCGTCACTGTGACAAGATGTCTGAGAGGACAAAGAGAAAAGGTTTATTTGGGGTCAGTTTCAGTCCATGGTGGGTTGGCCCCGTGCTCTTGGGTCTTGGTGGCCGGTCACGGTGGGAGTGTGGGGGAAGAAGCCACCCACTTGGCAGGAAGCACAGGAGAGGAAGAGGTGGGCATTCCACCCCCCTTCCAAGGACACACGCCGTGATCTCAGGCTCCGCCGGGCCCGCCTCTCAAGCTTCCACCACCCCCAGTTGCCCCACAGGATGGGCCTGAGCCCTAACACATGGCCTCCCAGGACAGTCCAGGTTCTGTGGCGGGCTGTCCTGTGGTCAGCCCTGGGGGCTCCCATGTCTGGGGCCTGTGTGGTGGTGCATGTGAACACCCCTCCAGGCGGTGGTGGTCAGCTCTGAGACGCAGCCAGGGGCTGGGCCACAGTGTCTCTCCCCCCCTGCAGGTGGCTTGTGAGAAGACCGTGTCGGCCATGCACCACGTTCTGCAGAGGACCATCCAGTGCGCAAGAGGTAGCTGCCCACAGAGGGAGGCCCTGTCGGGAGGGCACAGACCCCTGCAGCTGCAGGTAGCAGCCGGGGGGCGGGGGCCCTGGTGGGTAGCCCTGTCCTGAACCTGGAGCTCGGAGGCTCGGGGCTGAGACAGAGATGGGGAAGCTCCCAAGGAACCCACAGGGCACCTTTCTCCAAACTCCACTGGCTTAGACATGGGCGGGCGCGGGGGACCAGGGCAGGCAGCTCCCGGGCCACTCTCACTGGCCCTTGTTGGTCTGCAGCCCAGGCTGGGGAGGGACAGAAGCCCAGCTCAGCACAGCTGGAGTTGAGGATGGTGCAGAGCAAGAAGGACATCGAGGACCCAGAGATCGTCGTCCAGGCCACGGTGCTCTGAGGTCACCCACTCGCCCCAGCGCACAGCATGTCCCTGTTTTCATCCTTGTGACAGTGTGACGTCTGCCTTAGTGCCATGACTGACTTGCCTTCCATCTGTGAGTGTCGGGCATCGTGGGTCCCGATGGTGAAAGCTGCCAGTGTGCTTTTCAAAAGTAACAAGCCATCACGGGAATTTGTGATCTGGAAACCCGGCCCCCTCCCCCAAGGCTTCGGGACTCCTGACTGCCCTCGGTGGGCCGCTGGCTGCCACTGCCCCACGGAACCCCTGTCCCGCGTGGGCTGGGCCCATGAAGGCCTCTGTCCGCGTCTTGGATTGCGTCGGGTCTCAACCGTGAGCATCTGGAAGAATCACGCCAAGTTCCTGTGTTGTCCTTCTGGTTGTCCCCTCTCGGTTCCTGCGCTGGAACCGTCCTAGTCTGCTGCGTGCTGGGTCCCTGGGGTCTGGCCTCACGCAGCTGTACAGCTGCTCACGTCTGCACGCTCAGACACACTGGCGTGTGGTCACCGCACAGGGACCTCTCCAGGGCCCAGCGGATTCCAGCCAGTCTGCAGTCCTCACGGTATCAGTGGGACTCCTGTGACTCGGGAACAACTTCCGGGGATCTGCCAGGTGTTGGGAGGGACGTGCTGGTGCAGCAGGGCCGCCCCTGGCCAAGGCAGCTGGTGGGGTTGGAGAAAGGTGCCCTGTGGGTTCCTTGGGAGCATCCTCCATCTGTCGTGTGCCACTCGGCCGTGGGTCTGCTGCCCGCCGTGGTGACACTGCGTGGGGCCATGTGTGTGGGGTGCAGGATGAGGCAGTGCCCGCTGTCCCCTCTTGCCATTTCATCCCCTCCTTCCTTGTCTGTGCCGGCTGCTTGCTGGAGACAGGTGCTGGAGCACGACACGGGTGGTCGGCTCGGACCCCGTGGGCTGCAGTGGTGCAGGCCAGCGGCCCAGCACCAGTCCAGCTGTCTGCTGCTCTAGATGACCTCTCTGGTTCCACCTTGTCCAGAATTTGGGGCCACTCCGGCGAGGCAAGTGGGGCTGCTTGTCTGTGGCCCCTTTGTCCTCCCACCCTTCCTTTCTGCACCCCAGTTCTTGGGGGTGCCAAGGTCTGCCTCTCCTAGCACTTGCACCCTGGGGAGTGGGGTAGCTCCTCCAGGGCACCCCGGCTCCATGCCCATGGTGGCCCCTTTCCCAGAGCCCACCCCCACTCAGTGCAGTCCAGTGTCTTCCGGGAAGACCCTCCTCCAGGTCTGCATTCTTCACCTTGTTGGAAAATGCCCCAGAACCGAGGGCGCCGGTCCCCATGGGACCTCAGCACCCTCACACCTCTCTGACCCCATGCAGCTCCCATTCTGAGGTCAGCACTCCCTGGCCGCGGTTGACTGGCTCTCTGCCAGGCCACCAAGCCGGATGTGTTTGCTGCCATGATTCCTGGTCCCAACGGCAGACTTCTCCCAGCACAAGACCACTGGACCCACAGGAGAAGGGAGGCTGTGGCCAGAGCCAGGCAGGGAAGACCAGCCAAATTGACCAGGGGCCTTTGCATGGCCTCTCAGGAAAGCTGTCACTGCCAGGTGGAGCCAGGGACCCAGTGCCAGCGACGAGGACAGCTGATTAGTGTCCCTTTCTTTCTCCTGTCCCCCATCTTTTTTTTTTCCTTTATTTCCTTTCTTAACACGAGAGCCAGTGTCCGGCTGGAGGAGGGACCTACGTGTGTGTCCTTTCCACACCGTGGGGAGACTCAGGCTGCTGGGAGCCTGGGCCATAGACCCAGCTGTGTGTGCAGAGGACCTGAGGGGCCGCACTCTGCAGGCACGTGGACCCTCTGCTCCTGAGTGATACCTCGGGGCTTAGTCCAGGTGAGGGTGAGCCCCTCTCCTTCCCCCAGTGCCCTGTGGAGCTGCCTGTAGCTTCATGAACCTGGCCCTGGGGACAGGAGGGGCCCTAGATGGAGCCATGTTCCAAGTGGGGCTCTAGGTGTGGGACCCATGCTGAAAAAATGTTAAGAGGGCTGGGTGTGGCTCCGTGGCAGACCTGGCCTAGCCTGTGCGAGGCCCTGGGTGGGATCCCCAGCCATGCACCACCCCCAGTAAAAGAAGAGAAAACGTTAGCTTCCTCGCAAGGAAGGGTCTGGCCAGCCCACCTGTGAGCGCAGGTCTTCAAAGTGGCACTGCCACCGTCCCGGTGCTCCTGGCCTTGTTTCCACACCACAGGTGCCGCCTTGGGGTCCAGATCCACAGCCTGCTGTCCAAAGTGACCGTGGGCTTTGGTAGTGATTGTTGATACAGCTCGGGTCCAAGTTAGAATCCAGGCTTGTTTTTACTTTCCATAGTTTTAATGACATCAGAATCATGATCGTAACAATCCGAGGTGAACGCTGTGTTAGCCCAGTGTTGCTCGCTCGATCCTAGGGGGTAGGGTTTTAATACTTTCTTAATCCAGCTTCTCAAGCCTTCTGAAGACTGCAAGAAGGAATTACAAAATGTGATCCTTTTTTAATCGATTTTCAATCATCGCCTAGTCCTGCCAAGGTAATCGTGTGCCTCTGTGTTGATTTTGCAATATATACCAATAATTGTAAAAACGATGCTTTGTTTCACGTCCTGTTCTTAAACTTGTCAGAGACTATTTTGTAACGTTTACTTTTACGTCGGGCTGAGCCAGGCTTGGCTGAGCTGTACCCGGGGTTTCCTCAAAGCAGGAGCACTGCCTGCCAGGGAGGGGCTGCCCTCACCCCCAGGGGTGGGTCACCTCCACCATCACCCACAGTAAGGAGACAGGCACCCTGAGTGGGCCTCGGGCCATCAGGCCCTGGGAGAAGGCAGGTCACTCAGGGCCAGCAGGCGGTGTCCTTGGTCACTGGCTTCCAGAAAACTCCTGACCACAGTATCCATGTCCTGTTGCTTCAAGCCTCATATTCTCTCTTAAGTTGAAAACTACAGAAAAAAGCAGGTGAGAGTGTTCTGGGCTCTGGACTCTTTGTCCTTGCAGCCTTAGGGGCCCACTTCTTGGAGGCCCTGGGTCCATGTTCATGCTGCCCAGAGAGCCCCTCGTCTCTCCTGCTCCCCAGCAGCTCCCAAGCACCTCCTTCACACACCTCCTCCTTATGGGGCAGGGTCCCTCAGGATCCTTCCCAAGCTCCTGGCTTTGCCCAGGGAGAGGGCACTGGGGTTTGCATGGGCAGAGGGGGACAACTCTGGTGGTGGCCCTCACGTGGCCCAGACCACTCTGCCCTCAAGGTGTGGCTCCTGGGTGTTTCCACCCCTCGCCCCTCCCTGCGGGCCCAAGGGGGCTTCCCACGTGGCCTCTTGCACCGGGTCTCCAGGAAGCTAGGTCCTTCAGAGGAGCATGCCACACAGAAAGTGACCCCAGAGCCGACTAAGTGGGCACTCAGAAGGACCCCTGTCCTGGAGAGCATGGTTCTGGGGGGCCAGATTCACTGCCCAAAGGTCCTTCATGAGTCCTAAGCCAGGGCAGCCTTGAGCTGGGTCCTGGGGTCTGGGTGAATGCTACTCACAGGGCCCCAGCACAGTGGAGGGCCTGGGTTTCAGCAGAGCTGGGCCAGGCGCTCATATGTCACAGGCAGGCAGGCGCCGCAGCTTCAGCTGCAGCAGTGGAGGAACAGCTGGCCACCTGCAGGTGGGAGGGTGTGGGCTCCTGCCTGCCCGCCATGCACTTCCAGCCTCAGCCAGCAGGGGGCACAGCAGGGCTGGGTGGGCAGAGGCAGAGGTGGAGGTGGGTACCTGGCCCAGCCCCTGGTAGATCAGACATCAGCCGCTTTTCTGGGGAATTTGTTTCCTTCCCATGTGAGTCCTCCTTGTTGGAGATGGGAGCCAGGCTACAGCCCTGCCGCACAGCAGGAGGGCTGGGTGTGCATCCCCACCCTCCTCAGCATCACAGCCTCGGGGTTAGTGCTGGGCTGCCTTCATAGTGTGTGTGTCTCCTGTTCTGCAGTGTGTTCTGGGTGCAGACTGATTAAAAACATTCCGCCTCGCATCTCAACCCAGTGTGCTTATTTGCTTAGAAGAGATGAATGAGCGATTTCAGAGCTGACTGTATTTTAAGACTTCATATTAATAGAAAGTTATTCCTGGCGGTTTTCTTGTTTTAGTGGTGGCAGAATAAACATGGGTTTAAAGTGCATCCCCAGCCAGGCATAGTAGTGCACACTTGTGATCCCGGCTACTCAGGAGACTGAGGCAGGAGGATCCCAAGTTCAAGGCCAGCCTTAGGAACTTAGCAAGATCCTGTCTCAAAAGATAAAAAGGACTGGGGTGTGGCTCAGTGGCTAAGCACTCCTGGGCCCTGTGTTTAAGAATAAAAAGTGTCTGCACTTGGGAACCAGGTAGGCCCCTTTCCTCAGAGCAGGAAGCTGTGGTCACCATCTCTGATCTGCTGCCTGAGGATGAACCCTGATGGTGAACAGTGCTCCTGAGCCCAGGTCTCTCCTCTTCCCTTCCCCCAGACCACTGCAGGGAAGATTCTGATCCTTCTGCAAATGACACCCTTTGGGGCAGGGAGATGCCTTCATGATGCTCACCCTGGCCAGGAGCCATCGCTGTCCTAGAAGTCAGTTTGGAACAGCTGGCCAAGGGGCGCCCCCTAGTGGCAGAATTGGGTAGGTGGGGTCAGAGCGCACCACCCTGAGGTCCTGTGCTGGGCAAGTTCTCCTAACAGCCTCTGACTGACCGGGGAGCTCCTGGGGAGAGCCTGCCCGTAGCATCCCTCCCTCCCCTGTCACCAGGAAGGCCACTGGTGTTGCTCTCACCCAGGACCCAGCTCCATGGTGCGAGGAGGATGGGTGCTAGGGCTGGTGGGCCTGGCAGACTCTTCCAGTGTGCTCCAAAGAGTGGCGGGGAGGGGGGAGCCAAGCTGGGCTCTGAGCTCAGGCCAGGGGTCCCCTCCAGGTACCTGGGCTGTCTCCTGGATGAGGAGGTGGAGAACGAAGGGAGCTCTTCATTCAATGCACGTGGCTTCTAAGGGTGAGAAGCCGCGGTGGCCCTGTGAGCGCTGTTAACTTGACAGCTGTCCTGAAGCAGACCCATAGTTGGGGTCCCCCCGGTTGTTACAATTACTGCAAAACTGGACCAACGGAAGACTGAGGTGCTGCTTGGGGCCACCTGCCCCTGCCGGAGGCTCCTCTGCCCTGGGAACAAGGCACCTCTTGCCCCACAGTCCCCGCTGCAGCAGGAGGGACGGTCGGGGGCTCCGTGTCTTGGTAGCCACGTCCCAGCCCTGCTTGCTGTCTGTGTGGGTGTCAGTGACACTAGCCTGCAGTGCCGTGCGGGCCCTGCTCCTGTTGACTTCGCTGATCATCCACAAATAAGTATTTTCGCGACCAACGTGTGGAAGGGTGATGAGCTCCCTGGAGCACCTTGATTTCATTACTGTGCCGGGCTGAAAGCCTCGTGGCCTGGCTGGCCGAGCAGTCACTGCCTGCTGTCACCCAGCCACTGGGCCTGGTCACCGCCGCTGATGGTGGCACCTGGTTCCTTGAAGATCTATCTCATGAGGGAAGAGCCATGTCCCGTTCAACCCGAGGACCCGGCTCCCCTCTCGTTCTGTGCCCTGTTCTCTTGGGGCCCTGGGCCCTGGGGCTCCCTGCAGGATCCTGAGGGCCGGCCTTGGGCCTTGGCCCTGCTCCTCGGCTCCACTCCTAGATGGTGACTTGCAGGCTGCTGGCCTGGTGGGTACTGTGATCTCATGGCACCTGGCCTGTGTGTGACACTTCAGCAAGGGGCAGGCTGACTCAGGGGACCCCAGCCACCTGCCGCATACCCAGCCCACTTCCCAGTTACTGCCGCTGGGCGCCTGGCAGGGCCCTCTGGCCTGGAGCCAGGGTCTGGGGTCAGTGTGCAGAGGCCACGCTGCTGTGTCTCCACAGACATGGATCCGTTCTCCTACAGTTCCACAGAAGTCTAAAAATGGGGCGCAGGGTTGGTGCCTGCGGGGGGCTCAGGGGAGGGTTGTCTCCTGCCTTTCCCAGCATCTGGAAGCGCTGCGCTCCCTGGCCCCTCCTGTGTCTTCCATCTCAGGGACTCAGACCCTCCTGCCTCTCTCTTGTAAGGACCCCGTGGTGACCCTGGACCTCCCAGATAACCCAGGGCGGTCTTCTATCTCAAGACCCTCGACGCCATTCTCACAGGTTCCTGCATGAGGATGTTGGCACCTTGGGGCCATTATCTAGCAGACCACGTCCACCACGGGTTGGGGTGGGTTCTGACTTGGTCACCCCCCCAAACACCTGAGCAGCGGATCACGCTTGGGCCTCAAATCTCAACCATTGCAAAGACTCCACCGGGGCCTCGCTGGTAGGGTGGGGAAGGCTGGCCTTCACCCAGGTCTACCCCGGAGCCATGTGGCTGGGGACTTTCCAAGCCTGGGTCACAGCCAAAGTGACATGAAGGGCCTCCCCACTGTGCCAGAGCAAGGACAGGAAGGGGGGAGAGGCAGAGAAGGTGCCAGGGAGTGATGAGCAGGCTGCAGGAGGTTGCCTCTGGTGACTGCAAGCAGGGCTGGCTGCAGCACCTCCCCTGGGTCAGGGCCCTTTGTGCCTGTTCATGCCCATGAGCACCCTGTTCTTGCCGTGCGCCCGTCACCCACCCTCCACGCCAGAAGGACCTCCCTCAGTGTGCCACACAAGAGTTCCACCTGCACACCTAGAGCTGCCGACTGAGGCTGGCCCAGGCCTCACCCCTCCTGTGTGGTGGCCCTCAGCCCAGCCTGGAGGTGGCTTCCAGCCAGGGAGGCCAGGAGAGGACGGGACTGGCCTGCCCCTCTGCCCTCTCTCTTTGTAATGCGCTCTTGAGCTGTAATCCTCGTACCTTGCTGGTGACCCATTCCAAGTGCAGAGTCAGGGTCTGCTTCTAAGGTAGCTCTGCTGAAAGGGACTCAACTTAGGCCTGGACAGGGGCTCCCCAAATTCGGGGATGTCCCTGAGCCTCAAAATCTGACATTTTTGGAAATATGGTTTTTGTGATCTAATCAGATGAGTAGGATGTGGCTGTACAGGGTCAAGACCCTAAACATCTGGTGTCCTCACAAGAAGGTGGCCGTGTGACTGCAATCCTGGGCCTGGCAGCTCTGGACAGCTAAGACAACAGGTGACTTCCAAATGAGAGTCCCTGTGGGACCCAGTGAGCCCCTGGGACCAGGACTGGACCCTGGACAAGGCTGTGGTCCCACTCCCGACCTCCTGTGCTCCAGCAGCAGGGCTGCCCTGCCCACTGCTAGAGGGGAACCCAGCCAGGGCCCGCAGAATGGCACTTTCCCCGTCTGCCTCCAGGCCCTGGTGCTCTAGGGCCACCACCCCCGGGTGCCAGCAGGCAGGCAGCGCCTGGTGGGGGCGGGTGCTGTGCATTGGCTGGAAGGGGGTGCTTATGGGTATAGACGCTGCCCTGTGGCTTAGTGACCTAGTGTCCCGCAAGGGTAGTGTCCCCACGAACACAACTTCTTTGGAAAGGAGGGTGGTTGCGGATGGATTAGTCGAGTCACTGGGGTAGTGTGGCCCCTCCTCCAATGGCTGTGTCCTTAAAGAGGGGAACCTGGACACACGGAGGCCACAGGAAGACAGGCAGGAGTACAGCAGGCAGCACCAAGAACCCAGGTGTCGCCCAGGTCCTGGGAGGGAGCCCAGCCCTGCATTTTGGGCCCCTGACCTCTGGCACTGGGGAGAGCAAGGTCCTTTGTTCCGTCCTCCCTGTGGTGCTGGTTCCTGGCCCCAGGAGGGCGGTTTGCTCAGAGTCAGATGTCCAGGCCAGGACCCCCTGCCCAGGGTCTGTTCTTGGGCTCTTGGAGAGCCAGATGTGCTCACAGCCAAAGCAGATGAGGTGGCCACGCCCTGATCACCCCCCTCAGCGCCCACCTGTGTGGCCAGGTGGCCTCCCTCTGCTCTCGGTCCTCATGGCTCCTGCGGCTCACCCTCTGTCCACACATAGAACCACCCGTCTGCTGTAGGCACAGCAGCTCCTGGACCCAGTCTGACCCCCTCCTGACCCCTGACCCCAGACTGGCAGAACCGAGGTTCCCAAAGCTTTTGATTCTGACATCAGCCAGGGCAGGACAGAAGCCACCCCACAACTCCATGCCCCAGCAAAGGGAGGTGACCAGGCTGCAAGCCCGTGGACTCCCACGGGTCCTGTGAGCACCAGGGTCCCTGGAGCAAAGCCTCCCGACTCGGGCATCCCCAGGACCCCATGGCTGGCTGCAGGCAAAGCCATATCCGCAGGCATGACCCTGGCTGGATGCGCCTGGGCTCCTGAGGGTGTCACCTGGCCAAGCCCCTAGCCTGCCTCCCTGGAAGGGCCGGTCCTGCCAGTATCCAAAAACCTCAGGGACATCTCCGTCCCTGGAGTGCATACCCAGAGGCCACCACACTTCCCACAGAGGCTGTGGTCCTTTCTTCTGGGAGATCCCGAAGCTCAGGCCCACCCCAGACTAGTGACAGCATGCTAGTCTAGCGACCTGGTGACCTTGACAACGCTGCTCTTGGATTACTTGACCCTGTGGGCACACAGGTGAGCACTCCATGGGGAAGAGGGGGGAGGAGGAAGGGGACAGCCCCCGCTGCTTGGCCAGCCCAGGCCAGGTGGCAGCCTCCTGAGGAGAGGCGGGGCTCACCTGCCTCATTCCAGCTGCCCCGGGGGCCTCTCCTTGCCCTAGCAGGTCAGCCTTCCCCCAGAGCAGTTCTGGCACACTAGGGCTCTCCACCCAGCGTGCTCAGCACCAGCCCCTCGGCCGGCCTTGTCTGAGCTCCACCTGGTCATGGGGCCGCACCTGTTCCCACAGCACCTGCAGTGTCCTTTAAGCGCCCCGTGAAGGAGCTGGAGAAGGTCTGGGCAGGAAGGCCGAGTCTCTGGTCATCTGTGGTGTCGGCCCACACATCTTGCTCTGCCCGCTGTCCTCACGTGGGCAGGGTGTCTGGGAGGGGGCACAGCTGTGGGAGGGGGCAAGGGAAGGACCCGGAGAGAAGGGTGTCCGCAGGGCTGCTGTGCTGTGGCTGTGAGCAGCGTCCAGCTGGGTGCGGGCCGTACCCTACCTGCACCCTCTGCTGCCACTGCCAGGAGCCCCGAGGGGACTGTGGACATGCGCCCGTCCTGGAGCATCAGAGACCCAGGTCTGCGGTCTTCTTCTTGCACAACGTGCGTCCGGTGACGTTCTTGCTCTTGTCTAAGGAGAGTCTAATGTCACCTGGTCGGCTCACCCTGCCCCGTAACCACACTGTCTCTGATGGCAGTGACACAGACAAGGACACCTTAGCCTTCCTGGCTGCCGACCAGAACCCTCTCCTATAGACAGAACTCAGCACAGCGGGTGGGCAGCCAGCTTGGCCAGAATGGGGACCTGGGGCCTGCAAAACTGCAGGCTCAGGAAAAAGTGACATGACTATGAACCTGCAGGGCGACTGAGAGGGTGATGGGGGCTGGGGACCAGCACTGCGCTCAGCTGGGGGCTTGGGTGAGGTCTTGGTGCTCAGGGTGGGGTAGCTCCTGGCCAGCATACGTCTGGCGTGTCGCACTGCCCAGGTCTGGGTGGAGACAGTGCCCACACGGGGTGCCTGAGGGGCGCCCACACAGGGGAGTTCTGTGTGGAAGCAGAGTGCGCCCTTCACAGGGGGCCACGCTCCGACCAGTCCTCACACCTCCTCCCCAGCCCACCACCCAGACTGGAGCTCTGTACTAAGCTGGAGAGGCCTAGTCCCTGGTGAGGCGCCAGTGTGCCTGCTGCCCTGGCTTCTGGTGCCATTTGTCACAAGTGCAGGACACTTTGTGGGAGGCATGAGCAGGACCCCGCATTGTCCTCACGGCTCTCCAGGACTGTGAGGGCGGGAAGTGGTCCACCCTGGTGTCCTGCCCATGGGTGGGACTCCCCACCCGGGCTTCAGGGCCCATCATCCCGAGGCCTGGACAGGACTGGCACCATCCTTACTGGTCCAGGAGCACGACCAGTGTGACCACCAGGCTGCTGGGCACCTGGACCTGCTCTGGCTCACCCAGGGGAGTCCACTGCAGGGTATCCACAAGGCCCCTGCCATGAGCAGGCCCCTTGACAGCGCTCACCCAGCCTGGAGCCCTCACTCTGCCACTGCTGGGTGGTCTCAGCAGGACAGTGCCACCAAACCCCTTCATCCTGAGTGTCCCTCCACACAGCCATCTGCCCACCCCAGAGGGCGGTCATCGGAACAGCCCACAGTACACACGGCAACACCACCTCGGTCCCCAGGATGGAAAGCCAGCTCGCCTCCTGATGCCGGCACCACTGGGGCAGGTGACAGACTAGACCAGTGTCAGTCTCCCCTCTCCAGAGGCACTGACACGTCCTGCTCCCACGGCCTTCTAACTCCGAGCCGGGCTGCTCCTGCTCTGGGCTCCCCGGTTCCTCTTCCTGTGCCTCCTGCTCCCTTTCTGGCAAAGATGGGCACGCGGCCCTCCCCAGACCTGAATGGCATCCTCCGCCCGCCTTCCCAGGGAACGTCTCAGTGGGAGGTGTGGCCTGGGTTGGCATGTTATCAGTGTTTCTTTCTTTCCTTACCTTACAGCACTGGATGGAACCGGGCCACGCACATGCTAGTCGGCAAGCGCCCTGCCACTGAGCCGCTCCTCAGCCCTCAAAGCGTTCTCGAGTTCCCGTGGAGGGTGGGACACCGGCCCGTTACCTACCCAAGGTCTCGCTGGGCTTCATCACCCGTGACCTGGACAGGGTGCTGGGGAATGAATCCGGGGTGCTTCACACGGAGCACACACCCAGCCTTTCTGTTTTTAACTTGAGACAGGGTCTGTAAGTTGCCCAGGCTGGTCTTGAACTTGCTGCCCTCCTGCCTCAGCCACCATCAATACCCTAACACTGTGGGGGCAGACATGGCTTCCCAGCAGGAGGCGGCCTCCACAGGAGCCACACAGCATTTTAGGAACAGGCTCCCAGTCACCTCCCTTCAGGGCAGCGTGCCCCACAGGAGCTCCAGGGGTTTCCCGCTCTGCCCGCTCTGCCAGGCTCGGCTGCACCTAGTCTCTGTCACACTGGGTGCTACTGCCTCTGTGCACATCTCTGTTCCGGTGCCAAGTGTGCAAGCGTGTACCAGTAGACCCAGAGCTAAGCTCAGGACGGGGCTTACGGAAGCCGGTGCGACGGAGCACGTGGGTAATCCCAGTGGCTCAGGAGGCCGAGACAGGAGGATTGTGAGTTCAAAGCCAGCCCCAGCAATGGCGAGGTGCTTAGCAACTCAGTGAGACCCTGTGTCTAAAATGAAAAATGGGGCTGGGGAGGTGGCTCAGTGGTCGAGTGTCCCTTAGTTCAATCCCTGGTTAAAAAAAAAAAAAGAACTGGGCTTACTGAAACCTTCTATTTCCTGGAGGGGGCTGAGGCGTAGGAGGCCACGGCCAGAGAGTGGGAGAACCCGGCCTTCCTGGCCACCAGCCCGGTGGCTGAGCACGCTGGCCTGGGCTCCACAGCCCTGTGGTGTCAGTGCTGAGAACGTCAACCCAGCTGCCCCTGGCCTATCTCTAGATGGACTAGGGTTCAGAGAAACAGCCTCCAAACAAAGGAGCAACTAGTAAAGATGTGAAAATATATTTAAGGAGAGTCAGGGTGGGGCTCTTTGAAAGTGATTAAGATCATAAATGGGGCAGGAAAATACCATCTCAAGGACACTGGAACCGCCACGTGACAGCAGCTGCCTCCCAGTACCCTCCGGGCCATAAAGGGCTCGGCACAGAGGTGACGTTCTTCGCTCCGTGGTCCCAAACCCGTGCTGCACTCAGCAGAATCCTGCAAGGGTCTGTGACGGGGACGGAGGGGACTAGAAGTAGGTCAGCTCGTCGTGCTTGGCCTTGTCGGTCTGGTAGGCGTGCAGGGTCAGGGGCTTGTTCTCGTGTGGCAGGCTCCGGAACACCCGCAGGTGCACGCACTTCTCATCGCCGACGTCCACCTGCGGGAGAGTCCTGTGAGGGTCGGCCGAACCCTGGCTCCTCCTTCACGGGCAGAACCCCACGCCACCCCCTGCCTCCCCCAGAGCCCCCAGCTGGCCTGGTGCACATGCCCACCACCACACGCACAGCACCATGCTTACCTAAGCACCCGTGGTCCCCCAAAGTGGGGGCAGCCCGGACCCCCATAGCACTGTGCCCTGGCGCCAGGGACCCAGGCCCTAGCACCCACCTTAATGAAGAAGTTTGTTCCTGCCACCACTTGGCTCCTGTAGGACACAGCCTTGAAAACAGGGAACTTCTGGTTCTCTTTCTCTTCAAGCTGGGACTTCACCTGGCAGGGTGACAACACAGAGGGACTCCAGCACCAGCCCCCAGCACAACTGTGCCTCACAACCCAGACACCGCAACTGTCCTCCCAGTGACAGTGGAGAAACCAACTCCTGCTCAGTTCCACCAGTCTAATGACACATTCAGAATGGCATTCGCCTTCCCGTGTGGGCGTAGGACATTTAATATTTTCATTACAACACTGTAGACAAGTTCATACCGCTTTTTTTCCCACTCAATATGCAAATAGTTCATTTGAAAGAGTATGATTTTTTTAAACCAGGGACTGAACCCAGAGGTGCTCTACCATTAAGCGGCATTCCCAGCCCCTTTATTTTTTAATTTTGAGAGAGGGTTTCGCTATGTTGGTTAGGGGCTCACTAGATTATTGAGGCTGGCCTCGAACTTGTGATCCTCCTGCCTCAGACTCCCCAGTCACTAGGATTACAAGCATGCACCACCATGCCCGGCTGTATATCATTTTTTATTTTTATTATTTATTTATTTATCTTTATGTGGTGCTGAGGATCGAACCCAGTGCCACAGCCCCAGCCCTGTGTACCATTTTTATCTAATCCCTTATTCATCTTTTATTTATTTGGTGCTGGGGATGGAACCCAGGCCTTGAGAATACTAAGCACACAGGAAACCACTGAGCTACACCCCAGCCCTAATCTTTTAAAACTTTTCGATTAACTGAGATCTCTGATGTTTAAATTTAAGCCTCCATTTCACAAATACATCTCAGTTCCTTTAGCATCCTTCTGTGGGCACAGAGGCCAAGCCTAACCTTGCCACAGGCAGCAGGTGACCAGCACTTCGCCTGTATCTTGAGGTGGCTGCTTTAGGACATGCAGTGAGTGAACAGAAACATGCTTTTGAGTTGAGGCTGTATCCTGGGGACTTGACCTTTCAGAGGCCAGGGGTGTGGCTCGTGTAGACTGCTTGCAACCTCGAGGCCCTGGCCTCCATTCCTAGCACCCCAAAAACCAACAACATCCCAGAAGCTGATAATCTTTATGGTGGAAATAAAGAGCAAGTTTGTTTTTAAAAAACATTTTAAGGAGCTGAGGGTGCACTGCAGTGATTAAGCACTTGCGTAGCCTGTACAGGCCCTGGGCTCCATCTCCAGCACTGCAAAGGAAAGCAAAAATCATTTTAAAAAACTAACATGTTTATGTGTAATGTAGCTTCAGTGTTGTGGTCAGGTGTGGTGGTGCAAACCTTGGTCCCAGCTACTCAGGAGACTGAGGCAGGGGGACTGCTTTAGCCAAGGAGTTTGAGCCCAGCCCTGGCAACAATGAGACCCTCTCTCAACGGAAAACAACAGAAAGCAAAATGTGTGTGGGGCATGTAGGAAGTGTTCTAGCCCCAGTACCCCAAAACTAAAACACCAACGGCCGGAGCTCTGTGGATGCATCCATGCTGGCTGGGGCACTGGGTCCCTCGACTCTGCAGAGACTGGGCTGGTTCTAGTTTAGCAAAGCAAAGCAAGTGAGAGAGGCCCCAGCTGGGAGATGAGGGGACTGTGCAGTCTGACTCAGGCTCTGTCACCGAGCAGCACCTCCAGGGCGGGTCCCTGATGGAAGCACTGTGCTGCACCTGGGGGGACACACAGTGACAAGTCCCAGCTGTCACTTGTCCAACAAATCACCCAGGAGCTGAGAAGATAAAGCTGCTCTCTGCCCACCTGAGGAGCAGCAGCATGAACAGTGAGCAGACCCAATGCAGATGGTGGAGGACTGCGGGGGCCTGGGCCAGGCAGGTCCCTGCCTGCTGAGGGAAGCTTCCTGGTCCTGTTGGCAGGCTTTCTGAAAGGCCACAGTCAGCTGGGAAGCTGCAAGCTACCAGCCCTCAGGGGATCAGGTGGGGCCCAGGGACAGGGGAGCCACAGGCAGGGTCCCTCTGGGCTGGGGGAGACTCTGCCGAGCATCTGCTATCGCATGCAGGACTCCATCTCCCTCTAACTAGGGCTAGTCTCTGATGTCTGTTCTCATCTGCAAAGGGGAGAAACTGCAGTCACCAGCGTGCTGTGGTGACAGGAGGTGCTGGGCAGGTGCCCCTGTCCCCTCCTCACCTCAGAACCCATCCTAAAAATTCCCCCGCAGCAAAGCTACTGCTAACTTGCCCCTCCCATGAGACAGCCACTCCTTGTCCTGGCTGAGTAAGAAATGACAAATCACGGAGCCCAGGAAACTGCTAAGGACCGCTGGCTATGAGCAGCTCAGAGGGGACTTTCTCCAGTGTGGCTCACGGGGGCCCTGGCAAGTGCATTCTGGGCAAATTCCTCATTTTCAAGGTCTCAGTGGACTGACTCACTACCCTTACTACAGTCAGATGACCCAAACCACCAAGGCAGTGACATGGTGAGCCAGTCACATGCCAGTGGGCTCAGGAAGCAGCAGGCAGGATTTTAAAGGACGAAGTTCCCCTTTTCCTCTTACTCAAAACCCTGAGCCTGTCCTGCTTGTGAAGGATCCTGGCTTTGCTGATGAACAGCGAGGGGGAACCCTGCCCAGGGCAGGTGCGGAAGGGGAAGACACCGCGTTTCAGAGGGGAAGAGGCCCGGGAGGGGGCCACTGCCAGGGGCTGTGGGCAGCCCGGCCTGGTTTTATTTTGGTTTTGGACTTTTTACTTGGAGAAAAGTATAAACTCAGTTTTAAAAACGAAGCTAGAATAAGCGCAGCCACAAAACACGCACAGGCCTTTCGGCCCCCACCGCGTCGCGCCTGCCCCGCGCCGACGGCCGACTGCCCAGGGCCAGCGAGCGCTCCGCAGCCCGACGCTCGGATGCCGACCCCGGCCTGAGGGCGACCCAGCAGGTCCTGGGCCTCGCGTCCCCCGCTCTGAAGCCCGCAGCGGCCCCGGCTTCCGCGCCCGAGACTCGGGGGCCCGCCGCCTCACCTGGTCAGCGATGTCCTGCGTCTCGGCCGTGGCCGGCCGCGTGGCGCTGGGGCCCCCGCACATCATGATGGCGGCGGAGTCGGGACCGAGCGGACGGCGAAGTGACAGCGCAGGACCCGGCGGTGTGGACCCTTCGTCCGCCCAGCTCCGGAGTAGGCGCGGCGCCCACGTGACCGGGCGAAACCAAAGCGCGGGGGTGTCCAGCAATGTCGGCTAGGAACCGGGCGCGGGCGGGGTCTCCCAGACGCGCGCGCCAGCGCCCTCGCCCACGAGTGCCCACGCACGTCCACGCACGTCCACGCACGCGCGCGTGTTCCGGCTGCGGACCCAAGGCCCGGCGAAGGAGCTTCCCCCGTCCGAGTTGGTGTCGTCCTCCAGGTGACCAAGTCACGAGGACCTGGCGGGGGCGCGGCCGGGTGCCCGGGAAGTGGGAGCGGGCGCAGCCCTGCGAGAAGGGTCCTGAAGTGCGACCCTTGCGTGGTGGACACGAAGTAGGGTCAGACACTCACGAGGGATCTGGGGGTCCCGGCCCCTGCGCAGTGAGCGGAGGTGTGCATGCGTCCTACCACTGGGTACGGTGGTGGGCACGAAGTGCAGTGGGACTGCCACACCCTATTGTCTTGCGCAGCTACCGGTCCTGGCAGCCCGACCCTGCCGCCAAGTGCGAGCCAGTACTGCGGAGGCCCAGCAGGACTTGAGAGCTGCAGAAGGCAAGGGGAGAAGCGGGGGCCCAGAACAGCCTGGAGATGGTTTGCCCCTGGGTGCCCACCTGGCTGCCTGTGGTCGCTCCTCTGCAAGGCCTGGCAGCTTGCCCCACTGGTGCCAGCTAGTTATGTGGACTGCCGTGGACATCAGTATTGTGTCACCTGGGGACACAGGGAATGTGGAACGAGGGAGGACGCCGGGGCCCAAGAAGGAGAAGGAAATGACTTGGCCTCAGCCTGGAGTGAGGCAGGGGCGTATCCGAGGAATTAGGAAAGGGCTTGGTTCTGGTGGTGTTACCGCTGTTGACCGGTGACGAGTTCTTGCTTCCCCAATGTTGAAGAATAACACCAAAGAAGCACACGGAGGCAAGGTCAGAGTAGAAATTAGAAGTTTATTAAAGGACAGCAGAAAAGACTTCTCCCGGAGGAAGAAGGGGACCCAAGAGGTGGAATCCGTGGAAGTGCGGTTGTTTCCCCTTTTTATAGTTTTGGTGATGGAATGTAGGTTGGAAGGCCCCAGGGGTGGGACACAGGTGGGCAAAGAAGTAGTCTGAGCAGGAAGGACTTCATTAACACTTCTTTGGGATGGATTTTGGCCTAGGGCCTTTTCAGGACTTCATTAACATTCCATGAGCTGTCCTGCGTTTCCTGGAATCATTCTCAGCATGGCCTCCATTTTAGATTTCACTCGGTATTAGACCCGATTTATCTAACTACACTGACTGCCTCACTTTAAATCTGGCTTCAGTGGGATCTGGGTATAGGAGTTGGTTAGACTCACCATGGGGGAAGGGAAGGGCTGCCTGCTATATTTTGGACAGATACACGCTGGGAGCTGCCTGGGCTAGCGTCTCAGAAAGATCCAGCCTCCCCCTCACCCTCTAGGGCTGCTCCTCGGTGGACACTGGTCTGGTCCACTCCAAGGTGCTGCCTTACTGTCCCAGCAGAAGCAGCCCTGAGGGGAGGCGAAGGGGGGCATCTGATGCTGCAACTTTCAGAAGGTGGGGAGTCAGTGCAGTTGGCCTGAGGCTGGGGAGGGACAGACTCCCTTGATTATTGAGTGAGGATTCCATCCGTGTAAAAATGGAGATCTCCTCTGTGTAGAAGACAAAGCATCGCGCTGGAGATGTGGCTCAAGCGGTAGCGCGCTCGCCTGGCATGTGTGCGGCCCGGGTTCGATCCTCAGCACCACATACAAACAAAGATGTTGTGTCGGCCAAAAACTAAAAAAAATAATAAATATTAAAATTCTCAAAAAAAAAAAGCATCAAAAAATAGGTAGCCAAGGACAGAGGCAGGGAGGTTTGTCCCATGGAGATTTCCTTGTGTCTGATCCTCCCTCTGTGTTGGACCCGGGTTAGGTTATCAGTGCCCTCCTTTTACAATGAGGACTAAATTATGGAAACAAAGGCCACCCCATGAGAACCAACACTTAGAAAGCGGGTCTAGTAAAGGCTTGCTGGGCAAGGGGCTGATGGCCCTCAGCAGAGATTGAAGGTAGGCAGGGGAAGGGCCTCACTGTGGACAAAGTGAGGCGCGGCTGTGTCTTGGTGGTGCTCACTAGAAGAGGTCTCTATGCACTTGACTTAAGGGGCATATTTGAGGCTGGCTGGTCAGTCCTAAGTTGGAAGTGGAGACAGACATTAAGAAGCAGCTGTCCTGGCCTATCTGGGCCAAGAGCAGCACATAACTGACCCAGGGTCTGGCCTGCTGGCAACTCAAAGCCACTCCTGGAGAAGCAAGCATTGGTAGGAGGGAATTAGGTTTATTTAAGGGTGGGCACCTTGGGAGATGGAGGGGCTATCATTCTCAAGGTTCAGTCTTGGGGGCTCAGGGGTGCACAGGGCTTTTATAGGGAGAGTATGGAGTGTGGGTCTCCTCCTTAATTGGTTAGAATGGCTTGATGGATCTTGACCTCCTGGGGCTGGTTTCTGTAGTTTATTTTTGGTGCTTGTGATTGAACCCAGGATGCTTTACCACTGAGCTACATCCTCAGGCCTTGGTATTTATTTATTTATTTTGGTACAAGGGATTAAGCCCAGAGGTGCTTAACCACTGAGCCACATCCCCAGCACTTAAATTTTTTTTTTTATTTTTAGTTATAGGTGGACACAATACCTTTGTTTATTTTCATGTGGTGCCAGGGATTGAACCCAGTGCCTCATACATGCTAGGCAAGCACTTTATCACTAAGTCACCACCCCAGCTTTATCCCCAGCACTTTTTATTTTGAGACAGGGTCTCACTAAGTTGCTTAGGGCCTAAATTGCTGGGGCTGGCCTCGAACTTGTGATCTTCCTGCCTCAACCTCCTGAGCTGCTGGGATTTCAAGGGTGCACCACCACACCTGGCTTGTTTTGTTTGTTTGTTCCTGTGATGCTGGGGACTGAACCCAGGGCCTCACATATGCTAGGCATGTGCTCTACTCCTTTGAGGCGGGTCTAAGTCGCCTCCTCCTGCCTGGCCTGCTGGGTAGCTGGGATCACAGGCCTGCACAGCTGGCTGTGGAGTACTTCAGACAGATTGCTTTCTTGCAGGTTACACCTCAGAGCAGTTGACACAAAGCTAAAGACTTAGGAAGGGCGCTAGGAAAGTTACCGGAGGCTCTGGTCTCCATAAGTCTAGAAGTTATGGAACAGTTAACATCATAACCATTTAGGTGGGGCTTCTTTTTGGAGCTTGGAACTCAGGGCTGAGGGGCGGGGGCAGAACACCTGCATGAGGCTTGCTGGGTCGGGGAGGGGGTAGCCTTGCTGAAGGCAAAGGGGTGGGGGGCTCTGTAGGGATAACCCCCAGAGGAACTGCCCTGCTACCAGCAGGGCTGTCGTCTGGCTTGTACCTGGTCGTGTCAGTGGGTTTTCTGGCCATTTGTGGTCTGGCTGCTCTGGGTCGTATTGCTGCAGGTGTGGGCGCACCCAGATGTACGTGAGCCACAGAGGGCTGGCTCTGAGCCCACCTGCCAGGGTATGGATGCAGCCCTGGTCCCTGCTGTGTGGTGTGGGACTGCTTGCTGGACCTTTCTGTGGGGATGACACATAACCAGTCCCAAAGGCTCTCTAAAGGACCAAGTGAGTGAATTAGCACCCGGACACAGTGAGCTCCAGAGGAGCTGTGAGCCTTGTCATCGTCACTGTTGCTTGTGTATGCACTGAGTTTTGCTGGGTTTTCTGTGGGACGCTCTGGAAATACTTATATTCTGGAAATATTTGTACCTCTTTCCTTGGTGCCACTGTTTTTCATCTACAGGAGCCGGGAAAGAATGAATCTCCTGTCTCCCCACCAGAGTCACCCTGGCTCCACCACAAGAGCCTGAGCATGACTTACATTTGAAGTCTGTATTTGGAAAGATCAAGATCTTGAAGTCAAACTATTTTGAAGTCTCGCCTGTGAAACCCCTGCTTTCCCAGGGTGGATCCCAGCCGTATTTATTCATTTGTTTCTCTGAGAGTCTCACAGTCCGCCCTGCCCCAGGCGAATCCACCTTTTGTTAGCACTCCTGTGCTAGTGACTCATCTACCTTTCCCAGTTCCCATCAAAAACATCGTCATCAGAATTCGTACCAGTTGAATCCCAGTCTGAAACTGGTTGGGAGAGAAAGAAACGTTGACAGTTTGAACAGCTGGGCCTTTATTAATGTACAACTCACCCGTTTCAAGGGAAACAGCAGAACAGAGGTCAGGTGCCGGTGAGGGGGGCAACCAAAGCATAGGAGTCCACCCTGAGCCTGCTGCTCTGGGATACCCACGTGGGGCAGGTTGTGGCTTTGCCTCTGAGATGGGCCCCTCTAAGCCGGCCATCTCTGAAAGGACGGGGAGCTCACAAAGATGAGGGTAAGTCAAGGGCAACACAGAGGCCACTCCTACTTCCTAGTGGTAGCAGAGTTTGCTGAGCTTAGAAGCGTTCGCTGGGACCCCACTTTGGGGGCATACCTGCTGTTCTTGCCCTGACCACCTTCTGTCTCCCTGTCTCCCTGGGTGCTTTTGGGGATTCCCCTGTGGACAGACAGCCGGTTCCTCGCTGTGCCCCAGGTGCCCACGTTTTACAAGTGGGAGGTAACAGCTGTGGAAACAAGGCAGGAACAAGGCAGGGCTGTAGGTTCCCACCGGCTCTGCCAGGGAGCCAGCTGCCCTGTGTTGGTAGGAGGGAGTGATGTCTGCTCCCACCTCCACGTCTGCTACAGAGCAGGGGCTGGAAAGTACTTGACACCTACACACTTAGGAAATAAGAAAACAAGACTTCAAAATTAAAGTTGTCAAGTCAAACAATTATCACAGGAAAATTAATGGCTGCATAGAAGATTTATCAATAAACATGGCCCTCACAGAAAGTGGAAGCAACTGCAGTACCCAGGCTCCTCCCACAGCAAGGAGCACTGTAGTTACCAGGGAGTACTCACAGGACAGCATGTGGGTGCAAATGCCATGCGGGTTCCTGGGCCCTTCCCCTGGAGACTCCAGGGGTTCGGATAGATGCCTGTAGAACTGAAGGGCATAGACTTCACATTAGCCATCCTGGGGGGTGGGACAGGCAGTTTAAAACTCACCTCTGCAATTTTCTGTATCTTTCTGAATGTATTCTTGGGGTACTGGGGATTGAACCCAGGGGCACTCTACCACAGAGCCTCATCCCCAGCCCTTTTTACTTTTTATTTTGAGACAGAGTTTTCTAAGTTGCTTAGGGTCTCACTAGTTGCTGAAGCTGGCCTCAAACTTGTGATCCTCCTTCCTCAGGCTCCTGAGGATTACAGGAGTGTGCCATCATGCCCAGCAAGGAAAAAAAAAAAAGACCTTTTTAAAAAAAAAAAAAACAACAACAAACTTTTGAGCCAGGTGCATTGGTGCATGCCTGTAATCCCAGCAGCTTGGGAGACTGAGGCAGAAGGATCTCAATTCAATGTCAGCCTCATCAATTTAGTGAGACCTTGTCTCAAAATAAAAAATAAAAAGGCCTTGAGATGTGGCTCAGTGGTTAAGCACCCCTGGGGCGCTTCCTCAGTACCAAAAAAAAAAAAATTCTTTTAGGAAAAAAAGTTGTTTTATTTTAGAATGTTTTGCATTTTGAGAAGTCAGTGATGTTGTGGGAACATGCTCGATGTAGTGAAAGAAGTTCATAAAATTAGCACTACGGTGTGATTAAAGTATTTTTAAATTCTATACATAGAAAATTATGAATGAACACCTAGGCTTTGTTCTTTCAGGCCCTGGGAAGCTCCTTCCCCATGTCCTGTAATAAGGGGTGGAGGGAGATCCCGCAGGGGCACCACATCCCAGCTCGGGATGTGTCCTGGCTGGAGCCTAGGGTGCCACACCCACAGGTACTAGGACTTGCTGGGACTCGTGCTGTGCCTTCTCACTCATGCCCTGGACCCGGTGCTTGACCTGGAAGCTTCTATGTCCATCTGCCAAAGGGTCAGCATGGCACCTCCCTCGCAGAAGGTTTCTAGGTTCCGTGAAGGCGTGCCTGAAGTCCTGGGCACACAGTGGGCCTTTCCGAGTGCAGTGGGCATTGTCTGTCTTCCTTTCCCACACCTGGAGTGGACTAGATGGTGTTCGCCAAAATGTTACATCCACGCAGGATCCGCGAGTGTGACCTCGCTTTGGAAGTGAAGTTGGTGAGAGGTTGACTGGTGCTGGCACTAGCAAGTCAACTTGCACTGTTCATCCTCAAGGACCTGACTGAAGAGAAGCGGGAGGAAGGGCACCGCTGAGTGGCAGCCACCCGCCCGCCTCGGTGGTCATCTTCCCTTCGTGTTTAGAGGAACAGGAACGCCCAGAATGCCAGGTGACCTGGAGACAGCATCGCAGCCACAGTAAGAGAATTGATTCCTGCAAGGATCAATGACCATGCTGGTGCCACCAGCTGTGGTAAAAATGGGTCCCCAGGAGCCCCATCCCAGCCTCTGCACCTGCAGTCTGGGAGAGACAGAGTCTGGGGACAGCCCTCCACCCCCACCTGTGGCTTGCTGCCCGTCAGGCTCTTTCTTCTCCATCCATCTGTCTCCTGAGCTGTTAGCTGTATTTGGTGGCAGTGGCAGACTTTTCATGGGCACAGAAATAAGGTCTTTGCAGATGTAATTAGTTAAGAGGAGATCCTGCTGGACCAGGGGGGGGCCCTGAGTCCAATGGTGGTGTTCTAATAAGAGGAGAGGACACAAAGAAAGAATGGCTGGTGAGGTTGGACAGAGGGAGAAGGCCCAGTGCAGACAGCGGAGACTGGAGCATGATTGCGGCAGCCAAAGCCAAGGAGCCTGGAGCCCTCAGGGGGCACGCCCCAGGCAGCCTGTCAGCTGGACCCTGGACTTCAGGCTTCCAGAACGTGAGAAGGAGTTCCTGCTGTGTTGAGCCAGCAGGTCTGTGGTGGTTGTCACAGCAGCCCCAGAAATGGTACTTCCTCCCTGTTCGTCACATATATGTTCCCGAGCATGGGAGTTAAGCTGTGCTTTTAAGGATGTCATATGCACACCTGGACTGGCATGTTTTCATCAAGTTGAGCCTGGAGTTGAAAGACCAAGGCTTAGAAACCACAGGGCCCCTGATCATGGAGTGTTGACACTCTAGAGGACAACAGGACAACCTCAGGTCAGGAAGTGGGTCACTGTGATGTTGCAGGGAGACCAGATGTTGGAGTTTATTATTTGTGGGACAGTGTGCACCCTTCTGTGCTTGCTGAGACCCAGCAGGCAGTTTTTTTACACACTCATCAGTGAGGCAGTGTTCTGGTTGCAGGAAACAAACAAAAATCCCTGCCTGTGGGAGCTGATAGCAAAATGTAGTGTCTGTGAATTTGTAAAATTATTGCCTTAATCAAATTATTGTCAGATTATCTCCTTTTTACAATCTTCAAAATCTTTTATTCTGAAATAATTTTTAAAAATAGTGCAGAAGCCAGGTACAGTGGTTCAACCTGGAATCCGAGTGACTCAGGAAGCTGGGGCAGGAGGATTACAAGTTCCAGGCCAGTCTGGGCAACACAGAGATGAAACTGGAGTTTGAGGTGAAACTAGATTCTCTGCTTCTGCTGGTGGGTGGGGTGTGCATCACCTGCAGGCCTCTGCAATGGAGAAAGCCCGCTTTAGTGTTAGCAGTGAATCACAGTCAGCTCAGAGGGTGCAGCTGGACTCCTCCCCACTACTATCCAGTGGTGTGTGGCAGCTCTTAGTGACAGGCTATGCCTCGGTGTCACAGTCGACCCCAGCAGCTCACGGACAGTTTCTTTTTGGGTCTTGCAAATTCAAAGAATGAAATCCACAGACAGTAATGGAAGGCAGGAGTAAAAGGACTAGGATTTATTCACATGAAAATAAAAGAGGGTGAGAAGGGACCCTATTACAAGTTGTCTTCTGAGTGTGCTAGTCCAGGGACTTACATAGCTCTTGGGTTAATGCTGGTGGTCCAAATTATGCCCATCAGTGCTTGGAAAAGTACCAGTGCTATTGGTTAACCCTTGATTCTGAACTTCCCGATAACCTCCTTTCAGATCTGGCCCCAATTCTGTTTTCCCACCACTTCAGGACAAGGGCTTAGACTCAACAAGACCCTGACTCAAAATAAAATAAAAAGGATCAGGGATGTATGTAGTTCGGTAGTAGAGGTCTTGGGTTTCATCCTAAGGACTGGGGAAAAACACAGAGCTCCTGCCAGCTCTTCCTGTGTCCCCAAAGGCTTACATCTTACACAATTTACAGATGGTACGGTAACCCAAAGCAGGAAGCCAGCACAGCGGTTCTGTGCCAGTGACTGGTCTGTGACCCCTCGCCTTCTCCCAGCACCCCACCAGAGGCCCTTTTTCTGGTCCAGGCTTCTCCCACACAGCACTCTGTTTGAGAGGAACTGGGAAAGTTTCAGTCATTTTGAGGAATATTTCTTAGGGCATCCTAAGAACATTGATGTCTTAGCTCTGGCCATGCCTTGGTCACTTCATGAGGGGGTGTCTTCTGATCTCTTTATTGGAAAGATATTGCTTTCCCTTTGTTGTAAGTCCTTGGAAACCTGGCACACGTTTTCATACTTTTACCCACTAAAAATTTCATGTATTTATTTTTTGTGGTGCTGAGGATGGAACCCAGGGCTGCATGCATGCTAGGCAAGCACTCCACCCCACTAATTTCAATACCCATACTGGATGGTTCTGTCACAGTCAAGTGGCAAGCTGATGCCCCAAGCCTCAGTTCTTTTGTTCCCACAAAAGGAAATTTAATGGCAGACAGGAAAGGCCAAGCAAGAAGTGAAAGTAAAATAGGGCTCAAACAAAGAACACCCTCAAGAGAAAGTGGGTCATCTCCGAGCAGAGAACAATAAATTTATTACAGTTCTACGTTTGCCCTAGGAACTGACATCACCTTCTACAGTCTTTACCCAGCATGTTTACCTCCTCCTCCACATGGTGGGGGTGGGTTCTTTCAGGAACTGTCATGGTGATTATGGTGGGGACTCATCTGCAAGTCAATCCTGTTAATGTAGCTGCTGTGCTCGGTGACCAGATCGACTTTATCTTAGCTCACTGGTGTTACTGGAGAACTGTCTCCTCTAATGTGCACCAAGGAACCTCAGGCCATCAATCCTAACTACGCAGTGATCCCAGTTAGCCCATCATGAGTCAGCCCCACTGATCTTTCCTTTCCACATTTCTCAATTGGCTCCTTTGTGTCCACCTGTTTACTCTCAGTGTTAGAACACCTGTTGTTTTTCTGTAAGTAACCCAATTATTCATTAGTCTTAAAAGCAATTTGAAGAATACTGGTGACCCTACTTATGTTATTAATTTGCATTTCGCTGCTCATTAATACTACCTAACAGTTTCCTGCAGAGGAATCATTGTGCATTTATTATACCTTTCTTTTTTTTTTTTTTTAACTGGTACCAGAGATTGAACCCAGGAGCGCTCAGCCACTGAGCTACATCCACAGCCCTATTTTGTATTTCATTTAGAGACAAGGTCTCACTGAGTTGCTTAGCACCTCACTTTTGCTGAGGTTGGCTTTGAACTTGCAATCCTCCTGCCTCAGCTTCCTGAGCCACTGAGATTACAGGTGTGTGCCACAGCACCGGCCCAAGCCCTTTTTATATTCTACTGTGAGACAAGGTTTCGCTAAGTTGCCAAGGCTTACCTGGAACTTGCAATATTCCTGCTTCAGCCTCCTGAGTTGCTGGGATTATAGGAATGTGCCTCAGGAGGCTGAAGCAGGAGGATCGCAAGCTGGAGGCCAGCCTTGGGATCCTGTCTCAAAAAGGGCTGGGAATGTGGTTCCATGGTTAAGTGCTCCTGGGTTCAATCCCCAGTACTAAAAATTAAATAAGTAAAACTGTAATTGAACACAGCTACATTCATTTGCACATAATTTATGGCTTTTTTTTTTTTTTTTTGCTATAATACAAAATTGTTCAGCATACAAAACAAAATATTTTATCTGACTGCTGCTCTTTGAAAGGCCTGCTTTTGGGGAGCCTGGATTTCGGGAGAGTTCCCACATTCTGAGAAGAGGGTATCATTGCCTAATCCATACAAACAATATGGCTTATGATGAATACCTGCTTTCCTGCTGGGAGTCTGACATTTTGGTATGTGCCAAGAAGTTGCTACGTGACTAGATCTTGATAAAACCCTTAGGCACTGGTCTCTAACAAGATTCCCTAGTTGGCAACATTTCACACAAGTTGTCACAACTCACTTCTGGGAGATCAGGAGCATCCCATGTGATTCCACCCAGAGGTCTCAAGTGGGCTCCCACCTGGCTGCCCCCCACTCCAAGCACCTTTTTTTCCCTTTGCAGATTTTGCTTTTCATCCTTCTGTGATAAATCACATGAACCTGAGCACTGAGCCCAGATGTCTTGTCCACCTCCCTACCTGACCTGGCCTGGCCCTCCTCTTCTACAATAGTCAGGCAAACTGTTTGACTTCTTTATTTTGGTGGGGGGCGGGGATACAAGGGATTAAACCCAAAGGCACTCTATCACTGAGCCACATCCCCAGCCCTTATTTTTTGAGACAGGGTCTCCCTAAGTTATGAGGACCTTGCTAAATCGCTGAGGCTGGTCTCAAACTTGTGATTCTCCTGCCTTAGCCCTCCCACGTCGCTGGGACTACAGGTGAGAACCACCATGCCTGGCAGTTTTCTTGCATTCTAGTGAATCTAGTGATCAGCTCCCCAGCCTGTCCATAGTGTAATGTCAGGAACTGAAAACTACTCAATGAGCGAGTAACAAGATGGCCCCAGGAAATGCTGATCTTTCATCTTGAGATCTGCAGAAGTGAAGAGCATCTTGTGACTAGGTGATTAGGATATGACGGGCCCTGAGCCTCAAAGCTCCGTTACTCACCTCCCACATAAACCACCCCTAAACCGGCCTCCTGGCAAGAGGGACTTCGGGCAGTCAGCTTCTCAAACAGACCCACCTTCCTGTCTGTTGATTGACCTGTGATGTGCTGAGCGGCCAGATTTAGGTCCCTAACCTGAGTCCAAGTGTCCGCTGGTCTTGTGAGTCCTCCTAGCAAATCGTGGAACCCGGCGTGGTCCTTGGCTCTGGACACTCGGGGTCCCCTGACACAGGGCCCTTTCGAGGTCAGCTGGGTCCCCTTTTACACAGTGTCACACCCAAGAGGTCCCACAGCCTTTCTGCGTCCACCAGCATCGCGTCTGCACCCACGTCTTCCCAACCTCCCCAGACGGCGCTCACGGCCCGTTCCGTGGCCCGGCTCCGCTCAAGCTTCCTAGGCGCCTCCGGCCCAGCTCAGGGCCCGCCGCCAGGTTGAGGCGCTGAAGAGCCCGACCCGTGGCCTGGAGCGGCGACGGCCCTTCCCGCTCTCCGCTCAGCGCTGAGGCGCCGGGCCTGGCAGAGCAAGCGACAGCCTCCGAGGGCTCCTCCGAGGGCTCCCTCGTGGGCCGCGGGGAGGGCGGCGCGCCACCTGCTCCCCGACCTCGCCGGCAGCCCACTTTCCCAGCCCCTTCGGGGCGACGGAGTGCGTCCTAGCGGCGTCGCGGGGGGCTGACGCAGGCGCGCGGCGTCGCGGGAGGATGACGACGGACGAGCGACGTCGCGGGAGGATGACGACAGACGAGCGACGTCGCGGGAGGGTGACGTGGCAACGTCACGGGAGCGCCGCAGCTGCGGTGTGGATTCGGATCTGGGCTCCGTCCCTCCTGCCTGTCGGCCGTAGTCGCCATGGTCTCGCAGACGCAGCTCCCGCCTGAGATCCAGCTGGCTCAGCGCCTGGCGGGGAACGAGCAGGTGACCCGAGACCGGGCGGTGCGGAAACTCCGGAAGTACATCGTCGCCAGGACCCAGCGGGCCACAGGTGGGCGGGGGCGACTAGAGCTGGGGCCGCGTGGGGCCTTCGCGGGGCCGGCGGCGCGTCCCCACCGCGTCGGGCTCCCGCCCCGCCCCGCCCCGGCCGCCTGGTGTAGTGGGACGGTGACACGAGGCTCCACGGCCACACTCTCCAGGCCCCGTCGGGTCTTCTCCTGTGGGTAACCCCCGGCAGAACGTGCGCTCCTGCTGCTCCAGCCTGCCATGTGCCACGCGGCTCATCCCTATCGGCTTGTGTAGCTGGTGGCGTGTCCACCTTTCCCTTGCCAGCCTCCACGAGGGCCAGCACACGCTTCTTGCTGAACCCTTCATCGTACCGCGGTTCTCCGGGCCTGTCCCACCCCTGCCACAGCTTCAGCACGCCTGTGCATCCTTAGAAATGCAGATTCTAGGGTCTCAGCGCAGATTCAGCGACCTGGCTTTAGGAAGCTCCACAGGGGACTCTGGTCCACACACTGCAGCCTTTGTCAACCTCGTTTGCCCTCCCTAGTGACCGAGTGAATTCTCTTTGAACGTTTGAGGCATAACACAGAGAAGCACAAAACTCCATGTAACACTCGGGGAATGACCACCAGTAAACTCACTTTTAGGGCCACCATCCACTCAGGAAGGGGTTAAATTCTGAATTTTGAATCTCAGGAATTCCAGGGTACCTGGTTTCTGCCTGTTGCGCCTCAATGTTTAGTGAGTACAGGAAGTTACCTGAGGAGGGTCCTACAGGGGCTGAACTGGAAGGATTGCTTGGGGAGGGGACAGACTACTCCAGTTACCTTTATAGCAGATAGGACTTTGGGCTAATCCAAACACTGGGTGACTGGCACTAAGAGGTTGGGGTGGAGGTTCGTTTAGTCTGAATGTCACTGTTCTGGCACAGGTAGTTTCACACATGACGAGCTGCTGAAGGTATGGAAAGGGCTGTTTTACTGCATGTGGATGCAAGACAAACCCCTCCTGCAGGTGAGTGCATGGGCAGGAAGCCCCAGAGTGTGGGAGGACAGGCGGGCATTGAGCATGGCTAGGGATGCTGGGTGAAGTTGTGTGCCCTCAGTGCTGTGTTCTATCTGGCAGGAGGGCAGGGTCTTTGATTAGAGTGGCTCTGGCTTGTACTAAGGACAGGCATGGTTTGCTGAGTCAAGTCCCACTGTGCCACTGACAGTGGCAGTGATGGCCAGGACATGGGTGAAATGTCCCATTGGGTTAAAAATTGAGGGCTGAAATAATGAAGTTCAGGGGATAGAACTAGGTCTTCTGAGGTAAGGATTTCTCCTACTGACCTTTTAGAACAGTGTTTTTCAAAGTGTTCTTTGCTCTTTAAAGTAACTTGGGTTGAAGGTGCTTATTTAAATGCTGAGTCTTAGCTCATATTCTGTACTTACTAAGCAACCTTCTCTCAGTTGAGGCTATGGGCTCTGCTGTCTTAGCATGGACACTGGGTGATGCCTAACGCAGAGGCAGGCAGATAGTTAGTGACTTCTAGGTCTTGGCCTCACCTCCTGCTGATAAGAGGTTCCCTGCTCTCTCTTTCCCCTTTTAACCAGCCCCTTCTTGTGCTTAGCCTTGGGCAGGAGGGTAGTGACTGCCACTGTCTGTGGTGGGGGTTCTTTTTCAGCTGGGGGAAATTACACAACTCAAGTCCACTACACTGAGACCCACTGCTCCTGGCTGTCTATAATGAGTCAGTGGATCTTTGTGTTGACTTGTTATTTTAAGAACACAGTGCTTCAGGGACTGAGGGTGTGTTTCTTATTTTTTGCACAGGAAGAACTAGGAAGGACAATCTCCCAGCTCGTCCATGCTTTTCAGACCACAGAGACACGTGAGTATGCTGCTGTAGTTAAGCCCACATGTAGATGCCAGAGTCACTGAGATTTAAGCCATCAGACACTGAAGTGTGTGGTCTGAAGTCTAGAGTGAGAATAAGCCAGCATCTGGGTGCTTGTCATGTGTGAAACATGGCTCTGAGTACTCAGGCTGCACCATCCACTTACCCAAATAGACTCAAGAGCAAATGAGGCTTGAGGTCCTGCATTTTAAAATTAAAATGAATTGACTAAGTTCTACCTGTTGTTTTGATATTCCTGCAGTGTATTTCTCTAGCTCTTCATTCTGTCCATGATGAGTAGTTCTCATCTTGCCTGCCCATCAGAACCATTTGGGCAGCCTGTGAAAATCCTGACCTCCAGTCCTTGTTCACCCCAGCTCCCGGGGCACAGCCTGGGCATTAGCATCTTAGGCCTCCCCACACTGCACTGAGGGCAGCCAGCTTTGAGAGTGTCCCTGACGGCAGCTGGAGTGGTACTCCTGGTGCTAGTTGCATGCACAGTGGGTTTAATTCCCTTGAGTTGAAGCCACCTACACTAGGGGTGCCCACCTGGCATCTAGGTTTGGGAGACGCTTTCGTTGTGTTGAGTAACTGGTGGAGTAGATCCATGCTCCCTGATTGTTTCTTCCTAAGCTCTTGCAGAACAGTTGCTGGGTTCAGCATAGCCCAAGTTGTCCGCCTGGCCTACCTCCTATGATTTAGTAAACCTGCCTGTGCCTGGGTGGTATCACCAGCCCTTTGCTCCTGCAGGGATTTTGTGGTGGGAGATAGTTGCCCTCCTTGTGTCTTAAGTCCAAGGCATGGGCAGGAATGGTCCCTGGGGACCCTCTCCTTGGCTTGCATACAGTGTCTTCTCCCTGTGTCTTCATGGTGTTGTCTGTGCGCGCGCACATATAGGCACCAGTCAGATTAGAATAGGGTCCACACTAGTGACCCTATTTCACCTTAATTTTAGTCTGTGAAGAAGACTCTGTGTCTTTGCCTTCACAGTGACATTCTGAAGTACTGGGGGTTAGGACTTCTGCATGTTAGTTTAGGAGAACGTAGTTCAACCCATAGTGTCCTGTGTCCGACACACTGTTATCATGTATAACGTAGGGTCATGCATTTTGTTGGGTTCACGGATTGAATACTGAGAAGCCTGTGTATGTACAGTTGACACTGCCTTGGTGACACTGTCTTTGGGTGTCAGGAGGTGTGCAGCCTGAGCCAATGTGGCAGCAGAGGAGCTGGGAGGACAAGGCCCGAGGGTTGCTTCTCTTGCCAGCCGCCTTGCTCTCTCCATGTGCCTTTCTTGGAGGATGTGGCTGTGGTTTGGGCTGACCTCTGGTCTCTGTGCCCGAGTTCCCTGTCTGCTCAGCAAACTTATCTAGTGTTACTTTTCTGCTCAACCTGCTGGGACTGAGAAACCCCAGAGGCTGCCCATGGGTGGCTTTCTGAGTGGGGGCTTTCTGTTCTCCCCTGCCCTCCCAGAGTGTCTGTGTCACTCTGTGACTCAGTGTTGACATGGCTCTTCCCCCAGAGCACCTGTTCCTGCAGACGTTCTGGCAGACCATGAACCGCGAGTGGGCCGGCATTGACAGACTGCGCCTGGACAAGTTCTACATGGTGAGGAGGGGGCAGTCACCCTTCCTGTCCCTGGCTGTGTGCTGAGGACCTTAGGCAGGGTGGCCCTGAGAGTATACTGGCTTAGAATTTTGCAGTGTTTGTCCCCATTTGGGAGGTTATTGAGTGGGTGAAGAACTGGATTCTAAAGACCCTGCATAGACTCTGGGTTCCGAGAAGGAGCTTGGCCACCTGGTGAGGCCGTGCAGTGGTTTCTGGCAGGGTGACACTGGTGGCACAGTCCCTCCCTCTTTACCCCCATGTTTCTTCCCGTCTGGGTCACTGGTTTGCCTTCAGAAACCAAGGAGCTGGGTGTTATTCACACATGTGCTGCTCTGGCCTCCCTCCCCCATGGAACCACAGCTTTGCACTGTGACGGGGGAGTAGTCCCCAGATGAAGGGACCTTGTCATTGTCTTGAAGCCAGTGAACCTAATGGGGATGCCCAGCAGGACAGTGTCTGGGCCTCGCCTAAGGTAGCTCAGCGGCCAGCTCAGCCTGGGCTGGCCTTCTATCGACAACACACGCATTGGTGCCTCACAGTGAGACAATGTGCAGAGCTCAGGAGGGCAGGAGGGTGGGCTCTGTGGCGCAGGTGGGCCTGGGCCAGCACTGCCTCTGCAGGACACAGCCGGGTGCCAGGGCACCTGTGTGAAGCCTCCACACCGAGATGCAGTTCTTTCACATGATGAATGCTGTTGTTTTCAAGGCCCATTTCCTGGGTCCTCATGTGACCAAGTTAGCAGCTCAGGGCTGACTCGGAGGCACTGTAGGGAGGCACCTGCCATAGTGTCCCAGGAACAGCATCCCAGCTGCTGGGGTGTGCTGTGCACAAAGGCAGTCTTAGCTTCCTTAGTCACTTTTTACCATGCCCTGGCACCTTATGGGCATCCTAAGGTGGGAGAATGACAAAAATGTTGAGCTGTGAGGGGCAGATGCTGAGCCTGGGCTTCTCTCAGAGCAGAGAGCATGTACCTGTGTCCCTGCTCTCTGTGGGAGTTTGGAGCCTTGGAGGGCTTGGGGAAGAGTGCTTGCCTCAGACCTGGCTTTGCCTCCTAGCGAGGGAGCTCCACCTCTCACTCCATTCTCGCTTCTGAAGTAGCCGTTAGGTCAGCCCTAGTCTGGGGACCCGACTTAGCTCTGTCTTAGCGTGACATCTCAGCTGTATGCAGAGCTGCGTTCTCTCAGGGTGTGGTGGCGCACGCCTGTAACCACAGCAGCTGGGGAGGCTAAGGCAGGAGGATCACGAGTTCAAAGCCAGCCTCAGTAACAGCGAGGTGCTAAGCAACTCAGTGAGATCCTGTCTAAATAAAATACAAAATAGGGCTGGGGATGTGGCTTAATGGTTGGGTGCCCCTGAATTCAGTCCCCGGTACCAAAAAAAAAAAAAAGATGAGGTATCCCCCGCACTCATCCCATCAGCTGCTCTCCAGCTGGCCACTTGCTGCAGCCCTCCCTTGGGAGCGCCTGGTGCATGGAGGGCAGGGCCGCAGTGAAGTCTGGCTTGTGTTCCTCTAACGCGAGTTTCCTTCTGTACCAAAGCTCATGCGGATGGTTCTGAATGAGTCCTTGAAGGCCGTGAGAACACGAGGATGGGAAGAAAAGTGAGTCCTCACGCCGAACCTGAGTCCTGGGGCCACTAAGGCTGGGGGAGGGAGTCCGAGTTTCTCGTGTAATTCTTTGTCATAAAGAGGTTCTGGAGTTCGTGTTGAAGGAGGCCCCCAGAGCTAGAAGTTAAAAGTGGTCTAGTGCCCATGGAAGTGCCATTGCTCTGAGCCAGAGCGGTCAGTCCTGAGAGTTAGAATGGAGTCTACTGGGCACACTGGACCGGCAGCTAAAGATGCCCTTTTTTGATAAAAAAAGAGACATTTTCAGCTCTGTTAGTGGTCACTGCTCCCTGTTCTAAATGTGTCCTACCCCTCCCTGCGTCCCACCTTCAGCAGTGGTACCTGGGGTCAGGTAGCCTTTCCTTCCCCACTGTGAGCTATTTTCTCTAGTCTCTGGCTTCCTTGGGCAGCAGTGGGCTTCCGCCCAGGAGTCCTGTGCTCTGCCTGGGTTCAGCTCCAAGTTTTTTAAATTAATAAAAATTACCTGGGCTGGGGATGTGGCTCAAGCGGGAGCGCACTCGCCTGGCATGCGTGCGGCCCGGGTTCGATCCTCAGCACCACATACAAAAAAAAGATGTCGTGTCCGCTGATAACTAAAAAATAAATATTAAAAAATTCTCTCTCTCTCTCCCTCTCTCTTAAAAAAAAAAATACCTATAATTTTTTGTAAGTATAAATGATACATGCACAATTTAAAGAACTCGGAGAACTACTATGATTTTTAATGTTTCTTTAGGTACTTGGGATTAGACCCAGGGCCTTATACATGCAAAGCATATGCTCTACTGCTGAACTACTTCCCATCCCTGAAAAGTCACTTTCACTTTTTATGGTTGCTTATGAATGCACCTGGAGTGATGGTGTCCGCCTGTGGTCTGTGACTCGGGAGGCTGAGGCTACCCTCAGCAATTTAGCAAGACCCTGTCTCACAAAGGCCTGGGGAGGGAGCCCAGTGGTGGAGCATCCCTGAGCTCCGTCTCCAGTATCCAGCGAAACACAGTACTGCAGGCATCTCTCTGCGGAGCACTCAACGTCTTACTGAGTGTTGGCCTCTGTCCGCCTTCTGCTGCTGCAAGGTTTTGTCTTTATTCTCCTTTTTGAATTTTTTTGGGTGAGTGGGGAGAGTGGATTAGAAGTGTATTTGGAGTTGACTTGTAATTAGAAAGTGTGCCCAAAGGAGCTGCTTTAAATCCACGAACCTGCCATTGCCCAGCTGTCAGAGGGCTGTTGGGACAGATGCAGCTGGAGGCCCAGGTTGTCCTAGCTCCTTGTCTTCAGAGTCACACAGTGAACAGGCCCTGGCCCCAGCCCACTTTCTCGCTTCATGAAGGAGATTCAGCAGGAGTTGGACAGTTCACTGAGTGCCTCGAGGTGTGAATTTCTGAGGGTGAGCCTGCACTCAGGCTGTAGCACCGGGTTTTGTGTGATTTTCATCCTTGAATTCCCAGTGAGGACTCTGTGAGAGCTGGTGGGTCATCCTGAAGGGACCGAGGGCCTAGGGGTGACTTTGTTGTGATTACCTTTTTTTGGTTCACAAGTTAGAAAAGTCGCTCCATCCTTGTGGTAACAGCCACTGGTTGCAGAGGGTATCCTGGGGAGCACTGGTAACCTCTTCCCTGGGCAGGCAGAGTGATGGCTTGGGCCTCGCCGCATCCCGTCCCAGTGCCCACAGGCAGACAGGTCTTTGTTTCTAGTGCATGAGGTGTCAGCAGGAGCCCAGCAGTGGCCTCCTGCCATGATGTCTTTCTCTTGGTTAGCACGGGTCTCACCTCCTTTCCTGTGAGTCTGGTGGAGTGTCACTTTTCCTTCCTTAGCCAGTTGTTCTGTGTTGGAATTGCCCAGGGGCTCTGGGCTCTGCACTATTGGGGGCTCTGCACTGTTAGCGCCCCTGGGGTTTTGGGTGTGTCTAGACTGCTAAAGGCTGTTTGCTCCCTGGGGATCTCTGATCTGAGGGTCCAGGGCCTCCCTGAGATCATTAGGCTCACATTTCAGGAAGAGCTACCACTTGCATGTGTTCTCAGCCTGCACTCCATGTGGCAGGGCTGAGAGGCCAGCAGGTGGCTTGCAGCCCACAGCCCTTCCTGGCCTCTGCCTTTCTCTCCACCTCTCCTCTGTCTTGATGCATATTCCTGAGTTGTACCCTGCAGGGACAGCAGAGAGGACCACTTGGCCAAGGTGGCATAGTGTCCTGCCTCAGCCTGGCCTTTCCCACTTGCATCTCGATTGTTGCAGAGGTTGCTGGGGCCCACATGCACACTGTTCCGGTGCTGGCCGTGGCCACGACACCCTTGATTGCCACCCTTCTTGCTACACAGACCACCTGTGGGTGCAGAGAGTGATGTGTTCCCGGTGGAGGTGCCCACCTGTGTGCATTCTTGCTGGAGCTTTTAGAGGGGACGGGGCACCAGTGGCGTGTGGCCCTTGTGGCTGCTGCTGTATTTGCCCTCTTACTCAGGCAGGTTGAGCAGCTTCTGGAGCTGCTGATCACCGAGATCCTGCACCCCAGCAGCCAGGCCCCCAACGGAGTGAAGAGCCACTTCATCGAGATCTTCCTGGAGGAGCTGACCAAAGTGGGAGCTAAAGAGGTGAGGCCAGTGTCGGTTGGGTGATGGAGCTCAGTGTGGCGCGTGCCGGGGACTGACCAGCTCCCCTTGCTTTCCCGCAGCTCACCGCAGATCAGAACCTGCGGTTCATTGAGCCCTTCTGCAAGATCGCTGCCTGCACTAAGGAGTAAGTGGCAGGTGGCTGGGGCCTGATCCTTCCTCACTTGCTTCTGGGTGAGACTGCCTTTGGGGATTGCTGCCCCTTTTGACAGTGTTTGGGCTCTGGAGGCTGCTGGCCATGGGGTGAGGTGGGAGGCTGCTCGGCCCTGCTTGTGGAGAGCTGAGTCCAGCAGGCTTTCTGGCTTCCGCTTCACCCTCTCAGCTCCCTGGTTTTGCATAACATTGCTCGGGGCATCTTTGAGACCATCGTGGAGCAGGCCCCATTTGCCATCGAGGACCTCATGAATGAAATGGATGCGCAGAACGGGGAGGATGAGGCGTCAGATGGTGACGGTGAATCTCTGGAAGGTGAGTGTGAATAGGACCTGCCATCCCATAGACTCTGCAGGTGAGGGTCACAGTATACTAAGGTGGGCTTCTGCCCTCCGGTGGCCTGTCCTGGACTGAGCCTGCGTGGCCTGCTGGGCCCCTGCTTCCGTTCCGGAGCTCCCTGGCAGCACAGTAGCCAGTGACCTTGGAGAGCACCAGGCACATGTCTCTGCTCTCCTTGCTTGCTGTGGCCTCCAGTGCGATCAGCACTGTCCAGCTGCTCAGCTCATCCCATGCTCCCCACTAATCCCCAGCCCAGCTCCCTGGAGGCCCTGCTGTGCCAGGCTACAGTGCTCCCTGGGGCCTGCCTGCACCCTGTCCACCTGTCACTCAGGCTGCCTGCCCTCCCCGTTTACAGTGCAGCCCCTGCTCTGCCTTATGCTGGGTTACTCCATGTTGGCTCACTCACGATGACAGCCATCAGCTGCTCTGTCGAGCTCCTGATTCCTGGCCCATGTCTCCCACTAGGACCTGGCGCTCTCTGTGTCCCTTGCACCTGGGTACCATGCTGGGTGTAGTCCCTGACTTCCTTAGGTGACTTGGGGTGCTCTGGCAGTAGCAGATCTAGCCTGCCTGCTTCCAGTCTTGCTGTAGGGGCTCTGTGTACCACGTGACATGTCCTGTTGGAAGGGCAGGTCACCCATGGCTTAGGACTCGGTGCCCATGCTGGTGAGCCCTTGGCCTTCCTGGGGTCAGCCCACACCCCTCTGTCCCCAGCACATCATCTGGGGACATCTGTGTGTGCCTTCCCTGGCCCCCCTTGCCCTTTTCTGTCATCCTGGAGTCTCCAGGCAGGTCCCTGAATCCTGCTTGTGGTGCACCAGAGCAGCCCACGGCCCTGCCGCTGTCACTCTCCACGTGTGCTGCCCCCACAGCTCTGTTGTCCTGTGCCTGCCTTCTGAAGTGAGCACCAGCAAACCCCTGAGCACCCAGCCTGGCACGGGGGCCTTGACTGAAGTGGTCTCCCATTGCCCCTGGTCCAGCCCTCTGGTTGGGTTGGCTGCCCTTTGACCTTGCTGTGGGACTTCACCACCAGCTTTGCTGCCTGAGGTCCGCCGAGGCCCATCTAGGAGACCGCCCAACAGCCACCTGCTGTCCTCCCCGTCCTGTGCCTGCTCTGTTCCCAGGGGCTTTGGATTTCACGAGGTCCTTTTCATTTTAGGCTCCATACGCAGGACTGACCTTGAGAAGGGCAAGGGGACAGGAGACGATGAGGACAGTGCTGGCCCTGTCCTCCAGGTAGGTATCTGGGCCTGGGGATGGTGAGCTTAGCCTTTGCTCTCCTGCTCTGCTGCTGACTCCAGAATGGAGGGTGATAGCTATGGACTTGGAGACTGACCTTCATGGAGGTCAGCTTTGGAGGAAGGACAGACGGCAGGCCTGCTTGCCTGCAAAGGGCAGGGCCATTGAGTGGGATTGGGGGTCACGTGTTGGGAGGGTGGGTGCAGAGGCCGGCCCCACAGCAGTCCTTTTGCCATGGACAAGTAGGCAGCCTTCCCAGACCTCCCCTGCTGGGTGGGGAGCTGGCTTCATGAGGGGACACATGCTGAGTGGTTGGCGTTGGGTTGCACTGGCAGCCAAAGCAGCGACCCGAGTTGGAATACAGTGCTTACTGCTGTAAGGTGAAGGAAAATTGGGCACTTTGAGCTAAGAGTAAGATTACTGTCACTTGCTACTTTTGCATCTGGTTGTGGCTGCTGGGAATTTAAGGTTGTGAGTGGGGCTAGCTTTGTAGCCCTCTAAATGTGCCGGGCAATGCCACTCTGGAGGTACGGAGACCCTGAGCCTATGCTGGTGTGGGCCAGTGGATTGCAGGGTCCACGTGCTGGACTGAGGTCTGCTTGGGAAGGGACTGACCTGGCCTCCCTTTTTGAAACAGTTTGACTACGAGGCTGTTGCTAACAGGCTGTTTGAAGTGGCCAGTCGGCAGAGCACTCCTTCTCAGAACAGGAAGCGCCTCTACAAAGTGATCCAGAAGTGAGTGTCTTTCAGGGCACCTGGCCTGTCCTTCTCCAGCCCTGGAGCTGCCTGTCTTAGCCCCACTGCCTCTGCTGACATTGTGCCCCCGGCACTGTCCCTGAAGCCACTCAGCCAGGCAGAGGACTTCAGAGCTCCCGTAGACAGGTGTCTCACCAAGGGCAGGGTGTCTTGGGCCCCTCAGCAGCTCTGGGTGTGTCCCCAGGACGCAGCTTTGGCATAACCAAGGCTGTGTGTGACAGTCTGTCTTGCTCTTGCAGGCTGCAGGACCTGGCTGGAGGTGAGTATTGGATTGGCTCCATGTGACCCCATCTTGGAGGCGTTCATCCCTATGGCCCTGTGGTGGTTCCCCGTGCTCCCTCATGGCTTGCGGGGCGGGGCAGGGCAGGGCAGGGCGGCAGGCTGAGGGTTTCTGCAGCCCTTGTTCTCTAGTGGTTAGTGATCCTCAGCCCCTGGTGGCTGTGAGACATGGTGCTGGTCCAGGGCTTTGGAGTGGCTGATGGTGGTGTTGCCACTTGGGCAGGGAGCTTCTCCATTCTGCAGCGTGTGGCGTAGGTGACCCAACAGGCCTCTCCTTGGGAGGGTTAGGCAGGATTTCAAAATGCAGCCAGTTGAAGTGTTTTACCTGGGTGCTTGCGTGCCCACCCCTGGGTTCTGACAGCAGTGTTGACTGTCCTGTTCTTCACTTATTTGCCTGTCAGTCCATCCTCTGTCCACGTGGTGGCCTTTCCCTGCTGGCATCAGGGGCTGAAGGCCAGCAGTTTTAGTGAAGTTCATGCAGTGAAGGGCATGAGTCACACACACTGGGTGGGCCTGTGCAGGGCGCAGCACCCACAGTGGTACAGAAGGGACCCTTGTGCCCCTCCACGGTACTGCTTGTTTGAGAAGTAGACCGGCCTCGATGTGATCTGAGAAGGGCTTCCCAGGTGCTGCTGTTCTGGGCGGGGACGGGTCAGGCTTCACACTGTCCATCTCAGCTGTGGGGTTGTTGCTCAGTACCTCATGCCTGGCAGTAGAACAGGCCGTGTCTTAAGGATGTGTGCGGCACATTTCAAGCCACTCTCAGTCTCCTGACTCACCCGGATTCTCAGGCACCTTCCCCGAGGACGACATCCCGGAAAAAACCTACAGGCATCTGCTCGAAGGGAGGCGGGAGCTCAAGATGAGGAGGCGCTCACTGAAGTCAAGGTCAAAGAACAAGAGGAGGACTGGAGGTGACTATTGACGTCCAAGTGGGTCACCTGCTGCCCTGTCCCTTGCCCCTGGTCACCTCTGATGTCTTTTCCTAAGTCTCCTCTTCAGACACAAGTGCCCGCTGGCTTCGAGTTCTGGGACGCCCTGCATGGTCGTGGTCTCAGGGCTTGACCCTGGGACTACTCTCCACCATCCCGCTTCCTTGCCTGAAGCACACTGGCTGTGGGAACTGCCCTGTCCACACCATGGTGCCTTTCTCTGGGCCGCCTACCTCTTTTTTTCCCATGTTCCCCTCCTCTTCCATGTCCTCTGGCAGTCCTTGAGTTTCACAGCTCTTGACCTTGTCAGGGTCATTTTTCCTCCCTGTCCCTCCCTGATGGCCACAGGATTGTGCTGGACAGGGCACCTTTGCTAAGGACTGACCTGCATCTGTGCCCTGTGGTAGGCTTGAGTGCCTGCTTGCCCTGGGGCGGGCAGTGCCCTGTGCCAGATATGGCGCTGCAGGGAGCTGAAGAACCCTCCCTGCCATCTGGATTGACCTGGCCTGGGCCGCCCACTGCTGTTGAGCCCCTTCCGTGTTGTCCCCACCTGGGCAGTGACTTCCCAGCAGCCTGCCCTCAGCTGGGCCCCAGCACCTGAGCCTACTGCACAGGTGTGCAACTTGAATCAAACTCAGGGCTTGGCAGCCGACCCTGAGCCAGGGTCGTCCCTCCTCTCCCTGCGCTGAGCCAGTCCCACCCCCTCCACGCCTTGCTCCAGGTCTGGGCCTCCTGATCCGTCCTCTTGACAACTGGTTTTTCTAGAGATGTGTCTCCAAGCTTGGCCCTCCCTGTCACGAGCACGGGTGACTGTGGAACATGCCATCTGTGCTGATGTGGGTCCCCTGGTGGGCTGTGGCTGCTGTGCCTGCAGGGGATTTGTTTTGGAAGAAGTGTGTTCCCTGTTTCAGCAGGGGAAGGCGAGGAGGAGGCCTCTAGTCCAGACCTGGGCTCAGGGACTGAGAGGAAGAGGAGCCGGAAGAGGGTCAGCCCCAGCGTTGCACGTGCAGAGTCTGGTGGCCAGAGCGGGGTCCACAAGAGGAGGAAGAAGAGGCCGTCGCTGAAGAGCAGGAAATGACGTGGCCAGGCCAGGATGGGTGGCCGCTGAGCTTGCTGTGGCTTTCCTTGTCTGCAGCTGAGGTGGCTGAGGGGCAGGAGCCTGGCCCGTTGCCATGGCCTCTGAGTGCCCACGGCTCCTGAACCGTGGGCACTCAGGGAAGAAGCAGGGGGTGGGGGGAGTGGGGGCCCTTCATTTTGTGCCAGCCTCAGAAAATGCACCTGTGTGTGGTGGCCTTGAGCCAAAGTTCAGACTTTGGGGACTCGGAGCGCCTGTCTCAGCCTGGCCTGCACCACTGGGGTCCATGAAATAAAACACTGTACAGTCCTTTCCACAGCTGTGCTCCTTCTGGGGCATCAGGGTAGACACTGAAGCAACAGGTGGGGCTCCTGAGCACTGTTTGCATTTTATATCCATTTTTGTGGGGAAACAGTCTACCAGTTTTCAGAACCTGGTGAGAGCTGCCAGAGTGTTGGCAGTGCCCAGCTGGACAGGGCTCCAAGACTCCGCCCCGGCACTCGCCAGCCTCACCGGGAGCCGGGGTTTCACGCAGCTCTTGTTGATTGGCATATCCATGGCAGGAAAATCTGGCTCCTGGCATTCTGGTGGGCCTGGAGACCACAGCTGTGGCAGGAGGCCTGGGTATGCCACACGTGTCCCCACCTGGGCACTCAGCCCCCTTCTGTCCTGCCCAGTGGGTTCCTGGGGCTGGGGTCGGCTGGGAAGCAAGTTGGAGGCTATGGGGAGGGCAAAGCCATCTGTCACCTCCTACCCCATGGGTGGAGGGGTGCCTTAATGTAGGGGAGAGGTGTTTAAGACTTGGCCTGCTTGGTTGTGGGCTGCAGGATGAACTCTGCAGGGCAGGTATTGGTGGAGCCAACTGCTGGGGCTAGAGGCAGTGTGCCCACTTGCTCAGGGACAGGGTTTTTTGTTGTTTTTAAACTAAAGGCCATCATGGTGGGTCATCTGCCCCACAGCATGGTGGGTCATCTGCCAAGAATCTGCTGAATTCAATGTTTACCTCATCCAGAAGCCCTTCCACAGGCAAGCCTGGGCGTCCGAGCAGAGCTTGGGTGCCAGGGCCTGGCGGCACGTGACGTAAACCATTGCATCTGCACCTGGCACCTGCCCGTCTCCCTGCTCACGGAGGGTGCCTGGCTGACACCCAGGGTTTCTCTGTTCTTTTGTGCTCTCCCGCCAACTCCCTTACTTGTAGGTGTTCCTGGAGCCAAGGTTGCTCTGCCCCTGGCTTTACGGTTCCCTTCCTGCTGGGTGCCCTCACCCCACTTGGTGGCCACCCCTCTTGCCCCTTTTGACTCCTATGTGTGTTGCCCCACTGCATGAACCCAGTAATCCCCGTGGGCTCTGGTGTCCATGTGAAGACCCTCCTCACCCAGGCTGGTGGCTGAGAACCCCCCAGCACAGCCTGCTCCCCTTGGCCCTGTCTACGGACCTGTACGCAAGTGTGGGGGTACCTGGCCATCAGGTCTCCTGGGTACTCTCTTGCCCTGTGCCTCTGCTGGGTCAGGGCTCCCCACAGCATTTGAAGCCCGTAAGAACATGTAAGAAACAGCTCGTGGTGAACTCCCTGATCAAAAACCAGTTGCCTCTAGTCTCAGTGACCTTGCCCATTAGGGAAACAGCATTTCCCACAGTTCCTTTGTCCTGGGCAGCTTGCACACCTGTCTGCATGCACAAGTGGTAGGCGCCCAGCTACAGGGTGCACACACCAGAGGGTCACTGTGGGGACTGTCCTACAAGTGCAGCTGGTGGGCAGAGGTGCTCCGTGGTGGGTGTGGTGAGGGCCTGCCAGGGCCCCCTAGCCTCTCATTTATTTCTTACCGTTCTCATTCCCATGTGGGGATAGAGCCCAGGAGTGCTTAACCGCTGAGTCACATCCCGGCCCTTTCTGTGCTTTGTTTAGAGACGTGGACCCTCCTGTCTCAGCCTCCCAAGCCTCTATGGTTCTCTGTGGTCCTTTTAAGACTGGTTCCCCACCTTAAAAAATGTTGAGCTGTAATTCAGCCCAGCACTCGGCCTCTGCAGCCCATCTTGGAGCAATTTATCACCTCAAAAAGAACCTCCAGTGCCATGCCCACTTGTCCTCCAGCAGACGGGGCAGAAAGCCTGGGTGGGCCCTGCTGCAGAAGGCCCTGCCGAGGCAGAGATGGGTTGTAGGTCACAGGGCAGGGACGTTCACTTAGGCTTCCTGGAGTAACTAAATGGTGAGGACATTCTGTGGCTCAGGGACTTGCAGACTTCAAGGAGCAAGCACGCCGTTGCGCTGCCACACTGTTCAGATGTGACATTCTGGGAGGCCGAGCAGTAGCTCCAGGGCTGTAAGGCTAGCAGGGCCATCTCGGGGCCATCTCAGGGACACCGCGTCCCTCCGGTACATGTCGGTGCAAACAGACAAGGGGCCCAGCTGCAGCCTGATGACTGGAAGCTGCAAAGGGTGGCTCAGGGCAGTCCAGGCCACCAGAGTGACTCCATTCCATGGCTGGTTCTGGTGGAGAATGACAGTTTTGGCTCACAAGCCGTTGCCTTGGCTAGGACGGTCTCTGCACTGTTCTTCCGTAGTGGCAGTTGTGACGGCAACTTCCCCATTTTAGCCTCCTGTTGGGAGGCTGAGGCTTCTGATTCCCAGTGAGGTTAGGCGCTGGTGAGGTGGGCATGGGGCAGAGGGCAGGAATGAAGAGCCCTGGTGCTGGGGCACATCCTGGAGAGTGGCCCAGCCAGGGTGGACTTGAGCCCACCCCCAGCTGTAGGATGGTGAGTGGAGTTAGGACAGTCCTGCAAGGTAGTGGGACTGGAACACTGACCAGTTCTTGGGAGCCCCCACCTTTGCTTATACTGCTTCATAGACACAGTCTGGCAGGAGGGGACTGTCCCTCCCTGCTGGCTTAGAAGGTCCCAAGATGAGAACCAGACAACAGTTGGGACCCACAGGCCAGACCCATGCCACGGCACTGGCAGGTTGGATGAGAAGGAGGCCCTGCCACTGTTATGTGGCCCTGCCACTGTTATGTGGCCCCACAAGAGAAAGGGCCCAGAGTGGGGTCCATGTGCACTGGCCCCCACTGCAGGGTGAGGACCCCTGGTGGAGGTCCCATGGGCATGCTTCCCCAGTGGGCTTTTCTACTGGGGAGAGAAAGGTCACCAGAGAACCCAGGGGCACTGGCTTGGAATTGATTCTGAAAGGTGTTGCTGAGGACAGGCTGGTTGCCTTCTGAACTGGACCTGACGGGAAGAAGCAGTGACACCCGCGCCCATCTCTCTCCACAGCCGCTGCCATTAGGGGTTTTGAGATGTCCCTCAAGTGCCATATGGTGGCCACCAAGCTGTTAGCTGGCATCTCTCTTTGATGGGCACCCTGCATCCCCTGGAGTTCACTGTGCAGACAGCTCTGCACCCATGTGGGTGTTTGCGCACACCTACCCATTGACACCTGTCACCCGCGCACTCACCACTCACCCACCTGCCCTCCTGCCTCCTGGTGTCTCTTCCATGCACCCACCCACCTGCCTGCCACTTGTCTCTATCCAGGCGTGGCCCTCCTGCCCACACGTACCTGCCATCTCTCTCTCGCGATAGCATCTACTAACCTATGACCTTAGGGAACACAAGTGAAAAGCCACGGTTAATTCTGTCTGTGAAGTAGCCCATCCCCTGTGGGTGTCGTGTCTCTATGGTGGCATCCCCCACAGGGGCACCTCTCTCTCCAAGGCATCTCCCAATGGTGTCACCTCACCCCTGGTGACATCCCCACATGGACATGCCCACAGAGCCCCTATGTTGACATGGAGTCTGCCTCACTGGGGGCAAGGAGAGCAGGCACCTGGCTGGGCTCTGGGGAAGTGGGCCCAGTTTCTCTGGCCCCGCCCCAGGATGTTGCCACGCCCCTGCTCACACGGGCTGTGTCCCCTCCTGCCTGGGACCTGCACAGGCACCGTGCCAGCGTCTGCCTCTGGGGGTGCCCCTGGCCCTGGAGTGGGTTCTGGAGAATAGGCTGCTGGGGCGTCTCCAGTCCCTCTGGGGGCTCCTTGTGGTCTCCAGGGAACGGGCTTCCGGGGCAGAAGCTTTTCTCCCAGTGCTCCTGGCTTCCACCAACCGGAGTCCTGCCTTGCTGAACATGACCTCCGCTCTGCTCTGCCAGGGGCTGCGTTTCTGCACATCTCCCTGCCTGGGGATGGAAGTCACAGGGTCAAGGGGATGGTTCCCACGGTGCTTGTGTGTCTCCTGCCTCCAGGTCTAGTCTGGGATGGACACAGGCATTGGCTTTTTTAAGCCTTATAGGTTAATTATTAAATTCTGTCTTGATACAAATTAAAGATGTGCCTGGATTTGGGGAGTCGGGCATTATCATAATTTAGCGTAAAAGCCCCGACTCCGGCTGCTTCAACAGGAAAGGCTGCTGGCCCCATGTGAGGTCACAGCACTGCAGGCCTGCGCCCCTTCCAAGCCCACAGCTGCCGGGCTCACCCACTGGGGAGTGACTGCACCCCCGCCACCGTCCCACCACTGACTGGTGTGCTTGGGCCACATGTGGCACTGGTCCCACAGGGGCTGGTCACAGGAGGAGGCCACACCCAAGAGCCTGCTGCGCTCTGATGCCAGGCACCTCAGGAGCAGGACATGGGGGCCTTGGGGAGGTGGTGGTGGCGGCCTGTCTTCTCCAGGCTCCACCAGGTGGCAGAGAGGCAGGAGGCTGCACCTTTTCCTAGGGCCAGACTCCTGCTGCAGGTGGATGCCCCCTGGCCTGGCTGTCTTCCTCTGTGCGAACGACTTCCTGGGTTGACCTGCCCCTTCCTCCCTGGGACAGGAAGAGGTGCGCGGAGAGGACAGCAGGCAGGCACTCTGAGGTGGCTGGCAGCTGGGTTTCCTCTTGAAAGAATCCCCCTGGGGAAAGTTCTGCTCAGACCAGGGCATTTCTCTGGACGAAGGTGCGGAACAAGCTGCTCCTGGGCCTTGTGCCTGCACATGTGTCCCCAGTGGCAGCTCCTCCGCCGCAGCTGGGCACTCTCTCGGACTGCACAGAGCTCCTCTGGGAAGGAGGAGGCCTGAACCCGTGGGGGCGTGGGGAGCAGGAGCGGTGTTTAACGGGGGGGGGGGGGGGGGTGCACCTGGGGTTTGGTGGCTGTGGCTGGTGTGTCACAGAGGTGTCTGTGTGCTGGTACTAGCTCAGTGGTGGAGCACTTGCCACAAAGCAGAAGGCCAGTCACCTTCCTGACCTTGAGGTCGTTGAGAGGCAGGAGAAGTGTGAAGGACCCACGTGTTCCCAAGTTGAAGTTGGTGGTGGTACCTGGTGGGTTACTGTATGATTCTTTTTTTTTTTTTAAGTTGTAGATGGACACATCTTTATTTATTGATTTCTTTTTATATGATGCTCGACTGGATGCTTCATGCATGCGAGGCAAGGGCTCTACCACTGAGCTACAGCCCCAGCCCTGTGTGATTCTTTTTTATCTATGTTTGGAATGCTACATATTTTTCTACAAAAAAGCGGGATGTGGTGGAGCAGGCCTATAATCCCAGTGACTCAGGAGGCAGGAGGTCAAGTTCAAGGCCAGCCTGGGAAATTTAGGGAAAACATCTCAAAATAAAAAATAAAAAGCACTGAGGATGTGGCTCAGTGATAGCGCACCCCTAGGTTCAGTCTTCTGTACTGGGGAGGGGAATGCAAAAGAAAAGCAAAAGCAGAAGTATTAGGCCGGTCACAGTGGCACATGCCTGTAATCCCAGTGGCTTGGGAGGCTGAGGTGGGAGGATCACGAATTCAAAGCCAGCCTCAGCAACTTAATGGGCGCTTAGCAACTCTCGGACACTGTCTCTAAATTAAAAAGGGCTGGGGATGTGGCTCAGTGGTTAAGTGCCCCTGGGTTCAATCCCCAGTACCAAAAAAAAAAAGTCATTTTAGGAAACACAATTTTCACAGTTTCCCCTCTGTTGTTGGCTTTTAGGATTTTAGAAATGGGCTGTTTGAAAAGCAAGCATTCCTGGGAGGAGGGAGTCCATTAGTGGGTTGGTGAATCTGTTGTCCTGTTCCTGTTTATCTAGAAGCAGTGCTTTCCTTCCAGTTCTTGTTTGGGTCCCTGCTGTGCGCTCTTCAGGTCTGTGCCCAGGATGGGTGGCTGTGTCCCATGGGGACGCTGTAGGCTGTCTGGGAACCACCAACTTGCTTGTGTGTTTTTACATCATCTGTGTCTTAGAAAACTCTCCCAGCCAACTGGCCCCAGGAGATGCCCTGCCTGTGTTTTCCCAGCAGGCTCTTTGAGGGAAACGCACCTTCTCGGAGAACACGCCTGCTCCAGACACACCAGCGGGCAGGCGTCCACCTGGCCAGCAGTGGTCCCCCACACAGGGCCACTTCACAAAGGCCAGAGGTGGGAGGACACGGGCAAGTTCCCCAGCCCTGGCTCACACCATCCTAGGCACCCTGAAGTTGGTGCTATGGCCTGTGACACTGCCCCTCCTGGTGGTGCAGTGCTCCCCTCCACGGGCGTCCTGAGCCAGGAAGCAGGCATTCCAGGAGAAAGGGGGGTCTGCCATCTTTAGCTCCCAGCTGCTGCTCTCTGAGGATCCGGAAGGAGCCAGCGTCCTTGCCACCATCCAGGTCGGCGGGGCGTCCTGTGGGAAATGGGCTCTGCTGGATCAGGCAGAGGGGCCATGACTGTCTTCGCAGACAGGCCCTCTCCCTTGGTCTGCAGCTCTCCCCAGAGCTGGTCCTGATAGGCCCCTGGGGCAGGTGGGAGATTTCTGTGACTGTGGGTGAAGGTCGGCTTTCTGGAATGGCCAGGGCCCTCCATCTTCCTACTATCTAAATTGGGATGCTACAGCCCCTAGGGGGTGGCATGTGCCCTTGTGGGCCCCAGTGGGTCCACCCGCCATCGTGATGCGCTCAGCTTGCTCCACGACGCTCCTTCACGTTTCCCACTGTGGTGCTTGGGGACCTTCAGAAAAGTGCAAATACCACATGGTTGTCCAGGGCTCCGGTGTACCCAGAGCCCCCGTTCTCCAGGACCTGAGAGCTAGCAGGCTGTGTGTTGGAGGCTGTGGGCAGGAGGCCCTGGGTCTTCTTGCAACTCTGCTGGATTGCCCAGGAGATGCCCTGGGTGGCGGGGTGGGGGCTGCAGTCCCCAGCACAGCCCCTGATGCATGCAGCAGCCTGCGCCACATGCTCGCTCTGCTGTGCCGCCTGAGGGTCCCAGGCGAGGCGAGTTAGGAGAAGTGCCCCCCCTCGGCCTCAAGAACTATGGCTTCCATGTGAAAATGCAGGTGTGGCAGAGGGGGCCTTTCACCAGAAGCCAGGGCAAGGGAAGGACAGGATGGGCTGGCAGGGCTGGCTGTGGGCCTGGGGCACCACCCGCTCACAGGCTCTCCCCACCCTGTTCCAACCATCACCTGCCCCCTTCCTTCCTCGTTCACCTACCGCCTCTGGTCTGAGCCCCAGCCACAGAGCTCATGGGACCCCGCCACGGCTCTGTCCATGGGCCGGGACCCTAGAGCTCTGCCCAGCCTGATTCAGCCTCTCTGGGCTCCAGCATCCCCAGAGGTAGTGAAGGCACTGCAAACCCCATGGGTACAGACCTGTGTCCCCCATCCATTTCCTCAGGCACAGCAGCACGAGGGCCAGACCGCAGCCTGAGATGGTGTTCAGCTCTTAAATAACCACGCAGACCTAACACCACTGAAGATAGCGTCAAAACCGTGTCCCCTGCCCAGGTAAGCCCCAGGATGGCCCACCCAGAGGAGCTCACGGTGCGGGGCTCAGGACCTGGTGGGCAGCACAGGAAGCCATGGGCCGTGTCGGTTTCTGCGTCTCTGTGGAGAGTGGCAGGACCTACCTCCTGGTTGAGGATTTGATAAGTGGACACGGTGAAGCACTGGCAGTGTGTCTGGCCCCGAGCGGCTGCGGGCAGGCTGCGGCTGGGGGTCCTACCTTTTCTCCCTCTGCTTCCTGGAGTGGAAGCCACCCTGCCACCTAGAGAGCTGGACGTGGAGCCGGAGGACCTGGTGGGTCCTGAGCCTGTGGGAGCCCGCAGGGGAGAGGGCCCTTCTTTCTCTGGGGACGGTGGGTGCGGGGAGTGGGAGAGCCAGCTTCCTGGGGGAGCAGTTTGTCTAGGGGGAGGCCTGCTTTTGGAGAACACATCGTCACCTAAGGAAGGGGGCAGAGCTTCCGCCAGCCCCCGGGAGAAGGAGCCATCAGCAAACCCTTCAGCTAATTGTCTTCAGCGGTCTCTTGAAATCTAAGGGCTGTTACAACAGTAATTTGTGCCTCTTAAATAGTCAACTATAAATAGTGGGACAAACCGAGCGGGAAGCAGGAAGAACAGGGAAGGTGCTCGGAATAGCAACTAACCTAGAAAGCGAGTCGAGTTGACGTTGAGCGGTTGCTGCTGAAGAAGAAGGAAAGGGTGAGACCCCCGGGTGCCTCTGCTCCTGCCCCTGCAGGACCCTCCGTGTCCCCCTGGCGGCCACAGCCAGGCCAACGTGGTGGGCACAGAGCGCCTTGAGCCCTCAAGACTTTCCACCTGGCTGGCCACGGGGCCCGGCCTGGCAGTGGGGAGCGTGGTCCTGGCCCTGGAGCCCTGTGGTCACCATGTGGCCTTGTGCCCAACACCAAACAGTAGCAACTCAGAGACAGCCACGCAGGAGGGGACACCCCGATGCAAGCTGAGGCGTCCTCCCCGGCCTCCACCTGTGCTGCTCACTGGTCAGCTCGTGCTTTCATTCACGAGGTACCCACCTGCCCCTACGAGCGAGGCCCTGTCCTGGGAGGCCACACCTCAGGGAGGTGACTGTCCGCTTGAGGATGGGTGCTGTGGTTCGTGGGCAGGGTGACTCTGCAGGTGTGGCCAGAGCAGTGCTGCCAGCAGCAGGTTCATGAGGCGCCGGGTTCCCGGAGGCCATCAGCGCAGCCCACCCAGAGGGAGCCTGAACCCGCCACGGGGAGCCCCATCCCTGAGTGCCGCTGGTGGGCAGGAGGGTGGCTCCCAGCCCCTCCCGGCACCCTGCTACCTGGGAGCAGCACCCACCCCACCTCCTGCCCCCAGCAGCAGAGAGGGAGGGCTGGAGAACTGGAGGGCTGGCCCCAGGCATCTTCCCGAGCCTCCAGAACACTCCCGGACTGAGCCAGGGCCAGGTTGTGGGCTCGCCCGGCTGCTGGGGCTCCCACTTCCCACCCGCCTCCTCGATCCCTCCCTGTGGCTCCCTCTGGGCCCCTCTCCTGCGCACACCCCGTGTCCTCGGCTCCTGCCAGCCTCTTCCTCCTGGGGCCTCCCAGCGTTTGAATCTCGCACACCCATCCCTGGAGCCCTGACCTTGCACCTCCAGCAACCTGCCCCAATCTCTGTGGCCTCCTCCTGGGGCTGGGCCGGGGGCCAGGGCCTTGCATCTGGGTCCTGCCCCGCTGGCGGCCCCCACCTCTACCTGAGGTCCCAGCAGTCTCTGGGCAGTGCTGCCCTGGGGGCTGCCTCGCTCCCCTGCTCAGAGGAGAGGCCAAGGCTGTCATGAGGGGCCTGCTCTGGGGTATCCTGCCCCAGGACCCCCAGCCATCCCCAGGGGACAGACTGGGGTGGCAGAGCAGGGCATGGGACTCTTGCAGGGGCACAGGACACTTGTGCTTGGGGCTGTGTCCAAAGGTGGCAGGTGCTGAGCCCTCAGTACTGCCCTGCTGCCCTCTCTGCTCAGGAGGTCACCTCTACCACTTGACCCTCTCCTGTGAGAGCCGCAGCTGCTGCTGGTGGACCCCTCCCTTCTGCCGACCCGCACCCTCCTTGGACCCTGAGCAGCCTCTGTCCGTGTGGAGAGTCCAGGGCCTGGGGCACTTGCAGTGCAGTGAGTTCATCCCAGGGACTGTTGCAGAGACCTGGGTGGGTGGTCAGCAGGGGCCCAGCCAGGGGACAGGCCACATGGGTGGGGGAGGGTGTGCGAGGGAGCCCCATCTGCTATGGGCAGAGTGGCCCAGGAGACGGTCTGTGCACGCTGGCCCCGGCAGGTGCTGCCCTGGAGGTGAGGGGTGCTGCTGACCTGGGCTTGGCTCCCTCGGGGTCCACTGGAGATGCAGCCCCCTGCTGCCTTCTGGTTGCAGGTGGCTGTGGGTTCGACACTGGATGCCACTGTTTGCCGCCTGGGATGGACAGGCTGGGTGGCAGGGTTTCAAGGAAGGACCACAGGAAGAAGTTGGCAGTGCCACGGCTACTCAGCCTCCCAGGGGGCATGTGCGGGACTCTAGGCCACCTCGTCTGCCATTGCTCCAGATGACCCGTAACACACCTGGGCATTCGAGGCCACCTTGGGTGCGCAGGGCCAGCAGGCCCTCTAGGAGTGGGGCTGTCCCTTGCCTTGTCCCTGGAGGGCCCAGGAAACTGGACCGCTGTGTGTTTGCTGCGGCAGCGATTCCACCCAGGCAGCTCCAGGGCTTCTCTGCTGACGCCTGGACTCAGACCTGGACTGACGCCCCCAGCATGTCACAGACAGACTGACTCGACGGGGGCTGGGGGAGGCGCCAGGCAGGGGCCCAGGGCCAGGGCAGACTTCTGAGGAGTGGGCAAGAGCGCAGCGTGGCAGGCCTTTGCCTCGCAGCACAGTGCTCTACCCCTGAGCCCCAGCCCCAGCCCCGGGTTTCTTTTAAGGGAGGAGCGAGACTGCCCTCCCTGATCAGCTCAGCTGCCCTGGCCAGGGTCGGGGGAGGGGAGGAAGGGACGGAGCCCAGAGGAAGGTGTCCCCACTGAGGTCCCTGCCTCCCTCAGCTGGCTTGGGATGCCCGGGAGGAGCCTGAGGCCCATGGCTGGTGCAGGGCCAACCCTGTGCCCAGTGCTCTCCCTGTCCCCCGCCTCCCGGCAGGTTCTTGCAGTCACATGTGCCTGAGCGTCAGGCTGGCAGGGCCATGATGTCCTCTGAGAAGGGAGGGGCCCGTCCGGGTCCTGGGTTGCCAACATCAGAATCCTCTCTGGCACATTCAGCTGGAAAAGGAGTTTGAAAGGATGGCAAGGAGTGTGCAGCCTTATTAGGAACCAGAGAAACAGATGGAAGCTTCCAAGAGCCAGCCATGCCTGAGAGTTTGCCGAGAACTGCCCCCTGCACCCCCTGCTGCTGGGCCACCCTGTGCCCTCGCACAGGAAGGCTCTCCTTGTGAGAATGGCCCCTCTCCTCCCTGGAGACGGCCACTTGCTCCACGTCACCCTCCAACACACATGCCTGCTGAGCCAAGCTGCCTCCTGTGTGAGGTCTCACCAGGGTCAGTGACCTGGGCATTCTCAAACACTGACAGGCCATTCAGAAGACACGGGACAATGAAAAGGAGCAAATTATGGAGGCACACATCAGCCGAGGGGTCTCCAGAAACCAAAGGAAAGGCGGAAGCCCACAGACCACACAGGTAGGGTTCCTTTTGTGCAGCATCCCTGATGAGGCCATGAATCAGAGGCCAGAACCGCAGCCAGCAGGGGCTGAGTGGGAGGCAGGAGGTGTGGCTGAAAGGGTGGGGGACCCGGGAGGCCTGGGTGCTGCCTGTATGCTTGTCGCAGCTCTGGGACCCACTGTCACGGCCCATAATTCCCCCCTTTTTTCTGCAGTTCTGGGACCAAACCCAGGGCCTCATGCCTCCTGAGCAAGTCCCCCTGGAGCTCCCCCTGCCCAGAGAAGATGTCTGATTGAGGCAGAAATCCAAGGTGCCCAGGACCAGGACGGGCGCAGCCACGCAGGCACCCTGGGCCGTGGTCCTGCACTGGAAGCCTCCTGAGAACAGGGGGAGAGCACTGTCCAGATCGAAGCCTGTAGCCTGGGGACACAGGTGCCGCTGCCTGAGCCTTGTCCCCAAGTGTCCCCTCCTGGGCTGAGCAGGGGTGTGGGCATCGGGGAGACGAGGGACCTCAGCGCAGAGTCTCCCTGGCTCCCTGGTGTCTGAGAGGCCGGCCCTGGGCCGCGACTCCCCCCCTTCCCGCCCCTGCTGCGTGGAGAGGGTGAGAGCAACTCCAGGAACAGCTGCAGACACCTGGCCCCACTGCTCCCTGCTGTGTCCCCTGCAGGGCGCCTGCTGCCCCATGACCACCCACCCGCAGGTGTCCACCCTCGTCCTGTGCAGAGGTCACCAGCACAGCAGGTTCCAGAGGAGGTGGAGGGTCTTGGGCTCTGCTCTGACATGAGGAAGGGGCTGGGCCAGGCCCCCCGGGACCGTGCAGCTGATGCAGGCCACTGGGTGTCGCCCGTGGCGCTGGCAGGACGGGAGGGAAGCCCACGGCCAGCTCTGCCCCTCCTGGTGCCTGCAGCCTGCACTGCTTCCCCTCCCCGTCTCCCTACTTGGAAGTGGCTGTGCTCTGGGACTCTGCCTGTTGTGGGCCCAGAGAAGCGGTGCGTGTGGCCTCCATGCCAAGTTCAGCAGCACCAGGACCGCTGTCACCCTCTGCCCCTCCCCTGCCTGAGGTCTGTGGCCACAGCTTCTGGGGCACTTGCGGGACCCTTCATCCTTCAGACGTCCCCTGCACAGACAAAGCCTCTCCTGCTCCCCTTGACGTGAAAAACCTCCCACGAGTCATCGTAGCCCTGTGTGTGCATGTGCACATGTGTGCGTGTGTGTGCGTGTGCGCGTGTGTGCGTGTGTGTGTGCGTTGCGTGTGCGTGCGAGTGTGTGTGTGTGTGAGCATGTGTGTGTGGAGAGTGAAGAATGTAGGTTCTAGAATACAGAGTCCAGTGCTTGGCACTGGAACTTACCTGCCACTTAAACTTGGGTTTCCAAAACTCAAGGTCACGCATGCCACATCACAGAATGTCCCCTGGAGCACAGGCCCTTACAGCCATAGTCCAGGCTCGAGGAGAAAGGGCCGAAGGGATCACCTGTCGGCTGGGGCAGCACACCTAAGGCCTTTCTGGAAGTCCCACCCTGCCACTCACTCGCACGCTCCTCTGCGAGGAGCTGGGAACGGTTCAGGGTCACCCACGGCTGGGCCATCGTGGTGGGTGTGGCAGAGAGAGGAGGGAAAGGACGCTGCGCAGGTGGCGGGCAGGAGGCTCCCTGCTCCACTCTGTCTGGGCCCCTTTTCCTTTCCTGGGCTTCTGGCTGTCCGGCCAGTGTGGTGGTCCAGGCCTGCAGGACTTGGCACCGGGTCTGGAGGAAGGCAGAGACCCGTCCAGTGCCCTCAGGTCCTCAGGGTCAAGGTGGGTCTCCCTGTGCCTGTTTGCAGGTCAGCATCCACAGGCAGGTCCAGGCCGGGTCTGCTGCCCAGGGCCAGGGTGTGGGCCCCAGGCTGCCAGGGTGGCACGGCCTCTGCTTTATCTTGGGTCTGCCAGATGGGCCCCGGAACCTGGTGACGAGTACGACAGTGTCTCAGCCCACAGCAGCCCCGGGAGCCACGTCCCGTTGTGCGGGTGCTGTCTTCCCCAGGTCCTTCCCCTCCTGTCCTGAAAGGAGCAGACCTGGGCCTCGGGGTTAGCCATGACACCTACAAAGACCCTGCACCCACAAAGTGCGTGTTGTCCCGGGGCCTGCCTGCAGCCCAGTCCCATGCAGAGCATGGCTCCCTTCACCGCCCAAGGACAAGGGGTCGGGCCCCTTCACAGCCTGACCCATGGCCACCAGCTGAGCTCCTCTTCAGAATCCCTTCCCAAAGAACCCGACAGATCTGCTTCTGCAGTGCTGGGGTTAAAGGGCCTCAGCTTGGATGGCGGTCAGCCAGCGTCTCCTGCTTCGGCACCCACCCACGCCGCTGGTCTATGTGCAGCCCGCCTGGCTGTGCGCAGTGTCCAGAAACCTGGGTATCCAGCTGCCCATCTTCCTGCCGACATGTCCCCCAGCTGGTGCATGCAGGGTGGACGGGAGCTGCGCGAAGCGGATCGCAGAGCTCTGCGGTGATGTGCTGAGTGGTCAAAGACAGAGTCGGCCAGGCTCCGTTTCTTTCTTTTTTTTTGAGAGAGAGAAAGACAGAGAGAGAGAGAGAGTTTTTTTTAGTATTTATTTTTCAGTTTTCGGTGGACACAACATCTTTGTGTGCATGTGGTGCTGGGGATTGAACCGGGGCTGCACGCATGCCAGGCGAGCGCGCTACCGCTACCGCTTGAGCCACATCCCCAGCCCTCCCCCTTGCATTTCATAGTAGTGAGAGTGCTCTGGAGATTCCTGGAGCAGGAAGTTGGAGTATGGAATAGTGATAAAGAAATACACGGTGTGTGCTCTTTCAGGAGATGTGTGTGGTGGCTGTGGATCATTTCACTCCCTTCTCAGAGATGAGGAGACTGAGGGTCAGAGTGGCCACTGGCCTAGGAGCACTAAGGCATTTTCTAGTCATTTGATCTGTTCCCATTTTCTCTTCACTAAAGTGAAGATAATATACTTTAAAAAATAATGCTTATCTTTCAGGATTCTTTGGGGTCCAAATCCTTACCTGCGAAGAATAAAAACTGAACTCGAAACACATATGGACTCCTGGAGGAAAGGCAGGTCCCTGGGGAGCATGTGGCCCTGAGGAAGTGCTCACAGGGCACAGCTGCGCTCTGTGCCTGTGGCTGGGGCTGTCTGCCCAGCATCACAGTCGGCCTTTTGCATCTCATGGTCCTCTGGGAGTGGAGTGTGACTCACTACTTCCTCCGAAAGGCAGGCTTACCTGCAGGGGCACTGCCAGGGGAAGCACAGGGGGCGCAGTGCCCAGGGTTTCCCAGGAACGCCACGGTGCCACCGCGTGAGGCTCCCTCGTCAGGCGCTGGTCCCACGACGTCTTTCACAGACACCATTCAAGTGATGAGGCCTGGAGAGAGTCAGCCGCTGGGCACAGCAGCCCACACTGGGACCCGGCTCTCAGGGAGGCCGAGGCGGGAGGGGCAGCTTAGCACGGCCCTGTCTCAAAATGGATTTCTTAAAAGGGCTGAGCCGTAGCTCCATGGTGGAAAACTGGTTGGTCCACTGTGTGCAAGGCCCTGGGTTCCATCCCAGCACCGCCAGGAAGAGGAAGGGAGGGAGGGAGGAAAGGAGGGAGGGATGGAGTGAAGGAGGGAGGGAGTGAAGGAGGGAGGGGGGAGGGAGGAAGGGATGGGGGAGGGAGTGAAGGGAAGGAAGGGGGGAGGGAAGGGGGGAGGGAGGGAGGGAGGGATGGAGTGAAGGAAAGAGGGAGTGAAGGAGGGAGGGAAAAAAGGAAGGAGGGAGGGAAGGGGGGAGGAAGGAGTGAAGGAAGGAGGGAGGGAAGGAGGGAGTGGAGAAAGGGAGGGAGGGAGGGAAGGTTGAGGCAGAGAAGACCTGGTTAAAGTCATGGGGTCCCTTTGACCCAGGAGCCATTTTCTCTGAACAGCCCCGTGGCTCCCCTGACCTGCGAGAGGGGCACCAGGAAGGCAGAGATGGTGACAAGGACAGCCACAGTGCTCAGGAGGTGGCATGCTGGGGGCAGGCTGATGCAGAAGGAGCCACCAGGGCCAGGGGATGGGGGCGCAGGGTGTGCTGGACCTCAGGAGGGACAACGGTCTCCCTGGACAGATCCAAGAGGAAGGGACTTGGGCCGCACCGAGCGCCGTGGGAGAGGCTGTGGGAGAGGCGGGCTCAGGTCCAAGGGAAGCCAGAGCAGAGCAGCAGGGCCACCAGCTGGGGGTGGGTGGGACAGTGTGTCCCCAACCGCCCAGGGCTGTTCCACCCTGCCCTTGTCCAGGCCCCAGACTGGAGGGAAGCCCCACCTGGCCCGAGGCTGGCCTGCAGCCGCGGGGGAAAGTCTGCCTCGATCCTGGGGACCCCTGGAGACCAGCTGAGTGGCCCTGCTGGCAATGGAGGGGAAACCACAGCCACCCCTCCCCCAGGGGGGAGGGTCACGCAGCAGTTGGGAGAGAGGAAGGGCTCACACACATCACCATGACAGGGTGGGCACAGAGGTGCCACCTCAGCATAAGGTACAGCATATTTTTATTCATTTATTATTTTGAAATATTTATTATTATTATTTTTTAATGGACACAATATCTTTCCTTTGCATTTGTGCGGTGCCTCGGGCATGCCAGGCCATCAGCCCCAGCCCAGGCTCAGCATGTCTTAAAAAGGAAAGAGCAGAAGTCGAGCTAAGGGGCTGGAGAAAGACCCACCATGCGCTGTCTCCTATGTGGCCTGCGCGGACAGGGGCAGTGACAGTGGGCGCACACCGGGGTGGCCGCGCGGCCTCATCAGACACTCTGGTGTCCGCCTGGGACCCCGGTGGAGGGCCTGGCAAAGGGACCACGGGCCAGTCAGCAGGAGGCAGCTTTGCGACCCAACAGAAGACAGCAGGCTCCGCTGTCCCATCCCCTGTCCCCAGGGCCGAGGAGGCAGTGTCCCTTGGAGGGCAGGACCCTCTTTCTTCCCACCAGCAGGGCCCAGCGTCCTGCGGCGAGGACGTGTGGTGCACTAGGGTGTTCCTCCTCCTCCGAGGCCATTGCGTCTCACACTGGCTCTGGCGCAGTCACCCCTTCCCCAAGGGTCACTCACCCGCCACCCTGCCGCCCCCACCTTGCCCCAGAGCAGGGGCAGAGCTGCATCCAGGAGCAGCGGCCCTGGTCTCTGGGTGGGTCCTGCTGAGCCGCCGCCCGCACCGTTTCCCTGGCCCAAGGAGACAGCCCTTGAAGAACCACACAGCCAGGGGCTCTCTTGCCCCCAGCCACTGCTCTTGAGTGGCCCAAATCCGTGACAGTGGGCCACCAGCCCCAGAAGTGGTGGCCCCCTGAGCCTGGCTGCCCCCTGGTGGCTGCTTCCCATGCAGAGGGCCCCAGAGCCCACCAGGGACAGAGCCGCCTGTTCAATTCCCAAGTCACCCCAATGGGGAAATGCCACTGGGCTTTGTTTTCATGCAGGGACTGAGAGTGGGTGCTAGTCCTTGGGAGGTGCGGGCCACTTCAGCCATGACAAAGAGGCCCTCTCACATCCTACAGAGATGACGCCCGATTGGCTGAGTGTTTTCAGGAGACTATTTTGAATTTAGAACCTTAAAAAATAATCCTATTCTGGGATTTTTTTCTTTAGTGCTAGGAACAGAACCCAGGGTGTGCCACCACTGAGCTGCCCTCTAGCCTTTCTTATTTTATTTTGAGATAGGGTCTTGCTGAGGCTGGCCTCCAGCTTGTGATCCTTCTACCTCAGCCTCCCTAGTCGCTGGGATCCTCAGCAAGCGCCACTGCGTTCAACTGGGAAATGATTTCAAAGAACTCCTCTAGCTGCTGAGAACCACCTTGTGGGTAGAGACCTGGGACAGGGCTGGGCTATGGCCCTGAGAGTGCTGGCCCAGCTTCCCCAGCTCGGGCCCATCCCCAGCCCGCCACAGGACAGGAGCAGAGGCAGAGATGTGTAGTGCGGACCTTACTGTCCCCCAAAGCTGGTGTCACCCTTGAAGGCTTGGACCCCAGCCTGTGGCACCATTGGGAGGTAGTGGGCCCTTCAGGGGACAGGGACTCTTCCTCCCATCTTTTCTTTGCAGCTGCCATAAGGTGAGCGGCTCCCCTGCCGTGATGTACAGGAAGGACCCGGTGACTGTGGACCGCGGAGCCACACCAAGCCTTTCCTCTGGACCTTGCTGTGTCAGGTGTTGTGTCTCCGCGGTGACCCACCGAGCTAACCCAGAAGAAGGACATGTGGAATACCACGCTGCCACTGAGACCCGGGGATCCCCGCTGAGTTCTGCTGAGGACTGAGAGCCATCCCAGTGGCCTGGTGGGCCAGAGGGAGGACAGTGCCCAGTAAGTGGACTGTGTGCCACCAGGGGCGCAGCACCCGGGACCTGGAGGGAGGCCGCCCCACGAGGCCGAGGCCCCGGGCCTCCCTTGTCTGAGGGAGGCTCCCCTGTGGGGAGGCTGGCTCTGGCCATCGAGGTCTCCAGGAGGAATGCAGGAGATGGGTGTGGAAGCATCTGGAGAAGGCCGAGGGGCCAAGCCAGAGCCACAGTGCCAGCCACAGCAACGCAGGCTCGCTGTGAACTCGGGCCTCGGTTGGCAAGGGGCGCACTGGAGAGTCGGCAGAAGTCAGCTGGAGCCAGCAGCCGGGAGCTTTGATTGAGGACCCCCCCCCCCCAACGGGCTACTATAGCTACTTCTCTGGATTTTCCCATTTTTACAATGAAATCGTATTATTATTTACTTATTTGTTTATTTTGGCACCAAGGATTGAACCCAGGGCCCTTAACCACTGAGCCACACCCCAGCCCTTTTAAAATATTTTACTCAGAGACAGGGTCTTGCTGAGTTGCCTAGGGCCTCACTAAGTGGCTGAGGCTTTGAACTTGTGATCCTCCTGCCTCAGCCTCCGAGCTGCTGGGTTTACAGATGTGCATCACCACGCCTGGCCTGAAATCCTATTATTTTGATAATAAACGAGCCGCTCAGACAAAATCAGGCAGAAATTAAACGAATGGAGAGCTCTGACACGTTCAGCCCTGACCAACCCTGCAAGCTGTTTTGGGGGGAAGCTGAAAAACGAGTTTTATTTGTGTGGAGAGGCAGAGGACCTAGAACACCCAGGTATCTTGAAAGAGAGCAGTTGGAGGACTCACGCGCCAGGTGTCAAGCTCTGTGGCAGTGCGGTGGCCGACAGTGCACATTGGCAAGAGGGGACAGGGAGACCCTGGGCGCCGCGGCCCGTTTCTGTGGTCCTTGGTTCTCAGCGGAGGTGCTAATGCAGGGCCCAGGGCAGGACTTTCTTTCCAACAAATGGCCTGAAGCTGCTAGATACCCACGTGGAGACCAAGGGACCTGGCCACCCCACCAGACTCAGCCTGAGGTGGGGCCCACTGCCAAGGCCGAAGCTGGAACCACAAACCCCCCGGGAGAAGAAATCAGGGGAATGGGCCTTTGACTTGGGGGTAGGCACAGCTGTTCAGAAAGGACACAGAACCATACAAGGAAATCGGACTCATTGGATCACATAAAAATTAAAAATTCTGCTCATTAAGAAATAAATAGGCCACGGGCTGGGGCTGGGGCTCAGCAGTGGAGCGCTCACCTAGCACGTGCGAGGCCCTGGGTTCGATCCTCAGCACCACGTAAAAATAGATAAATAATAATAAAAAAGAAAGAAAGAGAGCAGGACTGAGAGGAGATACACACAAAAACAGTACAACTCAGCATTAGGACAAAATGCAATTCAGAAATGGGGGATCTGAACAGACGTGTCACCAAAGGAGACTGGCAGAGGGCCAAATGCACACCAAACACGGCAACCTCAACAGGCGTCAGGGAGACCAAGGTCAAAGCCGCACAGAGTTCTCCACAGCGCTCACCAGAATGGCCCACCGAAAGTGAGGGTGTGTTCAGCAAAGGCACAGAGCCCCTGGGACCCCCGGGGGGAGGGCCTGCAAAGGGCACATCCCTGGGGGAAGAGCTGGTGGCTCCCTTCCCTCTCTGTCCTTCTGTGGCACTGCACACTGAGCCACCGTGCTCTACCTCTGAGCTACACCCCCAGCCCACTTTAAAAATTTTTGAGGGCTAGGGTTGTGACTCACCAGTAGAGCGCTTGCCTAGTGTGTGCACAGCCCTGGGTTCGATCCTTAACATCACATAAAAATAAAATAGTTATTGTGTCCAACTACAATTTAAAAATAAATACTAAAAAATTTTTTTTGAGACAGGGTCTCACTAAGTTGCTCAGAACGGCCTGGAAGTTGTGATTCCCCTGCCTCAGCCTCCCCAGTTGCTGGGATTACAGGTGTGGGCTACCACACCTGGCTATAGACCTGGGAGCTTCTAAAACTAAACAGACAACTGCCCTACAACCTCGCAATTGCACTACGAGATTTTTACTAAGAGAAATGAAAAGAGAGAGCCCCAAATTGGCAGCGGCCCAGAGGTCCATCAAGAGGAGAAGAGACGAGCCTGGACCGTGGCTGACGCAGGGCGTTCAGCTCAGCAGCAGGAAGGACTCCATCATCTCATTCCAATATCCATGAGTCCAGGAGCTCTGTGGTGAGAAAAGACCCGCACAGCAGAGCACCTACGGTGGTCCACTCCTGAAGTTCTAGAGAGGCAAGCCGACAGCGAATCCATAGTGCAGAAGACCCCGATGGTGGTGGCCGCAGGTGGGGTGGGGACCGGCCTGCGGGAGGGAGCAAGGCCTTCTGGAGCTCGGAGCTCTTGCGGGGTCGGGGTCCGGCGCACGGGCGAGTGCGCCTGGGAGACCATGGCCTCGTGCCTCCGTTTTCTGCAGCCCGTCCTTCAAGAGAACCTCAGGTAACTGCTGTGCTCCTGCTGCGGCACTGTCCCGTGGGGACAGGAGGGTGTTCTGTGTCCACTGCTGACTTCGCAGCCTGCGCACTGTGGTGCAGAGACGGCGCACCAGGCAGGCGCGTGGTCAGCCAGGAGGTGTGGACCACCTGGCGCCCACGGCTAATGCCCGCCTCCCGACGGGGTCACGGGCTCTTGCCCTAAGTGCTCACAGCCCAGTGTCACAGGAGCAGGAGGTGGGGACAAATGAAGGGCACTCACAACCTGGTCTCCCACCAAAAGGGGTGGATGTGACGTGATGTATCACAGAGACCTCGGGATGTGGTAGGAGGCCAGGCCAGAAGCCCTTCGGGTGGGACCCATGGAGTCCAGGGGGACGATCCAGGCATGGGAAGCAGAGGGCCTTGCCTGGGACAGGGAGGACCGAGGGGAGGACCGTAAAGGGCCCAGGGTCCCTTGGAGGGTGGGGAGGGATTCGGAGCAGGCCCTGGTAGGGGCTGCACAGCCCTGTGACTGCTCAGTGTGACAAGTGCTGCGGGACAGGTCACCTCAGCACTGTTAGTGTGAGGCTGTGTGAGTTCCCCCTGAATAAAGTGTGAGTGAGTGTGTGTCTGTGTGTGTGAGTGTGTATGTGTGTGTGAGTGTGTGTATGTGTGTGAGTGTGTATGTGTGTGTGTATGTGTGTCTGTATGTGTGTGTCTATGTGTGTGAGTGTGTGTGAGTGTGTGTATGTGTGAGTGTGTGTGTGAGTGTGTGTCTCTGTGTGTGTCTGTATGTGTGTGTATGAGTGTGTGAGTGTGTATGTGTGTGTGTCTGTGTGTGAGTGTGTGTATGTGTGTGTGAGTGTGTGTGTATGTGTGTGTGAGTGTGTGTGTCTGTATGTGTGTGAGTGTCTGTATGTGTGTGAGTGTGTGTGTGAGTGTGTGAGTGTGTATATGTGTGTGAGTGTGTGTGTATATGTGTGTGAGTGTGTGTATGTGTGTGAGTGTGTGTGTATGTGTGTGTGTGAGTGTGTATGTGTGAGTGTGTATGTGAGTGTGTGTCTGTGTGTGTGAGTGTGTGTATGTGTGTATGTGTGTGAGTGTGTGTCTCTCTGTGTGTGTGTCTGTATGTGTGTGTATGTATGTGTGTGTATGTATGTGTGTGTGAGTGTATGTGTGTGTATGTGTGTGTGAGTGTGTGTGTCTGTATGTGTCTGTATGTGTGTGTGTGAGTGTGAGTATGTGTGTGTGTGAGTGTCTGTATGTGTGTGTCTGTATGTGTGTGTGTGTGAGTGTGTGTGAGAGGGAGAGGGAGGGAGGGAGGGAGGGAGGAGGGGTGGGACAGGAAGCTGCCTGGGTGTTCCCTTGGCTGGTGGCTCCTGGGGCCACAGTCCAGGGGGTGCAGAGCCAGTCCTGGCCCTGCGCCATGGCCCCCTTGATGGCCTGGCATTGGGCCACCTGCCATCCCTGTCACTTGCCAGGTGCTGCAGGGGCTTCCTGCTGTGGGGACTGCCTGGTGCCCCCTGGACAGGCGGGGCAGAGTAGGTCCCGAGAACCCCAGGCCACACGGTGACCAGACCCAGGTCCAGATGCGTGCTGCAGGCAGTGAGAGACAAAGTATTGAGGCAAGAAAGGCGACCTTATCTGGAAACCCAGCTGGTGGGGAGGACGGCAGCCATGGGGTCCCTCCTGCTCCACAGACTGGCGAGGGGCTCTTGAAGAGGAGGCCTGAGGACACAGGAACACCAGGGTGGTGCCAATAAAGTCCAGAAGCTCTTTCTGACTGCAGGCCACAGGTGCTATGAGGGTCAGTTGTGTCCCCTGGGTGCCAGTGGCTCCAAGGTTTCTGAAACTAGGTCTGTTGTCAGTTAGATGGCCGTCTTAGGCTACACATGGACAGACCACGTGCCTCTGCTGACTGCGTGCAAGACTGAGGTGGCCAGAGGCTGTTGGTGTCCACTGATCCGTGACACGATGGTGCGCTAGTACGTCTCACCAAGCCGCCATCTTCCAGGACCATCACACTGTGAATGTGGTGCTGATGCTGCTGCCGCACCACACTTGCCGACGGGCAGGCTGGGAGATAGCTGACCTGCCCTCTCGCAGGATCTCCGTGGGGCCCCAGGTCCTCCATCCCCAGGCCAGCCTCCCTGCAGACAGTGGCTGCACAGCCGGCACCTGCCCTGCCAGCACAGACCTTCTTCCTTCTGTGGCAAAAGGGCTGACCCCATGAGCAGCCACTGGGAGAGGCAAGAGGCTTGCAGATACCTCCAGCCCTCTCAGGGACCGGCTGGCCATTCTGAACCTCTGCCTTCTCTTTTGAGCCTGGAACCCTAATGCCCCCCACAGCCAGTGTAAAGGAGGAGTCTGGAGGTGCCCCCAGGGTGCCACGGCCCTCTAGCTGAGGCCCGGGGACTTCCAGGCTGGTGGAGCCAGGCCCACACCCACCTCTCTGCAGGGACATTGGATGCAGGTCACCTCATATCCAGTGTCACTTCCAGAAAAGCACCCTGTATTCTGCGGAACCAGCTTCACGTGAACAGCCCAGCAAACCCCAGTGGCCCTGTGGGTGATCCCCACTGTCTCCTGCTGAGCCCGCAGGGTCACATTGCTGTGCCATGGGTGGGTGAGCCTGGATTCCTCTGCATGGCTGAGGGACAGTCCCCTTACTTTTGTCCCTCCACCTGCAGGCGGTGGCCTGGGTTGTTTCCAACATCTTTCTGTAATGACGGAACATGTTTTTGTTTCTTTTGTTTGTGTCCCTAGAAGTGGCGAGGTGGTGACCCTGGGTCCACACTGTTTTCCAAAGCTCCTCATCTTTCACATCCCCCACCCCAAGGCCTGTTCTCCTCTATTCCAGCAGTGACCCTAGTGTGCGAAGCAGCTCCTCACCTTGGCCGCCCTAGTGCTGTGACGTGGTGTGTCACTGCAGCTTCCGTGTGCCTTTCCCCGATGATGAGTGTGCTGAGCGTTGTCCCAGCCCCTGATGGGCCTTCTGTCCCTCTGCAGGAACGTGGGTCCATCCCCTCTGCTCACCTTCTGCGGAAGACTTGTCTTCCTTCTCACTGAGTGATGCTCTGCACACCAGTCCCCATCAAAGGGATGACTGCAAACCTTTTCTCCCATCCCATGAGCTGTCTTTCCACAGTTTTGATGATGTCGTTTGTAGCACAAAAGTTTTTTTAAAAATTTAGGAGCCAAAAATCATTCAATGTAATACACCATATGAATACAAAACCCCAACCCCACCGCACCATCTCAAAACATGCAGAAAACAAATTTGACAATGTCAAACACCCTTTCCTTTTATTAAGTAGGAGTAGACAGTGCCACCCTCAAATTGACAAAAGGCACATAAAAACCTGCCATTAATGTCATAATTAATGATAAGATCTGTATTAAGGTTTGCATTACTCGTGATCGAACCCAGGGCCTCATGAAACTTGGGATACTCTATACCACTGTGCTACAATCCTGGCCCTGAAACCTGTATTTTATTTCCTAAGATAGAAAGAAGATAGATATACCCACCTTCACCGTATCTATTCACCATCATACTGGAGGTGTTAGCCATGTCATTTGGAATAAAAGATAAATAAAATGCATTTATAATTAAAAAGAACAAATAAAAAATGCATCTAGATTGGAAGAGCAGAACTACCATCTATATTCACATCTATCTTCATCTCTACATTATAGTATTTCAAAAATCTTAAGGAATTCAGTAAAAACCATTACAACCTACAAATGAGCTGAGAAAAGTTAAGATTCAAGATCAATATACAAAAATCAATTGTGCTTATGTGTACAAGAAAAGAACAGTGGAAACATGGAATCATGACCTCGATTCTAGTAAGAGCAATATCAAAAGCAAACTAATTAGAAATAGATTTTAGAAAGATGTGAAACTTGAACACTGGCTTGTTTAGGTAGGCCCTAGTGTCTCCCCACATCCCTTCTTGTCTCTAAGGACCCTCACTTCATGGAAATAGGAGAGGGATTGTGCACATTTTGTGTGGTCCTGGGGATTGAACCCAGGGGTGTTCGACACCTGAGCTACATCCCCAGCCCCTTTTATTTCATTTTGAGACAAGATCTCAACAAGTTGTCCAGGTTGGCCTTGGTCTAGTGATCTTCCTGCCTCAGCCTCCCTAGTAGTTGGGAAAAGTTTTAAATTTTAACAAAGTCCAACCTGTCTATTGTTGTTATTTATTTATTTATTCATTTGTTGCCTGAGTTGTTTGTGTCATATCTAAGAAGTTACTGTCTGGTCCAAGGTCATGAACACTAAAGGTTTTCTGATTTCAGACTTACACTCAGGTCTTTGATTTATACTAAGTTTTTTTATATGGTGTGATATAAGAGTCTCACTTCACTTTTTTGTATGTGGATAGTTAAGTTGCCCAAGAACAATTTGTTGGAAGACTGTTCTTTCCGAATTGAGTGGTCTTGGAACACCTTCTGAAAACCAATTGACCCTAAGTGTAAGGGCTTATTTTTGGTCTCTTAATCTGTCTCATTGATCTGAATGTCTGACCTTACACCTGCACAAGACTATTTTGACTGCTACAGCCTTGTGGTGAGTTTCGACTCAAGAAATGTGAGTCCTCCTGCTCATTCTTTAAGATTACATGGTTAATCGGATTCCTCTGGATCCTTTGTGTTTCTATATAAATTTCAGGATCAGCTCTTCAATTTCTGCAAAAAAAGGCATCTGGGATTTTGACAGGAATTTAGCTGGAGCTGCAGATCTACTTGGGGAGTAGTAAGTCTCCAATCCACGGATGTGGGGTGTCTTTCCACTGAATTAGGTGTCCCAATGTCTTTCAACAGTATTTTCTAGTTTTCAGTGTATGAATCTTGCACATATCTTAATTTACTCCTACGTATTTTATTCATTTTGATGCCATTATAAAAGGAATTGCCTGAATTTCACTTTCTGCTTGTTCATTGTCAGTGTGTAGAAACACAATAAATGTTTGTATATTGATCTTGCATCCTGCAACCTTGCTGGATTGGTTTGTTAATCCTGATGTTTGCTGGGTGTGATCCTTAGGATTTTCCATATATAAGATCATGTCACATGTGACTAGAGATCATTCCTTGTATGTATGTGTGTGTGTGTGTGTGTGTATATATATATATACACACACACACGTGTGTGTGTGTGTGGGGGGGGGGTCCTGGGGACTGAACACAGGGCCTTGTGAATGTTAGGCAAGCTCTCTACCAACTGAGCTATATCCCCAGCCCCGACTTTTTAAAAAAAATATATTTCTTTTTTAGTTGAAATTGGACACAATACCTTTATTCTATGTATTTTTATGTGGTGCTGAGGATTGAACCCAGGGCCCCGCGTGTGCTGGGCGAGAGCTCTACCGCTGAGCCCCAGCCCCAGCCCCACTCAACTTACTTTTTCAGCTAGTTGCCTCTTCTCTATTCTCATGCCTGTTGTTGTGACTAACATGCCCAACAGAAGAGGTCTTGGTGGACATCTCCGCGGTATTCCTGGCCTCAGGGGAAGCATTCAGTCTTTTACCGGTAAGTGTGATGGTAAGCCGGGCGGTGGCCACGTCTGTAATGCCAGCAACTTGGGAGGCCGAGGCAGGAGGATTGCAAGTTCAAAGCCAGCCTCAGCAGAGTAGTTAGACACTTAGCCACTCAGGGAGACCCTGTCTCTAAATAGAATATCAAAAAACAAAACCCAACCAATCAAACAAAAATCGGCCGGGATGTGGCTCAGTGGCTAAGCATCCCTGGGTTCAGTCCCCAGTACCAAAAAAACACCCAAGTGTGATGGCAGCTGTGGATTTTGTGATTGTGCATTATCAGGTTGAGGAAGCTCCTTTCTCTTTCTACTTTGTTAGTTTTTTTAAATCATGAGACGGCGTTAGACTTTGTCAGATGCTTTTTCTGCATCTATTGAGATGAACATGTTGCTTTTGCCCTTTATTCTACTGATTAGGGCTTCACATGGACTGATCTTCACACTCTGGGCCAACCCCGCGTCCTTGGCACGAATCCCACTCACTCATGGGTGTGACTCTTTCCTTATGTCACTGAACCTGGTGTGTTGGAATTTCACTGAGAACTTTTATATCTGAATTCATGAAGAATGTTGGTTGGTGGTTTTCTCGCGGGTTTGGATGTCAGGTGGACCTGGCCTTACAGAGCGGTTGGAAGTGTCCCTTCTGTTTTTGGAAACCCTTTTTAAGGATCGGTATTAATTCTTCCCTGGCTGTGTAGCCACCACAGCCTGGGATTTTGTGAATAATTTGAAAAAAAAATTACTGATTTGATATCGTTACTGGTTATTAGTCATTAAAATTTTCTCTTACTTCTTGAGTCAGTGTTGGTAATTTGTGTCTTTTAAAGAATTTGCTGTAGTTTGAATCTAGAGTGTCCTCGAAGGCCCATGTGCTCAGTAAAGACTTGGTCCCCAGCTCTGCACTATTGGAAGGTGGTGGGAACCATCCAAGGCCTAGTGGGAGGTTTTAGGTCAGTGGAGGTGTCCTCTCGAAGGGGACAGAGGGACATCAGTCTCTTCCTTTCTTTTTGCTTCTGAGTTACCATGAGGTAAACGGGCCCCCTCCATCACACCTTCCTGGGATGATGTACTGTGCTGCCACAGGCCCAAAGCAACAGGATTGATTGGTCATAGACTGAAACCTCTGAAACCATAGACCAAACAAACCTTTCTTCTTTTTAAGTTAATTTATCTCAAGCATTTGTTACAGTAACAGAAAGTTGACTAGCACAGGATTTTTTAATTTCATCTAGGTTATGTGATTACTTAGAATATTCCCTTATAATTCCTTTCATTTCTGTAAAGTCAGCAGTAATGGCCCCTCTTTCAGTCCTTATTCTAGTAATTTGACCCTTCTTTCTTTTGTTCTTGGTTAGTGTAGCTAGAGATTTATTAGTCGTGTTGATCTTTGAAACAACTTTTAATGATTTTCCCTTTTGATTTTCTATTCTCTATTTCATTTATCCACACTCTAATCTTTGTAATTTTTAAATTTCTACCTTCTTTTGGGTTTGCTCATTTTTTTCTAGCTTCTTAAGATGGAAATTTAGGTTATTGATTCGAAATCTTTCTTTTAAAATACACACTTGATGAGCCTGGCACCGCGGCACCCCTGGGGTCCTAGTGACTCAGGAGGCTGGGGCAGAATTGCAGTGTGAGGCCGGCCAGCTGGGCAACTTTGCCAGACCCTGTCTCAGAATGAAAAACAGAACAAGTGGCTGGAGATGCAGCTCAGTGGGAGAGCACCCTCCCTCAATCTCCAGCATTGGAAAGAAGAGTATTTTTTAGAGCAGCTTAGGATTCACAGGAAAGCAGAGTTTTCATGCGTCCCAGCAGATGCACACGAGTCTCCGGCCATGCACACCCGCCCCAGAATGAACCCCACAACAGCCACATCAGCTGGAGTCAGTGACACTTAGTTCCCAGGCCCAGTCAGAGACCCCAAGAGTGTGGAAGTGAAGCTTTTCCACCCCCACGGAACCACGTGGGGCTTTCAGACCGGCTTCTTTCACTTAATAATGTGCAACTAAACCCCTCCCTGTGTTTTCACAGTTCCAAGCCAGCCTCAGCAGATCAGTGAGGCATTAGCAACTCAGTGAGACCCTGTCTCTAAATAGAATATTTAAAAAAAAAAAAAAACCCAAACCAAAAAACGAATGGTTGGGGATATGGTTCAGTGGTTAGGCACCCCTGGGTTCATCTCTTTTTAGTGCTGAGTAGTATTCCGTTGTCTGAATGGGCCAGCCTTCTTCATCCCCTTACCTCCTGGGGGTGCTTGGTTGCTTCCAGGAGGTGACAGTTATGAACAAAGCTGCTACACACAGGTTTTCAGTCCATCTGGGCAAACCCTGAGGATCGTGACTCCTGGATCATATGGAAAGAGTTCACCTGGTTTTATAAAAAACAGCCAGGCTGTCTTCCAGAGAGTTGGTGCCATTCTGCATCCCACCAGCGATACATGAGCGCCTGCTGTTGCACGTCCCCCAGCATCTGGAGCTGCCCAGGGGCAGGTCTTCACCCGGGGGTCGGGGGTCGGAATCCGCTGTCGACGTGCCATTGCTGTCCCACCTCCCTCCCTCCCTCCGCCTCTCTTTTCTCTGTCTTTGTGGTGCTGGGGCTGGAACCCAGGGCCTTGCGCCCGCTGGGCGAGGGCTTCCTGGTGGGCATTCGTGGCCTTGACTCTCCTCCGAGCACCCCTGGGGTGCCTCCCATGAATGTAGATACGCTCCTTTTCAGGCATCTGAAGAACCGGCGAGTTCTCCTTCTCATTTCTTTGGGGACCCGCTGGCTGTCCAGGGGTTGGCTGCCTGAGAATTCCCCACGCTCCCTTCTGCTGGTGATGCCAGGCCTGGTTTCCCAGCTCCCCACAGAGGCCACTCTGCCCCTGCCTCCATGGCCTGGTCTCCTGGTCACACACCCAGGAGCCTGTGCTGCAGTGACACTGAACAGCCAGCTCTGAGAGTCCCCAGGGAAAAGCCGCCCACGTCCGAGTCCAGGCCAGGGAGGACAGGCGAGTGGTGGGCGTTTCAGAGCGCCAGCCAGGTTGACCGTGGCCACTGTCTGGGGGCTGGCCCCTCCTGCCCCTCAGTGGGTCATGGGCTGCTTCCCAGGGCCTCTGGGGAGGCGGGAGAAGTAGGGCTGAAAAGCTGTGAGGCTCCTATCCTTCCAGCTCATCTGCTCTTCCTGGATAAATGCTCCACGGCTGTCGGAAGCCCTGGGCTTATTTCCAGATTCTGGAAAAGTTGATCTCCATGCTTTTTTTCAGTGCTGGGGATTGAATCCAGGGGGCTCTGCCCTGGGCCACATCGTCCGTCGCCCTTTCATTTTTCATTTTGACTTCTGACCTCTGGCCTCTAGAACACGTTCCCACCCGAGGCCACCTGGACTGTGACAATTCCTTAGAGCAGCTCTGGGACACTTATCAGTTTTCAGGGACAGTGCTCTTGAGACCGTGGTCAGTTGTCACAGCAGACGGAGCAGAGCACTTGAGGGCCAGGTGTGGGCATCCGTCCCCGGCATGGCCACGTCACTTCTGTGTGAATCTCAGGCCCATGTGTAGGCCCACAGCCCTAGCCACCCCAGGAAGCACACTGCCACCATGTGTCCCACAGGGAGCACGGGGCGTGTGGCAGACCAGCAGGACTCCTTGGGGACAGGACCCTCTCTGGTGACCAGGCCGTGTGAAGGTCCAGGACATACTCGGGCCAGCGGCTCAGCCATCTGTATCACCTTGCCTCAAATCTCCTATCCACCTAGTTTGTTTAATTTTAAATTTTAGATGGATGAGCTTTTAAAGTGTTAGTTTTTCCCTAAAGAATAACATCCATAAAACGACGGCAGCTATTTATCCTTGTTCTGATCCGCAGAGAAGTGAGCCCCTGGCCTCTGGAGGCACTGGCCGCCCTGCGAGTTCCTGTTTGTCTGTGGCGGGCTCCTGGGAGACGGTGCCGCGGAGGAGCAGAGGCAGCTGAGCCGCAGGGCTCCTGGGGCTCCGTGGGCTCCTTGACTGAGAGGCGTCTGCCCACAGCAGCCTGCGATGATGATGATGATGATGATGATCGCAAGGGCCTGCTGCTAGGCAGCCGCACTCCCAGGCCGCGGCTCCTGGACCCACATTCCCAGGCCGCGGCTCCTGGACCCACACTCCAGGCTGCAGCTCCTGGACCCACACTCCAGGCCGCGGCTCCTGGCCCCAGCTCTGTCTGCTCGCTGCTCGAGAGCCAGTACTCCAGAGACCAGAGTAGGTAGGAGTCAGGTTTGTTCAAAGAACTGATGCCCGATAAGTTGGAAGAGGAGGAGAAATTGTCCCCCAAACAAAGGCCATCTCAGGGAACTGACACTAAAGGGCTTTGGCGAATGCGGAGGGGCAGGTGCAGCAGGCAGGAGGGCTGCGCTGAGGGGTCTTCCCTCTGAGGCTCACGTTTTCTTTTCTGCTGGAATATCCTTGAGATCAGAACTGACTCTTTCCTCCTGGGCTGGTCCCTATAGTTATTGAGATGAACATATTATTTCCCTGCAAGTTAAACATTATTTCACTTTTAATTAAAGAACAAGAGTCCTTGGCCCCCCTTTGATGTCACCTGAAGACCGTCAGATGTCTTGGGCTCCGGGAACCTGAAGAAGATCCCTGATGAGGACTGATGGTCAGCGTCATCTGGCTCCTCTCCTGCGGCAGTCAACTGTGGCAGTGTCTCAGGGACTCAAAGTGTAGGGAACTAGAATCCACAAAGCTGGCAAGTGGTAAAATCCAAGAAGACTGACCAGGGCCGTTGGTGAAAGGGAGCTTATTTGGCATCAGTGGTGCAAGATGCATGGCCTGGCCATAATCGCTGCCATATCTGAGCTCCCAGGGAGCGCCCTCGTGGGCCCAGTGCAGGGTCTGTCCCCGGTGCAGCCCCAGGAGTGCTGAGCCACAGGCTGGGCCGCTGCATCTGCTGACCTTGAGTTTGATGATGGTGGGTGGGCAGTAATGGCTCCCAGTGGGCAGAGGCCCTTGGCCATAGGAGGCCCCAGGGAGGCGCACATGCGGGACGGGGGTGGGCAGGAAGACCCCACGGAAGGTGTCAGGGCCCTGGTGGGGGGGCCAGCAGGGGAAGGGGAGCCAGAGCCCCTGTGGACAGCTACCTGGGGCTGGTCAGCAGGGTAGATGGGGCCAGGTGTTCGTGGTGTCCCATGCAGCTCCTCCCCCAGGGGAGAACTGCTTCAGAACTGCAAAGGCTAAATGAGTCCTCCACGAGTTCACTACTGGAGACCTAATCCACAAAGCCATATGCTTCTGGTGCACCGAGGGGCCTTCGGGAGGCCACCAGGGTTAGATGAGGTCGTGAGGGTGGTCCCATGGCATCAGTGGCTCTACAGGAAGAGGAAGGGACCCAAGCTGCACGCCTGCTGTCTCCCATGTGACGCCCTCTGCCATGTCGTGATGCAGCACACAGCCCCCCCCAGGTGCCGAGCAGGGCAGGTGCCACTGGGGACTTCCCAGCCTCCAGAACTGTGACAGACTCGCCAACCCCAGATCCCAGACCCTGCATTCATGGTGAAGCCCTCCGTCCCAGGAGCTCTGTTAGCAACGCACGGCTGGCACTTGGCAGGAGCTACCCCTGTCTCCTGGGCCACATGTCCCTGTGTGTCTGCCATCCCACAGGAGCACCCAGGCTGCACCTGAATAAGGAAGCCCCAGCTTGAGGGGGGCCGGGGTCGCGCCCTGTCCATCAGGTGTCATGTGTTGCAAGTGCTCCCACAAAGCCCAGCACCTGTAGCTGGGACCTTATGTGTAAACAGGTCTTGTGGGTGGGGTGGAGAGGCAAGGGTGGCCTCTGTCAGGACCGGAGCCCAGCCAAGAGGGTGCCCTTCAGGCAAAGTCTTCTTTAGCCCTTTCCTCTGACCCTGAGGGCCAGCACCCACTGGCTTCTTCCTCCTGAAACTGACCCCAGAGAGACACAACTGGCTTCTTGCAGGGTTTGACCAGGACCAGAGGACCGGGGCCGCCCTGCCCTGAGCGGGGGTCAGAGCAGCCAGCGTAGCCAGCCCGCCCTGCCCTTGCCTCTGTAGGTGAACACTCACACTGGGGTCGGGCAAGCCCTCTGCACACCTTCAATCCAAAAATGCCTTTAACCTCCAGCCTGGGCCAAGCGGGATCCTAGGGACCTGGGTACTGGTTCCTTCCATGCTCCATGCCTCCCGACTCCAGCCTTGACACTGTGAAATCCACGACCTTGAGGGCAGCAAACCTTAAGCAGATGACCAGTTTTATTTAGCTGCAGGTAGTTTGTAAGTTGTTTGCATCCGAGTCCTGGAAGTCAAATCCTGTTTTCATATTGATCTCTCTTATGAAGCCAGCATCCTCGTGGACGCTCCTGCTGGGAATGCAGGCAGGCGGGCTGTCACCTGTGATGGGACAGTGCAG